>NC_083685.1:130837500-132202500 GCF_033118175.1 Dama dama | reverse complement strand
AGGCAGATAACACTCAATGAATGAAACTGAGAGGGTTACAGGCAAGAAGGCCAGTAGGGGTCTCCAAAGGGAGAATAGGCTGCACGTGTCAGACATTTTTTCTCTCTAACAGGCAGGAGGAAACAAGCTCGTGTTATCTTTTCTCCCTTTCTCTATACAAACTTTAAAAGAGCTTTTCTCTTAAATTTCTGTGTTGCTATAATGACACCTGGTTCCACCTGAACTTAACTCCTCTCAAACCTTAAGCTAACCAATGCATTCTTCTTACGGAAATGTTTGCCTTAAGCTATGTCAATGTACTATTTGCCCTAGACTCTGTCTTCAAGTAGGTTCTGCCTAAAGGCTCAGAACTGACTTGATAAACCAATATGCTTTACCAATATGCTTTGTTCTACTACTCTATGTTAATGAAGCTATATATCTGCTCATGTCAATCATTTTATGGCCCAGGATGACTCACCTGGTGCCATCTCCATGTATCTTGTGGGTGAAGGGCCTGCTGCCATTCCTCTCTCTAATTAGTAGACTGCTAGTAGCTATATAACATCCGGCTAAAGACGAGCAGGGGGGCACTCTTTCTGCCCCCTTCTGATGTCTATGTCAGAAGCTTTCTCTCTTTTATACTTTAATAAAACTTTGTGACACAAAAGCTCTGAGTGATCAAGACTCGACACTGGCCCAGGATTGAATTCTTCTCCTAAGGAGGCCAAGAAACATTTCAAAACAATGATCTTTTCAAAAAATGATGAGAGGTGATGAGTATACACATGCATATGAATGAAATAGGACCCATATCTCAAACCACAGAAAAATAAATCTTCCCTCAACATAAATATACCACAATCAGCCCTTCATATGCATAGATTCTCCAATTATGAAGTCATACAAATATGGGTGTAAAATATCACAATAAATTCCAAAGTTTAAAAGTGGTGAATATTGACTTTCACCTGCTGGCACTTCTTGACCTGTCATCTCCATTATATTACCTACGACAATGAATCATGTGCTCTGCTAACTCACTGACATTGTGTCCAACTCTTTGGGATCGTTTGGACTAGGGCCCACCAGGCTCCTCCATCCAGGGGATTCTCCAGGCAAGGATACTGGAGTGGTTTGCTGTGCTCCTTCCTTCAAGAGATCTTCCTGCCCCAGGGATTGAACCCATATCTCTTATGTCTCCTGCATTGGCAGGTGGGTTCTTTACCACTAGCACCACCTGGGAAGCCCCAAGACACATGAACATCAGTGGATCTGGGGATCCACGGGGCATATACAGAGCCATTCCTCACAGAAAATTGAAGAATGACTTTAAAATCTCAAACAAAACATGAGTATACATGTTTCTTCAATCTGACAAGTGCCATGACCAATGAAGGACTATGTGAAGAATACTTCAAAGTCGACTTGGCAAACACAGCCTTAGTTGGCTATATTTAGTCCTCAAATGAATAAGAATGTCATTAGTAGTGGTTGTTTCAAATAAGTAGGCTGTGAAGCTGTTTACAATTATTGTGATTCACGGTATACCACATTCACAAATTTCAGTACTGTACATTTCTCAGTGGAAGCTTCTACATGGACAGCTGGGATCGCAGCACTAACTCATACAGGCATATTTTTACTTTTAAAATGATTCTGCATGATAATCAAACAAAACACTAGATTAACACATAGACAGTGTTTGAGCTCCGTACTAAATGATTTTAAAGCTAGTAGATGGAATGAGCTCATGAGGAAGACTACAAACGAGTCATGTTCTTCAACTTGGTCAAACTGCTGATGGTCATACAAGTTAATGAAAAATTAGGCCTGCTGTCATTAAATCAGTTTAAAAGAAATAGAATAATAAAACAAATTAGTAAATCTTGTTTTCTTATTAAACATTGTATTATTTCTGCACAGCTTTATTACTGGCATTAATAGAATACCTTCAATAATAACTTGTCACAGTGAAACGGATTCACATTCTATATCTATTCACATCTATAATTGATGTCATAGCTGTTTGATACTGTTGCTTGAATGAATACAACTGATATGACTTCACAAACTACAAACATTACTAACATAATATGTGTTAAAATACCTTGAGTGACATGAGCATTAGGATTTAGAAGAGCTGCTCTCATGAATGATGATAGTATTATTCACTCTAGCCATAATACTAGAATCTGTACATTAACACCCCTGAAAGGAAACTGAAAGGATAGAATAATATTTGTCTATACTAAAGGAACTTCCTAACTATAAATTTAATCCTAGTGTAATCATTCAACATTGTATATTTTCTTTTAAACTAACTTTCATATTTGGTCTCCTCTAACCTCTTCTGTGGGGCTTCCCTGATGGCTAAGACGGTAAAGTGTCTGCCTGCAATGGGAGAGACCCAGGTTCAATTCCTGAGTTGGGAAGATCCCCTGGAGAAGGAAATGGCAACCCACTCCAGTACTTTTGCCTGGAAAATTCCATGGACAGAAGAGCCTTATAGGCTACAGTCCATGGAGTCACAAAGAGTTGGACACGACTGAGCGACTTCCCTTTCACTTTTCACTTTCATGCATTGGAGAAAGAAATGGCAACCCACTCCAGTGTTCTTGCCTGGAGAATCCCAGGGACGGGGGAGCCTGGTGGGCTGCCGTCTATGGGGTCGCACAGAGTCGGACACGACTGAAGCGACTTAGCAGCAGCAGCAGCAGCAGTGTTCACTTTATGCTATACTTATTGCTAACAGTAAAATTACCACAGGAGCTCTAATTATTTTTTAATTGCAATGCTAGTGATAGAACCAAAGGCTGATATCTACATCAAACAGGAGAAACGTAATGGAAACTGTAAACAATTTTATGTAATAACATTGCTGTGCTCCTATATAGTCAAATGGACATTCAAAAGGACGTGATTTTTCTGAATGTTTGTTTCAGAAAGTTAGAATTGGATGACTGCAAACAATAAAATAATATATTAATACATAATATTAATAATATACAGTTGGTCATTCTTTTTCCTATTCTACCACAGCCAACTGACTGGAAGTCAGTTTTAGTAACTACTACTAACTTAAGACCCTCACCAATAAGTGAAGATATATAGAAAAATCCATAATAGATCTAAAAACCATCAAAGATAAAATGATGATTAAAAAAAATACAGTGAAATCTTAGTTGGTATAAGAAACAGGATGATTATGAAAGCAAAGCCAACAATCATCTACAGGCCATGGAAGCCTGTGTCTGTCATGAGTGTTGACTTTTTATCCTTCATCTGAGGTTGTAAAAAGCGCTTTGTAAAATCCTGAGGTTTGCAGCAGTTGTAACCTCCTAAAGAGACTGCAATAAAAACGGTTTCTAGAATATCCTGATGATTTCCATCTATTAGGCTGTGGTGAGCTCAAGCAATACTTACTCCATAGGACAGAAGACACAGAGGTTGGGAAGACTTCTACTGCACTTAGGGAGAAAGGGCATATTGCTACTCAGCCTAGTACGAGTGTAAAAGCAACACCTCAGTGATTAAACCTTTAAAGACTTGACAAATATGAGAACGACTGGTATGAATAAATCTTCACAAGTGCCTTCTCAGACCTCCCATCATAAGCACAAGCATAATGAAAACACTAAGTCTTCATGGACTCACACAAAATGAGACTCACTTATGACTTTGCTTGATAGGAGCTGAACTACTCGTTGTTAAACAGAAATGATCCTTTCTTCTCTGAATATTTGTTAATCATTCAATTGGGTGTGGTGAATAAAATACTTAAGGATCTAAAACATAAAATGCAATAGGCAAAGCACATAGAATTTTTGCTCCCTTTCTCAAAGGATGGAATAGTTTGTATTTGCACTGATTTTATGTCTTGACTTCGTGTACAATTATATATTGATATTTTTAGTTGAAATACAATAGGACTAAAAATATTGATATAATACTAATAAATCAAGTTGGTATGTGTGGTTGTCACATATGATTCACAGAAGATTAAAATTCACAGTTGTCAACATAAAGGATTAATGCTATTTAGCTTCTTCATGAATCTATACCATGAATGAAGAGCTTTTCTCAAAATATTTCACTGAGGTAACTACAAGGATGATAGGCATAATTCTATGCTTCAACTCATGGATTTCTAAGCATTGCTCACAATACAGATTTGATTTTCAACATTAGGGTTCTTTCAGTGTCCTTGAACAGCATTTGTTTCTCTGTATACAGAAGAAAAAAACTCATGAGTATCAAACCTATTCACATAAAACGAGTGTATGAATTGTTATCTTCCCAACCCAGGGATCAAACCCACATCACTTCCATCTCCTGCACTGGTAGGCAGATTGTTTACCGACTGTGCCACCTAGGAATTGATACACATTTCAGTAACCACTGCCATCAGCTTCTACTGTTCATGACCAGAGTAGGAGAAAGAACATTGGAAGAAGTACTCATAAGTGTACTCATAAGAAGTACACATAAGTCAAGGAACTGTTATACTGGGTACTCCAGTTACTACTGGGACAAGTCAATTCCTCCAATGATGATTGGTATAACTGAAAAATTATTACAAATTCATAGGACACGAGGTCTACACGATAAATGTGTTCCTCTTATGCTACTGCTTCAGGTATGCCTACTTCAGCATGAAAGACTGCACTTAAACGGATGCCTGCTATTCCAGCTCAAGCAACAGATACTGAAGTACAGATCATTGTCCTTTGTTGACAATAATCAGCAGTTTGTTAACACATGTAACATGCCAGAGCAAGCCTTGGGATGGAACTCTAAAAACAGGTTACGCCCCTCTTTTGCCAAGCCCTGCGATAAAACACAAATCAAAAAAAGAAAAGTAGCATCGATTTTGTCAGGACTTCCTCACCTTTTCTTTCTGGATGGCAGGAAGCAGACATTGAGGCCAGTTGACTGCAGGATTTTATTGTGAGCTAACATTGGGTGGGGTGGAAACTCATCACTCTAGTAAGAATGTGGCTCCATTAAACCATTTGACTTTCATTCACTTCATGTACATAGAGTTCTACAATCCTTCCTTAAGGAATTAAATAAGCTGTACTTCCTTACATCTTCACAATCTCTTTACAATAATGTAAATTCCTAGTCCAGTACTTATACAATGAGTGTTTACAGGTAGTAATAGTGCATAAATGATGATGAGCAATGACAGGAAGTTTGTTTATTCTCTGTTTTAGTTCTCTATTTTTTATATAATTGATGAGTGAAATATACTTACAGATGTGAATATTTTAGCAGCATGTATAAATACAGGTTGAGTAGTGCTATGATAACTCATAGTGTTGGCACAATAATTATTATGGCTATTATGTCTTTTTTATATATTCCTTTTGAGATTCTGTTCCATTATACATTATCATAAGATATTCAATATTGTCCTAAACTGTACAGTAGGTCCTTGCAGTTTCTTTCATATATAGTATTATGTATTTGTTAATAATTCAAACAAAAATTGGTACACAAATATTCATAGTGACATTATTCACAACAGCCCAAAGGTAGAACCCATTCAAGTGCCCATCAGTGGGTGAATGAATATGCAACACAGGGTATATTCAAAAGCTTGAACAGAATTCTACCATACAAAAAAATAAACTGAAATGGTGCTGCCACCGTGCAAGACATAACAGAAATTACTCCAAAACTAACACATGGAATAAATATATAGTTCAATTCTAATTCATGCTATGTACCCAAAAGGTTTGGAAAAAGGGGCTGAAAAAAACGCATATTTCTTCAGTCATATTCACAACTGCATGATTCACACTAGCCAACAACAGAAGCAATCTAAGTGTCCAGGGCAGCCAATTCCATAAACACACTGTGGTATACACACAATGGAATATGATTCGGCCCTTAAAGGATGGTAATTCTGACAATGCTACAATGTGGACGAACCTTATGGTCATTACATTGAGTGAAATAAACCAGACCAAAAAAGGACAAACGTTCTGTGATTCCACTAGTATGAGATATCCAAACAAGTCAAATGCAAAGCCAGAAAAAGCAGAAAGTGATCCCCAGGGATCGAAGAGACTTCATGTTTCATGGACCCCACCCAGTTTCCCTGGGGGAAACTGACTTCCCATGACATCTCCAAAACCAGTTATACAAATAAATGGAAGCCATAGACAATCAAATGAATGTAGACATAATTTTACAATTTACACCAACCTCACTCAAACTTCTCAATAGACAAAAGGCAAAACTATATCTATGGTACCTGAGCTCTGCTTAAAACTGTATCTACACTACCTCAATTTTGCTTATGAAATTTAACACACACAAAAAAAAACACTAAAGTCTATCCAAAAAAGGATATAAAATATATGAACATGAACTCTAAAAACTTAGAAATTTAAACTGTGAAAAACCTTATTCACAAAACTTAAACACAAGCCACAGAAAAATACATTTACAAAATACATATCTGATAAAGGCTTGTACTCCAAATATACCAAAAAAATCTGGAACAAACAACCTCATTAAAAATGTATAAATCTGAACACCTGACCAAAGAAAATATACAGATAGTAAATAAACATATCAAAAATACTCAAAAGCATATAGCATTAGGAAATTGCTAACTAAAACAAGAGTGAAGTAGCACTGCACACCTATTAGATCCAGTAAACTCAAAGGGGGCGGGGCTTCTCTGGTGCCTCAGGGGTAAAGAATCTGCCTGACAAGGCAAGAGACTCAAGTTTGATCCCTTACCCGGGAAGGCCCCACATGCCACAGGGAAACACAGCTGGATTTTTCCACAGCTAAACAAGGCTCACCTGTGACCTGCACACTACACGTCTAGCACTTGGTAAACACCTTTGAAAAAGCGTCCAGACAAACACTATCACACAACTACACACAACAGCTCTACTTGTAACAGCTGAAACCTTTCAAACATCAGGATGTCTTCGGTAGACGACTCTGCAAGCAAACTGGGATACACCCAAAGTGAAGGGGAGCAAATGTTACCCCAAACTATACTGCTTCAGCATGAGAATTACTTGGACCTAATTAACTTTTTTTTCAAAGAGGACACATGATCGTCTCTGAAACCCAAGTTCAAGACGGCTCTTCTATGAGTCACATTTGCCAGAGAAATCTCATTTCAAAAGAATCCTCTGTATGTACCAGATAGAAGGATGACAGTCTTGTCAAACTCTTTTTTTTTTTTTTTTACCAATAGGGAAAGCTAAGACATAAATCTGTACAACAACCATACCCTTCCTTTCCTTTGCTTTTATTTTTTTAATAATTATTTGTTTTTTTATTTGGCTGCACCAGGTCGACCTTCGTTGAGGCAAACCAGATATTTAGCTACAGCATGCAAATGCTTAGTTGTGGCATGGGAGACCTAGTCCCCTGATCAGGAATTGAACCTGGGCCTCCTTCTTTGGGAGTGTCCAGTCTTTGCCACTGGACCACCAGGAAGTCCCTGTTTTGTTTTTAGATGAAGATGGTATCTAAGGTGATACCTTGGGCCATTTCAGTCACTGACTCAGTTTCCTGAGTTTCTCCAAAGCATACACAAGGTACACATTATTAAACTGGTTTGCAAAACAATACAGGTAGTTCATACGACAACATTGTAAGCTTACAAATATATAAATGGTAAATGGCATGTTATTTATTTTTAATTACTATGGGGAAAAAAAGAATGCAGTATTCATAATGCTACAACATTAATAAACATTAAAACCATCTTTAGTGAAAAAAATCCATATAGAAAAGGCCACCCAGATCCCATATTCACCACATCTGCTTTAAATCCATCAGGTTTGTCCAAATAACTGAAAATCTCAGTAACACTCTAAAAAAAAAGAAAAAAGGATGAGGATGGAAAAAAAGATATATTCATACAATTGAACAATTGCTGAAAGTGGAAGTGGGGCTGTGGATTACATTATAATGTAGAAACCACATGATTTCCTGATTTTGGAGGTTATGTGCTGGTTCTGCAGGAGAATGCACCCATTTTGGATAAAACACATACAGTATTTTAGATGATGTGGCAAATGTGAGTACTTTTTCCCATTGCTAGGAGTTTTCTGTATATTTTAAATTACTGGAAAGTAAATTATGTTTCAAAACAACCCTGCCAATACCATAAAAGAAAATCAGATTAGACAGGCATGAAACTTTCTTATACAGGCCAAGACTTACCCAGACAAAGTTCAAGGGAAGCTGTGATGCTCACTGCCCTTGAAGGAGTCCACATGGAATGAAGAAGTACTGTGGGAAGTCTATTAGTAACCACCATGTCTTGGGTCCTCTTGATGACCTATTGCAGGAGAAACAGATTTTACAAATAAAATTTTCCCCATAACTTCACAAAAAGTTGTTAGACTACATTCAGTAAAGCTGAACCATTTCAGATCAATTTACAATCATATAAAATACTACAATTTACAATCCCAATCAATACACAAAAATCAGTTGCATTTCTATACACTAATAACAATCAGAAACAAAAATTAAGAAAATCCCTGGATTAAAGATCTAAATGTAAGACCAGAAACTATAAAACTCCTAGAGGAGAACATAGGTAAAACACTCTCTGACATAAATCACAACAGGACCCGCTATGACCCACCTCCCAGAATATTGGAAATAAAAGCAAAAATAAACAAAAGGGACCTAATTAAACTTAAAAGCTTTTGCACAACAAATGAAACTATAAGCAAGGTGAAAAGACAGCCCTCAGATTGGGAGAAAATAATAGCAAATGAAGCAACAGACAAAGGATTAATCTCAAAAATATACAAGCAACTCCTGCAGCTCAATTCCAGAAAAATAAATGACCCAATCAAAAAATGGGCAAAAGAACTAAACACACATTTCTCCAAAGAAGACATACAGATGGCTAACAAACACATGAAAAGATGCTCAACATCACTCATTATCAGAGAAATGCAAATCAAAACCACAATGAGGTACCATTACACGCCAGTCAGGATGGCTGCTATCCAAAAGTCTACAAGCAATAAATGCTGGAGAGGGTGTGGAGAAAAGGGAACCCTCTTACACGTTGGTGGGAATGCAAACTAGTACAGCCGCTATGGAGAGCAGTGTGGAGATTCCTTAAAATACTGGAAATAGAACTGCCATAAAACCCAGCAATCCCACTTCTGGGCATACACACTGAGGAAATCAGATCTGAAAGAGACACGTGCACCCCAGTGTTCATCGCAGCACTGTTTATAATAGCCAGGACATGGAAGGAACCTAGATGTCCATCAGCAGACGAATGGATAAGGAAGCTGTGGTACATATACACCACGGAATATTACTCAGCCGTTAAAAAGAATTCATTTGAATCAGTTCTAATGAGATGGATGAAACTGCAGCCCATTATACAGAGTGAAGTAAGCCAGAAAGATAAAGACCAATACAGTATACTAACGCATATATATTGAATTTAGAAAGATGGTAACGATAACCCTATATGCAAAACAGTAAAAGAGACACAGATGTACAGAACAGACTTTTGGACTCTGTGGGAGAAGGCAAGGGTGGGATGTTTAGAGAGAACAGCATTAAAACATGTATATTATCAAGAGTGAAACAGATCACCAGCCCAGGTTGGATGCATGAGACAAGTGCTCAGGGCTGGTGCACTGGAAAGACCCAGAGGGATTGGGTGGAGAAGGAGGTGGGAGGGGGGATCGGGATGGGGAATACATGTAAATCCATGGCTTATTCATGTCAATGTATGGCAAAAACCACTACAACATTGTAAAGTAATTAGCCTCCAACTAATAAAAATGGGGAAAAAAAGGAAATCCCACTTACAATTGCATCAAAAAGAATAACACATCTAGCAACAAACATAATCAAGGACATAAAAGACCAGTAGTCAGAAAACTAGAAAGCATTGATAAAGAAATCAAAGAACACACAAATAAACAGAAAACTATTCCATGCTCATGCACTGGAACAATGAGGAATTTAAATGTCCATTCCAACCAAAGCCATCAACGAATACAATGACCGCAATCACAAATAATATGAAATGGCATTTTTCACAGAAATAGAAATATTCCTGATATTAGGCTGCTAATATTGAACAGGCCCTTAAACAGCCAAAAAGTCTCTAAGAAAGAAGAACACAGCTGGAGACATCTTCCTCTCTGACTTCAAACTACGTCACGGAGCGGTAGGAAGCACCACAGTGAGGATCTGGCAGGAACACAGACACGTGAACTCGAGGAAGGCATAGAGAGCCCAGGAGTGAAGCCACATGTACGCGGTCAGTTCATGAACATCAAACCGGGAACGAGCGAAGAGGAAAGGACAGTCTTCTCAAGAAACAGTGACAGGAAAACTGGCCACCTGCACTGAAGAACATCACTGGGCATCCTCCAGATCATCTAACAGAAATCTAACTGGAAACCCGCCGTTTTGCACATGGAGCTCTCCCCCCGCGCCTGGAGTCCTCTGAGATGGCCCTCCGGTCAGCGCTCAGCTGGACACAAGAAACGTCTACTTCGTCCTCGTTTTTCCCTCCTGCAGCGCCTCCCTGCTGGCAGGCACTGAGGCAAGCCCGCTCCTCTCAGCCTGGACGCAGCCCCGTTTCCAGAAGCCCGAGCCCTGACGGCCCTGAGGAGAGAAAGCTCCCGCCAGCTGGTCACCGAGCCCAGTCTGAGGGCAGAGCGTCCTGCGCCCGCGGGTCAGAGGGGGCTTTGGCGCCCCCTGCGGGCCGCCGGACAAGAGCGGGCAGCCCCGCGCTCACACAGCCCAGAGGGCTCCCCCAGAAGCAGCCCTGCGGGAGCGCTCAGACTGGAAGCCCAAACCCAAATGGAGCCGAATAGCTCCACGACCCTCCTCAAAACACGGTAAGGAACAGTCAGAGCCTGCATGGAATGCGGCCACAAAAAGGATCACATTTGAGGCACTTCTAATGAAGTGGAAGAACCTAGAGCGTATTAAACAGGGAAGTCAGTCAGAAAGAGAAAAACCGGGACTCTAGAAGGATGGTCCTGACGAATCTGTTCACGTAGCAGCAGTGCAGATGCAGACATAGGGAACAGACTTACGGACAAGGGTGGGGAACGAGAGGGAGAGGGTGAGGTGAACGGGGAGAGCAGCACGGATGCATGGACACCAACCTAACCTGGGAGTTTGCTGTCTGACTCAGGGAACTCAAACCTGCGGCGCTGTGATAGCCCGGAGAGGTGGGAATCGGCGGGACGCGGGAGGGAGATTCAAGAGCGAGGGGCCACACGCACCCCTGTGGTTAATTCATGTTGATGTACGACAAATCAAACCAATGTTGTAAAGCAACGATCAATCAACTAAAAATAAATGTTAAAAAAACACATATGGAATGAAATGAACATAAACACAAACTTTGCAACACCGTAATTCAATTTAAAAAACTATAAAAATTTTAGAAAACAACAAAAGATCTACATGACCTTTGGTCTGGTGATTAGTTCTAACACACAACAAAAAAAAGCCATTTACCAAATTATCAATATAAGTTATTTAAAACATTGATTTTTACAATTTTATACATTTACTCTGTGAAGGGCCTTGCTCGAGAGAACCAAAAGACAAACTGTTAAATGAACCACTGACCACCCACCCTTGCCAGGCAACAGAGAAGAGAAAACACTTGCAGGAGTCATCTTACAACAGGAGGTCCTGGTAAGGATCAAGGAACTAACAAGCTACCACCAACCAGGATTCTGGAGAGGTCAAAAGGAGATGGGAGACTCCAGTCCAGAGGTCCTACCAACCTCCCAGGATCCTCCTCGCTGGAATCCATCTCGGCTGAGTGATGCGTGTGCCCCCAGGAAGGATCCCAATTCACAATGACTGGCAAGAGACAAACCAGAAACTAACCCAATGACCATAAAACCTGAGACTGTGAGCCACGTGGCAGAGCAGTTCTCTCCGTTTTCCTCACCCTCCTGCCCTCCGCCCTGGCAGCCCTTCCCAATAAAGCCTCTCGCTTGGACAGCACTCCTCTCCTCGAACAACTCATTTCCAAGTGTCAGACAAGAACCTACTCTCAAGCCCTGGAAGGGATCCCCCTTCCTCCATCAAAACCAATATCCAGAAGAAATATCTTCAAAATGCTATCTTGTAGAGAAGGAAATGGCACCCCCTCCAGTATTCTGGCCTCAGAAATCCCACGGACAGAGGAGCTTGGTGGGCTACAGTCCAATAGCAGGGCATTTCTGAGGGGAGGAAACAGTCCTAGGGAAGTTGAGGTGCTCGCCAAAGGCCCCAGAGCTTTTGATAGCACAGCCAGAACTGTGGCTGAGGATTCCCAGCTGCAAGGCCTCTTGATCCCGGCCTCTCTCACCAGATACATGTGTGGAAAACTAAAATCTAAAATATACCCTGGAGGCTCCATGGTAAAGACTCCGCCTGCCAGTGCTGGAGATGCAGGTGTGATCCCTGGGATGGGAAGATCCCACATGCTATAGAGCCCGTGTGCCACAACTGCAGAGCCTGTGCGCTAGAGCCTGGAAGCCACAACGCAGAGCTGACACACTGCGACTCCTGAAGCCCGTGAGCCTGTGCCCCACAACGAGAGGAGCCACTGCAGTGAGAAGCCCGCACACCTCTGGTTATGGCCCACGCTCACCCAAACTAGGGAAAAGCCCACACACGAAGACCCAACACAGCCAAAAATAAATACAATCGTTTTCCTAAAAAAAATGCCTGTCTGACAAAGAATCTGCACTCAAATTGTCCAAGAACGCTAGAGCAAACAAGCCGACTCATAACTGGTAACGACTGAAATAGACACCTGGCCATGGAGGGTCTACTGATAGTAAACTATCATACAAAAACATACTCAAGATACTCGTGGAATGCATGCACAGCCCCCTCTGGAAGACACTCTGACAGTTTTTTCAGTAACCACAGGGGACAAGCACTGAATTCTATACATGACAAGTGGTGGAAGCCAGGTATCTTACCACTGGAATGGGAAGTTACAGATAAACAAAAGGAAAGGTTACAATATCTATGGAGCCATCATCACAAATTACCTTTAACTGAATATGTTCAAAGCTAAGCTGGAATACATGTATATATTTCCATGTATTGTCAGCTGAGCATATTTAGCTCCTACATGTTTGTTTTAAATATCATTCTCTAATAAAAGAGAAAAGGAAATGTCCCTGGTGGCCCAGTGGTAAAGAATCTACCTACCAATGCAAGGAACACAGGTTCAATCCCTGGTCCTAGAAGATTCCACATGCCCAGGGGCAACTAAGCCCCTGTACAACTATTGAGGCTTACATGCTCCAGAGCCCAAGTTCTGCAATGAGAAGCCATGGCACGGCACCTAGAGGGTAGCCTCTGCTCACTACAACCAGACATCTAGCAACAAAGACTCAGCATAGTCAAAAATAATTGAATGTAAAAAAAAAAAAAAAAAAAAGGACACAAGTTCTTTGAGGAAATGACTAAGACTAGGGGTGAGACAGTAAATACATAAGCCAGGGTAATCTTAAATTATAAGAAAGTGAAGACAACTATCAAGCTGTCCAAACTGATAAAAATGAATGATTACACAGTTTTATCTGTATACACTAGCAAATAACAACCTGAAAAGGAATTTAAAAAAACAATTCCCTTTTGATATTGTCAACATTAATAAAATACTTTGCCATGGATGTAATGAGGATGACAAGACTGCCACACTGTAAATTATACACGATTGCTGAAAAATATCCTAAAAACATGTACAGATATTCCATAGCGATGGAAAGACTTGAGATGGCTACCATGGAATGCATCTTCAATCTGAAATGAAGATTCAGTGTGAATTACAAAAGGCTGAAAGGTTGATGCTAAACCACAAGAGATGCCAGGATTCTTGGCCTCCAGAGGAGAAGAATTCAATCCAGGGCCAGTGACGAAGCTTGATCACTCAGAGCTTTTGTGTCATAAAGTTTTATTAAAGTATAAAAGAGATAGAGAAAGCTGCTGACATAGACTACCCTCTGCTAGTCTTTAGCCAGATGTTATACAGCCACTAGCAGTCTGCTAATTAAAGAAAGGCAATGTCTCAGAGAATGGCACCAGGCCCCTCACCCAAAACATGCATTGAGATAACACTGGTGGCAGGTGAGTCATCCCGGGCCATAAGATGATTGACATGAATCCTGAAAAAAGGCAGATTTCCAAGCAAATATATAGTTTCATGAACATAGATTAGGAGAACAAGGTATGAGTAAAACATACTGCTTTGTCAAGTTGGTTCTGAGCCTTTAGGAGGAACCGACTTGAAGACAGAATCTAGGGCAAATACATAGTACATTAACATAGCTTAAGACAAATATTTCCATAAGAAAAATGCATTGGTTAGCTCAAGTTTGAGAAAAGTTAAATTCAGGTGGAGCCAGGAGTCGTCATGACAACACACAATTTTAAGAGAAACCTCCTTTTAAATTTGTATCGAGAAGGGGAAAAAATGTAACACTAGATTGTTTCCTCCTGCCTCTTAACAGAGAGATTAAAAAAACGTCTGACACTTGCAGCCTATTTTCTCTGTCCGGAGACCCCTGGCCTTCCTGCCTGTTACCCTCTGGAGGCCTTTAGGAAGCAATACACTAGCTGACCCTAACATATACGTGGAATGACAAGGGACTCCAAAGAGCCAAAACAATCACGAGTCTGCAGCTCAAAGGTCCTCTGGTATGCTGCACTAAGTCGCTTCAGTCACATCTGACTGTCAGATCCCATCAGGCTCATCTGTCCATGGGAACTTTCCAGGCAAGAATAGTGGAGTACGTTGCTGTGCCCTCCTCCAGGGGATCTTCCCAATCCAGGGATCGAATTCCTGCATTGGCAGGTAGGTTCTTTACCACTAGCACCACCTGGGGCAAAAGTGCCTAAATGGAGAACAGGGAAGCCCAGTTAGGGGAAGGGACTCAGAGAAAAGGAAGTGAGGGAAGGAGATGCTTAGTCACATTCAGAGAAGCCCAGCAGGTAGTTCTGCAAGTGGAAGAGGAGGAGGAAGCAGGCTGGAGCTGTGCAGAAGATGAAAGAGGGAACTAAAGCAGGGGCCAACCTCTAGGATCTAATGCCTGATGATCTGAGGTGGAGCCGATGAAATAATAATAGAAATAAGTGTTTGGTCACTCAACCATGTCCAACCCTTTGTGACCCTATGGACTGTAGCCCACAACACTCCTCAGTTCATTGAATTCTTCAGACAAGAATACTGGAGTGGGTTGTCATTTCCTTCTCCAGGAGATCTTCCAGACCCAGGGATTGTACCCGGGTCTCCCACATTGCAGGCAGACTCTTTACCAACTGAGCCGCCAGGGAACAGAAAGTGAAATAGAGTGCACAATAAATGAACTGCACTTGAAACATCCCAAAACCTTCCCCCACCCCTGTCTGTCAAAAAACTGTCTTCCAAAAAAACTCCCAAGGTCAAGGAAGGAACTTCAAGTGTACTCAGCTGTCCCAGGTTGCTGGCTTAGGGAGATGCTGAAGCAGGGGTGTCCTAGGAGGTAGAACCTCCCTTGCGTGGGGTCCTCAACAGACCTCCAATAGCCTTAGTGATGATCGGAGAGATTTGTTTCATTTTTTGAAAATATCCTTGTGGGATAAACTTAATACTTAGCAATTCTTTTACAGTCTTCCTAAGAAAAAGTTTTCTTTTCTTTACTGATCTGTGAAGTACCAACTGTGATGATCACTATTCTAATACACCTCATAGTGTGGCTGACACTACGGAAATAATTCTGTGATATTGAACTTATTCAATAAAAATGATGAAGCATCTGCCCTGTGCCCAGCACTTTCCAAGGGTTGGGGAGTATAATGAAAATACTCCATAAGATGCACAGCTGGTAGGCACATTCTTTTAAAAAGCCTTTTACACTTCCACCAATAGTTTATTCTCAATGTCAACACTTGCCAATTAATGACCATGCTGGGTAGGAAGCTCATTAAAAACCCAGGAGCCAGGGCTCCTGGAAGGATATCCCATTCTCCCTTGGACAGTCCTCCACCTTCTCTAGGTCTCAGTTTCCTCATCTGTAAAATCATGGACAACTGACGATAATTCATCCCTGGAACCCAAGCCTATTGAGGGGGAGGGAAATACTACTCCAAGGCCTGGATGATAGACCAGATTTAAAGAAAAATATGTCATTGCTGCTTTTCAGTCAAACAGACAAATACAATGAAAGGAGGAGTCCCTGGCCCTGCGGGATTTGCCTAGGGGTCTAGTCTAGGAAATTCTTACACATCAGGAGATGGCTCTGAGCTGGATTTCCACAAACAAGAACATCCATGCAAAGGACAAGCCTGCAGAGCTCTGTGCCCATCAGCCACAGGAAAAGACTGCCGCCCGACAGCCAGCAGCATTTACAAGTGACCTAAGGCCTTCACCAAACTACAGGGGCACCTCTGAATTTTCTGTTTCCCTCACTTTTCTGACTCTTTTCTTAAAATTAAAAAAAAAAAAAAAAACGCACATTTCTTCATAGAACACCACAGTGTTCTATGGAAGTGTTCAGTGGAAGGAAAATAGGCTTTCAATTTTTAGACCTCAATTTGCAAAAACTTTGGAGCTTTTTAAATTAAAGCACCACATAATTTAAAATTTTTACACGTTCTGTTATTCAGTTCCAAAACACCACACTTATTGCACAGGGTCCCCATGGAAAGACCCTCTCTCAGCAGGACAACCACAGATTTCACCATGAAAGGGCAGCAAGCTGCCCTCCTCCCTTCTTTTCTGCCTGGGTGGCTACCAGGTTTTTAAATCCATGCACCCTACTAAGTTTCAACGGTGCAATTCGCGGACCCTTCCCGTTCCCATCCCAGCAGGTGGTCAAGGGCCCGCAGGCCTGCAAAGTGCCAGAGGCAGGTCTGGGCCAGCCCGCCAGACTAAGGTTTGTGGAGTCCCAGCAGGTAAAATCACCAGGCAGGATAAATCCCTTGGACTTCCTGGGCACCTCGCTGCAGGCATTAGGCTGCTTGGAAAAACCGCGCGGGTCTGAACTTTATGCGAAGGGGTAAAGTGGTAAAGGCCTTGACCCCAATGGCGAGGCCTTTCTGCGACCGCCAGGTTAGGAGGCTCCGAGACTGTGCCAACAGAGAGGGTGGAATACGTGGTTCCCCGCTCCACCCTGCACCACCGAGCCCCAGTTCCCTTACCTGTGGTCCGCACCCCTCCGCTCCGCTCACTGGATGCCCACTGATGGGGACCCAGGAGCCCACGAAATGGGTGTTCCCTGTTGCAACGGAGACCCCTGAGACCTCGGACCCACTGCCTAAGAGCTCGGAGGAGGCGCGCTCCGCTCCCAGTGCGGGCCAGGTGTGCTCCGCCCATACGCCTCCCAGGAGAGGCCCGCGGGCCTCGCTACTGCTGCCAGGTGAAATCCATCCAGGAGCAAATCCACCCCACCCAGACAACCAAGCTTTTCATCAGCTGTGAAGTCGCTCAGTCGTGTCTGACTCTTCGTGACCCCATAGACTGTAGCCTACATGGATTTTCCAGGCAAGAGTACTGGAGTGGGTTGCCACTTCCTTCTCCAAGACAACTTTCCAACCCAGGGATCGAACCCGGGTCTCCCGCATTGCAGGCAGACGCTTTACCATCTGAGCCACCAGGGAAGCCCCACGCTAGGTACCTGAAAAGGGGAAGCGGGCGAGGCGCCGGCGCGCCCCAGGGCCACCGCCCCGACTTCGACTACCACCGCATTCCCGCCCGCGGCCGCCTGCGGGCCTCAGCGCTACCGGCCCGTGACGCATGGGGGCCCCACCGTGCGCCGGTCGACCCCCGCCCGGAGGTCCCCGCCAACGCCAGACGACCATCCCCACATCCCCCTGTAACTGGGCAGAGCCCTCCCCCACCACCTCGCACACCCGTACGGCCGCTCCCCACCCCGGGGACCCCGTCCTCTCCCTTCAACCACCGGGACCCCCTACCCGCGCCCCAGGCACCCTTCTCCCCCCACCACCAAGGGCAGAGGGAAGGGGCTCCGACGGGAAGCGTGGCGCCAAGCGGGCAGGGGACACGACAGAGGTGAGAGGGCGAGAGAACCGGACAAGACAGCCGCGGGAGGCGTGGAGAGGGGGGATTGGGAGCAAGCCCCGAGGCTCGGAGGGCGTGGGGAGGCGCCTGGCGACCGCGCGGCAGGCCCAGCGCAGCGGACGACCGACGACCGGCCGAGGCAGACCGGTCCAGGGCCAGCGGCTGGAGGCGACAGACAGGCACGCGGCCCCGCGGCGGGGAGCCGCCACCCGTCAGGACGCACAGCCCTCGAGACGCGACCAGAGGATCCGCGCCGTGCGGTCGGTGGCCGAGGGGAAGGCAGTCGTGGCTGGCGCCACGGGCAAAGGCGCGTGGGATAGGGTGGGGGCGCGCTGAGCACCTGCCCCACCCCCCACCCCAACCCTCGGACCCAACCTCGAGGGAACGTGGCGGGGAGATCGGGCGGAAGAGGGAGACGACGCACGTTAATGATCATTCCGCAGGTTCAACTATGTAAACCTTGTCAGCTGATCTGTCTATAATTCAGGGAGAAAACTATGACTACAAAAAGGAAAGATGACCTGACCTAGAATGGCCATGATATTCTATAGAGAAAATAGGTTAAAATAAATTTTTTTCTTGGAAACTGTAAAGCTGGTTCTTTTGCATATGCAACTAAAAACAATTAGCTTGTTAAAAAGTCCTGCCTAGGGCAAAGCTTGAAGTTAACCCTTTCCTTGAAAAACACTGCCCACTTTGCCTGAGACCTCAGCCTTGGGCAAATGAGAACTTCAAGCACCGCCCCCCGCCCCCTGCGCCCCAAAAAAAGAAGGTCAAAGAGATATTTTAAATCTTAGGCGGAAAACTAGAAGATCTCTGTCTGTGTGGATGTATGTATGTCTCAGTGTGAGTCTTCTGTTTTTTTATAATATTGCTGAAGTTGTGAGTTCTTATTTAAATAATCTAAAGAAAAGGAAGCCCTTACAAATCAAACAGTTCTAACTACAAGAAAAAATTGACCTGAGTGATTTTTAGATTCATGTGAACTGGGAAATAGTCAATATTAAATAGTATTTTTTTTCCACAACTCTAATATAGACATGTCTAAGAGTCATTAACATTAAGCATAAAATTTTCATAGTGCCTAGGTTTATTATAAGTTAAATATTGCTATATTGTTATATCTGTCACAAGCTTGTCAACAAAGAAAGTACCTCTAAATACAAACCAAAAAAACTCCTAAAAATGTAAATGCAATATGAGCTTTTAGATAAACTATTAAAAATAATTATACTTTAAAATATCTGTCTATAATAGTCACACTTGGAAGACCCAGAGGGATGGGGTGGGGAGGGAGGTGGGAGGGGGGATCGGGATGGGGAATACATGTAAATCCATGGCTGATTCACGTCAACGTATGGCAAAAACCACTACAATATTGTAAAGTAATTAGCCTCCAACTAATAAAAATAAATGGAAATATATATATATATATATATATATATATATGTCTATAATAGTCTCTATTGAAGGCAGAGGAGAAGGGGACAACAGAGGATAAGATGGTTGGATGGCATCACTGTCTCAATGGACATGAGTTTGAGCAAGCCCTGGGAGTTGGTGATGGGCAGGGAAGCCTGGCATCCTGCAGTCCATGAGGTCACAGGACATGGAACAACAGACTGGTTCCAAATAGGAAAAGAAATATGTCAAGGCTGTATATTGTCACCCTGCTTATTTAACTTATATGCAGAGTACATCGTGAGAAACACTGGGCTGGATGAAGCCCAGGCTGGAATCAAGATTGCTAGGAGAAATATCAACAACCTCAGATATACAGATGACACTACCCTTATGGCAGAAAGGGAACAACAACTAAAGAGCCTCTTGATGAAAGTGAAAGAGGAGAGTGTAAAAGCTACCTTAAAGCTCAACATTCAGAAAACTAAGATCATTGCATCTGGCCTCATCACTTCATGGCAAATAGATGGGAAAACAGTGGAAACAGCAGCAGACTTTATTTGGGGGGGGCTCAGAAATCACTGCAGATGGTGACTGCAGCCATGAAATTAAAAGATGCTTGCTACTGCTGCTGCTAAGTCACTTCAGTCGTGTCTGACTCTGTGCAACCCCATAGACGGCAGCCCACCAGGCTCTGCCGTCCCTGGGATTCTCCAGGCAAGAACACTGGAGTAGGTTGCCATTTCCTTCTCCAATGCATGAAAGTGAAAAGTGAAACTGAAGTCGCTCATTGGGTCTGACTCTTAGCGACCCCATGGACTTCAGACTACCAGGCTCCTCCGTCCATGGGATTTTCCTGGCAAGAGTACTGGAGTGGGTCGGCATTGCCTTCTCTGAAAAGGTGCTTACGACTTGGAAAGAAAGTGATGACCAAACTAGACAGCATATTAAAAAGCAGAGACGTTACTGTGCCAACAAAGATCCATCTAGTTAAGGCTATGGTTTATCCATGTGTCATGTATGGATGTGAAAGTTGGACTATAAAGAAAGTTGACCACCAAAGATTTGATGCTTTTGAACTGTGGTGTTGGAGAACACGCTCGAAGGTCGCTTAGACTACAAGGAGACCCAACCACTCCATCCTAAAGGAAATCAGGCCTGAATATACATTGGAAGGACTAATATGAACCTGAAACTCCAATACTTTGGCCACTTGATGCGAAGAGCTGACTCATTTGGATGTCACTTTGATTCCCCTGTGAGTGTGGGAGCCCAACCTAGGCGCAGGGCCTCAGGGGCTATTGCCACTGAATAATGACGTTAAAGCAAGTCTGTTCCAGCCCTCTGTGACTCTCAGCACACAAGAGGCTGGGAAAGCTATATATCTTGGAGGAAGGAAAGGCAGGCGATAGAATGTGTTTTCAGGGCTCTCCTCGCAGCAGGAGGCTGCTCCTCAGAGGTCGGACCTCCAAGCCTGCTCCGACGGCCTCAATTCCAAAGTAAGGGCTGTGTGTCACCCTGCACATTCCCAGCCTTGCAAACACATTTCTAGGTCAACGCAGTACTGCCCATGGGGAAGGAGCCTGTGGGAGTGTGTCTGAGGGGGCCGGGTGCCATGCTGGGGTCACACGGCCAAGGGCACCTGGCACCTCCAACGGGACCCCGGCGAAGGGTGGTAGCCCGGCACCTAGCTTGCAAAAAACCGAAGCAGGTAGCAAAGCTAGCTCTGGCAGAAGGAAGCAAACAGCCACGGGAGGCCTTTGCAAGCAGTTGCTGGACCACCCTGCATTAGGGCTCCCCTGGCAAAAAAAGCCAGTTTGGGCCCCAGGTCCAGGCTCCAGGCAGGCACCCAGGGTGTTCTGCCCGCAGAAGCTGAGCACAGTGCAGATTAGCCTAGGCTCGAGAGCTCTCTCCTGCAGAGCAAACGTGACAGAACAGCCGTGTGGAGGTTGGCTGGACATTCCCTGGCAGTGTGGGAGCCCTCCCTGGGCGCGGGGCCCCAGGGGCCAATGCCACTGCAAAATGACCTCCCAGTCAGGGCTTCCTAGCCAGGGGTCACTCTCAGCCCGCAGGCAGCTGGGGATGCTATCTTCCTGGGAGGCAGGAAAGGCAGCCCCAGAGAGTTGGTTTTCAGGCCTCTGTCACACAGCCAGTCTGTGGCTCCTCAGATGCCAGACCTCCGGGCCTGCTCCAGGGCCTCAATTCCTGAGTCAGGCCTGGGTGTCTGCCTGCAGTCTGCAAGCCTTGCAGACACATTCCTAAGTCAGCGCGGTCCTGCCCATGGGGAATGAGGCTGTGGGAGTGCATCTGAGAGGGCCGGGTGCCATGCTGGGGTCACCTGGCCGAGGACACCTGGCACCTCCCATGGGCCCCCAGCAAGGCGTGGTGGGCCGGCCCCTGGTGTACCCAGTGCCGGAGCAGGGAGCAAAGCTAGCTCTGCCAAAAGAGGCAAACAGCCATGGGAGGCCTTTGGAAGCAGGTTCTGGGCCACCCCACATCAGGGCTCCCCGGGCAAAAAATGCCAGTTGGGATCCCTAGGCCCGGGCTCCAGGTGGGCGCCCAGGGTGTTAGGAAATGCCAAAGAATGTTCAATTCAGTTCAGTGCAGTCGCTCAGTCATGTCCAACTCTTTGCGGTAGTTTAAGCATTCTTTGGCATTGCCTTTCTTTGGGATTGGAATGAAAACTGACCTTTTCCAGTCCTGTGGCCCCTGCTGAGTTTTCCAAATTTGCAGACATATTGAGTGCAGCACTTTCACAGCATCATCTTTTAGGATTTGAAATAGCTCAACTGGAATCCCATAACAATCGCACTCATTTCACATGCTAGCAAAGTAATGCTCAAAATTCTCTAAGCCAGGCTTCAACAGTACATGACCCATGAATGTCCAGATGTTCAAGCTGAATTTGGAAAAGGTAGAGGAACCAGATATCAAATTGCCAACATCTGTTGGATCATCAATAAAGCAACAGAGTTCCAGAGAAGTATCTACTTCTGCTTTATTGACTACACCAAAGCCTTTGACTGCGTGGATCACAACAAACTGTGGAAAATTCTTAAACAGATGGGAATACCAGACCACCTGACCTTCCTCCTGAGAAATCTGTATGCAGGTCAAGAATCAACAGTTACAACTGGACATGGAACAACAGACTGATTCCAAATCAGGGAAGGAGTATGTCAAGGATGCATACCATCACCCTGCTTATTTAACTTATATGCAGAGTACATCATGAGAAACGCTGGGCTGGAAGAAGCACAAGCTGGAATCAAGATTGCCGGGAGAAATATCAATAACCTCAGATATACAGATGACACCACCCTTATGGCAGAGAATGAAAAGGAACTAAAAAGCCTCTTGATGAAAGTGAAAGAGGAGAGTGAAAAAATTGGCTTAAAGCTTAACATTCAGAAAACTAAGATCATGGCATCCAGTCCCATCACCTCATGGGAAATAGATGGGGAGACAGTGGAAACAGTGTCAGACTTTATTTTGGGGGGCTCCAAAATCACTGCAGATGGTGACTGCAGCCATGAAATTAAAAGATGCTTACTCCTTGGAAGGAAAGTTATGACCAACCTAGACAGCATATTAAAAAGCAGAGACATTACTTTGCTGACCAAGGTCCATCTAGTCAAAGCTATGGTTTTTCCAGTGGTCATGTATGGATGTGAGAGTTGGACTATAAAGAAAACTGAGCACTGAAGAATTGATGCTTTTGAATTGTGGTGTTGGAGAAGACTCTTAAGAGTCCCTTGGACTGCAAGGAGATCCAACCAGTCCATCCTAAAGGACATAAGTCCTGAATAGTCATTGGAAGGACAGATGCTGAAGCTGAAGTTTCAGTACTTTAGCAAAGAACTATTGCAAAGAACTGACTCATTTGAAAAGACCCTGATGCTGGGAAAGATTGAAGGCAGGAGGAAAAGGGGATGATAGAGGATGAAATGGTTGGATGGCATCACTGACTCGATGGACATGAGTTTGAGCAAGCTCTGGGAGATGGTGATGGACAGGGAAGCCTGGTGTGCTGCAGTCCATGGGGTCACAAAGTGTTGGACACAACTGAGAGACTGAACTGAACGCAAGCTCTTCCTAACTAAGGTCTTGATGATGACTCTACCTAAGGCCCAGACACTGTCATTAATAACCTCTTTCCCTTATATAACACCCTAATTGTGGCCCTAACTCATGACCTGACAATGGTCCTATTTTTCTGATCCTGTTCCTTCATAAGGTCAAGAACCTCCTCCTCACAAAGGCCCTGACACTGTCAATAATAATGACCTGACTTTTTCCCTAAGTAACACCCTGATTTTATCACTAGCTATTGCCCTGACACTGGTTCTAACTACAGCCCTGATGCTGGTCCTATTGAAAGCCCTGAGATATCCCTAAGGAACAACTTTACCTGAAGCCTTGACACTGTCCCTAGCTTAGGCCTTGATGCTGTCCCTTATAGTCTATGCTGTCACTAAATATCCCTCTGATTCTGTCCATAATCAAGGCCCTGAATATGTCCCTAATAAAGTCTCCAAAGTGTCCCTAATGAACAGCCTTAACTGACTCATGCTAAGGACATCAAGTTATCTCTGAGGTCCTGACACTGTCTCTAAGGCCCTGATGCTGGCTCTAACGGCCTGACGCTGACCCTCACTAAGTCCTTGCCCAGGAGTTGACCCAAGCTGCTGGGACAACTGTTTTCCTCATCTCTCGCCAGCTGCCGGCCATTGGCCATTCTGAGATTCTGTGATGTGGTGGTCCCACACAGGGTGTGCCTGAGGAGGCTTACCTGCCGGAGGACGGTCACAGCCATTCTGAGATTCTGTGATGTAGTGGTCCCACACAGGGTGTGCCTGAGGAGGCTTACCTGCCGGAGGACGGTCACGGCCATTCTGAGATTCTGTGATGCAGTGGTCCCACATAGGGTGTGCCTGAGGAGGCTTACCTACTGGAGGACGGTCACGGCCATTCTAAGATTCTGTGATGCGGTGGTCCCACATAGGGTGTGCCCGAGGACGCTTACCTACTGGAGGAAGGTCACGGCCATTCTGAGATTCTGTGATGCGGTGGTTGCACACAGAGTATGCCTGAGGAGGCTTACCTGCCAGAGTACAGTCACGGCCATTCTGAGATTCTGTGATGTGGTGGTCCCACACAGGGTGTGCCTGAGGAGGCTTACCTGCCGGAGGACGGTCAAGGCCATTCTGAGATTCTGTGATGTGGTGGTCCCACACAGGGTGTGCCTGAGGAGGCTTACCTGCCGGAGGATGGTCAAGGCCATTCTGAGATTCTGTGATGTGGTGGTCCCACATAGGGTGTGCCTGAGGAGGCTTACCTACTGGAGGAAGGTCATGGCCATTCTAAGATTCTATGATGCGGTGGTCCCACATAGGGTGTGCCTGAGGAGGCTTACCCACTGGAGGAAGGTCACGGCCATTCTGAGATTCTGTGATGCGGTGGTCGCACACAGAGTATGCCTGAGGAGGCTTACCTGCCGGAGGACAGTCATGGCCATCCTGAGATTCTGTGATGCGGTGGTCCCACAAAGGGTGTGCCTGAGGAGGCTTACCTGCCGGAGGACGGTCACGGCCATTCTGAGATTCTGTGATGCGGTGGTCCCACAAAGGGTGTGCCCGAGGAGGCTTATGTGCCGGAGGACGGTCACGGCCATTCTGAGATTCTGTGATGTGCTGGTCCCACATAGGGTGTGCCTGAGGAGGCTTACCTACTGGAGGACGGTCACGGCCATTCTGAGATTCTGTGATGCGGTGGTCCCACACAGGGTGTGCCTGAGGAGGCTTACCTGCCGGAGGACAGTCACGGCCATCCCACCCTCCAAGGGACAGTGGCTCAGGGTGGGAATCTCTCAGCCAGTGTCTGACCTCAGGTTCTGTGTCGCTATTTGTTGTAAAACCCTTGGAGTTCCTTCAGTAACATTTTTAAATGGATCTCCCCCTTGGCATATTTATAAGATAAATTTTTACTGATTTAAAATTCAGGAACAACATTATTAGAATGAGCAGGAAGACAAAGGATGCCCCCCAATGATCTATTACTTGGAGGATTTTACAATTCTCATGAGAAAACACTCACTCTCATCACCCTCTAGGCATCAGCATGATAGGAATCATCTGCATTCTTTATTTATCCCTCTGAATCTTTCAGAACCTTTCCTTCAGGAGAAACCTCTGGGCTCTTCAGGAACTGTGAGTGGTGATGTCAGGTAAATCTGAGACTGAAAAGCAAGAGGAAAAGAGAAGGTGAGGAGATGAGAATTCTTGATGGAGAACCAGGGGCATCCACATTCAAAGTCATCCTGAGAATCTGAATTAGTATCCACTGAAAGGAAGGACCACCACGACCTGGCCCCACTGGCCTTGTCACCTGCTGTGGGGACTGGAGCCACCCAAATTACCCTGGGCACTTTCAGAGAAATAAAGAAGGTGGGAGAACACCATGGGAACCATATTGGAAAAGGTCACTGCTATGAAGTAAGATGCACTGTTCAAGAAAGTGAAGGATGATCCCTTGATTCTCAAAGATGTGCAAAGATTCCCTGTTGTTCTGGAGACATGTTGAAGCCTCCAGTCTTTGAGGGCAGTGATGAGAAGGAATTGCGCTCAAAACCATCCAGCACTCACTCCTTGAGGGTGCTGAGGATGACCAGTGTCCAGCCCAAGAGTGTTGTGGGCTTGAAACCCCCTTATCATCTGGGACAGGAGGGGCCCCACGGGCACCCCCCTGGGCCAGTGGGGTCTCAGCTTATAGGTTACAGACCTTTATCAGGTGCATGATCTGCAAACATCTCATGCCATTTTGGATGGCAGATCTTTTTCCTTATTCCTTTTGTACACAACAAATTTTGTTTTGAAAAAGTCTAATTCATCTCTTTTGTCTTTTGTTGTTTGTGGTTTTGGTAGCAGATCTAAGAAATCATGGCCAAATCCAAAGTCATGAAGTTTTTCTCTCACGTTTTCTTATATGGGGTGTATAATTTTGGGTCTTACATCTAGGCCTTTGATCCATTTTGAGTTGATTTTGAATAGTGAGGAAATAGGAATCCAATGCTGTTCTTTTGCATGTGGGATCTGGTTGTCCCAGCACCTGTACTAATTGTTGGGGAAAATATTGGCAAATGATGCCACCCAGAAGGTCTAATTTCCAAAATACACAAACAGCACATGCATCTCAAAAAAATAAATTAATTAAAAATGGGCAGGTCTAAATAGATATTTCTCCAAAGAAAACATATAGATGATCAACAGGCACATAAAAATACACTTCACACTGCTAATTATTAAAGTAATGGAAATCAAAACCACAATGAGTTATCACCTCACAGTCATCAGAATGGCATCAATAAAATGTCTACAAATAACAAATGCTGGTGAGGGGGTGGAGAAAATGAAATCTCCTACACTGTTGGTGGGAATTGATGCAGCCACTGTGGAAAACAGTATGGAGGATCCTCAAAAAACTAAAAAGTTGTCATATGAATTAGCAATCCACTCCTGGGCATATATCCAGACAAAGCTACACTTTAAAAAGATACATTCACCACTATGTTCAGTTCAGTTCAGTCGCTCAGTCGTGTCCAACTCTTTGCAACCCCATGAATCGCAGCACTCCAGGCCTCCCTGTCCATCACCAACTCCCGGAGTTTACTCAAACTCATAACCATCGAGTTGGTGATGCCATCCAGCCATCTCATCCTCTCTCATCCCCTCCTCCTCCTGCCCCCGATCCCTCCCAGCATCAGGGTCTTTTCCAATGAGTCAACTCTTCACATGATGTGGCCAAAGTATTGGAGTTTCAGCTTCAGCATCAGTCCGTCCAATGAACACCCAGGACTGATCTCCTTTAGGATGGACTGGTTAGATCTCCTTGCAGTCCAAGGGACTCTCAAGAGTCTTCTCCAACACCACAGTTCAAAAGCATCAATTTTTCGGCACTCAGCCTTCTTCACCGTCCAACTCTCACATCCATACACGACCACTGGAAAAACCATAGCCTTGACTAGACGGACCTTTGTTGGCAAAGTAATGTCTCTGCTTTTTAATATGCTATCTAGGCTGGTCATAACTTTCCTTCCAAGGAGTAAAAGTCTTAATTTCATGGCTACAGTCACCATCTGCACTATGTTCATAGCAGCACTATTCACAACAGCAAAGATGTGAAAGCAACCTACCTGTCCAACATCTGATGAATGGACAAAGATGTCTGTGTGTGGCTGTGGTGTGTGTGTGTGTGTGTATACACACACAGTCCATGGGGTTGCAAAGAGTCGGACATGACTGAGCAACTTCACTTCACTTCACTTCATATATATATATATATATATATATATATATATGAGTATCTGCCATGCACCCATGAGGTACACACATTATTTAACTTATTTGTGCAACTATGTGAAAGTAATATCACAAAACTGCATACTTAAAATGAATTAAATGGTTAATGCCACGTTTTGTATTTTTAATGACGAGAAAAAAGTGTAGTGGTCGTAATTGTTACAACATAAATGAATATTAAAAACACCCTTAGTGAGAAAAGCCATACCATAAAAGGTCACCCAGATCCCCTATTCATCTTGTCTGCTTTAAATCCTTCAGGGCCGTCCAAATGAGGGGAAACTCAGAAATGACTCCAGGAAAAGAAAACCGGATCAGGATGGGAAAAGGTATCTTCACACAGTTGGGACAACAGCTGAAAGTGGAAGTGGGCCTGTGTATTAAACTATGACACAGAAGACATGATTTTCTCATGGGGGGCTAGGTGTTGGTTCCTCAGGAGAGTGTCACAGTTTTGGGTAAAATACACTGAACATTTTGTGTGAATTTGCAAATATGAGTACTTTTTACCATTATTAAAAGTTTTCTGTACATTTTAAATTAGTGGAAAGTGAGTTACTTTTCAAAACAACCATGACAATACCATTCAAGAAATCAGGTAAGACAGGCATCAGACTTTGTTATAGAGGCCAAGACTTACCAGACCAAGTTCAACCAAAGTTGTGACATTTATTTCCCTTGTAGGAGTCCATACGTTATTAGTATTAAGAGGCATCGTGGAAAGAGGGTGTTAGTAGCCACTAAGTCGTGGGTCCTATAGATGATCTGGATTGCAGGAGAAACAGTGAGATTTTAGCTTCACAATCTTTTATATTATTTCAAAAAATACGTTAAAAGATAAATTCAGCCCAAAAAATGGAATACACACAAATCAATTATGTTTCTATATATGAACAACAAACCATCAAAAAGAATAGGAAAATAATCCCATTCATAATTCAAGAAAAAAAAAACTATCTAGGAATAAATTTAACCAAAGACATCAAAGACCTATAATCAGAAAAGTATAGAGCATTGATAAAGATATTGAAAACAGAAAAAAATATCCTATACTCATGCATCAGGAAAAATATTTTTAAAATATTTTCTACTGAGCCCAAGAGTCTAGAAGCCCATGCTCCACAGCAAGAGAGGCCACTTCCAAGGGAAGCCCACATACTGTAACTAAGAGTAGCCCCATGACCACAACTAGAAAAAGTCCATGCACAACAAAGACCCAGTGCAGCCAAAAATAAAACAAAAATAACTTTTAATAAAAGTTTATCAACAAAAGAAAAAATAATGTGGACTTCATAAAAATTTCTACTCTATGGAAGACCTTATTCAGAAAACCAAAAGATAAAGCACATACTGTATGTATGCTCAGTTACTTCAGTCATGTCTGACTCTTTGTGACCCTATGGACTATAACCTGCCAGGCTCCTCTGTCCATGGGATTCTCCAGGCAAGAATACTGGAGTGGGTTGCCACACCCTCCTCCAGGGGATCCTCCCAGCCAAGGGGTCAAACCCGCACCTCCTATGTCTCCTGTATTTGCAAGTGGGTTTCTTTACCACTAGTGCCATTTCCAAAACACATATCTGAAAAAGGATCTGACTCAAATTATACCAAATGTCCTCTTTAAAATTCAGTAAAGATTGAAATACACACCTGGCCAAAGAAGATAGATAGTAAATAAGCATACAAGAGTACACTCAAGATGCTGGTGGAATGCATGTACAGTCAACTTTGGAAGACAGTTTGGCACTTTTCTCCAAATCTAAACAGTCTCACCTCAGGATCCAAGAAGTGTACCTCTTGTATTTAGACAACTGCTTTGCAAAACTGTGAAATAAAAACTAGCATCAAGTAATGTAATAGTTAAAACCTTAAAGATATCAGGATGTCCTTCCATAGATGCATTCATAAGTAAATTAGGACACAGACATGTCAAGGGGAGCACAATACAGCACACCCAAAATATGCACATTTGACAAAAGGATTAGTTTGGACTGATTAATTTTAAAAAGCAGCAGCACCAGGAGAATCTTGGAAAACCAAGTAGAAATGGCATTTTATGAAGCAGATTTACATTTATTAAGGATATCTCCATCTGTAAGGGTGTGTCCCTCTCTGGGGCAGGAATTGGATGATGATAAATATCAAGAAAAGCTTGTCTAAGCTGGATGTTAATCTGCAAAACCACCATACCCTTATTTACTATGATTCACCTAATAAATTCCCTTAGATGTCTTCTTCCATTCCCTAACCTCCTTCCTTCATTCTTAGTTGATGATAGTGTTTAAGGTAAAGTCTTGGACCAGTCTTGGAATGCAAAAGTGAAGAGATACCAGGAGTAACAGGCAAACATGGCCTTGGAGTACAAAATGAAGCAGGGCAAAGGCTAACAGAGTTTTGCCAAGAGAACGCACTGATCATAGCAAACACCCTCTACCAACAACATAAGAGAAGACTCTACATATGGACATCTCCAGATGGTCAACACTGAAATCAGATTGATTATATTCTTTGCAGCCAAAGATGGAGCAGTTCTATACAGTCAGCAAAAACAAGAATAGGAGCTGACTGGAGGCCAGACCATGAACTCCTTACTTCAAAATTCAGACTTAAATTGAAGAAAGTAGGGAAAATCACTAGACCATTCACGTATGACCTACATCAAATCCCTTATGATTATCCAGTGGAAGTGACAAATAGATTTAAGGCATTAGATCTGATAGACAGAGTGCCTGAAGAACTATGAATGGAAGTTCGTGACATTGTACATGAGGCAGTGATCAAGACCACCCCCGAGAAGAAGAAATGGAAAAAGGCAAAATGGTTGTCTGAGGAGGTTTTACAAATAGCTGAGGAAAGCAGAGAAGCTAAAGGCAAAGGAGAAAGGAAAGATATACCCATTTGAATGCAGAGTTCCAAACAATAGCAAGGAAAGATAAGAAAGCCTTCCTCAATGATCAATGCAAAGAAATAGAGGAAAACAACAGAATGGGAAAGACTAGAGATCTCTTCAAGAAAATAAGAGATAGCAAGGGAATATTTCATGCAAAGATGGGCACAACAAAGGACAGAAATGGTATGGACCTAGCAGAAGCAGACGATATTAAGAAGAGGTGGCAGGAATACACAGAAGAACTGTACAAAAAAAATCTTCATGACACAAATAACCATGATGGTGTGACCACTCACCTAGAGCCAGACATCCTGGAATGCAAAGTCAAGGGGGCCTTAGGAAGCATAACTGCAAACAAACCTATGGGAGGCTATGCAATTCCAACTGAGCTTTTTCAAATCCTAAAAGATGATGCTGTTAAAGTGCTGCCCTCTATATGCCAGCAAATTTGGAAAACTCAGCAATGGCCACGGGACTAGAAAAGGTCAGTTTTCATTCCAATCCCAAAGAAGGGCAATGCCAAAGAATGTTCAGACTACCACACAATTTCACTCATCTCACACACTAGCAAAGTAATGCTCAAAATTCTCTAAGCCAGACTTAAACAGTACGTGAACCATGAACATACAGATGATCAAGCTGGATTTAGAAAAGGCAGAGGAACCAGAGATCTAATTGCCAACATCTGCTGGATCATAGAAAGAAAAAAAAAAAAACAGAATTCCAGAAAAACATCTACTTCTGCTTTATTGATTATTCCAAAGACTTTGACTGTGTAGAGCACAACAAACTGTGGAAAATTCTTAAAGAGATGGGAATACCAGACCACCTGACCTGCCTCCTGAGAAATCTGTATGGAGGTCAAGAAGCAACAGTTAGAATCGGACAAGGAACAAGGGACTGGTTCCAAATTGGGAAAGGAGTACCTCAAGACTGTATATTGCTACCCTGTTTATTTAACTTATATGCAGAGTACATCATGTGAAATACTGGGCTGGATGAAAGACAAGCTGGAATCAAGATTGCTTGGAGCAATATCAATAACCTCAGGTACACAGATGACACGACCCTTATGGCAGAAAGTGAATAGGAACTGAAGAGTCTCTCGATGAAACTGAAAGAGGAGAGTGAAAAAGGCTTAAAACTCAACATTCAAAAAACCAAGATCATGTCATCTGGTCCCATCACTTCATGGCAAATAGATGGGGAAACAATGGAAACAGTGAGAGACTTTATTTTCTTAGGCTCCAAAATCACTGCACATGGTGACTGCAGCTGTGAAATTCAAAGACTCTTGCTCCTTGGAAGAAAAGCTATAACCAAACTAGACAGCATATTAAAAAGCAGAGACATTAGGTTGCCAACAAAGGTCCATCTAGTCAAAGCTATGGTTTTTCCAGTAGTCATGTATGGATGCGAGAGTTGGACTATAAAGAAAGCTGAGCACTGAAGAATTGATTCTTTTGAACTGTGGTATTGGAGAAGACTCTTAAGAGTCCCTTGGACTGCAAGGAGATCCAACCAGTCCATCCTAAAGGAAATCAGTCCTGAGTATTCATTGGAAGGACAGATGCTAAAGCTGAAACTCCAACACACTGGCCACCTGATGGGAAGAACTGACTCATTTGAAAAAACCCTGATGCCAGGAAAGATTGACAGCAGGAGAAGGGGATGAGAGAGGATGAGATGGTTGGATGGTATCACTGACTCAATGGACATTAGGTTGAGCCAGGGAAGCCTGGTGTGCTGCAGTCCATGGGGTTGTAAACAGCTGGTCTCAACTGAGTGACTGAACTGAACTGAACTTGCACCATTTCAGGAAGTGACTCAGTGTTCCCAGGTATCTTTCAAGTATACACGAATGCACAGCATATATTAAACCTCCGATTGTTTTTCTCCAGTTCATCTCCCTTTCATTATGACGATCTCAATAAAGAGCATCAAAGGGTAGAGAGAAAATTATCTTTCCTCTCATATAATGCAACACAATAATATTCAGAGATACAAAGGAATGAACTACCAACCCATTTATAGAAAAAGCATGAATCTAACACTTGCATTACTAAGTGAAGGAATCCAGCCTCAAGTGCTACACACTGTACAAACTTATAAGACATTCTAGAAAAGGCAAAACAGACATGATAAACAGTTAATGGAATATGTGGCTGAAATATTTCACATGGTATTGTAGTGATGAATACCTGCCACTGTGCATTTGTCTAAGCACACGGATTTTTGTTTTTAGAACCCAACAAGTAAATTATTACTTATTCACATTTATTTATTTATCTATTCCAAAGACTGGAATGCAGAATTTAACAAAGAATCTAACTGATTGAGAAATGTATGTAAAACTTCAGGACTTCCCTGGTGGTCCAGTGGTTAAGACTCCACATTGCCAATGCAGGAAAAGTGGGTTCAATTCCTGGTCAGGGACCTAAAATCCCATATGCCATATAGCACAGCCAAGAGATTTTTTTTTTTTTTAAAGAAGAAAAAGAAAAAACCTACTCTTAGTGGTAGGACAAAATGAGCTGACCGAAGATCACTATGGAAATGAATGGAATCTGCAGGCCAAAGGCAAAATGTACCATGCATAAACAATGGACTCTGTAAGTTCTTTCCTATGGGACGTTGTAGCTAACAGGACTGAAACTACCGTATCAGTCATCAAATGGAACAAGCACTGAATTTGATAAATGACAAGTAGTGGAAGCCAGATTTCTTACCACTGGAGTGGGAGGTTACAGGCAGACAAAGGGAGAAGGTTACAATACCTGTGTCATAACAGATCAGGTTCGAGACATCATTATAAACTATCTTTAGCCTAATACAGAAACACATAGCTCCCTGTGAAAATCTTCATAACTGTGTGTATGCATAGTCTGGGATACATGCATATGTATTTTCATGCATTGTCTACTAAGAATAGTAAGTTCCCACATGCACCATTCTGTAATAAAAAGGAATAAGGGTTCTTTAAATATGTGGCTGATACTAGGACTGAGACAGTAAATATGTAAAGCAAGACAATCTTAAAATGTGAGAAAGAAGTACCAAAAAACCCCATGAAAGCTGAATTATGTAAAATAAAAACAAGCGAGCATAGAAAAAGCTCTCAATAGCCAAAGCAAGAATAAACTAAGCAGGCTAATAACATAGTGCTGGATTATAACCAAAAGTTTAAAATAATTTTCATATGTCCAAACTGGTTTTTTAAAAAAGTTACATAATTTTATGAGTAGGGTTGAATAAAAATCTCTATGCAGAAAGATTCTAAACATTGATACAGACACTCAGCTGTCCATCAAGTATGTGAAGCTAACTTCCCTCTCCTCAAGTGTGGGTCCAAAATTATGACTTTCTCCTTAATAAGGCACACAGGATGGACATGGGGAAAAATCAATAATAAAGACAAATAACAAATGTTGGCAAAAATGTACAGAAATTGGAACTCCAACTTTACTTGTGGAGATGTAAAATGGTGCAATAAATGTGTGTAAAACTTCAGCATTTTCTCAAAAATATAGAAATGTAATTATCATACATTTTGAAAGCTCCACTCCTAGACATACATACAAAGAATTTAAAACAGATGTTCAAATATTAAGTTGTACACCAATATTCATAGCAGCACTGTTCTCAACAGCCCAAGGTAAAAACAATGAAAATGTACACCAACAGGTGAATGAATAAGCAAAATAAGGTAGATCAATCCATAAGATGAATTACTCTGCCATATAAAGGCATACAATAATATATGCCATATAGTAAAATAGAGCCACAGCTGCAGAAAACAGTAGCGGGCTCCTCAAAAACAAACACAGAGTTAACAGAACCCATCAATTTCAGTCCAGGGAATACACCCAAAATATTTAAAACCAAGAACTGGAACAGATATTTGTATCCCATATTCATAGAAGCATTATTCACAGTAGCCGAAAGATGGAAGCAACACAAGCATTCAACAGATAAATGGATAAGCACAGTGTAGTACAAACACAATGGAATATGATTCAACCTTCAAAAACAAGATAACTCTCACACATGCTCTAATGTGAATGAACCTTCAAGTCATTATGTGAAGTGAAACAAGGCTGACACAAAAGGAAAAGTGTTCTATGATTCCACCAGTACAAGATATCCAAATAAGACAAATTACAAGTAGAATAAGGGATTGAGGGTGGTGAGTGTTTAATGGTTACAGTGTCACTTCGGGAAAAGGAAAAGATTCTGGAGATAAATGGTGAGGATATTTTTACAACCTGTGTGCAGTTAATGCTATAGAAGTGCATACTTAAAATGACTCAAATGATAAATACTATATGTTTGTAATCACAATTAAAAAATGATACAGGTTACAACATGGAAAAGCACTGAAAACATCCTCAGTGAAAGAAGCCACACAGAAAAAGCCATGCAGATGATAGTCATCTTGTCACTTTAAATCCACAAAAGTTTTTGACATGAGGGAAAGCCCCACTGGTGGTCCCAGAAAAAGAAAACTGCATTAGAATGGAGAAAGACATTTGCACAAAGTTTGGGAAGCTGATGCAAGTTGAAGTGGTCCTATGGCCAAAAAAATAAATCAGTACAACTGCAAGATCATGTGTGATTTTCTACACTAATAAAGAACTATCAGAATGAGAAATTAAGAAAATAATCCCCTGTCCAATTGCATCCCCCAAAAACTAGAAATTTAACCAAGGACTTGAAAGAGCTGCAAGCTAAAAACTGCAAGACACACTGCTCAATTAAACTGAACAGATATGAAAAGACATCCCATGCTCACGGGGGACAATACCGTTAAAATCTCCATTCTAATCAAAGTAATGTACACATTCATGCAATCACTACCAACATCTCATTGACATATTTCACAGAAACAAAAACAATGTTAACATCCGTGAGGAACCACAAAGGACCCAGAAGAGCCAAAGTGACCCTAAGAAAGGAGAACAGGCTGGCAGCACCTCCATTCCTGACTTCAATCTGCATTACGCACCTAAAGGCACCACAAGACATGTGGAACTGTATCAGAAACAGGCACAGATACCAGAGAGCCCAGAAATAAACCTACAGGTTCTGGTAATCAATTTACAAGAAAGGAGCTAAGAACATACACCCAGGAAAGGACAGTCCCCTCAATAAACTATGCTGGGAAAAATGGACACCACACACCAAGGAACAACACTGGACACCATTCTATACCACAGACAAAAACTGACTAAAAACCCACAACTTTCCACATCAAGCCCTAACTGTCCTGGGTCCTCTGAATACAGACACTGAGCAATAGCCACACACAGAAAGTTTCTTCCCAATTTTCCTCACCTTTTCCTTCAGCGGCACCACCTCCCTGCAGGTCCTGAGGAAACCAGACTCCTGTCAGACTTGACTGAACCCCACAATGTACCAAAGACGAAGCCCCAGCAGGTCCTGAGGAAACGAGGCTTGTGTCAACCTGAACTGAACCCCACAATCTCCCAAAGCCTTAATGGGTCCTGAGGGGCCAGACTCCCATCACCCTGGATTGAACCCCAAAATGTATCAAAGCTGAAAACCCAGTGGGTCCCAAGAAGACCAGATTCCTGTCAGCTTAAGCTGAACCCCACAAAGTACCAAAACCGAAGCCCCAGTGGGTCCTCAGTGGCCAGACTCCCATCTTCCTGAATTGAACCCCACAATGTCCCAAAGCTGAAATCTCAGTGAGTCCTGAAAATACCAGACTCCTGTCAGCCTGAACTGAACCCCACAAAGTCCCAGAGCTGAAGCACCAGCAGGTCCTGAGGAGACCGGACTCCCATCAGCCTGAACTAACCCCACAATATCCCAAAGCCAAAGTCATAATGGGTCCTGAGGGGCCAGACTCCCATCACCCTGGATTGAACCCCAAAATGTATCAAAGCTGAAACCCAAGTGGGTCCTGAGGAGACCAGACTCCCATCAGCTTGAACTGAACACCACAATGTCCCAAAGCCGAAGCCCCAGTGGGTCCTCAATGGCCAGATTCCCATATCCCTGAACTGAACTCCAAAAAGTCCCAAAGCTGACGCACCAGCAGGTCCTGAGGAGATCAGACACCCACTCAGCCTGAACTCACCCCACAATGTCCCAAAGCCAAAACACCAGTGGATCTTGAGGAGACCCATCTCCTGTCAGCCTGAAGTGAACCCCATAATGTCCCAAAGCCAAAACCTGAGCAGGTCCTGAGGAGACCAGACTCCCTGTCTTCCTGAACTGAATCCCACAACGTCCCAAAGCTGAAACCCCAGTGGGTCCTGAGGAGACCAGACTCCTGTCAGCAGCCACACGCAGGTGCTCAGTCAGAGCAGGATTTCCGCCTGGGGTGGGGGTGGGTCAGGGAGGCGGGCTCCTCGCTCCCTGCCAGCCAATGGGAACTGCAGGTCAAGCCTCCCTCACTCGCGCAGGCACAGCTAGGCGGAGACTCCGCCCCTCAGGGCAGCAGTTCTGCTAGGTCTATTAAACTACGGAAATTCAAACTGAAATATTGCCAATATCCAAAACTTCTCCAAAATAATTAAGGAATAATTAACTCGAAACTGTATAGAATGAAATGTAGTCACCAAATTCACTCCAATTTATTAACAGATATTCAAATTTTGAAACTATCAAAATTGTGGACATAAACATAGAAAATCTACATGCCCCTGGGTTTGGCCTATATATCATGAGCTCTGAGTTTTAACACACAAGCTGTCAGTCCACAAAAGAAAAACATTGTGGACTTTATAGAAATAAAGATGTCTATTCTGAAAGACCTCATTCAGAAAATCAAAATACAAGCCACAAACTGGAAGAAAAATATTTGCAAAATTCATATCTGATACAAGATTTGGACACAAAATAGACAAAGACCTCTTGAACAACCCTATAAACAATAAGTAAAGATCTGAACAGACACCCAGCCAAAAAAAAGTTATACAGATAGTACAAAACAGAAACACGCTCAACAGCATACACCATTAGGGAATTACAAATTAAAGTCATGAGCTATCACACTATACATATTAGGGATGCAAAACTCTAAATATATGACAATACCAATTGCTGAAGGCTGAGGAACAGCAGGAACGCTCCCTCACTGCTGGTGGGATGCACGCACAGCCACCTTGTAACACAGTTGGGCAGTTTTCTCCAAAGCTAAACAAACCTCACCTTGGGACCAACAATCATACTTCCAGTATTTAGGAAACTTCTTTGAAAACTTCATGCCCAAATGCAAACAAAGATGAACTTAGGCACAGCAGCACTATCCATAATAGTTAAAAGCTTGAAGTAATCAGGGTATCTTTCAATAGATGAATGAATAATCAAATTGGGGTATATCCATGTCAAAGCAAGTAGAACATGCCACCCCAAAATATGCCTCTCTGCTGTGAGCATTGCTTAAGCCCCCTCCCATGGAAAAAAAAAAAAAAACAGAGGGCTCTCCAGAAACTATGCAGAAACTGCCATTTTGTGATTGACATTTATAACAGAGAAATCGCTGCATTTGAGGGTTGTCCCTGTTTGCACCAGAAATACAGGATAATTAAAACTCAAGTAACATCAATGCAGAGGTCCTGACTTAAATCTATAAACGATCATACCCTTTCCTTACTGTGTCTTGTGTAATTACCTTCCATACGGGCTTTTCCCATTCTTTGGGGTCTTCTGTGTTTAGCTGAAGACAGTATTTAAGGTGATGACTTTGGACATTTCAGGGAGTGACTCAGGTTTCTTTGGCAGCTACCCTGTATACAGAAGCTATTTGTTGTCTTAGTCACTGAGTCGTGTTCACCTCTTTGCAACCCCACGGACTGTAGCCCACCAGGATCCTCTGTCCGTGGGATTCTCCAGGCAAGAATACTGGAGTGGGTTGCCATTTCCTTCTCCAGGGGATCTTCCCAACCCGGGGGTCAAACCGAAGTCTCCTGTATTACAGGCAGATTCTTTATCACAAAGCCACCAGGGAAGCATAGAGGAGGTATGCTTCTGTTTTTCCTCCTGGTAATTTGTCTTTTATTATGGAAGGGCAGAGTGAAAATTGTTTTTCCTTCCATACACATGCAATGAAGTATTACTCATCAGTAGTAAGGAATGAACCACCAAACCTTGAAAAGCATGGTTAAATCTCATGTGCATATCACTCAGTGAAAGAATACAGTCTGGAGAGACAGCACACAGTATGACCTCATTTATGACATTCTATGAAAAGCAAAGCTACGTAGATCATAAGCAGGTCATCTGCTGAAGGGGATTGAAGTATTCCCTGTGATGCTTTAGGATGGACACCTGTCACTATGCATTTATCTACACTCATCAATTTGTATAGCCCAAGGGATCAAACAATCTATTCAAGTACAGTTATTTAGAGTGTAGGAGAGTCGCAGGACAGAATATCCAATGCAACAAAACCTAACCACATTAGAAATGCACGAAAAATATACCTCACTGTAGGAGACGGGACAAAATGTGTTGACTTTGGAAATGAATGAAATCTATACACAAAAGGCAAAATGGCCTGCACATAAACACTCGGCTTCATTTTATAGAGATCTTTCCAGAGTGCAGTAGCTAGCAATTCTGAGACCACTGTACATGTAATCTGAAGAGGAGAAAAGAGGTGACAAATGCAAATGGTGGGGGCCAGGCTCCTCGCTGCAGGAGTGGGAAGTTACAGATAAGCAAAGAACAAGAGGCTGAAGCTGAGCCCCTGACCACCACTCCTTACAGCTCTGAGTTGTGTCCAACAGGACCATCATCACCTGCACATAGGTGCTATAACCCACCTGCCCCCTCCTGGCCTTTCCCCTTCCTCCCTGTGATGATTCCAGTGACATTTCCAGCCTGCACCCCTCTCCCAGGCCAGGTGCATCTATCCACCCACGGCCTCCCCATCTCATCCTGGGGTCTAACAGGCCCCTTGAGCACTGTGATCCTGCTGCTCCCCATGCCCCGGAGGCAGCCCCAGCTTCTCCAGCTGCTGAACCCAGACACCTGGTGTAACCGAGCAGGAGCCTGTGGGGCCCTCCCAGGACAGACCCCATCCTGTATCCTCTGCTGTAGCTCCTCTCTGAAGTATGGAGATAAAAGTATCTGAGGCACACTCAGGGAGTTGTTTTACAGCTGCTAAAAGCCCCACTGAGTGGAAGAAGTTAACTACTTGATGAGCATGAACACGTCACCCCCAGAGTGTCCAGTGCCTGAGGATTTGTGAGGTTAGCCGCCTGTTACCTCACCAACCAGAGAACCGTACATCAGCGAATAACATACTCTGTGACCCCCTCCCTCATGTGGCCTGTAAAATTGCTTTCCTGAAACCCTTCAGGGATTTCAGGATTTAGAGCACGAGTTACCTGTCTCCACGTATTGGTGCCTTTACAATTAACGTTGCACTTTGCTTTACTGCAACTGGTGTCAGGTGACTGGCTTTACTGCACTCAGGTGTGTGGACTCGAGTTCGGCTCAGTAATCGGAGGCCTCCCAGGTTCCCAGTTCCTTGTGCCCCAGGGACTGTCAGCTCCTTCTCCAGGGCATATGGCCAACCCCCACACTAATTCCCCTCTACACCCACGGCCCTGTCTCAAGCCTAATCCCTCCATCAGGCCCTACAAAGCTCCCTGCCCTCATGATGCATCTCACATTCCACCCGACATGGTCTTTTTGATGCCTGAACAAGACCACGCCCCGCTCCTCCCTGTGATTCCCCTCACCTGATGAAGCCAGGCCTTGATCCATTCCAGGTGACTCCAGGATCCTCATTCTCTCCAGACCCCACCTGTGTGGCCACTGTCTGTGCCCATCTATATGAGTCTGTGGTGATCTCCTAAAATAAGGGTTGTTTTTTTATATACAGATAATGGGGTGAATGGTGGCCCCAAAAGATGTGTCCCCCCAGAACACAGGAACAGGGCCATATCCGGGCAAAGGGTCTTTGTAGATGTAGTTAAGGATCTCAAGGTAAGGTCTAGGGTTAGGGTGACCTTCAATCCAACTGACAGAGTCCTTACAAGAGACGAAAGAGGATGCAGATGAGAAGCCTCGTGAAGATGGAGGCAGAGATGGGAGGGAGGGGGCCACAAGCCCCAGGACCCCTGGAGCCCCAAAGCTTGAAAAGGCAGGAAGCACCCTATCCTGGAGCCTCTGGAGGGACCTCAGCCCTGCGCCACCTTGATCTCAGGTGTCTGGTCTCCAGGACTGGGGGAGGATAAACTCCTGTTGTTTTAAATCACCCAACATGTGGTCATCTGTTAGAGAAGCCACAGAGAATTCACACAGGCTCTGCTCTGTAGGATCCTAGAAGTGTGGGTCTCACTAAACAAAGATGGAGGCTGGATTACAGAACCCTTGGAGTCAGCACTGGGCCCTCAGAAATGCTAAAGCAGTGGCTGGACCCCAAAATGTTGAGGGGTCAAGTCTGAACCCTGTCCCTAGGGGTACTGGCTGCACATGCCTCCCCAGGTTCTTACACCTGTATGTGGTGTAGTAAGTATCTAGTCCTGACTGAGGACATTTAATTTCACTGTTCACATTGCTCTTTAAGAACCCACCAGTTACACAGGTGAAAACCCAATTAGGATGCTTGCTACACCAATGAGCAATTCTGAAGATGGTCTGGGGTGGGGACTTACATGCAGATAGCAGCCCTTCCACTCACCCACCCCTCCTCCACACTCCCGACCCCCTCCTCCACACTCCTGACCCCCTCCTCTACCCTCCCAATCCCCCACCCCAACTCCTCAGTGGGGAGCTGGGGGACCACGCAGAAGCATCTTGAAGTAAATGCTGCCTGATCCCTAGGCTAGCTGCTCCTGAACATTCTCCACCCGTTGCAATTAAAATACTCGAATATGTGTAAAAAAAATTAGAGATACCAAGGGAACATTTCATGCAAAGATGGGCTCAATAAAGGACAGAAATGGTATGGACCTAATGGAAGCAGAAGATATTAAGAAGACGCGGCAAGAATATACAGAACTATACAAAAAAGATCTTAATGGCCCAGATAACCATGATGATTTGATCACTCACCTAGAGCCAGATATCCTAGAGTGTGAAGTCAACTGGGTCTTAGGAAGCATCTCTATGAACAAAGCTAGTGAAGGTGATGGAATTCCAGCTGAGCTATTTGAAATCCTGAAAGATGATGCTGTGAAAGTGCTGCACTCAATATGCCAGTAAATTTGGAAAACTCAGCAGTGGCCACAGGACTGGAAAAGTCAGTTTTCATGGCAATCCCAAAGAAGGGCAATGCCAAAGAATGTTCAAACTACCACACAGCTGCACTGATTTCACGTGCTAGCAAAGTAATGCTCAAAATTCTCCAAGCGAGTCTTCGACAGTCCATGAACCAAGAAATCCCAGATGTTCAAGCTGGATTTAGAAAAGCAGAGGTACCAGAGATCAGATTGCCAACATCCACTGGATCATAAAAAAGCAAGAGAATTCCAGAAAAACATCTACTTCTGCTTCATTGACTATGCCAAAGCCTTTAACTGTGTGAATCACAACAAACTGTGGAAAATTCTTAAGCAGATGGGATACAAGACCACCTTATCTGCCTCCTACAAAACTTCATCCTGGTCAAGAAGCAACAGTTAGAACTGCACATGGATCATTGGACTGATTCCAAATTGGGAAAGAAGTATGTCAAGACTGTATATTGCCACCCTGCTTATTTAGCTTACATGCAGAGTACATCACGAGAAATGCCAAGCTGGATGAAGCACAAGCTGGAATCAAGATTGCCAGGAGAAATATCAATAAACTCAGAGATGCAACTGACACCACCTTTACGGCAGAAAGTGAAGAGGAACTAAAGAGCCTCTTGATGAAAGTGAAAGAGGAGAGTGAAAAAGTAGTTTTAAAAGTTAACATTCAAAAAACTAAGATCACGGCATCCAGTCCCATCACTTCATGACAAATAGATGGGGAAACAATGGAAACAATGAGAGACTTTATTTTCTTGGGCTCCAAAATCACTGCACATGGTGACTGCAGCCATGAAATTAAAAGATGCTTGCTCCTTGGGAGAAAAGCTATGACCAACCTAGACAACATATTAAAAAGCAGAGACATTACTTTGCTGACCAAGGTCCATCTAGTCAAAGCTATGGTTTTTCCAGTGGTCATGTATGGATGTGAGAGTTGGGCCATAAAGAAAGCTGACTGCCAAAGAATTGATGCTTTTGAACTGTGGTATTGGAGAAGACTCTCAAGAGTCCCTTGGATCAAACCAGTTATTCCTAAAGGAAATCAGTCCTGAATATTCATTGGAATGGTTGATGCTGAAGCTGCAGCTCCAAATCTTTGGCCTCCTGATGCGAAGAACTGACTCCTTTGAGAAGACCCTGATGCTGGGAAAGATTGAAGGTGGGAGGAGAAGGGGATGACAGAAGATGAGGTGGTTGGATGACATCACTGACTTGATAGACATGAGTTGAGCAAGCTCTGGGAGTTGCTGATGGACAGGGACGCCTGGCCTGCTGCCGTTCATGGGGTTGCAGAGTTGGACATGACTGAGCAACTGAACTGAACTAGAGAACATTGAGTTAAAATCATGAGATATCACACCACACTTATTAGGACCACTAAACTCCATATACATGACAATATCCACTGCTGGAGGAGGACGAACAAGCAGTCTCCCTCACTGCTGGTGGGATGTCTGAATGGCCACTCTATAACACAGCTGGGCAGTGCTTTCCAAAGCCAAAACACTGGGTCCAGCAATCATGTGCTCAGTGTTAGGGTTACTGCTGGTGGAGGAGGAGCAAGAAGTCTCCCTCACTGCTGGTGGGATATATGAACGGCCACTCTATAACACAGCTGGGCAGTGTTTTCAAAGCCAAAACACCGGATCCAGCAATCATGTGCTCAGTGTTAGGGTCACTGCTGGAGGAGGAAGAGCAAGAAGTCTCCCTCACTACTGGTGGGATGTATGAACGGCCACTCTATAACACAGCTGGGCAGTGTTTCCAAAGCCAAAACACCGGGTCCAGCAATCATGTGCTCCGTATTGCCAACTGCTTTGAGAATTTACCCCAAATTCAAACAAGGATGCAATTATGCACAGCATCACTATTCATAATAGCTTAAAAATTGAAAAAAAAAAATCAGGATATCCTTCAATAGATGAAAGCATAAGCAAAGTGGGGTACATCCATGATAAGATGAGTAGAATATGCCACTCCAAAGTATGCCTCTCTGGCATAAGGATTATTTCAGTCTAACTTTAAAAAAGAAAAAAACAGAAATCTCAGAAAACTTAGTAGCAACTGCCCTTTTGTGAAGGACATTTACAACAGAGAACTCTACATATTTAAGGGCTATCCCTCTTTGAACCAGAAGTAGATGATAAGTAACGTTCAAGTAATTCTTATCAGTGGAGAGGTCTTGAATTAAATCTGCAACAATCTTACATTTTTTACTATGTTTGCATGATAACCTGTTATAACAGGCTTCCCCCTTTCCCCAAAGTCTTTCTTTTATTTTTCTCTAAAGATCGTGCTTGAGGTGATGGCTTTGGACATTTCAGGGAATGACTCAGGTTTCCTGGACAGTTCCTCTATGTACAGGAGGTATACAAGTTATTAAATGTCTGCTTTTCTCCTGGTGATGTCTCAAACTCACTGCTTTTATACATGAACTGGAGAATGAGGCTGGGCTCCTGAAGGCCATTCCTTCTCATCTAAGTTGCTTCTATCAGTGTTGCAGTGAAAAGGAAAAGATAGACATGATTTTCTTTTCTTTCCTGAGAACAAAGAAGATAAAGAGAACAACAAGCAGGCCAGATCCCTCCTAGATTTTCCTTTACTGCTCCTAATCTGTACTCTGTAACTAAGTCTGCTTTTCTGCTCCCTAACTCTGCTTGAGCTACATCCTGCACCTGTTCTCCTTTAACCCCATGCTACTTACACCCTGGTGCTTGCCTTTACCACAGACCACCCCTTGTAGTTTTCCTTCTTTTTGCATTTCAGAACCAGAGACAGACAGACCTAATTACCGGGCTACCTGATACCAGATCTGAATTTTGTAGGGTTTTATAGAGGTTGTTATTTTCTAATTTTATTTATTTATTTATTGTCTATTTTTGGCTGCACTGGGTCTTTGCTGCTGCGTGGACTTTCCTCTATTTGAAGAGAGTGTGTTCACCTTGTAGTAGTGTGAAGGCTTCTCATTCAACTATTGAGCCTGTGCTTGAGAGCCTGGGAGCCACAGCTGCTGAGCCCATGTGCTGCAACTACAGAAGCCCACACACCTTGGAGCCTGTACTCCACAACAAGAGAAGACACTGCAATGAGAAGCCCTCACACCACAAGGAAGAGTAGCCCCCACTCACTGAAACTAGAGAAAACCCATGCACAGCAACAAAGACAGTGCAGCCAAAAATAAATTAAATAACTAAAATCAACAGTTTAAAAAATTAGGGTAAAATAGATAATCAACCAGGACCTACTGTATAGCACAGGCAACTAAACTCAACATTTTGTAATAAATTATAAGGGAAAAGATGGTGTAGTAGAAGGGCATGTGGTCATCTTCTCCTGCGAGAACTCCAAAATTGCAACTCACTGTGAAACAACCATTGACAGGAGAATGTTGGATCCCACCAAAAATAGACACCCCATGTCCAAGGGCAAAGGAGACACCCCAGTAAGATGGTAGGAGGGGCAAAATCGCATTTAGAATCAAACCCCATACCCACCAGAGACACAGAGGGCTCAAACAAAACCTTGTGTGCACCAGGACCCAGAGACCCCACAGAGACTGACCAGACCTGCCTTTGAGTGTCTGAGTGTCTCCTGCTGAGACACGGGTCAGCAGTGGTCTGCCGCATGGACAGAGGCTCTGGCTGGAGCAGACCTGGGTCATGCAGCGTGTGGCATAAGCCCTCTTGGAGGAAGTTGCCATTAGACCCATCACAGAGACACTGAGAAGACAACCCACAAACTGCAGAACAATTATACCAAAGAAATTCTCACACTGTTAAGAAAATTCTAGGACCCCAACAGATTTCCCAACCTGGGGATCTGGCAAAGGGTCTGAGAATCACCAGGGAATTAAACGTTGGAGGCCAGTGGGATTTGATTACAAAACTTCCACAGGACTGGGGAAACAGGCTCTTGGAGGGCAAAAACAAAACCTTGTGTGCACCAGGAGCCAGGAGAAAGGAGCAGTGCCCCCACAAGTGACTGAGTCAGAATTCCCTGTGAGAGTCCAGAGTCTCTGGTGGAAGCGTGAGTCAACACTGTGGCCTCAGGCCAAACAACAGGGAGGGAACACAGCCTCCCCCATCAACAGAAAGTTGGATTAAAGACTGCCGAGCATGGCCCCGCCCATCAGAACAAGACCCAGTTTTCTCCACAGTCATTGTCTCCCATCAGGAAGCTTCCATAACTCTTTTATGCTTATTCATAAGAGGGCAGACAGAATGAAAACCACACTCACAGGAAACTAACCAAACTGATCACATGAACTACAGCCTTGTCTAACTCAATGAAACAATGAGCCATGTTGTGTAGGGCCTCCCAAGACGAACAGGTCATGGTGGAGAGTTCTGACAAAACATGGTCCACTGGAGAAGGGACCACTTCAGTACTGGCAAACCTCTTCAGTATTCTTGCTTTGAGAATCCCATGAACAGTATGAAAAGGCAGAAAGATATGACACTGAGAGATGAACTCCCCAGGTCGGTCAGTGCCCAATATGCTACTGGAGAAGAGTGGAGAAATAACTCCAGAAAGAATGAAGAGATGGAGCAAAAGTGAAAATAGTGCCCAGTTGTGGATGTGACTGGTGATGGAAGTAATGTCTGATGCCATAAAGAACAATATTGCATAGGAACCTGGAATGTTAGGTCCATGATCACAGGATATTGGATGTGGTCAAATAGGAGATGGCAAGAGTGAACACTGACATTTTAGGAATCAGTGAACTAAAATGGACTGGAGTGAGGGAATTTAATTCAGATGACCATTACATCTACTGCTATGGGCAAGAATCCCTTAGAAGAAATGGAGTAGCCCTCACAGTCAACAAGAGTCCAAAATGCAGTATTTGGGTGCAATCTCAAAAATGATAGAATGATCTCTCTTCATCTCCAAGGCAAACCATTCAATATCACAGTAATCCAAGTCTATGCCCCAACCACTAATCCCAAAGAAGCTGAAGTTGAATGGTTCTCTGAGTACCTATAAGACCTTCTAGAACTAATACCAAAAAAAGATGTGCTTTTCATCATAGGGGACTGGAATGCAAAAGCAGGATGTCAATCAGACTAAACTAGAGTCACGGGACAGTATGGTACTGGCCCAAAGACAGAAATATAGATCAACAGAACAAAACAGAAAGCCCAGAGATGAATCCACTCACCTATGGACACCTTATCTTTGACAAAGGAGGCAAAAATATACAATGGCAAAAAGAAAATCTCTTTAACAAGTAGTACTGGGAAAACTGGTCAACTACCTATAAAAGAATGAAACTAGAACACTTTCTAAGACCATACACAAAAATAAACTCAAAATGGATTAAAGATCTAAATTTAAGACCAGAAATTATAAAACTCCTAGAGGAAAACATAGGCAGAAAACTCTCTGACATAAATCACAGAAAGATCCTCTATGACCCACCTCCCTGAGTAATGGAAATGAAAGCAAAAATAAACACACAGGACCTAATTAAACTTAAAAGCTTTTTCACAACGAAGGAAACTATAAGCAAGGTGAAAAGACAGAGTGGAAGAAAATAATAGCAAACGAAACAACTGACAAAGAATCAATCTCCAAAATATACAGGCAGCTCATGCAGCTCGATACCAGAAAAATAAATGACCCAATCAAAAAATGGGCAAAATAACTAAACAGACATTTCTCCAAAGACATACAGATGGCTAACAAACACATGAAAAGATGCTCAACATAACTCATTATCAGAAAAATGCAAATCAAAACCACAATGAGATACCATCTCATGCCCAGTCAGAATGGCTGCCATCTAAAAGTCTACAAATAATAATTGCTGGAGATGGTGTGGAGTAAAGGGAACCCTCTTACACTGTTGGTGGGAATGCAAACTAGTACAGCCACTATGGAGAACAGTGTGGAGATTCCTTAAAAAACTGGAAATAGAACTGCCATATGACCCAGCAATCCCACTGCTGGGCATACACACCAAGGAAACCAGAATTGAAAGAGACACCTGTTCCCCAATGTTCATAATGTTTACAGTAGCTAGGACATGGAAGCAACCTAAATGTCCATAAGCAGATGAATGGATAAGAAAGTTGTAGTACATATACACAATGGACTATTACTCAGCTATGAAGAAGAACACATTTGAGTCAGTTCCAATGAGGTGGATGAAACTGGAGCCTGTCATTCAGAGTGAAGTAAGTTAGAAAGAAATACACCAGTACAGTATATTAATGCATATATATGGAATTTAGAAACATGGTAATGACGACCCTATACACAAGAGCAAAAGAGACACAGATGTAAAGAACAGACTTTTGGACTCTGTGGGAGAAGACGAGGGTGGGATGATATGACAGAATAGCATTGAAACATGTATATTACCATATGTGAAATACATGACCAGTCCAAGTTCAGTGCATGAAACAGGGCACTCAAAGCTGGTGTACTGGGACAACCCAGAGGGATGGGATGGGCAGGGAAGTGGGAGGGGGGTTTGGGAGAGGGGGACACATGTACACCCGTGGCTGACTGATGTCAACGTATGGCAAAAACCACCACAAAATTGTAAAGTAATCTGCCTCCAGTTAAAATAAATTAATTTTTTTTTTAAGTAGGATGTCAAGAGATACCTGTAGTAACAGGCAAGTTTGGCCTTGGAGTACAAAATGAAGCAGGGCAAAGGTTAACAGAGTTTTGCAAAGAAAATGCACTGGTCATAGCAAACACTATGTTCCAACAACCCAAGAGAAGACTCTACACACGGACATCACAAGATGGTTACTACCAAAATCAGATTGATTATGTTCTTTGTAGCCAAAGATGGAGAAGCTCTGCACAGTCAGCAGAAACAAGACCAGGAGCTGACTGTGGCTCATATCATGACGTCCTTATTTCAAAATTAAGACTTTAATTGAAGAAAGTAGGGAAAACCCCTAGGCCATTCAGGTATGACCTAAATCAAATCCCTTATGATTATACAGTAGAAGTGACAAATAGATTCAAGGGACTGGATCTGATAAACAGTGCCTGAAGAACTATGGACAGAGGTTCCTAACATTGTCCAGGAGGCGATGACCAAAACCACCCACCAAAATGAAATGCAGAAAGGCAAAAAGAGTTGTCTGAGGAGGACTTACAAATAGCTGAGAAAAGAAGAGACACTAAAGGCAAAGGAGAAAAGGAAAAAGATATACCCATCTGAATACAAGTTTCCAAAGAATAGCAAGGAGATATAAGAAAAAACCTCTTAAGTGAACAATGCAAAAAAAAAAAAAAACAGAGGGAAACAATATAATGGGAAAGAATAGAGATCTCTTTAAGAAAATTAGAGATACCAAGGGAACATTTCATGCAAAGATGGGCACAGTAAAGGAGAGAAAAGGTATGGACCATTTCTGAAGCAATAGATATTAAGAAGAGGTGGCAAGAATACACAGAACTATACAAAAGAGATCTTAATGACCCAGATAACCACAATGGTGTTATCACTCACCTAGAGCCAGACATCCTGGAATGTGATGTCAAATGGGCCTTAGAAAGCATCACTATGAACAAAGCAAGTGGAAGTGATGGAATTCCAACTGAGCTATTTCAAGTCCTAAAAGATGATGCTCTTAAAATGCTGCACTCAATATGCTAGCAAATTTGGAAAAACTCAGCAGTAGCCACAGACTGGAAAAGGTCAGTTTTCATTCCAATCCCAAAGAAGGGCAATGCCAAAGAATGTTCAAACTATTGAACAATTGCGCTCATCTCACATGCTAGCAAAGTAATGCTCAAAATTCTCCAAGTGAGGTTTCAACATACGTGAACCAAGAACTTCCAGATGTTCAAGCTGGATTTAGAAAAGCCAGAGGAACCAGAGATCAAATTGCCAACATCCACTGGATCATTGAAAAAGCAAGAGAGTCCAGAAAAACATCTACTTCTGCTTTATTGACCATGACAAAGCCTTTGACTGTGTGGATCACAACAAACTGTTGGAAAAGTCCCAAAAGATGGGAATACCAGACCACTTTACCTGCCTCCTGAGAAATCTGTATGAAGGTCAAGAAGCAATGGTTATAACCAGACATGGAACAACAGACTGGTTCTAAATTGGGGAACGAGTACATCAAGGCTGTATATTGTCACTGTGTTTACTTAATTTATGTGCAGAGTACATCATGCGAAATGCTGGGCTGAAAGAAACACAAACTGGAATCAAGTCTGCCGGGAGAAATATCAATAACCTCAGATATGCAGATGACACCACCCTTATGGCAGAAAGTGAAGCAGAACTAAGAGCCTCTTGATGAAAGTGAAAGAGGAGAGTTAAAAAGCTGACTTAAAGCTCAACATTCAGAAAATGAAGATCATGACATTCAGTTCCATCACTTCACGGGAAATAGATGGGGAAACAGTGGAAACAGTGGCAAACTTTATTTTTGGTGGCTCCAAAATCACTGCACATGGTGACTGCAGCCATGAAATTCAAAGATGCTTGCTCCTTTAAAGAAAAGCTATGACCAACCTAGACAGCATATTAAAAAGCAGAGACATTACTTTGCCAGCAAAGGTCCATCTAGTCAAAGCTATGGTTTTCCAGTAGTCGTGTATGGTTGTCAGTTGGGCCATGAAGAAAGCTGAGTGCCAAAGAATTGATGCTTTTGAATTGTGGTGTTGGAGAAGACTCTTGTGAGTCCCTTGGACTGGAAAGAGATCCAACCAGTCAATCATAGAGGAATTCAGTCCTGAATATTCATTGGAAGGACTGATGCTGAAGCTGAAGCTCCAATACTTTGGCCACCTGATATGAAGAACTGACTCATTTGAAAAGACCCTGATGCTGAGAAAGATTGAAGGTGGGAGGAGAAGGAGATGACAGAGGATGAGACGGTTGGATGGCATCACCAATTCAATGGACATGAGTTGAGCAAGCTCTGGGAGTTAGTGATGGACAGAAAAGCCTGGTGTATTGCAGGCCATGGGATCACAAAGAGTCAGACACGACTGAGTGACTGAACTGAACTGATACGGGGAAAGAATATGAAGAAGAATAGATATCTATATCTATATCTATATCTATATCAAGAATAGATATCTATACCAGACCCGCTGGAATGTAAGGGATGCTGATGGTGACTAGTTCTAACTCTCAAGACTTTAATCAACTGAAGCTTGGAGTCTCCCACAGCCCAAGATCCTTAATGAACATGCCTGTAAAGTTAACGTGTTAGTCACTTACTCGTGTCTGACTCTTTGCAACCCCATGGACCACCAGGCTCCTCTGTCCATGGGATTCTCCAGGCAAGAATACTGGAGTGGACTGCCATGCCCTCCTCTGGGTATCTTCCCCACTTAGGGATTGAACCTGGGTCTTCTGCTATGGGCAGATTGTTTACCGTCTGAGCCACCATGAAAGCCTGAACATGCCTGTACCCATAGATTAAAGCTTCCCCAACTTTGCAATTTAGAAAGATACTGCTCTGGAAAGCTCCATGGTGTTCTTCATAGTTCTGCAAGTAATACACTTTTCCTTCACATGAGCTTTGGCTGGGTTGTATCTTCTGGCTCAACACCCCTCCAAGAGGTAAACTCACTTTCCTGGTAACATTTCTCCATCCAGACTCCCAACCACCGCTTGATACTAATTCTACAGTCAGTTGTCTTGCTTCCAATACATGGAAATCACATTATTTTTCTGTGAGCAAATTTAGTTAAGGGCCAGAAACAGTGTCCCTATTTTACCTTGTGAAGCCAGTAGGTGTCAAGCAAATTCAGCTCTGTGGATCCTTTGTCCTCCAGTTCGATGCCTCATTTTACAGAAAACACTTACAAGGTTTTGAGGTTTTATTTATACCTCATTTCTGAAGGCTTTTAATACCTACATTAAATATACAGATGACTCATCAGTGCCACTTCTACTTTGAGATTTAAAATCCTCCGAGTTTTTTCTAACATACTTATTCCATGCCTTACATTTAAATCTTTGACCATATGCTGTTTATCCTGTGTCTCATCAGAATTTGATTCTTCCCTGGTGGCTCAGAGGTTAAAGTGTCTGCCTCCAATGCGGGAGACCCGGGTTCAATCCCTGGGTCGGGAAGATCCCTTGGAGAAGGAAATGGTAACCCACTCCAGTATTCTTGCCTGGAGAATCCCACGGACGGAGGAGCCTGGTTAGGCTACAGTCCACGGGGTCGCAAAGAGTCGGACACGACTGAGCAACTTCACTTCACTTCACTTCATCAGAATTTAGTTAATTACACCATTTTCCCCTGAATAATACAGTACTCATCACATAGAGTTCTTGCCAAAGCTGGATTTGACAAGGTAGGGCACAGGTGGGCCTAGGAGAAAGTCCGGGAGCATGACTATAGTCTGGTGGAGCCGAGATTCTAGTTGAGGGCAGTGGAAGGAAACATCCTGCCTGAGGACAACCCGCTCACGTGAGGATCCAGGCCTAACAGGCCATGCCTGAAAACAAGCAAAGAAAACTGCCAAGATGCGCCTGCGTGCTGGAGGCTTCTTGACAGACACGCCCCCAGAGCAGCCAATCCCTGAGCGGTGGGGCGGGGCCTCCATCGCCCTCCGCACATTCCCGGGGCCTATTGGCCAGATCGCAACGCCGATTGGTCGCTCGTGCCTGACAGGGTAGACGTCAGCCGCTCGCCCTTGACTACTCGCCTCAGCGCGGGAGGACTGGACGTCGCCGAGCTACTAGCGAGCCCCAGGACAGGTTGGGCAGCGCCACAGGACAGCAGGGAGACTGATGGGAACGCACCCTGCGCAACCCTCATAAACCCTTAGCCTGATGGCTTCAAATTCCAGGGTGGGAGGCCCCAAATCCCGTCAGCTTTGAGGAACCTGAGTCCTAATCTGAAGGAAGCTTGCGTCTCGTCAGCTTCAGGGACTACAAGTCCCTTCACCCACAGAAACACCGAATCCCCTAGTGCTGCGACCCTCAAATACTTAGAGAAACCCCAGTTCCCCTCAGCCTGAGGCACCCTAAAAATAGCACCCACAGACAGACCAAATTTCCTTAACCTCGGAGACCCCGAATACCTCAGCCTGGGAGCTCTTAAAGCTCTTCGTCCTCAAGACACCAACTGTCCTGCCTGTCGGAGACCTAAAGCACCTTAATAAGAAACCCCTGATTTCCTCAGCCTCAAAGATCCCAAGTTCTCTCACCCTGCGCATTCTACATCAGCCAAAAAATCCCCAGTCCCCTCCGTATGAGGACCCCAGTTCCTTCAGCCCGTGGGACCCAGATCTCCTCAAGCCGAGTGACCTGACCCTTAGATATAGAACCCACCTTATGCCCAAATTTTTCTGAGTCCCCAGGCGGAGATCCTCAAAACCCTTCTTGGAGAAATAGTCCCTCTCCTGCACTGGAACAGAGTCATGATTTCAGCCTGATGCCAGTCCAGCAGTTAGGGGTTTCCAGGTCTCCTCAGGAATCCCTCTGTCACTCACAGACACGTCCCTCCCAGTGTCTTTCCTCGGAGGGGCTGAATTGTAGGGGATCCAAAGAAACCAAATCTAGTTCACATTAGCCTGGTCTGTCATAGCTAGTCAGGATTCCTCCACCCCACCAATACCCTCACCCCGACTTTCCCCTCACCTTCCTGCCCTGGACACTCCCCCCAAGGAAGACAGACCAGGCTCTGGACAGTGGTCTGGGCTGTCTCAGCACCTTCTTCTTCCACAGGCACCTTGGTCTTGAGCACTCCAATGGCCATGAGGCCGAATAGGTCTCCAGAGGAAAGCACTGAGGGAGATGCCGGGAGAACAGAGTGGAAGCCCACGGTGAGAGGTGGAGGCGGGCAAAGCTGGGCTCTAAGCCAGCTCTATAGGAAGGACACGGCGCTGGTCCCTGAAGCACCACAGACTGCTTGCCCAGGCAGCTGAGTGAACTTCTCTGTGACCGTACACAGGATGGGAATGCCTGGTCCTGTCTGAGATGGTGGGGAGGAGTGGGACAAAACAGGACACTAGATTCGCCAACTGCTCTGTGTCCAGGGAGACTTAGGAAAATGCTCAGTATTTCCTCAGTTAAGCAGGACACAGTCGGGAAGGAAAGTCTTCATCTCTGTCTCACAGAGACCATCCAGTAGCTTCAGGCTACTCCCTGCACGAAAGGTGGAGGAGAAGGCCCAGCTCTAAGGTTTGACTTAGACTAGTAAATCACTGATAAAATCTGTTATTTTCCTTAGGCCAAAGATGCTTTCAAAGACATCTCCGTATATTTCTCCAAGGAAGAATGGGAAGAGATGGGAGAATGGGAAAAAATCCGATATAGGAATGTGAAAAGGAACTACGAAGCGCTGATTGCTATAGGTAACAGGAAGTGCTGGGTGCCTGTGAGCCTGGGAAACATGAAACAGGTCTTCACCCTCAGTGTTCACTTGGCCCGCTCTTAGGTGGCTTCATCTGCTCACAGTTCCCTTTTGTGTGGAGACTAACCTGGAGGAAATGTTTACAGTTTTGTACCAAAGGGAGGTTGACCCTGCAGTGCAGAGCTCACCTCTTGCCTTGTTCTAGATTCTCCCAGCCCATCTTACTGATTCCCTGACTTTGTGACACTTTCCATTGCTTCTGTGTTTTGTTCCTCCTCCTTAGAACAAATATTTTGTTTCTTTCCAGGTTTCAGAGCCACTCGACCAGCTTTCATGCATTACCACAGGCAGGTCATCAAACCCCAGGTAGATGACATTGAGGATTCTGATGAAGAATGGACACCAAGGCAGCAAGGTGAGGGGCCAGGAGGATTTGGAGGTGTCTTGCTGAAACCAGCCTGGGCTTAGGTCTCAACTACATCTCAGTCATTAGCAAAGAAAACATAATTTTCAGCATTCCGAAGTGGTTGTGGCTGAATATTGACATAAGCCTGAATGAAGATGAATGTATAGGTTTCTCAAAAGTTTTACGGTTAAAATTTATCATTCTTTTTAAAAAGAATTAATTTTGCTAAACATTCTTAATGAAAGGCAAGTAAGGAAACCTTAGACTATAAATTCACCAAAGAGATTTAATACTAATATAATAATTCAGTTATTGGATTAAATCTCTTAGAAGAGGAAATGATTAATGTATTATGTCAAGATACATTATTTATGTATGTATATAAAACAACAACCCACTGCAGTACTCTTGCCTGGGAAATCCCATGGACAGAGAAGCGTGGTAGGCTACAGTCCATGGGGTCGCAAAGAGTGGGACACAACTGAGCAACTTCACCTTCACTTTTCACTTTCATGCACTGGAGAAGGAAATGGCAACCCACTCCAGTGTTCTTGCCTGGAGAATCCCAGGGACGGGAGCCTGGTGGGCTGCCATCTATGGGGTCGCGCAGAGTCGGACACGACTGACGTGACTTAGCAGCAGCATAAAACAACACCACATGATCTTCTTACCGTCAGTTCAGTTCAGTTCAGTTCAGTTCAGTCACTCAGTCGTGCCCAACTCTTTGCAACCCCATGAATCGCAGCACGCCAGGCTTTCCTAAGGTTAAACTAATTCTTTGTTTTGATTCTGGGAAAGGGTTTGAAAGAACTATTTATTCTCCCTAATCTTCCCCATATTTCACTGACCAGAGACAGCATCAGGTAAATAAAATGAAGTACACTCATTATAAAATAGAAGTGAGCAGCTCACGTCCTCTTCTGCTGCTCAGTTTAGAAGAGTTAATCTTCCTAGACTGGAGAAAACAATTTAGATAGTTCTACGATTCTCCATGAATTTCTGTTCGCCCAGATTTTTTTAAATTATTTATTTAGTTTTGGCTGCACTGGGTCTTTGTGGCTGTGCACGGGCTTTCTCTGGTTGTGGTGAGTGGCTTCTTGTTGCAGAGCACATGCAGGCTTAGTAGCTTGTGACACACAGGCTTAGTTGCCCCGCAGAAAGTGGAATCTTCCTGGACCAGACATCGAACCTGTGTCCTCTGCACTGGCAGGCAGATTTTCATCCACTGTGCCACCAGGGAAGTCCCTCTGTTCCCTTATGTTATTAAAACTAGTGAAAGGGACATGAAAACCAAACATTTGGTTGCCTGCAAAGGTTTTGACATGAAGAGAGATTCTTTATAGGGAAAACATAGGCCACAGTTCACCATACCTCCGCACATCTTAATTTACCTTCTTAACAATTTCTGAGTGTATGGTACACTGCTGCTATGTACACATTAGTGTTAGTGGCCATAGTGTTAATCGCTCAGTCATGTCTGACTCTGTGTACCCACGGACTGTAGCCTGCCAGGCTCCTCTGTCCATGGGATTCTCCAGGCAAGAATCCTGGAGTGGGTTGCTATTTCCTGCTCCAGGTGATCTTCCCAACCCAGGGATCGAACCTGCGTCTGTTGCATCTCCTGCATTGCAGGCGGATTTTTACCGCTGAGCCACTGGGGATATATATATACACACTGCTGTACAACAAATCTGTAGAAATGTTCCATCTTGCATGACTGAAGCCCTAACCCACTGAGCAACAATTCTCCAATCCTTCATCTTCATAAACCTTGGCAACCACGATTATATTTTCTGTTTCCATGGATTTGATTAATTTATATACCTCATAGAAGTGGAATCAGGCAATATTTGTCTTTTTTGATTGGTTCATTTCACTTGGCATAGTATCATCAAGGCCCATCCATGATGTAGCATATGACAGAATTCTTTTTTAAGGCTTAAAAACATTCCATTGTGTGCATGTGTATATAACAGATATAAGATATATCTTATATATAATCTTTATCTGTTTATCCACCAATGAACATTTAGATTGCTTCCACATCTCACCAACTGGGAATAATGCTGCAATGACCATAGATGTGCACACTATTTATTCAAGATCTTGCTTTCAATTTTTTATGGAAATATACTCTTGAGTTGGATTGCTATATCATACACCAGTTTTAATTTTCTGAGGAAACTCCATACTGTTTTCTATGAAGGTTGCAACATTTTACATTTCCAACAATAGTGTTTAAGGGTTCCAATTTCTCCATATCCTTAACAAACTTGCTATTGTCTTCTTATTCATATTGCCCACCACAGAAGGTATGAAATAATTTCCATTGTGCTTTTAATTTGTATTTCTCTATTGATTAGTAATATTGAGCATCTTTTCATATGTTTGTTGGCCATTTGTGTATCTTCTTTGGAGAAATGTCTATTCAATTCCTTCTCCCACTGTGTTAGTCAGCTCAGGCTGCCATAACAAAACAGACTGCTTGCCTTAAACCACAGAAATTTGTTTTCTTACAATTCTGGAGCATGGAAGTTTGATATCAGGGTGCCATGGTGGTCAATCAGGTTCTCTTCCTGGCTTATAGGTAGGCTTCATATTGGTGTATGCTTATTAACCCCTTATCAGATGCATATTTTACAAACATTTTCTACCATCCTGTAGGTGGCCTTTTCACTCTGTTCACTGTGTCCTTTGCTGCACAGAGGTTTTAAGATTAATGTAGTCTCATTTGTCTATTTTTACTTTATTACTAATACTTGTGCACTTGGTACCATATCTAAGAAATCATTGCTGATTCAGTGTCGTGAAGCTTCATCCTTGTTTTCCTCTAAGAGTCTTATCAAGTCTTGCATTTAGGTCTTTAATCCATTCTGAGTTGATTTTTCTTCATGATGTAAGATCTTCATTATTTTGCATATGGATATTTTGTTTCCCCAGCACCATTCGTTATAGGGATTAAACTTTCCCTGTTGTCCTGACACCTTTGATGAAGATCATTAAACCATGTTTCCAAGAGTGTATTTCTGTTTATTTCTGGCTGTCTATTCTGTTCCATTGATTGACATGTCTGTCTTTATGCCAGCGGGCTACCTCAGAGGCTCAGCAGCTGAAGAATTTGCCTTCAATGCAGGAGATACTGGTTCAATCCTTGGGTTAAGAAGATCCCCTGGAGAAGGAAATGGCAACCCCCTCCAGTATTCTTGCCTGAGAAATCCCCTGGACAGATGAGCCTGGTGGGCTACAGTCTACCGGGACTTCTTTTTTTGTGTGACCAAAATGTCACAAAGAGTCAACACCACTGAGTGACTAAGCACACACTTTATGCCAAAACTACACTCTTTTGGTCACTGTACCTTTGAAATATGTTCTGAAATCAGAGGCCTCCAGCTTTGCTGTTCTTTCTAAGATTGTTTTGCCTATTTGGGGTCCTCTGAGATTCCAGATTAACTGTAGGATGGATTTTCTATACCAGAAAAAAATCCCATTGGGATTTTGATAGCAATTGCATTGAATCTTTAAATTGTTTTGGGTAGTATGAACAGCCTAATAATATTCAGTATCCAAATCCACAAACATGAGCTGCCTTTCTATTTACTTATGTCAGATTCCTTTCAGCAATACGTTGTAGTTTTCAATGTATAAGTCTTTCATCTCCTTAAGTTTACTCCCAATTATTTCATTCTTTTTGATGCTATTATAAATAAGATTATTGGGACTTCTCTGGGGGTCCAGTGGCTAAGACTCCACACTCCCAATGCAGAGAACTTGGGTTCAGTCCTTGGTCAGGGAACTAGATCCCACATGCCGCAACAAAGACCTGGCACAAATAAATAAGTAAAAACAAATATATTTTTAAAATTTAAATTTAGCTCTTGACTACAGCTTTAAAAAAATAAAAAGTAAATAAGATTGTTTTCTTATTTTCCTTTTTGGGATGGTCATTGTTCATGCAGGGAAAGGTATTTGAATGTTGATTTTGTACCGTGCAACTTTCTGTGCAGGGTTTTTTTGTGTGTGGAATTTTATAAATTTTTCTGTACATAAAATCATGTCCTCTGTGAACAGACATAATTTTGCTTCTTTCTTTCCAAATGAAAGCCTTTTGTTTCCATTCCTACCCTAAAGCCCTGGCTAGGACTTCTAATATTATGGTTAATAGAAATGTTGAGAAAGGGCATCCTTGCCTTGTTTTCTCAATCTTACAATGAATTTGTGGGGGAGAAAGTGATCTCCCCATCCTCTTCCTCCACCATCTTAGGACCGCCCCCTGTTTTCTGGATCTTAGAAGTTTTCAGGTTTTCACTGATGACTATGATGTTAGATGGAGACTTTTCATATATGACCTTTATTATATTGCAGCCACCTCCTTCTATTTCTACTTTGTTGAGTATTTTTGTCATGAAAGGCTAGTAAATTTATTAGATACTTTATGGACATCAGAAGAGGCACAGATGAAGTTTCATTTTTTTTTTTTAATTTTAAGAAAATTATGTAATGCTCTCAGTGGAAGTGTAGAAGTTGGTGATACAGAAATCATTTTTCATTTCTCCGTTGGTAATCCTTGTCCTTGTCACTCTCTGCCTCAGAATTATGTGTCCTTAATTAGAATGCCCAGAGTTTGGAAACATTTACCAACCAAAACACTGATTCTCATCATTATATAGGTAAACTTTCTGCGATGGCCTTCAGAGTAGAGCACAGTAAACACCAGAAGGTGAGTATTTCCCAAATCCTATTGCCAAAATATCCTCCTCATGGATCCAGTCAGAGGTAAAAATAGGAGGAAACACAGAGACGGCTGCCTTCCTGTCCTGAATCTTTAGCACACTGTCTATATCATCACCATCTTTACAGTTAGTAAGAACAACAACAATAGTAGGCTGTTCTATTGTTACATTATTTTCACAATATTTCAGACTTTAAGCATTTTATATAAATAAACTTACTTAAACCTTAAAACAATCCTACAGTATCTATAAGTAGGTATATAGCTATCACCATTATAGATTGAAAAAATGAGGTAAAAAACATTTGATTATATGCCTGAGATCACAGTATCACTGGTAGTGCAATCTAATCCGAAGTATGTTCTCTAAACCCCTTACAAACTGATTAAAACTTCCATAGTTCTATGAAGTTTATTCATATATCTTTATAGCATTCATCTGAGAGATGTTTTCAACTTCAGTTCTTTTGTGCTGTGCTAGGGAGGGATATGCTAAGACATCTGACTAAGGGAAGCTTAAGGATATGTTGGGCAGTCTGTAGAGTGGACGGTCCAAGATGAAGACGCTTAAGGACATTTTGGGAAGTTTGTAGAGTGGACAGTCCAAGATAAAGAAGATGACAGGATCCCTACCTCAGAACCTCCCACACCAATAAGAGGAAGCAACTTGCAGCCCTGACAAACCTCAGGTTTATGACTGAGAAGCAACAAATAAGAAAATAACTGAAGGACTTCACATAGATTACCCGCTTTTGAGTAGAAACTCATCATCTGGGCATCATTTCAAATGCTCATTCTTGCAGGAGGAAGTAACAGGTCCTTCCTCTGAGGTCTGATTAGGCAGCTCTCCTGTTTGGAATCATTTGTTTAGCCTACCCCTCTGTTGTGAGCTTTGAGAGCCTAGCCCATACCCATTAATTCTCAGAAGTCCAGGCCCAGCTCAAAGCCCCTGAGGGCCCCCTGAATGTTTTAAGAATGAATGACTCCACATTTAAACATTCGTCTAGGAGTAGGAAGGTCAAAGAATGCTGAAGATAGTATCTGTGAGCTAGACCGCAAATACAGAGGCAGTTGAAGGGATAAATTGATGGCAGGGATGTACGCGCACATTAATACTGTATTAAGTAGCTCACACAATGATTTCTTGAAATGGTATTAAATTTCATGTCCACTGTAACATTAAGAATTAGAATGTATACCAATTTATGCATCAGGAAACTGAGGACAATCAGCTAGCCATACAGCCTTCTTCAAGCAGAATTGATGAGACCAGCTACTTTAATTCCAAACATTGTCTCTAGGACATGGTAACCTGCAACTTTCAGCTCATTTTCTTTATTGTCTAAATGTGTTTCTGCTGATCATCTTTTCTCTTCTCAATCTCACTGCTTTGTCACTTTATTTTCCAGATGTGTTTTGTCCCCTCTCTAATTTTCCATACTTCCTAGTCCAACAAAGCTCCACTAATTAATAGAAAATCCCCCAGATTTCTCTATGAGCCCTTACCCTCTTCTTTCCCTGACCTCCAGCTATTCTCTCTGCCTTGTTCTCACTTTTATGCAGAAAGTTGAAGGGAAGGAACCTTAAGATATGAATTCTAGTTTTGATTCACTACCCACTTAGATCCTTTTTTTCACTCTAGTGTTCAGACCCACCCTCTACCAGGTATTCCAAGAATTGTCAAAGTATTAACTGAAGTCATGCATGTGAAAATACTTCATTAAGTCCCAAAGAACTAAAAAGATGCATGTTGTCTTTTACTCACTTGAAAGGGAATGTCCAGGGCATCATTAAGTAAGGAATCTAGTTTGAAGGAATTGCCAGGAGCAGCAAAATTGCTGAAGACAAGTGGCTCCAAGCAGGCTCAGAAACCGGTCACCCCTTCCAGAAAAGCAAGGACCCCTGGACAGCACCCCAGACAAAAAGTTGGTAAGAGAAAATTTGGGGAGTTCCTCTAATTAGTTCCTTTAATCCCTGTAGAAAAACGAATAAGTATGGCCTAGGTGTGTGGCATGGACTTTGGGTAGGCGTGGGTTTAAGCTGGACTGATCTGAGACATGAAGTTAGCACTGGGGCCTTGGGAAAATCTTATACATTTTCTGAGGTCCTGATTGCTATCTGTAAAGTGAAGATAAGGATACATAACTCATATAGTGCTTGAAAGCCTTACATTAAATGCAAAAGTCTGACACCTACAAGTAGTTCAATAAATCCAGCTGTGATAATAGGAACCATGCTTTATTAGTGTTTATGCCCAGACCTCTGCTCAATGCCTTACGTGTCATGTGCCCTTAACATATATTTTCTGAGTAGATGTGTCAGTGAGCTATTTCCTAAGTAAGAAGTTTGGGAAGTTAAGCCTACTAACAGGAAGTGCAGGAAGCTAACACTGAACTGGGCATCTGTGGTCAGTGAGGAGCCTCAGTCTCCTGAACCTGTAGTTAAAGAGAGAAGAAACAAAGTATAGAGAAGGGACTTCCTGGGGGTGAAGTGGTTAAGGGAACCACGCTTCCACTGCAGGAGGTGTGGGTTCCATCCCTAGTCAGGAAACTAAGATCCCACAAGCCATGCAGCATGGCCAAGAAATAAATAATGTAACATTAAAACATAAAATTACAAAAGTAAAAGTTTGAAAAATACATGTAAGAAAGTTTTAACAAAGTGTATAGATGGGCAGGTAGGAGATTTCGCACTTTCCGATAAAACAGGGACTAACTCCCCAGACCCCACCAGCCTTGCTTAGCCTCTGTTCTCCATCTTAGAACTCAGAAGAAAGGAGACTGGAGTGAGGAGATACAGTCTACGAGAAAGAAAGGACCACGTGTACCAAGATGTCAGCGAGCCGCAGGATGATGACTACCTCTGTGAGTGACCCCTCTGGCCCACTCACGGAGAAGGGGCTGCGAGGCCTTGGTCCAGTAACCTCACCTCACCATTTGGTCTCCCAGTCATCCCCTTCCTCTATCACTTGGGGTGCAGGATCGAGGCCACATGCCATGAGTGCCCCAGTTCTTTCTGAAGGTTTTACGACCAACAACGTCACTATACCTCCCCTCATCCCTGTTGCTCTCACCTCCAGATTGTGAGGAATGTCAGAACTTCTTCATCGACAGCTGTGCTGCCCACGGGCCCCCAACCTTTGTAAAGGACTCTGCAGTGGAAAAGGGGCATGCCAACCGCTCAGCCCTCACTCTACCCCCTGGGTTAAGCATCAGACTGTCGGGCATCCCGGAGGCTGGGCTTGGAGTGTGGAACGAGGCATCCGATCTGCCGAGGGGCCTGTACTTTGGCCCCTACGAGGGCCAGATCACAGACGATGAGGAGGCCGCCAACAGTGGGTACTCCTGGCTGGTGAGAAACACCCCTGTTTCCCTGTCCTCTGGCCTCTAATCGCTAGTGTGTGGTGGGGGGTACTTCATGTCTACATGTGAGGACGCAGATGGTGATAACACGGTCGGCAATGACACAGTCAGCCCTGTGTACTGTGTGCACTGGGTGTGAACACAGGACTTCCATCTAAAGGTCAGAGGAGAGGTGGGACCACAGTGTACAGACACTCAGGACCTCTATCTAAGGATCAGAGAAGAGGTGGGAACACAGTCTACAGACACACAGGACTTCCATCTAAAGGTCAGAGGAGAGGTGGGACCATAGTGTACAGACACTCAGGACCTCTATCTAAGGATCAGAGAAGAGGTGGGAACACAGTCTACAGACACACAGGACTTCCATCGAAAGGTCAGAGGAGAGGTGCCAACACAGTGTACAGACACACAGGACTTCTATCCAAAGGTCAGAGGAGAGGTGGGACCACAGTGTACAGACACACAGGACCTCTATCTAAAGGTCAGAGGAGAGGTGGGAGACAGTGTACAGACACACAGGACTTCTATCCAAAGGTCAGAGGAGAGGTGGGAACACTGTGGTACAGGCACACAGGACCTCTATCTAAAGGTCAGAGGAGAGGTGGGAGACAGTGTACAGACACACAGGACTTCTCTCTAAAGATCAGAGGAGAGGTGGGAGCACAGTGTCCAGGCACACAGGACCTATATCTAAAGGTCAGAGCAGACATGGGAACACAGTGGTCCAGGCACACAGAAGTGACTCCTCCCTTGTGGAGCCCTTGCCTTCAATGAACCAAGAGACTCAGACTTGGAATGATTAGTAAGGAGCTTACCGAGTGGTCCAACAGGCAGTTGAATCCATGAAGGCTGAAGAGCACCAATGACTGCAGAGGGAAATAGCTCTTCTATTGCTTCCTACCAAAAAAAAAAAAATATAGAGAGAGGAAAGCTTGTAACTCTTTTTCTGACACTCAGATCACCAAAGGGAGAAACTGCTATGAGTATGTGGATGGAAAGGACACGTCTTGGGCCAACTGGATGAGGTGAGTGCAGTGAGTCTGCAGTGTGTAGACGTCAATACTCCCTCAATCCCACACCCTTTTCCTTCTCAACCCGGCTGCCTCAACAGCTTTCACATCTTCTTTCCTCTTTTCCCTCCATATCATGCTCTTTCATTTCAAAAGACATTAGAAAGAAGGAAATAAAAATATAGCATGTGCCATCAAAATACATCTACATGCTGAACAAAACTGGGGAACTTGAAAACAACTTGAGGAGTCTAAATTCACCAAGGACACTTTAACTCATTTAATTGACACTTACCAAACACTTTATGTTTCAGTTTAGACAGTGAACTTTGTTACTGAAGCAGATCACACAACCCATATCCTTTTGGAGAACATACTGCAGACAGACATTAGCCAACTGATTTTAGGAACAAACAGTAACCTTAATTCTTCTATCTTTGAGTAACTGCACAGTGCCAGGATAACCTAACTCAGGAGACCTTGACTCTATGTGTGCAACAACCTCCTCAGGCTTGGTTCCAGTGAGAAGTAAGCCCTGAGGCCTCGGAAGGAACCAGGCGGGGGGGGGGGGGCGGGGGTGTGTGCGGGAGGCGGGCAGGATGGCCCTGAGCACAGCCATTCCTCTTTCATCAGGGCAGGCAGACAGTGAATAAACTATTACTGTCCTGTGTCTCAAGCTATGTCAGAGCACTCTCCAAGTTTCCGTGCGAGGGGGTAGGCAAGTGAATATGACCCTGGATACACGTGGGGAGATTGGAGGAAAGCCTCAGGAGAGAAGGCAGGCTGGGGTGAGTGCTGAGGGCTGCATGGTAGCCAAGGAGCACCAAGTCCTGTGGATGAAAGAGAACTTAATTCAGAGTTTAGAGGAGCTGGAGGTCACCAGCCTCATGGACAGTCCAAGAGAAGATGAGTCTGGAACTGGGCTCCGGAAAATGGCTAGTTAGGTAAGGGGAGAAAAGCATTCCAGCCATGGTGGGAGCCACGGTGGCCTCAGAAACTGAAGGAAATGAGCTGGGCATGGTCTGAGTGTGGAGGGCACTCATCACCTGAGGTTTCTTTCCCTTTCCCGGCCTCCACCCCAGGTATGTGAATTGTGCCCGGGACGACAAGGAGCAGAACCTGGTGGCCATCCAGTATCATGGGCAGATCTTCTACCGAACCTGCCAGGTGGTCAGGCCGGGCTGTGAGCTGCTGGTCTGGTACGGGGATGAGTATGGCCAGGACCTCGGCATCAAGCGGGACAGCAGGGGGAAGAGCGAGCTCGCGGCTGGGAGAGGTGAGTGCCACCCCTCTTCCAGTGCCCCACCCCATCCTGGGGAGCCTCCCTGGGCCGATTCCAAGCAGAGTACAATCCAGTCTAAAGTCAGTTGAGCAGAGGGTGGGGTGTGGCGGAGGATGCTGGGGCAGAGTCTCTGCAGAGATAACACCCGTGGGAAAGGATTCCAGGCAGGGGAGCAGACAGTGCCGCAGCCCCAGGGCCAGGAAGAGAGGCCATGCCAGGGGTCACGGGAGGAAGCACAGAGGGAGAGGAAGGAGGCTGGATGGGACACGGAAGCCTCAGGGCCTGTGTCCACATGCAGGCCCCAGGGGTCTTCCTGGGTGACACAGAACAACCGTGCAGCTTTCAGCTGCAAGCAGCATGTTCTCTGTGCTAAGACGATGCTTTGGTTCATTTTTGGGGAAGAGACAGCAGCAGGGAGTCCCCTCAGAGATCAGTTCATTGCCAGACATGAGGGGAGAGTGGGCTGGCTGAAGATGCTTGGGAGTGAGGGTGTGAAGAGTCTGACTGGAGATGTATTTTTAAACAGGGCTTCCTAGTGCATGTTAAATGGATTAAGACTGAACGAAATAAATGAGGTATGAATACTGGTGAGGCTTGAGAAAGGACATGGCTTTATTTTATGATTTATGGAAAACTGAGAGAGGAGCAATTTTTGAACCAACTGGGGCAGCAGGAGCCAGAGACGTGTAGTCAGTGGGACCTGGGCCGCTCAGTCTTGCCCAGTCTGAAACCCACTTCCTGCAGAGATCGGCACAAAGGCTGTTCTTTGAACAAGGAGCCTCAAATTCAGCTTTACTCACACGTGCTCTACCCACCCCCTGTGCTGCCTCCCATATGCAGAGAGCTCCAGGCCAGGCGCCCCTGACTTAACAGACCCTTTCCCCTCACAGGGAGCCGCTCAGGAGATTCCACCTAAGTCATCAACTCTTATCTCTCAGTGGAGTGAAACACCTGTGGCCACTGTGACATGACTTTTCAGACACTTCAGTTCAATTCAGTTCAGTTCAGTCGCTCAGTCATGTCCAACTCTTTGTGACCCCATGAATCGCAGCACGCCAAGCCTCCCTGTCCATCACCAACTCCTGCAGTTTACTCAAATTCATGCCCATCAAGTCAGTGATGCCATCCAGCCATCTCACCCTCTGTCGTCCCCTTCTCCTCCTGCCTTCAATCTTTCCCAGCATCAGGGTCTTTTCCAATGAGTCAATTCTTCGTATGAGGTGGCCAAAGTATTGGAGTTTCAGCTTCAGCATCAGTCCTTCCAATGAACACCCAGGACTGATCTCCTCTAGGATGGACTGGTTGGATCTCCTTGCAGTCCAAGGGACTCTCAAGAGTCTTCTCCAACACCACAGTTCAAAAGCATCAATTTTTCGGTGCTCAGCTTTCTTCACAGTCCAACTCTCACATCCATACATGACCACTGGAAAAACCATAGCCTTGACTAGATGGACCTTTGTTGGCAAAGTAATGTCTCTGTTTTTTAATATGCCATCTAGGTTGGTCATAACTTTCCTTCCAAGGAATAAGTGTCTTTTAATTTCATGGCTGCAATCACCATCTGCAATGATTTTGGAGCCCAAAAAAAATAAAGTCTGATACTGTTTCCACTGTCTCCCCATCTATTTCCCATGAGGTGATGGGACCAGATGCCATGATCTTAGTTTTCTGAATGTTAAGCTTTAAGCCAACTTTTTCACTCTCCTCTTTCACTTTCATCAAGAGGCTTTTTAGTTCCTTTTCACTTTCTGCCATAAGGGTGGTGTCATCTGCGTATCTGAGGTTATTGATATTTCTCCCGGCAATCTTGATTCCAGCTTGTGCTTCTTCCAGCCCAGCGTTTCTCATGATGTACTCTGCATATGAGTTAAATAAGCAGGGTGACAATATACAGCCTTGACGTACTCCTTTTCCTATTTGGAACCAGTGTGTTGTTCCATGTCCAGTTCTAACTGTTGCTTCCTGACCTGCATACAGGTTTCTCAAGAGGCAGGTCAGGTGGTCTGGTGTTCCCATCTCTTTCAGAATTTTCCACAGTTTATTGTGATCCACACAGTCGAAGGCTTTCGCTTAGTCAATAAAGCAGAAATAGATGTTTTTCTGGCACTCTCTTGCTTTTTCTATGATCCATAGGATGTTAGCAATTTGATCTCTGGTTCCTCTGCCTTTTCTAAAACCAGCTTGAACATCTGGAAGTTCTCGGTTCACGTATTGCTGAAACCTGGCTTGGAGAATTTTGAGCATTACTTTACTAGCGTGTGAGATGAGTGCAATTGTGCGGTAGTTTGAGCATTCTTTGGGATTGCCTTTCTTAGGAATTGGAATGAAAACTGACCTTTTCCAGTCCTGTGGCCACTGCTGAGTTTTCCATATTGGCTGGCATATTGAGAGTGCAACACTTTCACAGCATCATCTTTCAGGATTTGAAATAGCTCAACTGGAATTCCATCACATCCACTAGCTTTGTTCGTAGTGATGCTTTCTAAGGCCCACTTGACTTCACATTCCAGGATGTCTGGCTCTTACAAGCAAGGAAAGGTCCCTGCAGATCCACCTCTATCAGGAGAGACGCTGCCTCTGATGCTCCTGGAAGGTCCCTATCTGGGTGATATGTAGAAAAGGCCCTTGACACAAGCTTCCTGGATTTCTGTAGATGTAGAGAATAAGAATAGAATGGAAAAGTGGACTGTAAAGACACACTCGATGGGAGACAAATTGTGCACTGTCAACACTTAGATGATTAGTGGGGCAGGCTTTACTACGGCAAACCAGCTACCTGACCAAAAGTTTCCTCTTTCAGCAGAACCGAAGCCCAAGATCCACCCATGTGCCTCCTGCTCTCTGGCCTTCTCCAGTCAGAAATTCCTCAGCCAACACATCCAATGCAGTCACCCCTCTCAGACCCTCCTGAGACCATCTGAAAGAGACCACCTCCAACCAGAGGATCCCTGCCCAGGCAATCAAAATCAGCGATATTCAGATCCACACAGCCCGAGCGACAAACCTGAGGGTCACGAGGCCAAGGACAGGCCCCAACCTTTGCTGAAAAGCATAAGGCTGAAGAGGATTTCAAGGGCCTCTTCGTACTCACCCAGAGGACAAATGGGGGGTCCTGGGGTGCAAGAGCTAATGACAGAAGAGCCCAGCACAAGCCAGAAACTGAATCCAGACGACACAGGCAAATTACTCATGGGGGCAGGGGTCTCAGGGATTATAAAAGTCAAGTATGGAGAGTGTGGGCAAGGCTCCAAGGACAGGCCAAGTCTCACCACACACGAGAGGACACACACAGGGGAGAAGCCCTATGCTTGTGAGGAGTGTGGGCAAAGCTTCAGTCGGAAGTCCCATCTCATGATGCACCAAAGGACACACACAGGGGAAAAGCCCTATGTTTGTGGGGAGTGTGGGCGAAGCTTCAATCACAAGTCAAATTTCATCAGACACCAGAGGACACACACAGGGGAGAAGCCCTATGTTTGTGGGGAGTGTGGGCGAAGCTTCAGTGATAAGTCAAATCTCACCTCACACAAGAGGACCCACACAGGGGAGAAGCCCTATGTTTGTGGGGAGTGTGGGCGAAGCTTCAGTGATAAGTCAAATCTCATCTCACACAAGAGGACACACACAGGGGAGAAGCCCTATGTTTGCAGGGAGTGTGGGCAAAGCTTTATTCAGAAGTCAGTCCTCATCAGACACCAGAGGACACACACAGGGGAGAAGCCCTATGTTTGTGGGGAGTGTGGGCGAAGCTTCAGTCAGAAAACAAATCTCATCTCACACAAGAGGACACACACAGGGGAGAAGCCCTATGTTTGTGGGGAGTGTGGGCGAAGCTTCAGTGATAAGTCAAATCTCATCTCACACAAGAGGACACACACAGGGGAGAAGCCCTATGTTTGCAGGGAGTGTGGGCAAAGCTTCAATCGGAAGTCCCACCTCATCATACACCAGAGGACACACACAGGGGAGAAGCCCTATGTTTGTGGGGAGTGTGGGCGAAGCTTCAATCGGAAGTCCCATCTCATCACCCACCAGAGGACACACACAGGGGAGAAGCCCTATGTTTGTGGGGAGTGAGGGCAAAGCTTCAGTCAGAAGTCCCTCCTCATCACACACCAGAGGACACACACAGGGGAGTAGCCTTATGTTTGCAGGGAGTGTGAGTGAGTCATGACCAACAAACCACATCTTAGCCACAGGAGGATTACTGCAGCCACCCCATGCCCCAGCTCTAAGAGGGCCTCAGAGGAGGTCTATGACCCATTACTGTCCCCAAGCGTATAAGAAGAGACTTCCCAGGTGGTCCAGTGGCCAAGACTCCAATGCAGAGACCCACGTTCAATACCTGATTGGGGAACTAGCTCCCACATGCTGCAACTAAGACACAGCGCAGCTGAATAAATAAATATATAACAAATATTTTAAAGAAAGAGTGTGATAAGCACAGAATTACTGGATTAAATAGACTTTCATGACAGGAGAGGAGGTAGATAAACAGCAGAGGGTTTCTTAAGTGTTCTGGAGATGTTCATGCCAGTTGCCTTCGTGGTTTTTTGTACTCCTCTTCTAATAAATTTTGTCTCCAAACAAATCTGAAGCCAGACTATGTACTCATTCCTCCATTATCACTGACAGCAGTGGGGCCCAGTGGTAGCTGAACCCCTGAGGAGGCATAATTCTGGAGCCAACTCAGTTAGGTCACTGGACAGTCAGTTCCTGGGTCCAGGGAGAGGAATCTAGGGTTTGAGACAGACTCACCAGGGAAGGGAATTCCCCAGCCTCCTGGGAAGTGTGGCTTCTCCTCCTTACAGACCTCGGCTCTCCTTTGGCCTCGCCTGGTGGCCCTCTGGTTTCCTCTGACTTCTGTAGCCTCAAAGGTGAAGGCCACGTGCACGTGTGTGTGTGTGTGCGTGTGTGTGCCTGGCTCAGCATGGGCCATCTGGTCTCTGCAGCTCCCTCAGGGTCATCACAGCATCTGGACTCCAGATTCGACCTCAGAGGTCCAGTTCTCAGCTCTGCCCTCATCAGCTGTGAGACCTGGGGCAAGATGCTCAACCTCTCTGTGTCTCTCTTCTCATCTGTGATATGGGGTGGGAGCACCAGCATTTTGGTCTTTTCATAAGCACAGGCAGAATCTGGCAGAGGCTGGCTGAGAATGAAAGCCCTGCCTTTGCTGTTTTTGTGGGGTTTTTTTCTTTAATCTCTTATTATTTTTTAATAGAAAGATAATTGCTTTACAGAATTTTTTCTGCCTGCCCTTCAGCCCCCACACCTTCCAGGTCTTCAGAGCTAGACGAGGAAGGGGCCATTTAGGCACTCGGCTGCCCTGATGAGGGGGTGTGAGGTCAGGGGTGCTAACGGAGGGTGACCTCCCTTCCTACCACTGCCATTTCTGCTGAGTTGGGCAGCCCCAGAGCCCATCCACAGACAGGCAGTGCCGACAGTCGTTCACCCTGCCGAGAACAGAGCCTGGAGCCGCCTGTGCAGGAAATCCCTGTCCGGCCCCCATCCCACCCCCACACGGAGGGTCCTCGAAGCCCACACCGCGGCTTCTCTATGCATGGGACTCATACCTGTGCCCGTGTGCTGTGGTCAATGCTGTCACAACCTTGAAATTCTTAACCATGGAATAGTTCATCCTTACACTTCCCCTTCATGAGTGAAGCTCACAGGGTGAGCTGTGAGCAGAGCAGATGCACACACCTTGGGTCCCGGGGTGACCAGGCTGCATGAGCGGATAAGGTGGACACAAAGCCCCCCAACCCTGGATGAGTGAGGGTGGTGACCGCCCCAGGAAGCCACGCTTGCTTAGACCGAGAACTGAGCTCTGACACAGAGTGGGGGCAGTGGCGTTCTTAAGAGTCGACTACACCCTCCCCTCTGTGAATGACCTCTGCCCTGGCCTGATCCTTCCAGGATGGTTTCAGGAGGCTGAAGTCCACCCGGTCACCAGAAGACACCAAGCGGAGAGTGAGCCATGGGGCGGTGGGGAGGGTGCGGACTCCAGGACTCAGGGATAATGGCTCTCAGTTCCCTCCATCTGCCAGGCTTGTGAAGTGTCTCTACACGAACCGTGTCAGTGATAACCACGCACTATTATTTTCTCGTTTCTGTCATGCTTTCTTCAAGAACATGTTTCCCTACAGGAAGGGAAGCCACGTAAACTCCCCATCTTCTGTGGCTTGTGGATGGGGCCACGGAAGGGAGAGTTAGGGGTGGTGCAGGCAGAGGGGCTTCAACTGAAAAACGGTGGGGACCCAGAAACCTGCAGGGGCTTCTCACCTGCACCTCCCACCAGAGCTGGGCCTGGAATCCCCTGGAAGGCTGAGCAAGTCAAAGCTTCTCCCTCCCCTCCCCTTCCCTCAAAAAGCTGGCTCCTGGGCCAGCCCACAACACCCCAAAATCCCCCATCACCCACAGCCCCGCACAGGCCCTCCCTCACAGAAGTGGGATGACCTGGATGGTGGCACAGATGGTGTGTGACCCCAGAGCTGGGGGTCTCAGCTGACCTTGAGCAAGGGGGCTGGTGCTTTACACAGCCTCCCAGCCCAGGAAGCTGCCAGCAGCCACAAGCCACAACCTGAAGCAGAGCTGGGGGATGGGGAGTGGGGATGCAAGCTCTCTGAGGTCCCATCCTGTCCCCAGGACAGCGGCCAGGCCCCACCTGACACCATGACTGCCCTGCACGGGCACACAGGACACCAGCAGTCATGGGGACAGACAGCTAGCTGCCTCCGCTGCACACTCCACCCTGACCACGGCGGCCCCACGGCTGTACCAGCCCCGCCTGCGCGCAGCTCTGCTTGGCTGCCAGGACTTGGGGACCCTGGGTGAGTTGGTGAGGCAGAGCTCCAGAGGCCAAGCCTGTCTTTAGCCGTCAGACCCGCCCTGGTTGCCAGACTCATGAGCCCAACTGGTGTCTGAAGCCTTTGGGAGAATGACACCACAGGCACTGACCTCAGAGCTCAGACTCCTGAAAATTTACTGAACAGATTATTTTTAGTCTTTTTTTTAAAGGGGGATGTTGGCAGGAAGCGGGGAGGGGAATGACTCCCTTGGTAGTGCAGTGGTTAAGAATCCACCTGTCAATGCAGGAGACACGGGTTCAATCCCTGATCTGGGAAGACCCCACGTGCCGTGGAGCAACTTAGTCCATGCACAACTACTGCAGCCCAAGAGCCTAGAGCCCGTGCTTCCCAACCAGAGCAGCCACCACAGGGAGAAGTTCAGCGCAGAAATGAGAGAGCAGCCCCCACGCCCTACAGCCAGAGAAAAGCCTGCATAGCAGCGAAGACCCAGCACAGCCAAAAGTAAATAAATAACCTTTTTTAAAGTAGGAGGTTGCAGCATTCCCTGCTGGTCCAGAGGCTAAGACTCTGAGCTCCCAACACATGGGGCCATGTTCAATCCCTTGTCAGGGCACTAGATCCCACATGCCGCAACTGAAGACCCTGCATGCCAAAACTAAGACCCAGTGCAGCCGATTAAATGAACGTTTAAAAGTAGGAGGTTGGTCTGTCACCAAGAGAAAACTGTAACATTTTAGCAAAAGAAAAAAAAAAAAAGATCTTATTTTGCAAGTTCTCGTGGTTGATTGCAAAAACTTTCTCATAATATGCAGCTGTTTAAAAAAAAAAAAAAAGAAATTTAGAAAATACAGAAACTAAAACCCACCCATAAATGTGTAGGGAACAGCAATTATTGCAGCATCTGGCCACCACACACGGGAACACACGTGCATCTTTTTCTTCTACAAAAGCTTTCAGGCTCCACCCCACTTCCCACCGGCCTCTGCTCTGCTCACCAAGAAGACTGTGCTTTGGCCTCATGACTCGGGGGTTTCTGTTGAACTCAGGGAGGCAGAGGAGCAGGGCTGTGTGGTTGGGGGCACCGTCTGGCCTGCAGTGAGGAGAGAAGCACGAGTGCTCCGCCTCTAGGTCCAGTAACTCCAGGGGCCTCAGGGGAGCCTCCCGGGAAGAAGCCTCTCAAATGCCTTTCCAGCAGTCTCCACAGTTACAGCACGTCCCACGTCTCGGGGTTCGGCTGTGGGCTAACAAATCCTCTCTTGTTGGTCGGGAAAGTGTTTCCACAGAGAATCTACCCAGATCTTGGTCTCAGTTGGTCCTCTTGTTGGACGTGAAAAGTGTTTCCACAGAGGATCTCTCTGGATCTCAGCCTCTGTTGGTACAGATTGAACAGGCAGTATGTTCAGGGCTCAGGGAATTTAGTCCTCAAGCTCCCTGGGTTTAGGGCTACAGCACCTCCTAACCTCCACCCCTTCCATGGTCATGGAGCCTTCTCTTCCAGAGGAAGGTGTTTGGCAACATCAGCCACAAAGACACGTACTAAAGAGGAGAAAGGCCATGGCAGGTGGAGCTGGTTGTTCCTGGGGGAGAAGGACCCCTACCCCACCGCCTTCTCCTCCTTCTCTCTGGGCATGCAGCTTTCACCTCCTGGGTGCCTGCCAGTGAGGGGCTCCCAAGGCACCAAGCTGGGGTTGGCGATGGGGGAGCTGGATGCCAGGGAACCCGAGACCCTGCAGCAGGTCAGTGCACTGTGGACAAGGGCCGGCCTCACTGAACGGTTAGGCCCTGTGCATTCAGGACACCCTCTCTGGACCCCAGGTGGAGGTGCTGCTGCCCCCAGTGCCCACCTGGGTCTCAGGAGGTGGAAGAGAGACCGGGTTGTCCTTCCCACCTCCTGCCCAGAGAATGACAAAGGCCAGTTCCCAAAAGTCGGAGCAGGGTGGGCAGAGTGAGTCTTGGGTCTCACAGGGTCCCTATGAAGAGGGGTTTACTGCTGCCTGGATCCCTCTTGGCTGGTTCTCCTTCTGTGTTGTCTTCACATCAAATCACAAGGATGAGGCAGTCCAGGTGCCCACAACATCACTCACCCAGGTGCCGACAACCCTCCTCATTTATTATGGGCAGCGAGACAGGGTGGCTGGTGTGACGCTCCCCTGGACCAGAGAAGAGATCCCCTAGGCTGTGTCTCTTCTACTCCTGAGACCCAGGTGGGCACTGGGGGCAGAGCACCTCCACCTGGGGTCTGGAGAGGGTGTCCTGAATGGACAGGGCCTAACTGTCCAGTGTGGCTTCAGGGGTTACGGGCAAGAGGGGCACTAACTCCTTTTTAAATATTTCAGACAACCACTGAATTCCTTTTGGTTTTTGGTTTCAGATCTTTTTATATGGTCCATTTTCAGAGTCTTTGTTGAATTTATTACAATATTGCTTCCATTTTATGTCTTGATTTTTTGACTGCAAGGCATGTGGGATTGTTACCAAGTCCAAGCTCGCTCTGCATGCCTCACAACAGGCCAATAAATCAGAGGCGAGGTGCTGAGGCAAGGAATATGACTTTACTTGGAAAGCTGGCAGACTGAGAAGATAGCAGACTAATATCTCAAAGAAACCATCTTGTCAGGATCTGGATGCCAGTGTCTTTTATAGAACACAGAGGTGGGAGGTGAGGAAATAAAGTGGAAAGGCCATTAATCTGGCAAATATCTCCTGGAATGGCCAGTCTCGGGAGAAGATGTGTTACTTTCTCCCTTCCTGTAGCCATCCACAGGTGGACAGGTCCTGGACAAAGGCAGAGGAGTGGGGTTGCCTGGGGCAGGCCATTATGTATGGACAGTATCCCTGTAGCAAACAAACCAACAGGAAGCAAAGGTTAAAATAGAAGATTGAATTTGAAAAAAAATTTTTTGAACATGGAGTCAGATTTTGTTCTTCCCTGTAACAATTCCCCACTCTCAGTGTTCATTCCACAATCTTATGGGAAAGGGGGTGGTGATTGTTCTAATTGCTCCATCAGTTGCATCTTTTGGGGAGTGTCCACCATTGGGGCCAGTGTTCTAAATGTTGAGATTTGTCTTCTTTTGTTGCTCTTTGGAAAGTGTCTACTTCATATGTGTAGACATAAAAATATTTATAATCTAGGTGTTGAGAGTTAAGTTTTTTCAGCAAGAATCTTTTAGGATTTCAAAAATGCAGGCAGCATCTAAAGGTAAGGAATTTAGCACTTTTTATGTATGGGAAGATGCAAGAGTCATCTCATTGTAATTATTCCTTTTGATACATAGCTCATCATCTGGAGCCAGTATCCTGTCTTTTTCTTCCCGAGTTTCCTCAGGGCTCCCTGTGGGGAGTGACTGCAGTCCGATGGCTGCTAGAGAGTAGGAGGGGGAACCTGGGTCCCCACTGTGATCATCTCAGCAGAGACAGCAAGCACGTCCTGTGGCTCCAGACAATCTTCCAGTGTTCAGGGTTCAGGGTTCAGCGTTCAGCCTGCAGGATCCACAGCCATCAGCTCAGCCACCATGCTCTGCACTTAGTTGCTATGTAGCCCTGAAACCTACACTGCAGGAGGCCCTCTAAATGTGGCGTCCTGTCCAGCAAACTCTCGGTCACACCCTCCAAGCCTGACCCAGGCCCAGCTTTGCTGAGAGGGTCTCACTGGGGACCCAGGTTCCCCCTCCTGCTCTCCCACATTCCCTTCGGTTCTGTGTGATATTAACTGTTTTTACAGATGTCATAATAACGTTGAACACACTGCCTTCGTGCTGGTAGTCTCGGTCTTTTGTTGTCCCACTGAGATTCCATGAAAACACCCCAGATGCTGGGCTATAAGAAGAGGGGCAGGTCTGGTCTCTACTGAGTATGGACGTCTACTGGAAGATCACAGTTGCAACCTCACCTGCTGCTCATTGGCTTTTTGCTGGTCCATGTGCCCTCCAATCAATTGCCCAGATAAACCTGCTCCCTTCTCCCGATGCTCATGCTGGTGAATTGGAATAATTACCAGGTAGCTCACCTGAGGAGTCTTCAGGAGCCCCAGGGATGGGGAACCACTCAGGGGTAAAGAGGGAATAGGCACAGGCTTGTATAAAATGATACTGTAAAGCATTGATTCCTAAACACAAGTCAAGTGAAGCTCACATGTATTCTTCCCTTTTTCTTAGCTGGTCTCCCTCTTTTTCTTAGCTGGTCTCCCTCTGCACATGATTCTGGCCCACACAGATGGGGTGAGACTCAGTTCCCAGACCCCCCTACCTGGGGGTCACACATTCCCTTGATCAGGGCACCATGGCTGTGGTCGGCAGGCCCCTAATGTGTAAACAAGCCAGGTCCATATTGTCAAAGCTGTGGTTTGTCCTGTAAGCATGTATGGATGTGAGAGCTGGACCATAAAGAAGGCTGAGCACTGAAGAACTGATGTTTTTGAACTGTGGTGTTGGCAAAGACTCTTGAGAGTCCCTTGGACTGCAAGGAGATCAAACCAATCAATCTGAAAGGAAATCAACTCTGAATATTCATTGGATGAACTGACGCTGAAGCTGAAGCTCCAATACTTTGACCACCTGATGGGAAAAGCTGACTCATTGGAAAAGACCCTGATGCTGGGAAAGGTTGAAGGCAGGAGGAGAAGGGGATGACAGAGGATGAGATGGTTGGATGGCATCGCCAACTCAATGGCCGTGAGTTTGAGCAAACACCAGGAGATAGTGGAGGACAGGGAAGCTTGGCGTGCTGCAGTCCATGTGGTCACAACAATTGGACATGACTTAGAGACTGAACGACAACAACCAGGTAGCCTATCTGTGTCTAGATGAGTCCTGGGGAGGTGAACGTGTCAGAGGGAAAGACTGAGAGCCCTGCCTCAGCACTGACCCCCGGGAGGGCCATGGAACCCCACGGTTACCCAGAGAAACCCACCTCAGCTCCAGACCCCAGACCTCTGAGCACTGACATGCAGACACAGTCACGGAGTTTTCCAGGACAGAGGCCTGTGCACAGGTCTCTAGGCAGGTCTCCGCGTCCTGCCGCAAAGAGAACCCGGCCAGGTGTGAATGTCCTCACTGTAGAAGAACAGGGTCTCATCTAAACATAATCAGTGTAGACAGGACTTGCAGAGGTCTGAATCCACCATGTAGACAGAACTTGGCCAGGTTCAAAGTCGCCTAGGGCTGCGCTCCCAGGAGGCACAGGTCACACCCCCGGGTCTCTCATCGTTGGACAGGGGCTCATCCGCCTGTGAGAACTGGGACGTACCTTTCTTGAAGAAGAAATCATCACTGGCTCCACACTTCACCCACATCAGGAAATGGGACAAAATCTTTGTCACTAAACATTTCAGCGGGCAGAACAAAACTGTGAGCAGGTTCTGCAGCCACATGGTGGTCAGGGCCCGGGCAGAGCCAGGAACCTGGTGGAGCACAGCCCAGCGTCCTGCAAGGACAGACGGGAAGTGGCCCGGCTGCAGCGTTCCAGGCTCCCAGCAGGAGGCACTGCCCGGGGGGGTCACCCAGGCAGGACAGTCCTGCAGGGTCCATGGGGAAAGCGGGTCCGTCCATCCTGCTGGTCAGTTAGGGATGGAGTGTGCTCAGGTCCTACTTCCCCTCGGGGTTGGGGGTGGGCCTGACAGCTCCTAGGCTCCCAGTCAGGTAACTTCCTGCCGCGGTTGATGACCACAGGGCACCGTGCTGCATCCAAGCGGAGAACTCGGGCAGAGGTGGGGCACAGACGCCATCTGAGCAGAGCGCCTGCGGGGAGCTCCCACCTGCGCCCGCCTGCCCACCTCCCCATGACCCGTTACCACACACACACACTCACACACACGCTCCCACGCCGCACACATAAGCGCTGTACACCTACACCATGCACACACACAGCACTTGTCCGCCAACAGGCGCACACACACACATAGCACACATGCACACACACACATAGCGCGCGTGCACACACTCACACACACGCTCCCGCGCCGCACACGTAAGCGTTGTGCACCTACACTGTGCACACACACAGCACGTGTCTGCCAGCAGGTGCGCACACACGCATAGCACACACACGGGGAATAAAATGAATACCCTAAAGTGCTCATTCCTAAACACAAGTGAAGCTCACATGCATTCTTCCCTTCTTCTGAGCTTTGATGGTTTCCAAAATAAAAAAGTTTATAAAATAGTTAATGGTGAGTGACTTTTAGATCATGGGACTTTCTGAAGTTATTCCACAAATACTACAAAAGGTGAGAGATGAATGAAGATATTCCGTGTGTCCCTCAACAGAAGGATGGACAAGCAGAACATGGTCCATCCACACAATGAATGTTGTCCAGCCTGAAAGGAAGGCAGTGCTGACACAGGCTACAGCATGGATGGACTCTGAAGACATTATGCTCAGTGACATAAGGCAGACACGGAAGAACAAATGATATTTGAGTCTACTCATACAAAGCACCTAGAGCAATCGGCTCCATAGACACAGAAAGCAGGATGGTGGGTGCCAGGGGCTGAGGGAGGGCAAAGGAGACTGAGTGTCTCATGGGACTGTCTGGGTTTCGCAAGATAGAAGTAGCAACCAAACGCACACAAGCATGCACTGCAGCAGCATTTACAGCAGCTGAGACATGGAAGTAACCAAAATGTACATGGACAGATGAATGAATGAAGAAATCATATATGTATAGAATGGAATATGATTCAGCCATGAAAAAATAATGCCATTTGCAGGGATAATCTAGAACTAGAACAATCATAGTAAGTGAAGTACTTCAGAAGGAGAAACTGATACCAATGAACTATTTTATAAAAGTGAAATACACACACAGTCAGGAAACAAACATGGTTACAGAAGGAGAGTGGTGTGTGGAAGTGATCAATTAGGAGGTTGGGGTTCATTTATCCTCACAAATACATATAGAATATAGAGTCGGCATGGACCTACTTTAGAAAGGGTGGTGTACTACATACTCTATAATAATGTATGTGAAAAAAAGATGAATCAGAATGTTTATGGGGATAACTGATGAAGAATCTCTCCACCAACAAACACAACACTGTAAGTCAGCTATCCTCCAAAAAAAGTAAACACTAACTTTAAAAAGGAAAAACAATGATTAATGAGCCACAGGCTTCCGGTATGTGCCAGAAGAAACCACGGACTAGGAGTCACCCTAAGGCTCTGGTTACTGTAGTAACAGGAGTAGGGCATGAAGAAATCCTGTCTCCTTGTGGCCATCTCCCACTACAGAAACTTGAAAGCTATTGCTTATGCTGCAGTGAAATAATAAAAAAGTTTTTTCTCTTTGGCCTTCTGATTCCTTCTCTACTTTAGCTGTACCTGATCTACAGTCTGTATTGATAACTGTTTCCTTCTTTTCAGAAGATTAATCTATTAACTGTTTTGAAACAATGCAAAAAGGAACAAGAACATAGGAACCTTATACCTTTGTGGAAATGTTTTTTGGAGGAAATAGAAAGATGGCTTTAATCCCCAAGCTGGAAGAGGAGAGAATACAATAGACTTGTGCCTCAAGAACTGTCTCCCTTGATAGGGAATCGAGGGGATCACACAGTTGGGGCTCATAGTCAGAGGTTGGCGATAGAGAGCAAACATATAAGGATCCTATATTCTTTCTTTTTGCATTGCTTCAAAACAATCAATATGCTGGTGTCAGGGAGCCCAGTAACTTGGGTCCAGCAGGCAGTCTCAGGAGTCGGGGCCATTGTCTTTTGCAGATTGCATTGAGGCTTTCTTTCCGTAATGCAGAAAGAGAAAACAAATTATAAGGGGAGGTTTGCAGAGAGAGTACCATAAAGTTAAGTATCAGGATGAGACTAGCATAAAATTAAAAGTTAATAGATGTGAAATATGGCTCATGCAGAGTTAGAGGGTGAAAGGTGTGGGATATCCCTGGAGAAGGGCATGGAAACGCACTCCAGTATTCTTGCCTGGAGAAATTCATGGACAGAAGAGGCTGGTGAGCTACAGTCCATGGGATCACAAAGAGTCAGACACAACTGAGTGACTAACACACACACACACACAGAGATGCAGGATATAGTTTACATAACAGGTTAGTCTTCTGTAAAGAAGGAGACTTAATTATCACTGCTGGCTGTAGATCAGGAACAGTTAAAGTAGAGAAGGACTCAAAAGGCAAAAGAGAAAAAACTATTTCTTATTTCACTGCCACACTTAAAAACACTTCATATTCACAAGGACTGCTGGGTTCTAAATGATACCGGCACTTTATAAGTTTTCATGGGTAACTAACTGAAAACAAAAACTGGGTAGACTGTGAAGATGAAATTTTCCAGTCAATTCCGCACACACTAGTTAAAATCAAAGCCCATAAAAACATGCTGCACACCAGAAATTGTTAGAGATGTGCAAATAAAACCACAGTGAGGGAACACTGCAGCTGTTTGAAAGGCCATCCTCAGTCTACAAAGGAAAAAGGTGGAGAAGACACGGAGGAAAGAGAACATTCACGGTGCTGATGAGATGTAACTGCTGAGAATCACTGTGGAGAGGAGTATGGAACTGCCTTTGTTAATTTTTAGTAAGACAAGCATATTGATTCCAGCCCAGGTCACAGGGGGACTTAAAACATGTCCTGCTCAGCGTTCCCTCATCGTCAGCACCAACAAGGGCAGAAGGTGCCTGAACAGCAGCCCGGCCTGAAGCCGCAGACAGCTTTGGTGAGCGACGCATCAGTCAAGTCTCCGCCTCGTCAGGCGGTTAATCAGGCTCCCCGCCTCACAACAAAGGGCTCCTTAACTCCAAATTCATTTTGCACAGAGAAGAGGAAAGAATCAGACATAAACTATAAACTAAATCAAGTATCTTTATTTCTAAATATAAAAACTGAAGGATAAAAGCAGTAAAAATTACACTTCAAGTTAATAAATTACAAACCAAGTCAACTATGTATTCTGACTTATACATAAAACAGAGGAGGAGGAGGAGGATGCTGCTGCTGCTGCTGCTGCCAAGTCGTTTCAGTCGTGTCCGACTCTGTGCGACCCCATAGACGGCAGCCCACCAGGCTCCCCCATCCCTGGGATTCTCCAGGCAAGAACACTGGAGTGGGTTACCATTTCCTTCTCCAATGCATGAAAGTGAAGAGTGAAAGTGAAGTCGCTCAGTCGTGTCCGACTCTTAGCAACCCCATGGACTGCAGCCCACCAGGCTCCTCCTTCCATGGGATTTTCCAGGCAAGAGTACTGGAGTGGGGTGCCATTGCCTTCTCCGGAGGAGGATGGAAGCCACACAAACTACCGTGAGTGAGAGGCCCTTGACTGGTGGGTACCACCTGGGTTCTCCAGTCGACTCCGCTGCCAAACTCGGCTGCAGACGCCAGCCGCGAACCAGAGCTGCTCTGCCCATCACACCGGGAGGCGCCTTCTTTGTCACTGGGGTGAGAAGAGAACCCAAGTCTGGGCCGTCAGGCTCCATCAGAAGACTCAGCCTGAGCCGTGTTCTTCATGTTCTTCTCCTGCAAGTAAATGGTGATAAAATGAGGTGAAGGAAGTGCCTAGAAGTTGGGCACCTCCCCTTTCTGCAGCTGTTTTATTGTCTTCTCCTTCTGTAAGTGACTTTTTTGTAACAAAACAGAAAGGGCGCGTTTCCACAGTTCTCACTGGGATTTGGGGCTTCAAAAGTGCCTAGAAGTTGGGCACCTCCCCTTTCTGCAGCTGTTTTATTTTCTTCTCCTTCTGTAAGTGACTTTTTTGTAACAAAACAGAAAGGGCGCGTTTCCACAGTTCTCACTGGGATTTGGGGCTTCAAAGGTACCCGTCTTTAAATCTCACTGGGATTGTTGGGCTCTTATGACTCCTGTCTGCTCTTCACCCTCATCCTCTTGGGTGGGTTTGGGTTCTTTTCTTCCAAACAAAGGCAGGAGTCCTGAGGACAGTGAGTGGAATTTCTTTCTTATCGGGAACACCCACAACACCTAACAAGATATGGTAAGGGAAAGGCTTTGCATAAATTTAAAGTGTTTATCCTGCTATACCCTCTTTGCTTCTTGCTGTTTGATTCTTTTCTCCATTTCAAAATCAAAGCCAATAGGCATGGTGGGTAGCTTCTCTGGCAGTTTCTTAGGAAAAATGTGCCCACTGTAAAGAATTCCAGAATCCAGTTTCCGCGCTTTAAATTTGTAGAGCCCTGCTTCTACAGGATTACATTTCTTGGGTTTTCCACTTGTTTCCAACGCCTCCACCACCTCTTGCTGCATTTTAATTCTCTTCTCTGACTTGCTTCTCACTACTTTTTAGGATCTGTTGTATATGGGAAGAAAAACCTGGAAAAGAATAGATATGCGTTTATGCGTGGCTGAATTAATTTCCTGTACACCTTATTATACAAACACAACACTGGACATCAACTCTGTTCCAATGTAAGATCAAAATGAAACTGCACAGAAAGCAAAAAGGGGAGAGGGGACATGAAAAATGCTGCCTCCTTGTGGCCATTTTCCATAACGACAACGTCGAAAGCTGTGCTGATGGGCACTTAATATTCAGAAGGCCCATGGGGTTGTGACTAAACAACACCCGCTTTCAAGGAATGTTCTAGGAGTGTTTATCAAAACGTTTATCAAAATGTTCAAGAGCCAACTGCAAGAGGTTTCACTCATACCCTTTAAAAAAAGACAGGAAATGTCAATCTTGCTAAATATTAGAGAAATCCAAATCAAAACTACAATGAGGTATCACCTCACACTGGTCAGAATGGCCTCTGTCAAACACTCAAAGAGCCAAGGCTGGAGCGGGCGTGGAGAAATGAGAACCCTCCTCCATCGATGCTGGAATGTAAACCGGAAACAGCCACTGTGGAAACTGCGTGCGTGCTAAGTCACTTCAGCCGTGTCTGACTCTTTCCGGTCCTGTGGACTGTAACCCGCCGGGCTCCTCTGCCCATGGGATTCTCCAGGCAGGAATACTGGAGTGGGTTGCCACGCCCCCCTCCAGGGGATCTTCCCCAACCAGAGATTGAACCCATGTCTCTTATGTTTCCTGTGTTGGCAGGTGGGCTTTTTACCTCTAGCGCCGCCTGGGAAACCCATGGAGACAGTGTAAAGGTTCCTTAAACAACGAAAATAGGAACAAAATTACAATATTCCTGTCAACTTAAAAAATATTCACAACCTAAAACTTGAGTTATGTTTTATTCATTGGGAACTTTTGGAATTTCAAGCCCTGGAGACACCATCTCAGGTAACCCTGAGGGAACTGCTCCCAGGAGGTGAAGGGAGGAGCCAGGTTACACAGAACTCTGTAACGAAGGGCAGGTAGTCTGAACATCAAAAGACTATTGCTAAAGAAAGCCAGATATCCTGAGTGAAGGGATTTAGTGCTCTTCTGTGTGCGGGAAGATGCCGGAGTCCGCGCTCCCTGAAATCACTCCTTTCAGGTGCACCTCACCTGTCTGGGGCCAGCGTCCTGTTTTCACGTCCCGAGCTTCCTTTCCTCAGGGCTCGCCTTAGAGCGTCTGCAGTCTGACGGCTGCTAGAGAGCAGAGATGCCTCTCCTTCCTGAGCTCCCTGAGGGCTCCCTGGCTCACTGGAGGGCTGCAATTGCTGGTGACTCTGACATCCTTGTTTGCTGACACAGCAGGAAACAGCCCACTTCTCACTCCCTAATACCATACACACAAATAAACTCTAAATAGTTTACAGATCTCAATGTGAGGACACTCTAAAACCCTTGGGGAAAATATAGGCAGAAAATGCTTTGCTGTAAATCACAGCAGCAAGCTCTTTTTGGATCCACGTCTTTAAAGTAACAATAAATAAAAATAGGCCAAAGGGATGTAATTAACCTTAGCAGAATTTTCACAACTAAGGAAACCCTAAATAAAAGGAAAAGACAACACTCAGAATAGGAAAAATATTTCAAACAAAGATCCCCACAAAGAATTCATCTCCAAAACATACAGACAGCTCAAACAGCTCAATATCAAAAAACAAAAATACCCAATAAGAAATGGGCCAAAGATCTCAATGGACATTTCATGAAGAAGGCATACAGATGGTCATTAAGCACTTGAAAAGGTGCTCAGCTCCACTAATGGTTAGAGGAAGGCCAATCAAAAGTCCAGTGAGCTATCACCTCATCCCAGTCAGAATGGCCGTCTCAGAGAACCTCCAACAATACATGTTGCAGAGGATGCGGAGACAAGGGAACTCCCCTGCACTCTTGGTGGGAATGTAAATTGGTCCATCCAACAGGCAAAGAGTAGAAGTTTCTTTTTAAAAACTAAACATAGAAGTATCATAGGATCCAGCAATCCCACACCTGGGTGTAGATACAGAGAAAACCGAAATTTGAAAAGACTATGATCACAGCTGCACTAGGACCATAAGCAGGACACGGCAGCAATCTGAGAGCAGAACACAGATGAACAGATAAAGAAGATGGGGCACCTAGACATAACACAGTATTATTCAGCCATTAAAAGGGATCAAATAATGACATTTCCAGCCACAGGAAGGAAAGTAGAAGTGATCATTCTAAGTGAAGTAGGGGAGACAGAGCAACACAAGAATCATATGGCATCACTTCTAGGGGGAATCTAAAAATGGAGACACATGAACTTCTTTACCAAGGAGAAACGACCTCACAGACATGGTTCCTGAGAAGAAGCTTACAGTTCCCAAGGAGAAAAAGTGGAGGGCAGGGAGAAATGAGCTGGTTCAGATTAACATACACGCACTACTCTTTATAAAACCATCCACAAGGACCCACTGCATAGCACAAGGAACCCTCCTCAACACTCCGTAATGACTTACATGGGAAGAGAGCCTGAATAAGAACATGATGTGTCCAGCTATGCATGACTCAGCACCTGGAAGGACACCCCCTCACTCATCACTGTGCTCAGTCGCTCAGTCGTGTCCGACTTTTTGCAATCCCATGGACTGTAGCCTGCTAGTCTCTGCTGTCCATGGAATTTTCCAGGAAAGAATACTGGAGTGGGTTGCCATTTCCTTCTCCAGGGCATCTTCCCAACTCAGAGATCAAGTTTGAATCTCTCGTATTGAAGGAGGAAACAGACAGAACAGGCTTCATCTTGAAAGCAGGACTCCATCTTGGGCCGGGCTGTGGACTTTAAGCTCTATGCCCAGTATCTTTGGAAACGACATACCAACTGGAAAACCAGACACCCTCCCCCCCCATGGAAGAGCCCCAGGGCTCGTACCTAGACTCCCCGTTGCCTAAAAGAATACCCTAATTATCTGTATAACCGAATAGAATCACAAATTCTATAATGTTTATTGGGGTATGACCACAGGCCTATTGATAATTTTCCACTGTTAACTACCTAGGCTTAAGGCATATGAATCACAGGTTTAAGGCATATGAATCATGGGTTAACTTTGATTGTATCTTTCTTTTCCTTTGTTCAGACTAGTTTCAGAGAATTTGGAGAGGTGGGTTTGACCACGTACACTTAGGATATATGAGGTTTCCACAAAAAACTGTTTGGGGTCCTTGGCTAAGAGGAGACTCTGCCTTGGGCCTGCCGGTGTAATAAACTGCACTCCACTATCTGCATTGTCCTTCTGAGTGAGTTTGTTTCCCGGACCATGTGGCTACAACATTTGGTGCATTGGCCAGCAAACTCACTTTGAGGAGACAAGTCCCATTTGGGACTACTCCAAGTCCTTGCAGCTTGAATCTTCTAGAGGGGAGAAGGCGCCTTGCCCTTCTGGAAGGATTCTGCTTCTCAACGCCTGGACCTTTCACGTTAGCGGGTAGTGTTCGGCAGCAGGGTAACTGAGCGCTCGGGTGAGGAGGACCGCCCCCCCCCCCCCCGCCCCCCCCCGCCGGCAGGGTGGAAGAGAGGGCCTGATCGCTGCCCTGGGAGGGACTGGAAGGGGCTCGGACCCACAGGAGCCTAGAATAGGCAGGTGGCAGCGATTGCTTGGTACACAGGTCGACGAGTGTTTTAGGGCTTAGGAAGGAAACCTGTGAAGATCATTAGGAGGCGTGTCCACGCCCTCTTGGGGAAAATTATTCCCGAGCGATCGCCGGGGGTTTTAGGAGAGACTGGGCCCTTGTGCGCTTGTACTCTGCCCCCCTCCCCCCGGGAGGGGTCCTGTCTGCTGAGAAATGCTTGACCCCCTAGGGATTGTCAGGCTAGAAGGAGGAGGATACATAAGTGAGTACAAATTGGCTTTTCCAGAGACTGCCTGGGACGTGGGATATTTAACACATCTGTGTCTTCAGACATGCCTGATCAAGCCCAACAAGGCAGAACGGACTTTAAAAGTTAAGGGAGAAACAGTCTTGGATCATGGGTGTTCTGGTTCAGTCATGCTGACCGACAGGTGAAGACATGCCTATCCCCGTCTGCCTCTGGGATCTGGCAGGTAAGGCTCTTCTCTCCCCAATTAGGAAGGAGGTGGAATGGTAATTTAAGTGTTTCATTGAGTGGAAATATCAGAAGTACATAGGGTACTGAGAACTTCGTAGACAGAACGAAAAGGAAAAGTAGAAGAAGATCTGAGAAGGTAAGTAAGATGGGGGGAAGGGAATCTAAGGCAAGTGTATCGGAGTGCATGATTAAAAATTTAAAGAAGGGATTTGGAGGAGACTATGGGGTGAAGATGATGCCTAACCACCTCCACATGCTCTGTGAGGTCAAATGGCCCCCTGTGGGAGTAGGATGGCCACCAGAGAACACCATGAACTTAAAAATAGTGGAAGCAGTCTATACAGTAGTCACAGGAGAACCAGGTGAAGTATCCATATATTGACTCACAGCTAGGGTTAGCTCAGAAGAAGGCAATGGCACCCCACTCCAGTACTCTTGCCTGGAAAATCCCATGGATGGAGGAGTCTGGTAGGCTGCAGTCCATGGGGTCGCTAAGAGTTAGACATCACTGAGCGACTTCACTTTCACTTTTCACTTTCACGAATTGGAGAAGGAAATGGCAACCCACTCCAGTGTTCTTGCCTGGAGAATCCCAGGGATGGCGGAGCCTGGTGGGCTGCCATCTGTGGAGTCGCACAGAGTTGGACACGACTGAAGCGACTTAGCAGCAGCAGCAGCAGCAGGGTTAGCTCAAGACCCTCCTACTTGGACAAGGTTCTGTATCCATAAGGGAAAAGGAAAAATATTAATGGCACAAAAAACGACTGATGATAAAAAAGAAAATTCTACACGATTTGGACGGGGATGGCCTGACCCCTCCCCCATACTGGATGATGATGGGCCCGCCGCCCAGTGTTCCACCAGGACTGGAGGCCACCTAATGCCCGATCCAGGGCCAGGTAAAGTTCCTGCAGCAGCTGCTGCTCCTCTGCCAGTTCTCCTGGAGACTCTAGAGCTGCCACCTCGGCAGGCTCCGATCCCAGCGATGGAGACCTCTGGTCAACGCCCCCAGAATTCCACCTCAGCTGGACCTCCTCGATTGTATCCACCTCTCCCGGTGAGTACTGATGGGGAGGGGGAAGAAAACACAGGAATTAGAGGCTGCTTGCCTCCAAGGAACAGGGGGAAAGAACCCCACTACAGATGCCCCTCAGAGAGCTACAGCAGCCTCCGGGTCAGGACGCATGTGGGCACTACCATCAGCCCCCCATAGCCTGTTATTACCAGCCATTTTCCTCTACGGATATATTAAACTGGCAGAGACACACTCCACCGTACTCGGGGGAGCCACAGCCATGATTAGGCCAACGGAGACTATTGTTCGAACCCACCGCCCTATATGGGGTGACATAATCCAACTCCTAGTCTCCCTTGTCAGCCCTGAGGACAGACACAGGATTCAAATGAGGCCAGAAAATGGTTCAGAGAAATGGCACCTGAGGGTCCTGCAAACCCGCAGCGGTGGGAGAACCAGCCGCCCCCGGTGAGAGGCCCAACTGGGGCTGTGACACAGAGGAAGGGAGGGTCCTCAAACCCGCAGCGGTGGGAGAACCAGCCGCCCCCGATGAGAGGCCCAACTGGGGCTGTGACACAGAGGAAGGGAGGGTCCTCAAACCCGCAGCGGTGGGAGAACCAGCCGCCCCCGGTGAGAGGCCCAACTGGGGCTGTGACACAGAGGAAGGGAGGGGCCGCCTGGAGAGACATCGGGCGGGTATTTTACGAGGCCTTGGGGGGTGGGGAGGGGGAGCCAAAACCTATGAGTATGGCAAAACCCTCCGAAGTGATTCAAAGGGAAAGCGAATTACCCTCTGAGTTCTACGAAAGACTGTGTGAGACCTGTAGACTTTATACACCAATAGATCCAGAGGCTACTGGGTCTCAGATGGTGATAAATGCAGCCTTTGTGTCTCAAGCCTACCCCAAAAATGTCAGATGGGGGGACACCAAGTGACTCATGAATTTTTATCCATCTCTGAATACCCAGTACCTTTGTTGGGAAGAGACTTGCTGTCTAAATTGGGGGCACAAGTGACCTTTCCCCCCACAAAAGGCCCACTCTTAGAGTGGGCTCAACCACCCATTTACTCTTGCTCTTGGTAACCCCTCAAGATGAATGGAGGTTGCACGATCTCCCAGAAGGGAAACCAGACAGGCTAAACAGTGGAGAGAGAGAGTTAACGAAACAATTCCCTGAGGTCTGGGCAGAAGACAACACCCCCAGGCTTGCAAAACAAGTCCCAGCGCTAACAGAACTCAAACCTGGTACAATTACGTCAGGCCCGCCTTGGGCCTGCCAGACCCTGCTAAGCCGTTTACTCTTTACGTGACTGGAAAGGACAAGGCGGCTATGGGCGTGTTGTCCCAGACCATGGGGATGCGGGACAGACCCGTGGCTTCTCCAGAAACAGCTGGACAATGTTGCCACTGGGTGGCCGGGATGCTTACGGGCAGTTGCTGTGGTTGCCTTACTGGACCGGGAGGCAACCAAGCTGACTTTGGGCCAAGATTTGATCGTAAAAGTCCCGCATGAGGTCAACACTCTCCTGTGAGGGGACCCCCGTAAATGGCTGTCGACATCCCGGATTACTCAGTACCAGGGACTGTTATGTGAGAACCCCCATGTTAATATTGAGCCTTGTCAGGCCCTGAATCTGGCCACTCTCCTTCTTGTGGGACAGGGTGGGCCCTCACATGATTGCAAGGAAACCCTAGAAGAAGTTTATGCCAGCACACCTGACTTGAGAGACCAGCCAATCCCGGACCCAGATTGGGTCCTGTACCCCAATGGCACCAGCCTGGTGAAACAAGGACAACGACTGTTGGGATGTGCAGCAGTCATGGAAGAAACCATCGTTGAGGCTAGCTCTCTGCCATCACACTGGTCTGCTCAACAGGCTGAACTATATGCTCTAACCCGGGCCCTCCAGCTGTCAAAAGGTAAGAAGACAAACATTTACACAGACTCCAGGTAGGCTTTTGCCACACTACATGTACATGGGGCTCTGTATAAGGAGAGAGGCCTTTTGACAGCTAGTGGAAAAGATATTAAAAATAAGGAAGAAATTAAGACCCTATTAGATGCTGCCTGGGAACCAGAAAGGATCGCAGTCATACACTGCTGAGGACATCAAAAAAGAGGATACCCCCAGGGCTAGGGAACAGACTGGCAGATAAGACCACTAAACAAGCAGCCGAGGGCTTGGGGGTGACAAGTGAAGCCTCTATTAAAGCTCTCATATTGGCGGAGCTGCCTGAGCTAACGCTGGACTCTCCAAAATACACTGAAGCCCAAAACCAACTAGCCAAAGCAGAAGGGGCCATCAAGACTGAAAAGGGATGGTGGGAATTGCCAAGTGGCAAATTATTGGTACTGGAGGAGCTGGCACCCACTCTGGTAAGCCAAACACACCAAGCAACCCATCTAGGCCATGATAAACTGGAAGAGCTAATTCAAAAATATTTCGTGGTTCCCCACCTCTCTTCCCTATGCAGGACAGAATCTCAGAACTGCACTGCCTGCTCACAGGTCAGTGCTGACTCTCCGCACAGACAGAAACCCCCGGGGATTTGGCTAAAAGGCACACTGCCCTTGGAACACCTGGAAGTGGACTTCACTGAAATGAAACCTCACCAACACTACTGTTATCTGCTGGTCATGGTATGTACTTCTTGCAATGGGCAGAAGCTTTTCCTACCCGGACTGAAAGAGCATCAGAAGTAGCCTGGTGCCTGCTTAAGGAGATAGTCTCCAGATCTGGATTTCATACCAGCATTGGATCAGACAATGGACTGGCTTTCATAGCTGATTTAGTACAAGTAAGCAGAACATCAAATGGAAACTGCACACTGCATATAGGCCCCAGAGTTCTGGGATGGTGGAACGGACCAACTGGACACCTAAAGAGACTCTCCAAGTGGACCTTAGAGACTGACTGCTCCTGGTTGGACTTGTTTCTGACAGCTCTGCTCAGACTCAGGATGACCCTACAGTCCCACGGCTATTCTCCATAGGAAATTGTGTATGGGAGGCCCCCTCCCTTAATAAAACAGGTGTCAGAGGGGATGAGATTTCACAGCAGATGGAACAGCTGGGTCAGGTAACAAATCAGGGAACTTGGTTTGTACAAGAAAGGGTGCCGTTCCCCCTTGGGTAACAGATTCACGAATTTGTGCCCGGGGATCGGGTGTGGATCAAGGACTGGAAACACGACTCCCTGGCCCCACACTGGAAGGGTCCATATACTGTTGTTCTAACCAGCCCGACTGCAGTTAAAGCTGCAGGTGTCACTCCCTGGATCCACCACATGAGGATGAAGACAGCATACCACGAAGACCTGGAGGACGCCGAGTGGGCTGCACAGAGGGACCCCACTGACCCCTGAGACACTAAGATCATCCTCAAGAAGAAGAAGGAAAAGAAGATCCTGGACGAGCCCCTTCAGGGTGAAGCCACATAATCAACTCCTGCTGCTTGGCCTCATCAATGTGATTTTGAATTTAACTTCCATTTCAACTCAGGACAATGTTTTCATCTCATGGGCACACTCCTACACAGACTTCCACAACACCTCCAGCTGCTGCGTATGTGGGGCTATGCCTCTGTCTGTGGTGGATGGACTTCCTTGATGGGTGTCACCGCTCCGCCAAGATTTTAAACCATTCTGCTCTTTTCTGAGATGGCAAAAACAGACTTTCCATTCTCTTGTCAGTCATAATCTCTCCCTGCTCTCTTGGTGTAAGCCAGACCTACAGTCAATAGACTTGGGTCATGGGGTTACATTTGATGTAAATACCAGTTTCATAGGAGTAACAAAAGCCTATACCTCATATTTAAAGAACAAGAAGGAGAAAGGCTCCCTGACCAGCAAGGGAGGACAGGCTTCTAGGTATGTTGAGCGATTCTACAAAGTCTGGGATGAATATTTCTGGATGACCCCAGAAAAGGGTCAGTTAATTACTCTGCTATATGCTGGGAACAAAAAGAACAAAAAGTAGGGTTTGGTGACTATCCATTAGACCTAAAAGAACTAAAATATATGAGGTACCTATCCCCTGAACAATGTAAACGAACATTCGAGGTCACATACCACCTGAACCAGTCCATCCATTGGCCAGGCTCTGATTGGAAATATAACCCTGGAATCCACTGGATGGCGCCCAACGGAACCCAGTGACTTTGTGGGCCTAACCTTTGGCCTTGGTTACCAATCGGCTGGGTAAGCCATGCACACTGGGATTCACTTTTGCCCATGGCAGCATAAAGCCTAACCTACAACAAGGCCCGGTAAATCTACCTTATTTACATGCTAGGTGGATAAGGACTGTGTTTCAATGGTATGAGTATATTGCTGCCTTATTCATACCTTCTATAGGGACAACAGATATTATAATTAAAGTAGAAGCCTTGATTAATTTCACAAAACAGCCCCTCCTAAATAGTGCTAAAACCATCCAAGCCTTAAATGAAGAACAAATCCAAATGAGAAAAGAAGCGGTAATTCAAAATAGAATGCCTTTGGACATGCTCACAGCTGCTCAAGGAGAGACCTGTGCTATAATCAAGGTTGAATGTTGTATATATATTCCTGATTTATCTGGCAATGTATCAGCTGCTTTAGATGACATGAAAACCAGGTAAAAGCAATGTCAAATGAAAACATTCCTTTCTGGACTTTGGTCCTATCTTGGGTGAAGGGTGATTGGCAGAAAACTATATTTACCATTTTTACAGTTGCTTTGATAGTTCTGCTGTGTGGACCCTGCATTTTACAATGTATTATGAATTTTGTAACCCAAAGGTTGGTGTTGTTCTCCCAAATTGGCAGTTGGAGAGCCAGGGTGCAATATATCCCTATGAGTGATGCTCATACTATGAGTTAAGAGCATCAAGTCAGGGGAATGAAGGAGGAAACAGACAGAACAGGCTTCATCCTGAAAGCAGGACTGCACACTGGGCCGGACTGTGGGCTTTGAGCTCTATGCCCAGTATCTATGGAAATGACATACCAACTGGAAAACCAGACCCCCCCCCCCATGGAAGAGCCCCAGGGCTCACACCTAGACTCTCCATTGCCTAAAAGAATACCCTAGTTATCTGTGTAACTGGATAGAATCATAAATTCTATTATGCTTATTAGGGTGTGACCACAGGCCTATTGATAATTGTCCACTGTTAACTACCTAGGCTTAAGGCATACAAATCACAGGTTAGCTTTGATTGTATCCTTCTTTTCCTTTGTCCAGACTAATTTCAGAGAACTTGGGGAGGTGGGTTTGAGCACATATGCTTAGGGTATATACGGTTTTCACGAAAACTGTTCAGGGTCCTTGGCTTAGAAGAGACTCCGTATTGGGCCCGCCGGTGTATAAACTGCACTGCACTATCTGCATTGTCCTTCTGAGTGAGTTTGTTTCCTGGAACGCAGGGTTACTAGTATTGCAAGTCCCCACTTTCTGAGACTAGATGACCTACGCGATCTAGACTTTGCAAGGGGAAAGCTGAGTTCCAGAGGCAAAAGGAGAAGGAGGTTATGCAAAATTATAACTTTTCCTCTTCAACACTACTAGGGAATTACAAATTAAAAGCATGAGCTGTCACACCACACCTATTAGGACTACAGACCTCCAGGTGTGGGACAGCGCCAACTGCTGGAGGGTGAGGAATGGCAGGAGTCCCCGCACTGCTGGTGGTGAGCATGCACAGCCACCTTGTAAGACAGCTGGGCAGTTTCCTACAGCTAAACTATGGGATCCAACAATCACGCTTTCGTTATTTAGTCAACTGCTTTGAAAATCTATTTCCAAATTCAAGCAAGGATACAATTACGCACAGCAGCAGTATTCATAATACCTGAAAACCTGAACAAATCAGGATATCCTTCAATAGATGAATACACAAGCTAAGTGGGGTACATCTATGTTAAGGCAAGCAGAATATGCCACTCCAAAATATGACTCTCTGCCATAAAGATTATTTCAGTCTAATATTTTTTTTAAAAAGGAATCTTGGAAAGCTAAGTAGTAACTGTCCTTTTGTGAAGGGCATTTACAATAGAGAAATCTCCATATTTAAGGGCTGTCCCTTTTCCCACCAGAAATAGGCAGATGATTAAATCTCAAGTAACTCTTATCAGTGGACAAGTCCTGACTTCAATCTGCAAATAACCATACCCTTCTTTACTGTGTTTTGCATGATAGCCTGCCATAACTGGCTCCCCTCTCCCCCTGCCCACCCCCCCTCCAGGTCTTTTGTTTGTGTCTGAAGATGGCATTTGAGGTGATGGCTTTAGACATTTAATGACTCAGTTTTCTTGTTAACTTCCATATATACAGGAGGTATCCAAGATATTAAACTTCTGTTTTTCTCCTGGTAATCTGTCATTTGTTTGTTTGTTTTTTACAGTGAAAGTCTCAACTAACCACCTAGGTTAAAGGAAAATTGCTTTTCCTCCCATACACATGCAATGGATACTGCTCAGCAATAGAAAGGAATGAGGCATTAACCTATGGGAAGAAAAGAATAAATCTTATCTGACATATTGTTGCAGAAACCAGTACTCAAAAAACCAAGGACCACACTTAGAGAGTTGGAGAACTCAGGTTTATTACCCCGGCAGGCCCCGAGGAGTTACTTTAAGCTCTGAGCCCCAAACAAAAGGGTTACAGAGTTTTTATAGAGACTATAGTGGGCAACACTAGCTGTTAATAGGCTGGTTTAAACTAAGGGGTTTCTCGTGTGTGCGAACAGCAGTCAAGATGGGGAGGGGGATGCCTGACCTGGACAGGCATGATTAAGCAGGTTTGCAGGGGCTAGGCAATTGCAAAGAGCAGGACAAGGGTGAATGAGATAATCTCCAGTTCCTAGTATTGTAGGTCCCCAGTTTCTGAGACTACGTGACCTACATGATCCAGACTTTGTAAGAAGCAAGTTGGGTTACAGAGACAGAAGGAGCAGGAGGTTATGTAAAATTTTAACTTTTCCTCTTCAACTGCAGGATGGAAAGCCTGTCCCTATGTTTCTGTCTGAGCCTACAGATTTGTATGGCCCAAGCGGTAAACATAATCTACTCAGATTTAGCTGTTTGGGATGTAGCAGTGGAATACACACTGCGACATTGCGTCTAACTGCAGCAGTGTTGCAGGGAGAAAGCCAGCTCCGACTCCATGTTGGAAGCTATTTCTGTGACTTGTGACTTGCTTTTTGTTGTTTTTATCATTATAATCATGCTCAGTGGCTTGCCTGGAGGACCCTACCCCTCTGCTTGACTGTAAACTAAAGTGCCTTTGTTCAGCTCATGGAGGGATAGTTTTTCCCTGCCCACACCCCTTCCAAGGCTGGACATTCCCTGGGAGATACTTTGCAAGACTGAAGGCCCCTTCACTTTACTTCCCCACTGCCTCTCCCTCTCTATTCAGCATTTTTACTTTAGTTCCTCATTGTTTCTTTCTCTCTGATCTATAAAAGAACCTGGCATCCAGACCCCAATAAGGCAGTTATTTTGAGGTGCTAGCTTGCCAACCTCTTGGTCTGATGACTCCCCAATTAAAGTCTCTTCTTTGCCTCAACACCTCATCTCTCAGATTCATTGGCCTACTGTGCAGCTGGCAGAGTGAGCTTGGACTTGGAATAATAGAAACGACATAGAGAAGCCTCAGTGTAAGGGACGGGGCAAAAGGTGCTGACTCAACTTTGGAAATTAACAGAATCTGTAGACTAAAGGCAAAATGGACCTTTCATAAACAGTGGGCTTATTTTATGGGGTTCCTTCCAGACTGCAGTAGCTAAGAAAGCTGAAACTTCTCCATGTGTCATCTGGAAAGAAGCAACACACAGATAAACAGCAGATGGTGGAAGCCAGGCTCCTCACCGTGGGGGTGAGAAGTTACAGACAAGCAGGGGGACGGCCTCTGTCCTTGTGACCCTAGATCTGGGCTTCCTGGGAGGATGACGTGGGGAGCTGGCTGGCCAGGGAAATGCACAGATCTCTGCACTGGGAAGGCCCTGCACACGTAGGAACCTCACGCCCCATCTTTCCCCTATACCTGCTGGAAACACTCAGCCCTCCATGGTCTGCAGGGTGCAGATTTTTAGACATTCTTACCCCCTGGCAGGTACAGGAGTGTGAGGGTCTTACTTATCCCTAAGCTGTCCCAGAAGCCAGGTCCAGGAGGCTGGAGCCAGGATAGGGGTGCCTGGGCCTCGGACCAGCAGCTGGTGGGAAGAAGGAGACCAGTCCTAAGGGCAGGAGCTCTCTGAAGTCTGTGAGCCCCAGTACCCTGATGGGACTCCTCCCCAGTGGGGATGCAGGCAGGGCCTGCAGTGGTTCTGTTTCCACCTGGGACCCTTTGATGAAGCCACAGCACCACGGAGCCCTGAAGTCCCTAATTCTGACATAGTGGTTTTACAAAGGAACAAGAAAGTGAAGTCGAGCTCCTGACAACCACCCCTTTGGGCTCTGAGTTGGTTCCAATAGGACTGCAGTCATTGCACATGGTCTGCTGTAACCCCTGCCCCCTCCTGGCCTTTCCTCTTCCTGTGATGATTCCAGCGACATTTCCAGCCTGGACCCCTCTCCCAGGCCATATGCACTGGCCCAACCACTGCGCCCACATCTCATCTTGGGGGCTAACAGGCCCCTCAGAGGGCTGAGATCCTGCTGCTCCCACCCCCAGAAAGGGGTCCCACCCTCCCCGGTTGCTGAGCCCCACCCAGGCCCTCCCAGGCTCCCACTTCCTTGTGCTCCAGGGACTGTCAGCTCCTCCTGCAGAGCCTCTGGCCAGTCCCCACACTAATTCCCTTTCACCCCCACAGCCCTGGCCCAAGCCCAATCCCTCCAACAGGCCCCAACCAAGCTCCCTGACCCCAGGGGGCTTCTCACACCCCAACTCATGTTGCCTTCCTGCAGCATAAATGAGATCATGACTCTCTCCCCACTGTGATCCCCCAAGGCTTCCCCCTTTGGCTGGGGTGTCTGGTGGGAGAGGTATTTGCCAGGACCCTGAGCATTCCCACTAGGCTGCTGGCTCCTGGCTTCCTGGACACTGAGCACCCCAGAAGGACAAGGGCCACAGCACCCCGAACCACTCACCCCAGCAGGACAAGGGCCACAGCACCGCACCCCAGAACCGCTCCTCAGGAGGGCTGGCACTGCTGTTACCTGGTCAAGGAGAGCTGAGAAGAGCTGCCCAACTGGGACACAAGCGTGGCAGGTGTGGCCCCTCCCTCAGCCATCACATCACCCCCGAGGGACTTGAGGGAAGGAGGCACTGAGGCACGTGTCAGCTCGTTCCGAAGCAGGACATTATAGGCTCAGTCATGTCCCCCTAAATTCACATTCTGAACCCCCAGGACACCAGGATATGGCTGAATTTGGAGATGGGGTTTTTAAAGAGGTGACCAAGGTGACACGCTGTCACTAAACATTGGAAAAGCAGGAACTAAATACACAGCCATTGCCTTCTCCAGGGGATCTTCCCAACGCAGGGATTGAACCCAGGTCTTCCACATTGCAGGCAGATTCTTTACCAGCTGAGCCACCAAGGAAGCCCAAATACACAGATCAGCTTCTCACACACCTGGACAGTTTGTTGTTGTTCAGTCGCTCAGCGTGTCCGGCTCTTTGCGATCCCATGGACTGCAACACGCCAGGCTTCTCTGTCCTTCACCATCTCCAGGGGCTTACTCAAACTCCTGTCCATTGAGTCGGTGATGCCATCCACCCGGACAGTTGCTTAATTTTAAAGAGTAAAGATGCAATCGGCTCGGTAATTGACCAAGAGGGCTCCAGGGCAGGGCTCACCTGAGCCCAAGAAACCTGGATGAACAGGATTTTCCCTAAGGCTCTGCTCGCCCTAGAAACCAGAGATGGGCATGAAGAAGTGCTGCCCCCTTGTGGCCATTTCCCATAACAACAACTTCAAAACCAGGGCCGCCGGGCTCAGAATTCACGAGGTCTGTGGGGCTGTGTATGACACCTGCCATCAAGTAATGCCGCTGTGTAAATCATTGGAAAATAATTTAAAACAGGGCACACTTTCAATAAACCAATTTCGACTGGTAAATTGTACTCAAACTGTATAAGATAAAAAAAGCACCTGCACAGATACTCCACCTCACTAAATGTTAAATGAATGGAAATCAAAACTACAATGACAAATCACCTCAAACTGGTCGGGAAGACCAGCATCAAAAAGATCTACTAGGAATACGTCCTGCGGAGGGCATAGGGAAAACAGAATTATCCTTCATTCTTTATTGGGATGTTAATGTGTACAAGAAGATCCAACCAGTCCATCCTAAAGGAGACCAGTCCTGGGTGTTCATTGGAAGGACTGATGCTGAAGCTGAAACTCCAGTACTTTGGCCACCTCATGTGAAAAGTTGACTCATTGGAAAAAGACCCTGATGCTGGGAGGGATTGGGGACAGGAGGAGAAGGGGATGACAGAGGATGAGATGGCTGGATGGCATCACCGACTTGATGGACAGAGTCTGAGTAAACTCCGGGAGAGCCAAGAGAATGCACTGGTCACAGCAAACACCTTCTTCTAACAACACAAGAGAAGACTCTACACTTGGACATCACCAGATGGTCAACACCGAAATCAGATTGATTATATTCTTTACAGCCAATGATGGAGAAGCTCTATACAGTCAGCAAAAACAAGACCGGGAGCTGACTGTGGCTCAGATCATGAACTCCTTATTGCAAAATTCAGACTTAAGTTGAAGATAATAGGGAAAACCACTAGACCATTCAGGTATGACCTAAATCAAAATGATTAATTATATAGACGTAAAAGACATTTCAACTAATTACACTGTACTCAGAATGACTGTGCCCTTCCGGATGGCCAAATTCCCAAATATTTGGGACAGTCTTGGGCAAACCAGAGCAGTGTGTCACCTTCTGTGACATAACTGGCCACTATCAACAGGAATTTAGCCAAATCAAAGTATTTTCCAACTAGATTATCTTTCCAAGTCTTTATACCAGGTACTCTTGTACTCTTAAGTACTATACCTGTATTCTGGTTTATCAGAGTGCTTTCAGAACCATACAATAGAGTCAAAAGGAAACTCTGTTGCCTGCGTCTAACTTGTGCTGTGTGCTTAGTTGCTCAGTCGTGTCCAACTCTTTGTGACCCCATGGACCGTAGCCAGGCTAACCCACCAGGCAAACACCAGGCGTAGTAATGGGGGAGGGTGCATGGTGACTGCAGCCATGAAATGGAAAGACACTTGCTCCCAGGAAGGAAGGCTGTGACAAACCTAGACAACATGTTGAAAAGCAGAGACATCACTTTGTCGACAAAGGTGCATATAATCAAAGCTATGGTTTTTCCAGCAGCCATGTATGGATATGAGAGTTAGACCATAAAGAAGGCTGAGGGCTGAAACACTGATGCTTTTGAACTGTGGTGTTGAAGACTCTTAAGAGTCCCTTGGACTGCAAGGAGATCCAACCAGTCCATCCTAAAGGAAATCAGTCCTGAATATTCATTGGAAGGACTGTTGCTGAAGCTCCAATACTTTGGCCACTTGATGTGAAGAACTGACTCATTGGAAAAGACCCTGATGCTGGGAAAGATTGAAGGTGGGAGGAGAAGAGGGTGACGGAGGAAAAGATGGCTTCATGGCATCACCGACTCGATGGATGTGAGTTTGAGCAAACTCTGGGAGACAATAAAGGACCAGGAAGCCTGGCGTGCTTCAGTCCATGGGGTCACAGAGTCGGACAAGACTGAGCGACTGAACAACCAAGAGCCCATCACCTCTGGTTTCAAAGTTGTTGTTCTGGAAGCCGCCACAAGGCGGCAGCATTTCTTCATGTCTGGCTCTGGTTCACTCAGGCGACCGGAGCACCAGCAAGTCGGGGAGGAATCACCAAAGGCTTGTTTGTGCCTCATGACATCTTCCCTCTTACAGTTTATTCCTGGGACACATCTCAGTTCTTGAAACCATCCTCTGCGCAGTGTGGCCCTACGAAAGGAGGCGGAGGTGGGACCCCCGGGGACTCCTAGAGCTCTCCCAGCCCAGAGGCTGCTCCGTACCCGGGGCGCAGTGGGCTCGCTTCCTCTGCAGGACCTGGAGGCCGCGGGCCGGTGAAGAGGTCGCAGGCGCTCCGGTCCCTGAGCAGATGGCTGGCCACGCGGGCCGGGATACTCTCCTCCGCTCCCTCGGACACAGGGCTTCCCAGCCTCGGCCCCAGGCTGCTCGGGCTCCAGAGATCTGACATCAGCTCAGGTCGTCAGTGCCGAAGAGGACTGGAGTAGGCATTTTTTTCTTTTTTTTGTTTTCAAGTATAATTTGAATTGAAGTTTGTAGGTGAATTACATTGCTGTGTTTGTTTGTTTTCCTTTCTTATATACAGCAACTTGATTCAGTTATACAAAGACAGACATACGTTCAGTTACCGGTCCTTTTCACATATAGCTTATTACAGAGGGTCAAGTAGCTTCCTTGTGTCATACAGTCTGTCTGTGGATTATTATATAAATAGCAGGGTGCATATGTTAATATGAGCCATGTTATTTCCTCTGGCCCCTCACCTTTCTCTTTTGGTAATCATAAGGTTCTTTCCTAGGTCTGTGAGTCTGTCTCTGTTGGGTAAAGACGTTCATTTTGTATCCATTATTAGATTCTACCTGAAAGTGACATCATGTGACACTAGTCTCTCACTGTCGTGCTCACTTTGCTTCATTCGGTCAGCTCTGCTTTCTTTCCTGTGACTGGAGACGGCATTACCTCATCCTTCTCTGCGGCTGAGTCAAGGCTGTATATTGTCACCCTGCTTATTTAACTCATATGCAGAGTACATCATGAGAAACGCTGGGCTGGAAGAAGCACAAGCTGGAATCAAGATTGCCGGGAGAAATATCCATAACCTCAGATATGCAGATAACACCACCCTTATGGCAGAAAGTGAAGAGGAACTAAAGAGCCTCTTGATGAAAGTGAAAGAGGAGAGTGAAAAAGTTGGCTTAAAGCTCAACATTCAGAAAACTAAGATCATGGCATCTGGTCCCATCTCTTCATGGGAAATAGATGGGGAAACAGTGGAAACAGTGTCAGACTTTATTTTTGGGGGCTCCAAAATCACTGCAGATGGTGATTGCAGCTATGAAATTAAAAGACGCTTACTCCTTGGAAGGAAAGTTATGACCAACCTAGACAGCATATTAAAAAGCAGAGACATTACTTTGCCAACAAAGGTCCGTCTAGTCAAGGCTATGGTTTTTCCAGTGGTCATGTGTGGATGTGAGAGTTGGACTGTGAAGAAAGCTGAGCACCGAAAAATTGATGCTTTTAAACTGTGGTGTTGGAGAAGACTCTTGAGAGTCCCTTGGACTGCAAGGAGATCCAACCAGTCCATCCTAAAGGAAGGAGATCAGTCCTGGGTGTTCATTGGAAGGACTGATGCTGAAACTGAAACTCCAATACTTTGGCCACCTCATGCGAAGAACTGACTCACTGGAAAGACCCTGATGCAGGGAGGGATTGGGGGCAGGAGAAGAAGGGGACGACAGAGGATGAGATGGCTGGATGGCATCACCAACTCGATGGACATGAGTTGGAGTAAACTCTGGGAGTTGGTGATGGACAGGGAGTCCTGCCGTGCTGCGATTCAAGGGGTCGCAAAGAGTCGGACACGACTGAGTGACTGAACTGAACTGAATTAATCAATTATCCTCCTATCTCTTTTTTTTGACAGTTGACTTATTGAAGAAGCTGTGTTTATTTTGCTGATTCATCTTCACAGTTTATAACAGAATTCCACAAAGAGAGAAAAAGGAAAACAGGAGGGGGAAAATATAAATGAAATCTAAAATAGTGTTGCTTCTTTGGAATACAGTCTGGCAGTTTCTCAAACAGTCAAACATAGAATTAACATTTGAGCCACCTGTTCTACTTCCATGTGTATACCCAAGGAAACTGAAAACACATGTGCACACAAAATCTTGTACACAAAAGTGCATAGCAGTATTAGTCATACTGTTCCAAAAGAAGAATTTAAATGTCTATCAATTGATGAATGCATAAGTAATATATGCTTTATCCACATATATATCCATATATATAATGGACTATCACTCAGTTGTAAAAAGGTATGAAGGATGGATCCATGCTATCAGACAGCTGAACTCTGAAAACAGTGAAAGAAGTGAAAGAAGCCAGACAGATAAAGCCACGTGGTGCCTGGTGTGCTGCTGGCCGTCACACGACAAATGACAAAAACGACAACACCAGGGCTTGTACTGCTTAGCGCTGAGTTACTAGCCCTTTCCCAGCCATCCCCACAGGACTGGGATGTCTGGACAGAGGGTGGGAGACAGCGTTATTACTGTATCCAACTCTGTCGCTGCAGAAGGTTTTCCTGCTCTTCCATATTTGTAGATGAAAGGAGACTGAGGCCCGGATGACTGTGACCAGACCAGTCTGGGCTTCATCACGTTTCACTGGTAAAATGGGAAATTGGATTGAGCTGTTTAAATCATTTTTTGAAGAGAATCCTTATTCATAAAATAGATAAAACTGGTGGTGCCTACTGAAGGGGGCTGGGAGTGCAGCCCACCCCTCCGTCCCTAGCCCCTCAACCATGGCTCTGCTCCTTCAGATTAAAACAGCAGCTCTTCCACATCTGAAATCTGGGGTTTAAGTCATGTTAGACACTTTTTCTACACTCATTCAATTATGGTTTAATATTTAATTAAAAGATACACATTGTGTTTACTCATTACACAAGCTTGCCTCTGTCCCATCAGCCTTGTTGAAGACCCAGCCCTCCCTCTCTGAGGATCCTCCCACTCCCTGGAGCCTGCTTTCTTTGGCTCCACCGTCAATTCGTCACCTGCAACCGGAGGAGAGGTGTGCTCAGAAGTTACAGACGCCGGGTGAAGCTCCGGTTGGTGCAGGTTGGCAGTGGCCCCGGCAGTGAGGAGACTCAGCCGCTGTAGACCTGAAACCCACATATGTGCTGCTGCTACAAGAACCACCTGCTTGGTGAGTAGACACGTGATATTCCAAAGTCCACAAAGAACAGAAACAAAAGCCCTTTACACTGCTGACCATGTAACTGGTTATTTTACAGTCATGATGCTGAAACACATTGTCATAGTCTCAACAGAACAAACAGTAGGAGGGTTCTAACCTTTGCATCATGTTTGTTGGCAGATGTGTGAATTATTCCTTTTTTTAAAAAAAGCCCTCTTATCTTAGGGGCCACTGACATTAGCTATGACCCTGATAATTTGTGAAAATCTTGAAAATGAACTATATGAACCAATAGCCTCAAAAGTGATACTTAGATAAATAATATCACGCTATATAAAAGCAAAAGTATTGCTTAAGCAGGCAACATTCCTAAGTCTCAGTGAGTTACTAGAATGCCCATCTGGGTACTCTCTGGAGACAGGAACTTGCCAGACTCCTGAGGCCAGGAAGAAGCACTCTTAATGGGCCCCTGTGCACTTGAAATCCGTAGACTGCAGCAGTGCTCCCGGCTTTGGGACTCTAGATCAAAATACATGAGTCATCACTCTTGATTCCACTCAAAGGTTCCTTTCTCCAGAATTTGTAGGTGTAAAGACCCATAAAAGTCATGATGTAGATAATTTTAAAGGCGATTAGAGCACATTTCTCTTTAGTCACTGACCGTGCCTATAGGCAGTGCTTCTATTCTTGCTGAAGAACTGATGAAATGTGCTACAGCAGATGTTTTTTTCTTCTACACACTTTACTGTAACGATATTCCCATTATTTCTGAAAGTTCATTTTAATTTAATCTATCAACAGAGCTGATACTTAGCAAGCACCTACTCTGCGCCAAGTTCCAGAAAGCTAAATGTTTTGTGCTTATTATTATTCACCTAGAGAAGGAAATGGCAACCCAATCCAGTGTTCCTACAACAGCAAAATGAAAATCATGGTTTATGGGCACTTAATAATCACTTAATAATTGTTTATGGGCACTTAATAATCTTCCCTGGTGACTCAGACAGTAAAGACTCTGCCAGCAATGCAGGAGACCCAGGTTCAATCCCTGGGTCAGGAAGATCTCCTGGAGAAGGAAATAGCAGTCCACTCCAGTATTCTTGCCTGAAGAATCCCATGGATGGAGGAGCCTGAAGGACTCCCATACATGGGGTCATAAAGGTCGGACACAACTGAGCGACTAACACACAATAATCACAGCTGCGGACTATGATGACAGGTGCCCTCAAACACGCTCAGGAGGAACAATCACACCAAGATGAAAAAAAACACACAAACTGTCAGAAGAAAGCATCAATAGGTAAATGCAATTCACAATGTTTAAAGAAAAAAAAACTCATGAAAATTTGCACAATATGGTGAATTATTAGAGATAAAGACTTCAAAGTGACAATGAGGCATAGCCTCAGGAATGTCAGCAGAGGCCATCACCAAAAAATGTGCAGACAAGAAACGCTAGAGTGGAGTTAAGGAAAGGGGATTCTTCTATGGTGCTGGTGGACTCTGACTGGTAACAGCCATTATCAGGACCACTATGGAAGCGCCTTTAGGGCGTCCCTGGTGGTTACAATGGCAAAGGATCTGCCTGCAATGTGGAAAACCTGGGTTCAACCTTGGGTCAGGAAGAACCCCTGGAGAAGGGTATGGCTACCCACTCCAGTATTCTTCTTTTTTCCCAATTAATTAATTTTAATTAGAGGATAATTACTTTACAATATTGTCATGGGTTTTGCCATATATCAGCATGAATCAGCCACAGGTATGCATGTGCCCCCTCCCAATCCTGAACCCCCTTCCCACCTCCCTGCCCACCCGCTTCCCTCTGAGTTGTTGCAGAGAACCAGCTTTGGGTGCCCTGCTTCATGCACTGAGTTTGCACTGGTCATCTATTTCACATGTGAAAATATACATGTTTCAATGCTATTCTCTCAAATCATCCCACTCTCGCCTTCTCCCAGAGAGTCCAAAAGTCTGTTCTTTACATCTGTGTCTCCTTTGCTGCCCTGAATGTAGGATCATTGGTACCGTCTTTCTAAATTCCATATATATGCATAAATATACAGTATTTGCCTTTCTCTTTCTGACTTACTTCACTCTGTATAATAGGTGTTAGGTTCATCCACCTCATTAGAACTGACTCAAATGTGTTCCTTTTTATAGCTGAGTAATAGTCCATTGTGTATGTGTATCACAACTTCTTTATCCATTCATTTGTCGATGGACATCTAGGTTGCTTCCATGTCCTAGCTGTTGTAAATAGTACTGCAGTGAAACTTGGGTACATATGTCTCTTTCATTTCTGGTTTCCTCGGGGTGTATGTCCAGCAGTGGGATTGCTGGGTCATATGGCACTTCTATTCCCAGTTTTTTAAGGAAGCTGCACACTGTTCTCCATAGTGGCTGTACCAGTTTGCATTCCCACCAACAGTGTAAAAGGGGTCCCTTTTCTCCACACTCTCTCCAGCATTTATTGTTTGTAGGCTTTTTGATGATGGCATTCTGACCGGTGTGAGATGTTACCACATTGTGGTTTTGATTTGCATTTCTCTAATAATGAGTGAAGTTGAGCATCTTTTCATGTGTTTATTAGACATCTATATGTCTTCTTTGGAGAAATGTCTGTCTAGGCCTTTTGCTCACGTTTTGATTGGGTTGTCCACTTTTATAGTATTGAGTTGCCTGAGCTGCTTTTATATTTTGGAGATTAATTCTTTGTCAATTGTTTTGTTTGCTAATATTTTCTCCCATTCTGAGGGCTGTCTTTTTACCTTACTTACAGTTTCCTTCATTTTGCAAAAGCTCTTAAGTTTAATTAGGCCCCATTCGTTTATTTTTGTATTCATTTCCATTACTCTGAAAGGTGGGTCATGGAGGATCTTATTGTTCTTTGTGTTGGAGAGGGTTCTGCCAATGTTTTCCTCTAAGAGTTTTATAGTTTCTGGTCTTACACTTAAGTCTTTAATTCATTTTGAGTTTATTTTTATGTTTGGTATTAGAAAATGTTCTGGTTTCATTATTTTACATGTTATTTTTCAGTCTCTCAGTCATGTCCAACTCTCTGCAACCCCATGGACTGCAGCATTCAGGCTTCCCTGTCCTTCACCATCTCCTGGAGTTTTTGAAAACTCATGTCCATTTAGTCAGTGATGCCATCCAACCAACTGGTCTTCTGTCGTCCCAGTCTTCTCCTGCCTTCAGTCTTTCCCAGCATCAGGGTCTTTTCTAATGAGTCGGCTCTTCACATCAGGTGGCCAAAGCTTTGGAGCTTCAGTTTCAGCATCAGTCCTTCCAGTGAATATTCAGGATTGATTTCCTTTAGGATGGACTGGCTGGATCTCCTTGCAGTCCAAAGGACTCTCAAGAGTCTTGTCCAACACCACAGTTCAAAAGCATCAGTTCTTCGATGCTCAGCTTTCTTTATGTTTGAACTCTCATATCCATACGTGACTACTGGAAAAGCCATAACCTTGACTGTACGGACCTTTGTCTTTTCTCCACTGTATATTTTTGCCTCCTTTGTCTAACATAAGGTGTCCATAAGTGCATGGATTTACCTCTGGACTTTCTATTTTGTTCCAGTGATCTGTATTTCTGTCTTTGTGCCAGTACCATACTGTCTTGATGACTGTAACTTTGTAGCATAGTCTGAAGTCAGGAAGATTGATTCCTCCAGTTCCATTCTTCTTTCTTTAAATTGCTTTGGCTATTTGGGATCTTTTGTGTTTCCAAACAAATTGTGAAATTAGTTGTTCTAGTTCTGTGAAAAATACTGTTGGTAGCTTGAGAGGGATTCCCTTCTAGGCATGCTTTTCTCATGGGGCCATTCAAAATTGCCCAGGATTCAACAGTCACTCAGACCAAGGACGGATACTTCCTTTGGTGGATGTTCAGGGGAAATCCTCTGGCTAGGCTCCTGTTGAACTGGATACAGTGAAACCAGCAGAGCCGCCCACCAGAGACAGATGAGGAGATTCTGGCAGTTACTAAGTCCGCGCCGCAAACAGGCGCCCTGGCTGTGCTTGGCAGCCCGCCTCCTGTTTTGATCCCCTTCCCAGCATGTGAGCACCTTTGACCTCAGAGCGCAGCCCTCCAATCTGTTAGAGGGGCCTTGTCAGTCTTTCTGGAGAAGGAAATGTAAGTCTTTACAAATGGAAGGCAATAAAATGAATTTAACCCTGAAGCAAGCAGCTCAGAGAGGGAGATGAAAACATCAGAACTCAAGTTGATGTTGGGGGGTGGGGTAGAGCGGCGGTTAGGAGGCCTAGTCCCACCGCGGCGGGTCCACACGGACCCACACAGAACCCCCCACCCCACCCCCGCCCCGGGGCCGCGCAGGCACAAGAGGCGGAGGGCGGGCCCGGGTGAGCAGCGAGGCTCCCTGCGCCCAGCTCTTCAGCACCCCGCCACACGGGAGGGGGCCCGCCTCAGGGGAGGGGGCCCGCGGCACAAGGGACGCGCGCCAGAGGGCGGACGGGGCTTGGGCTGGGCGCCCCTGAGCGGGGTTCTGGGTGCCCACGGCCTACCGGGGGCGGGGGCGCCGTTTGGCCCCTGCCAGGCTGATTCGGGCCCTTCTTTTGGTCCAAACAAGGATAAAAGGAGGGTGGCACCCCACTCCCTCCAAAGTCCCGCCCTTCCTGGGAGCTGAGTGCACACACAGTTTGTACGGTGGGTCCAGGAGTGAAGGCTCGGTTGCCCCCTTGGCTCCCGCCTGCTCCATGTAGGGAATGCCCTCCACGCGGGAGAGCAGCTCCCGGCGCGTGGAAAGAGGGAAGCACTGGTGTAGGTTGGGGCTGGCGCTCCCGGTGAGGATGACTGGGGCAAAGAACAGCCAGGGGCCGCCAGTATCAGGGAACAAGCCGAGGATGTAGGGAGCCCAGGCTGCAGATCCGGGTCCACGTCACCCCAGGTGGCTCTGGGTGGAGCCGAGAGGTCGAGGGCCTGGACTGCCAGCTGCCTGCCTGGAAACTGCCTCCTGGAGGGGTAGTGGGCTGGAGCTGAACTCAGCTGTCACCCAGGCAAGCAGGGGCTGGAAACGTCAGGCAGCTGCCTCCTGGGAGCGGCCGGACCCAAGGGAGCCATGAGAAATATCCCCTGGCACTGCCATCCTGCTTAGCACAAGGCTCCGCGGCTGGAACCAAGGCCCCACAGCAGAGAGGCAGATGGAAGTTGGCACCCCTCCCGCTGGGTCTGGAGGCAGAGAGTCCAGGGCAGGTCCAGGAGGCTCCTGTCCCTGATGCCCTTTCCTCCCAGAGGAGACGCCTCGTCCCCACGCGCAGGACAGAGGGAGGAGGAGGAGGGTCTGCTTCTCTCTCCTAGGGCAGATTCTAGAGCTTGTGCAAACCACTTCCTTCCCATCCAGAGGGAGAGTTTGGTTGCACAACCAGCCTCCCTAGGCCTCCCTGGAGCGCTGGAGTCCTGGGCGGGCACGTGACCTGCCAAAGGTCGGGCAGAGCTCTGGGACGCGCACGAGGCTACTGAAGCCGCTTGGACCCCTTGGCCCCACTGCTTCCAATGTTCCTTCACAACTGGCCCACTCTGTACCTATAGGTCATGTTTTATGAGAGATAAAATTGCATGAAGTGATTCATAATTCAGGAAGCAACTGAAAATCATGGGCTGGCGGGTGGCTTTCATGAATTTTGCTTGCAGATTACTGGCAGGGTTGCCTTACTGACACTGGAACCTGGACGCTTCCCCAGCCCCCGTGGGCATCCACAGCCAGAGGCGTTCTGTCCAGGGGAAGGCGCCCGTGTTCATTCCCTGCTCGGGGCTTCTCTGCTCCCTCAGTCCCTGTGGGACAGAGCTGGGGACAATGAGGGTGACCTGAGGCAGCCGTGGCCAAGCCAGCCCGGCCCAAGGCTCATAGAGGAGCAGCCAGTCTCCTGAGCCCAGTGTCCATCATGGGAGGCGACTGCCTTCCAGCACTGAACTAAGGGGTGTTTCAGTTTGGAGACACGGAGCACAAAGCGCCAGCTGGGGTGGTCCTGGAAGAGAGGGGGCCAGCCCAGGGCCCACTCCCCAGCCTCAGTCCTGTGTGCGCCGGACACTCCAGCTTCCTCCCACCCGGATATCTGTTCTCCAGTCCCTGTGGTCAAACCCGTGCTTGGGGACCCAGTTCCTTCAAGCAGCTGCCCTGACTCTGCCCTGTAGGGGAGCACCTGCTGTGCTGTGTCCTCCTCGGTCCCTGGACCGATAACTGCACTTCAGTGGGTACGTCTCATCTTCCCAGCTGGACTGGGGCCTGCATGGTGGGCTTGCAGGGGCCGGCCACAGACGGCCGTGAGGAGCTGGGACTCACGGGGAGGGGATGAGAGCTGTGGACAGATTTCAAGGAGAGCAGCACTGGTTAGCCAAAGATGGAGAAGTTCTATACAGTCAGCAAAAACAAGACTGGGAGCAGACTGTGGCTCGGATCATGAACTCCTTATTGCCAAATCCAGACTGAAATTGAAGAAAGTGGAGAAAACCATTAGACCATCCAGGTATGACCTAAATCAAATCCCTTATGACTATACAGTGGAAGTGAGAAATAGATTTAAGGAACGAGATCTGATAGACAGAGTGCCTGACGAACTATGGATGGAGGTTCGTGACACTGTACAGGAGACAGGAATCAAGACCATCCCCAAGAAAAAGAAGTGCAAAGAAGCAAAATGGCTGTCTGAGGAGGCCTTACGAATAGCTGTGAAAAGTCGGGAAGTGAAAAACAAAGGAGAAAAGGAAAGATATACCCATTTGAATGCAGAGTTCCAAAGAATAGCAAGGAGAGATAAGAAAGCCTTCCTCAGCGATCAATGCAAAGAAATAGAGGAAAACAACAGAATGGGAAAGACTAGAGACCTCTTCAAGAAAATTAAAGATACCCAAGGAACATTTCAAGCAAAGATGGGTTCGATAAAGGACAGAAATGGTAGGGACCTAACAGAAGCAGAAGGTATTAAGAAGAGGTGGCAAGAATACACAGAACAACTGTACAAAAAAGATCTTCATGACCCAGATAATCACGGTGGTGTGATCACTCACCTAGAGCCAGACATCCTGGAATGTGAAATCAAGTGGGCCTTAGGAAGCATCACTACAAACAAAGCTAGTGGAGGTGATGGAATTCCACTTGAGCTCTTTCAAATCCTGAAAGATGATGCTGTGAAAGTGCTGCACTCTCAATATGCCAGCAAATATGGAAAACTCAGCAGTGGCCACAGGACTGGAAAAGGTCAGTTTTCATTCCAATCCCAAAGAAAGGCAATGCGAAAGAATGCTCAAACTACTGCACAATTGCACTTATCTCACACGCTGGTAAAGTAACAAGCCAGGCTTCAGCAATATGTGAACCGTGAACTTCCAGATGTTCAAGCTGGTTTTAGAAAAGGCAGAGGAACCAGAGATCAAATTGCCAACATCCTATGGATCATAGAAAAAGCAAGAGAGTTCCAGAAAAACATCTATTTCTGCTTTATCAACTATGCCAAAGACTGTGTGGATCACAATAAACTGTGGAAAATTATGAAAGAGATGGGCATACCAGACAACCCGACCCGCCTCTTGAGAAACCTGTATGCAGGTCAGGAAGCAACAGTTAGAACTAGACATGGAACAACACACTGGTTCCAAATAGGAAAAGGAGTACGTCAAGGCTGTATATTGTCACCCTGCTTCTTTAACTTATATGCAGAGTACATCATGAGAAACGCTGGGCTGGAAGAAGCACAAGCTGGAATCAAGATTGCCGGGAGAAATATCCATAACCTCAGATATGCAGATGACACCACCCTTATGGCAGAAAGTGAAGAGGAACTAAAGAGCCTCTTGATGAAAGTGAAAGAGGAGAGTGAGAAAGCTGGCTTAAAGCTCAACATTCAGAAAACTAAGATCATGGCATCTGGTCCCATCTCTTCATGGGAAATAGATGGGGAAACAGTGGAAACAGTGTCACACTTTATTTTTGGGGGCTCCAAAATCACTGCACATGGTGATTGCAGCCATGAAATTAAAAGACGCTTACTCCCTGGAAGGAAAGTTATGACCAACCTAGACGGCATATAAAAAGCAGAGACATTACTTTGCCAACAAAGGTCCGTCTAGTCAAGGCTATGGTTTTTCCAGTGGTCATGTATGGATGTGAGAGTTGGACTATAAAGAAAGCTGAGCACCAAAGAATTGATGCTTTTGAACTGTGGTGTTGGAGAAGACTCTTGAGAGTCCCTTGGGCTGCAAGGAGATCCAACCAGTCCATCCTAAAGGAGATCAGCCCTGGGTGTTCATTGGAAGGACTGATTTTGAAGCTGAAACTCCAATACTTTGGCCACCTGATGCCAAGAGCTGACTCATTGGAAAAGACCCTGATGTTGGGAAAGACAGGGCAGGAGGAGAAGGGGACGACAAAGGATGAGATGGTTGGATGGCATCATCGACTCGATGGACATGGGTTTGGGTGGACTCTGGGAGTTGGTGATGGACAGGGAGGCCTGGCGTGCTGCGATTGATGGGGTCGCAAAGGGTCGGACACGACTGAGCGACTGAACTGAACTGAGCACTGGTTAACTGCACACTGGGCTGCTTAGCTCAAAGAAAGCCAAAACTGGGATGATAAAGGGGTACAGTAGGGCCCCCACCCCATCCCAGTCCTCTTGCTTCCCAGCCTGCCCTCAGGGCCTGGAGGAGGGTCCTCTCCAACTGGTCCAGTGTGGACCCATGGGCAGCGTCACTGCGGGGTGACAGCCAGGCACACAGGGCCCCTGGGCCACATGCAGTGGCCCAAGGCTTCCAGGAGCCCACATGCAAGCTCAGGGACAGACATCTGACACACAGACTCACTACCTAAAGTGGAAACACCTGGTTCCTGGGAATCTGGAACTTAGCTTTTTAAAGGCCCTTTCCTTGACCCTTGCCCTTCTGGTCTGCTGTGTCTCCTCCTGACTCCTCCCCCTGGGACGTCGGGCTCACAGGATCATCCCCAGGACCTGAGCTGCTCCGCAGCTCCCACCGTAGTCCAGCCTCTCAGAGGGGCTGCTCCACCACCCGTTGTAAACAGGGGAACTCACCATGGAAAGGCCCCCTGGGCGACGGTCAGGAGACAGCTGCACAGGGCTGGCCATGCCCACGCCGCCTTCTCCGCCTGCCGACGCCGCCGGGTTCACAGACTCTGTTCTCCTAGTAAGGGCCTCGAAGATCCCCTCGGTCCTTCTGGAAGTGTTCTGGAACGCGAGTGCAGGAAGCTGGCACACACTTTGTGTATTCCGGTCCTGCAATGCGGCTCAAGCCTTTCCCCTTCACGACCACACTGACAGTGTCGGGAGTCACTATGATAATTTTCTTAGATCATTTTTCCTTTTAGTTGCTCTGATAACTCCAAGGACCACACGCCTACACGAGTCTAACTGGAGCATGCACGGCCCCAGTTCCAGGCACAGGGGACGCAAAACAGAGTGTCTGTGATACAGCTTCCTGGGGCATCATGTTTATTCCCAGTGCTTTAGAAGGACCGTCCCCTCCCCCACTCACTTGGAAGAAAGGACAGGGAAGCAGGGGAGGGGAGAAGTGCTGCAGGAAAGGTCGTCCAGCCTCTGACAGTCCAACCCCCACCCAGATGGGACCAAGGGGTGGGCTTGCATCAGGGCAGCCTCTCTTCTTGTCCCCAGACAGTGCCAGGCCATCCTCTGAGCTGGCCAGGTATTTTGGATACGATGCTTCTGAAGGCTGCGGTGGTGTGGGACATCCTCCTGATTTGAATCTGGGGCAGAAAACACCCCCCGCCCCGTGTTCTCTCTCCCTAAGCATCAGGGTACACACAGGGTGCACTGCCTGCTCCGCCCCCAGGGTGCACCCAGCTCTGGCCTCCAGGGGCCCAGGGTTCAGCATCTTCCTGCCCTCCAATTCAATGCAGGGGGTGCAGCCTGACTTTCCTGCCTCACTGGCCATGGGGAATTACCCTGGGCTCACTTTGTGGTGAGGATTCCGGCTGGGCAGTCTGCAACATAAGTGCTTTAAAGTAAAGTTCTAGAATCTCCCAACCACCCCTACTGTCTCTGGCTGTGGCTGGAGTGGGGCTGGGACACTCTCGGGCGGCCCAGCATTGGGGGAGCTTCTGGAGGGTGACACACCCAGGGCAGCCGGTTCCTCTGGGGCCTTAGTCCTGCTGGTGTAGGGGGAGCCCCAGGGCCTCACCGGGACTGGGGGTGTGGACCTCTGACCCTCCAGGTTGCTGCCCCTCCCCCTCACAGAACTGGGCCCTCACCTCAGGGCCTGAGGAGGCTCAGCCTGTGGTGCTGAGGTCAGCAGAAGGGGAGGGCCTCAGGGTGACAGGACAACCCCACCTGGGGCTCCTAGCCCCTGTATATCCTGCATGCAGGACACACGCAGAGTCCTTCATATGGCCCCACCCCAAGCCCATGGTCGTCACCTGTCGCCCGGGAAGTCCTCGTCACAGGGCAGCTCACGGACGGCCCGAGCGGCTCCTCCTGGCCCACCTTCACTCACAGACGCCTCATGGGTCACTTCAAGTGACCCCTTCGTTGTTGGGGTCGATGGTTATCATTGTTTCAGAGAGATTTTTCTATCTCAAGAGAGGGATAAAGTGGGAACATGGTGTTGCCCACTCAGGATCCGCTGCTGCAGCTCCCAGAAGTCCCGTCCCATGAAGGGACCCAGCCCCACGAGTACAGAACCACTCCCAGGCTCCACGCGTCCAGGTGAATGGCCATCACAGAAGGTGCTGACTGAGTGGGAAAATCTGTGATTCTTATACTCAGTTCAGCGTCAAGATGTAGGCTCTCTGGCATCAAGTCTCTTCTGCAGGTGACACCTTCTGGTGGCAACACTGCCCAGCAGGCGCCAGCTGCTGGAATGGGCCTTGGCCGCCTCACCTGCCTGGCAGCCACCATCCAGTAAAGAGTCAATCACATCTCGTCCACTCACATACTCCATGACAAGGAGTAACGTTTATTCAGTGTCAATCACCTGGAGGAGCTTTCAAGACCCTGATGCTCTGGACTTTGCAAGAAAAATCTCTGGAGGCTGAAGGAGTTCTGCTGACTCTTGTTAGTGGCCTTCCTGAAAAGAAGATCACCCTCATCATATTTACCTCAATAAGGTCATCAGCAAGTTCATCATTAGAAAGCTTGGGAGACCAGGAGATAGTGGGTTGACTTATTCAAAGCACTGAAGGAAAAAATATGTCAACCAAGAATCCTGTGGCTGGCAAAACAAGAGTTCTTTAGCACTAGGCCTGCTTTGCATAAAGGACACGGACAGTAACTCAAAAACAAGTGTATATAAGGGGAAAATAGGAAGTAACCACACAAGCCAAAGAAAGATTCAGAAAAGATGTGAGATCTTAAGTTTACATCTCATCTCAGGCTGGTCCTCCACTCAGAGACTGCCCACAACAATTAGAAGCACAAAAACAGTATCAGTAACTTTCACAAACAGCAAACCCTGGGGAAGAGGGGGAACCTTATTTCCAGAGTTACCACATTATTGCACTCAAAAGTCTAGTTTTCAACAAAAAATATCACAAGGAAGAGGAGCAACATCAAAATGGTGATCAGGAGATTTCTACTACCTTCCCCCAAAGAAAACCAATTTGGATGACCACCCACAGACCAGACAGCCTTTGTGGGAGGCCCAGAGTCCAGGAGTGGGTGCCGGCACAAAGCTGGATGAAAAAAAATCAGATATTGGGTGTATTTAAGAGGGTGAGAGAAACAGCCTGATTGTTCTCATGTTGCCCCTCCCCAAGGTGACAATTCAGGACTAAACTAGACCTTCCTGGTCTGAAGAGCCGGCACGGTAAGCACCCACCTGCCGCCTCCCCCTGCACCCTTCCCTGTGGATGAGCTGACAGCCGTGAGAATGCACTCAGGCAGTCAGGGAGCTTGAGCAGAAACTGAGTCAGCAGGCCTAGGAGAAAGCACAGAATGGACCACTGAGCAGGTCCCCAGGGAAAGCAGCGGGATACTGTCAGCCAGGCTCTGCAGGATCCAGAGAAGGCACCTGCGCTTCAGCGTTCGCCACAAGATGTGTGGGGCAGGCGTCCCTGCAGTGACGATGTGACAATTCCTAGCACAGCCCATAGAGGGTGTTTCTCTCCTGAAGTCAGCCAGTAAGGACTGGAAGAGGTCACTTCTCTTCAGATGTGAAGACAGCAACACAGGGCTTCAAGGAATATGAAAAATCGAGATCGAGGTATAAAATAAATAAGTCACAGGGAGGTAGTGTACAGCATAGGGAATACAGTCCATAAAATTGCAGTAACTTTTTATGATGACAGGAGGCTCCTGGACTTATCATTGTGATCAATTCATAATATATAAAAATATTGACTCATTATGCCTACACCCCAAACTAATATGCCAACTATACTTCAGTAAAAAAAATCTTTAAAGAAATAAAATTTAAGGATACATGACAACCTCAGTATAACACAGTAACTGTCTAATAACTGACCACAAAGAAATGGAAATCTGAAATTTACCCAATAAATAATTCAAAATAACTTTTAAGGAATCTCAATGAGATAAAAACCAGAGGACAATTCACCAAAATTCAGAAAACAATACATGAACAAATGAGAAGTTCTGCAGGAAGAAAAAAATCATTTAAAAAAAGAATTATTTAGACATTCTTAGACTGAAGAATACAATGGATGAAATTAAAAATGCAATGGACAACATCAACAGCAGAATGGATCGAGAGAAAGAACTTGTGAAGTAGTACCTAGGACCTTGAAATTATTCAACCAAAGGAGAAGAAAGATAAAAGAATGAAGAGTGAAAAAAAAAAAATCCTGTGAATCCTGTGAACAATCTAAGAAGTATCGGAGTATCAGAAGAAGAGAGAGACAAGAGGTCAGAAAGTATATTTAAAGAAATAATGGCTAAAAACTTCCCAAATCTGGAGAGAAATTTTGATATCTGAGTTTACGGAGCTAATAGGTAATCTGAAAATTCCAATACACACAATCTTGTCCCTATTTTTTAACAATACTGTCTAAAATAAAAGATAAAGATAGACTTTTACAGCAACAACACAGAAAAAAAGTCTATCTCATACAAGGGAACCACTAGAAGGCTATTAGCAGAGTTCTCAGCAGGAAGCTTTCAGGCCAACAGAGTGGGATGATATAATATTAATAAACATTCTAAAAGAAGAAAAACTGCTAACAAAGAATATTTTACCTGGTAAAGTGTTCTCTCAGAAATGAGGTAGAGGCTTTTCCAAACAAATAAAGGAGAGGGAGTTCATTGCCACTAAAAGCTGAAAGGAGTCCTTCAAGTTGCCTTGAAAGGGCATGATACTCATATGAAAACAGAGGGTGCAAGTAGATAAAGAAGATAAAGATAAGCATGTAGCCAAATTCAGCATATGATGTTGAAGCTGAAACTCCAATACTTTGGCCACCTGATGCAAAGAGCTGACTCATTTGAAAAGAACCTGATGCTGGGAAAGATTGAGGGCAGGAGGAGAAGGGGACAACAGAGGATGAGATGGTTGGATAGCATCACTGACTACAATGGACATGGGTTTGGGTGGGCTCCGGGAGCTGGTGATGGGCAGGGAGGCCTGGCGTGCTGCAGTTCATGGGGTCGCAAAGAGTTGGACACGACCGAGCGACTGAACTGAATGCTGAATATGGTTGTGTGTTAATCATTTAACTCTAATATAAATATTAAAGGACAAAGGTAGTAAAAGTAACTCTATAGCTATAAAATTTGTTAATGAATACATGATATAAAAAGAGGTAAATTGTGACATCCAAAACATGAGGGGGGAGGTAGAGTTTTAATATACAATCAAAATTATCAGCATGAAATAGACATATCTGTAAGATGATTTATGTAAGCCTGGTGGCTCAGTGGTAAAGAACTTGCCTGTCAAAGCAGGAGACCTGGATTCAATCCCTGATCCGGGAAGATCCCCTGGAGAAGGGAATGGTACTTCTCAGTAAAAACCCACTCCAGTATCCTTGCCTGAGAAATCCCATGGACAGAGGAACCTGGAAGGCTACCATCCATGGGGTTACCAAGAAGTCAGATGACCTGGGGATATACTGGGCTACTGCTAATGGAAGTTCTTGACTTAAATTCTTACTTATGACCTTACTAATAACTGATAGCTATATTTTCTATGTCACTTGCTTCAGAAAATTGTTTCTGATATTACCAAATACATAACTGAGCCGCTGATAAAATGATGATGCATGCATGCTAAGTCACTTCAGTTGTGTTTGACTCTTTGTGACCCCATGGACCATGGCCTGCCAAGCTCCTCTGTCCATGGGATTCTCCAGGGAATTCTGGAGTGGGTTTCCATACCCTTCTCCAGGGGATCTTTCCAACCCAGGGATCGAACCTGCACCTCTTATGTTTCTTGCATTGGCAGGCGGGTTCCTTACCACTAACACCACCTGGGAAGCCCCATAAATTATCATATGATCCAATAATCCCACTACTGGACATGTACCCTGAGAAAACCATAACTGAAAAAAACACATGTACCCCAATGTTCATTGCAGCATTATTTATAATAGCCATGATGTGGAAGCAACCTAGATATTCATCAACAGATGAATGAATAAAGAAGTTGTGGTACTATACACAATGGAATATTACTCACCCATAAAAAAGAACACATGGGAATCAGTTCTAATGAGGTGGATGAACCTAGAGCCTATTACACAGAATGAAGTCAGAAAGAAAAAAACAAATACCATAAATTAATGCATATATATATGGAATCTAGAAAGATGGTACTGATGAACCTATTTGCAGGGCAACAATGGAGATGCACACACAGAGAAGAGACTTGTGGACTCCATGAGGGAAGGAGGGGGAGGTATAATTCAGAGAGTAACATTGAAACATACACATCACCATATGCAAAATAGATAGCCAAAGGGAATTTCCTATATGATGCAGGGAGCTCTAACTTGGTGCTCTGAGACAACCCCAGGATGGGATGGGATTGGAGGTGGGAGGGAGGTTAAAGGGAGGGGACATGTGTATACCTAAGGCTGATTCATGTTGATGTATGGCAGAAACCATCTCAGTATTGTAAAGCAATTACCTCCAATTAGAAATGAATTAAAATGAAAAGCATCGCTATTAAGTCAGTGTCCTCCAGAAAAAAGGGCCTCCCTCGTGGCTCAGACAGCAAAGAATCTGCCTGCAATGTAAGGGACCCAGTTTCAATCCCTGGGTCAGGAAGATCCCCCGGAGAAGGAAATGGCAACCCACTCCAGTATTCTGGCCTGGAGAATTCCATAGACAGAGGAGCCTAGGTTCATGGGGTTGCAAAGAGACACTCCAGAGAAAATGAACCAGTAGGTTACACATAGATGGCTAGAAAGAGATTTTTTAGGTGGGATTGGCTCACATGATGATGGAAGCTGAGAAGTCCCAGAAACTGCCATGCCGTCTGCAAGCTGGAGGCCTGGGAAAGCCGATGGTGTGCTTCCTCTCCAAACCTGGAGGCAGGAGAACGAGGGCAACAGCAGCTAAGCCCCATTCTGAGCCTGAAAGCCTGAGAACCAGAACCAAAGGCAAGTTTAGGAGACAGAAGTCCAGGCTCAGAAAACAAGCTCCATCCTCCACCCTGTCACCCCCCTAATCCTCCGACACTCCTTCCCCCCACCCTACTTTTTTGCTGTCTCCAGGCCCTCAGAGGACTGGGCAAAACCTTCACTGATGACCATGACCCTTTCCAGAGTCTCTGAATTCAAATGCTAATCTCTTATGGAAACAACCCCATGGCCATACCCAGAATAGTTTTACCAGCCTTCTGGGCATCCCTTACCCGAGTCAAGTAACCATCTCAGCACTGAACTCTGCAGTTTGGGTCCACTCCCTGCTGCCCACACTGCCCTTTTGGTCCATTTTCCTTTCTTCCTGGGCCTTCCCCTGACACCAGCATCCACCCCACTCTCCGCCATCTCCCTCCTTCTGTTACTGAATAAAGCAAGTCCCTGTGCCTAAAACACAGTTCAGCTCAGTCGCTCAGTCGTGTCTGACTCTTTGCGACCCCATGGACTGCAGCACACCAGGCTTCCCTGTTCATCACCAACTCCCGGAGTTTACTCAAACTCATGTCCATCGAGTCGGTGATGCTATCCAACCATCTCATCCTCTGTCGTCCCCTTCTCCTCCTGCCTTCAATCTTTCCCAGCATCTGGGTCTTTTCCAATGAGTCAGTTCTTCACATCAGCCCAAAGTATTGGAGTTTCAGCTTCAGCATCAATCCTTCCAATGAATATTCAGGACTGATTTCCTTTCAGATGGACTGGTTGGATCTCCTTGCTGTTTAAGGGACTCTCAAGAGTCTTCTCCAACACCACAGTTCAAAAGCATCAGTTTTTTGATGGTCAGCTTTCTTTATAGCCCAACTCTCACATCCATACATGACTACCATAGCTTTGACTAGACAAACCTTTGTCAGCAAAGTAATGTCTCTGCTTTTTATATGCTGTCTAGGTTGGTCATAGCTTTTCTTCTTCTTTAATTTCATGGCTGCAGTCACCATCTGCAGTGATTTTGGAGCCCAAAAAAAATAAGTTTGCCCCTGTTTCCACTGTTTCCCCATCTATTTGCCATGAAGTGATGGGACCAGATGCCATGATCTTAGTTTTCTGAATGTTGAGCTTTAAGCCAGCTTTCTCACTCTCCTCTTTCATTTTCATCAAGAGGCTCTTTAGCTCTTCTTCACTTTCTGCTATAAGGGTGTTGTCATCTGCATATCTGAGGTTATGGATATTTCTCCCGGCAATCTTGATTCCAGCTTGTGCTTCTTCCAGCCCAGAGTTTCTCATGATGTACTCTGTATATAAGTTAAAGAAGCAGGGTGACAATATACAGCCTTGACATACTCCTTTCCCTATTTGGAACCAGTCTGTTGCTCTGTGTCCAGTTGTGTGTCTTCTTGATCTGCATACAGATTTCTCAGGAGGCAAGTGAGGTGGTCTGGTATTCCCATCTCTTGAAGAATTTCCCACAATTTGTTGTGATCCACACAGTCAAAGGCTTTGCCATAGTCAATAAAGCAGAAATAGATGTTTTTCTGGCACTCTCTTGCTTTTTCTATGATCCAGCAGATGTTGGCAATTTGATCTCTGGTTCCTCTGCCTTTTCTAAATCCAGTTTGAACATCTGGAAGTTCATGGTTCACGTACTGTTGAAGCCTGGCTTGGAGGATTTTGAGCATAACTTTGCTAGTGTGTGAGATGAGTGCAATTCTGCAGTAGTTTGAACATTCTTTGGCATTGCCTTTCTTTGGGATTGGAATGAAAACTGACCTTTTCCAGTCCTGTGGCCACTGCTGAGTTTTCCAGATTTGCTGGCATATTGAGTGCAGCACTTTCACAGCATCAACTTACCGTAAAGCGCAGTAAGGCCAAACAACACTAAAACACTGGAGTCTGGAGCAGAGAAAGGTTTGTCACAGGGCCACGCGAGGAGATGGGTAGCTCATGCCCATAACCCCAAAGTTACTAAAAGTTTTCAGCAAGCCTCTTTAAAAACAAAAGGTGAGGGAGGGGAGTGGTTAGTTGTTGCAGATTTCTTGCTGTCAGATCCTTTGTTCCTGAGATCAGATCATGGTCTGGTAATGATGTTCCTGTAAATTGCTACCAAACGATGTTATTCTCGGTCCTGACAAGAAAGGGCAAGGTGCCAGGGCACAGCTGTCACCCTCCAGGGTCCCGGCCCTGGCTAAGAGGAGGCAGAGCTCAGTTCGCAGCTCCCTCAAAGCCAGTCCCCATAGCCTGCCCAGCTGTCATCGCTGAGGGAGCCAGGCGGCCAACCCAGCTGGCCCTCAGCCACCCAAAGTGGGAGAGACCAGGTCTCTCAGATTGCGACCCAGGCAGATGGCCACTGCTATTGGGTCACAGAGACCAGCATGGGGGCAAGGTTTAGCACTCCTCAAGGCCTGGGCCTCGGCTAGGGGGTAATCTTGGCGAGGGCTCTGGAGTCCTGCAGGACACAGTCCCCAGCCTGTTCTCTGGGGCCAGCAAGGCCAGGTGAGCCAGAGGGCTTCGGGGAGAAGGCCAGGATCCACCTCTTACCATACTCTTCTCCGCCTCAGTACCACCACTCCACTGTCGTCTGACTCCTCTAACTGTCACTCCCTAACCGACAGTTGCTTGTGGGCGGGGCTCAGTGCCGCACTGTCCAATGACTGAGCAGGACTACTAATGGCAGCTCAGTGGCAGTTGGTTGCTGGTGGGCGCCATCCCCCAGGCACCAACCAATGGCTGAGCAGGACCTGCTCTAGCGGTGCAGAGCAATGATGCACAGCGATGGCTGCTCTGCTAAGGGCGGAGCTCACTGCGCTCTGTTGCACTTCCTCCTCTCTTTTCTCCTCAGCTCCCCACCCCCTATCTGGACATTCCGGGGATGGAATGAGGACGCCATCACCCAGAAAGGCATATTTGCCAGTGGGAACTCAAACATCCCCTGGGAGGCATGGCCAACGGGGTGTCACAGGAGAGGGGCCAGTCTGGAGGTGTAGGGGCCTCTCTGAGGGGTGACGTGCAGGGGACAGTGGGGAGGGGCAGGGCCTGGCTGTGGGAGGAGGAGTGGGTTCTCAGGAGAGGACTGGGGTCCAGAGAGGGCCCTGAGGGGAGAGGCTAGGAGCCGGGGAGAGAGCCCACCCCCCAGAGGTGACCTGACATGTGTGGGCTCAATCAGGAGACCCAGGTGGCAGGCTGTCCACACTGGCCAGAGTGCCAAAGGGCCGGTTTGGAGTTTAACAGAAATGGCCTGGTACCTGGGGCGGAGCAACCCTCGCCTGCCCTTCTGGAGACTGCCCTCAGCCTGCACAGGCCAGTCAGTGTGCCGTTTCCTGGATGATGCTGCTCCTTTGGAACCTGGGCAATGATACTGAGCTGGGAGGGAGGGAAGACGCCACCCAGGACCTGCAGGGAGTGTCCAGCTCTGCACGAACACCGTGATAGCTCCAGCAGATGGATGCTCCCACCCTGACTCCACCCCGACGCTTCCTGCCCTGCTCCAACCCTGATCCCCTCCCTGCTGGGCCCCCACAACTGGTCACCCTCCCACTGCCTGCACCCTGGGCCAGCTCTCATCCTACAATAAGGAAAGCCCAACCATATGATTTGGGGCATTGGGATTTGTATCAATTTTCCAGTAGAATCTATTCCACAATAGAGGACCTGGTTTCCCTGAGGGCCAGCTGTCAGGAGGGGTCCCATGGAACTTTCTGTGTTTGGGTGTAACATCACTGTTACACCGAGGATGGCCCACAATCTGGCTCTGCTGGAGTCCCTCATGGAGACGAAAGTCGGTCACTCATCTCATCGGCATAGTAAGTGAAGTCAGTCAGAGAGAGAAAGACAAATATCATGACATATCACTGAAAACTGGGATTTATAAATTCATACAAATGAACTTATTTACACAGCAGAAACAGACTCACAAACTTAGAAAACCAACTTAGGTTTATTCAAAAAAGTATTGGGTGTGTTACTCGTTTACTCCTGTCCAACTCTTTGCAACACCATGGACTGTAGCCCGCCAGGCTCCTCTGTCCATGGAATTTTCCAGGCAAGAATACTGGAGTGATTGCCATTTCCATCTCCAGGTTATCTTCCCCACCCAGGGACTGAACCCACGTCTCTTGCATTGCAGGCAGACTCTTTACCATCTGATTATTAAGGAGAAGGGATACATAAGGACTTTGGAATTAATATATACACATTACTATATATCCAAAAGGTAATGAAAAAGAACCTACTGAGTAGCACAGGGAAGTCTACTTAATACACTGTAAAAACCTCTATGGGAAAAAGAAACGGAAAAAGAATAGATATATGTCTATGGATAAGCGAAGCGAGTCCATGTACACCCGCCTCCAAAAAACACAAGGAAATCAAGTCTAATATAAAATGACATTGAAATTACCAAAACAAAACAAAACGAAACCATGGGGCATGAAGAAATGCTGCCGCCTTGTGGCCATTTCCCATAACAACAACTTTAAAAGCTGGGCTGATGGGCACCGAAGATTCACAAGGCCTGTGGGGCTCGAAGTACAAAACATCTGCCCTCAAATAATGTAATAGGTGGAGTCACCAAAAAAGAATTGAGAATTGGGCAATCCTTCAAGAAGCCAAGGTCAAAAGGTACGTTTAACTTACACACTTTGAAGAAAAATCACATGAAAAGAGGCCAACGGCACTAAATATTAGAGAAATGAAAATCAAAGCTACAAAGAGCTACAAGCAGCGGGTGTTGAGAAAAGGGAACCCTTCTCTATGGATAGATACAGGGGATGTCAACTGTTCAAAACCACTATGGGGGATAAGGTGGAGGTTCCTTAAACAATGAAAACCAGCATGAAATTAGAATACTCCTACCACTATACCTAAAATAAACTCCAAATAGTATAAATATCTAAACATCAGGATGGATACTGTGAAATACTTGAGGGAAATACAGGCAGAATGTGCTTTGATGTAAATCACAGCAAGTTCTTTTGGATCCACATCTTAGAATACTGCAAACTAAACCTAACATAAACTGAGACTGAATTAACCTGAAAAGCATTTGAACAGCTAGGAAACCCTGAAGGAAAAAGGCAAGACTCAGAATGGGAAATTACAATCTTTGAAAATGAAGATACCCACAAATAATCCATCTCCAAAACATACAAACACACGCAGCTAAATATTAAACAACATAAAAAAAAATCCAACCACACACATAAAAAAATGGGCCACACCTCAAAATGGACATTTTCATGTAAAAAACATACAAATGGCCATGAAGCACATGAAAAGATACTCAGCATCACTGCTTATTACAAAATTGCAAATTAGATATCCAATGAGGTCACCTCACACCCGTTAGAATGGCCATCTCAAAAATTCTCCAACAATAAAGCTGGAGATGCTGTGGGGAAAAGGGAATCCTCCTACAGTCCTTGGGGCTGTAAATTGGTAACTGGCTGGAAAGTTACCAATTTGGTATGGATGTTTAAAAAAAAAAAAAAAAAACCTTAGAACTACAATAGTGTCCAGGACCGGAGAAATCAATGGCAACTCACTCCAGTACTCTTGCCTGGAAAATCCCATGGATGGAGGTGCCTGGTGGGCTGCAGTCCAAGGGGTTGCAAAGAGTCGGACACGACTGAGTGACTTCACTTTCATTTTTCACTTTCATGCACTGGAGAATGAAATGGCAACCCACTCCAGTGTTCTTGCCTGGAGAATCCCAGGGACGGAGGAGCCTGGTGGGCTGCCGTCTATGGGGTCGCACAGAGTCAGACACAACTGAAGCGACTTAGCAGCAGCAGCAGCAGCGTCCAGGACTCCCATGCCTAGGCGTAAATCCAAAGAAAACCAACATTTTAAAAGACACTGGCATGTTTGGTATCTCAGCTGCACCAGGGACCAAAGCCAAGACAGGGAAACAACCTAAGTGAAGAAAGACAAATGAAAGAATAAAGAAGATAAGGTACGTATGTTGTTGTTGTTCAGTTGCTAAGTCCTGTCTGGCTCTTTGTGACCCCATGGACTGCAGCACACCAAGCTTCCCTGTCCTTCACTATTTCCCAGAGTTTGCTCAAACTCATGTCCATTGATGCCATGGACTCATGTCACTGATGCCATCTAACCATCTCATCCTCTGTTGCCCACTTCTCCTGCCCTCAATTTTTGTCAGCATCAGGGTCTTTTCCAATGAGTTGGCTCTTCGAATCAGGGGGCCAAAATATTGGAACTTTGAATGAATATTCAGGGTTTATTTCCTTTAGGATTGACTTATTTGATCTCTTTGATGTCCAAGGGACTCCCAAGAGTCTTCTCCAACACCACAATTCAAAAACCATCCCAAAGAAACAGAAATGCAAGAAGGCAAAATGGTTGTCTCTGGAGGCCTTACAAATAGCTAAGTAAAGAAGAGAAGCGAAAGGCAAAGGAGAAAGGGAAACAGATACACAATGCAATATGACTGAGCCATTAAGAAGGAGGAAATAATGCCATGTCCAGCCACATGGACATGGATGAAAGCAGAGGTGATCATACTAAGTGTACTAAGGGAGTCAAGAAGAGATTACTATTATATGACCTCACTGCTAGGTGAAATCTAAAAATGTAACAAATGAACTTCTTATCCAGGGTAAGTAGCCTCACCTGGCTTAGAAAATAAACATAATGTTACTGAAGGAGGAAACAGAACAGGCTCTATCTGGAAAGCGGGATTCCATCTTGGGCCAGACTGTGGACTTTGAGCTCTATGCCCAGTATCTATATTCCAGTATCAACTGGAAAACCAGACCCCCCCGGAAGGAAGAGCCCCGGGACTCTCCATTGCCTAGAAGAATACCCTAATTATCTGTGTAACCAGATAGAATCATACATTCTATTATGCTTATTGGGGTATGACCACAAGCCTACTGATAATTGTCCACACTTAACTACCTAGGCTTAAGGCTTATGAATCACGGGTTAACTTTGATTGTATCTTTCTTTTTCCTTTGTTCAGACTAGTTTCATGGAATTTTGGGGAGGCGGGTTTGGGCACAGACACTTAGGGTATGTAAGGTTTTTCACAAAAACTGGTAGGGATCCTTGGCTAAGAGGAGACTCTGCCTTGGGCCCGCCAGTGTAATAAACTGCACTCCACTACCTGCATTGTCCTTCTGAGTGAGTTTGTTTCCCGAAACGCGTGGCTACAACATTACCAGTAGAGACAAAGGGTGGCAGGGAGAATGGAGCCTGTTCAAACTGACATATGCACACTACTATTTATAAAAACAATCCACAGGGATTACAAGGAGCCTTATTTGATACTCTGTAATAACCTATATTGGAAAAGAACCCAAAAAAGAACATATATATCTATGTATTATTGAATCATGTTGTTGTATATCGAAAAGGAAAAAAACAACCCCAAAACATTGAACATCATGCATATAGGGCAATGTACGTTATATAATAAGGAGAAAATGAAAAGAGAAAAAATGCTGACTCTATTCCTCTCTTGCCATGATGACCTGGGCTGTTGTCACATCCCTGGAACCTAAGCAGGCTTGCATCCCGAGCCTAGGTTGTTGTCTCACTAAAAAAGCTGGGAATCAGTTCTAATGAGGTGGATGAACCTAGAGCCTATTATACAGAATGAAGTAAGTCGGAAAAAGAAAGATAAATATCGTATACTAACGCATATATACGGAATCTAGAAAGATAGTACCGATGAATTTATTTGCAAGGCAGCAATGGAGAAACAGACATAGAGAACAGACTTATGGTCACAGGGAGAGGGGAGGAGAGAGTGAGATGTATGGAGAGAGTAACATGGAAACTTATTACCATATGTAAAATGGAAATTTGCTGTATGTCTCAGGGAACTCGAACAGGGGCTCTGTATCAACCTAAAGGGGTGGGATGGGAAGGGAGATGGGTGGGAAGTTCAAAAGGAAGGGGACATATGTACACCTATGTCTGATTCATGTTGATGTTTGACAGGAAACAACAAAATTATGTAAAGCAATTATCCTTCAATTTAAAAATAAATAAACTTTTAAAAGATTATTTTAAAAACCTGGGAGATTTGTACCAGGCAGGTGCCTCCAATGTACCTGGAGCAACTGTTGCCCTCTTCCTGAGCTTGCCTTCTTTAGATAGCAGTGGGCCTTACTACAGAGAAACCAAGCCTGCTACACCCAAACTACAGCAGAGCCTCTGGGCTGGAAGAGCTTTGAAAAGTTCCCTGGGCTCCAAATCTCCTGCTGGGGGAGAGGGGGTTCCCACTTCCAGCCTCCATCCTCAGGGTCACCCCAACTGCAGATGACTGCACCCTCCACACAGTAGTCTTGCAGAAATTGGGATGTGTCCTGGGGATAAAGGGTAAGGGGGAAGAAGTTCCTTAACACCAGCCTTGGGTGTTTCTTCTGGCACATTCCACTCTTAACTGACAATGCAGGAACAGGATTTGCCTAAGGCTCTGGTTGCCCAAGCAACAGGGCAGGAAGAAATGCCGTCTCCCTGTTACTGCTTCCCTTAACTTTAAAATCGGTGCTGATGGGCCTTTGACATTCACAAGACCTTTGGGGCTCTAAATGACGCCTGCCCTCAAGTAACGTCCTGGGGTAAATCATCAGAATGGAATTCAAAATAGGGCAGACTTTCAAGAAGCTGATTTCAAGAGATAAATTGCACTTACGCGGTATAAGATCAAAAAATGCCTGGAAAAATACTCCAACTCACTAAATAGTAAATCAATGGAAATCAAAACTACAATGAGGCATCAAATCATACTGGTCAGAATGGTAATCATCAAAAAGATCTACTGAGAATAAGTACAGAAGAGGGCATAGGGAAAAGGGACTCCTCCTACACTCTTGGTGTGGATGTAAATGGCTGCAGGAACTATGGTAAACTGCATGGGGGTTCCTTACAAAACAAAAGGAGAGGAACCATATGACCCAGCAACCCCACTTCTGGGCTTAGATCTGGAAATAATCATAATTCAAAATGAAGCATGCACCTCTTGACTTAAAAAATAGTTACAACCTAGAATTTGTGTTTATGTTTTATTTGGTGGGAATTTTTAGGACCTCACACCTGGGAGACAGCATCTCAAGTAACCCTGGAGAACTGACCCTCAACTTCTAGGTTGTGACTATTTTTTTAAGTTGACAACCTGTTTTCAGGGCAGCACAATTTACAATAGCCAATACATAGGATCAACCAAAAAGTCCATCCACAGAAAAATAAGACTAAGTGGTACACCTCTACACAGGAATACTGCTGCTGCTGCTGCTAAGTCACTTCAGTCGTGTCCAACTCTGTGCGACCCCATAGACGGCAGCCTACCAGGCTGCTCCGTCCATGGGATTTTCCAGGCAAGAGTACTGGGGTGGGTTGCCATTGCCTTCTCCACACAGGAATACTACTCATTCATAAAACAGAACAAAATAATGCCATTGGCAACAGCATGTATGGAGCGAGTGATTATCATACTAAGTGAAGGAGACCAGAGAGAGACAAACATCATGACATGTCATTGACAAGTGGAATCTATAAATCTATACAAATGAACTCATTTACAGAAGAAAAATAGTTTAGAAAACCTACTATGAATATCCACAAAAAAGTGTTAGGGCAGAGGGGCACATGAAGAATTTGAAATTAACATATACACATTAATATATATCCTATAGATAAGCAAAAAAAAACCTACTAAAAAGCACAGGGAAGTCTACTGAACACGCTGTAAAAAAAAAAAAAAAACTTTATGGGGAAAAGAACCCTGAAAAGAATAGATATACATATACGTATACTGAATTAAGTTCCTCTATACGCACACAGAGAAAAACCCCACAACATCAGAAATCAACTCTAATATAAAATAGAAATGAAATTCCAGTGTGGTGCATGAAGAAATGCTGCCCCCCTGTGGCCATTTCCTACAACAACAACTTTAAAAGCTGTGCTGCGCTACCAAATCCTGTATGGCTGTAAGTAAAAAACACCTTCCCTCAAGAAATATCTTAGGTGTGGTCATCAAAAAAGAATTCAAAACCGGGCAGTCGTTAGAGAGGCTAATTTCAAGAAGTAAGCTTAACTCACATCCTTAAAAAAAAATCGCATGTAAAGATGCTAACAGCCCTAAATAATATTTAGGAATGCAAATGAAAACGACAACAAGGTATCACCTCACTCTGGTTGGAATGGCCATTGTCAAAACTCTAGGAACAATAAATGCTGGAGAGGGTGTGGAGTAAACGGAACCGGTGCTGGGAATGTAAATTGGTTGCAGCCACTATGGAGGACAGTGTGGAGGTTCCTTAAATAATGACAACCAGCATGGAATTAGAAGACTCCCTAAGCCATGAAATTAAAAGATGCTTGCTCCTTGGAAGAAAAGTTATCACCAACCTAGACAGCACATTAAAAAGCAAAGACATTACTTTGCCGACAAAAGTCTATCTAGTCAAAGCTATGGTTTTTCTCGTAGTCATCTATGGATGTGAGAGTTGGAAAATAAAGAAAGTTGAGCATCAAAGAATTGATGCTTTTGAACTGTGATGTTGGAGAAGACTCTGGAGAGTCCCTTGGACTGCAAGAAGATCCAACCAGTCCATCCTAAAGGAAATCAGTCCTGAATATTCACTGGAAGGACTGATGCTGAAGCCGAGACTCCAATACTTTGGCCACTTGATGCGAAGAACTGACTCATTGGAAAAGACCCTGATGCTGGGAAAGATTGAAGGTGGGAAGAGAAGGGGATGACAGAGGATAAGGTGGTTGGATGGCATCACCAACTCGATGGACATAAGTTTGAGTAAGCTCCGGGAGCTGGTGATGGACAGGGAGGCCTGGTGTGCTGCAGTCCATGGAGTCACAAAGAGTCGGACACGACTGAGTGACTGAACTGAACTGAACACCATACACCAGAATAAACTCCAAATAGTGTAAAGATCTAAATGATAGCATTAGATGCTGCTGTTGCTGCTGCTGCTAAGTCACTTCAGTCGTATCCAACACTGTGCGACCGCATAGACGGCAGCCCACCAGGCTCCGCTGTCCCTGATACTATTAGAGTTTTCAGGAAAATATAGACTGAACATGCTTTGGTGAATTTCAAGAGAAAAAAGCAGATTAGTAGTTACCAAGGACAAGGAGAGAATGAAAACAACTGTTTAACGTATATATGGGGTTTTATTTTGGGGTGATAAAATGTTATGGAACTAGACTTATGTGATGTTTGTACAACATTGTGAATGTATTATTTTCCACTGAATTTTTTACTTTAAAATGGTTAATTTTATGTGAATTTCACCTTAGGTTTTTTGGGTTTTTTTTTTTTTTAATAAGAAGATAGGATCACAACTCCTGTGAACATAAAATACACACATCCAGGACAGGTATTATTTGCATCACTAGTGGGCAGAACTATGTATTAATCTCTGCGCCAACCAAATTTCAAAATAGCACAAAATCAGGATCAGTACTGCCCAGAAAGAAAACTCAGCAATCTCTTTTACCTATTTCCCAAGTTTTAAATACTTTTCCTATGCTTAAAAGTTGTTTAAATGGTACATTTTGTGTTATTATATTTTACTCTAATGAGAAATCAAATGAGAAATAATACATACACACATACATACAATGCTTTTTCTGATGCTGTATATGTCTGCCTACCAGGAGAGGAAGGGCTAATCATGTGGATGACAGGTAAAGTTTCATCAGCAATGAGCAAATGGTCCTTCTGGTGTCATACTTCAGTATCACAATGGATACAGTGAGCAGCAAGAGGGTTGGTACTGCATCTTCCTCCTGGCAGTGCCCTCTCCTCCTATCAAGCCTCCCTGCCCTGGTCCCTCACTCCTGCCCCCTGAAATCCTACTCCCTTAACACATTGGTAGCACAAAGCTTCTGCCTCAGGCTATGTTTTCTGGAGAATCCAGGTTAAGACAATTGGTACTTTCCACATGATTACACTCATTTTAAGCCATTCGTAAATCTTCCTAGTGATCAACATATTTTATCTCTAATAAAATACTGAGTTCTTGGGATTGTGAAGGATGGTAAATAGCAAATGCAGACCCCTCCCTACTCTTCAGGATCTGAGAGGTGCAAGAGGATGAGGGGATCTTCCAAGGTGGCGCTAGTGGTAAAGAATCTGCCCGCCAATCAATGTAGGAGACACAAGAGACACAGTTTCCATCACTGGGTCCGGAAGATCTCCTGGAGTAGGAAATGGCACCCCACTCCAGTGTTGTTGCCTGGAAAATTCCAGGGGCAGAGGAGTCAAAGAGTCAGACGCGACTGAGCAACTGAACAACTGAACAACAGGAGGATGAGGGGTCTAGGAAGTGGCGGAGACTTGGACACAAACATTTCCTCTAGTCTTGTTCACTGTGTCTGCTGCTCCCCTCTCTTCTCTCCTGTGTGCCCTGTGACCTGTCCTTCATCTCTGCCCAATTTCCGAAGAGGCCTTTTGGAGGACACCTGTGCCCTCCAGCATGTCACATCCAATGCCCAGGTGTCCTGCTCCCATCTTACTTGGCTTCTCAGGAGCATTTGGCTCAGCTGCCTTGTTGAAGCCTCCTCTTGGCTTCTCTGCCAGAGTTACCATCACACCCTACCTCAGTGGCTGTTTCTCCAGCAACGTCATCAGACCAGTGGCTCTGAGTGGAGGGTCCAGATCTCTCTGCAGCTGTCTCCACTTCTCCACCCAGGCTCTCTCCCTAGAGGCTCTCATCCAATCCCACGGTGTTAGACATATGTCTAGGTTGATGACTTTCAAGTCACTATCTTCTACCTTGCTTCAAGGTTGTTCAAGGTTCTCTCTTGAACCTCAGACTCCAGGCATCAACTCATTTCTACTTGAATATCTAGTTGGATATTTTCAACTGCCAATTCATTCCTCCTTGCACATCTCTAACATGTTGACTCCTCTTGGGTCAGCATCTCTCACGTGCTAATGTCTCTCTTCTGAGACTGTTCCCCAGATCTTGGCCCAGTTGGCTCTCCTTGGGCTCTTTCTTCCCACTTGGGTCTCTGTCGAAGGCCATGTCTCAAGGGACTTTCCTGGCCTCTCTGGTTAAGGTGGTCCTGAGAGCCTCTCTGTCCCACTTCCTAGATTTATTCCAGTCATGTCATCTGTCACTGTCTGAAATGACTGCATGCCTCCTTCTTTATCTAAGTACCAACTGTCCCCTGTTCTTTGTCCTTACTGCTACTGCTCCCTACTATGTCCCCGGAGTTCAGAACAGTGCCTGGAAACACAGTCGAATCTCTACTCTTTGGATACAAAATACATATTTGTGGAATTAATGGGTGTGTGTGGTAGCATTCTGGGTTGGTTACTTCCCTTTGGCAGGCTGTTTTAAATGACTTGAAACAAAGGAGATCAGAGGGTGGTTCGCAATCTTTGGAAATAACTGTCTTTTCTGCCAGAAAAAAATTCTGCCAGAGAAAAATTTCCCTGGCCTTAATTTCTTTACAATTATTATAATTTTGTCCAATGACCTAGGGTCACAGATTGCTTATTGGATTGTGGGGAGGAAAAATCACCCTGTGCCTCCCTCCATGTCTGATGGGTGTGGAGAATGTCAGAGCTTGGAAGAGGGACCTGAGACACAGATGAGGGAATGTTGGTAAGCCCAGAGGACAGGAGGGTCCTGAGAACCCTAAGCCTCCCTGCTGGTTGGTTCAACAGAGGGGTTAACATGTGGTCCTGTGCACAAAACTTGGACAGGATTCCAACTTCAGACTCCCTTAGTCAACAGCTCGGCACCCCCAAGTAAGTCGGGTTATCTCTCCTTACTCCAGTTTCCTCATTTCTATGGGGATGATGACAATGATGAAAATAAAAATGCCTCTGTCTAGGTTTTATATAATAATTAAATAAAATAACCTATCCCAGTAAAATAATACTTGACACAGTTACCAAGCTGAATTTCTAGCTAGTTTGCTAAAAGGCGCCAAACTTGAAGTGTCACAGAACAAGTAAACTAGTGATTCTTTTATGGGAATGTTTAACTTTGCCTTTGTTTAACATGTAGTATACCCCTCCCATCTTGTTTCTCTGCTTTCCTGTCTCCTTCCTCTATTGCTCAGCAGTATAGGGGGAAAGAGGAAGAAAAGAGAGAAATAAATATTCTCTCCAATAGTTAATTTTTTAAAGTTTTTATTTATTTTTTAAGGAACTCTTAAAACATGACTTGGGCTTCCCAGGTGGAGCTAGTGGTAAAGAATCCGCTTGCCAATGCAGAAAATGCAGGAGATGTGGGTTTGATCCCTGGGTTGGGAAGATCCCCTGGAGGAGGACATGGCAATCCACTCCAGCATTCCTGCCTGGAAAATCCCATGGATAGAGTCTGGCAGTCTATGGTCCATAGGGTCACAAAGAGTCAGACATGACTGAGGGGACTTAGTACCCACGCACACAAGACATAACTTCCTGGAGAAGCCGGCCTGGCCCTGAGGAGCCACTAGAGGGCAGCTCTGCGCTCTGGTCCCAACTAGCTCTCCTATCACCTTCACTGTAAGAAAGATCATATCCGCTCTCCCAAGGAAACGGACTTCCCACGTGGCGCAGGAGTCAAGAATCCGCCTGCCACTGCAGGAGATACAAGAGGCGTGGGTTCAATCCCTGGGTTGGGAAGATCCCCTGGAATAGAAAATGGCAACCCACTGCAGTATTCTTGCCTGGAAAATCCCATGGACAGAGGAGTCTGGCACGCTGCAGTCCACAGAGTCAGGAAGAGTCGGATACAACTGAGAGACTGAGCAAACAGCCTAGGAAAAGCGGGATGGGCGCTGAGCAAGCTCTCTGATCCCTCTTACAGCCACATGAAACCACTGTTTTCTCCCTCTGTGGTCGCTGGGGCCCAGCGCAGAGGGGTTGAGTCCCCCAGAGCTTTGGGGCCAGTCCCCTGTGTCAGGGCAGCCCCATGAATGAAGCAGGGTCCTCAGAGAGGCGGGGCTGGGCCCTGGGGAATTTCCCTTTGTGACCTGGAGGGACAACGGGAGGGAACCAGCTGGAGAACAGGAGGAAAGGAGGCAGAAGGACGGACCCACAAGGTCGGCTCAGTTTCAAGGTGGGCCCCAGACCAGGGTTGGGGTGGATGTCCCCATTCCTAGCAGGAAATCAGAGGGCTCAACTCACTGTCTGGATGTCTCATGGACCATGGATGGAAGGGTACTGCTTCCACAGTTCATTTATCAGCCCCTCCACTAGACAACCTCTTGCCCACCCAATGTATGTGTGTGTGCACGTGTGTATATGTTGCCCCAAGATGAAGTCCAGAGGCCCCTGGGCCCAGTTAAGACTGTGAGACTATGTACTAGTTTGCAATCAGAAAATACCAGACTTGGTGGTATTTCAACAGAAATCCATCTTCTCTCAGGTCTGGAGGCTGAAGTACAAGGTCATGGTGACTGCAGGGTCAGTTTCCTCTGAGGCCTCCTGCTGCCGCTTCACATAGTTATGCCTCTGACCCAGGAGGCCTTCCCTCTGTTTGAAAGACACCAGGCATGTTGGATTAGGACCTCATTTAAACTCACCACCTCTTTACCGACTTCATCTCCAAATAGGCTGCATTCTGAGGTACTGGGGGTTGGGCTTAATTGAACCTGAGAACACGATTCAGCCCATTAATAGACTGTGACTCAGTGGCTCAGTTCTCTTCAGTGTCAAGAACAGCTTAAAGGTCCACCAGAAAGTTCACATCCTCTGACTGAGATGACAGAGGCAAGGAGGGGAGGCGGGGGTGGGGAACTCCAATGAGGACAAGGGTGACTTCGGCTGGTGGGAAGGCCAAAAGGGACTGTGAAGGCGCTGGTGCGGGGGTGGGGGTGGCTGAGGTGTGGGCAATGGGAAGGCCATGGAGGACTGTGAAGGTTTCTGGTGGGGGAGGGGGCAGAGGATGCTGGGAATTGTGCCCAACCCCGCGTGGTCAGTGCCCTGATGTTGGTGGGCAGAGCTGGGGCTGTCCTTCCTGCACTGTGACAAGAGTCAGGCCCTGCAGAGACCCAGGACATGACACAAGAAGGCACCTCCTGCAGTGGCTACCTGGTCTCTTGAGGGGGATTCTGATGCGCTTTAGTCTTAACTTCCCAGGATGAAGCCCTGTGTGTCAGGGGAAGGACAGAGAGCAAAAAACATACTCAGGGTCCCGTTCAGGCCAAGGGGGCTCACCAGAAGCCCAGGAAGAATGTTAAAGGGCCCATACCTGATAGGCAGGGGTAGGGGAAAGCCAGGACCTTCCTTGACATTTAAGCCCTCCTCCTGCCCTCTTTCCTTCATTCCCATCCCTGGAGTAACACCTTGAGAGATCATAGCAGGAGACACAATGATCTGAAGATGCCCCCTCCTCCCATCTGCAGCTGTGTGTGTGTGTGTGTGTGTGAGAGAGAGAGAGAGAGAGAGAGAGAGAGAGAGAGAGATCAGGCCACCGAGACAGCTGTTTTCTTGCTCTCTGTCCATTCCTTCTCGACCATTCCCTGGCTCATGTGTGCCCTACTCACCTGGGTGACCACCCCTCTTCATTAAAGAGCCTAATCAGTAAATGCCTACGTCTTTGCCCCTGCTGCAGCTAGTGACAGTCCAGATCTTCAGATCAGAACTACCTCCACTGTGGCAGCCCATCAGAGGGGCAATGGGGCGGGGCAGGGGGCCTCCTGTGCTGTTTTCTCTGGTAACTGCTGAGCCAACCTGACATCAGTCCCCTCTTTAACTAGTCACTGCCCTCTCCCCCAAGTAGCAAAGGCTGCTCCCATGTCCCACCTGCCGTCTGCAGCCCACGGTAGGGTTTTCTCCAGGACCCTTGAGTAAGATCCGTTAACCACTGATATCTCTGTCGCTGACTCCAGACTCCTTGAGTCTGGGCAAGTACTGGGCGTGCAGGCCTGCAGGGGACAGCCCGCCCGTGGGTGTGTGTGCGTGTCACCCCTGGAGGTGCTGCAGCTGCAGCACAGGCGGCTCGCTCTCCCCGCACACACTTCTCTGCTGGGCTTCAGTCTCATCTCCTCACAGTATTCTTTGCTATTAGACCATCCTCCAGAGCAACTGGAACTCTCTCAGTGTCGCATTCTGGGGTTCCCTCCAGCCCACCCCATGGACCCCCACCATGAGGTGAGAGTTCTGAGGAAGCAACTCAAAACTAAGTTGTGAAGAGGCCACCACTCCTCTGTTCAGCATAGTGTTTACGTGAAGAAAATTCATTCTTTAGGAAATTAGGGGCTACAGAGAAGTGTCTAAGGATAGATGCTTGACTTCCCTGGCTGTCCAGGGCTTGAGACTTCGCGTCCCATGCAGGGGATGTGGGTTCGATCCCTGGTCAGGGAGCTAAAAGCCCACATGCCTTGGAACCAAAAAGCCAAAACATAAAACAGAAACAATATTGTAACAAATTCAATTAAAACTTTAAAAATGGTCCAAAAGTTTATTGTTTAAAGTCTTCATTAAAAAAAAAAAAAAAAGCCAAGAAATGGATTTCTGTGGAAACTAGAGATGATTGTACTAGCCCCAGCTCTGCCCTGTTTCTTGGGATGAGCTCCATTTTTCCTAAGGAACTTGCCGAGTGTCTCCCAAGAACAACCTGTCTTGGCCGTTTTCCACAGCGGTGGCTGGCGTGAGCAACACGGTCCCCACTCAGTGAGGCGGCAGGAGGGACGGTTTAAGCGGAAGCAGAAAGCGGAGGCCCCACCCCACCGGCAACGTGGGCCACAGGCTGAAGCGCTCAGACGGCGTCTGAGGAGGGGCGCCCGGAAGGCGTCTGTGGAAAGGCTGCGGGGAGCCGGGCCGGAGTCGGTGCTGGCGTTCTTCTGAGGAAAAGCCATCCGAAGCTGTGGTTCTCGCTGTGTGGGCGCGCGATCAGGGAAAGCAGAGGGCCTGCGAGAGAAGCTGTGAGGCCGCAAAGCCTTCCTGATGTTGCCTTTCCGCTCGGCGGCCGGCTTTCCCCACCGCCAGACACTCCGGGCCCGCCTGCGTGCACAACTGCTGAACACCCCCTGTGGTTGTAGGAGGCGTTAACACCACAGGAAAAAAACGTGAAGGGAGATAAACAATTACCTGTTATCCATCTGCGCAGGCTCCGGTGAAGGGCAGGGAGGCCCGGCATGCTGCCGGCCATGGGGTCGCCAAGGGTGGGGGACTGAGAGCCTGAACGACGGCGGAGCCAACCAGCCGGAGAATGTCTCTGACACGACTGTCGTGTGTTTCTCCCCGGCCTTGTTCGTCGACGCACGGTTTAAGACACTTGTGATATATTTTATATATTATATATATATTTACTTTGACTTCTCCTTTCACACACACCGTGAACCTTTTCCCACAGGTGGCGCCCTTTTGAGAGACCCCGCAGACGCTGGGAGCCTAACGCGCAGAGCCTGCGTGCCGGCTGCCCCTTTCGCCCCCCTCCCGAGGAAGCGCGCGGTCCTGATGGCGCCCAGGCCTGGACCGCACCCACCCGGTGCTCCGCTCCAGAGTCGGGTCAGAGCGCTTCACCGCTCATGCCAAGTTTCCTCCCCTGGGACCTTCTGAAGCTTTCACAGCTTCAGTATCAACGACACTTCTGTCTGCGCCCCGAGGGGGAGAGGGCTGGACAGTCTGTTTTTTGTGTCCTTGATGGATCCAGCCCAAGGTCAATGGACCCTTGGACTTGCTCAGTTTCTCCTGATGGCCCCGTTCCAAGCACAGCGCTGAAGCCAAGGAAACCAAAATCCCTGCCTCTGCAGCCAAAATAGACAGACTGTTTCCTAACCCTCCGTGTGTGGGGTGTGTGTGTGTGTGTGTGTGTGTGTGTGTGTGTGTGCGCGCGCGCGCGCGCGCCTGCGTGTGTATCCACGTGTGTGTGTATGTGTGGGTGCGTGCCTATGTGTGTGTGCATGCCTGCGTGTGTGTGCCTCCCCAAACTGTGATTTTATATCTGTCGTAGTATGAAGCTGTTTAATGCAGTTTTCCCCCTGCTTTCATTCAAATAGATGATCTACCCTTCCCCAGCTGACTCAGTTGTGAAGAATAAGTGACTGTGAATGAAAATTTTTGCAAATGAATCCAACCAATGACTGAGCCTGGGCTTTGTTGATGATGAAAATAATGTGTTTTAGTAGATATACAGGTGCTCCCTTAGGTGTGACTATATTACAGATAATCTGTTTCTTGTAATAAAATACCAGTGTTTGTGAATAGCTTATTTTTTTACTTGTGATAAGACTTACCATTTTAATCAATTGTACAGTTCTGTGGCATTAAGTCCATTCACATTGTTGTACAACCATCACCACATATCCATCTCCAGAATTTTTTCATTTTTCCCAATTGAAATTCTATATCAAATAAGGTATAACTCCCCCTTACCCCTTACCCCAGCCTCCAGCAACCATTCTTATACTTTCTGGAAAATGACTCATTTTCACATCAGTTAGAGTATATTCTAGAGTATCCTTATATCATCACTCACATTCATTCACTCATGCATTCATTTTACAAATATTTATTGAATGCCTATGATGGTAAGTAGAACAAAACGCCTGCCCACGTGAAGCTTACATTTTTAAACAGCAAACTGATCTAAAGAATAAAAATAAGTGTAGGGTGGTAATAAATGCTATGTAAGGGAACAGTTACCAGGTGGAACAAGAGGGTTTCTCGGTGGGTATGAAATGGTTGCTGGAGCCTTAAGTGAAGTGAGAGGGAGTCAAGCAAGGACCTAATGGAGAATGTGGGGGAGGTTCTGGGAGGGGAGGAGGCCTGGAAGGAACAGATGCACCAACCCTGAGGAGGTATTATCAGTTACAGGATTTTCACTCCAGGTAGTAAACCCAATCAAGAAGGGTTTATGGGAATTCCAGTGGTCAGGATTCCGCACTTCCACTTCTGGGTTTGAACCCTGGTCAGGGAACTAAGATCCTGCAAGCCCCTGGTACAGCCAAAAAGAACTGCTTAGATCACCACTTCTCAAAGTGAGATTGGGGTAATTCCCAAGGATTCCTACGACACTTTTAAGGCATCTATGAAGCTAAAGCATTTTCACGGTAAGACTGAGGCTCCTTCATTCTTCCACCAGCCTCAAGTGGAGGTGTTCCAGCGGCTCTGTGATGTGTGACAGCACAGAGATCAGTGTGGGGCGGTTATTGTTAGAGTCCAGCCATCTCCTGTTCCCTCAGACATTAAAGGGATTTGCAGAAAGGCAGAATAACCACTCTTCTTACTAGTTATTTTTCTTTTAGAAAATATCATTATGTTTTCATAAATCCATGTTGTTTATATGAACATCAAATGAGTTTATCTTTGCCTATAAATATGTAAACCTTATCTCTGTCTCAGTTTCTAATACTGAGATTAATAATAATAATAATAATAAATGCGGATCCATAGCACACTCAGACAGAAGCTCTTTAGGGTCCTTGGTAATTTTCAAGACCCAAAAGGGGCCCTGAAGCCACTAGCATAGCCAATAAGGATATTTATTATCTCACATGATCAGAGGTTCAAAGGGTCAGTGGTGGGCCCTGGGGTAGAGGCAATGGTTCAACCACAACTCTGAGAACAAGGGTGCTTTCCAACATTCTGACTTTCCATTTGTCCACTCTCAGCTTGTCAGCAGCATCCCTTCCTTATGGTCAAAAGACAAAGTTGAGCATTTATAGACACTGCAGGTACTCACACATCTAGCCAAGAAAGGAATTTCCTCTCTTGAATCAACAGGAGGGAAAAAATCATGCCTAAATGCTTCCGACAGAAACTGTTGGCCAGGATCAGGCCACATGCCCATACAGAGTCTGAGAGGCAAGTCTTGGCATTTTTAGCTTCTATGGCAAGAAAGCTGGTGGAGGAGGATACTGTGGGACTGGGCCATTGGAACAGCTTGGCCTGTTGGAGAAGCAGCAAACCATCGGACCAGGAGCATGGGAATACTGTTGGTGACACATGCAGAGAAAAGTGGGGAGAAGGGTAAGATTCACGACTCTAGCTTAGAAATGTTATTATATCTGGATCTGAAGTTGACATGCATCCTAGGTACTTTTTTAAAAGGTTCAGTCAACAGCAAGAATGAGGTCCAGCTGATTTGCTGGATGAAAACTTGATATGAATTTAGAATCCATTATCCTAAATTCCTCAGGGGTTTCCTAGGTGTCTCGGTGGTAATAAAAAAAAAATCCACCTGCAATGCAGGAGATTCGGGTTCAATCCCTGGGTGGGGAAGATCCCCTGGAGGAGGAAATGGCAATCCACTCCAATATTCTTGCTGGAGAATCCCATGAACAGAGGAGCCTGGTTGGCCACAGTCCATGGGGTCACAAAGAATCGGACACAACTTAGCAACTAAACAACCACAACAATCCTAAATTCCTTAATGCATTGGACTTTTTGTGGTATATTTTAATTTCTTCACTTGACTTTTAAATTACTATTTAATTTAACTATTAAATTAAATAACTTTATTTAATTAAAGTTATTTAAGTAACTATTAAATTACTAAAGTAACTATTAAATTACTAATTTAAATTACTATTAAAAGGTAATCTGATTTACAATAGCCAAGATATGGAAGCAACCTAAGTACCCATCAACAGATGAATGGATAAAGATGTGGTATACACAACGAAAAGATTCCACATGCTGTAACTAAGACTCAGTGCAACCAAATAAATAAAAATTTTTTTTTTAATTTAAGAAAGAAGATGTGACCTCTGTGTGTGTGTGTGTTCAGTCGCTCAGTCGTGTTTGACTCTTTGAGGCCCCGTGGACTGTAGCCCACCAGGTTCCTCTGCCCTGGAATTTTGGAATTTTAAAGAATACTGGAGCAGGGTGCCATTTTCTACTCCAGGGGATCTTCCTGACCCAGGGGTTGAAACTGTGTCTCTTGTGTCTCCTGTATTGGCAGGTGGATTCTCAACCACTAGTGCCACTTGGAAAGCCATATATATGTGTCTATAGATACACACATACACACACATATATATAGTTATCAGCCATACAAAAGAATGAAATTTTGTGATTTACAGAAACATGGATTGACTTGGAGGGCATTATGCTAAATTAAACAAGTCAGAGAAAAACAAAAGACAAATACTGTATGGCATCACTTATATGTGGAATCTAAAATATACAACAAACTAGTGAATATAATAATGTTAGGGGAAGCACTCTGATTGAAACTGCCCACCCTGGCCAGGCACCATAATAGCCACTTGCATGAGTTGTTTTATGACGGGAGGTCCTGGTAAGGAACATGGAACTAATAAGCCTCCACCAACAGGAAGAGTTCGGGAAAGGTCAAAAGGAGACACCACCACGAGGCATGCCCCACTAGGAAGGACTCTTGAGTCAGAATGATTGGCTAAAGACAACCCGGAAACTAATCCCATCACCATAAAACCCGAGAGTGCAAGCCATGTGACAGAGCTGTTCTCCTGGGTCCCCTTACCCTCCTGCTCTCTCCCCGGCGCCCTTTCCAATAAAATCTCTTGCTTTGTCAGCACATGTGTCTCCTCGGACAATTCATTTCCGAGTGTTAGACAAGAGCCTGGTTTTGGGCCCTGGAAGGGGCCCTCCTTCCTGCAACAATAACAACCACCAAAAAAAACAGACTCTCAGGTATACAAAGCAAACTAGCAATTACCAGTGGGGAGGGCCAAGGTAGAACTAAAGGATTAAGAGATACAAACTATGTATAAGATAAATAAGCTATAAGGATGTATCATACAGCACAGGGAATATAGCTAATATATTATGTAATAACTATAAAGGGAATATAATATTTGAAGTTGTGAAGCACTATGTTGAACACCTGAAACTCATATAATATTGTACTATGTTGTTGTTCAGTCACCAAGTCATCTCTGACTCTGCGACCCCATGGATTGCAGCACGCCAGGCCTCCCTGTCCCTCACTCCCTCTCTTGGAGTTTGCCCAAGGAATATTGTACTATACCTCAATTTAAAAAAAAAAAAAAGTGATCTGATGAAGGGAGGTGGGGCAGGAAGGATTGCCGGAAGGGTGGGAAAGACATTTTGTAACTATGGCAGGAGTACCAGGCTTTTCACTTGGGAAGTCTGGGCTAGCGGGCTGTGCCTGCATCTTGGACTTGGCCTGCAACGTCCCCAAGCAAAGGGCAGAAGTGTGTGACCCCTGAAGGCAGTTTTCCTCTGTGCTCTCTGCTAATGAGACTTGTCAACTAAAAATTACAGTCACAAGCTGCAAGTAGAGAGTGATTTTATTTGGTGGGAATGTTTAGGACTCTTACCCCAGGAGACAGCATCTCAGTAGCTCTTAGAAAACTGCTCCAAGGAGGCAGGAGGGGGGAGTCAGGCTATATACAAGTTGGCAACAGAGGGAACAGGCTGTCTGAACAGTCAAGATCAGATATCCAGTTAAGGAATTTAGCATTCTATCTATGAGAAGATATAAGCCTCTGGGCTCACTGCATTCATTCCTTTCTTATACCCCTCAGCAATCTGGGGCCAATCCTGTTTCCTAGTTCACCCTGTTTCTTGCATTCCCCCAGCTCCTCAGCAATCACCATGGGGGTGGCAGCATTCTCTGGATCGCAGTTTGGGGAGCCCTCATTCACATTTGGAGGCCAGAAATAGCTGATGGCTGTGACATTTCTTGTTTATTAATATGGCAGGAGATATTAATATGGCAGTTGTTCACAGACTGGACTCCAAAAAAATACCCAAACAAATACAAGTCAGATGGATCACAATTTGGCTTGTCTTTTGTATTACCATTTCACATCAATGATCTTTTTTTAAAAAAAAAAAAAAAAAATGTTTAATCAAATGTTTATTGATAATCTTCTCAATCCTGGTTAATTGACCCTTGACACAAAAATAGACTTGATCAAGTGTCAGAAGCTCAAGAAATCTCCAAGTGGAAAAATTTCAGGGCCTTAAAAAGTTTTTTTTTAGATACAGTGTCACTTGATTTCCTTTCGTTAAACGGCTCTATATCTGAATAACTCTGTTAGAATGTACTTTGCTTAATTTTACAAAAACCCTCAAAAGGGCAGTCATGGGGTTTTATGATGCGAATTCTGATTTTGAAATTGATGACCTGAACATGGGCATGTCAGGGTGTCAATAATATGTATGTATTTCAAAGGCAGAACACAATGAAGTCTGTACGGTAAACCTGATTATCTGGCCTAACACAGATAATAAAATCAGGCCTAAAAAAGTACAGATTTGTTGTTGTTATTGATGTTGTTTTGTAATCGACGTTCTCGTTACTAGAGATTTATATGTGGTCAGACATTTGCTGGTTCAGTTTTTAAAGAATTTGCAAACAGTGCTTCCTTGGGCTCCCTCAGCCAGAGGGGTATAGAGCAGCGGCATGAATGCTAATTGTTGTTGTAATGAGGCTGGGAGCATCCCCAAGGCACCAGGCCTGTGGTCGGAGAGAAACTTGCTTGTAATTTGGACTACCAGCACTGCCAGCTGAGGTAGGGTGCTTTGTCTTGCATTGGAGGTCAAGGAAAATGTACAGGTTTACGAAGTGCGGGTTTTAAGCACGGGTTTCAGCAGATTAGTTATGGGACCAGTCAAAGCTGTGTTAATAGAAGGAATGCAAATTTCCTATGGAGTCTAGAAAGGAGGGTGTTTGAGGAGAAAATTAATCCTGGTCAAGGCAAGAGATGTTTGGTTTTAAATAGGCAAAGAGAAACTAGCTACTGTTCCAAGTGGAACTCCCCCATCTTTGAAATCAGAGCTGACTCTTCCCCTCTCCCTGGGAAGCACTGAGTTCCTGCAGTCCACTGGCCTGCTGCAGAGGCACCAGCAGCCAGGCGAAGGAGAAAGGCGTCAACCTCCTTTTGACACCAGAGGCTTGTGAAATTTGCAAGACAAGAGAAGGAGAAAGAGGGAATTGAGGCTTGATCCTTCCTGTAAAGGAGGGTGATGGATGGGGGAGAGAGTAGGGAGAGTCTGGGAAAAGGAGGGGGTTTACCGGCAAGGGCTGCCTGCAGAGAGGGAACAGAGATTTAGAAAAAAATTCGGGAAATTCTCTAATACAACACAGAATAGGCGAGATGTTATTTCTAAATTAGCAAAAGAAAAAGGTGGAATTGTATTCAGGATTCAATAGATTCAGTATACTTTACAAGTAGCAAAGTAAAGTGTACGAAATCTACCTGTGGTGGCTGTGTGGTAAAGAATCTGCTTGCAATGCAGGAGATGTGGGTTCAATTCCTGAGTCGGGAAGATCCCCTGGAAAAGGAAATGGCAATCCACTCCAGTATTCTTGCTTGGGAAATTCCGGGGACATAGGAGGCTGGTGGGCCTCAGTCCATGGGGTCGCAAAGAGTCAGACATGACTTACCAACTAAAAAACAACACCAACAACGTGTAGCAAATGGCTAGGTGTTTGTGGCTAGGGCTTGGAGATTCAATACAAACTCAAGACATTCCCTAAGAGAAATGGCAAAGAGAAATTTGAAGGATGAGTAGCTGAACCTGCCTCCATGAACGATTTCGGCTTCTCCATCAGGCCTGCTGCTGTGGGTGTAGATGCCGGATGCTGGTTGCCCTTAATTTATTTTTTGAAGATGAAACAGAGATGTAACACTGGTGGTAACAGAGCCCATCCTCATGACCAAGAGAAGAGTAGTGGCAACTCTGAGGCAGATGAGGTCAGGGTAGGTGGCTCTAGTTTCTACAAAGGCATGCTGGGAGACTCTATCCAACCTCTTCTCCCTGGCAAATCTGGCCTTGGATTCCAGCCCAGGCCAGGAGCACCGTCGATGCCAGGAGCGTGTGCTTGGTCAGCAGTTACGTGGCGATGGAGCAAAAGTAAAACTGGGTCCCAAGCAAGAGTGGGTCACACCTGCGTTCTGGGTCACAGAAGTAATGTGGAAACTGGTGCTGCATCTTGGGAAGGGGCCAACAAGGAAATAAATTTGGAACCAGGATTTGAAGGAGTAGGTTGGTAGCCCTGAATTGGGAACAAGATGAGGCTGGGAGAATGACCTCTGAAAGATCCCAGAAGATCTATGTAGGCAAGAAATAAGGAGTGGAATGGATAGAACTGTTGAGAAGCAGCATGAGGACTGTGGAAATTAGGATTTGCTCGGGCCCTTGGAAAACCAGAATGGCTGCCAAAAAGAAAGGGCAAATCATCTGGGATTCTTCCCAGGGGAGGGCAGAGTCTGCTTGCGTCCAGGGAGCCTTCTCTCCCAGCACTCCTCCCCAGTCCCCGGCCTTTTCGGTCTACACGGTGTCTCTAGCTGTTCTTTGTGGAGCCAGTAATTGGACAGGTTTCCCTGATGTGCAGTCACTCAGGTAAGTGTTCTTTACTGCCAGTGATCCATGAAGAGGGGATTACTGATGCCTGCAGGGGATCTTGGACAAAAGAGGTCCCCTCTGCCTGCTCTGCAGATCTTGAGTTTTCTCATCCTCCACCTTTATATGAACCACTTCCTTAGACTGTCTCTCTCTCTCACACACACACACACAGAGAGGAGATACGGGAATCTGTATGTTCTGTATATCTTCCTGGTCCTGTTTCTCTGCAGAACCCTCACTGATACCCTCTCTACCTCACCCCCTTCCTTCTTTTCAATTTTTTAAAAAAAATTTATTTATTTGTGGCTGATCTGAGTCTTCACTGTTTTGGGCCAGCTTTCTCTAGTTGCAGTGAGTGGGGGCTTCTTTCAAGTTGTGGTGTGCAGGCTTCTCATTGCGGTGGCTTATCGTGTTGCAGAGCACAGGCTCTAGAGCATGCAGGCTTTAGTAGTTGGGGTGTACAGGCTGAGTTGTTGCAAGGCATATGGGGTCTTCCACATGGACCAGGGATCAAACCTGTGCCTCCTGCATTGGCCATTGGATTCTTAACATTTGACCACCAGGCAAGTCCCTCCCCTTCATTCTTACTGCTTCTCCTGTGTGACCTCTTTTCCTTCCAGTGTTCCTCCCCTCCCCTGCTCTTTCTTCTTCCTTATGCCAACAAAGTTCCATCTAGTCAAAGCTATGGTTTTTCCAGTAGTCATGGATGTGAAAGTTGGACTATAAAGAAAGCTGAGTGCCGAAAAATTGATGCTTTTGAACTGTGGTGTTGGAGAAGACTCTTGAGAGTCCACTGGACTACAAGGAGATTAAACCTGTCAATCCTAAAGAAATCAGTCCTGAATATTCACTAGTAGGACTGATGCTGAAGCTGAGACTCCAATATTTGGCCACTGGACACGAAGAACTGATGCAATGGAAAAGACCTGATGCTGGGAAAGATTGAAGGTGGGAGGAAAAGGGGACGACAGAGGATGAGATGGTTGGATGGCATCACCGACTCGATGGACATGAGTGTGAGTAAGCTCTGGGAGTTGGTGATGGACAGGAAAGCCTGGCGTGCTTCAGTACATGGGGTTGCAAAGAGTTGGACACAACTGAGCGACTGAACTGAACTGAATCATTCTTTCTTACAGAAATAATGAAGTTTCAGTCCTTTATATTCTCTCTTTCAGCTGTGCCTCTGAAGCTGGTATAGAAGGGAAAGTTGCAGATGTGAGTAAAGGCACCAGATTTTTAATCCTGGCTTTTTCATCCATTAGCTGTGTTGACTGGACATGTGCCTATGAATGGGGGCTGGATGTTGATCCCCGCTGTGGTTAAGCTGAGCAGAGACCTCACCACGCCAGGACCCATGTCAACGCTGGAAAAGTGCCCTCAGCCAGCTGTCCCCTCAGCCTCCTGAGAACAGAATCTTGTCTCGCACTGTGACGGTCCCTTCAACTCCACGGATGTGTGGGACACAGACTAGGTGTTCAGTATATGAATGCCTTGTGTCAGGAGCACAATGTTATAAGCACCAAATTTGAGACCAGCTGTGCCTTGAACACACCTGTGAGACAGAGAAATGAGTGTTTTAAGGAGAATGCCTGGACTTCCTAAAAGGCTGGACAGTGGGAAAAATACCCATTTGTCTCTAAATCCAACTATAAGGTTACCTAGGCTCCAAATCATAATGTCGTCTCCGGTTTCTCTCATGTGTTATTACCCTCCTGCTTTTAATGTCTCTGTTTCATCCCGCCTTCCTAAGTCCTGACGTTGGGTTCCTGATACATCTCTCCATCCAGTATTCTTGCCAGGAGAATCCCATGGACAAGAGGAGCCTGGTAGGCCATGGTCCATGGGGCCACAAAGAGTCAGACTCGACTTAGCAACTAAACAACGTATCTCTCTATTTCACTGCGGTTTTGGCCCACCTATCTCTTTGGCCTGAAGTCCCTGCTCCAATCTCCTTGCCTTGGAATCCACAGATAACTCCCCCCATTCCTAGGCCCTTGCTGGATCCTGACAAACTGCATCACCAGGGAGAGCGCAGGGGCTCCCACTGTGCGTTGAGCATAGTTTTACAAGTCAATGAGCACAGATGAAACCTCATTTGAGTGAGTGCCCAGATCTTAATTGCTCTCAGCTATCACCTTTCCAATCTTTTATAGTAGCCTTTCCTACTTTTAAAGCTAGTGTGTGAAATGAGTACAATTGTGCAGTAGTTTGAACATTCTTTGGTGTTGCCTTTTTTCGGGATTGGAATGAAAACTGAATTTTCCAGTTCTGTGGCCACTGCTGAGTTTTCCAAATTTGCTGGCATATTGAGTGCAGCACTTTCACAGCATCATCTTTTAAGGATTTGAAATAGCTCAACTGGAATTTCATCACCTCCACTAGTTTTGTTCTTAGTGATGCTTCCTACGGCCCACTTGACTCCAGGATGTCTGACTCCAGGTGAGTGATCACATAATCATGGTTATCTAAGTCATTAAGATCTTTTTTTTTTTTTTTTATAGTTCTTCTGTGTATTCTTGCCACCTCTTCTTAATATCTTCTGCTTCTGTTAAGTCCATACCGCTTCTGTCCTTTATCGTGCCCATCTTTGTACAAAATGTTCCCTTGGTAACTCTAGTTTTCTTGAAGAGATCTCTAGTCTTTCCCATTCTATTGTTTTCCTCTATTTCTCTGCAGTGATCAATTAGGAAGGTTTTCTTATCTCTCCTTGCTATTCTTTGGAACTTTGCATTCAGAAGGATATAGCTTTCTTTTTCTCACTTGCCTTTTGCTTCTCTTCTTTTCTCAGCTATTTGTAAGCCCTCCTCAGACAACCATTTTTCCTGTTTGCTTTTCTTTTTCTTGGGAATGATTTTGATCACTGCCTCATTTCACACACTAGCAAAGTAATGCTCAAAATTCTCCAAGCCAGGTTTCAACAGTATGTGAACAGAGAACTTCCAGATGTTCAAGTTGGATTTAGAAAGGGCAGTGGAACCAGAGATCAAATTGCCAACATCCACTGGATCACAGAAAAAGTGAGAGAATTCCAGAAAAACATCTACTTCTGCCTCATTGACTACACTAAAGCATTTGACTGTTTGGATCACAACAAATTGTGGAAAATTCTTAAAGAGATGGGAATCCCAGACCACCTTATCTGCCTCCTGAGAAACCTGTATGCAGATCAAGAAGCAACAGTTAGAACCAAAAATGCAACAATGGACTGGTTCCAAATAGGGAAAGGAGTTCGTCAAAGCTGTATGTTGTCACCCTGCTTATTTATATACAGAGTACATCGTGTGAAATGTCCAGCTGAATGAAGCACAAGGCGGAATCAAAACTGCCAGGAGAAATATCAATCACCTCAGATATACAGATGACACCACCCTTACAACAGAAAGTGAAGAGGAACTAAAGAGCCTCTTGATGAAGGTGAAAGAGCAGAGTGAAAAATCTGGCTTAAAACTCAATGTTCAAAAAACAAAGATCATGGCATCTGGTCCCATCACTTTGTGGCAAATAGATGGGGAAACAATGGAAACAGTGAGAGACTTTATTTTCTTGGGCTCCAAAATCAGTGCATATGGTGACCGCAGCCATGAAATTAAGATTCTTGCTCATTGGAGAAAAAGCTGTGACCAAACTAGACAGCATATTAAAAAGCAGAGATGTTACTTTGTCAACAAAGGTCCCTATAGTCAAAGCTATGGTTTTTCCAGTATCATGCATGGATGTGAGAGTTCGACCATAAAGAAGGCTGAGTACTAAATAATTGATGCTTTTGAACTGTGGTGTTGGAGAAGACTCTTGGGAGTCCCTTGGACTACAAGGAGATCCAACCAGTCAATCCTAAAGAAAATCACCTCTGCATCTTCATTGGAAGAACTGATGCTGAAGCTGAAGCTCCAATAGTCTGGCCACCAGATGCAAAGAGACAACTCATTGGAAAAGACCCTGATGCTGGGAGAGATTGAGGGCAGGAGGAGAAGGGGGCGACAAAGGATGAGACGGTAACAAAGGATGAGATGGACAAAGGATTGGATGGCATCACCAACTCAATGGACATGAGTTTGAGCAAGATCCAGGAGATAGTGAAGGACAAGGAAGCCTGCTGTGCTATATGTAGTTCATGGGGTTGCAAAGAGTTGGACATGACCTAGTGACTGGACAACAACAGCAAGCTCTCAGAACTATTGTAAAATTCAGATGCTAAGACAAGTCAATGGGGGGAAAAGTCGTCTTTTCAACAAATGTTGCTGGGACAACTGAACATCCACATTTAAAAGAGTTAAGTTGAGGGACTTCCCTGGTGGTTCAGCAGCTAGACTCTGTGTTCTCCACGCAGTGGGCCCAGTTCCCATCCCAGGTAGGGGTACTTGATCCCATATGCTGCAGCAAAGATTCCATGTGCTGCAACTAAGATTTGGTGTAGTCAAATAAATAAACAAATAAATATTTTTAAAAATTTATTAAAAAGAATTAAGTTGAATTCATATCTTATACCATACACAAACATTAACTCAAAATGGCAAATAGACTTAAAAGTGAGAGCTAAAGTTATAAACGTCTTAGAGGAAAAGGGGAATAAATATGATCTAGGGTTAGGCAACAATTTCTTAGCTATGACATTAAATGCACAAATGATAAAAGGAAAAATTCACAAATTGGACTTTGTCAAAATTTAAAACTTTTACACTTCAAATGACATCATCCAGAAAGTGAAAAGATAACTCACAGAACAGAAAAAGCTAGCATATTATATAACTGATAAGGGACTTTTATCCAGAATACATAAAGAAAGAATTCTTACAGCCTAAGAAGAAAACAAATATTTCCATTTTTAAAAATGGGCAAAGGATTTAAAGAAACAGTTCTCAGTGAAGACATACAAACTGTCAGTAATCACATGAAAAGATGTTCAACATCATCAGTCATTAGGGAAATGCAAATAAAACCAAAATGAGATACCACTTTATACCTACTAGGAGGGCTAGAATAGAAAAGACAATAGCAAGTGTTGGTGAGGATGCAGAGAAATGGAACCCCTCATTCATTCCTGGAATGTAAAATGGTGCAACCACTGGATAGTTTGGCAACTTCTCATAACCTTCCCACATGACACAGTGATTTCACTCTTAAAGAAACAAAAATAAGTGTCCATACAAAGACTTGCACGAAACGTTCATAGCAGTGTTGTTCACAGTAGCCAAAAACTGGGCACAACCCAATTGCCTGTCAACTGGTGAATGGATAAACAAACTGTGCTATTTCCACATAGTCTGATGCACTGATCACAGTGAAAAGGGATGACTCTCTGACACAGGCTGCAGCACGGAGGAACCTGAAGAGCATTAGGTGGAGTTGAAAGAAGACAGCCATAAAAGACCACGCATTACATGTTTTCCATTTATACGAAATGTCCACAAGAGGCAAATCTATAGAGACAAAAAGTAGTTTAGTGGTTTCCAGGGACCAGGGGAAGGGTGGGGAGTGACTTTAAGTGGCTACAAGGTTTCTTTCTGCAGTGATGAAATGCTCTAAAATTAGATAGTGGTGTTCCTTACATAACTCTGTGAATGTACTGAAGACCACTGAATCGTATACTTTAAATGGGTGAATTTTATTGTATGTAAACTATATCTTGATAAAGTTTTTTTTGAAAAGAAGTTTGATTAATTCAGAGATATCTGTCTCCGAGACAAATAAAACTTCCTTCAACTTAAAAATAATTCACCAGTTACTTCAGATGCAGTTCCTAGGGCCTAGGAGTTTTGTGAGAATCTACAAAAAGATTTTTTTGAGACCTAAAAAAATGTATTGGCTTTAAACTGTAAAGATTTGAAATAAATCAAAAGCTGACAAAATATAATATTATGTCGAGACAATGAAAACCAACTCATCTGAAACTAACATGCATACACACCAACTGATGGAATATGGGAATGTGGGTGTATTCACGTCTGACATACAAAGGGCTGAGACCCCCACGAGCAGGGGGGTAGGGCCACGAGGGTCTTAGGACAGGAAGGCCGCCTCTCGTCGCCGGTTCTTCCTTTCCTAAGGCTCCCCTAATCCTCTGTGGTAGTCTTGCCCTGTCTGCGCTCCCATGTTCCTCAGTCAACACAATGATGGTCAGGGCTCAAGTTTTTGCCTTCCAGAGAGTTTATTATCTTACAGAAAAATCAGTGTGTGCCACGTGGCTTTATGACAGGGCAAATCAAGTGCTCTCATTCCACTCCAAGTCCCTCAAGAGGAACCCAGCCCTGCCACGCAGGGAACCTGCTTCTGCAGCTGCAACGGCCCTCACTGTGCTGCAGAAAATACACGCTCACATTTCTGCCCCATGCCGAAAACAGCGTGCTTCCTGAGGATCCGGGTGCGTCTTGTTTACTTTTGAATCCATGGCCCGGCATGGTGCCACACACATGCTCTGGACCCACAAAAAGATTACTTAATAGTAAGCTATTTTTATTTATAGTGTTCACTGTGACAGTGACCTGGGTTCTTGCTTTCATCTTATAAATTTCAACCCTCACATGCCAATACAGCAGCTCCTGCCAAGTCGTTTCAGTCATGTCCAACTGTTTGCGACTCCATAGACTATAGCCTGCCATGTTTCTCTGTCCATGGGATTCTCCAGGCAAGAATACAGGAGTGGGTTGCCATGCCCTTCTTCAGGAGATCCTCCTGACCCAGGAATCGAACCCATGTTAAATAAACTAAAAACTTTTAAAATAATTTCAATCCTCTTTGGGAAAGAATATGAGAGAAAAAGTGTTATCATATCACTATTGGGCAGCCATTAAAGTAATATTTCCTTCATGCAAGAAATGGAAGCTTGGAAGCTCAAGTTAGTGGGTGAAAGTTGAAGAATTAGCAGGGTATCTACCCAATCTCAGGTTTCCCAGGCGGCTCAATGGTAAGGAATCCACCTGCAGGGCAGAAGACACAAGTTTAACCCTGGGCCAGGAAGATCCCCTGGTGAAGGAAATGGCAACCCACTCCAGTATTCTAGTCTGGAGAATTTCACAGACAGAGGAGCTTGGCAGGCTACAGTCCATGGGGGTCACAGAGTCGGACATGACTTAGTGACTAAACAACAAGTACGCAGTCTCAAAGTGTCTTTCCACAGGATTGTGACATCATGATTTAAAAGAGATAAGTATTTGATCATTCAGATGACTAAAATATTTATTTCTCATATATTTGGACTTCATCTACAGTTCTGGCTCCCCACTCCCCAAATATTTGGGATTTCTTGAGCTATAAGAGCAGTGGGATGATGTTTGGTCTTTCGTCAGCTCCTGAAAACACTTTGGGGAAAGTGACTCTTGGATCCCACCCAAGAGCGGGCATCAGTTGCCAGGAAAACCAACCATGATATTAGAGGGTTGGAACTTCAGTATCACCCCTGTCTCAGTGGTAGGGGGCTGCAGGTGGAATGAATCACCAATGGCCAACGATTTAACCAATCATGTCTAAGGAAGCCTCCAAAAAACCCCACAGGAGAGGGTTTGGGGAGGTTCTGGGCTGGTGAACACGGGAAGATGTGTGAGAGTGGAGGGACCCCTTACCATACCTCATGCTGTATATCTCATCTAGTGGTTGGTTCATATCCTTTAATACCCTTTTTATAGTCTGGTGAGCAAACAAGTTTTCCTGAGTTCTGTGAGCCATTCTAAAAACTTAATCAAACCCAAGGAGGGGTCGTGAGAGCCTCTAATTTGTAGTCAGTTGGTCAGAAGCACAGGTAAAAATGACCTGGGCTTGTGACTGGCATCTGAAGTGGAGGCCCGTCTTGTGGGATGAGCCTGATTCTATTTCCAAGTAAGTGTCAGAGTTGAGTTGAATTCTTGGACACCCCACTGGTGTCTAAGAATTGCTTGTTGGTGTGGGAAGCCTAAATACACACACACATACTGGAATTGGGTCCTAGGGCCCTTTTTCAAAGGTACTTATTAATTTTACAAAGAGAATAACTTTTCAGAGCAGACACCATTCCAACCCACAATCACCATCAACATCCCCAGTAATGAGACAGTGGCCTCTATACACGCCTCATGAGATGACACGCTGAGACACACAGTAGTACTTCTGGAAGATTCCAGTGCAAAAATACAAAAAACTAATCTAATTGTGAGAAAAGCATCAGAAGTACCCAAATGGAGGGATGTTTCATAAAATAACCGACTCCTCAAAAATGTCAAGGCTAGGAAAAACAGGGCAAGACAGAAATTTCTGCAGGTTGAAAAGGACTAGGAAGACACTAGAACTGATTGCAACATATAATTTGGGGTTTTCCCTTGTCTGTCTTTTGGGGTATTAAAGGACATAATTGGGTCAATTGGTAAAATCTGAAGAAAGCCTATAGGTTAGCTAATAGTGTTGAATTAGGGTGAATTTTCTGATTTTGCTTGTCTTCCTGTGGTTACTTTGCACATAAGCCCTTGTTTTCAGGAAATACCCACTTAAAGTGTTCATGGGTAGAGGGGCAGTGTCTTTGCAACTCACTCTAACAGACAAGAATTGATATACAAAGTATGATAATGTGGATGTGCTAGTGTTAACATTTGGGGAATGTGGGTAAAGGTTAGATGGAACTCCTTGTACTATGTTTGCAATTTGCTGCTAAGTCTGTAATTACCAGCCCCCCACCCCCACCCCCCAAAAAAGATTAGCAAAGTTAAAATATCTTCTGTCTTTGGTCATTAAAGCCATTATTGGATGTCATTTGTGGCCCCAAAGGAGTCTAATAAAGATGAAAACTTGTCAAAACAACTTGGAGTCATTAGAATTTCTTACCTTTTTACTTGTTCTCTTGGCAAGGCCCATCCTCTGCTGTGTACAGATAAATGTGACATGTGCAATATGAATTTATAAATTCCGTATGTTAGAATGTACCTCTGGATATGTATCTTTTAAAAATAATAGTGGCTCAAATGTGATAGAAGTTGAGTTTCTCCCTCGAGTAACAGAACTGGGCAGGCGGTCAGTCCAGGGCTGGTCTGGAGGGAGGTTCAGACCGAGTCTTGCTACACCCCTCCCATGTGTGCAGCCTGGGGTCTCACGATCTGAGCTGGAGACTCAAGCTCCACACAGCACATCTCCATTCTAATCAGCAGAAACTGGGAAGGAACAAAGAAGGGCATCCGCGACCCCCATTTAGGGACACTTTCTGTACACTGCACAACAGTTTCAGTAACATCCTTTGTTCCAAGGCAACTTCTAGCTTCGGGAGAGGCTGTGCATTGCAGTCTGGGCCGTCAAATTCCATCCAAAAATTAGGGAGGAGGAGAATGGTAATCGGGGCATGTAACAAGCCTGTGTTCTCAGATGAGATATGTCCTCTATAAGGAAAGTCCTGCAGCCATGACTCCAGTGACAGTGCTGGTGCCGCCCGGTGGCATAAAGGACAGTCCGTTTGGGGCAGGTGGTCGAGGACGTGGAAGTGGAGACAAGCGCTGCTGGCAAAGAGAAGAAGAAAATGAAAACGACCACGTGGACACCAGGACGTGAGGGGAAATACAGCTACGGCCTCTGCTTAATTGAGTACGACTCCATCTGAATAGGGAGAAAGGGAAGATACGGGAAACAGGGAAAAGGGAAAGACGGGGAGGAAAGGACAAGAGGGCTTGAACAAGGGCGGGGTGTGGGCAGGAAGAGCAGGAGGGTGATGTCCAGCTGTTGGAGCCACTGGCGGCTGGCTCTGCGGTCCCTGGGGCTGAGGCCTCTTCTTCATCTGTAAGCAGAGTTCCGGGAAGCAGAGTGGGTCTGGGGTCAGGAACCATCGTCCACCTCCAGTGGTCATCTGTAGTGCTGGAGGTGCTCCTGACTTCAAAGAAGCCTTTATACAACTAAGTTGTGTGAGTGAACACAGCACAGGGGCCAGAAAAATAAAACAGGCTGCACTGAAAAGAGATCCAACTCTATGCAAGTAGGAATTCTACTAACTCCTGATAACTTGATCCATGGCTGTGCTACCGTCTTCAGGGACACCAAGATGACTGGAAGGCTTCTTCCTTGTGAGGAGAATCAGCGGGGATATTGACCTTTCAACCAAGCCTATGGGGCAAAAAGATGAACTGAGGTCAAATTATGCACTTGAAGTTTCCGAAGGTATAGGCAAGCTGGTTCACAAAGCACTTCATTTAGAGAAAAATGGTTCCATTACCGCATCTGAGAGCTGGAAGGGACTCCTCTTTGGGTACAAATGTTTTCACAGAAGGCTGGGGAGACTGGAGTTTGCTTTATGGAAGTCTGCTCCACCCTACTCTGGAGAATTTCACGATGGAGGACCTTGCCTGTGCCGATAATTCCCAAATCTAAAACTGGTGCGCGTTTGCAGGTTTTGCAGAACACCAATGGCACCCCACTCCAGTATTCTTGCCTGGAAAATCCCATGGACGGAGGAGCCTGGTAGGCTGCAGTCCATGGGGTCGCTAGAAGTCAGACACGACTGAGCAACTTCACTTTCACTTTTCACTTTCAAGCATTGGAGAAGGAAATGGCAACCCACTCCAGTGTTCTGGAGAATCCTGGGACGGGGGAGCCTGGTGGGCTGCCGTCTATGGGGTCGCACAGAGTCGGACACAACTGAGGCGACTTAGCAGCAGCAATTAGATCTGAACTCGAAGCCCTTTGAAGAGTTTAGGCCGCAGTCGAGGGCCTCGCCTGCTCCCAGGATGTGTGGCCTCATCTGTTCTCTAGAAACACAGTGGGGGCGGGGTGGGGGAGGGGGTAGGCGGTGGGCAAGATACCACTCAAAGAAGTGACAAGGCAGCGGGAGGGTCCTGGGGTCTCTGAGTCTAGACCCAAGCACTGCACTCTGCCTGGTCCAGCACAAACACACTGAAAGCAACACATGCTTGTTTCGTAACATATGACAGGGCAGGAGGCCGAGTCCTTGGTCGTGAGCATGAAACCCATTTCAGCCCTGCGCGTGTCGCCGTCCTCATGCTGGACCAGCCCCGCGGTGTCAGAAGTGGCGCCAGGGATCCACGCAAGTCCCTTTAAAGTGACGCCTTCTCTCTTGGCAACAACCTTCAGTAAAATCCAGGGAGTCCTTTCTGGTATGTAAACTGGCCTGTAGGTGGAAAGTGTGAGAAACCTCCCCCAAGCCCTTCGACTGAAGAGCTATCTGCTGGGGAGAAAGATTAAAGTTAAACTAAACAGAACAGAAAATGCCTAAGGGTTGTTTTTTCCCCTGAAAGTGAAATTTGACTTGTAATTAAAATACACTTAAAAAAAAAGGAACTTAGGGGCCTATTTTTTCCCCTGGGTGGTTCTTAGCCCAAACCCACATGACTCCTTTTTATTTTGGGGGGGTGGGGGTGACATTAGGAATCCTTAATTATTGAACTGAAGGAACTTTAAACACCATTTAATCTAATGCCCCTATCTAATAGGCAGGAAAGCCCAGGAAAGCGAAGTAATCAGCCCAGGGTCTCATCCAAACTGAAGCCTGGGTCACCCACCTTTGAGTTCAAGCTTTTCCCAGTACATCCTAACGCTTCTAAAGACCAGGCTGCCACATGAGAATTCATCACTGAACTGGATACTTCCTGCTGTCTGTGCGTATGAAAAAGTTCCACTTTGAACCTTCAATGACTAGAAATAGGGGAGTTAGACTTGTGGGCCCTAAATACAATTGCCAGTTACAATCAGGTCTAGGAAGAAAATGTCCTTAAACACATTATCCTATTTAAGTGCCACTTTCCTGTGAAAGAAATCTTGGTTCAACTGCAAAATGCCAAAATATAGGTTACTAGGGTGTTTCAGGTTTGTTTTGTTTGCTCTTTTGATATCAGTTCTTAACTGGAACAGGGGAGAGGAAAGGCAGGAAGAAAATAGATGGGTATTTTTTTAACTCTCCACTTAGAAATCTTTGAAAGGAGTAAGCGCTAGCTCTTGTGCAGACTTTTTCTATCTAGGCCATGGCTGTTGACGCCTGTGATCCTCACAGAGCCATTCCCACTTTATATCTGGGCAAATGACTGCAGAGAAAGGCAGAAGACTTGCTTAGGGTTGGCTGACCCAAGAGCCAGTGTTTCGGGAGCCGTGTTCTGGAATCAGAGGACTGGACTCTCCTCCAGACCTACAGAGAAGTGTCGATTCTGCCTGTAGGTTGGCAGCTTCCTCTCCGACTGCTCTGTGGCCTTCATTTCCTTTCCACTCTGCTGACTCAGGACCCAGGAAGCCTAGCTTCCCGTCAAGATCAGTGTGAGGACCGCCAGCAGAGACGCAGACTCAGCAAAGCAGCACTTGCCCTCCGGGAGAGGCTGCAGGAGGTCAGAAAGCCAGAGGCAAAGGCAGACCCCCGGAGGTGTCTGAGCACAGTTCATATGCATAATCGGCCAGGGGAGACTGGAAGGGCAGATATGAGAAAGGGCTGAAAGGCAAGACAGCACGGATGCACCCAGAGGACACGATGCGAAGAGAAACTAGCCGGACACAGAAAGACAACCAAGCTGTGATCTCACTTGCATATGGAACCTAAAGAAGTCAAATTCCTAGAACCAGAGAGTGGAATGGTGGTTGTCGGGGGCTGGGGAGTGGGGAAATGGGGAAAGGTTAATCAAAGGGCACAAACTTTCAGTTGTAAGATGATGAAGTTGTAAAGATCTAACTACAGCATGTTAACTCCAGTTAACAACTCTGCACTGAGCACTCGAAATCGGCTAAGAGAGTGGATCTTTGGTGTCCTCACTCCTCACTCCTCCCTCAAGAGGTAGAGTGATGAGCGTATTAATTGTAACCATCTCACAATGTGTATGCAGGGTAAGTCGTCATGTGGTACACCTTAAAAAACTTGCTTTGTACAACCTAAAAAAAAAAAAACAGCTGAGAAAAGCAAGTAGGCAACTTTGAGGATGCCAGAAATTCTTAAAAAAATCTATTTCCTTTCAGAAAGAAATATATGCCTTTGTTAAGGAGAAAAATATAGTTTTTTTGTTTGTTAAATCTATCCAATGAGTTTTAAATTATTTGTTTTTAAATTGGGGTGAAATTCACATAAAATTAATCAAAGTTAGTATGCCTTCCTGACGTGCAGCCCCAAGTCTGGTTTCAAACATTTCTGGCACTCCAAAAGAAACCTCCACACCCACCAGTCACTGCCCCTCCTTCCTGCCCCAGCCCCTGCTTACACAGCTGCTTCATGAGCTGAGGGGCTGCACCCACAAATGGCTGGGAAGAGGAACAAGACTGTTGCAGGAAGGGGGACCCCTTCCAGGGCCCGAAACTGGGCTCTTGTCTAACACTCAGAAATGAATTGTCCGAGGAGACACACGTGCTGACAGAGCAAGAGATTTTATTGGAAAGGGCGCCCGGGGGGAGAGCAGGAGGGTAAGGGGACCCAGGAGAACAGCTCTGTCACATGGCTTGCACTCTCGGTTTTATGGTGATGGGATTAGTTTCCGGGATGTCTTTAGCCAATCATTCTGACTCAAGAGTCCTTCCTAGTTGTGCACACCTTGTTCAGCCAAGATGGATGCCAGAGAGGATGATTCTGGGAGGTGGTTGGACATGTGGTGTCTCCTTTTGACCTTTCCCGAACTCTTCTGGTTGGTGGTGGCTTATTAGTTCCACGTTCCTTACCAGGACCTCCTGTCGTAAAACAACTCATGCAAATGGTTACTATGGTGCCTGGCCAGGGTGGGTGGTTTCAATCAGTGTGCTTCCCCTAACAGGACCATGAAACTAGAGTAAACGATCACACCTTCCATCTGCCTTCACTGGGGCTGGAAGGAAAAGCCCAGAGCTGCTTGTGCTACACGGCTGCTTCTGCTGCCCCAGGGCAGACCGGCGCCCTGTGCCCACTCTCACTGTCTCTTGTCCCCCAGACACTACTCCCCCCACCCCCCAGATTATTGTCCTTGATACCAAACAGTCTGGCCAGGGACCAGCAGGTAAGTGTTAGGACCCTTCACAGAGTATCATGTGCGTGCGCTAAGTAGCCTCAGTTGTGTCTGACTCTTTGCAACCCCATGGACTGTAGCCTGCCAGGCTCCTCTGTCCATGGGATTCTCCAGGCAAGAATACTGAAGTGGGCTGTTATTTCCTCCTCCAAGGGACTCTTCCTGACCCAGGAATCGAACCCACATCTTTTACGTCTCCTCCATTGGCAGGCAGGTTCTTTACCACTAGCGCCGCCATCACCGAGGCTTAAAAAAACTAAGACAACAGTCCATGTTATAGATCCATGTTATAAAACGTCACCTCAGGCAACTCAGAACATTCCCATGTGCTTTCTACCTCCCTGTGAAGGTGATCTCAAGCATGAATTTTATGGCAATCGTCTCCTTGCTAAATGTGTATCTTTCAACACTATAGCTTAATTTCACTTGCATTTTGAACTTTGTATAAATGGATTTACAAGGCATGGGCTCTTTTGTAACGAAGTGTGTTAGGCTTAGCATCCTTTGTGAGATTTGTTCATGCTGTTGAATGTAACAGTTGTTCATTCTTTTTCATGGCTATGTGGCATGCCATTGTATAACTTACAGTACTTTATTTACTTATTTTCGTATGGATACAGTTTTATGAAGCTTTTTTCCCAGCTTTTATAGTTATAATTGACAGATAAAACTGTATATATTTAAACTGTACCCTATGATGATTTGCTTATTTTCCTTCTGTGGCTAACAGGTTTTACCCAACTCCTGGTTGTTACAAGTCATGCGACTATGAGCGCTCTTGTACATGTCTTTTGATGTACAAGTCCACATATAACTTGGCATATTCCTAATGTGAGACGGTGGATTACAGTGCAGGTTCATTTAGCAGATGCTGCTAAACTGATTTTCAACGTTGTCATACCAATTTAAACTCTCCCTAACTCCATCTGAGAGATTCTCTTGTTCCAGTCTTATCACTAGTCTTGTCAATTTTTTATTGGATTTTAACCATTTTGCTGGGTGTGCTGTGATAATTCATTATGATTTCAGTTTGTCTATCCCTGATTATTGGTGAGGTTGAACATTTTTAAACATGCTAATTGGTCATTTGGATATTCTCTTTGGTGTAGTGCCTGTTGAAGTCTTTTACCTACTTTTCTTCAGGGTGTTTTTCTTTTTGATCTGAGAGTTGTTTATATACTCTGGAGATGAGCCCTTTGTGCTGCAAATCTCTCTTCCTACTGTAATGTGCCTTTGTGCCTCTTTCTATTGACGTATATCATGGTATCTTTAAATGAATAGAAATTCTTAATTTTAATACAATTGGCTTTTTTTCTTTCTTTTTGGTTAGTGGTTTTTGTATCCTGTTGAAGAAGTCTTTCATATCCTTAGGTCATGAAGACAGTCTTCAATATTATCTTCTAATTCTGAACTGTTGGCAGCCACTTGGGGCTATATAAGTGAAAATTAATTAAAATGAAATAAAATTCAGTCCTTCAGTTGCCTGTATTAGCACAGGTCATAGAATATTTCCATTTTCTCTTCATCTGCACTGTTCTAGAAGCTTTTAGTGTTTTGTCTTTCACAGTCAGATCTAAAATCACCTGATACTAATTTTTGTTTATGGTGTGGGGTGGTCAGGTTCCATTTTCTGTAAGGATATCCAACTGTCCTAGCACCATATAATGACAAAGACGTCCTCCACAGGTCTGAAGTTCCATCTTTCACAGAAATCAAACATTCAAACAGGAACTGTGTCTGTGTTCTCTATTATTTTTATGTATTTGTATCCAAACCACACTGTCTTCATTTCTGCAGCTTCACACTAAGTTTTCACATCTGGTAGAGCAAGCCCACCTACCTCCTGTTTCTTCAAAGAGTGTCCTGCTAATTCCTCACCCTCTGCATTTCCTAATAAATTTAGAATTGCTTTACCATTCTATGGTGTTTGTATCTTTTTGTCTATTTTATTCTTTTTTAAATAATGTTTGCATTTGTCCTGAATATATATATATATATATACACACACACACACACACACACACACACATATTGCATAGTATATAAAGCGTTTCTCCTCCAAATCTGTCAGTCCTTGAATACAGCCCCACAGAACATTTGTTAACTTCCTACTTTCAAAAATTTACTATGGGAAATACTCTTTGGAAAAAAAGTGTTATACGTGCAAAAAATATTGCATAAAGATCAATATTTGGAGATTTTGATATGGTTGCATATAATCTACAGAGCATTTAGTAGTGTACTGATTTCTTGAACATTCCGAGTCTTTAAAAACCAGGAGTATGGTATGCAGGTCATGGTGCAGAAACAGATGCTTAATGGAATTTGGATGGCAAAAGTTTACGAGGGAGAAGGCAAGCACCAGAATCGGGCAGAGGAAGCAGTCTGACCCAGACCCGACAGAGCGCTGGCTGCCCTAATGCGTTGCTCTGGGGCATTTACTGTTGTCAGAGTGTCCCGCGCTGGGCTGCATGTCCATGCTAAGCTACAGCGCAGGTCGCCCTGGGCAGGGTGGGCAGAGTATGACCCCAGGCAAAGCAGCACCTGGCAGCCCAGCCAGGCCCCGAGGCTGCTGGCTCAAAGCTGTCACTCCCAACGGCTGGGCAGTGTGTCTCTCCCAAAAAGAGGTGGGATGTATCTGGTATTTTCAGGTCTGCACAGTTCATCCTAAAGCCTTTTGCTTCCCCACCTCCTATCCTGGCGATCCTCCAACTTCCACTTTTCTAATACTGAGTTTGACCCAGAATCCCTCCCAAGCCAACAGACTCTTCTTCACCCAGTTTTATATTCTGGCCCTTTGATCAAGCACACTTAAGAGTTCAGTTCCTGGATGCTGGCGAGGGCCTGCAGGTCTTCTGTGGGATGTAATCCCTTAGCATCCCTAACCCTACGTACTGAGAGTTCAGCCAGTGATAGGCATAGTGACCCAGGAGGGAATCCATGCTCTTCTCAGGGGCAGGCTTCTGCACAGTGTTCCAGAAGGTTGGGAGTGTTGGCTCTTCCAGTGGGTTTGGAGATGGGCCACTTCTCCAAGCTCAGAAGGTCCACAGGAAGCTGGGGAGTCAAAATCTTCATCATTGCCTATCTGCCTCCATCCCATTCAGGGCCTGACCTTGGCATGAGAGACCTGCCTTTGCTGGGTGCTTAATCCTCATGGTCTAGGTCCTCAGCTTTCTCTGCCTTCTCACTGTAGGAGATGAGAGCTTCATGCAACCAGGAAGGCCTCTAATTTTCACACCTGACTTTCAGTTGCTCATTACTCTCATCTCTTTGGCATCTTTCTGGCGAACACTGATGATGCACATCAATGGCTATCCAAATCAATCACTTCTATAGCAACTACTTCCTCCACTATATCTGCCAGTGCTTCCACTTTGACCAGCACACCCCCTCTTATGTACCAGCAGAGTGTGAACAACTGAACCAGCACCCTGTGCAGAGGGCTGCCCGAGACCCACCTACCTCCACCGGGGGGCGGGCAGGGGCGGGGTACTCCTCTGAACCCATCTCATCACTTGCTTTCTGAGACCTCTCCTGAGTCAGCTGTCACAGGTTAGTCTTCAGAGGCTGAGTTGAGGTGCACAATGTTTATGAGGATCAACACTTGTGGGAGGAAGTGAAGGTAGCAAGATCAGGCTTAGGAAGGGGCCAGAGAGCAATGCCGGGCCCACAGAGCTCCAGTCAAGGCAGCAGGGAGTTGCCCAGGATTCTGGGGTGTCCTGTATTTGGTACAAATGGCCCTAAGTATGTCCCTGTCTTGCTTCCACTGGTTGTATGCAGCTCTGGGACCCGTGTCACCTCAGGGAAGGGAGCTCTCTGCAGCTGGAGGCTTCGTGCAGGCCACACCTGCACGGCCGAACGGAAAGTTCCTTCCTGAAGGGCAACTAGAGGACAGTTCCCTGTCTGCCACACATGGTGCCCTCTCATTTATTTAGGCTTTCCTTCACCCCCTTCCAGAATGTTTCGTTTTGCACAGAATTCTGGTATATGTTTCAACTGATATATTCTTATGTAGTCAATATTCTGCCGCTGTTGTAGGTTATCTTTTTTTGTGTGATCACCTTTATTTAAATTTAAAAAATTGAACTATAGCTGATTTACAATATCGTGTTTTAGGTGTATAGCAAAGTGATGCATGCATATATATGTGTGTGTGTGTATATATATACACACACATACACACTTTTTCAGACTCTTTTTCCACTACAGGTTGTTATAGTAAATACAGTTCCCTGCGCTACACAGTAAATACCAGTTTATCTGTTTTACATATAGAGGTGTGTATCTATTAATCCCATACCCCTAATTTATCCCTCCCCACTTTCCCCTTTGGTAACTGCTTTCTATGACTGTGAGTCTATTTCTGTTTTGTAAGTAAGCTCATTTGTGTTGTCTTTTAGACTCCACGTGTGCGTGGCATCATACGCTGATTGTCTCTGTCTGACTCACTGCACACAGCATGATCACCTCAAGGTCCATCCACGTTGCTGCCAACGGCAGCATTTCATTGTTTTCAACGGCTGAGGAATCTTCCACGCCTTGGTTACTGCAAACAGCGCTGCTACAAACATTGCTGTACATGTTTAAGATTTCTTCTTAAACTTCTTATATTCTACCTGATTACTGCTTTACGTAGGATATATTAGTATGTAGAAATACATTTAATATTGATATTAACAACCTTGCTAACCTCACTTGTTAATTATAATTGTGCATCTGTGGATTTTTAAACACATATATCAGGTTATCTTGTTAACAGCGTTTCTTCCTTTTCAGACCTACACTTTCTTTTTTGGGGGGTGGATTATTTATTGCACAGGTTTGGTGCTCCATTGTGATACTGAGTGGAAGTGGTCAGGGTAGGCATCCCTGCTGTCAAGCCAAAGAGACAGCATTTAATATTTCACTACTTGGTAAGATACTTATATGTCTGTACACTACTTAGTGTGTTTGTTGAAGAGTGTGTGCGCCATTTATCAAGTTCAGAAAATTCCTCTTTATTCCTACTTTGATAGTACTTACATCAAAAAAATCGTAAGTAGTGCTGAACTTTATTCAACATCTTTTTCTGATTTTTGACTATCAAACCAAACTAACATTCATCGAAAACTCCACCTTGGTTGAGATATACATCAGCTTTACACATTGCTGGATTCATTCTGCTGATCACTTGTTTAAAGTTTATGAGTGAGATTAGCTTGTTATATTTTTGTAATGTCTTTGCTAGGTTTTAGTATCAAGGCAGTGTGGCCGTCATAGAATGGTTAGGGATTATTTCCTTTTTCTATTCTTTGAAAACAAGATTGGTGCTGTATTTTCTTTAAACATAACTCACTGAACTCACTGATGAAGCACTCTGGGCCTGGAGTTCTCTTTGTAGGAAGATTTAAAATTATAGACTTAATTTATTTATTATTTTAATTTAAAATAGAGGATTTAAGACCAGTCAGATGTAGGACTGATTGTGCCAGTTTGGAAAAACTGCATTTTCAAGAAACTTGTTTATTTCAATCAAATTTTCATACTTATTGTCATAAAGCTGTTCATAATATTCTCATTATCTTTTTAATGATTGAAAAATCTATAGAAATATTTTCATTTTTTTGCTATTATTTGCACATTAATTAGTCCCCCATGAGGGGTTTATTCATTTTATCATTCTTCAATTAACTTTTGACTATTTCCATTTATTTGCACAGTTCTTTGTGCTTAATTAGCTGTTTCTCTAATTTCTCATGAAAAATACTTTATTTGTATTTCAAGCTTATTTTTTAATATATGCTTTAGAAACTTCCCAAGTTAGCATGGCCCTAACGACATCTTAATTATGGGATGTAAGTTTCAAAACTTTCAGCATATTTTCTAGCTCCCACTGTGATTTTCCAAATCCATCAGTTATTCAGGAGTATATATAGACTTCAAATATGTAGATATTTTCTACTTACTTTTTCTCTTGTTTTCTGGCTTAACTGCATCACTGTCTGAGAATGTACTCTATATGACTTAGAGCATCTGAAACTTGTTGAGACTTGCTATATGGCCCAGCATATTCACAAACATTCCATGTACACTCGGGAAAACTCTGTGATCTGCAGTTGCAGGTGTAGTATTCTGTATCTATCGGTTGCGGGTGTAGTATTCTGTATTTATCTATCTATAATATGTATCTTTTAGGTCAAGTTTGCTTATCCAATTGTTCAAATCTGCTTCTTACCACTCTCCTCTGAACAGTTACCGATATACATGTCTTGCAGACATTTGTAGGCTTGTCTCTGCCTCCTTGTAACTCTGCCTATGCTTTCTCCTTCGTCTCACACGTGGTGAGGCTGTGTGTGCTAGAACACACAAATACCAAACTGCTTCGTCCTCTTGGTGAATGAATACCTTTATCACGGAGTGTCCCTCCTCATTTCTAGCAATGCTTTTTTTTTTTTTTTGGCCATAAAACCTACTTTCTTTTGGTAGTTTTTGCATGGTTTGTCTTTTTACATTTTTGTTTTTCTTTTAAAAATTGTGGTAAAATGCACAGAGAATTTACCATCTTAACCATCAAAAATTTTTAAAGTTGTGCTAAATACTATGTAACAAATTTACCATTTTACAGTTGTGCAGCTCAGTAATGTTTAGTACATTTACATTGTTCTGTAATCTCCAGAAGTCTTTTCATCTCACCAAACTGAAAACTCTACTGTATATCCAGTTAACAAATCCCCATTCTTCTTTCCCCTTACCCCTTGGCAATCACCCTTTCTGCTTTCTATTTAAGAACCTGACTACTATAGGTTGTTGTTGTTCAGTCACTAAGTTGTGTCCAACTCTTTGTGACCCCCTAGACTGCAGCACACCAGGCTTCTCTGTCCTTCACTATCTCCTGGAGTTTGCTCAGACTCATGCCATCCAACTGTCTCATCCTGTGTCATCCCCTTCTCCTCCTGCCTTCAATCTTTCCCAGGGCACATACAGACTTAAAGTGAGGGGCTAGAAAAAATATTCCATGCGAATGGAAATCAAAAGAAAGCTGGAGTAGCAGTCCTCACATCAGACAAAACAGACTTTAAAATAAATAAATTAAAAGACCCTTGCTCCTTGGAAGAAAAGCTATGGCAAATCTGTGCTGTGCTTTAGTTGCTCAGTCGTGTCCGACTCTTTGCGACCCCATGGACTGTAGCCTGCCAAGACTCCTCGGTCCATGGGGATTCTCCTGGCAAGAAAACTGCAGTGGATTGCCATGCCCTCCTCCAAGGGTATGGCAAATCTAGACAGTGTATTAACAAGCTGAGACATCACTTTACCAACAAAGGTCTGTCTACTCAAATGCATGGTTTCTCCAGTAGTCATGTATGGATGTGAAAGTTGGACCATAAAGAAGGCTGATTAAAGATGGAGTTTGAAAGAGAGGAGTGATTGTGGCCTGAACAATTAAAGGATAGCGTTACAATAGTGGAGCTGGGGAAAGACTGTGGTGGAACACATTTGTGGGGGGAGGTCAAGAATCCCCCTCTGGACATGTGAGTGTGAGTCTATCAGAGATTCAAGTGGGGATGCTAAGAAGTTGTTGGCTAAGAGTCTGAAGCTCAGGTCCAGGAGAGAGCTCTGGACTTGAGCTACAGGTTTAGAGTTCTTTCTCAGGGTAAAGAAGGTATTTAAAGCCTCAAGCCTGGAAGAAGGGCTTCCCAGGTGGAGCTAATAGTAAAGAACCCACCTGCCAATGCAGGAGACATAAAAGACATGGGTTTGATCCCTGGGTCAGGAATATCATCTGGAGGAGGGCATGGCAACCCACTCCAGCATTCTTGCCTAGAGAATTCCATGGACAGAGGAGCCTCAGGGGTACAGTCCATGGGGTCGCAAAGAGGCGGACATGACTGAAGCGACGCAGCACAGCACACGCTGGAAGAGAAAGGGAGGAAGTGCAGCTGAGTAAGAGAGAGCCAGGGGCTGAGCCGCAGGGCTGTAAGGAAGAAGATGCAGCCTTTGCAGGGGTGGGGCTAAAAACATGTAGGAAGCAAAGAGGGGTGACTGGGGAATTATTTGAAGCTGTAGTTCATCAGATTAGAATCAGAATGGAGTCCCATTAATGGTGGTCAAGGAGTCTGTGTTCCTCAACTCCAATCCTGCCTGCCTGCCTCCAGCCGTGTATCATCTGAGTGTTCTGGTGAGCCCCGCCTTCAGCTGCTCATTTCATGCTTCTGCACTCTCACCACCACCCCTCACTCTCATTAAGGTTTGGTCATTCATTCAACAAATGTTTGCTGAAATGTTTTTGTATGCTCCAGGCCCCGGTGGAGGCACTGAGTGAACAAGCTGGACCAGGCCTGTGCCCCTATGCAGCTCCTTCTCCAAGGCTGTGGGCAGATAAACAACCAAGCAACAGACAAGACAGACAAGAACATTTCTAACCCTGCTCTGATCAAGGGGATCATGAAAAGTCCCTTCCACGAGGTGCCATCTGAGTTGTGCCCTGAGTGCTGAACAGATGACGATCGTCACATCTGGGGGACAAGGATCCGGCTGGAGAGAGGTCTGCAGGGGACACAGAAGGACAGCGTGCTGTCATGGTGAGGGGGCAGTCCCAGGAGCTCGTAGGCTACTGTTAGAAATCTGATTTTATTCTAAGGTGCTGGGGACACCTTCCCTGCTGTTGAGGAGTCAGGGAATACAATTAACATTGCACAGACCTCACTGGGTTGGTTGGTCAGATGGAGAAGAGACTGTCAGGGGCAGAGTAGAGGCAGGGAGAGGAGTTTGTAGGGTTTTCTAGTTCAGGTCACAGTCTTTGAGGAGGACCGGCAGCATGCACCTTGGATTGGATGAATGGGTGCAACAGTCACCAACATCAAGCTCTTCTCTGGGTCCAGGCCCACACAGGGCCAAGAAAAGTACCTATTAAAGAGATGTTGGTCCAGGCACAGTTGTTGCCCTCGGCTTTCTGAGTGTTGAATTATAGGAAACTCAGACCACATATATAAACGTCCTGGGTAAACACAGGGCAAGCAATAAATCAGTGCACAGGAGTGGGTAGCCAGGTGCAGAAGTGGGACTGGAAACAGAGTGACTGGCTACCCTGTGGAGAGGAGTCTTTGAAGCATTCTCTAGCCCAGAGAGGCGGTCCATTTTCCAGCGGGCAGGGGCTAGAGGGTCGTGAGCAGCGCGGCCTCCCCGCCCCGGGTCAATGCCCCTCGCGGCAGCAGGGACGGTGGGAGTTGCATTGTCTAAGAACCTGGCTCCAGGCTCCAGTTTCCCAACTCGTTCGGAGCTCAGAGAAGCGGTGACTCAGGGGAGGCCGGCCTGGAGTGACTCATTACCTCGCTCCCTCCCTCACTGCTGACCCCGGGCCAATCTCTTAATGAGTCTACACCCCACTCTTCTCTTTTGGCCCGGACAGTTGCCTGGTGGAGTTTTTAACTCCCCGGGGGCAGGGCTTATGTCAGCAACCGTCCAGGTTCCTCGAGAGAGGCTTCTCCTAGGGTCTGGAGTAGCGGAAAAGTTGGGTGGACCCCAAGGCCCCAGGCCCTCCCCGTGCACGGAACGGGGCGTTTAATGCCTTTGCGTTCTTCTAATTTCAGAGCCTTTCAACAGCATTCACACAGAACACAATTTCGCAAGTCTCGCTGTCCTGGAGGATTTCCCCTTGGACACCTCTTTGTAAAAATCTGCTTGGGGGTGAGGAGGAGCACTCTGAGTCCCCAAAGTCTGCAAAGCACAGCCGAGAAGCAACGAGTGAGAGCTCCGCAGACTGACCTACGCTGCCCGGGGCAAGGGGCCCGCTGCGCGAGGGCGCCGGCCGGTGCTTGGCTCACCCGCGCCACGGAATGCGGGCGGAGGGCGCGGGGGACAGCCTCGCCGCCCCGCGAGGGGCCCTCGGGCAGCAGGCGGGGTGCGGGCGTGGGCGGCGGGGTCGTTCGCCCGGGCGACTCAGAGCGCCCCCCACCCCCCAGCTCCCCATGACCCGGCAGGTGGACCGCGGCGCGCGCTCCCCCTCTCGCCCCGGCCCGGCGCCGGGACCCTCCCCCGAGCCCTTCGCGCCCCTGAGCCCCGGCCCGAGCGCGCAGGCGGCGCCCCCGTTACCTGCCCGGGGACGTCCTAGCTCGCGCGCGGCGCGGACTGCAGAAGGGCGGACTCGGCCGAGCGAGGCCACATTCCTAGGGTAGGGGTCTCCGTCTGAGGGTCGCGGATCGCGGTGCCGGAGCGGGAGGAGCCCGCGGAAGGGAGCGGCAAGCGGGTAAAAGTTGCTTTTCGCCTCGTGCCCCCTGCCCCTGCCCGCGCCGCGAAGCCGGCCTCCGCCGGGTCCCGGGCCGTTGGGCGGGCGGTCACACCGTCCGTCCGCGGACGCGGCGGCCCAAGCGCCGGCGCTCGGGCCCCGGCCCGGGGAGCAGAAGCCGGCCCGCGGGCGCCGAGGGTCCGGGGCCGAAACCGACGCAGCAGCGCGCACAGACTAATCTGAGCGGCTCCTCGCCGCCGGCGCGGGGAGCCCGCGGCCGATCAGACGCAGACTTGGGGTGTCCGCCCGCCCCGGGGGGCGCCGGGGCCCGCGTGGACGCGAGGGGAGGGGGAAGGGAGGCCGGGAGCGGCGGCTGCCGCAGAGACCCGGAGCCCCGTTTTAAAGATGGGGGCGGATTTTAAACGCAAACAGCCGGCGGAGGGGAGGGGCCGCGCGGCGGGCGGCGGGCAACTTTCCGCGCCGGAGGTGCGGCCGGAGGGGCGGCGCCGGCGGAGGCGGGAGTCGGGGGCCGAGGGGAGTCACTTTAAAGGCTCTTTCTTACCCACAATGCTTTGTGGGGACGTTGACAAGTGGATCCAAGATGGCGTAGAAAGTAATGACAGGTAAGTCCTGACTTCCCCCTTCGCCGCCGCCGGGACCGCTCCACGAGCTGCCGGCGCCTTCCGGGAAGGCGCTGGGCTCCCCTCCGGCCCCTCGGGCCCCGGCAGGGGCGGCCCTGGCGCGGACCGGGGGCCCGGGCGGCCCGCGGCGGGGCCTGGGAAGCGGGGCTCGTCGAGGCGAGGCCCGGACGCTGGGGCTGTTTACAGCCGCTTCCCCTCCCGATCCCCTTCCCCTCCGCCGGGGGCCGCGCCGCCCTCCGCCCAGGCCTCGGAGCAGGCCTCGCGGACCCCGCCGCGGGCCCGCGGCAGGCTAGTCCGCGCCGGGCTCCCGGGAGGCTCGCGCCCCTCGGCTGGGTCGCCGCTGGGGGCGGGGAGCGCGCGGGCCTCCCACGGCCCGCTCTATTGCCCCTCGGGGATCGGACTTCTGCCCGCGTGGGGGCGGGGGCCGGGAAAAGTGGGCCGGGGGCCCCTCCCTCCCCAGCCGGGGGCTGTTTCCTGAGCTTCACTTTCTTACCCCCCCTTTCTCCGCCCCCTCCTCGGAAATTCTCATTGGCCCACGAGCACATCAACAAAAATAAAAACAGACGATCCTTTCCGGAGATTCCTCTAAGACTCCCCTTTTCTAGAGCTGAAGGACTGCAGTTTCATCTAAGGAACTTTGATTCCTCTCTCCCCAAATTATTTGAGCTTTCTGCACCCTCTCCTTTGCTGAGGCTCCTCCAGCCCGGTTTGGAAATCACGGTTTTAGGATTCTTCTTGGATTGAGATCCTCAGGTTTTGTTTGAAATTCAAAATTGTTGTTCCTTCACCCTCGCCACTTACACTTTTCAGGCAAGTCATTAGTATAATAATGTATAACTCCAGACACAGTGGATTCCTAGAGTTGGGTGTGGGGGAGGGGGTTGGGGAGTAAAGAGTTGTCCTGGCTCGCTTGTTCTGAATTTTGCACTCACTTAAACTCATATGAAAGGATTTCGTCCCCTTCATCTCTTCTTTTTAATTCTTTTTGAAAGTCCAGTCTGTAAGAGATGACTTTTTTATGTTTTGGATTTTAAGAGCGTTTTATAATCTATTCTTTTATCACACAGAGAGGAAATGTTTTTATTTTAAAGTAAAACAATCATACTCATTTAAAAGCTGCATACTGTACCATTTTGGTAGCTTTTTTCCATTTGAAATTTAGGTGCCCTTTCACTTCACGCTGATAGAACGTTTGCTACTACTGATCTTGTCTTTTACTGGTGTTGTATAGACACATTTTACTTTTCTATTTGCCTCAGGAATTGGATGAAGTAATTGATCACTAAAGAACTACAGTGCTGGTGAGATGTGTAAGGTGAGACTGCAGTTAAAAATGATTTACCCTTTCTCCTTCTTTGTCTTAATCGAGTCATAAGGCTGAGACTGAAGCTAAGTAATGGGATGGGACAATCTTTATTTCCAAATGAGTCCCTCTGTCTGGCAGAGGGTAGAGCCTGGGCTGGATTTGGAAAAGAAGACTGTGTCAAGTGTACAAACTTTTCAGGGACTCCAGCACACACAACGGTAGTGGAGCTTATCCAGAGCCAAATGTTATTTGCAGCCATCCTTGATGAGTGTCTTTTCCAGGGGTAATTACAGTTTGCCTATTTAAATTTCCTTGTGTAACTTTAACTGAATGTCTTAATTTTATCTGTGTCTTGGTGTTTATCACTCACTGTACATTGAGTGTCAGTGATTGGGTATGTAGATTTTGTGTGTCTTGTGTCAAGTACACCCTTTCCACTGGAAAGAATTATTTTAGGCAAATCCTGCTTTTATTTTCTGAAAAATGGAATAATGCTGGTCTCTCATAATTATTTTGAATTATGATAGTGTTGTTTTGGTTAACTTATTATGGAGAAGACTGGCTTTTCATTATTTTCTGGTCACATGTAATATGTGAAGTCAAAAGTGTTGCTTTATTTAAGCCAACTTGTAAGGCTTTGGATTTATAGAACAGCACTGATACGGTGTCAATGAACAGTACTGGGGAGAACGAGAGTGGTTTGCTAATTTTACATTCTTCACAAGCATTTTTCTCAACTTGAAAAATATATCTTTTTAAAAAAAATTTTAGGCATTGTAGATGTACTATGCAGTGTGTGTCTATAAAAATACTATGGTTTATTGAGAACATGTAAGTTTTGGTAGATTGGTTACTGCACTTTTGTTTTTTTTTTTTCCTTTAATACATCTGGATAGCCTTTGTATTTTGAAATCCTCTCTATCACATGTCTAGAAGAATAAGCTGTGGTTTATTTTTTTCCAGATTGAGGCATACAATTCATATTTTTGCCTTAAAAAAAAACTTGGGTGAGGAAGGTGGACATAAACTAAGATCCTTTTGTAAGTGCACATACCACATTTGGTTGTGTTTTGAAACTCAATAGTGCTTGTGTGTATCACGTATATTTTTTATTTTTATTCTTATAGCAAATATAGATTTAAAAATTTATTTTCAGCTTACTGATGGAGGCATATTCATGGCTTAGATCTCCCAATCTGTACCTTTTTTTTTTTTTTTAAATTTACATATTGCTTTGTGGAAAGAATCACTAATTACTTTTTGGCCTATGGAGATATTTGTTTATAATCCAAAAGGGAATATTTAGAAATAGGTAATCTTATATGGTTAGTGTTTGGCCTGAAGTGTGTTAAGACATTTTCCACAAAGACGTTTTCCACAATTTTTTTTTTTCACACCTGTAGATCCTGTGAAGTGTTAGTATTCACTTCAAAGTGAAGTTGGTGTTTGGCCACCAAGCAGGTTTTTACACAAAGCATTCTCAGATGGGAAGTGCCATAGTGTAGAAGTTTGGGTGAAGTGAGAGTCTGTGTCTGACATGAATAAAGACCCAGCTTTTTCAGTCTGTCCTTTTGGCTGGGGAGTAGGGCACTATTTTAGGGAAGGCTGTGGTTTTTTTGGGAGTTAGTAAGCACCTCTCTATCAGCTGGTACACTTGGATTTTGCGATTGTTACCAAGAAGTTTGATTTCTGATACCATAAATACTCAGTCTGGATTGTTTTAAAGTCTGTAGACAATTTATGGACAGTCCAGTGTTTTACTGGAGAAAGGAGTGATGCCAAAATAACAGGAGAAATCATTCCTGCTTGCAAAGTGCCTTGTGGAGTTTAAGAATATGGAGCACACTCATGAAAGGCTAAGAATGTTGAGGAGGGCCCTACAAATAGAGAGACCAGACCTTACACATGCAGTTTTGTTCTCTGTTTGAGAAGCAGGCATAACATTGATATCAAATGCAAATTAGCCTCTCATTATCTGTCAGACTCTATTTTTAAGACTCCAAATACATGCCCAGCTCAAGAAATAAGGTCTTTTGCCAGTTGTTTTAAATGCATAGAAAATTTGGGGCCAAGTTTATCAACTTGGCAAACAAGAGAGGCGGAGGAGCTACTTAAAAATTATAAACAGATTGTTATGGTTGTTTATTTCCATCAACTTAGATAAGTGTACATGCAAATATAATTTGATTTCTGAGTAATATTTTGAAATGTTTTCTAGGAGGGAACTATGATATGTGTGGAGAGTGTGGCTCCATCAGTTTACATTCATTTAAGTTACTGGGTATAGTCAGCGTGATTTCCATAACGCTGGCTAGGAGCAGCATAAAACTTAGTGGTCTGTCACCTCTGAGGTGGCTGGGATAATACCTCTGAGTTAACCTGAATTTAACAGAGTTAATATTCCTCTTTCAGTGATAAATAGTAGATGTAACATGAAGATTTTTAATTTCTATATATCTGTATATGTATACATATGTGTGCATATATCTTTTTTTTTTTTTTAAGCTACCAGTTGTCTAAAGCACATTGAAAGCTTTTCAACATACTACTAAACAATCACACTAACTGGTTTGCTCATGTAAGTGGTACTGGGTCAGTTTCTCCAAGAGCAGGAAGTTGTCTGGTAAAACCAGAGTTGGTGCTTTCAACTTGTTTTGACCCCAGAAACCCCTGATTCATCATTAGGTTCTTCAAAGAATGCATGGCATATTTTTTGACTGAACCATTCTGAAGTGTGAATGTTTGTGATTTTTGTCATTTCTATGCCATATTTTAGGTGTTCTCTGCACATCTGAATTTGCCTTTTTGCTTTCTTCTGTGGATATTCTCCTTGTATGAAAATATTCCTGTGAGGCAAGCTTCCTATCAGTGGGCAATATGTGTAAATAATATAGGTTTTAAAAATTACTTATTTTTATGTAAAACTGATGCATGCCATGGTAAACAAACCTGAGCCATGCTTAAGTGTATAAAGTAAAAAAGATGAAGAAAAAAGCCTCTTCTCTTTCCTCCACCTGCGGTCCTGCTCCCCTGATCTGATGCAGAAGCAGTTGGTGTCACTTGGCTTCTGGAGGAGCTCTTTGCTGAGGTGCCCTGGCCGCAGTGGAGGCAGAGGGAGAGGATGAGGAAGGCATGGCAACTGAGCCCGCTTACATGTTGTGCAGGGACGAGTCCGCTCTTATTTCCTGTGATGTTAAGTAATATTGATAATCTTAAACTTCCATCACTGTAAGATAACTGTCATTGAGTTGTTAGTGAAACACTGAAACTGGTAATTGTCAGGTTGGTACAGTTTTGATTTGTTGATCTTCTAAGAAAATAAATATTTGGAAATTGAATTCATGTAACCTTAGGGCTGGGAGTAATGTTGGTAATTACCATCTGTGGAATTTTATGGTGAGACGCACAGTATATTCACTATAGACTTGTTATAACTCATTATCTTTCCTTTAGTTTTCAGAACAATTTCAAGATAGTTATTTCCGCTTTGCAGAGGAAATTTAGGCTAAATGTGAATTTACTCACATAATGTCAGAAGACTAGTAAGTAGTGGTGCTGGCATTGTGCCTTGGAAGGGGCGTGCTTTTTCCATGTAATGTGCTCTGCTGTTTGTGTCTAGTCTCTCTTATTTTCTGCATGAGGAAATTGAGGCCTGGAGGAGGCAAGTGACTTGCCCAAGGTCACACAGCTAATCAGTAGCAACATTCAACCAAGCTTTTATCTCTGGACCCTTATCTCAGGACTCTTGGTCCTGGCTGGTTATGCTACATTTTACTGAAATACTATGGACCAGAAGACCATCTTCTGTGACTACTGGATACAAATGCTTCAGAACTGATACGTGAGCCATCCTGTTTTCTACTCTGTATTAAAAGATTCCTTCTCTCTCTTTCAGAAATTATAAAGAGCTCTGATGGGCTATTTGGGTAATACCCAGTGCAGTGAACTGCAGGTGAGTAAGGCTTGGGAGAACCTGGTTTAGAAAGAAAAAACTTGGTGGTGCATGAGAAGGGTCTTAAACTGGAGGAGTGTCTGCTCAGGAGGGGTGAGGTGGGACAGAGTGGAGTGAGCAGGGCTCTGGTGCAGCAGTTGGACCTGGAACTTCGGGTCCTGATGGGATGATGGTGAACAGACCGCCTGACACTTCCTCAGTGTGTTTGAAGAGAAGTGAGGGTAGGTTAATCTTACACTTCTGTTTTGAATGAGTAACCGCACAGGAGTTCAACCTATCTGCATGAGATTGGATCTTAAGAGGTGCTTCAGATTTCGTGTCAACATTCTTGAGTGGTGATCACCTGTGCTCTGATGAACTGGTTAAGTATTAAATTGTTTGTTTTTCCCGTTACCTGCTATGTGCGTGTTGTCATGAATGACTGTACATGTCTGCATTTTTGAGGATCTAGGTACTGAGAACAGATCAGTGGAACACAGGTTCAACTTTTTTTCTAATGGTTGTGTTCCCTCCATACAATGGTGGTTTTAGTCTTTCAGATTATTTAATTTTTGCTGAAATGCCCTAAGAAAGATAATTTAGTCTTGAGTATTATTTCACAGTAATTAGTATTCTTAGTCTGTTATAGTGTCTTGGCTATTCAGTAGTAAACTTAGAAAATGATTGTACTACAGAAAAACAATTAGAAGACTGCTTTAATATTGTACTTCTGGGACATCAGTGCTAAAATTAGTTTTTGATGTTTTTTCAATGCTAGCTGCAGAGACTTGAATGTGACAGTGCTATATATTTTTAAAGTTTGTAATTAAACTCTGGCTTGGCTGCTTGTTGGTGGCTAAAGTGAAACATAGTTGTAGGGTTCTTTGTTTCTTGAGTTGCTGTAATTTTGCACGATTCATTGTCCACAGGTTCTTGGGGATGATCAGAAGACTAGTTGAGCTAGTTTGTTAGTTCTTGGAAAGCTGGAGTCTGGGTTGTTGTGATAAAACAAGTACATGAGGGCTCTCAGTTAAGGCCAAAATGAGTAGTAGAATAGAGACATGGACCTCTTCTTGAGACCGTGTCAAATTTGTATCCTGGAGCCCCTCATTTCCTCAGTATGGTAAAATTTTGTCTTACGAAGTAATTTAAGAATTGATATTAAGTAAATTGTTGAATATTTGAGTTACCACCCTCAAACAGTTGATTTTCCTTTTGGCATTCCATTAAAAATATATATATATATATTTACTGTACTCATTTTTAATTATGATGCACATAATTTGTATTTTACCCATATACTAGATGATGAAACATTTCCATATTATCGGTGTCACAATTTTAATTTACATGATTACACTGTGAGAAGCTGCAAAATATTTTATCAAATCACACTGTCAATAATTTACATTAATCTTTTTATGTTAGATATTTGTTTTGCTTGCTGGTTTTCAGTTAATACTTTAATCTACATTGTTGTAGGTATTGTATTTTTTTCTAGCTAATTATATCTATAGGATAAATTTCAGAATGTATTGTTGTGTTAAATGATATGAATGATTTTATGGCTTTTGATATTGGGTTGGCAATAAAGTTTGTTCTGGATGCTATGGAAAAACCCAAGCAAACGTTTAGGCCAACCCAGTATATATCGTGGTACTGTTTTTCAAGAGTGTTATACCAGTTTGTACTACTAACAGATACACAGATTGACCTCTATTACCAAAACTGGACAGAAATACATTTTTTCTTTATAAGTCCTTCCTTGTTTCATAGTGTAAAGTGGCACTTGCACTTCTTAGTCCTATAATGTTGAATTTTTCTCTTTGAGTCTCTTCATGGTGAATTGTTTGTTCATATCCTTTGCAGTTTTAATCAATAAACTATTGATGTGGGCTTTGGTTGGTAAGGCAAATATAACCAGCTAATAAACAGGTAGTTGTTAAAAACATGATCGGAACAAGTTCAGTGAGAATATTCAAAGAGAGCCCGGTCTGAATGTTGAGTTTTCTTGACAGGAGTGGTGAAGGGGAACAGTTGAGTTATTTCAGGGTTCAGTTCCTCAATTACGGTTAGGCGACCACGCAAGGCCCGCTCAGGTTATCGAAGGGTACATCCCGGGTGGAGGAGGAGGCTGCTCGGGGCCTGACCAGCTGGGGGCGCTGGCTGCTGAAGTCGCTCTGGAGGGCTGAGGGGAGCGCTTTCCGGAGCCTCGTGAGCTCGTGGTGGCATGCCGCTGTGCTTCGGAAGCTCAGTTCAGAGGGACGCAAACATGAACAAAGCATCGTTTCTTCTGACAAGGAACGAATCCCCTAGTGGAGAGAGTAGGGGTACCAGAAAGGACTAATAGGAATTAGAAGGGTGCGGTAAGAGCGGTTCAGTGGAGGGATCGTACTGCCCCCCTGGGGCTATCGGGGAGCACTTCAGCTGAAGAGGGGCCTTTAAACTGCACCCGCGTGAACACGAGAGGCAGTGGAAAGAGGAGGGCGTTCCGGAGGGACGGGGAGCCTGAGCAGCCTCGGAGCCGTGGGGCCGGAAGTGAGGCCGCATCCGGAGACCGCGTTATCCAGGTTTCCTGGACTCTGGTTACCTGAAGGAGTATGTGGAAGGTGAGGCTATTGAGAGGTCGTGACTGGGTTTAGAAGAATGAACGTGAGGGATTGGCAGTGAGGAGAGACTCGAGATGGGGCTTTTAGTTGGGTCCATGGTGATAGCCCAAGACAGGGGTGACTGCCTGAATTGGTGTCCCTGAGAATGAAAAGAGGTGATGGGGTCAAGAGATACCTTGGAGGTTAAGCAGAGAGATGTGGTGCTGATTAGGTAGGAGGGAAGGGAACCATCAGTTCTGTGTCTTCAAGTCAGAGATGAGGCTGAGGTTTTTATGGCTGAATAGCTGGAAGACATCAGGAATATGAAAGAATAGGTCTTAGGGGTTCAGAATAGAGAAGAGACAAGTTTCATTTTGTGTGTTGAGTTTAAGGAACTAGTAGGAAGCCGAAATGAGTATTTTAACCGTGGAAGGAACAGATGAGTTTAGGGTCCAGAGGAGTTAGAGGAATCAGTGAGGCCTCATAGTTAAATAAAGCAGAAAAAGAATGAAGTGTCCTGATTCCCAGTCTAGCTTTCTCCTCACTGCCTCATACAGAGAAGGTTCTCTGCTGTGGTATGCTCAATAGAAAGTTATAAGTGGCAGAGTTTATGTTGAGAGTAAAGAGTTTATTTTTTATTTACTTTTTTTTTTTACTATGGAAAATTTCAGACACACAGAAGTACGGTATAATCAATCTCACTGTACCTATTATTCAGCTTCAGTAGTTATTAATCGTGTTTCATCTGTTTCCATCAGTTAATATCGAAGCAAATGGGATAGAGTGTTTGGTGAACTTAGATTTTGTGTATTTGCAGGTAAGGAGAGTTGAACAGTTTAGTAGGGTATGTGCTGAGCTTTCTGGGTGGGGGTCTGTAGTGAACAGAAGTGGGATTAATTGCCAGAATTCCTTGGGCAAATCACTTACATCTTCTGAGTTTTACTTTCTCTGTGAGATGGAGATAATAATGCCAGCTTCACAGAATCACTTGAGATGAGGTATATAAAAACCATCTGTGAACTTTGAGGCTCAAGTGTGATACAGATTTAGTTGTCCATAATAACAAAAAGGTAGTGCTATTCCTTTGGGCTTCTATGTTGCTGGCATGAAATTTATATTATTCAATACATTTTTATTCAACAAATACTTATGTGAAGCACCTGAGGCTTCAACAGTGAACAAAACAGACAAAATTGCAGCTCTCCTGGAGCTCATGTTCTAGGTCTGGAGGATAATAGGAAGCTCATAGCTTAATAGTGCTTAGGGTGGGCCAGACACTGTTCTAAGTGCTTTCATATTTCACCCTATTTTATTCTTGCAGCAGCTGTGAGGTGTAAACTGTTATTATTCCCATTTTGCAGATTTGGAGATGGAAGCAGATTTTTAGGCAGGTAGCCTCAGGTCACAGTGCCATGGTTCAAATGCTGGCGGATCTGGCTTCAAGCCTTTACTCTTACCCCCCTGCTTCAGAACTCTTCAGCTCATTCACGGCGTACCAGTGTTTGATACAAATAAAAAGGTAGGCCAAGATTGAAATTGAAATGAAAACACAAACACAGATGAAAAAAATGGCAGTACATAGTTCTCTGTAGATGGGGGTATATTAGTATTCTTACATAGGGAAGTAGTTTTCTCCCTAACTTGTTATAGACTTCACCAGGTTTCTTGGATTCTTTAGATACAGATGGCCAAGTCAGTGGAAGGAAATTATTTTTCTGCTGGTACTTGGGGAGAATCTCTTCTTGAATGAATCTCCTTGTTTACAGTTCTTCTTCCTTTTTTCTCTTACTCCTCTCTCTTTCCTTATCTTGAGGAAATTCCCTTCTCTGACTTGCCCTGTTCTCTGACCCTCCTTTTCCTCACTGTCTCCCTTCCCAGTCTCATGAGCTGCCCGCGTTCTGAAGGATTTCCTGCTTCTGCCTTTGCCTTCTCCTCCCTAGTCTGCCTCTGTCGGCCATCCTGGTCTCTGCCCTGTGTTTTGATTTTCCTAAGTTTGTTCAGCGGGAGTAATATCAGGACCTGTTTCCCGTCTCTAGCCATGGCTCTGCCAGCTCTCAGTTCTCCTCTGTGGGCAGGGGAGGTTGGGAAATGGGCAGTGCGCATTCCTTCAGTTTGCACCAGGATTAGGACATGGGCCTCACTGCTTTTAAGGAGGGCAGGAGGATATTATGGCTTGTATACTTGAGGGTTTTTTTTTTTGTTTTTTTTTTTAATTCTGGTAAAATATACATAACATTTATTTTAGACTATTTTAGCATGCAATTCAGTGGCATTAAGTGCTTTCACCTTGTTGTGCAACCATCACCACCATCCTTTCCATCTCAGAACTTTGTCATCGTCCTAACTTGAAGTTCTCTACTCATTAAACTAACTCTCCATTCCTTGCTGCCTCCTGGCAGACATCATTTTACTTTCTGTCTCTGTGATGAATTTAAGTAAGGTCCATTCATACCATAGGTATCTCCTATAAGTGCACTTATATAGTATTTGTCTTCTTGTGAATGGCTTATTTCACTTAGTACGTCTTCAGGGTTCATCCATGTTGTAGCATGTGGCAGGACTTCCTTACTTTTTAAGACTAAGTAATACTGTTGTATTACTTGCTTCCCAGGTGGCGCTGGTGGTAAAGAACCCACCTGCCAATGCAGGAGACCTAAGAGATGTGGGTTCGATCCTTGGGTTGGAAAGATCCCCTGGAAGAAGACACGGCAACCTACACTCTGGTATTCTTGCCTGGAGAATCCCATGGACGGAGGAGCCTTGTGGGCTAGGGCTATGGTCCATAGGGTTGCATAGAGTCGGACACAACTGAAGTGACTTAGCATGCACACATGCAATACTATTGTATGTAAATACATTTTTTAAAATCCATCCAACTTTTGATAGACACTTGGGTTGCTTCTACCTTCTGGCTTATTGTGAATAATGCTGATGTGAACATGGGTATATACATATCTGTTCAAATCCCTACTTTCAGTTCTTTAGGAAATACCCAGAAGTGGAATTGGTAATTCTGTGTTTAATGTTTTGAGGAACCCCCTTAACTGTTTTCTATAGCAGTAACACCATTTTATGTCCACCAGCAGTGTACAAGCGTTCTAATTTCTCCACTTGCTTGTTAGCACTTGCTTTCTGGTTTTTTTGATAGTAGCCTTCCTAATGGATGTGAAATGATAATGTATACTTGTTTTAAAGGTGTTTTATATAGAATTATGGGCTTTCCTCATGGCTCAGTGGTAAAAGAATCTGCCTGCCAGTGCAGGAGACACAACAGACGTGGGTTCGGCCCCTGGGGAATCCCCTGGAGTAGGAAATGGCACCCCACTCCAGTATTGTTGCATGGCCAGAGGAGCCTGGCAGGCTGCAGTCCATGGGGTTGCAAAGAGTTGAACACAAGAGTTTAGACTGAGCAACTAAACAACAGCAACATGTAGAATTGCAGAATTTTAGGACTAGAAATGATGTTAAAGATTTCTAATTCAGTTAGCTGTAGATAAGAAAGAATGTTCTCCTGTGTCTTAGCATTTCCACCTCTTTCCCATTTGTGAAAGGCATTTTGGGCAGATGGGTCTTTACTGGATCTTAGGGTCAAAACGAACTATGTCTGACCCAAGGTTCATGGAATACAACTTTGTAAGAGATCTGCTCTTCTGTTCAGCAAGTGACTATTTCTTAGGCTTCTGTACAGTTTCCAGCTGTGTCTTCTGAGTTATTTTATCATCTTTCCAGCTTCTTTAAGGGAAGAGGTTCAGTTCCGTTCAGTCGCTCAGTCGTGTCTGACTCTTTGCGACCCCATCAATCGCAGCACACCAGGCCTCCCTGTCCATCACCAACTCCCGGAGTTTACTCAAACTCATGCCCATCGAGTCGGTGATGCCATCTAACCATCTCATCCTCTGTCTTCCCCTTCTCCTCCTGCCCCCAATCCCTCCCAGCATCAGGGTCTTTTCCAATGAATCAACTCTTCTCATGAGGTGGCCAAAGTACTGGAGTTTCAGCTTCAGCATCAGTCCTTCTGATGAACACCCAGGACTGATCTCCTTTAGGGTGGACTGGTTGGATCTCCTTGCAGTCCAAGGGACTCTCAAGAGTCTTCTCCAACACCATAGTTCAAAAGCATCAATTTTTCGGCACTCAGCTTTCTTCACAGTCCAGCTCTCACATCCGTACATGACCACTGGAAAAACCATAGCCTTGACTAGACGGACCTTTGTTGGCAAAGTAATGTTTCTGCTTTTTAATATGCTATCCAGGTTGGTCGTAACTTTCCTTCCAGGGAGTAAGCGTCTTTTAATTTCATGGCTGCAGTTACCATCTGCAGTGATTTTGGAGCCCAGAAAAATAAAGTCTGACACTGTTTCCACTCTCTCCCCATCTATTTCCCATGAGGTGATGGGACCAGATGCCATGATCTTAGTTTTCTGAATGTTAAGCTTTAAGCCAATTTTTTCACTCTCCTCTTTCACTTCCATCAAGAGGCTCTTTAGTTCCTCTTCACTTTCTGCCATAAGGGTGGTGTCATCTGCATATCTGAGGTTATTGATATTTCTCCCGGCAATCTTGATTCCAGCTTGTGCTTCTTCCAGCCCAGCGTTTCTCATGATGTACTCTGCATATCAGTTAAAGAAGCAGGGTGACAATATACAGCCTTGACGTACTCCTTTTCTTATTTGGAACCAGGCTGTTGTTCCATGTCCAGTTCTAACTGTTGCTTCCTGACCTGCATACAGGTTCTCCAGAGGCAGGTCAGGTGGTCTGGTGTTCCCATCTTTCCACAGTTTATTGTGATCCACACAATCGAAGGCTTTCGCGTAGTCAAGAAAGCAGAAATAGATGTTTTTCTGGAACTCTCTTGCTTTTTCTATGATCCATAGGAAGTTGGCAATTTGATCTCTGGTTCCTCTGCCTTTTCTAAAACCAGCTTGAACATCTGGAAGTTCTCGGTTCACGTATTGCTGAAGCCTGGCTTGGAGAATTTTGAGCATTACTTTAGTAGCGTGTGAGATGAGTGCAATTGTGTGGTAGTTCGAGCATTCTTTGGGATTGCCTTTCTTAGGAATTGGATTGAAAACTGACCTTTTCCAGCCCTGTGGCCACTGCTGAGTTTTCCAAATTTGCTGGCATATTGAGTGCAGCACTTTCACAGCATCATCTTTCAGGATTTGAAAGAGCTCAACTAGAATTCCATCACATCCACTAGCTTTGTTCATAGTGATGCTTTCTAAGGCCCACTTGACTTCACATTCCAGGATGTCTGGCTCTAGGTGAGTGATCACACCACCGTGATTATCTGGGTCATGAAGATCTTTTTTGTACAGTTGTTCTGTGTATTCTTGCCACCTCTTCTTAATACCTTCTGCTTCTGTTAGGTCCCTACCATTTCTGTCCTTTATCGAACCCATCTTTGCTTGAAATGTTCCCTTGGTATCTCTAATTTTCTTGACGAGATCTCTAGTCTTTCCCATTCTGTTGTTTTCCTCTATTTCTTTGCATTGATCGCTGAGGAAGGCTTTCTTATCTCTCCTTGCTATTCTTTGGAACTCTGCATTCAAATGGGAATATCTTTCCTTTTCTCCTTTGCTTTTCGCTTCTCTTCGTTTCACAGCTATTTGTAAGGCCTCCTCAGACAACCATTTTGCCTTTTTGCTTTTCTTTTCCATGGCGATGGTCTTGATCCCTGTCTCCTGTACAGTGTCACGAACCTCCGTCCATAGTTCATCAGGCTCTCTGTCTATCAGATCTTGTCCCTTAAATCTATTTCTCACTTCCACTGTATAGTCATAAGGGATAGGATTTACGTCATACCTGAATGGTCTGGTGGTTATCCCTACTTTCTTCAGTTTAAGTCTGAATTTGGCAATAAGGAGTTCACGATCTGAGCCACAGTGAGCTCCTGGTCTTGTTTTTGCTGACTGTATAGAGCTTCTCCATCTTTGGCTGCAAAGAATATAATCAATCTGATTTCAGTGTTGACCATCTGCTGATGTCCATGTGTAGAGTCTTCTCTTGTGTTGTTGGAAGAGGGTGTTTGCTGTGACCAGTGCGTTCTCCTGGCAAAACTCTATTAGGCTTTGCCCTGCTTCATTCCGTACTCCAAGGCCAAATTTGCCTGTGACTCCAGGAGTTTCTTGTCTTCCTACTTTTGCACTCCAGTCCCCTATAATGAAAAGGACATCTTTTTTGGGTGTTAGTTCTAAAAGGTCTTGTAGGTCTTCATAGAACCGTTCAACTTCAGCTTCTTCAGCATTACTGGTTGGGGCATAGGCTTGGATTACCGTGATATTGAATGGTTTGCCTTGGAAACAAACAGAGATCATTCTGTCGTTTTTGAAATTGCATCCAAGTACTGCATTTTGGACTCTCTTGTTGACTGTGATGGCTATTCCATTTCTTCTAAGGGATTCCTGCCCACAGTAGTAGATATAATGGTCATCTGAGTTAAATTCACCCATTCCAGTCCATTTTAGTTCACTGATTCCTCGAATGTCGACATTCACTCTTGCCATCTCCTGTTTGACCACTTCCAATTTGCCTTGATTCATGGACCTAACATTCCAGGTTCCTATGCAATATTGGTCTTTACAGCATCGGACCTTGCTTCTATCACCAGTCACATCCACAACTGGATATTGTTTTTGCTTTGTTCCCATCCCTTCACTCTTTCTGGAGTTATTTCTCCACTGATCTCCAGTAGCATATTGGGCACCTACCGACCTGGGGAGGGATGAGGTAATGGTAATCAAGTAAACAGATTTATTTAAAAAAAAACTAGATAAGTTAGAAATTAATGAGCCCAAGATCAATATAAACTGCTCCAATGATAAAAAGACTATATTCAGTATTAATTGGTAGGAAATGTAAATATTATTCCTGGGTGTTAGCTATAATTTCTTAATATGTAAAATAAGCCATCCCTTTTTGATCTTTTTTTTTTTTAAATTTGGAAAAGATGAATTAAACTCATAAAATACAGTATATCTTATATTTATGATAATATTATAACTTCTGGTCTAGTTTGGGTTTTAGATCATTTTTTTAAGTTAAAGAAAATTTAGTTCAATTTATATTATGACAATCTTTAGGCCTAGAGCAAAGTTACAAGAATAGTATAATCAATACCCAATTCTTTGCCTTATATCAAGATTTGCCTCTCTCTTTCTCTGTCGAATTGAATTTTTTTTTTTCTGAGCCAGCTGAAGGTAAGTGGCAGACATCTTAGATGGCATTTCATTCACACTTCAACACGTGTCTCCTAAGAAAGAGGACATTTTTCTTTATAGATATAATACTATTATCACACCTAAGAAAATAATTCAGTAATACTAATGGTTATACTGCCAGATATCAAGTTCATATATAATTTTTCCCATTTTCCCCAAATGTATTTTATTTCTTTATTTTTATCTCTTTAATTTCTTTTGATCTAGAATAGTTACCTTCTCCCCCTTTTGTTTTTCAGATAATTAAGCATCGAAAGCGAGAGTCGCTTAGTTGTGTCAGAGTCTTTGTGACCCCATGGACTGTATAGTCCATGGAATTCTCCAGGCCAGAATACTGGAGTGGGTAGCCATTCCCTTCTCCAAGGGATCTTCCCAACCTAGGGATTGAACCCAGGTCTCCTGCATTGCGGGCGGATTCTTTACCAGCTGAGCCACAAGGGAAGCCCAAGAATACTGAAGTGGGTAGCCTATCCCTTCTCCAGCAGATCTTCCCAACCCAGGAATTGAACCAGGGTCTCCTGCATTGCAGGCGGATTCTTTACCAACTGAGCTATCAGGGAATTAAGCATGTTGCTTGTTAAAAAATTAGAAAATGCAAGTGAATTTTTAAAACTCTGTCATCTACCACTCAGAGAAACCTACTTTTAATACTGGAATAATTGTAGACTTAGAGAAAGTTGTAAATGTAGGTCAAGAGTTCTCATATATTCTTAACCTTCTGTTGTTAATATCTTACATTTTTAAGATACATTTGTCAACTCTTAAGAAATCATCATTGGAAAATTAGTATTAGCTAATTTCCAGATTTTATTTGAATTTCTCATTTTCCCAAAAAGCCCTTTTCCTGTTCAGGATCCACACTGAATGCTATTGTCATGTCCTCTGGGCTCTTGACAGTTTTCCAAATTTTTCTTTTTTTTTTTTAATGACAATTTTGAAGAGTCCTGGCTCAGGTATTTCATAGAATGTCCCTCAATTTGCATTTATCTGATGTTCTCCCCATGATTAGACTGGAGTTAAGACTTTGGGGAAGGAGATATTTACTTTTAATATTTTGTTTCATCTCTCTCTCTCTGGACTTTTTATATAAAATATTGTCTGTATATATATATTATATCTCTCCTATATATAGATATATATTCTCTCTATATATATTATCTCTCTATATATAGATACATAGGTACCCAGGCCCAAGATATAGCCTGTCACTTTATAATCTGCCTGTCTTTTACTTACAGAATGGGACTGCACTGTGGACACTGTTTATGACCTGCTTTTGTTCTTTCACGTCTTCCAAGTGGCCCCTGGTCTCAGTCTCCATAAAACACTGTTCTGAATTTCAAGCATGAAAATGTAGTTCTAGAACACAGGCTGTTGCTGATCTGAAGACAGCCTCCGAGAGGGGTGATGGTGGTTGCTGTCCTGGCGCCCTTTTGTTTTAACTGTGCAGTTGGCTCTCTCATGTTGGTTTGTGTTTTACTACTAAAGCTCAGCTGTTTTGGATCATTATGTGTTTGCAAGGCTACATAGATAATCTGGAACGGAAAATGAAGAAATAAAAATGACAGAAAATGTTTTATAATAAAATTCTCTTGGCAAGCAGCACCCTTTTAGCAAAGTCAGCCTTTTAATATAATTTACTTGCTTTATAAATATGTGTTTTTGTTTTTTCATATCTTTATTGATTAGTAAGCATGCTAAATGATTTGGGAGGAGGCTCAAAGTCTTCAAGAAATAGTTTGGAATTACTGATCCAGAACTGCTGACAATTCTCAAAAATGGGTTAGGAAAAGTCAAAGTGATGGATGGAAAAAGTCTTAATTTTAGCTCGTGATGTAACTTTTCTTAGAGTTTCTTTTTTTTATAATGTTAGTTACTAAAACAGATAGTGGACGGTCCATCAGGGTATTATTTTATGTATTTAAAGCATTTTGCTTTGCTATATTGAATTTCATTCATTCTGGAAATTAGGAGAATTTACCTCTTTATGAAAGAGATTATTCAAAGTAGAATATGATTGATGATCTTAGCTTTCAGTTTTCTTCTCAGAAGGCGTACTCTGTCTTCTAATGCTTCTTGCATACTCAGTGATTTTATAAGTTTGAGAGAAAAATGCAAGTCTGGCTGAATATTAAGCACAGTACAATAAATAAAGCTTTTTTACTTCACAGAATATTCTGTCTGTGTATCCCATAGATTCATCACAGATTCTAGTTTTGGATAAAAGCAAATGCACTTAAAGAGAATACAGCACACCTCTCTATGACATTGCCATTTGAATGAGAATTGAATTTGGTTCAGGACAGTTCTTGGAATGCTTGGCATTTAGGTTACCTTAGGTCAACTCTTTTGGAAATTCAATTAAAGTATTTATTGAATGGTTTTAGTGAATGGGATGGTTCTCATGGGAATATAGATGATATAAAACAGGACTCCTATTTCTAAGATAGTTGTGTTCGTCAGATAAGGCATCCAAGATAATGATGAGTAAGAGGCAGACCATCCTGTCAGTTCAGTTCAGTTCAGTTCAGTTGCATCCGACTCTTTGCGACTCCATGGACTGCAGCATGCCAGGCCTCCCTGTCCATCACCAACTTCCAGAGTTTACTCACACTCATGTCTGTTGAGTCGGTGATGCCATCCAGCCATCTCATCCTCTGTTGTCCTCTTCTTCTCCCACCTTCAGTCTTTCCCAGCATCAGGGTCTTTTCCAATGAGTCAGCTCTTCGCATCAGGTGGCCAAAGTATTGGAGTTTCAGCTTCAACATCAGTCCTTCCAATGAATATTCAGGACTGATTTCCTTTAGGATGGACTGGTTGGATCTCCTTGCAGTCCAAGGGACTCTCAAGAGTCTTCTCCAACACCACAGTTCAAAAGCATCAATTCTTTGGCGCTCAGCTTCCTTTATAGTCCAACTCTCACATCCATACATGACTACTGGAAAAACCATAGCCTTGACTAGATGGACCTTTGTTGGCAAAGTAACATCTCTGCTTTTTAATATGCTGTCCAGGTTGGTCATAACTTTCCTTCCAAGGAGTAAGCTTCTTTTAATTTCATGGCTGCAGTCACCATCTGCAGTGATTTTGGAGCCCAAAAAAAATAAAGTCTGTCACTGTTTCCACTGTTTCCCTATCTATTTGCCATGAAGTGATGGGACCGGATGCCGTGATCTTAGTTTTCTGAATGTTGAGCTTTAAGCCAACTTTTTCACTTTTCTCTTTCACTTTCATCAAGAGGCTCTTTAGTTCTTCACTTTCTGCCATAAGGGTGATGTCATCTGTATGTCTGAGGTTATTGATATTTCTCCCGGCAATCTTGATTCCAGCTTGTGCTTCATCCAGCCCAGTGTTTCTCATGATGTACTCTGCATATCAGTTAAATAAGCAGGGTGACAATATACAGCCTTGACGTACTCCTTTTAGGAAGACCATCCTGTGGAAGTAATTTTAGTTTGGGGAGGAGCATCCTTAGGGAGATAGACCTTGAAGTGTGCATTTAAAGCTGGGCAGGAGTTAGGTCCACAAGAGAGGAGGGTGTTTGTGTAGAGCAAAGGCGTTGGCAGAGACTCCGGCCGGACTGTGCTTGGGGCCTGTGTGGAGAACGGTGGGAAGGTTCTGTTGTAGTCAGACTGTGGGTGGCCTGGTTATTTGGTGATGAGCTTGGGTATTATTTTATAGGATGCCATCTCTAGAGTGACTCCTGACTGTCTCATCCCTGAGGAAGCAGGACACACTTTACTGGCCGCAGGGTCTCCCACAGCTGTGCTGTCCAGCGGGGAGAAGGAGGCACGTTCTGCAGTTGGGTTCCTTAATACCGTATCAGTCTGGCTTTTCTTTCGTCACAGTACAATTACTTTCTAAAACAGTCTTGTTTTCAGGATAATAATTGGGTTTCCACAGGAAAAATAATAATGTGTGAGGCAGACAAACGCAAATTACTGACTTAAAAAAATGAATCTCTAATTTTTTTATAGTATTTCTTTTATTTAAACTTTTAGTTATGTAAAAAACATGTATTTTATTGTATTTTTCTTCAGGTTTCATACGGTTTTTATTATTTATATAGTTTAATAATTAAAGAGAAGGTGGGGTCTAATGAAGGACTGATCATGGATGTTAGTAATTTCTGTTCAGGTGGAAATAATGGTAATGTTTAGTACAACTCATTGGTCTTCTGAAACTTTTACGAATGCAATCTGATTCATTCCAGCCAAGTTAATTATGAGGTGGATAATTTTTTCCCCTAATGGAGACAAATGTAAAAGACAGAGATACAGAAATAATTTTCAATTTAGGTTGAAGAAATTTTAGTTACTGCTATCGGTTCCTACTGTTTGATCATAGTTCATTTTTGTTTTTTGAAGTCTGTCTCTAATGAAGTAAGATTTAATTTTTTAGAAATAAAAGAGGACCATGACTAATAAGAAAAGTAAATTTAAGGATAATAATTGAAAAATTTAAAAAATATAACAGTATTAATACATTTCATGACTTGATTTCAAGGTGATCTGTTGGTTTTCCTTGTACTGTCGCAGAAGGAAGTCCGCATTGGTACGAGAATGATGCTTATAAACCACCACCCTTCTTATCAGCTGTCACTGAATATGTTGTAGTCCAGGCCAGTCTGCCTACCACCTCTGTGGTGAACTGTCGATTTCATTTTTCTTCCAGTATTTACTTTTGGTCCTGGACCAGTTTTCTAGCTATGATGAAATTCTTCAAAAGTATCATATGTTTTTTACGTAGTGAACTACTCATTCATCTGTTTGGAGAAATTCTTTCTGAGGCTACGCTCTTGCCTCTGAAATGTACATTCACTGGAAGGGAAAAGTACAGGTTTTCCATTTATTAACAAACTTACCCTTCTTTATCTCTTTGCAGTTTTTAAAACCCATGTCCATTGTGACATTGATATTTATATTTTAAAAATGATTAACATTTTTTTCTTAAAATAATCAAACAGTAAAATAGACTTTTTCCTTTAGTAATACAGTTCTATTAATATAACATGTGTAATTGTGCAGCCATCAGTACAGTCAGAATACAGAATATTATCACCCCCTAAAATTCCGTAATGCTATCCTTTAAGTTAACTGTCCCCATTGTATAATCTCTGCATCCATTGATGTTTTCTCCACCCCTTTAGTTTTATCTTTTTGAGGATGTCATATAAATAGAATCATGCAGTATGTAAACTTCTAGACTGGGTTCTTTTACTCTTTGAGCTTCATCTAAGTTATGGCATATATTGAAAGCGTGTTCCTTTTTATTACTGAGTAGTTTTCTGTTGTCACTAATTAAAGGACATTTGGGTTGTTTCCAGTTTTGTTTAATGTTTTTGAATAGAGCTGCTGTAAACATTTCTGTACAGATTTTTGTGCAAACATAGATTTCATTTCTCTAAGGTAGCTGCCTGTGGGGAGAGGGGATTGCTGGATGATATACTGAGTATATTTTTAATTTTATAAGAAACTGTCAACCCTCTTCCCATAGTGGCTGTACCATTTTATATTCCTACTAGCAATGTATGAAAGTTCCAGCTATTCTGCATCACTGACATTACCATTATTTTTCATGGCCATTCTAATAAAGTGATAGCTAATCATGGTTTTAATTTGTGTTTTTCTGATGACTGATGCCATTGAACATCTTTTCATGTGCTTATTTGCCGTCATTATATCTTCTTAGTGGAGTATCTTTTGAAATCTTTTGCCCAGCTTTTTATTGGGTTATTTTCTTACTCTTGACTTTTGAGAACTCTTTGTATATTTGGATACAGATCCTTTTTCAGATATTTGCAATTGGTTTTCTCTGCAGTTGCAGTGATTTGCAGTTGGTTTTCTCTCAGTCTTTAGCTTTGCTTTTCATTCTTTTAATAGCATTTTTCAAAGAGCAAAAACGTTTAATTTTGATAAAGTCCATTTCATGCTTTTTTCCTTTTTTTTGCATTATACTGAGATGGAAATTTTTTTAAATAAATTTCTATTCTATAAAAGTGGTAAAAAGCAACTTAGTGATGGGTATGTGCTCATAAAGTTGACTTTTGGGGAAGGTGTGAATTTTATCATTTTCTGGAAAAGTGGTGCTGATTAATATACTCCTTAGTTTTGAGACCATCTAGAACTTTTGCTTAATGAAAGGATGTGATTGGTTTAGGTTGGTGAGGGTCTTCACACTTTTTATAAAAAATGGTAATCACTAGCTGGTCAGATAGGTATACTTTCATAATGCAGAACTATGTAGGAATTAGTCCTTAAGACTGTTCCAGGGTTAAAGTAGTGATATATTATATTCACAATTGATGCTTTTGGGAGTGTCTTCAGTTTCCACTCCACTGGAACATCATTAGAACTCAGTCAGTGTCCTGGCTAAAAGTGTGAGCTACATCAGAACGTCTGGGTTTGAATCCTGCCCTTTATGTACATTATTACTGTTAGGTAGTTAGAATAGGGAAAAAGAGTCCAAAATGGTGGTGGCTAAAAGACCTGGAAGGGAAAGCCCGCGAAAATAGAACAAAGGAAGGTCCAAGGACCGAAGTGAGAACCTCAGGTAAAACCAACAACACCCCTGGCCGGCCCAATGTACATAAGACAGGCCCAGGGACAGAGAAACGTATAAAAAGAGGAGCCAAAGCCCTCTTCTCTCCTTTTTTGCTCCCTCTCTCTCCCGCCCAATGGGGCGATCTTCTCTTTGGTCTTTGGCTCGACGTGCCCTCACACTTGGAAGATGGATTTTCCCGCTGTCATCTAAATAAATGGAGCTGTAACACTGACCTGTAACACTGATTTATTTAAGAGCTATAACACTGTCCGTTCGAGACCTGAGAGCTATAACACGGTCTGTCCTCCGAGAGCTGTGACCCGCCAGGGGGCTTTAATGTCCGTCACTCCAAATTTTTGTTGTGACGAGACAAAGAACCGAGGAACATACACTCGAGTGACCTAACTGTGGGTGAGCAACTTCTCTGTGCTTCAGTTTCCTTCTCTGTAAGTGGGAATGATAACACCACCCACCTTGTAAGGTCATTATGAGGAAATGAGATGACACAATATACATTATATATCTCAGCAGCGTCTGGCACAGTATGCTTTCAGCAAATGGCTCTTGCTATTACTTTTATTATTGTTGTTGCTGAAATAGCTTTATGATAAAATTATCTAAACAAATGTTTTGGAATATTTTCAATAATCAAGATAACTGCATATCACACTAAGTCATTTCTCTTCCATTTTTTCTCTTTATACTTGTTATTATTAAAATGCCCACATTTTTCTCTTTATGCCTTTTATTATTAATAAGTAATTGTGGCCTAATTGTTACTAATTATCATGTATATATACACTGTTTTGTAAGAGAACTGTCAGTTTGTTTTTCACATCCTGTGAGGTACTAATCAGATATGCACATACACATCAATTAGCTTCCCGCTGCCTGAAATAGCACCAAAACTGGTTTAAGCCAGAAAGAAATTTGAATTAGGCTCACCTAACTACAAAGTCCAGGCACAGCAAGCTGGATTTAGGACTCAGGTCAAGTTGTCGGGGGCTCAGGTTCTCCCCCTGACTCAGCTCTGCCTTTTCCTGGATGGACTTCGGTTGTTGGCGTTGCATATAGAAAAATGGCTGCAGCATATCCACCCCCCTGTAGCCTCTCAGAGTTTAGATTCAGAGGGAAAGAGCACCAGACCCTTTCCCAGAAGGCTCAGCAAAAGTCTCGTGATGTCTCATTGGTTCTTATGGGGTCACATATCTGACCTTGAGCCAATCAGTCCCTGAGTTTAGGGCTATTAGACTCGGATTGGCGAGTTCTGGTCACATGACACCCCTTGATTTTTCTTTTTTTTTGGTGGCGCCCTCTCTTCAGGGGCCACACTTCCTCAGAGTGGGGGAGAGGTAATGACTCAGAGGGGAATCATGGGCTTTTATTACCAGGTAAGGGGATAGATGGATACTGGGTGGTCAAACAGCTTAATGTGACGTTAGGCTCTTTTTGTAGATCAGAAGCAGATCACAGGAGTCAGTAGATTTGGATTAGAAGTTTGGTTTCTGATTCCAGCTTTTTTGTCTGTGAAGTTTTTTGTATTGGTGGTCAAAAATCCCACGCGATACGGACTTTGATTCTCTGTAGCCTTAGTTGCAGAATTATTAGACTGAAAGTTGGAGGTTGCATAGGAAGCATTTCTCCACCTTCTGGTTATAAAAGAAAAGAGAAGCCTCATGGCTTGCTATATTTTGTAATACTCAGCATCATGTTTCATTTATAAATTTGTCTCATTTATAAATTTGATGTATTGTTGGTAGTGTGATCCTGACTTGAGAAGTATCGATTTTGTAGCATCAGTAGCTGCTGCTCAGCTGTGACCTTGATCAAAAGGCTGGTTGAGAGTAACTATTCAGATAGATAATTAAGCCAGCTGAGATAGGAGTGGGGCTAGAATTTATAATTAATAGGTTTTTGAAACCTTCTCTTGTTCTTTCTCCATGTCTTTAGGATTTTTGTCCCTGAGTCATGGAAGACAGAAGAGCTGAGAAGTCATGTGAACAAGCGTGTGAATCACTGAAGAGGCAGGACTATGAGATGGCCCTCAAGCACTGCACAGAGGCCCTCCTTTCTCTTGGCCAATACTCCGTGGCTGACTTTACAGGGCCCTGTCCGCTGGAGATAGAGAGCATCAAGATTGAGAGTCTTCTTTATAGAATTGCCTCCTTTTTGCAGCTGGTGAGTCGACACTGTCAGTGAGCCAGTGGTGGACCATGTTAAATGACCTTTTTCTTTGAGCGGGGACTGTTGATGGTCATTCCCTCTGCAGATCATCAAATTCTGGGCTGAGGAGTTGTGTGAAGTGGCTAGGGATTGCTGAACATCTTTGCTGAAAAGCAACTGTGTTTTTAAGACCTGAAAGTTTTACTGTTGTATAGCATTTTTGACTGTTCACTCAATTCAGCAAATGTTTATTGAGTGCATACTATGTGGTGGACACTGTTCTAGGTATTTGTTTTATATTGGTGAAAAAGAAAGATCCCTCCTTCATAGTACTTTTTCTAGTATTGTGAAGGGGCAGGCAATAAAGAATAGGCATTATAAGTAAGTAAACACTTTGGATTGTTAGAAAGTAACAGTTTGCATGAAAGACATAAAATAGAGGGTTTCTAGGGTTAGGGATAGGATTGCAATTTTTAAGTTACAGGCAGAGGGAACTGTCAGTGCAGACTTCCTCAGGCAGGAGCATGCCTGCCGCATTTGAGGGACAGCTCTGGAGTCCAGTGTGTGGGAGTAACGCACACAGTGAGGGAGTGCAGCCTGGCTAGACCCTATGGGGTCTCCAGGTCACTGTGAGGTCTGGTTTCTGTTCTGCTTGAGGCAGAGCACTCTTGTGCGATTTTGAGCAGGGCATTGGCGTGATCTGATATAATAGGAATCATTTGGTCTCTGTGTTGAGAATAGAGTTTAAAGTGTAAGGGTTAAGAGTAGACACAGGGAGGCTAGTTCGGAAGCTATTAGAATAATCTAGGCCAGAGATTAAAAGACGCTTACTCCTTGGAAGGAAAGTTATGACCAACCTGGACAGCATATTAAAAAGCAGAGACATTACTTTGTCAACAAAGGTCCGTCTAGTCAAGGCTAGGGTTTTCCCAGTGATCATGTATGGATGTGAGAGTTGGACTATAAAGAAAGCTGAGCACCGAAGAATTGATGCTTTTGAACTGTGGTGTTGGAGAAGACTCTTGAGAGTCCCTTGGACTGCAAGGAGATCCAACCAGTCCATCCTAAAGGAGATCAGTCCTGGGCGTTCATTGGAAGGACTGATGTTGAAGCTGAAACTCCAATAATTTGGCCACCTGATGTGAAGAGCTGACTCATTGGAAAAGACCCTGATGCTGGGAAAGATTGAGGACAGGAGGAGAAGGGGATGACAGAGGGTGAGATGGTTGGATGGCATCATCGACTCAATGGACATGGGTTTGGGTGGACTCTGGGAGTTGGTGATGGACAGGGAGGCCTGGCGTGCTGCGGTTCATGGAGTCGCAAAGGGTCGGGCACGACTGAGTGACTGAACAGAACTGAACTGAGGCCAGAGATGAAGTGGATTAGATCAAAATGGTAACCATGGAGGTTTGTGAGAAGTGGTTTGGTTCTGGCTGTATTTTGAAGGTAGAATGAAGCAGATTTCCTGGTGTATGGAAGGCAAGAGAGTGAGAGATCTAGAGCAGTCATAGCTCACTTACTTTGAGTTTTTATGTCTGAGCGGTTGGCAGAGTGGAGTTACCTCCCACTGAGATGAGGGTCTGTGGATGGGGAGCAGGTCTTATGGGAAAGAGTTCATTTTGGACACACTCAGTTTGAGGTGACACTTAGATGCCCCGCCAGAGATGCGGAGTAAGCAGCTGGGTGTGCGTGTGTGAGGTCTGGGCTGCAGGTGTTACTTTCAGAGTCTGTGGTCTGTGGATGATAAGAGCCTCAGGCCTGGGTGAGATCACTAGGGAGTGAGTGTAGACAGAGAGGAGGAGATGACTGAGGACTTGGTCTTACGGCACTGGTTTAAGAGTTGGAGAGAAGAAGCAAAGCATCCTGAAGAGCAACCCATGAGGCTAAGGAAAACCATGAGAGTAGGGTGTCCTGGGCGCCAAAGGAGGAGAACCTGTCCAAGTGAGCAGATGCTCAGCATGTCCATTGCTGGAATAGACGTGGAGAATTGAGAATCGACCAAAAATGACAGTGTATCTAAATGGGTGCATGTAAATATATCTGACTGGTGGCAGCCACTGGTGATTTACATGGAGTGGGGAGTGAAAGCCGGATAAAAGAGAGTTTAAGAGAAAGTCAGAAAAAAAAGAGAAAGTCATATGGAAGGAATTTGAATACATGATACAGACAATTCTTGAGGAGCTTTGCCCCATTGAAGCACACACACACACACACACAAAGGAATGGAAACTAGTGGGAGAAGTGAAGTCAAGAAAAGAATTTTTTCAGATGAGAGAAATAAGAGCTTGTTTGTTTATAGGACTAAACTGAAAGAAAACAAAAAGTTAATGATGTTTGAGAAGTGGAAGAGGCTTGCCAGAGTGATGTTCCTGAGTAGGCCGTGGGGCGTGTCTGCACAGGTGGTAGGCGTGGCTCTGTCTGGGACAGGCGGGAGGCAGAGGGCGGGCAGGAAGTAGGCAGGCAGGGTGCTGACCCTCAGGGACAGTCTCTTTGCAGGACAGCCGTTCACTCAGCACAGTGAGTGAGTAGCTGAGAATGAGGATGGGCTAGAGGGTTCTGGTGACTCGAGGTTAAAGGAGGTGAGAAGGAGGGAGTAAGTAAATGGCTAGGGAAGTGTGCGGTGAGGTTTACTTGGAGAGGATTGTGTAATCCTCAGCACATGAGTTAGCCTTGGTCTGTGAGTGGTAAGTTTGCAACATTAATGATTAAACTTTGAAACAAAGCTGCAGCCTTTTGATAAAATCTGTTTTAAGAGGCCTTGAACTACTTAACTTTATCTTGTGTCTTTTATTTTGCAGAAAAACTATGGGCAAGCTGATGAAGATTGTAGGCATGGTATGTTTAAAAACAAGATTCTCTTCTGCTTTGAAGATTTTGAATTATTTCATTGAGCAGTGTTTAAGATTTGATTTTTTCATATACTGATTTCAGTAGTGATTTTAATATGAAAAAACCCCACTTTGTGGTGATGACTAATCTGGATGGCTTTTCTGGTATGATGGGTGTGCACATGAGCATGGTTCCTAACACAAGTGGTGGCATTGCTGTCACTCCCTTGGGAACATTGATAATGCCTTTTGAAAGTTTGTGTGAGTATTTTCAGTCAACAAAGAGCTATATTTTAAGAACTATAACACATAACACACATTGATTAAAATGTTAAGCTTGGATAAATTGGAAAGCTGGACCTCTGTCTCCTACAATGTTTTTTTTTTCCCCTTCATTAGAAGATTTTCCTTAGAGAGAAGAGACTGACTAGAATGCTCTTTAGTGCTTTTTCCTGTTTTCTTTTGGTCAGGAAATTGATTAATAAGATTCTTGCTCTTTGGGTGCTCATAAACTAGAAATCCTTTTCTTCAAGATGGCTGCCATTCTCTAGAGCGAGTCTAGGAGTGAGTGGGAGAGGGGCTCAGAGTGTGTTCTCACACACTCTTGGTGGGAGTTTTGCATAGCTCAGTGATTTGGATAATGGAATATTTCAATTATCTAAATTGGGAGGAGGGCTGAGGTGTTTAACGTAAACTAAAGTTCTTTTCCTATTTGCTCTTTTGTGTCAAAACTTTTTCAAAGTACTAGCTATTTTTGTTGTAAACCTTACAGAATGTAAATCTTACCTACTTCTGTGGCATATTGGACACATTGAACCATTCATTGACGATTCAGTGACCTCTCTGTAAACCTTGCTTCATAGAATTGTGCACTTTGGGAGATGACTGGCGTTTGAGAGATACTGAGTACAATCTTTACTCCCTGTAGACGTTTAAAAGTTACTAACAAGCCAGATAATAAGTCAAATAACATAGACGGGCCCACTACCCCTTCTTCCCGTATGAGGAAGTCGTGTCATTAGTGCTGCATCTTCTTCACCTTTCTCTACAGTGAGCAAAAATGCTTGTAATACATTACATACATACCTAGGGTTTTTTCTTTAAAAATTAGAAAAGAATTATGTGATCATAACAAAATTGTTTGCTTTCTTCCATAGCAGTATAGATGATGGATATCTTGCCCCAGCTCCAGCACCATAGTGCACGATGTAGGTAGCCGTCATTTATTCAGCTGCCCCATGGTGGTGGGCGTTCAGGCGGCTCTCTGTGATAACCACACATGGTTTCTTACCGTTGCCTTTATCTCTGTGTGGTGGTCTTAACAGTTAGATACCTGGACGAAGAAGCTTTAAGAGTTGATTGTCTGGGTTAAAATATACATATAATTTTAATAGACACTTTCAGATTAGTTTCAAATGCACACATTTTTAAATAGTTCAGAAAAAATGAAGTAAATATGGCAAAAGATGACAACCTAAGTTTCAAGAATATGAATGCTTATTATACTATTTCCCCTAGTTTCTCATCCTAAATTTTTCATAGTTTAGAAAATTATGAAAAATTCTCATATCTCATTTCACAGTCTCACATATCAGCAATATGTGAGAATGCCTGTTTCCTGTGATCTCAGTAACTGGAACCTCTCAGTCTTGACATTGTGACAATCTCATGTGTGAGAAATGACCTCTTTAATTTTCGCTTCCTTGAGTACTAACGAGGTTGATACTTTTCATTTTTTGGAGACATACAAAGTCCCAGGAGATTAAATGACTTGCAAAAAGTTGTGGAAGAGTAAATGTTGTTAGTGCAGGAGCACATGGAAGAGTGTTGCATTTTTTGTTAATTGTTTTACTTAGCATTTTTAAGTTAGGTATTATTTTACAACTGCTGAATTAACAATATAAAAATTTAACCTGGAAACCTTGGAGATGAAGGATAGGTCTGTTACCTGGATTGTGATCACAGTAACATGAAAATATATGTATGAAAAAATAAAAATAAAAAAAAAAAAAAAGAAAGTATATGTATGTCCAAACTCATTAGATTGTATACATTAGTTACGTGCAGTTTTTGTATACTGATTCTGTTTCTGTAATGTAGGGAGAAAACCACTGTCTCAGATAAGGTTGCAGTGAAATGAGTGTATGCTTGTGGTGATGGTGGTGGGGGGCGCGGTATGAAGCAGAATACAGCTTGGTAATATGTTCATACCTTTGACCCACTAATCTCAGTTCTGGGACACTGTCCCAAGTAAATATTTCAAAACAAGGAAAAAATTGTCTGTGGAATGGTGTTCATTGCAGTGCTGTGTGGAAAAGGGGGGAATTGGTTAGCTTGCACTGATGGTTCAATGGTTACATTCTGTGCATTCCTTGTTACCATTTATGTGATAAGTAAGAACATGGAAATGCTTACTTAATGTAAAGTTGTTCATTTGAAGTAGACATTTGGAAATATTGTCAAAAGTTTTTGTGTATATATTGCTAGTTGTAGAGTTCTGTTTTATATTATATATAATTTTTTTCTCTCCCCTGTTGGTAACTTTTGTTTGAAGAATAGTTGATTTACAGTATTACTGTAGTTTCGGGTGTACAGCGAGGTTATTTTTATATAAGATAAAATACCACGGTTAGGCAGTCAGTTAGTAATAAAAAACAAGACCAGAGTCTTGGCCTCTGTTAATTATTATCCTGGTTAGTGTGCTGGGCGCCCGGGCAGTTCCCTCTGCAGGGCCCCAGACCTTGTTTGCATTTGAGGTACTGCAGGATCCCTTGCTGTCAGGATCAGCTTGCATTCCTTGCAGCTCTCAACAGGCCTCATTGCAGCTACCCTCCCCGCTTCTCCCTCCACTCACTGCTTCTGACCCTAATTTCGCTTTCTCACACAGGGATGGGAAACCAGACAAACAGTCTTTGTCATGGAGTTAAAAAATTTAAATTCTTTTTTATTATGAAAAACTTACAAGGAGAAACTAGGGGAAATAGTATAATAAGCATTCATATTCTTGAAACTTAGGTTGTCATCTTTTGCCATATTTACTTCACTAATTTTTTTCTGAACTATTTAAAAATATTTATAGATACCATGATATTTATTCCTAAATACTTCAGTATCCATCTGTAATAAATAAGATCATAACTGTATAACCACAGTCTTATTACTAACCTAATAAAAGTGACCATAATTCCCTAATATCCAAAACCCAATCCATAGTCAGATTTACCTGATTGTCCCCAAAATCTGTGGTTTTTTTTTTTTAATGGCTGATTTGTTTAAGGCAGGAACTAATCAAAGTCATAAGATTTGAAAGTTGGAGTTCTGCTTAAATAAATAGATTCTGAGTGAGGACTCAAGGGCATCTTGAAAATAAACTACAGAGACTTTAAGTTCAGAGAGGTTAGTTCTGAGGTTGGTGGTGTGTTCTGGATAGTGAGGATTGTCAAGCCAGTGGCAATGAGTAAGTCTGAGTAAATCTGTTTCATTACCTGAACATAAGCTGTATTTGGCATAACAGGAAAACTTCCATAAAATAAAAGATTTTTCTTGTGCTTTTGAAATATTCATCATATAGGAAACTCACATTTTTTACACTAACAAAATAGGATGAGGTAAATGGAGAAAATGAAATCAAACGGTTGTCTTAGCAACTGAAAGAGATTTGTGCTACATGTAATATGTAAGTCAAGCTCAATCATTATAACTGGATATTTTTCATACAGCTGCAAGATTCTTAAGCCCTAGCTGAGAGTGTCATTAATTTAAGAAATTAATACAAACAGGAGTTTGGGGCATCTGTTGATATTTATTATATTAATACTTCCCCTGTGAAGTGACTCAGTAACCAAAAAGCCCTGTTGAATAGATGCTGACTGACCTAAAAAAGGCAAATTGATACGTGACTGATTGAACCTTCTGCACTTTTCTTTTTCTCTGAAGAGTTTTCATTAAATAGATTTTATGGTAATTAAACATTTTTTTTGGAAAAATAGTTAATAAGGGTAATAATATTTATTCAGGATTTTCTCTGAGTCAGACCCTCTGAAATAGTTTGTTTAATCATACTGTAATACTATTCCAATTTTACAGGTGATGAGTGAGATTAAGTAACTTGCTTAAGAGCACAGAGACTGTCTAGAACTGGACTGTGGTTTTGAAGTGAAGTCTTTCTGATCTGAAAGGCCGTGCTCCTTCTCTTTTATCTGTCCTAAGCTATAATCTGTGTATTCTTTGGAGTTTTATAGACATTATTCTGTTTAGTATAATAAATTTGGGGGAGGAAAGGTATATGGGTATCTTATATTCTAGAAAGGATTAAAAAAAAAAAACAAACTGAGGCTTAGGGTGACATTGATAATCATTAGTAGAGTTGGACAAGAATTTGGATCTTTAAGCCAGGTTTTCCTATTGCCAAGACTTTTAAATAGTAGAATTGTTCCAGTAATATTTCTTATTCTTTAGATCCGGTTGCTGCAGAGTCACTGGAAGTTGCAAAGATAGTGCAGAGTGATCCCATGTACTGTTCCCCCCACTGGTTACATCTTACATAACCATAGTATAATATCAAAACTAGGAAGTTGACTTTGGTTCAATGACTATGTGTAATTCTATGTCATTTTACTATGTGTGGATTCATGAAACCACCAGCACAGTCGAGATACAGAACTGTTCCATCACGTGAAGACCTTTTTTTGTGCTGCCTTGTATAGTTACACTCATGGTCCTACCTCCCTGTGTAACCCTGGCAACCACTAATCTGTTCTCCATCTCTATAGTTTTGTCCTTTTGAAAAGAACACACAATAGAACCATATTGTTTGTGACCTTTTTAAGATAACTTTTTCCCTCCCACCGTGTATTTGAGATCCATCCAAGTTTTTGACTGTATGAATAGTCCATCCATTTTTATGGCTGAATAGTATTCCGCAGCCCCTTCATTGATCATAGCCTTGTTGTGGTGAAGGGGCTTGCGTAACCCAGTGAGGCTATGAGCCACCCAAGACAGACGGGTCATGGTGAAGAGTTGTTACAAAATGTGGTCTACGGAGGAGGAAGTGGCAACCCACTCCAGTATTCTTGCCATGAGAACCCCACGAACAGTATGAAAAGGAAAAAGATAGGACACCAGAAGATGAGCCCCCTAGGTCGAAAACTTGTCCATTCTGCTACTGGGGAAGAGTGGAGGGCAATAGCTGTAGAAAGAACAAAGCAGTTGAGCCAAAGTGGAAATGATGCTCAGTTGTGGATGTGTCTGGTGGTGAAAGTAAAGCTAGATGCTGTAAAGAACAGTATTATATAAGAACCTTGAATGTTAGGTTCATAAATCATTGGACATGCTCAAGCAGGAAATGGCAGCAGTGAATATTGACATCTTAGGAATCAGTGAACTAGAATGGATGAGAATGAGTGAATTTAATTCCAAGGACCATTATATCTACAGTTCGCAAGAATCCCATCGAAGAAATGGAGTAGCCCTCATAGTCAACAAGAGAGTCTGAAATGCAGTATTGGGTGCAACCTCAAAAATGACAGAATGATCTTGAATCTTTTCCAAGGCAAACTATTCAACATTACAGTGATCCAAGTCTGTGCCCCAGCATAGATGATGCTGAAGAAGCCAAAGTTGACCAGTTCTGTGAAGACCTACAACACCTTTGAGAACTAACACCGAAAGATGTTCTTTTCATCACAGGGAATTGGAATGCAAAAGTAGAAAGTCAGGAGATACCCAGAATAACAGGCACAGTTGCCCTTGGAGTACAAAGTAAAGCAGAGCCAACAGAGTTTTGTCAAGAGAACACACTGGTCACACCAAACACCCTTTTCCAACAACCCAAGAGATGACCCTACACGTGGGAATCACCAGATGGTCAATACCAAAATCAAATAGTCTTCTTTCAAATTTTGGTGGTAAAGAAGACTCTTGAGAGTCCCTTGGACAGCAAGGAGATCAAAAGAAAGTCAATTCCAGATATTCATTGGATAGACTGGTGGTGAAGCTAAAGCTCCACTACTTTGGCTACCTACTGCAAAGAGTTGACTCTTTGGAAAGACCCTGAATCTTGGAAAGCTTGAAGGCAAAAGGAGAAGGGGACAGCAGAGGATGAGATACTTCATCACTGACTCAATGGACATGAATTTGAGCAAACTCTGGGAGGTAGTGGAGGACAGAGGAGCCTGGTGTGTTGCGGTTCATGGGGTCACAAAGAGTCAGACACGACCTAGTGACTGAAAACAATAACAAAGTGTTCTGCAGCATGGCTGTACCACAGTTGGTTCTCCAGCAGGAATCCAAGGCTTTGTGGAATAGGATCTCCCCTCTCACTCTTCATTGCCCTTAATGCCTATCAACTCTTTTAAGTTAAGTTCTTATATTTAAGTTGATAGGGATTAGCAAGTTAAATTATGAAATGCTAAGTTTGGAATAGAATGAAAATCAGGAAAGTGAGTGAATATTTAGTATTTGAGTTAAGTTTGAGGACTGTTATCTTTCAAGTGTGGAAACTCCCTTTTTCCTATGTGTAGATGTTTGAGAAAGCAGTAGTCTTTGAACTTAGGTCCTTTGAACTCAATTGCAAGAGGCTCATCATGGTCGTATGACTGTTCTGGGCCTTTTCTTATCTATGCAGGGTGTCAGTTATAGTCAGAAGTGACATCATAAATTTATTTCATGTTGTTTTTCACTCATGGGATAAATACTAGCATTAATTTTATATTAGCTGAAATTATATTTATACATAAAAAGAGAAGATTTAAAATGAGTGGTAGCTTGCCCTTTAAAAATCTCAGTTAAAACTGTACCAAGAGGACGCTGAAATCAAGATGATTGTGAACCCCTGAAAGCACAGTGTCTCCCACAGGGCACAGAAAACAAAAGAGTGGCAAAGTGCCGGTGTTTCTCAGTAAGTGAGTTTTTTTTTTTTTTTTTTTTAAGGAAAATAAGCAAATCAGCCGTGGAAACAGTAAAGTAAGGGAGGGTCTCAGCACAGAATTTCCCACAGTCAGGATTTCCTCAGAGTGCTTAACAGTGGAGATGGCAAGATGTTGGCTTTTGACATTGAAATGAAGGCTGTGAAAGAGTTTTAGATTTAAAAAAATAGTTAAATTGATCTTTTTAAGTAGAAAAAGCTTCTTCCAGTTTTTGAACAGTTAACACAGATGAACTTTCCAGTAACTATATAGCAAATGCATCGTGAAAATTAGAATTCTTTATGAAGAGGAAGTTGAAGTCTCTGCAAGCAGCATATTCTCTCTCTCTTTCTAATGCACACACAGTATGACAGGTACTTTTGCAAATACTGTTTTAACAGTGCCTTATGTGAAAAGTTCATTCAAGCATGTAGATGAAATAAAAACCTTTTATGATATGCTGGGGAACGAAGTTTCAGGTTTGTTTCTGTGCTTATGTGTGTTGTCAGCTTTTTACTGTGTATAATTTTGTATTTGTATAGTGGTGAGGAAGTTGAGGTATATTCATTGTGTGTCGCTTGCTCCTTAGAAGAAAAGTTATGACCAACCTAGACAGCGTATTAAAAAGCAGAGACATTACTTTGCCAACAAAGTTCTATCTAGTCAAAGCTATGGTTTTTCCAGTAGTCATGTACGGATGTGAGGCTTGGACAATAAAGAAAGCTGAGCACCAAAGAATTGATGCTTTTGAACTGTGGTGTTGGAGAAGACTGTTGAGAGTTCCTTGGACTGCGAGGAGTTCGAACCAGTCCATCCTAAAGGAGATCAGTCCTGTGTGTTCATTGGAAGGACTGATGCTGAAGCTGAAACTCCAATACTTTGGCAACGTGATGGGAAGAACTGCCTCATTGGAAGAGACCCAGATGCTGGGAAGGATTGAAGGAGGGAGGAGAAGGGGACGACAGAGGATGAGATGGTTGGATGGCATCACCGACTCAATGGACATGAGTTTGAGCAAGCTCCGGGAGTTGGTGATGGACAGGGAGGCCTGGCTTGCTGCAGTCCATGGGGTCGCAAAGAGTTGGACATAACTGACCGACTAAACTGAACTGAACTGAAGTTGCTTCAGTCATGTCCAACTCTTTGCAACCCCATGGACTGTAGCCCACCAGGCTCCTCTGTCCATGGGATTCTCTAGGCAAGAATATTGCGGTGCATTGCCATGCTCTCCTCCAGAGGGTCTTCTCAACCCAAGGATTGAACCCCTTTGCTTCTCCTGCTTTGGCAGGAGGGTTCTTAACCACTCGTGCCACCTGGGAAGCCCCATGTTATTGAATTAGCTCTAAAATTTAAGCTGGAATGCTGAAAATAAGCCAGGAGAAATAACCTATTTTTCTATAGTATGAAAATATCCAGAAGAAAGTAGTCCAAGAGCCTTTACGCTGAACTGCAGTTGAAGGAAAGGGTACTTTAAAGAATATACAATAAGATCTCAGCTTTAAAGTTTACTGTATACACAAGGGTTAGGTTGTAAAAGAGATAACAAAGATTGTTGTGACTGAGTTGAAGCACCAAATACTGAAAGCAGTAAGAGCAAGGTAGCAGGGATGTGGGGACAAGAAGAGAAAGCAAGAGAATGAGAGAAGGTATATTATAGAATTTAAACCTAAAGGTGAAATATTTAGAAGAGGTCTAATGATACCAAGCATTGAATTTTGTTAGGGCTTTTCATTTTCCAAAAGCATTTTATTAAGGAAATATTTTATCTGCAAAGACTTTGGTAGTAAGGACATAAAGTGCCACTAAAGCTGCAGCCCACATGCCTTAAAGTATTATGTATTACAGTTGGAAGGAAAGAGAGAGCAAGGGTGAGAAGGGTAGAGACAGGAGAAGGAGAGTGGGGAAAAAAACTGGAAACATGGACACTGGTGAGAGATCTGCCACAGAACTGTTATTTTGATTTATGTCATGTTTTCTGATACTTGTTATAAATGGACATTTTGGGGTGACTTAAGTCTTCCATCATTTGGAGTCTGTTTATATACTCCTCCCCCATCCCTAGGATATATTCAGCTACAAGTTTTTGGCCAGAGATTAAATGGCTGATATTTAGGAAGGAATTTATTTATAAATGACAAGTTTTTAATGTATTTATTAAATGGATCTATTTTTATTTTTATTTAAAATTTATTTTAAATTGGGGGATAATTGCTTTGCAGTGTTGTGTTCATTTCTGCCATACAACAGTGTGAATCTGCCGTAAGTGCCTGTGTCCCCTTCCTCTTGAGCCTCCCTCCCACCACACCCCCTCCCATCATTTTTATTTTTGATTCAGTTCCTGATGGGTTGGTTTGGAGAATGTGATCATATCCAAGTGGTGAGTAAGTTCATTTTGTTAATGACTCAAAGATTTAGTTTAGTGGTAATTTAAAAATTTCTTTTGAGACTATTGGAAAAATACCACCTTGATTAGGCTATGGTCTTCAGTACAAGATTTTAGAAATAACTAAGGACTTGATAAGAGAAATAATGTAAAATGGTCATGTTACTGAAAAAATACAAGACTAATACTCAGCATTTACTGAACTTTAAACTTGTTTTAAGTGATCTTACTTATGGCAGGCAATACTTTACAGGCAAGGGGAATTACATTTTAATTGTTTATCCTCTGTTTTTGGTAGCCAGGGGCTACCTTACAGAGACTGTTTTGGTCGAAGCAGTTGAATGAATGCATGCGTGTGTGCTTAGTCATTCAGTTGTGTCCAACTCTTTGCGACCCCATGGACTGCAGCCTGCCAGGCTCCTCTGTCCATGGGGATTCTCCAGGCAAAAATACTGAAGTGGGTTGCCATGCCCTCCTCCAGGGGATCTTCCTGTCAGGGATTGAACCCAGGTCTCCTGCATTGCAGGCGGATTCCTTACTATCTGAGCCACCAGGGAAGCCCAAGAATACTGGAGTGGGTAGCCTATTCCTTCTCCAGAGGACCTTCCCAACCCAGGAATCAAACCAGGTTTTCCTGCATTGCAGGTGGATTCTTTACCAGCTGAGCTACCAGGGAAGCCCAGTTGAATGAATACTTCTTTAATATTACTCATTTTCTGGTCCAGAACATTCCAAGTAAGAGACACTTTAGGTCTTAGAAAATCTTAGAAAAACTTAAGAATGAAAAGGGATAGAGCCTTGAATTTCACATCACAGCTAAGGTGCTCAGATTTCTCCTTTGTAACTCAGAGGGTAGGAAGGAATTGTGTGCTCACAAAGTTCCACAGATAGCTGGTGGGGAGAGAATTTATTTGTAAGGAAACATAACTTTTTTACAGTTGCCCAAGATTAGATTATGTTTTAATGGCATCTCTTTTGGCAGGTTCAATAGCTGAGGCAAATTTTATTGTACACTAGGCCATACTTTGTATTCTTTCAGGCTTTTTCAAAATGTTAAAGATAATACAGTACCAGAGTGGCAGCATTGCAATTTGATTTTATATGACACAATAGCAGGATAGCTTTTTTACCTGTAACAGTTGACTGTTTCTTTGCCACAGTTCTTCATGTGGGATCCTACAAGGCATAAACTGAATTGTACTTAAAGACAACAATTAAAAGAAAGTACATCAGTAGTGTTTCTTGTCTGAAATGTTTAGAGAGAGGAAAAGGAAAAGACTAATATGGAGACATTCAAATATCAATAGAATGGCAGAACTTTTGTAAAATAAAATTCAGCTAATACTTTGTACAAAACCAAAGACCTTTGACAAGTGTTTGCAAAATATGTTGTTTAATACTTTTTAAACAAAGTGACATAATCATCTGAGACTGAAATATTCTTAAATTTTTTTTTCATTTTCCTGAAACATTCCTCAGCTCTTGATAACTAGTTTCTTAATATCCCAGTTACTCAAAAGGAGCTCAGATGTTTCCTCAAGTTTTCAATACTATTTTATAATTTTTAGAGGGTTAGGTAACATCTAGGGAACTCTTATGAGGAGATTGTGCTAGATATTTCATATAGTTAACATAGTTAATCTTTACCACAACCTTATTAGGTAGCTATTGTCACCTCCATTTTACAGGGAAGGAAGCAGGCTTAGAGAATGTGAATGATCCAGACTTTGGCAGAACTATTGTTTTTCTTAAAAACGTTTTCCTGACATTGTGTCATTTGATTCTTGCAACACAGTTTTCATGTTTCACTTCTACAAATGACCATGCTGAGGGCCAGAGAGGTAAAATGAGTTGCCAAAGGTCATATTTGAATAGTTTCAGGAAGAGTAAGATCTGAGGGAGATGTGGGCTTACTGTGGAGTTTTCTAAGGTGCTCAAGACGATCTTAAGGATATGTTACTCATGTATTGGAATTGTCAGTTGAAGACATGAGTGATCTGTAACATGGATGGAGTGAGAGCAGGTTGGTCTAAACTGAAAGTAATTGAACAAAACCTTCTTGAATATAGAGACTGCAACTTTCAAATCAGTTGCAGTTGCAAAAATCAGTTTTTAGTAAAACTGATTCAATAAAGGGAAACTCAACTTCAAAAAAGTAGGACCATGGCATCTCGTCCCATCACTTCATGGCAAATAGATGGGGAAAAAATGGAAACGGGTTAGGCTTTATTTTCTTGGGCTGAAAAATCACTGTGGATTGTGACTGCAGCCCTGAAATTATAAGATGCTTGCTCCTTGGAAGAAAAGCTATGACAAACCTAGACAGCATATTAAAAAGCAGACATCACTTTGCCAACAAAGGTCTGTATAGTCAAAGCTATGGTTTTTCCAGTAGTCATGCATGAATGTTCCACCATAAAGAAGGCTGAGTGCTGAAGAATTGATGCTTTCAAACTGTGGTGTTGCAGAAGACTCTTGAGAGTCCCTTGGACAGTAAGGAGATCAAACCAGTCCATCCTAAAGAAAATCAACACTGAAATGTTCAGTGTTCACCTGATGTGAAGAGCTGACTTATTGGTAAAGATCCTGATGCTGGGAAAGGTTGAGCGCAGGAGAAGAAGGGGGTGACAGAGATGATGGCATCTCTGACTCAATGGATGTGAGTTTGCGCAAACTCTGGGAGACAGGAAAGGACAGGGAAGGCTGGTGTGCTGCTGTCCACTGGGCTGCAAAGGGTTGGACACGACTGAGCGACTGAATAGCAACAGAAGGGATAAGGAATGACGCTACATGGTGATCAAGGGATCAGCTGAAGAAGATACAACAGTTATACATATCTATGGGCCCAACACAGGAGCACCTCAATACAAAAGGTAAATGCTAGGTCACAAAAGAGGAAATTGAAAGGAACACAGTAATGGTGGGGGGCTTCAGCACTCCACTTACACCAATGGACAGATAGATCATCTATACTGAAAATTAATAAAGAGGCACAGGCCTTAAATGACCCATTGGGTCAAATAGATTTAACTGATATTTATATTTATAGTATAAATATACTAAAACATCCATCCTAAAACATCAGAATATACTTTCTTCTCAAGTGCACATGGAACATTCTCCAGGATAGAGCACATCTTGGGTCACAAATGAAACCTTGGTAAATTTAAGAACCTTGAAATCATATCAGGTATCTTCTCTGACCACAATACTAGGAGATTAGAAATCGATTATAAGAAGAAAAATTGTAAAAAACACAAACACATGGACACTACACAGTATGCTACTTCATAACCAAGAGATCACTGAAGAAATCCAAGAAGAAATAAAAAAATATCCAGAAACAAAAGACAACGAAAATACGATGACCCGGAATCTATGGAATGCAGCAAAAGCAGTTCTAAGATGGAAGTTTATAACAATACAATCCTACCCCAAGAAACAAGCAATTTCAGATAAATAGCCTAACCTACACCTAAAGCAACTAGAGTCAACAACAACAACAACAACAAAAAAAACCCTAAGTTAGTGGAAGAAAAGAAATCATAAAAATTGGAGCAGAAATAAAAGAAATAGAAACAAAAAAACAATAGAAAAGATCAGTGAAACTAAAAGCTGATTTTTTTGAAAAAGATTATGAAAATGCATAAACCTTTAGCCAGACTCATTATGAAAAAAGGGGGGAGCACTCAATAAAGTTAGAAATGAAAAAGAAGAAGTTACAACTGACCCTGCAGAAATACAAAGGATCATAAAGACTACTACAAGCAACTATATGCCAATAAAATGGAAAACCTGGAAGAAATGGACAAATTCTTAGGAAGCAAGCAACTCAATCAAAAAATGGCTATAAGCCCTAAATACACATTTCTCAGAGAAGACATACAGACTGCCAACAAACACATGAAAAGATGCTCAACACCACTAATTTTTAGAGAAATGCAAATAAAAACTGCAATAAGGTATCACCTCACACAGGTCTGAATGGCCATCATCAAAAAAATTTACAAACAATAAATGCTGGAGAGAGCGTGGAGAAAAGGGAACCCTCTTACACTGTTGGTGGGAATGTAAGCTGGTGTAGCCACTATGAAGAACAGTATGGAGGTTCCTTAAAAAACTAAAAACAGAATGGCCATATGACTGAGCATATGCCCCCTGTTGAGCATATTGCCCAGTGGAAAGCGTGATTCAAAAATTACATGAGCCCCAGCTCTATTTACAGTAGCTGGGACATGGAAGCAACGCAAATCAGCAGAGGGATGGATAAGTGGTACGTATTGCAATGGAATATTTGTTGTTTAGTTGCCAGGTTGTGTCCCTACTCTTTGTAGTCCCATAGACTATAGCTCCCAGGCTCCTCTGTCCATGGGATTTCCCAGGCAAGAATACTGGAGTGGGTTGCCATTTCCTTCTCCAGGAGATCTTCCCAACCCAGGGATCAAATCTGTATCTCCTGTATTGGCAGGCAAGTTCTTTACCACTGAGCTATGAAGGAAGCCCACACATGAAATATTACTCAGCCATAAAAAGGAACAAAACTATGTCATTTGTAGAGAGGTGGATGAACCTAGTGTCTGTCAATACAGAGTGAAGTAAGTCAGAAAGAGAAAAATACATGTTAACACTTATTTGTGGAATCTAGAAAAATGGTAAAGATGATCTTATTGCAAAACAGAAATAAAGGCACAGATGTAGAGAACAAATGTAATGGATACCAGGAGGGAAAAGGAGGGGATGAATTGGAAGAGTGGAGTTTGACATATACACTACTGTGTGTAAAACAGATACCTAATGAGAAGCTACTCTACAGCACGGGACACTGCTGGGTGCTGTGTGGTGACCTGGATGGGAAGGAAATCCAAAAAGCAGATCTGTGTTGATGGATGGTTGGTTTACTTCCTGTGGAGCAGAAACTGACACAGCAGAGTAAAGTAACCAGAGTCCAGTTAAAAAAGAAATAGTCATGCCTGGGATAGTGCGCTAATGATAAAACAGAGAAACATGTGCTTTGAGTGTCACGTGGTTAATGATGGCTGTTCTTTCATGACAGTGCTGGGAGAAGGACTGGCCAAGGGAGACGGTGCCTTTCAGGCGGTGCTTTGCTGCATGCAGCTTAAAGGGAAGCTCCAGCCTGTGTCCCACATTCTTGCCAAGTCACTGACAGGAGAGTCCCTGGTATGTTGACCGGTTCTAAATTTGAGTGTCCAAAAATGGGTTCACATGGGGCTTCTTAGGTGTATTACCTGTGTCCTGTAGGTCCTGTCAGAAATCAAAGTTTGTGAGTAGCTGCTTCCTTCCTTTCAACATGCTCATATTTAAGCATTGGATTCTTGTATTAATGTAGTTTGTGATTAAGAGATAATTTTTAAAACTTTGAAAGTATAGAATAACTATAAGTGATTTTCTTTAGAGGTATAATTTAACAGAACCTGAAGGTATTTTTGAGTTTTAAAATGTTTCTGTGGATATATGATCTTATAGGTTTCTTAAATTTAGTCATTTATTGTATAAAATGCTTAAATTTATCTAAACTAAGTAATAATTACTTTTCTTTCTGATAGTGTTAATATTCATGACTGCTCTGATGAAGTTATCTCATTCTATTCAGACCTTGGGATAAATTTTTGTATGCACCGTTTAATTTTCTAGAGTTTTTGCCTGTTTTTGGATGACTTAATGGAAAGACTTCCTTTTTTGAACTTTAGAATTGACAATCTGTAGAAATTGAAAGAAAAGAGATGTTACAACTTTTTTTCACCAGTTGGTAGCTGTTACAAAACTGATACTTTTTGAGTCAGAATGAAAGTAAAAAAAAAATACATGTATACTTTGTTGTATTAATAACAGCATGAGTTCTCTGTACTTCTGAATTATGAACTGTGGAAAGCTGGAGCAAAGTTGTGTCTTCACTGCAGATAAATATATATCTGGTGAAAAAGAAGGAAATTAGGAAAGTACTTTGTATATTGTTGAGTGTAATATAATGACCCATCTCAGAGGGTAATTTAGTTATTTTCTAAGGAATTATTGTGCAGCGAATTGTTTAGTTGGCATAATAGTATCTTTTTATTTCACCATCTTAACAAATGAATATAAAAGCTAAGATATTTTATTAATATGGCAAAATTGTATGGGTATTTCGTTCTAAATAGATGATAAAGAATATTTCTCTTTATTATTTAGATAATTCTATCTTTAAGGATCTTTTCTATTTAAATTGAGCATATTACACAGTTTTACCTGTTGAATTTTTAAATTAAAATTAAGAAGCAGTTTTCTTTCAAATCTCAAGTGAAATTTGAATTTCTCAAGAGCTAATGTTTTATGTTTTCCTTCAACAGCTTTAATGAACCATCTTTAGGTGGTGTGATCATTGTATGTGAATCTGAATCTTAAGTAATTGAGTTCACCTATTTGTTTTAGGAATGGAGTTTTAAAAAGTTGAAGTTTATTTTTCTTTTTTACTTATCCTACTTTGAGTGATACTCATTGTGAATATGTTATTGAATTAATTTTAAATTCTTATGCAAGATGAATACAGTGTTTTAGGGCATACTGTATATTTTGTCCGGTTCATCTTTTTAACTTCCCACATAGAAGGTTGACTTTGTTATCACCTCTAATGGTAATGAGGATAGGAGAGGAGCATAGCATTAGTTTTCTTTTTATGGGTAAACCTTAGAAATAGCCAAAGAGTGAAAAAAAAAAAAAAAAGAAATAGCCAAAGAGTCAAGTTCAGAGTAAAAAACTAATATGCTGCTTGGTTTCCCCCTTTTTTATTTGCCCTTTCAGAATGGGATGGTAACAAAAGATTTGACAAGGCTGAAAACACTTCTTACAGAAACAGAGGTAAGACTATTTCAGCCAATCTCTTTGGGCAGAGTTTGACTTATTCTGAGTGGCTCGTGTTCAGTATTAAGACGTGGATGGTCACTGGGCATCAGAGGCTTTAACAGTGGGTAGGGAAGCTGTTAGACTTTCTGTAGCCAGGCTTGCTCCCATCCTGGGAGCTTTGCTTCCTCTCAAGGTGTCTGTGCATCCCAGGCCTTCTGTTTTGTCCCTAATTCTTTTTAGCTGTCTCTGTTCAATAAATGGAAAGGTGATTGGGAAATTTCGGTTTTTAACTACATCTGGCTATTAGAAAATATTTTCTAAGTAACTAATAAAAGTCTGTGATGTTTTTATGGAATGAGTTTAGGTGATGGAAATAATGTGTAACAGGGTAAATGGTGAACAAAAATATGCTCTGGTGATGACTTGAAGGCCAGGGACAGCAGGGCATGTAAAAGGACCATGGATTTGTAAGTCTCAAATTCCTGTTCCTCATACAGTCATGTAAATGTATTTTTATTTAGCTGTTTCATTTTATTTTTTCTTTTATTTTAAAAATAGGTGTTTTTGTCAGTTTTTATCATAAATGGAAATCCATGTAAACTGACTGACTGATTGGCTTATTTATTTAAAAACTGGCACCTACTATATGCCAGGTGTCATGCTTGGTGCTGTGGATACAGCCCTGAACAAGATACTCGTGGTCCTAGTCCTTGGGGAGGTTAAAGTCTTGGGGAGGAAATAGACAATGAATTAATTAATTAAACACAGGTATAGGTGTAATTCACATTGAGGTAAGTGGGATGAGCTTTCTGTGATGGAAAAATAACTGGAATGGTAGTGAGGGGATGAGACACTTAAGCTGAATTGAGAGTTGAGAAAGTGCTGTGTCATGGAGAGTGAGGTGAAGGGCGTTCCCGTCAGGCTGAGAGGATGAGAAGAGCACCCAGGTGCAAACCTTGACCTCCTGTAGGTCACACTTCAAGTCTCATAATGCATTACAGTTCATAGCAACAAATAAGTATGCGAAGAAGACAGTCATTATGAGTTACATAAGCTGGATAAAGTTACTGTTTTGCTACAATTCAATAGTCTTTTGAAATATATTATTTTCTTAGTCTTATTATGAGTTAACTGAAAATCAATAAGCTCTAACTTCAGAGCCATTTCCCTCTGGTATATATGTAGTCTTTTTAATTTCTAAGAAGTAAAAGAAGACAATTATAAATGTTCTAGACTTTTAAAATGAAAACATAAAATAAGATGATTTTCGTTTTAAGATTTTTGGCCTTGTTCATCTCTCTTGTTACCTTAATTGAATTTGCAGCTTTACATCTGATAATCATACACAAATATATGTAAAGTTTTAGCTTTGATATTTATAATCCTGTTCTGTATAAGGTTACAAATATCACTTAACTCTCATTTTGTTACCATACTTTTGGAATAAGTGACTTAAGTTTTGTTTATAATTTCTATGTAACCAGAGTAGTAGTATTTTTGGTTAGTGAACTGGTACTAATAAAAAAAAAGCCATTTAGAAAAAGCTAACAGACAGTGTTACTCTTATTTATAATTATACTTGATGTATTTAAAAATAGCAACAATTTGTTATTTAAAAATTGAACTGAGCTGATGTTTAACCTGCAAGTGCTAGTGGATTAGAATAAAGACATGAAACTAAAGACGGACTAATGAAAACAGAGAGACAATACATATTCTTGAGAGAAATTTCAATATCAAATCAGTATTTGATTGTAAGTTTATAAGAATTCTAGCAATGTGAAATGTCTGCTTTCCCTGAAGGTCTCAGTAAAGATTGACGATCAGAAGCTTGTTGATGTTGCCTTTCTGTCTTGGGCTCTGAGCATATGAAAAGGGTATTTTAAAAAATACAATACGTTGGAACCTAAAAGCCACAGTGGCCAATTTTCTTATTCTTACCAGCTCTTCTGATGAGGGTGGGCCGTTCACCAGTGCCCACCCCCCCACCCCCACCACCCCCTTGAAGCTGAGAACTACAGTGTCAGCACAGACGCACCCTGCCACTGCAGACTGTTGTAGATGCGGACTCAAAAACACACCATGTGTCTTTCCCTTTTAGCAGTTATAAATGCTTTAAGCTTTCTTTCATCACTAAAACATCTTCCCCCATTTTTTCTTGCATATTTGGTAAATTTATTTTGATAAATTTTTTTAGAAGAGATACTTTCAATTCATACTTGAAGTGAATTTTTAGCTCTTACATTTATAAATTCCGTGTAATTGGAATCATATTTTAAGGGCTAGTGTGGGACTATACCACTTAGATCTTGCTTATAGAATTTTAAAGGATTGTTTAATACATCTTTTTGGTGGGTATAGAGTCTTCATAATGTGAATAGTTACGTCCTGATTTATTTGCTAGTTTATACATAGTCTTAAACTTGGTCCTCGTTTTACAAAAAAAAAATTGAGTTGTCTTCAAACACTATTTAGTAAGTAGTTGGAGAATCTGAAAGTTTTTTCCTGGTTTAGTTCCACCCCAACCTCAAAAGGGTCCAATTTAATCAGTGACATGTAAATTATGGTGATACTGTTTCAGTTATATCCAATTAACATTTACAACATTCTTTCTATGGTACAAAACATTCCAAATTTTGTCTTGGGGTACTGTTTCCTCCTTGTTATTCAGTTCAGCGTTTACTGAGTGCTATGCTGTTCACGGGTCTGTGGGTTTTGGAAAGCTGAGAGAGCCATGGAAAACAGTCTGAAGGGCCAACCCAGGATGTGCATAGCTAATGTACCCACAGGGCTGCCTATGGTCAGTAAGTGCTGTAACAGAAGAACAGGCAGGGAGGGGGGAGACAGACACCCTGTGGGAAACCAGGGAGGCTAGAGTGTGAGAATTGCGGTTAAAGGATGGAGGCAGCTGAGGGCAGAACCAAAAGTGACTTGGTACAGTAAGGTGGCAGTTGGCTGGCTTTGGGGCAGATAAGGCAGGTAGAATGAGGCACTTACAGGGCAGTGGAGTGGGGTTGAGTACGAGATAGACACGAGAGGCATTCTAGACCTCGGTGGGCAAGATTCGGAAACTACTCAGCAGAACAGAAAAGGGAGGGTTCAAGATGTCTTTTAGGATTTCAGTCTGGCTCTTTTTGGGGAAGGTGAATCCATTAACTTGAGACAAGGAGCACTGAAGGAAGATGAGATTTGAAATTAAAGTTGATGAATTTTATTTTAGACATACTATGTTTGAAGTGCTTGGGTGGTCATCCACCCACCCACCCACCCATCCATCCATCCATCCACTCACCCACCCCACCCACCCATCCATCCATCCACCCACCCACCCATCCATCCATCTACCCTTCCATCCATCCACCTACCCACCCACCCACCCTTCCATCCAGCCAGCCAGCCAGCCAGCCATCCACCCACCCACCCACCCACCCACCCACCCATCTACCCACTCATCCATCCACCCACCCATCCATCCATCCATCCATCCATCCAGATTTACTAGGCATTCATTACATGCCAGATCCTCTGAGGCATAAGAATGCAGTCAGGCAGTCAGTTGTAGGCTGTTAACAGAGAATCTGTACGTGGCTGACAGGGACCCAGCAGGTAAAATACTACAGAGTCGTTAAGTGAAAATGCTCTAGCTGACACTCAGTTGAAATTGGGGATGTGAAGCTTACTTAGAGTAAAGTAAGAGCCAAAGGGGCGGATGGAGGATTTGTCTGTATTAGAGGAAGTCAGAGTGAGTGGGTCCTCAGCCACGGTCTCCACCGTGGGAGAAGGGCTCATCCCAGGTGGTGAGCGGTGGCGCTGCACTTGGTGGAGGTGGGGTGGGGAGGGGGTGATGCTGCCCCAGCTGGCCCTGCTCCCGGTGTTAGAAGAGGAGAGACAGACACTCAGCGGGGGAGGGCGCTGCTCCCTGGGGCTCAGGGCTGGGGGCCGAGACTGCTTTTGCCCACAGGTAATTTTTATGTAGGGAATTTTTGTCAGTTTCCTTAATGCGGGCCACACAATTACTTCTTTTCCATATTTAAACATGGAACCGTAGAGCAAAGAACAAAAAAGACCACTTGCAATCTTAATGTTTATTAGGTTTCTAAATACTCCATCTCAAGCTTTTTAAAAAATGTTGAAATTTTCCAAGTTTAATCAAATCAGCTAGTTATTTCTTATATAAAAATTTCTTTCATTTGAAAAATTGCAGACAGCAACTAGTAACGTCCTCTCTGGATATCATGTGGAAGACTTAGAGGAGGGTAAGTACTAAACTGTGCAACTTCTGTAGCTGTAATTACATTTGGGCATTGCTTTTTGTTGATTAATGGGAGGAAATTTCTGAGTTATAGTATAGGTTAGTGGAAGCATAGAAGATAATATAAAAAATTCATTTAAGAAGTAGTGTGGATGAAAGCAATTTTTTTCCCCTAGCCCCTATTCATAGAATAGTAGAGGAATGGAGTTGGGAGGTAATTGCAGAAGTCATCTGTTTCATCTCTTTTCCTCCATATATGTAGTTCTAAATTTAAACCTCATTCTTAGCAATCTATGGAGGGAGATCTTTTCTCCTTTCTCACGCTCTATCACATGCTGGTACAGTTATTACTTTTTGGAGATTGTCCTGCCAGTATTAAGGTCTGTGGGCTCCTCTCCTCTTCCCAGAGGAAGGTGAAAAGAGACCAGCACCCACTGAGTGTTTGCTCGGTGATGTCTCCCGTTTAGTGGCCTTCACAAAACAAGGACTGAGTTCTTAGAGCCCTTCTCCGTCTTTTTGATAAGTGATGAAACTGATGTTTGTTAAGGTTCAGTAATTTCCCAGTCACACATACAGTAAAGGGATGAATCATAGCTTTAAGGTCAGTCTGGCTCAGTGGATTTTGTCGGGAGGTATTGGCTGGGCACCGTGACTTGTGAGGAGGCAGGAAATGGCCTCAAGGTCCTGGAGGCTTGCTGCTGCTGAGCCTTGATGGCTCCAGCCTTTTTTCTTGGACACTTTGTTTCCCTTGGATTATGTAACCTTTTATCTGAATGCATCAAAATTCACTGTTTTCAGAAATAAACACATGTTATTTTTAGCTCCTATCTCAGAATTCACCTTTATGAACTTTGTTTTAATTGTTAAAAAAAGGATTACTTTATGCTATGACATGTGTCAGACACCCCCTAAGGAACATGGATGGTAATGTGGAACTTACTCCATATACAGGACTGGAATTTGTTTTACAAAATTTCCTCTTCCCAGGAGACCATAATTTTCTGATTCCGGAAGTAGTTCCTAATAGAGATGCAACTCATACCTAAGATGTGACAAGCATGCCAACACATCCCCCTTTAGGTGCCAGGGGAGAGACTGCACTTGGAGTATGTCCACCAGTTGCTGGGATAGAGTAAGGGTCGTTCACTTGTTTTAGCGGTTGTGTAAACTGCTTCTTCAGTGATTTCTAAGTTTCATGTGGCTAACTAATCCATTTGATTGGTGAATTACTTTTTTTGGTAGAGACAAGCATGTCATGTTCATTTTACATCATCTGAGATGATGTGTATGGAGGGTTAATAGTATTTCTTACACATTAAATATCAGCAAGCCTCAAATGATAAGACTATATCCTGATTACTCTCTAGGATCTTGTAATGGTTGGCATTTCCGCCCACCACCTAGGGGAATCACAAGCAGCGAGGAATATACTTTGTGTAAAAGGTAACGTGAATTTTTTTTTTAAACCAATGACATATCTTTATTCAAAGGATAGTTAATTTTCCTTCACTTTTTGAAAATAATTCAAATTAAAGAAGATAAAAGAAGTGAAGGAAGAAGTATAATGATTGAGTAAAATGGTTTATTTTCAGTTTGAAACAGAAGCCATAATGGTCATTATCATTAAATAATAAAAATCAAAACCATATTGATGATCCTTCTTTTAATTATAAAGAACAATGATCTAAATGGAAATTGTTAAGACTTTTGTCATACCAGTTGGAATAATATGACTTAATTACTGGTCTCTTGTTTATGTGAAATTTGCCTACCTAAATTATGATGATTTAAACTGAAGTTACCTTATATAAACTGAAATAGAGCATAAAATAGATAAAGAGATGTTGAATTATTTTGATAACTTTTCTAAGAAAAAAGAAAATCTATTACCTTCACATAATCTTATATAGAATTTATGAGTAGTTTATATTTGAAGGGCACAATTTAGTGATTATATGTTAAGGTAGAAAGAATGATTAAAGTCACATCAGAAGGTTCTTTTTATAAGAACTAGTAGCTAGTGGTTTTTTAGATACAAGTTCTAGTTACTCTAGATTGCTTTTGATAATGAAGGAAATTTGATATGTAGTTTTGATTGAATTGTCAAGAGGTCAGTTTTGATTTTATAGTAGAAATAAAGAAACTGAGAGGTAAATCTGAAGATTCTGGTGGCGGAGAGGTAGGATGCAATCTTATGCAAAGGACGTATAAGAAGTTTTGTAGTCCAGATAGACTATCAAGCCTTCCATTTTTAGGGAAATAATTTAAAGCAACAGGAAAACAAATATTTGGCTCATTAAGATATACTAAAGAGAAAAAAAAAGGATGATTTTAAATGTCTTCTATGAAGCATATGAGAACTTAATAGCGTAATTTAAGTTCAAATACTTCGTGTATCGTCAAAAAAAAAGCTTTAAACACACTTGTCTTTTCAAGTAGGATGAGCCACTTGATGGTTCATTTTGTATTTCTTATTGTCCATATTTTTCCAATTGAAAATCACCTAAAACATAGCATCCTTCTTAACCCATTTGCTATTTATAACTTGATTTTCATTTTTTTCCCTCTCAGAAGATCTTTCATTAATTTTTTAATGTTTCAATTGTTTAAAAACTGACTGGATCTCTTACTTTATAGAGTATTTAAAACTTAAGGTTACTGATCAGTCTTGAATTTTTATCTGTTTTGACTATCGCATTGTCAGTTGAATTTTCTGAGTCATAAATGCTGAGAAATCATTAACTATATATCCTTTAAAATGAACATTTGTGAATTTACCCATTGAAGAACTTAATCTATTGAAATAATTAAGATTCTTATATAAAACTTTTATTCCTAATTTATTTAAAACTTAAAGCAAATTAATATAGTCCAGTATTTTCAATGAAATATAGGTAATAGTAATGTAGAGAAGAGTGAAGACATTACATTTGAAGGTGAAAAGTAGAAGTCTTGAAATGTTAATTCAGTGACATATTATATTTTTTTTCAGAACAAAATTCCTAGGATGTGAAAAATTTTCCATAGGTCCTTTCAGTTTGGGAAGTAGGGCATACCTGTGCTTGACGAACTAATCCACTTGATGTCAGTGTTGCTTTAGAGAAACTGCTCTAGGAAGAATTGTCTAAGAGAGTTGTTTTATCACGAAGGAAACTACCTTTTCAATGCCCATTTCTGTGGGTGGGGATGGTTATGAATATGTTCTGCTTTGTCACCCCTTATTCCAGAGAAAGAGGTCAGTGCATGTGGGGGGAGAGGGGTTGCTGCTTTATTAACTGTTGTGAATGTTCTCTAACCTCATCTTCCTCCTCTGTGATAAACAAACCCTTTCAGGAGATGAAGTTTTGTTTTTGTTATTGAAGAGACGGAGGGCAAATGCTGGAAGTTTATCTTTTAAATGGTCCAACAAAGTATATGATAAAACAGTCTTTCCTATTCTACTTAGATTTTTAGAGCAAGGAATCTGTAGGTATGGTGCGCAGTGTACTTCAGCACATTCCCAGGAAGAACTAGCAGAATGGCAGAAAAGATATGCTTCACGGTTGATAAAATTGAAACAGCAAAATGAGAATAAACAGCTCTCAGGCAGTTACATGGAAACCTTGATAGAAAAGTGGATGAATTCATTATCTCCTGAGAAAGTGGTGAGGAAAATAAACTGCATTTTTTTGTTTGTTTGTTTGTTTTAAATAGTGACCTTGTTTGAATCTTGACTTTATTTTGTGCTGTGTTTTGGTTTATATCCCTATCCTCTGTGAAACACTTGATTCTTGATAAAGTGTTTTGGTAGCAAAAGTAGACCCATTTACTAAAATAAAGAGCAGAACTAAGCCATTTGTTTGGAGACTTGCAGGAACTACATTAACTTGTCTTCATTCAGGGGGTTTTTGCTGCCATTTTGTTGTTGTTGTTATTGTTAGTTTTCTTATGTCTCTTAGTTTAGCTTTATTATATTTTGTACTAATAAAAATAACTGAGAATTAGTGTATAAAGTACCTTACTTTGTAAGCAGTTCCATCAGCATCTTTACCGTTGACATTTATTTACCATGCCAAAGCGTCTGTGTTCTCAGGAATGAGAGCATAATGGGACCTGCTCTCTGTTTTCAGCTCAGTGAGTGTGTGGAAGGAGTGAAGGTAGAGCATGACCCCGGTCTGTCCGTCACCGTCAACACCAAAAAGTCCCACCAGACCTGGACCTTCGCTCTCACCTGTAAGGTATGAGTTTTGTGATAATTAAACAATGTGAATTTCTTTCCATTTTCTTAGAGTTTTATTGGACCTTTAAATCTGTATATTGAAAGAGCATTGAAAATTATGTAGGTTCTATATTATAATAAAGTGTATTTCTTGATATATTTTGATCATCAAGGGTATAGTTTTTTGTTTTTTAGATTTTTGAGATAATATCTGTGTAGATACCGAGATACTTGCTTATTTATTTATTTGGTGAAGCTATGTTTGACATATTTAACATGTTGTCTTCCAAACTTGAAACGTAGGATGCGGTTCATGGCTTATAGTTAACTATTTAAAAGTTGAATTGTTTAATCTGGCAGTTCTAAACTATTGAAACAACAACTTGTTTTTATTTTTGATTTCATGAAATCACAAATTCTGTGATAACAGATTTTTAATTTGAGGCATTTTCTGCAGTGCTTCCTATCTTGAATTATAATGTTTAAAGTTTAAGAATGAAGCAAAGTAAAAAATTTCTGTTAATATGTGCAGTGGAAAAGTTTTGTGTACTTTTTTATAATGTTTCCTCCACTGTACCATCTGCATCTTGGGATGAAAAATCCGGGAACATTTGGCTTCAGCCTTGAACCCAATCCAGTGCTTTCAGAAGTAACTGCTCTCCTGTGAAGACTTCCTACTTGAGGCCAAGGGATGGCAAATTGGAGGTGATGGTGGTACAGGGTAAAAGCGTTTGCCACAGTGAACGATGAATGTATCACAGAAAGAGCAGGGAGGCTAGAAGTGTAAATATATCGTTTTTGGAAATGGCAACCTTATTGAAATATAATTAACATCATAAATATATCATTTTAACAAATGATTTTTTTTAACCTTTCTGATTTTTTTTTCTTAAGTGGCTTATGAGTACAATTTGTATTTTTAATATAGTATCTTAGAAGCATGGGAAAGTAAGTCCCTTACGGAAATATTTTCATTGAAGAGCCCAATTACAACTGGATCTTTCACCCCCTTGTACTCAATGAATTATTTTAACTTCCTTGTAGCCTGCAAGAATGCTGTGTCGCGTAGCGTTGCTTTACGACGCTCATCGTCCTCACTTTAGTATCGTTGCAATATCTGCCGGAGATAGTACCACCCAGGTATCACAAGAAGTCCCAGAAAACTGTCAAGAATGGATAGGAGGGAAGATGGCCCCAAATGGATTAGATCATTACGTGTATAAAGTCGGGATAGCATTTAACACAGAAATATTTGGAACTTTTCGCCAAACCATAGTTTTCGACTTTGGATTGGAACCAGTACTCATGCAAAGAGTAATGATTGATGCAGCTTCTACAGAAGGTAATATTTAGACTTTTTCCCCCTGATACGATGTATTAAAAGGCACTATAACAGCAACATTAAAAGATATGTATTGGCCTCTAAATATTCCATGGTTAGGGAGGGAACAGTAAGGAAAAACATCCCAAGTTTTTTGACTCATTTACTGTATGATGGAATTAGAATGTTTGCATTATACCCTGGTCACTTTATACAGTCATCAGGCAGAGCTCGCTTTGAGGTTCCCCAGACTGGTATGAGTAGGTGATCAGGTCTCTTTTTGGTCTGCCAACTTCATTGGTTGATTTTATTCAGCACAGTAAAACCTTTCAGTATTAATTTGGGTAGAATATAATTTTAATGGTAATTGTGAATACACCTACAGTGTCTGTTTCCATGTTCTACTGACGGTCAAGTTAACTTTGTTCTTATTAGTACATCACCTCTGAATGAAAAGTCCTAAATACTAGCTTTCATAAGTTGATTTCACTAGTATAAAGGAGACCAAGGTGCCTTTACTAGGATCTGCTTCGTGGTCTTGGGAAGAGGTCCTGGTTTCAACATGTAGGCACCTGTGGAGATGATGAATTACTGTGTGAATTATCTATTACTGCCTCAACTTAAATTTTATGCCAAGATCCAGCTGGTTAAGGGAGGGGCATGTTAGCCTGCATTTCTTTGACTCTTGGTTGGATTTGGTGGTGGTTTACTGACTCTTGGTGGTGTCTGACTCTTTGAGATCCTGTGGACTGTAGCGCCCCCAGGCACCTCTGTTCGGGGGATTTCCCAGGCATGAATACTGGAGTGGGTTGCCATTGCCTTCTCCAGGGGATCTTCCTGACCCAGGGGTTGAACTTACATCTTCTGCATTGCAGGTGGACTCTTTACTGCTGAGCCACCAGGGAAGCCCCATATGAATTAAAAAAAAATTTTGGGGGGCGGTTCAAGATGTGCTTCTCACAAATTTGTGGCAAAGGACATTTACAGAAAAAGAAAGTTAGTGACTTTTCCCCTTGCTTAGAACACAAACTGTTTTAATAAACTTTATACCTCAACTTTGAGTAATGGAAGATTTTTGCTTGACAAAACTGATTTGGAATTCTGCTTTGAATATCTGAAAGCTATATGTTGGAAATTAATTCATGTATTTAAATTTGAAAACTTGATGTTATTCATTACTTTTGGTCTAGCAATATATGTTAACTTAGCACTAAAAGTTAGTATGTCTGAAAAATTATTTCCAGCTGTCAAAGTTGTTGGTAAATTAAGGACATATATACACACACAATTATACATATATAAATATATATAATATTTATTATTACAGGATCAGAAAATTAATAGAAAAATAGATTTTAAAATCGTTTGTTAATAAATACTAAGTATAACTGAGTAGAAGCACATAAACAGTGTGAGGTACTCCTTTGTTGTTACTCCACTGTTTAAACTTTTTATTAGCCTCATTAAGAGAACAGACAGCATGGATAAGCTAAGAGATGTTCATCTCACCTCTGTATAGCTGTCTTAGTGAAAGGAACGATGTTGAAAAGGATAACTGAAATCCTAGTGTGGGTTTCCTTTCGAATTTTGTTTTATTAAAGCCACAGACCCAGATGTTTTCTAAGGAAGAGTGTTGTGTCCAGTTTTGGAATTAGGAATCATTTCATCTCATTCTATTTAAGAACTAGATAAATATACCTGTTTTTAATAAATTCCACATTTAACATGCATTTGTGGCATACCTCTTCACCCCTTGTGCTAAGTGCAAAGAACACTGGATTTTTTCCTCCTTGCTTCTTATCTTACCCACTGTCCAGGTTTTCTTAAGGATAATTTTCAAGTCTGCTGTACTACATACTTCAGGAGAAAATGGACCAACCCTTTGGATACTTTATTAGAATAGTAATTATACGGCTGAAACGAGAGCATTTGCTGTTCATAGTAATCAGAGGGGTGAGGGAAGTTGGGCAGCAAATCTTGTGTCCCACGGGTTGACTCCAGCCTTGAATTCTATTTTTGATAGTAGCAGTTCTTCTCGTATGTTATCTTCAGGAAATTAGGCATGTTCTAACTATCTTTAAGTTTTTCTTATGAATTTCTCTTAAAATACTTGTGTAGCTTCTACCCATCATATCTCAGGGTAACAAATTCCATACGTTTATAATTTGTCAGGGTTTCAGATTTTTTATTATAGAAGTTAGTTAATAAAGCAGCGTTAAACCCTTCCTAAGTGATTTTATGAATATTGATTCTAACCTGTTCACGTTTCATCTTCCCAGAATTTTTTTTTTTTAGCCCAATCTAGATTGAAGAAAAGTACTTAATTACCAAGAATGAACTGGCTCAGACCACCCTGAGTGGTGCACACGTCTGGGTTAGATGTTGGCAGGTGTGCATGAGTGTGCACGTGGGCGGAGATGAGCCCCGAGAGTGGGGCTGTGTCCAGTGTCCCGGGGGGAGCCTCAGCTTCCTCCTCTGTTTGAAGAGGAGCTCTTAGGACCTAATGGCCTTTAAAGGTCGTTGAATGGGAATTAAACAAGTTTAATTTAAAGAAGCTTTTTACTGCTGAGAGGACGGGAGGCAGAATTTTGTTTCAAGACCAGCATGACTAGGGAAACAGAAGTGGTTCTTGCGGGAGATTCCTCAGTAGTCGCTGGCCCGGCTCATATTGGACACCTGAGTTAATGGCCAAGATCTGTAGTTTGTAGACTTTCTGATGCCGGCACGCAAGGATTTTCTCAAGATTGTTCTTTCTGCTCCCCTAGCTCTCCTCTCCTCTGTTATTGTATTTGCAGTTAGTAAAAAGAGGGAATAAAAGTTAACATTGTTTTGGATCTGTTTTGAAATTCTTGTGCTTCCTGCTGAAGACACTCATTTTAAAAATTTCTTAAAATCATGGCACTAAATAGATGAAATGAGAAAAACAAATACTATTTCTCAAGGCACTTTTACCAAAAAGCCTGAATACTTTTAGCCCAGGGTGGAATGATTTTCTGTATAATTTGCCTTATATATTAAATAGGTAATACAAAAAGTTCTTTTTAGAGGAAAGTTGTACCATTTTAGTTTTGTTTTTATCCCAGTTACTTAAATGTCAAGAATAACTAGTGACTTTTTAAAGAATGGGAATATAATATTGATGTAGGCATAGTCTGAATCCATTCCTTATTTAAAATAAATGTATGAAGTATCATTTCCCTATGCCCAAAGAATACACATCCTTTTATTATATATTAAATTGTTCTGTACTATGCAGAGTTTAGTTTTTTATTTTAAAGGGCTGGTTATTTGGGTTGTCACTGTACCATTTGTATTTCTTCTTTTGACTTTTGAATTAAGGAAGAAAAGTAAGTACATTCTTGCTATTTTGTTAATAGTATCTGATCTTTAGTGACGGTATAGTTTTGTTTTAGGAATGTTGGCGTTTGTATAATTTAAATATCTTTTATAGCTATGCTCTAATGAATGAGTAGGAAAGGTCCAATATTAGAGTGATTTAGGACAAAAATGCAGTTAGTTTACTTTATGAAACTTCTGCTTTTGAGGCTGTTGCAAAAACCAACCATCATTGTCTCTTCCAGAGTATTTTTAAAATGCAAAATTTCGATGAGAAAACCATCTTTGTATCTTGATGGTTATACTACTGTTTATATAGCTGTTTGATGAATAATAAAACTTGGTTCCTTTGCAAGGAACAAAGACTAGAAATCAGGACTCTTCCATGTTAATATTTAAAGATAATTAGGATGAACTATTTTCTAATATTGAGAAATTTCTCTTGGAGGATGACTATACTTATATGTTTATAATTTATACATAGCATTTTAATATAGTAAAAGCTGTCACTAAGCAAGACAAGACAATTATACAATCTGCTCTAATTTCATAGATAGCACAGTTTAACTTTGTACTTTGTAGACTAATCACTGTTTAAACTTGTTATTATTTCTTCCTGAAATTTTAATAAGTTATAAGACCATCTTTCCAATTATATTAAATAAAAACTGGGTCTTAGCCTAGTGAGTTGGTCAGGTTTCACATCAAAGGTGTCTGTGTTCCATCCAGCAGAAGGCTGAAGCGCACTGCGCACAGTGAGCCTGTTATGCTCAGAGTTTTCGTCGCGACACGTTTTGCCCTGTGCCGCATTTTCCCTAGAGCTGGCAAGCTCAAACAGCCATTCATTTTGACATTGTGCCCTACTCACCATGCAATTTAACTGAGGCTAAACTGGATTTATCTGAAATGGCATTTGAATAGTACATTGTACCATGTTTTAATGTGCAGTTTAATGTGGGAAAAAAACACAAAAGGTTTTTGTTTGTTGTAGTTTGATTTTCAGAGGGTTTCACTATGCTTTACCACACAAGATTTAACCTCTCACAGTTTTCTAATCTTTTTCTATAATGGGGCAGGTATTGCTGGTAGGAGGAGAAAAGTGATTATCACCTAATAAAAATTTGTCTTATGAAAGATTTACCATACTTTCTGCAGATCAGATTTCTCTTGACTGAAGAGTTAAATTCTAAATTCTCTTCTGTATTTTTAAAATGTTAATAACTATTTCTGGTGTGTCCCAGCCTGAGGTAGAAAAGAATATTTTTTACATGTATTCCTATTTATGTTATTTTGTTAATCTAGACCAAAAAAAAAAAAAAAAAAAAAGATTTATGATGTGGGAAAAATACTCTGTCAAATGGGGTTTTGTACTATTTCATTTTTAAGAACTTTAGCTCTAGCATACAAAATTCTCATACCAAAATGCATAATGTATTACTTGAGAATTTTAATGTTGTGTTCCTTTATAAATGTGTTTTTTGTTTCCATTTAGATCTTGAGTACCTGATGCATGCAAAACAACAGCTAGTAACTACAGCTAAACGTTGGGATTCTTCTTCTAAGACTATTATAGATTTTGAACCTAATGAAACTACTGATTTGGAGAAGAGCCTTCTTATCAGATACCAAATTCCTCTCTCTGCTGACCAGCTGTTTACCCAGTCCGTTTTAGACAAATCATTGACCAAGACCAACTATCAGTCACGGTTGCATGACCTTCTTTATATTGAGGAGATAGCCCAGTATAAGGAAGTCAGCAAGTAAGTTACTTTAGAAACACTTCTTTCTTTCTTTTTAAAAATCTACCCTTTGGATGGTATTGTTCATATTTAAACTAAGGAGGGGGTGCCTTAGTGAAGTCAGGTAGTGAAGTGGTTGTTACTCAGTAGCTGTTTTTCAGCACTGGTGCCTGAGCTTCTCCAGGCAAGAACTGTGCTCACCTTGGCGTCTCTCATCTTTAGTACCTCCGTCAGCCCCACGTGACTCTGCCATGTTCTGGGAGTATGAGCACACGCATGGTCCTTGCTCTTCAGGAGGTTTCTCTCAGTGGCAGAGCAAGCACTCAATGATTTTTTTTTTTTTTTTTTTTGAAAAAATGTACAAAAAAGTGGCAGAGACCACATATTTTGAAAAGTAATCATGAGAGTCGTATTGAGGGAATTCATACTGGTTTCTTACATTTTAATTATAAGGATTGGACTGTATAGGAACACCTCAGAGATGGTGTAGGTTCAGTTCCAGGCCTCGGCAGTAAAGTGAATATTGCAGTAACGCAGGTCACATGAATTTGTTGGTTTCCCGGTGCACATATGAGTTAGGGTTACACTATGCTGTAGGCTATTAAGTGAAATAGCATTATGTCTAAAACAATGTACATATCATAAATAAAAATACTTTATTGCTAAAAATTGCTGACCATCATCTGGCAGATCGTCATCTTTTTGCTGCTGGAGGGTCTTGTGTCAAGTGTTGATGGCTGCTGACTGATCAGGGTGGTGGTTGCTGAAGGTTGGGGTGGCTGTGGCAATTTCTTAAAAGGCAGCAATGAAGTTTGGTGCATCAATTGACTCTTCCTTTCATGAACAATTTTTCTGGAGCATGCGGTGCTTTGTGAGAGCATTTTATCCACAGTTAGAACTTCTTTCAAAATTAGAGTCAGTCCTCTCAAACCCGGCCACTGCTTTATCAACTAGGTTTATGTCATATTCTAAATCCTCTGTTGTCATTTCAGCAGTCTTCACAGCCTCTTCACCAGGTGTAGATTCCATCTTAAACCACTTTCTTTGCTCATCCATAAAAAGCAACTCCCAGCTGTTAAAGTTTTATCACAGTTTGCAGCAGTTCAGTCATGTCTTCAGGCTCCACTTCTACTTTCCTTGCTGTTACTACCACATCTGCAGCTCCTTCCTCCACTGAAGTCTTGAACCCCTCCAAGTCATCATTCCAACAAGACTGTGATTGATGTTGATATTTTGACCTCTTCCCATGATTCATGCATGTTCTTAATGGCATCCAGGATTGTGAATCCTTGACAGAAGGTTTCCAGTTTACTTTGCTGAGGTCTGTCAGAGGAATCACTGTCTATGGCAGCCTTATTATTTCTTAAATAATAAGACTTGGAAGTCTAAATTACTCCTTGATCCATGAGCTTTAGAATGGATCTGTGTTAGCAGAATGGATCAGCATTAGTCATGTTGTTCATCTCCATCAGACCTCTTGGGTGACCAGGTGCATTGTCAGTGAGCAGTAGTAATTTAAAAGGAATCCTGTTTGCTGAGCAGATGTCAACAGTGGGCTTACAATATTTAGTAAACTATATTGTAAACAGATGTGCCATCATTCAGGCTTTGTCGCCCCATTTATAGAGCATAGATGGAGTAGATTTAGCATAATTCTTAAGGGCCTTAGGGTTTTTGGAATGATAAGTGAACATTGGCTTCAACTTAAAGCCATCAAGTGTGTTAGCCCGTAATGAGCTTCAGCCTGTTCTTTGAAGCCAGGCATTAACTTCTCTCTGACTGTAAAGTCCCAGGTAGAGTCTTCTTCCGATAGAAGGCTGTTTCATGTACACTGAGAGTCTGCTGGTTAGTGCAGCCACCTTCATTAATTATCTGAGCTCCATCTTCTGGGTGACTTGTTAACAGCCTTTATATCAGAGTTTGCTGCTTCACCTTGCACTTTTACGTTATGGAGATGGTTTCTTTCTTAACCTCATGAACCAAACTCTGCTAGCTTCCAGTTTTTCTTCTGTGGCTTTCTCCCTCTCTCAATTCAGTTCAGTTCAGTTGTTCAGTCATGCCCAACTCTTTGTGACCCCGCGGACTGCAGCATGCCAGGCCTCCTTGTCCATCACCAACTCCTGGAGTTTACTCAAACTCATGTCCGTTGAGTCAGTGATGCCATCCAACCATCTCATCCTCTCGTCCCCTTCTCCTCCTGCCTTCAGTCTTTCCCAGCATCAGGGTCTTTTCCAGTGGGTCAGTTCTTTGCATCAGGTGGCCAGAGTGTTGGAGTTTCAGCTTCAGCATCAGTCCTTCCAATGAATATTCAGGACTGATTTCCTTTAGGATGGACTGGTTGGATCTCCTTGCTGCCCATGGGACTCCCTCCCTCAGCCTGTGTAGAATTGTCAGGGCTTATTGTGGATGAGGCTTTGGTTGAAGGGAGTGTTGTGGCTGGTATCACGTATCCAAACAACTAGCATTTTCTCCATATCAGCAGTAAAGCTGTTTTTCATTCTTACCATTTGTGTGTTCACTGAAATACAACTTCTAATTTCCTTCAAGAACTTTTCCTCCACTTTCACAACTTTGGCTAACTGGTGCAAAAGGCCTAACTTTTGGCCTCTCTTAGCTTCAACAGGCTTTCTTCATTAAGCTTATGAATCATTTCTAGCTTTTGGTTTAAAGTGAGAGGCGTGACTCTTCCTTTCACTTGAGGCTGATTATAGGGTTATTAATTGGCCTGATTTCATTATTGTTGTGTGTCAGGGAATAGGGAGCCTGAGGAGAGCAAGAGAGATGGGGGAATGGCCAGGTGTGGAGCGGTCAGAACACACGCATTTGTCGACTGCTGTCTTGAATGGTTGCATTTCGTGGCATCCCAAAACAGTTAAAGTGGTAACATCAAAGATCACCACCACACATGTAATTATAGTGGAAAAGCTTGAAATACTGTGACAGCTACCAAAATGTTACACAGAGATGTGTAATAAACAGTTGTTGGAAAAAAAATGGTGCCTATAGCCTTGCTTGACTTAGGGTTGCCATAGACATTCAATTTGTTTAAAAAAAAAAACAGAACAAACAACTAAACAAAAGCAGTATCTGCAAAGGACCATAAAGTACAATAAGACAAGCTATTCCTGTGCTTTTACATGATCGCCTTAGAATTCGCTTTTTGAAAATAGATTGAATGAAACCTCTCAAGATTAGACAAAATGTATTTTGACTTGAGGCTGAATTTGATAGGTACATATATATATATATATATTTTTTATTTTTTTAAGAGATGATTTTTTTCAAAGCAGTCCAGATATTTAAGATTTCTTTTTATGTTAAGTTTTAGTGTGAGACATTTGGAGTTGATAAGAATAATGCTGCCTTTCATTTAAGTTTTAAAATATGCTTCTGAGTTCTTTCCAGATTTTTTTTTTTCAACTTCTCTTGTCCTCAGCTACATACTGCTCTGCATTCAATAATGATTCCACCTTGAAGTGAAACAGTTTCATTGTAAGATAAACATTTTCAAAAGCAGTTGGCTTTGGCTGAAGCTGCTGTGTGTATGCGCATCAGAGTGTGTCGTGGCCTGCTGGATCGGGGCGTCGGGAACGTGACAGCTGGCAGAGCAGGCCTGCTGTGTGGTTGCTCGTCTGGGCGTTGTGTTGCAGTGGCTCAGGCCTCTACTGTTGGCCTCAGGAGACCCAGGTGTTTTTGGCTTATGACCTTGGTTGACTTTTGTTGTCATTTATTTAGTCAGAAATGGCACAAAAGGAAATTCACTCTATAGCTTTGAAGTTTTTTTTAAAGTTACACTCAAGAGGTCTTCCCTGGTGGTTCAGACGGTAAAGAATCCGCCTGAAATGCGGGAGACCTGTATTCAATCCCTGGGTTGGGAACATCACTTGGAGAAGGGAACAGCTACACACTCCAGTATTCTGGCCCGGAGAATTCCATGGACTGTATAGTCCATGGGGTCAGAAAGAGTCAGACACGACTGAGTGACTTTTTCAAGAGGTTTAACTATTTCTAATGGAAATAACTATTTCTGATGGAACCATATATCTTTTATCTTCTTGTTTAGTTGCTAAGTTGTGTCTGACTCTTTGCTACCCCAGCACACCAGGTTTCACTGTCTCCTGGAGTTTGCTCAAACTCATGTCCATTGAGTCAGTGATCCCATCCATCCGTCTCATCCTCTGTCACCCCCTTCTCCTTTTGCCTTCAGTCTTTCCCAGCCTTAGGGTCTTTTCTAATGAGTCGGTTCTTCTCATCAGGCGAAAGAAAGTATTAGAGCTTCGGCTTCACCCTCAGTCCTTCCAGTGAATATTCTGGGTTAATTTACTTCCATGGGCTACTCTTCTGCCACTTCCAAAAATGTTAGAAATTCTGTAAGCTTTAAAGTTGATTTCAAAGTGTGGCGTGTAACAATGGAAATATCTCTGCTAATTATAGGATGTATTTTATACTGTAGGTATTTGAGTTATTAAATCTCAAAAATGCATATTACTTAAAATACTTAAAACTTACTAATGTCTTTTTAGTTTCAGCCTTTTAATCTTTTAGAAAAATTAAATATTGGTAACTGTTACTTTCAGAAGGTCTCTGATGTTTGCTTCTTGAACATAACAATGAATCTTTTGTGGGAGAAGCTATATTTCTTAGTGCTTTTATTTTCCAGTGCCTCTGCCTTATGAGTTTTGTTGCAGGGCACAACCGAGTGTCATAAAAGAATCCTCTTACTGCTTTAAAACTGTGAGATTAAGTTTTCATGCCTAAGTTGTGACCAAGTGTTTGGGGATGGCAGATTCTAAAACAGGTGTAACAGTAAGACTTTAAATATTACCCAAGTTAGCTGAGAAAATATTATAGGGTTGTAAGAATTTGTTAGGGAATAATATAAAGTAGTTGAAATGGGAATATGGTGCCTTGGAAAAAGTCAGATTATTACAAACATGTACTGTTAATTCAGTGAACAAAATTACTGAGTATTCAAAGTGTCAGGTTCTAGGCTGGTCTTTGCCGATTCTAATGCAAACAAGTTATGTTTCCTTGTCCCCCCAAAGCTTGAATGGCCTTTCAAGTCTGCTTTCTGGACTAGTTGGCATTTAAGCTGAATTTTGAAAAGCAGAATTGTCAGGTGGCAAAATAGGACAAAAGTACTTAGTTTGAAGAAACAGGATATGAGAATTAGAGCATAGAGTTTTGGGGGAAATGGCAAGTTGGTCATCATAATTTTAATGGAGGGTGCTATGTGGTGGAGTGGGGTTGGTGAGATAGAAACCTGTTTAAACTTTACCCACAGAGCTGTGTATCATCAGACTCGCATTTTACAGAGATTCTCCAGGGGTGGTTTAGAGAATAGATTTGAAGCCAAAAGTTATAGAAGGAGTTTGTTAACAGTTGTCCAGGTTAGCAATGCTGAGATGCAGATGATTAGGAAAAAGAGGAACTAACAGGGCCTGGTGGTTATGTGGTGGGGATTTAAGGTTGGTGAGAGAGACAAAGTCAAAGACAACTTTTGACTGGGACCCCTAGGTAAACAGTGCCCTTATATGGGCCGTGTGACACACGGGAGGGTTGGTGTATGGGAGCGTGGAGGGAGGTTGGGCGCAGAGTCTCTTCTCTTTGCACTGAGTTTGCAGAGCACGTAATCCGGGGTTCATTTTTGGCAGTTGGGTTTACAGCCCTGAGCTGAGACATCTTGGAGAGGGTGACCTTGGTTGGTGAGAGGGTGACCTCGGCTGACACAAGAAGAGGGCGGGGTGGGTGGTGCCTAGCTAGGAGATCGAGGATCAGGTGGAAGGGCAGGAAGGGAACTCTGGAGAGTGTGACTGGACAGAAGCCAGTGGGAGAAGGAGTTTAAAAGAAATGGAAAGTGGTTGCAAAGTAATAATAATGAAAAACAAAGTCAGAAATCTGTTCATCAACTTTGGCAACATGGAGGTCATTTGTGAGTGAAGAATGGGCTGTAAGGAATCTCTTCTAATGACCACACATCTCAGGTGTATGGATGATAAAAGCAAAGTAAAAATTTAATTTTATATGAAAAAAACATGAATAACCTAAGGTTTCCTGTTCTTTTATAAAGCTTGTGTTCTGTTTTTCTTTTTTTTTTAAAGGAAGGTCAACAGAGATTATATGTAAACTGTACACTTTTGTTTCACTTTCATTTTATGACTTATATTTATATGAATCTTTAGTGCACATTCCAGTCTTCAAAGAATAAAATATAACTAGATAACATGCAGTCTATTTCTTTAAATTATATCCTACATTTCTAGTTTGGATCTAGTGGAATGGTGCATAGAGAATGAGAGAAATAGAATATGGCTTTCAGTAATTCCATGTATTACATATATATGATACACACGCTCAGCAAGTACTCCTAGAATTCAACTGATCCTCACGAAAGCCATGTTATTAAATATTAAATTTATATTTATAGTAAAACATTTTTATGTATTTTTTGTAGCTTTGAGTATATCGTAAGTGTATTTTAAAATAACTTATAATGGAGCTTATAAATGCTGTGACTTACTATGTGCATAAACAGCTGCTATTTTTCTTAAATATTTTATTATTGCTGTTTAAATACTTCTCTAACCTTACAGTTTTCTAACTTTAAAGTATATAAATGGAAATTCAAAATTTTAATATAATATTTTAATTAGAATTGATTTCCTAATATTGTAAACAATACAGATGTTTTTGTATAATGAAATGTATAATGTTTTGGAAAAGGATATTTCCTTCTTTTTCTTTAAGAATTTGTGAGACATTCTGGACACCATGTATCCAAAAGAAGACCTGAATAGAAAACAGTTCCATACTACCACTAAAAAGTAGCCTTTCCACAAATGGGTGTATAGACTATAAAACAAGTAAATTTTTTCTTGGAAATTTTTAAACCTTATTAAGAAAAAGGAGAAAATGTTCCTGTTGTTACCACTTTGTCTTCTCTCTCACAGCATCATTTCAGAACGGCAGAGAAGAGCTGTTAATTAATTTAGTTCTTTCTTTCACTTCGTCTTTCTTGACCCTGTGTGCTTCTTTCATGCTCACGTGTGCATGGAGTGGGAGTGAGGGCACAGCCACTGTCTGATAAGATCGCCCTTCACTCCTCCTCCTGTAATTTGGGCATGAGATCTGCCTAGGTGTAGGTGTGAACAGAAATGTATTCTGGATGTTATTCATTAACAGTTCTGGAAGAGAAATTTTATGGTTAGACTCTTTTGGTAAGAACTACTTAGACAGCATCAGTTTAATCAAAATCTGTTGTAGTTTCAACACATACATTTCATTCAGGCTTAGGCGATTTTAAAGTCTTGATTGTCTTACTGGTGTATTCAAACAGGCTTTCACATTAAATAGTACATGACATTTCATTTTATTTTTAAAAAAATCATTCTTAGCTTCATTTTAAATGCTCAGACTTAACACCGTGTATATTCTTCAATACAAGTAAGCATGCATTTTTGTAAACATTCAGAGTTTATTCATTCACTTAAAGTTTGCTGTTTCCAGGTTGGATTAAAGACAGAAAAATAGTATATAATTTGTAGCTCAGCAAAGTGGAATGGATAATTAAGTTTTAATTTTTCTGTTTATTTTTATTTTGTTTTATTGTTTTATTTAGTTTTAATGTTTTGAATGTAAAAATGTTTGAATGTAAAAAATTCAAACTCATTTTTCTACTTCTGATTCAGGTTCAATCTTAAAGTGCAGTTGCAGATTCTAGCAAGCTTCATGCTCACTGGAGTTTCTGGAGGTGCAAAGTATGCTCAGAATGGACAACTTTTTGGTCGCTTTAAGCTTACTGAAACACTTTCTGAAGACACTTTGGCAGGACGGCTGGTGATGACCAAAGTCAATGCTGTGTATTTATTACCAGTCCCGAAAGAGAAGTCAGTGCAGACCCAGGGAACCAAAGAGAAGGTTTATGAAGCTACTATTGAAGAAAAAACAAAAGAATATATATTTTTAAGGATATCCAGGGAATGCTGTGAAGAACTTAATCTTCGGCCTGATTACGACACACAGGTATGTTTCGAAGAGTGACGACTTCGCTGTGGTTGGTCTCCTTGTTAGCTGATCCTCTTCTTCTGGTTTGATTTCCCTTCCTCTGCTGCAGCGAGAAGTGCAGTTGGCTTGGAGTATTAATTCTGGTGGTTGGAGAATCAGACCTTTGGTGACTTTCAGAGAAAATAGATTCTCTTTAAGTAAAACCTAAAATGTTCCATTTTTATACATGGTCAAGCTTTCTGATTTCTGTTTTAAATCAGCAGTGGAAAAACAGTTTAAAAAGAAACTGAGCTGGGCCCTGCGGCCACTCTCCTCTGAAGCTGAACCTGTTCCTGTGCTTCTGTCCTCGTGGGTTTTTGCGTGAACTCTGCTCAGCTGTCCGCCATATTTAAGTGGAAAGCTGCTCTTTTTTTACATCTAAATATAGCATCTGGTGATATTATTCATTCACAGTAAATCAGTACAGTGTCATAGGCTTGGTTTTAATCCTTGAGAGATGGTATTTCAGAGATGTTCTACTAATTTTACCAAATATATTCTTCATAGGAATGGTGGAATCAGATAACCTTTATTTAATGATTAAGGAATTAAGTGCCTCAGTTTCTTCAGCTGACAAATGAGATTAATCATAGTATACACGTCATTGGTGCTATGTGAAGTGAACATAACAGTGCCTGGTACTAAATAAAGCAAATATTACACATAAATAATTATGATTAGACTATGATGACACTTGAAAGCCATCTCTAAACTTGACTCCTGTAAAGGTTATCTCCACAGAGCATTCTAGCAAACTGAATAATATCAGTATTTACCGTAATGCTTTTTAAAGAACCTTTTTTTGTTTGTTTGTTTGTATTTCAGGTTGAACTCCAGTTTCAATTAAATCGATTACCCCTCTGTGAAATGCATTATGCGCTAGACAGGGTCAAGGAGAATGGGGTTTTGTTTCCAGACATCACTATGGCTCCAACCATACCTTGGAGTCCCAACAGGTATAGAAAGAGATACCTCATTCAGGAGGTTATGTTAATATTAAACTGAATATCTGTATCAAGTAACTTAAGCATGTTTGTAAGAAAATTTCCATATATTCTTCAAGAGACATGTTCTTGGTTAAGAAAAGAGAGTGCAGGAACGCTTAGAATAAAGTTCTAGAATAAAGTTAGAATAGAATTGAACTTTATTCTTAGAATAAAGTTAGAATTGAAGTTCCTCATCTGTTCTCTTCACTTTCCCTCAGAGTCTGAATGAGTTCTTTTGCTTTTCTCAACAGATGTAATTTGATCGATTGATGGATATTTGATCAATTTAGGAATATTTCTGAGTAGAAGTTGAATAGGAAATCCAGGGCCTTTTTAAAAATGGTTCAAAGACTTAATTTAAAATGATTTTTGAATATGAAACACATTTTTGTAATTTAAGAAAAAATGGAAGATGTATTATAGAAGATGCTATACAATTAATCATTGTGTAAATATTTTTCTGCTTAATTCTCTTTACACATTGTTACATGTAATTAAATATGATCCTTCTGTTTGTCTCCAGACTAGCTGCAGTGGATGCCCTAGCCTGCATCCTTCTTTTCATTCTCTCACTGGTTTATCCTCTTAGCCCCCGCCCAGGCACTCCACCTTTCTTTAAAATCTCAGTGGCTGTACAAAATGGATTATTTTTTTAATCACTTGTGTCAATCCAGCCATGGTAGGGGTCTCTGCTCCCTCTCTGACAGAGGCTGTGGTATCTTTAATAAGTGATTTCCAAGGTCATCCTTGGTGTTGACAGGAGCTGGCAGACAGGGCAACATGAGCAAAGAGGATCACGGGGGAAGTTTCTATGGGCCAGGCCTAGAAGTGACTTACATCATTTCCCCTCACATTCATCTCTTCTGGTCCTAAAAACAAAGCAAAATACACCTTACAACACAAAATCCACGTCATTTCTCCCTGTTTTCACTTACTCCTACTACCCCTTCCCTGTTTTTCTTTTTATTGCCAAAATTCTTGAGTGGAAATAATCGACCTGGTTCTGGCATCCTTATTTACTCGTCCTACAATCCCTGCTCTCTACTTTTCTCGCTCTCCTGAGAGCAGTCAGAGATCTACTCTGACTGTTGTAAAAGCCCCGTGACATCTTACCTGTCTAGCCCTCATTTGATCAGCTTCTCTGCGTCCTTCCTTCTCTCTGTCCATAGACCAGTGCATATTTACAGCTGCACTATTTTGGTAGCCTTCGAGCCTAGTTCTGGCCCACTAGTTCTGTGGGCTAACCCACATATTTCTTCCAAAGTTGTTTTGCTAAAATAATCATTTCATTTCATTGCGTACAAATCTCTGAAGGGCGTCTCCTTCATATGTAGATAAAATCTGAACATCCTAGTACAAAACTCTCATTATGTGTTTCATTGACAGTGCTTTCCAACGGTATCTTTTCAGATTTCTTTTAGTTTTTCCTACTTTACTCTCCTACTTTCTTCCTCTAAATCCTCATGTACTAGCCATATTGAATTACCTTGATGTTTGTTCAATTTACCCTGCACTTACTTGCTTCCTTATCTTTAAAAAAAGACCTTTAAAAAAAAAAAACAACTAGTAAAATCTACCTAAGACTTACCATCTTAACCATTTTTAAGTGTATTGTTCAGGAGGGCTAACTATATTCACAGTATTGTATAATCTCCAGAACTTTCTCATCTTGTAAAACGGAAACTTCATACTCATTAAACTCTGCATTTCCCTCTCCCCAGCCCTGTGTTCTAGCTCTGTTTTTTTTCTCCCTGAAACCATCTTTGCCCAGTATTGATCTATTGGAGAATCTGTCGTTTAAGATTTAGTTCAGCTTAAGTACTCTCTCCTAAATAAAATGAACCTGACCTTTCCATTTCATTATTTCAGCAAATACTTACTGATGCCTACTACATGCTCGGTTCAGTCAGTTTTGTACTTTTCAAGCATAATTTCTCCAAAGTTAATTTTTCTCAGTTGTATACATTTCTGTTCTCATTAGACTCTGAGCTTTTTAGAAGAGACCATATGCCGGGGTCCAGCCTCAGCAGGATCCAGGGGTACCCTCAGGATGAATGGCATCAGCGAGAGAGACAGAGACAGAGACAGAGACAGAGACCAGACTGGGGGTGTGCAGCAGAGTCTGGCAAATCTTTATTTTTTACCGTAGCTTTTATAGTCTAAGTTGGTACATTTTTAAGGGAAAGATAGTTTAATATTACATCAGCTTGTCCTACATGAAACCAGGGTATTTTCTGCATACTTCTTTGTGAGAGTCTTGTACATTATCTTCTGGCCTTGGGGCCTATTGACATTTTATGACCCAGGTGAATGCAAAGCTGTTTTCCGTAATCTATTCTTTAATGGACACAAAGGTCAGTCCTTTTGCAGAAGTTATCAGTTAAGTTTATCTAAAAGGTTTACCACACAAAGACTCCGCAGCTCCAGTGAGGTAGCCCCTGTTTAGCATTCCTGGTTAAAATTAATGATTCAACACTCTTATTTTTCTAAATCTTTAACTATAACCACTTTTAGAATAACATTTTTTGTTCTCTAATAGGGCTTTCTTACCTCCCGAAGGGCTCTGTGCCTATTAGGGCCTTTGTGTGATCAGGCTCTTTATGCTGTTTATGATTAAGGTGCTGTGAGCAGTCATGTGCATTAGTACGCATTTGGCAAGCAGGCTAGAATGCCAGCAAAGGGGTCTAAATTGAAACACTCCTTTCATCCTGGATAATCTTATAGGATACCACCGTCCGGGGGACATATTGATTCACAGAAATTAGGGAGTAGTCTAATATAGCAAGCATCAGAAAGACAGAGATCATCTTTAAGGTGAGCTTCGGGGCAGCTTTTCGAAATCCCTGATGTCCTGATCTGCCTTGCTTGTCAGGTCTTCTCCTCATGACCTTGTCATGGGTGGGATCTCGTGTGCTGGCTCCCGGCAACCATATCTTATTTCTGTTTGAATCTCCAACATGGCTTTGCACATTGTTAATATATGATGCATTTAAGTTGAAAAGAATATCATGTTTAAAGAAGAAAATTAGGGTTTTAAATGTGAAGCCATACCAGTAAACTTTCAAATGTTTCCTTGATAAACTCACTTCTGAAAAGTATTTTGTATATAGCAGTATGTTCAGATACCACTGATGGTGTTAACTGCAACAGTAAGGAAATGTCAAGTAGCAGAAAACTTTCAAGCAGAAAGAGACTTCATACCACTATAATTTAAATAGCAATTAAAATGTATCTGAGTCTAGGAGTTTTAAGAAACTGTTAGCTATTTAAAATATTTTCTGGAATAAGGTGAAATATGGAAAGATAAATGAAATTGAGAAATTATTCTTGAAGATGTAGCCTATAAATTAATAATAATAATGCATTAGACCAGGAAAAAAAAGAACTTAGTATTAAATTGGTTCAGGAAATAAAATAACCTTTAAATGAAGAGTAAATGGAGAGACTTTACATTTTTAAAATTGTGAAAATCAGAGAGAAGTTTTACCAGCATGTTTATTGTAAATCTTCATCTTTATTAAGCAGGTGGTACAATACATAAAGACAGTTTATTTTGCTTATTGGCTTTCTATAAGTGTTCATTATTCATAACCAGAAACTATAGAGACAACACATGATAAAGTTTCTGATCTGCTCTGAAGCATTTATTTACACTGAAACAATTGACAAATAGAATGGTCAATATAGATAAAACAAAGAGATACCAACATATTTTAGAATTATACCTGTAAATCTATCATTAATCTCTCAGATTTTACTTAGCTGTGTATCGGTAATCTAATATCTGTCTCATTAAAGTTCCCAAATTTGAGAAATTAGAGGATATTTCAAGAACATTCTTTTATTTTCAAAAGTGTACCCTGGTCAAATAATATAATACTATCTTATTTTTCTGAAATCCTTAGAAAATATTATAGTAATAGAAGTCAACATTAATTTTGCACTTGTTGCTCAACTATTTTTTTAACAGCTTGCATGCATTATCTTATTTGATCTTTAAAATATTTATCTGATGGAATGTGATTATCTCTACGTACAGATGAGGGAGCTCCTGGGGTGAGGCATCATAGAATCACAGTGGTCAGTATGGACGCAGGTAGCAGTTTGCTGAACTCACTGTGCCTTAAGCAAGTAGTCACTGAGACCCAGCGCTCAGCGGTCCAGGGTGGTGCAGGCCTGGCAGTGCTACTGAAGACAGGGTCTCCCTTTCCTCTCCACTTAGAACAAAGTCGGGTCTCCAGAGACCGGAGAAGGGAGTATTACTGCTGGCTGGGTTCACTAATCGAGGAGGCAGAGAAGGGTGCTGGGGATGGTTTGAGGGGGACCCATTCCACAGTGTCTGCCACATAGATTAGATCTGGGCTCAGTACTCAGCTAAAGCAATTTCCTTACTTCCAGAAGATGGAGCATTGCTGGGTACTGGCAGAATTGTGAGTAAATAAATTGGATGAGGGAGTCCTTGAATTTTTAGTGAATTGCTTCTAGGAAATCTAGTGTCACTGGTCAGAGTCCTTTTGGTTTTTGCTTTAAAAAAATGTAAATATCAGAAAAATAAGTAATGACATGCTTATATGGTTAAAATTTGTTTTATAAGGTTTTACATTAGTAGAATTTGCTTGAAATTTTCTATCATAATACATTGCATTTGTTATACTTTTTTAAAACTGAAAGAGTTAAGATTTTCCATAAATAACTAGCTTCTGTTTTAAGTACAGTGTAGCCTCATAGAGTGGGAATTGTTCTGTCTAAACCATGTTCTCCTATTTCAGGATTGTTTTGTAGGCATTTTGCAAAATTTCCAATTACACACACCCTTCCTATTTTGGTTCACATCTCTATCATTTTTACCATAGTTGTTGCAATCTTTAGTACTATAATTGTAGTTGTGAGAAGGAATGCTGTTGATTCTCCACTTAGTTTGATCCCTTTCAGCATCTGCTGTCCATTTAAATCTTCAAAATTAGCCAAGTCGGAGAAGTGACACTAATAAGATAGACCTCCTTACAGAGCCGTTTGTGCTGCCGTGACAGGTGTCTCTGCCCTGAAGACTGTGACACACCTGTCTTACTTGTGTGGAAATATTAGAAAACATTTCATCTTGTTTGGCCTTAAACTATTTTCTTTTTTAAATTATGAAAGTATGATAGTACATTTATAGGAAACTTGGAGAATACAGAACAAAGTTACATAAAGTTCTTCTATATATTAAATTATTTTTGGGGTAGATGAATTAAGATTTTTAGTTGGAGTTTCACTATCAAACTCTCAAAAATTAATAGAATGAATAGAAAAGTTAAAGGATATGGTAGACCTGAAAAGCACCATGAACAAAACCTTATTTTCTAAATTAAGATCTTTATAAGAGTTTGATATCTCTTAATCAGTGACACACAGAGGTTTTTATTTTTTGTTTGTTTTAGATTTTACTGAGAAATCTTTCAGTGGTTTAGTATTTGAAAATTAGTTAGTTTCCCTTTGGCATTTAATTTGCTATGCAAAGAAACTGCTAACACATTATCACCAGAAAAAAGTTTTCTGGTGCTTTTATGTAAGAGGGAAATTACGTTTTTGAGACATTGCTGTTACTGTTTATAGACATGGCAGCAGCTCGACTAGAAGTGTGTTGTGATGTCTTTAGCTTAGTTACCAGAGTCTTGTGCACTTGGAAAGGACAAGATGATTACAGTGAATTCTGATCATCATAGTAAAACACCCTACACTGACTCTGTTTTGGGAATTTTTAACATGTAGTTTTAGAATGAGCATTTGTTGTTATAGGTGCTCTGTTATTTCAGCATTTTTAATGGTTCGTTGAAATTCAGGATACCTGTATGTCAGGTTATGTTTAAAATAACTTACATTTTAATTTTCTTTAGGCAGTGGGACGAGCAGTTGGATCCTCGGCTAAATGCAAAACAGAAAGAGGCTGTTCTGGCCATTACAACCCCACTTTCAATACAGTTGCCCCCTGTCCTCATCATTGGCCCGTATGGGACAGGCAAAACATTCACTCTAGCTCAGGCCGTCAAGCACATTCTCCAGCAACAGGAGACCAGGTAAGGTGGTGGTGCGTGTGCTCTGATCTCATCAGTAGGGCCCAGCTTGTGTCCTTGTGGAAACAGAGCAAGGGCTAGCAAGACAATTTTCATCTTGCTTGTAAAGATTTTAAAAATAAAATTTAAAAAGAGTCACACTCAGACCCCAAAGCACTAACATTTGAATTTTCTGAAAACATACTATTTTTAAAAATTGGTAACATACAGAATGGTAGCTTTTAAATATGTCATCAAAACGCTGAGTCTGCTAAGAGTTGTGATAAATATTAGAGTCAAAAGGGTTGGGTTTTTTAAAAATAATTTTATATGATTTAAAAAATAATTTGGGGGAAGTTATCGCCTTTACAGCTTAGAGAGTAATTAAGCTTTAAGAATAATTGCCTAAAAGCATAATTGAATGTGTTAGATGTTACTGAGTAGGTTGAGGGAAATGTGTTATGTTAAAATGGCCACTGCTTTTTTTTTGGTGTTATACTGCTTGAATAGTTTTGTGTTGTATCATTCTTTTTATTTGCACCATTTATTTCAGCAGGATTCTCATTTGCACCCATTCTAATAGTGCTGCTGATCTCTACATAAAGGATTATTTACATCCATATGTAGAAGCAGGCAATCCCCAGGCAAGACCTCTCAGGTATTTTTTTAAGGCTTATTATGTATCTGTATCATACTTTATTATTCTTAAGAAAAGGTGTCTATCAAGATTTCAGTAACATTGAGAAAACCAAGATCTTTAACTGTGCTTTGGCATTTGGAGGTTATGCCTTTTGAAGAAACTATTTAAGGCAAAATTTAAAAATCTTTGACCATTCATTTCTTAAACATTAAGAGAAAGACATCCTTTTTTAAGTTTTGTATGTAAAAAAATGTTGTTACAATCTAAGCCAGTTTTGATGTGTTCCTCTAAAAAGTAATATGACAAAATAATAAATTTATGATTATACCAATTTTAATTAAATTTGTGGTATATTTTGCATGGCAGAGTAGTCATGCAGTGATAGTTCAATGTGGAAATAAAATTTTGACTGTGATCATGCTGGTAATTTAATAGGCACTATACATTAGAGAAGCGTGAAATTGAAGTGATTTCTGCAACAAAATGTAATTGACTGGTATTTACAACTCTCTGCTATCATTTAAGAGATAAAGTGTCAAAGAAAATTCTAGGTTAATGTAGGTCCTCTAAGTGTATATGGATATGAAATGTTCTTAAATACAGGATTGTGGGGGAATAAAATCCTTTTCTTCAGAAAACAATAAAGAGTCATTAAATGGTTATTTACTATACCATTTGCTTTCATTGTTATATGAATTAATATTTAGTTTTGCCATTTTACAAACTAATATGTCATGCCCTATGTTGTTCAAATACAATTATTGTTTAAAAATTAATTTCTAACCACACTTTTGAATCATAATTCACTAACTTTTTATTTCTAGCTGAGCCTAGGCATGGAAAAATGAGGTTACACTATTTAATTCTTTAATAACCATAAGCAAAGCCATTTGAATGATGTAACAATTCCATGAAAACAAACAAAAGAGAAGAAAGTGGCATGGCTGTTAGCCCAGGCGTTTATGCTGTGCTGTTTCTACTCTGAAGACAGACGAGAGAAGAGATAATTATTTTTAAATAGAATCCAGTTTTATTTGATAAGAACAATGCAATCACTATAAATGAAAATGTGGTATTTACTAGTGGATAAATTCATCAGTAACTAGTTTGCTTCATATTCTTACCTTTTTTAGCTCACAAGTGAAATTGAGTTAGCAATAGCATTTTTGCTGTGCGTGTTCTTACTTCAGTGGAGATAAGATGTTTTATTGTTGGTAGAGCTTGTGTGTGTGCTTATGTGTGTGTGTTTGTGTATGTGTGTTATGTAGGAAATGTGACAGTCTCATTTATTATTGTGCTTGGCTTGGAAACAGTGGGGTGAAGGTCCCTCAGCTCTTGGCTGACCCACCATAGGTCATTTGACATTGGGGGCATGAGAACTGTTGTTGATAAACACTGAAATCCATTAATTGACTAGCATTGTGTTTGGCTTTTCCTGTGTAAAATTATGTTTGGGGAGTTATAATCCAACATATTCCAGTAGGGTGGCCCAAGTACAGAAACTTGCCCTCTGGCAAAAGATGCTTAAATTTATTTAAATAAAAATTTCATGTTATTTCATTTAGTAACTGGAATAAAATAAGAAAAGGCTTGGCTTCCCCATTTATTTTCTTTATGTGGCCCTATATTTTCACCAGTTTTCTGTTGAGGAAAGATGTTGACTTGTGAATGTATTTCCTAGAAAAGTTAGTGCATTGAAATGTTAGAGTTTATTAGTACCATCTACTGTATTGAGTTTTAGTTGTTCAGTCACGTCCAACTCTTTGCGACTCCATGGACTGTAGCCCACCAGAAATTCTCAGTTCCCACCGTGGAATTCTCTAGGCAAGAATATTGGAGTTGGTTGCCATTTCCTCCTCCAGGGGATCTTCTCGATCCAGGGATTGAACCTGGGTCTCCTGTATTGCAGGCAGATTCTTTACTGTCTGAGCCACCTGGGAAGCCCAATAATTATATTAACTGAGATTAATTAATGATATTCCTAATGGACAACAAATATGAGAGGTGTGGGAGCTGGAATAGAGAGAATTAGAATGGCTGAGCACTCTGGGGAGATCAGCTTTATCTGAGTTGTCCCAGGATTCAGGGGAGAGGACACCAGGGGGCACTAATTGTCCACATATGACCTTGAAGATTTGTTGTCTGTGGAGTAAAAGTGACAATGACTACCTTCTCACCCTGTGGTTTAGAGTGGGCCCTAGCAAATGTGATAAAAGAGGAGAATAGCCATAAAGAAGAAACAGTTAAAACAGTAAATATGTTTAAATATGCACACTTAGAGTTAAAACATATAAAATTCTATAGTTATCAGGAGTTGAGCTTAAATTGGGCTTCCCAGGTGGCGCTAGTGGTAAAAACCCGCCTGCCAATGCAGGAGCCATACGGGTTCGCTCCCTGGGTCAGGAAAATGCCCCAGAGGAGGGCAAGGCATCCTGCCCCAGTATTCTTGCCTGGAGAATCCCATGGACGGAGGAGCCTGGCAGGCCACAGTTTATGATGTCACAGCGTCAGACACAACTGAAACGACTTAGTACGCACTCATGACCTTAAATTGGAGAAGGCAATGGCATCCCACTCCAGTACTCTTGCCTGGAAAATCCCATGGACGGAGGAGCCTGGTGGGCTGCAGTCCATGGGGTCAGGAAGAGTCAGACAAGACTGAGTGACTTCACTTTCACTTTTCACTTTCATGCATTGGAGAAGGAGATGGCAACCCACTCCAGTGTTCTTGCCTGGAGAATCCCAGGGATGGGGGAGCCTGTGGGCTGCCGTCTATGGGGTCGCACAGAGTCGGACATGACTGAAGCGACCTAGCAGCAGCACGACCTTAAATTTAAATTATTTAGGAAGGGAGGTTTTAGAATCCACTTTAATAACATTAAGTTTCAGTTTTTACTTACTACTTTGTTAGAAGATTTTAAAATGGAATAGAGAGGAAAACATAGCTCCTTTCTGTATATGGTTCTGAAGGTCAGTATCTGATTCTGGCCGAGTTCTTACCTATTAGATAAAGGCTATCTGTGGAGAAAGTGTAGTGTTTCCTGGACAGATATAAAATATTATTTTATAAAGATTTTTAAATAAATAGATCTTTCTGATTCTGTAGTATCTTAAGTAATAATATTTTTGGGGTATTCATTACATATGAACTCAATACATAAATTTCAGTGAATTGAAATGATATATTACCAGTCTTTTGTTTTAAATTTCATTATAATTCTTGTGGGTTATACAGACAGTTTGTTTCTAGAAATATGTAAATTACTTAGTTGGTGTCACTTTTACATTTTATACTATGAACTTGAAAGTGTCAGTTCTCCAGTTTTGAAAAATGTTGTTGGATGTGTTTTAAATGATCTTCTAGATGGTGTCTACTTACCTGATCTTCTAGATGGTGTCTACCTTAGATGTTTCACAAAATGAAAGTACTGAGAAAAGATTTAAGTCTTTGAAGTTAGCCCTAGACTAACTTGTATTTTTCAGGAAAGAGGCCTAATGATCAAACTTTGTATTCTCACTAGCTTCAACTTGAGGAAGCTTTCTGGGGTATCTATAGAAAGTCAGTGTTGAGGCTCAGAGCTTCTATTTTTGTTCTGTCTTTGGGAAAGAAGCTGTGCCTGGAGTTACATTGGATGAATAATTTGAAAACTACTTTTTTAATTTTATAATGAAATGTTCATTTAAGAGGATATAGAAAAACATAAAGAAGAAAGTCAAGATTATCTGTAATCTTAGCAGTCAGAGATAAATACTAATATTTTCGAGTTTAATTTCTGGTAATTTATATACTTAAATACACACACTGAAGTTAATATTAATGGAATCATAATTTGTAATTGTTTTTTTTTCCAGATAATTTGTAAAATTAGGTTTTTCGTATATTTAAAAAGTAAATTCTGATTTGCTGGTCTGCTTAAATATTTTTTATTAAAGCCTAAAACATGTTTAAGATTTTTACATCTTTTAGGAATAGTATTGGTTACTTTCACAGCCCTTCCTATCATAGTAATGTTTTTAAAATACGTTACTCTCCTCTATTATAATTATAAATTAGGGGCATTTATTAAATGCTTTCTTTGCTAAAAAAGGACAACCAGTTTTAATTGTTTCAAGGAGGGTTAGAACACATTTTAGAAGATCATGAGATTAGTGTTTGTGCATGTTACATTTGAACTGCCTTTGAAGCATTCTAGAAGAGACAGTTGTCAATTAGTTGGATATGCATCCTGGGGCTGAGGTGAGGTCTTGGCTGAACAGAGGGGTCATCAGGGTGGTCACTGGTAGTAATTGAAGGCTTGGGCCTGGGATGAGAGGGGAGAGCTCTAAAGACTCAGCCTTGAGAAACCCCCATCTGGCAAGGAGCAGGAGGAAGGAGAGCAGGGGAGGCTGAGTCCTGGCAGCCGGGAGAAGAGGGCATTTCAGGAAGGATGCAGCCAGAGAGTGAGGTGCTGCTGCAAGTGACTTGACGGCCCGGAAAATGCCTGCACGATTTACTGCCATGGCAGTTTACGTCCCCTGACCGGGCCCCAACATCTCCTGAGTTCCCTCCTGCTTCATTGACTGCTGTTTCCCAGTGTCCCCCCCGCGCCTCTCCGTTTCCCAGTTTCCCCCCTCCCGTGCCTCTCCGTTTCCCGGTGTCCCCCCTGCGCCTCTCCGTTTCCCAGTCTCTCTCCTGCGCCTCTCCGTTTCCCGGTGTCCCCCCTGCGCCTCTCCATTTCCCGGTGTCCCCCCTGCGCCTCTCCGTTTCCCGGTGTCCCCCCCGCGCCTCTCCGTTTCCCGGTGTCCTCCCCGCGCCTCTCCGTTTCCCGGTGTCCCCCCTGCGCCTCTCCGTTTCCCGGTGACTCCCCTCCCCGCGCCTCTCCGTTTCCCAGTCTCTCTCCTGCGCCTCTCTGTTTCCCAGTCTGTGCGTGTTGAGGTGATCCCTTGACCATTCTTCCAGCTAGTTTGCTTTCTAACTACTCTGTTCTCCAGGTGAACTCCTCTAGCCTTCAGGTTTATCTCTACTGTATTTTCTCATCTTGGGCATTCTCCACGTTTACAAATGCCTTTGCTTACTGGATATCTCTACTTGGGTGTCTGCTACTAAATATATTCAAGACTGAATTCTCAATTCCCACCCCAAACTTGTTCTTCCATATCACCACCACTGCCATTCATCTAGTTTCAAAGCCATGGAATCATCCTTTCTCTTAAATTCCACATCTAGTATATCAGTAAATCCTGTTAGTGTTCCTCTCAAAGTGTATAGTGTATCTGACCACTTTCACATCTCTGCTGTTACCACCCTAGTCCACACATTTGGTTTCTCTTATCCAGATCCTTACAGTAGCCTCCTAACTGGTCTCCCTGCTGTTGTCCCTGCCCCTGCCTCTCGTAGTCTGTGGTGTGATGGAGCAGCTTGTACTGGTTTGTGAGAGCCAATCATGTGCATGTCTTCCCAGGTTCATGTTTAGTAACATCATATTGGTAGCTTGAAATGGGCCATGATAGCAAGTTTTATAGCACAAAGACCAGCACATACTACAGATCAGGCCATGCCCTCTGCTCCTGAAAGCTGATTGTTCAGCATTTACCAGCACCCCAGTGTCCAGCCGTCTCCCCTGCCTCCGGAACTATGTATTCTGTCTACAGAAACAGACTGGCCCTTTAACAACATAAGTCATGTCACATGACATGTGCCTTGTTACAACTCTCGGATGGCTTTCTGTTAAAATCACAGTAAACCCAAAGTCTTTATGACAGCCTGCAAGCCCTGTGATTTGCCTCTGTACTGGGCTGTAGTGGATAGGTACCCAGTGGATCTTTGTGATGGGGTGAGTTAGAGATGGGAGGAAGGTGGATGACATGTTTGTATACCATCTTAGTAATCTGTTGCATGAGTCCTATTTATATTTTTCTTTTGCAATTAATAGAAGAGATGTGTTTAAGATTTTCTGGTTGTCCAGAATTTAAATTTATTTTTAAATCTCCAGAACTTTAGATAAAGATCTGCTTAAATATAGGTGTAAGACTGTATTCTTAAAGTGAAAATGCAAGTAACTTTTGAAATCTCTTGTAAGTATGCAATTCATTGTTTTTTATTAGCAGAGATAATTAAAATGTTATTTTTGTAAGATATTCCATGGAAAAAAGTAATTGGAAATGTTTTCAATTAAAAAGAAAACCAATGCTTATAAAACCCTTTGTGTCATTCTGTTGTAAAATTAATCTGAACACTTAAAATAATTTGATATTTTTCTTATCATAGTGTATGTACTTTCTGCTTGATTCTGGCGGAAGTCACCATTGTATGTTATATTCTAATCCAGTAGACTGTTAACAGTTGTCAAATTTATTTGTTAAATTCCAGGTATTGTAGTCTTAAAATTATACTGTCAGTGTTTTGATAATCAGATACAATAAGATGTTAATAAGTATAAACAGGACATGTTGTCTTCTTTTATAGGGTATATTTCAGAAACCGCTGGGTGAAGACTGTCCACCCAGTTGTGCATCAGTACTGTTTGATCTCAAGCGCACATTCCACCTTTCAGATGCCACAGAAAGAAGATATTCTTAAACACAGAGTGGTGGTGGTTACATTGAACACTTCCCAGTACCTCTGTCAGTTGGACCTTGAACCTGGTATGCTGACTCAAGACACAGAAAAAGTGAATGCACAGGGCTTCTACGTTCAGTTTAGACCAGGCATTGGCCTGTGGCCCATATCCGGCCAACTGTATTTGTAAATAAAGTTTTATTGGATGGAACACAGTCATGCCCGTTTACTCCCTATATTCTCTATGGATGCTTTTGTGCTACAGCAGCTGAGTTGAGTAGTTTCAACAGATTGCGTGGCTAGAAGAAAACCTAGAATGTCACTGTTTGGCCCTTCACACAGAAAAAATTATCTATCCCTAGTTTAGACATTTTAGTGACTGTTACTCTGTCTTGTTCTCTGATTGATCAGATGGTATTTACTTAATATTGATCATGTGAGAAATTCAAATTGGACAGTTTTGTTTTTTTTTTACAGTTTTCTCAAGTATATAATTTTAAAATACTTGTGCATTAATACAGTGTAGAGACAACAATTATAGTTTGACATATTATTATTATATTTAATTATAGGAACTATGTAAAACCAAATATAGAAAGTACAGATATAAGGTAACAAAAAGTTCTGATAAATATGGCAAAGCTTAACCATCAAAATGTGGTGTCACTTTAAGGTAGTTGCTTTGGAAGGACATTCATTTATTGTTCTTATATTACAATTGTTGACATTGCTCAACGCATTTTTGCTCTCTCCTTTTGGAATTGCTTTCAGAGCCAGTACCAAGTTCTTTTCCATTTCTGAAAGGTAGAGACAGTTCCCTTCACCTTGTATTCCTGGCACCTGGCCCAGGGCATAGACACCTGGAGGCCCTTGATAAACCTCTGTTTATCTTAAAAAATGAACAATGGCCAAGCTTTCTTTTTTGAAGGTAGATTTAATTTTAGAAAAGCTTCAAAATCTTTCGGAGACATGTCTGGTAAATAAGGTAGGTTATCAAACTGAGTGATACCATTAGGGGCGTTAAAAAAAAAAAGAGAGACGTGCCTCTCATGTAATGAGACTTATTTTTCTTGTGCACGCAGCTCATAGCTGGCTGGTGAGGGCAGTTACAAAAGCAGAGTTTCAAAAATGTTTTGAACAGTGGCTGCATCCTTTGGAATGAGTTATATTTCCTCTCAACTGACTTCTTTGATGGAACAGCACTTATTTGCAATGTAAATTTTGGTATGTTTATTTAACAATCAGTCTCATTACTTTATGATTATACTATGCATATTTGCCACGTAAATTAAATACCCAGACCTCCTAAACAGTATAGTTTTGTGAGGAAGAGCAAAGAATGGCTTTGAAGAGCAAGAGTGTAGTACATTTATGGAAGTCAGCTACCTGCTTCATTTTTGGCATTGTTTATACTTTAATTCTCATGTCATCTCATGGAGGGTTATTTTACAGGCTAGACAACCAAGGCTCAGGCTAAATCAGTTTGACTAATTTAGGTTTCTTTTACTAGCTTAAGCTGTAGTCTAACAATATCAGGATTTATTCAATTCCTGATTTAAACCTAACTGTATTTAATTAAAACGTTATCTTACAGAAACAGTAGATTTTTTTTTCACTAGTTTCAGTTTTTCCAATTCGACCCTGTAATTATATAGTCATCTTTTAATTATTCTTGTAGAATAAAAAGCACAAGTTCTCCTAAACAGGGAGAAAATTGCATGTGTCCACATCATGCTTGGGCCACTGTCATTAAACAGACAGCGGTTACTGATACTTGTACTGTCAGCACAGCCGTTTATTTGAATGGACCGTGATGAAGGTAGTGGTGGTGGTTATTCCTGTCAGTAAGATTTAGAAAGTCTCCAACCTAGAAACAGGTTGCTTTAGAAAGCTGTACAAACAGACTATTTGGAACTCGTTGCCATTCAGAGAAATAGAGGTTAGGTTCTTGGGTCAACTCACAGGAAGCTAAATAACCTAGAGAGTTTATAGCTAGCCGTTCTGTTAAGAAACTGTTCTCTGCTGTGGCGTGAAAACAGGCCCCCCCCCTCCCCCCCGACTCAGGGAGCTGGTGGTGGGGGCAGCATTTACTCCTGCGTGTCGAGACAGCAGGGAGATTCCCGCTCTGTTCCCCCTCAGGAAAGGGCACGGGCTCTTCATCCTGTCCACAGATTTCTGTGCTCAGTGTGAGCAACAGCAGTGAGCCAGACATGGGATGTTTGCATCTGAGGAATATTTGATAATGTACATTTTTGATGCTTGTTGTATCTTTTTTTTTCAGACTGGTGATTTTTTTTTTCAACCGGGATAGGTTCTTAGAGTAAAAAATTATATATAATCTGTCTATACACACACTCACATGCGCGCGCGCGCACACACACACACACACACACACACACACACACACATACACAAAATAAACCTAAATAATCAAAGTAGTGAATTTGCTAATAGATAACCTTTGTTTTTGGTCAAAGATGGATTATAACTTTCTCTTTTATATTAGATTTTGGGTATGATATCCTTTATCTTAATGTCTAATATGTATGTTTAAGCTAAAGTTACTCATGAACTACCATTGTTTTGTTTTTGGTGTTTTAGCAAATAAACAGTGAAAGGACTTTGGGCCTGTCACTGTTTCCTTGCCAGCTTTTCTTTGTGGTGAGAGCTGCTCTCTTGAACTTTAAAGTCTCTTTCGCATGCACGGATGGAACTTGTTAGTCTGGGGGCTGGGAGGTCCAGGTGCCATTTTTTGTCTATTATTGAGTAAAATAGTTATTCATTTCAACTTCTATTTTCTAAATAATGACTGAAATGTACATACGGTTTTCTAAATTGAGGATTGGTATTAAAGCACTCAGAAGTCTTAAATTAGGCCTCTGAATTCTTTCCTTAACAGAGAAGAAAGGACTTCCTCCCTTTATCACTGCTGTAATGTACTGTCCTGTGTTTGCCCCGTGCCTTGTAGGGTTTTTCACTCACATTTTGTTAGACGAGGCTGCCCAGGCCATGGAGTGTGAAACCATCATGCCTCTGGCGCTAGCAACTAAACACACGCGGGTTGTCCTAGCCGGTGACCACATGCAGGTAGGTGCCCTCGAGTCAGCCTGTCGAAAGGAGCTTGTGTTATGTTTTGATGTTTAGTGTCGGTTTGTTTCCTAAAGCGCCCTGTGAAATTGTGCCATGCATTTCGGTTCAAGTACTTTAAATATTTCTGTACTAATAGTGAAAAATCTTGGTATTTCTGAAGGAAAATTGCTACCCTACCACTTTATTTCCTTTGGTAGAGAGTAGAATGAATAAAGTTATCAGTGTTAGCATTTTCATGTTTGTTAATTTGAAGTTCAGTTCTCTACAGTAGGAATATTTGATTCTTTTCTTTATTGAATAAATTTAAATTATCCTGCCTATGATTCCTCAGTTCCTGTCCCCAACATTTGTTTTCCTGAAGCATTAGATTTTTCACCATCGTGGGAAGTTAAAATAAAAAATGAATCAAAATCTCAAGGAACTTGTCTGATCTTATTAATACCTATGTATGAAAGAGAATTACAGTTTTTCTAATAAAATATCAGTTTTACAGAGCTGCAAATTAAGGTTCTTTCTCTTTTGTCACCGTTGACTGATTGAACTTATAGAGTATTGTAGTTGTCCAGGCCTTTAGGAAAGAGTTGAATGTAGAGGAAAAAATTCTATTTTTATTGCTTTGCCAGAAGTAGTTTAGTTTTTGTTCTTAGTGTCTAAGATATAGTCAAGAATGGTTTGTTACACTTTACGAGATAAATATGGCTTTCTGCTAATTATTAAGAAGTTTTTTAGTCATAGGTTGTATATGTTGCCAGCTTACCATTTGAAATAGTTGATTAATTTTAGTGAAACAGTAGATTGACTCCACCAGTGATACAGTGGGTCACATTCCTAAAATTACTAAGGTAGTAGCTATTTATTATTAAGTCAGAGAAGTCCTTTATTAACCTGGATACAGACACTCTAGGTTAGTGTTGACATACTGAAAGGAAAAGTTGGAAAACTTAGCTAAAACTTTATAGTAGTAAAAAACTTTATAGTAGTGAAGTTTTTCCTAGAATATATGTTTGACTCTGCTTATTGCAACATTCAGCATGCTGAGATTTAGTATATCAGAAGTTCCAGCATGGTGGATTTTTTTTATAAGTATGTTAATAAGAATACTATTTGTATATTTAGTTAAATTTTCTCCTGTGTGTTTATCTGTTACAGCTCAGTCCTTTTGTTTACAGCGAGTTTGCCAGGGAGAGGAACCTCCATGTGTCGTTACTTGATCGGCTCTATGAGCACTACCCTGCCGAGTTTCCCTGTAGGATCCTCCTGTGCGAGAACTACCGCTCCCACGAAGCTATCATCAAGTAGGTGTGAGCTGCCCGCTCTGCCACGTTGTCATGTGTGGTCTGGGGGAGGGGACTGAGCACAGCACTGATCCTAGGGACAGATTATTCCCCGCAGAGTTACACGGTGTCCCTAGTGTCACAAATTATATTAAATTTTATGTCTGTAAAAGTTACACCTCAAGAGTTAGTGCGGAGAAGGCAATGGCAACCCACTCCAGTACTCTTGCCTGGAAAATCCCATGGTCGGAGGAGCCTGGTAGGCCGCAGCCCATGGGGTCTCGAAGAGTCGGACATGACTGAGCGACTTCACTTTCACTTTTCACTTTCATGCATTGGAGAAGGAGATGGCAACCCACTCCAGTGTTCTTGCCTGGAGAATCCCAGGGATGGCAGAGACTGGTGGGCTGCCGTCTGTGAGGTCGCACAGAGTCGGACATGACTGAATCAACTTAGCAGCAGCAGCAGCAAGAATTAGCTGTAATTTTCTATAGCAGGGCCGTTCTGCAGACAAATCTTCAGTTTCTACTAGCTATAACACCTTTTTCTGTGACCGAATACATAATGTGTATGTAAAACTACATGATAGATATATATATAATAAGCAAATATATTGACATATATATATATAATAAGCAAATATATTGACAAATTGCATAACGGTTTATGAATATGTGTCTGGTTGTGTTACACAAGGAATCTGTTTTGAAGAAAGGAAGGATGGGAGGAAGGAAGGAAGGAAAACCATGAAATTTAGCAATAAAAGTTTTAAAAGGTTTCTATTAAATAGAGTGCGCATCATTGAAAGTATCTTGAGCAGTAGCTCACTGAAGAGCCACAGGCCAGAGTACCCTCCAGCCTCATCCAGACCAACCCCGGGGAGCCCTGTGTGCTGCGTTCAGTCACTATCACCACCAAAACTTAAGACTTTTTCAAATTTAGTGTAATTTAATAATATTGATTATGGCAGTTGTGGTAAAATCATTTTTAGGTTTCTGTGAAAGCAACAGGAGAGAGAAAAGTAAATTTAGATTTAACTATGGCTTTTATCATTATCTCAACATGTGGTTCCTTTTATTGTTGCCAGTCATTTTCTGCAGTCAGTGATGAATGGAGTACTAGGTAGTATCTTCCTTACTGAAGAGTAATCATTTTACAGTTGAAGACTGGAATGACCCTCAGTTACGTGTGTTGTTTCAATGTCTATAGATCTTTGTTTGCAAAAGTATATGATCTATGTAAATCAAAATACACACGTAAAATAATTTTAGTGTAGAGAACCATAACAGCTAGCAAATTTCCTTATAGAGCAGGACCCTCATTTAGAATTGACCACCACTGTTTCTCCCTTTGCTCTCTGTGCTCCGGCTCCACGCCTGCCCCAGGTCAGTTCATGTAGCAGAGGTGTGCCAGGGCCCTGCAGTGTTTGTACTGCTGTGGTTAACTTTGGAGGAGATCTTGGCAGCATGGATATTAGATGTTTGGGTTAAAATTAATCATGGGCATACAGCAACATTGATTTGACTGGTAATTTTTGTTTCTCATGGGTAAAATTAATTTTGGAGCTCAGTTACTTTTTACTTATTTATGTATTTTGGTCTTTTTCTGCAGTTACACCTCTGAGCTCTTCTATGAGGGCAAGCTGATGGCCAGTGGAAAGCAGCCAGCACACAAGGAGTTCTACCCACTGACCTTCTTTACAGCGCGAGGGGAGGATGTGCAGGAGAAGAACAGCACCGCTTTTTATAATAATGCAGAGGTACCTTGGTTCTTCTCGCAAATTGTCAACATTTTTGCAGTCAGAAAGTCTGGTCTTATTAAGCATTTATTTAAAATTTGAGTTGATATTTTATCATGTGTTGACTTGATTTACATAAAAATGGTATGAAGGTTTATTCTTTTTTGTGTAACATTGATTTGTTAAGATAAATCTCCCGTGGGAAACAAAAATTTTGGTTTACATTCTGTCTTATGCCAAAGTACAGAGCTTAATTTAAAAGTCGGTGTTTTCATATAGGTTATTATTGTTAGCCATCTTAAAAGGACTATGATCACATTTTATAGTGCATGCTTGAATCAGGTGTCAGCTTTAAACGTGTAAGACTTGACAAGAGTCCTGTCCTCCAAGAGGTCACACGGATGACGACGTCGCTAGTCCATTATGTGCTACAACTTGTATGGTTCTCTTACAGTTTCTGACTTTTTAAGTTTAGAGAAAATGTGGATAGTATGAGGGGTCAGATCAGGCAGCAGACAAAAACCTCTGTGTCTTCAGGGTCTCAGACCAGAGAGCCTGAGGTTTGTTTCTGGCTGTCACGTGGGAGTGGAGTTCTGGACTTCAGGAAGCCCAGGGGAGGTGGTGTGCCTGGCTGGTCATTAGGGGAATGATTCTTAATCTGTGGTATCTATCTCCCTCTCCTCCCTTGAGTCCCATGCTTTACTCATTTTATTTACAAAGAAATGGCTTTTATTATGTAACAATAATTCATCTTCCCCTTTTAAAATTGATCAGAGGCCTGGAGTTAGAAGTCAGTACAAGAAAATTGACAGTACCCATTTGGTAAAATCCTAGCCAGAAGCAAAGCAACTTGGCATTTTAATTAGTCTGTGCCAGTTAATTTTAGGAAAAGGTAAACTTTTCTTTACATTTGAAATGTTGACAGATAACTCTTAAGGGTTTCCTTTATTACTTTTGCACTCAGGTTGGAAAATGCTGGCTGGAAAGTCAGTTAAGATGAGAAAGGAGAATAAATATGCTGTTTTACCATCTTTTATAATTAACCGTGTAATTGTGTTTAGCAGTATGCTTTGTTTGTGTTGATTCGAATTACTGTCTAGAGTCACTTGCTTTCAGCCTGAAGAAATTTTAGTATTTCTTTTAGGGCACGTCTGCTAGTAAGGAAATCTTTCAGTTTTTGTTTTTCTGGGAATGTCTTTATTTTGCCTTCATTTTTGGAAAGTGGGCTTCCCTGGTAGGTCAGATAGTAAAGCGTCTGCCTACAATGCAGGAGACCCAGGTTCGATCCCTGTGTCGGGAAGATCCCCTGGAGAAGGAAATGGCAACCCACTCCAGTATTCTTGTCTGGAGAATTCCATGGACCGAGGAGCCTAGTGGGCTACAGTCCCTGGGGTCGCAAAGAGTCGGACACGACTGAGCGACTTCACTTCACTTTGGAAAGTAGTTTTGTTGGATATTAGATTATAGTTTGAGTTCTTTCAGCACACTGAAATATGCTTTCCTACTGCTTTATTGCCAGCATTGTTTCTGATGAGAAGTCGTCTGTTAATCTTGTTGGTGTTCTTTGTAGATGATGAGTTGTTTTTTTGTTGCTGTTTTCAAGGACTTGTTTTTGTCTGTGACTTCCACCATGTTGAGGATGGTATGTCTGGGTGTGGATCTCTTTGCATTTATCTTACTTGAAGTTCACTGAACTTGATGTGTTGATTATAGTTTTTCATCAAATTTGGAAAAATTTTAGCCATTATTTATTTGAATTTTTTTTCTGCTCTTTTCTATCTCTTCTGGGTCTCCCAGTATGTTGGTGGGCTTAATGGTGTTCCATGTTTCTCTGAGGCTTTTGTCTTTTTTTCCATCCCCGCTCCGTCTTCAAATCACGTGATCTCTATCTGAATATTTTTGTTTGCTAGTTTGTTTTTCTACCAGCTCAGATCTGTTGTTGGGGCCCTCTGGTGAACTTTTCATCTCCACTAGTTCACTTTTCATTTCCCCGCGGCATCAATCACTCCACGGTGCAGTCCAGCTGAAGTTGGGCCCTCGGCAGGAACAGAGGGGTGCCGCCTTGTGAAGTTTGCTCTGATCTCCAGGGCAGAACTCAGGGCACAGTTGCTGCAGGAGGGTGTGGACTTGCTCTTCACCGGCTGTCTCACTGCATTGTCCTGCAGAAGGAGCCTTGAATGTCAAGTGTGTAGAATCTGTGCTGCTGTCCAGAAGCTGCTGTACCCCAGAGAGTGGACCCTCTGCAGCCCAGAGCTGGGAGGCGAGGTCTGCTATTGTCCACTGGCTGCTGAATCTACAGAGTGGGTCTTCTGTCCTCGGAAGCTGTGGGAGGTGGCAGCTGCCACCTGGCTGCCGGGCTCACCTGATCGGCTCTCCTGTGACACACCCTGTCTGAGCAGAGAAGGCCGCCAGCCTCGCCCAGCGTCCACTCAGGTCCTCGCTGCAGACCAGGACTTGGGAAGGGGAGGTGCTGCCCAAGTGCTGCCAACTGCTCACGGGCCTTCTGCCGCATGTTGCTGGGAAAAGGAGATCTCTGATGTTCAGCTGCTGCCAAAACCACCTGGAGTAGCTTTTGCACCCCAGGGAGCGCGAGTAGATGGGGGCTGCCCCTCAGCCACTGATGTGGTCCTTGAGACTCTGCTGTGGAGAGTGGGTGCAGTCCCGGGCCTGAGTGCCCAGCCTTCCACTTTGTGCTCTGACTTGTGTAGGTTTTGTTGAAGCAGTGCTTCTCAGTTTCTTGCAAACGCTTTGATTAATCTCCAGAGACTCTGGATGGTTATCTGTTAAGCTTGACGAGCTCGGTAGAGTTTGTCTAGGAGAGAGGCTCCCCGAACTCCTCAGAGCATTCCAAGTCTGTGTATTTTGACTACAGTTTTCTGCTGCTTACGATGTAAAGGGCAGGGGAGAGATGAAGTGGGGAAGTGGTTGTGTTGCTTAGTGGAAGGACAGTGTGTAGAGGTGGGCAGCAGAGATGTGGCCCTACTGTTCACACACCACCACGTCTAATGCAGTGGGCGAGATAGCTTGCCCTGTTCCTTGTTGTGGAGACTCAGACCTGCCTTTCTCATGCTTATGTTGAGAGTACACTGTTTCCAATCCAGTCTGCTCACCAGAGTCCTTAGACAGTCTTTGTTTCACTTGCTGCTATTTTATTGTAACAATAGGACAACTGGAGTCTATTCCTTTGTCATTCATTTGAATTTATATCTGCAAGTGGGAGCTGCATCCTGGCCAGTAATCCTCAAGTTCTTAAAAGGAATAAAACTATAAATTTTTGTATAGTCACTGTTATAAATTTGAATAGATATTACTGACAAATAGTGAATAAATAATGTATTTTAAATATATTAAAAATTGTCTCCTTCCTCTCTCTGCCCTTAGGCTCTTGCCTGACCCTCCATTGAGCTTGTCTTATATATCCATTTTAAATTAGGACACTATTTTCTAAATATACAGTAATCTTTTAGCAGACAAGGAACCTGTTTTATTAACTGTTTTATCACCTATTGTGCCAAGCATTGAAACTGATCAATTCATTGAGTTAAAGTAGATTGAACTACACTAAAAACCATGTTATGATTTAGTAAGTGGGGTCCGAAGAGTTCAGCTGGGTGAAATGTGGTGTGGCTTGGTTGTGCGGGTCCTGCAGTGGCCTGGGTGGAGTTGAGCTGCTGGACGGCACTGACCGCCGCACGCCAGCCCCTCCGTGGAGCCCAGGTGTGCGCTCGTCCCAGCTGCGGTTTGGCAGCCCCGGCTCTCGGCTGCTCTGTTGAGCTGTCAGTGGGGATGGAGGTGGCGTTAGCCCTTGTACTGCCGAGACCTGATGGGAGGCCCTGACTCTGGGAGTCTCGTGGTTTCATTGGCTTGATCTGTGGAGATGGACTAAGAAATGCTGGTGATGTGGGAACCTGCTTCCCTGTTTCCCCAGTGGGGTTGCCAGCTTCATGCCCTTTTCTCCAGGTAGGAACTCAAACCTGTCCTCATGTAGGAATGGAGGTGAGGCAAAGGGTGGGGGCCAACTGCCAGTTATATTTTCTCTGATTCCCATGTTTTCACTGGGTGCACTACTGTAGAAATTTACTGCTTGAAATGTAAATAAAAATTTTTTATTCTCCCTGTGTTCATATCAGCAAAGCAGTACTCCTATCTAGAGGTTGTTTTAAACTGACATTTGCTAATATGGGATCATTTGTACATCTATTTCAGTTACCATAAGTTTTTCTGATGCCTTTAATATGTCTATGTGTGTGCTTATTTAAAGGTATTTGAAGTGGTGGAGCGTGTGGAAGAGCTGAGAAGGAAGTGGCCGGTAGCGTGGGGCAAGCTGGATGACGGCAGTATTGGTGTGGTGACTCCTTACGCAGACCAGGTGTTCAGGATACGTGCCGAACTTCGGAAAAAGAGGTTATCTGATGTTAACGTAGAAAGGGTGCTCAATGTTCAAGGTAACTATGAATTGAAATGAATTGGTTATTCAAATGCTTAAATTTCAAAGTATGTGCACTTCTGATATTTAGATTTCAAGATTTCTGAACAAGCATTTGTGTATTCGTTTCACATCAAGTTCTTCAACGCCAACATTGGCAATTAAATGTTGAGCTCATTTACATGCTTATTAATTTTTTGTATCCGAATAAAAGAAGTATGAACAAATTGACTTCTTCTGTGACTATAACTGTGTGAATGTGTGTGCTGTAGTTACGGTCACAGTGGCATCCAACACTTATTGTCATTATAATGTATCCAAGAACTAAAGATTTTATCTCTTCATAAAGATTTTTAACTTGCACCTGTCAAGCCAGGAATAGGCATAGCTTATTAAAGGCATAGTTTGTTCGTTATCTAAATTCCTAAGTGAATAAAGCAACTTTTAAAAATTTTCATGTGATTAGTTGCTACAAAATTTGTGCGTTTAAGTAAGTAAAGCAGCACTATAGTGTGAGGGCCAGAGAAGCCAAGTACAGTGTTAGGTTCCATGGGAATATCCAATAATAATTTCTAAATTATGGTGGGGATGGGGGGAATAGCTCCACTGTACTGTGCATTCAGATCATGCAGAATTCGTGTGTGCGTTTTAGGAAGAATACTGCTAGTAAACCAGGAAGCATCCAGGGAAGACCTAGCACAGTTAGTGGTCTGGAGCCTGCATGTGGTTCAAGCAGAAATGCTTGAAAGAACAATGACTGCTTGGCCTGGAGAAGAGAGGACTAAGAATTGACACTAAAACTGTACTCAGATATGTGGAGGCTTGTCACAGAATGAGGGATAGATATGTTAATGTAAGAAAGAATCTGGGGTAAAGTGTATAAACTGGGCTCTCAAGGCTTCCTCCTGATGTCAGTTCTTTCAGTTATTTTGGAAATTATTTCCAGAAGCAGAATTTCTGCATCATATGTTAATTCTATGTTTAATTTTTCAGAAACTGCCATACTATTCTCTGTACCTCTTTACATACCATTTTACATTTCTACCTACAGTGAACAAGAGTTCCAATTTCTCCACATCCTTAATGAAACCTGTTATTTAGCAGTAACATTTTAAAAATGAAATTCTCTTATTAGATCACTGGTTCAAATAACAATCCTCTTTTATTTTGTTGTAGGAAAGCAATTCAGAGTTTTGTTTCTTAGCACAGTACGTACAAGGCATACTTGTAAACATAAACAGACACCAATTAAAAAGAAAGAGCAGCTGCTAGAAGATTCCACAGAGGACTTGGATTATGGTTTTTTGTCTAACTACAAGCTTCTCAACACTGCCATCACAAGAGCACAATCCCTGGTTGCCGTGGTGGGCGATCCCATTGCTCTGTGCTCCATTGGAAGATGCAGGTAATTATGTGTTAGTGTTGGAGACACTGAATGGAGAAATGTAGTGATCTGTATCCCTGTGTACATGTTTATTTACATGACCTCTTCGCTAATTAAACTTTAGTCTTACCTGATATCCAGTGGGAACACAAAAATATATTGCTTTGAGTGTGTTCATTGTATATATACACTTGTGTACTCATTGTTCATCGTCATTCATTCGATATTTTCTGAGTGCTTGCTATTGTTCCAAGCACTCTTCTAGCCACCGAGGATGTATCAGTGAACAAACAGACAAAAATCTCTGCCTTTTGGGGGCTTAACATTTTATTGGGGAGGAAAGGAATACCAACAATAAAGAAAGTAAAAACACTTTGTAACATTTTCTGTGATAAGTTCAGTGGAAGAGAAATAGAACGTGAAGGGATTAAAAGGGCTAGGGTAGGTGGACCAGCCTGTGATTGTTCTGTGCGGTTGGAGTCGCCTCTTGGAGAAGTTCACCTTGGAGGTGGGGTGTGTGCTTTGCAGGTGTCTGGGGTGAACGTGCTGTGGAACAAGTGGGCACCCAGTGGGGTCCTGAAGGTGGCTTTGTGGACACGCATTATCTTTGATGGAGACTGAATTTTATACACTTAGTTCCCTTTGTTCTCCTTCAGTATTGCTTTAGCTTGTTTTTGATGAATTTCCTTCTCATTTTTTCTCAAGGCTTCACAGTGTAAATAATTCTTTGTGTCTGGTTAATTCAGAGAACCTTAAAATTAGGAGGTTAAGAAGAGTTTTTACTTGGCTTTAGGAAAAACTGATAATATTCCTTAGATTGTAGTCATAAGGAATGTTAAAATATCAGCATATATACAAAGATGGGATCAATAAAGAACAGAAATGGTATGGACCTAACAGAAGCAGAAGATATTAAGAAGAGGTGGCAAGAATACACAGAAGAACTGTACAGAAAAGATCTTCACAACCCAGATAATCACGATGGTGTGATCACTCACCTAGAGCCAGACATCCTGGAATGTGAAGTCGAGTGGGCCTTAGGAAGCATCACTACGAACAAAGCTAGTGGAGGTGATGGAATTACTGTTGAACTATGTCAGATCCTAAAAGATGATGCTGTGATTCAATATGCCAGCAAATTTGGAAAACTCAGCAGTGGCCACAGGACTGGAAAAGGTCAGTTTTCATTCCAATCCCTAAGAAAGGCAATCCCAAAGAATGCTCAAACTGCTGCACAGTTGCACTCATCTCACATGCTAGCAAAGTAATGCTCAAAATTCTCTAAGCCAGACTTCAACAATACCTGAACCATGAACTTCCAGATGTTCAAGCTGGTTTTAGAAAAGGCAGAGGAACCAGAGATCAAATTGCTAACATCTGCTGGATCATCAGAAAAGCAAGAGAGTTCCAGAAAAACATTTATTTCTGCTTTATTGACTATGCCAAAGCCTTTGACTGTGTGGATCACAATAAACTGTGGAAAATTCTGAGAGAGATGGGAATACCAGACCACCTGACCTGCCTCTTGAGAAATCTGTTTGAAGGTCAGGAAACAACAGTTAGAACTGGACGTGGAACAACAGACTGTCTCCAAATAGGAAAAGGAGTACGTCAAGGCTGTATATTGTCACCCTGCTTATTTAACTTATATGCAGAGTACATCATGAGAAACACTGGGCTGGAGGAAGCACAAACTGGAATCAAGATTGCCGGGAGAAATATCCATAACCTCAGATATGTAGATGACACCACCCTTATGGCAGAAAGTGAAGAGGAACTAAAGAGCCTCTTGATGAAAGTGAAAGAGGAGAGTGAAAAAGTTGGCTTAAAGCTCAACATTCAGAAAACTAAGATCATGGCATCTGGTCCCATCACTTCATGGCAAATAGATGTGTAAACAGTGGAAACAGTAACAGACTTAATTTTGGGGGGCTTCAAAATCACTGCAGATGGTGACTGCAGGCCTGAAATAAAAAGCCACTTACTCCTTGGAAGAAAAGTTATGACCAACCCAGACAGCACATTACTTTGCCAACAAAGGTCCGTCTAAGTCAAGGCTGTGGTTTTTCCAGTGGTCATGTATGGATGTGAGAGTTGGACTGTGAGGAAAGCTGAGGGCTGAAGAATTGATGCTTTTGAACTGTGGTGTTGGAGAAGACTCTTGAGAGTCCCTTAGACTGCACGGAGATCCAACCAGTCCATCCTAAAGGAGATCAGTCCTGAATGTTCATTGGAAGGGCTGATGCTGAAGCTGAAACTCTAGTACTTTGGCCACCTGATGTGAAGAGCTGACTTATTTGAAAAGACCCTGATGCAGGGAAAGACTGAAGGTGAGAGGAGAAGGGGACGACAGATGATGAGATGGTTGGATGGCATCACCAACTCGATGGATGTGAGTTTGGGTGAATTCCGGGAGTTGGTGATGGACAGGGAGGCCTGGCGTGCTGCAGTCCCTGGGGTTGCAAAGAGTTGGACATGACTGAGCGACTGAACTGAACTGATAAAAACTTTCTCTTTGTACACTTATGTTTTATACTAGGTAATAGGAATTTTAACTCTATGAAGCCAGTAATGTGAGACTTTGCCTATGCAGTGTTGAAAGACTGTTAGCAAAAAAAAAAAAAAAAAATTGAACAGAAATTTAGACGACTCTTGATGAAAAAGAACAAAATGTACTAGAGATTACTTAGAATTTTTAAAGTATTCTAATACCTGTCAAAGTGAGTTCAGAAAAGTAGAATGACCTCAAATACACCTTGGGTAGTTACTTCTTAATATGTTGGAGTAGACAAAGCTGTTAGCAAGTGGCTCTTTTAGACCAGGTCTTCTATTGGAGGACAGATAGAGCAGCAGTTTATTATCTGCTCTCCTGTCTCAGCAGGAAAAAAGTATTCTTTGGGAAGGGAGACAGTTTGGGACCTTTAAGAGTAAGCTGTGTATATTAGACTCCAGAAGAAGTTAATATACTTTATAGGGGAAAGCCATTAACAGTGGAGTCAGGTAGAGTTTAATTTATGGTTACATTATGAACAATGACCTTTTATTTTAAAGGAAATAAAATTTGAATGGTCCATGGATTGTTTTATATAGCTAAACAGTTCTGTTGTAAAATATCTTAAATTTCACATTTAAAAAATAATTTCCATTAATTTTTAGCCACTAATGACAAAAAGTGGGGAAGGGAATATGTTAATTACAAGATACAATTGAATAAAGTTAAGTGTATTAATTTGGCTTCCCTCTGAGATGTTTACTTTGGTTACTTTACTGTTCATTGAAAATATATTTGGTTAGAATATTGCTGTGATAGTTTACCATTTTTGTTTATATTTATCATTTGATAAATGAGAGAACACATACAATTGGATTAGAATTTAATAGATTAAAACAAACAAAAAAAACCAGTTGACATACATTAAAAATCAACTGAAAACTTTTGGGGGAATAAATGGTATAACAGTGGTCTTGAGTGACATTACCTTTGGATGTTCTTTATAAATAACCCCAGACATTTACCAACATGCATATTTTTTTAAAACCATTACCGTTCCCATAGAGTCACACTGTACTGTGAATCATGTGGGTTAGCGTTGTTCACCCCTTCTCTGAGCAGAGAGGTGAAGGAATTCTTTCTGAGGCCATGCTGTCAGGCTCATTTTTAACTTGAAGCCAGGTCTACTGGTTGTTTTATTTCTTACTACTCAGTTGGAGTGTGTCAAGGACCTCACATTAATTTATAAGCTGGGTGAAATATTTTCAAAGAAGTCAGTACACTGTGTAGGGAGAGAAAATGACACGCCCTGTAGCTGAACGGGAGTGCTGGTTGTCTGTGTTATTTGAGAGTTCAATGAACTGTATAACCCAAGTGCTGATGGTTGAGGCGTATGGATACTTACGCTTCACTCTTACCAGCTTCAGTAGGAATTAAATTAATCTCGAAATACAAATGACCCTGAAGGACCTATCGTGGTTCTCGGGTGCTGCAGTGATGAGGGTGTGGGTTCTTCGTGGTTTGAGGTGGTCAGGCTGTGTCACTCGTCCCTCATGTGATATTTATACAAAACTAATATGATACTTCAAATACTGATCAAGTTTTTAGGAATAATTACTGTGTATGGTATATCCGTTTAGAAGGCAGCCAGTTATATAATCTTTTTTTGTTGTAAAGTACTTTTAAAGAGAATTTTCCTGTTAACTCTAAATGAACATGGGGAACTTTCCCTTCTCCTCCTCACCAAACCAGTGAGTATTGATGTCGTAACTGCTGTTCAGTGCTGGGTCAGGTGCTTTGCACACAGTCAGACCAATAACCCTGCGATGTGGGGGTTTTATTTGCATTTTAAATGGGCAGCCTGAAGTAGAGCTTCAATTTCTACCCAGGGCCACCTAGCTATTAAGAGACTCATTCAAACAGATGTCACATTGACTTCAAAACCCACACTTTTCTTCTTGCTGAGTTACCTTGCCTCTCCCAGGGAGTGGTGCATGTGTGAATAAATAAGCCCTGAAGAGGGAGAGGCGGAGGAGGCAGTTGTGGGGAGGGAGTGGGCAGGGGTGGGATGGGGGGAATCATACATTTTCTCCAAACAAGCATGTTTGGAAAAGATCTTCTTTTGAAGTGAATTTATTAGTGAATTCTATCTCCTCTATAAGGTATAAACATATTTCACAGATGCGGAGATGTGTGTATATGTGTATGTGCACACATACCCTCTCTCTGCGTGAAATAAGGACACCAAATGAATTTTCAGTGTTTTATCCGTGATCCTAGAAGCAAGGTTGGCATGAAAATAAAACCAGACTTTCTGTTCATGTACTGGGTGAAAGTAACGTTTTGTTTTCTCAAAGTAATACTTCCATTACCACATAGAGACACACTTGTGTTCTCTAACCAGCATTATATAGCATGTTAACAGTTTAGGGAGCAGCTGAGAATTGATGAAGCATTTAAATAACCTTAGTGGTAAATTTTTCAGTCTGAGTGTTGAAATTCTCAAGTGGTCTTCCAATTAAGTGTTCTGAAATGCCTCATGATACCATGTGTAGTATTTCATTAAAGTTCTGAGTTCAAGAACATTGTGAAATAGTCTGAAAGAGCCTTCACAGAGAGAGAGGAATCTTTCTGGCTGTAAGAATTTTTGAAGGAAAAATTACATTTCTCTCAAGGTTTAAAAGTGGAGGAATAAAGCATTTTTATTAAGTGATAAAGTATAATAATAATACTGTTGGTGCCCTGTTTCCCACCTGATGGGACTGAGGTAGGAGGAGAGGTTAAATAACTCGCCCGGCTGACTGAGCCTTGACTGAGGCCCCGGGCAGCCTAGATCTGGAGTCCTTGTACTTGACCTTCCCAGGGCAATCAAGAGACAGCGAGGTTTAAGAGGGAGATTCCAGGCTACTTTTGGAGTTGTTTTAGCTTGATGAGCTTATAGCCAGTGGTCACTGTTACTTCTGAAATGGTGTCCTTTAACTTGAAGTCTGTTCCTTGAGATCCCTGGGGTCGTATAGACCAGGGTTTCTCAGCCCCCGGGCCACAGAGCAGGCGGCACCCCAGGAGGAGAGCAAGGCGGGCAAGCTTCGTGCCTGGGGACAGCCTTCCCTGTGCTCACGTTACCCTCTGAGCGCTGCATGCTGTCAGATCAGCAGCAGCTCTGGATTCTCAAAGGAGCTCAGCCCTGGGCTTGAATCATCCCTGAACCATCCCCTTCCCCCGTCTCTGTCAGTGGAAAATTTGTCTTCCATGAAACTGGCCCTTGGTGCCCAAAAGGTTGGGAACCTCTGTTACAGACGGAGCCTTGTCAGCAAGCTACCAGCTTCCTGTGACGCGTGAGGCTGGTTCACAGTTCTGCTCCATTTGATGTTACTCAGTGCATTGAGGTCGGTGAGAGGGGTATAGGGGCAGGCTATGGAGTTTATAAAGGAGCTTGAAATAGAGCAAGTTCTAGCATTTTGGCTATGTAAGCTGGGAATGAAATACACTACAAGAATTTAATATTAAAACCTGGGCTATAGTAAAGTCAGTCCACTCTCTCCTTGTTTTGCTGTGTCTTTAGGTTCACATGAATATGAAATGTCACTCTATGAAATTGTTACTTTATCAATTAGACCAAAAGAACTTCCTTTTTAATACAACATGTAGTAGAATATGTTGATAAATGTTAATGCAGTTGAACATTATGGGGTTTTATCAAAAGGGTAGAGAGTTTATGGATTTTTAGATCCTGAGTGCTGTGTTGACAACCATCTTTCCTTAGCTATCAAACTATGAAGATAAAAAATTGATTCCTGTAAAAGGTTCTTAAGAATAAAAATAAAGAGCATTTCTTAGTGACACACACTTGTTAGCCTTTGTATCTTATTGTCAGAAATGCACATTTACTCAGTTCAGTTCAGTTGCTCAGTTGTGTTCAACTCTTTGTGACCCTGTGGACAGCAGCATACCAGGCTTCCCTGTCTGTCACCAAATCCTGGAGTTTGCTGAAACTCATGTCCGTCAGTGGTCGGATGGTGGTGCCATCCAACCATCTCATCTTCTGTCGTTCCCTTCTCCTCCCACCCTCAATCTTTCCCAGCATCAGGGTCTTTTCTAATGAGTAAGTTCTTTGCATCAGGTGGCCAAAGTATTGGAGCTTCATCATCAGTCCTTCCAATGACTATTCAGGACTGATTTCCTTTAGGATCGACTGGTTTGATCTTGCAGTCCGAGGGTTCTCAAGAGTTTTCTTCAACGTATTTATTATCTTGTAGCATTTTTACTTTTCCTGTTGACATGGAGGCCTGAATTTTTTTCTGTACTTATTTCTTAAACTCATCTTTAAAAAACTAGAGAAGATGGTAGAAAGCATATGTAAGAGAAACATAGTTTGAAATTAATATCTGCAGTTTTATAAATACTTTAACTCCACTCCTATTCGTATACTGACTTTTGTTATATACAGCTTTGTATTTATGCTTCTTGAAGCCATTTTGATTACTTGCTGTCCACCTGGACACATGGATACCAACTTGGGAAGAAATCATATCACATAGCTTTTATAACATAATAAAACATTATTTGAACCTCATGTTAAAGATAGGTATGCATATTTAAAGAAAGCTGAGCACCAAAGCATTGATGCTTTTGAACTGTGATGTTGGAGAAGACTCTTGAGAGTCCCTTGGACTGCAAGGAGATCCAACCAGTCCATCCTAAAGGAAATCAGTCCTGAATGTTCATTGGAAGGACTGATGCTGAAGCTGAAACTCTAGTACTTTGGCCACCTGATGCGAAGAGCTGACTCACTTGAAAAGACCCTGATGCTGGGAAAGATTGAAGGCGGGAGGAGAAGGGGACAACAGAGGAGGAGATGGTTGGATGGCATCACCGACTCAATGGGCATGAGTTTGAGTAAATCCCCGGAGTTAGTGATGGACAGGGAGGCCTGGCGTGCTGCAGTCCATGGGGTCACAAAGAGTCAGACACAACTGAGTGACTGAACTGAACTGAACTGATGCATATTTATAATAATCATTTAAAATCTTTAAACTTTTTATATGTTGTCTTTTATAATAGATATGTAATATTTTTACTATTTGGAGATCAGTTTTCAAAACTTTAGGAACAACAGTGTACGACTGGAACAATTTTGAATGTATTTGTTTCCATTAGTATTTTTTAATTTGATTAGGACATAATCATTAAAATTAGCATTCCAACTTCCTGTATTTTTTCATAATTAACCTGTCTTAGTCAATTAATGTTATAAGCTGTGCTGTGACAGGCATCAGTTAATTAAAAGAAAAGTATGGTAGTAACTAGTTACTTCTTATCAGTTCTGAAATCCTTGCTTATTGTGTGGATAACAAACCTTTTTGTATGCATAGTCGAGCACTGACTGTGTGGTCAATGAGGATGAATTGAGAATTTGTGTGTCCCACAGTACTAGACGTGACTGAGCTTCAGAACCACACTTCCAAAGTCCTGTGATCTGGTGGGAAGATTATACCTGAATCATAGATGAATATTGGACCTAAGGGTTCGGGGTTGGAGTGGGAGAGGGGATTATCTTTAGTTGCTTTTAGTCGTTTCTGTGACCTTGTCCACTTTAACTGCAAACTGATCTTCTAAATCTTTTCTGTAGGAAATTTTGGGAGCGGTTTATTGCCCTGTGTCATGAAAATAATAGCCTGCATGGAATCACTTTTGAACAGATCAAAGCTCAGCTAGAGGCTTTAGAACTAAAGAAGACGTACGTGTTGAATCCACTGGCACCTGAATTTATACCCCGGGCTCTGAGAGTACAGCACACAGCAAACACCAACAAACCGCAGCAGTCACCCCCCAAGGTAAAGCCCTTTAGTGAAACTGAAGAGGTTAAAGCGAGAGCGCGCTGAGGCGTCAGAGCTGTTCTGGGCCTTAAGCTACTTTAAGTATTGGGGTTGACGACCAGCAGTTTCTGCAAGGAGCTTGTCCAGCGTGGGCATGTAAGTGAAAATATGGTGTGTTGTTCAGCCATGCTACTTGATGGCATTATCATCCTCAAAACGTTTTCAAGGACTTGACTGGGCCCTTTGTTTAATATAATCTCCCAGTCCTCTCTACTGATGGACGTACTTTAGCAAGACATGAATAAAACAAAGCAGCTTAAAAGACCATCACACGCATTAAAACCATGCTTTCACAGCCTATTATTTTTACAAGGAATAATATTATTATAACAATATTTGTATAAAGAAAATAGTTCTCATCTCTTGTTGATGACCAGCTAGTTTCAAGTGGTATTTGACACAGTGAGGAAATTGGCCAACTTCCTGAAGATAACTTGAGTTGTTTGTTGTTAAGTATTTGTTGTAAGAAATAGTCCAGGCACTGGGATTGGATGTGGGGGAATCAAGGCCATTTCTACTTTTGAACTATAGTTATTTTGGGCAGAAATAGCTGTTTATTTGCTAGATTGCCTGAAAAAAAAAAGAAATGCTTGCATTTACCATCTAGAAAAGAAAGCTATGAGAGTGGCCTGTTTAGTATTTACTCTGGTTGTTGGAGTGTATTTATAGTCATCAGCATGATATTAAACTTGCTGACATGAATTGAGGGAGTATGCCAGTTTTTGGCTTCATTTTAAAAACGTGAAACATAAGGTGTAAGAAGTAATTACTGGTTTAATATCTTGAATCTTTTAGCTGAGTAGGTATTAAACTGAGATGAGAACTGATTTTCCTGTGTTAATATACTGTTGTCTGAGTTTAATAGAAATGGACCTGATGTGCAGTAATGCTTCAGTGATTTGGGATTGCTAGGAGATTAAGCATTTTGCATAACTGAATCATCTAGATTTCTAAAGTTTAAACTATGAACAAATTAATAATCAACTTATTTATCAAATAGCTAAGTTTCTTCTGTGTGACAGCCATTACAGTGTGTGCTAGAGAAGCAAATTAGCTCCAGTCTTGTTGCGGTAGATGTTGGAGGGATGATGGTCAGCGGGAGTACAGTCCGCAACTGTGGAAGTTTAAGGTGGTTTCCACCATGGAGATACTGCTTAGGAGAGCGCCAGGTGAATGGAGTGAGGGCAAGAGTGAGGAGGTGTGTCAGAAGCTTAGAGTAGAAGCGCCCTTGGGGCAGAAGTTTTTGCCTGTATTAGTTCCTGCTCCAGCCTCTGTGCCCAGAACAGCGTCTGGCTTATCATAGGTGCTTAGAAGATGAGTGAGTGATGCCCAGTAAGGAGCTTAGACAAAAAGCAAGAGTCATGAGAGAGAGCGCGCTCTCAGGGAGCAGCAAGTAGCTTAAAGTGTGTGAAGAGTGGGAACCCAGTTACAAGCTCTTAGACTTTATTGTTTTTTATTTAAAATGTTGCAAAGACATTATACCTTTTGCACATTCTTAAAATACCATAACTACAATAAACTCTTTTAATTGACCAGTGTTAGCATTAATCGATGTATGATAGATGTAGCTATATTTAAGCCATGATACTAGATGTGTACTGACCCTAAGCAAGATCCTGAAGTTTGCTTTTGTTTTTTATCTTAAAGGTGAAGAAAATATGTATTGAATCCACTTGCTTTTCTAAAACTATAAGCTCCCTGAAGCCAAAAATCCTAGTCTGTGTACTCTTTATGGCCCCTAGCGCCTCGCCCCTCTCTGCACAGAGTGGGTGCTCAGTAAGGATCTGATAAGTAAATAAAGATTGTGATGCGTCCAGGAGAGTGCCATGTGGCTTTCTTCTTTCAACAGGAAGATTGTGTAATTAAAGGCCACAGTAGCTGTTTTCTGAGTTTTTTCTTTTTAACTTTTTGGGAAATGTTCTTCATTGACCCAGTGGATGTCGTCTGTTATTTTGCTGTCACTAACAGAGCGGTTCACTAAGTTGCTTGCACACCTGGCTGTTTAACATTATTTGCTCACGTGTAACCATGGTGACTTTAGATAACTAAGGTACAGTGAGCCAAAGGTTATTTTTGTCATCATCTCTCCCTGCACTCCCCAGTACTTTATTTTATTTCTGTTAAATTGTTTTGAGGATTGAATTTGTTACTGGAATCATTTTTTGAAATATAGCTTTCTATTGTAGAAAATTTCAAATATATACATAAGTAGAATAGTGTAAGGAAGTCCCGATCATTTGGCTTCATTTAACTATCAATTTATCTTTAATTTTGTTTGACCTACAGCCCAGTTCTCTCACTCTACTACCACTGCATATACACATTGGAGAAATTTGAAACAAATTTTGGATAATTTATTTCATATGCTAGAATCTTTTGATGAAGGGGAATTTACTTCATTGCAATAAAAATGCTATTTCTGAAAACATGACATTAAGCCATGTTATTTCCCCCCTAAGTTTCCTTAATGTTTAACTTTTAATACAATTCTGTGCATAAGAAATGTTAAAGTTTAGTGTTGTTAATGTTGGGCTGAGACTTAAAATCACGGCAAGATGTAATGTAGATAAAGTCATCCAGGGCTGGATGATGCTTGAACATGCTCTGGGACCTGCTTCCTCAGGACCATGTTTGGCGGCAAAGCATGCCTCTAGCTGTTTATCAGTCAAGCAGCTTTTTTCTCCTCACTGAGATGTCGGTCCTGTGGTTTAGTGAAGGTGCAAAATATTACAGACACGAGGAGCAGCAGGCAGTCCTAGCTAAGCTTTCGTTGGCTCACTGTCTCCCGGCATCATGTATTTATTGGAAAGCATCTGTTTCACAGGTGCCTACAGAGTGCGTATGGAGGACGTGATTTGCCTGTATTCTGTCTGCTTACTCCTAGGCTCCATGCTGGAGCAGTGTTGAGAAGCTGCTAAAATGGAAAGGGTTCATTTGTACCCCTCTGAAAGGTATTCAGAGGGTAGATAGTATTCAGAAATGGATCTTTTGAGAAGACTGTAGCATTGTTTTCTGGATTGTAGTCTGTGGGTCATTCCTCACTGTTTCCACTGGTGGTGTGTCTTAGTCTTACATTAGCCTCTACCTAGCCAGGGTGAACATGTCGTGGGCCCTCACAGACATTTGTTGAATGAATAAACAGAAAGTGATGAAAGAACGAGTGAATAAAAAATAATTGATTGAAGGAATAAATGGTTGAGTTAAAAAAAATCCTCAAAAAATAGATGATATGGACTGCATTTACTTATGAGCTTTCTACCAAAGGTATGCGTACTTTCTGAGATTTATTGGCAAAAGTTTGGAATTATCATCATGGAATGACTTTTACAGTTAGTCCCAGCTTACTGCTGCATCATTGTTTTGTTCGCATGCTACCAAACAGTGTGTATTTTGCATAGACCACGCACACTTACTGCCCTGCCATTGCACGCTAGGTCTAAATATGCTGGATGAGTTTTCCTGCACTGAACCACATTGAACCGCAATGAACCATACCGGTGCTGGTTGCGCTTGAAGATAGTATACTGTCTTTTAATGTGAGAGTCCCCAGGTTGCTTTTTTCCCTCATTTATTCAGCAATATTCATTGGGCCAGGAGATGTTGCAGGTTCAGGGAACCATTAGGACATAAACAGATGAAGCCCCAGATCGTTAGGTCCTTTCATACTTGACATGCATCATCTCCATCAACAGAGTCATCACAACAGCACTGAGATGTGGATGTTATCTTTCCAAGTTTCTTTTTCACTCAGGTGATGAATGTAGCACCCACAGTGCTGAGGTATATTGTCTACTATAGACTGTGATTACTCTCTGTATTGGTTTCCTATTGCTGCTGTAACAAGTTAGCACACACTAAGTGACTTCAAACAGTACACGTCTACTATCTCACGTTTCTTTGAGTCAGATGTCCAGGCTGTTTTGGTTGGTCTCTTGGCTCTGCGTCTCAGGAGGCCAGGATCAAGGTGTTGGTCAGCTGGGCTCTCATCTCAGGTCATGCAGGCTGTTGGCAGAACCCAGTCTTTGTGGCTGTAAGGACTGGGGTCCCAGTCTCCTTGCTGGCTGTCACCTGGGAGCCGTTTTTAGCCTCTGCTGACTTCTCTCCAGTTCCCCCCTGTGGCCCCACGTCTCAGAGCTGTCAGCGGTGCATGCAACCTTCTGTCTCTTGGAATCTCTGGCTTCCCCTTCTGCCGCATCCCTTGCTGCCTTTTCTACCGTATCTCTGACTCCAGCTGGAGAGATTGCTCTGGTTTTAGGGCTCATGTGATTAGATTGGATCCACCCAGATAATCCAGGATAATCTTCCTGTATTGTCTTTAGTTAGATCTGCAGAGTCCCCTTTGCCCCATAACATGTGGCCAGGGATTGGGCTGGACATGTCTCTGGGGGCGCTTTTCTGCCTCCGACACTGACTACACTGCTGTGTTTTCTCCACGTGCTACACAGTTGCCCCAGGTTGATGGGTTTACCGGCTAAGAAATCTGAACAGTTTGTTAACAGTTTTTTTACCTCTTGGACCTCTTGGTTAACCTCTTGGACTGACGTTATCTCTGTGCCACTGGCTCTCCTTTCTTCTGCTGAGCGTCTGCCTGCGGCTGCTCCTGTTATCACTTCTAACTGCTTGTGCTTCTCATCTTCCTGCTGTACTGCCGTCCCTGCCGAGCGCTCCTTCTTACTTTCTCTCCTTTCTTCTGCCTGCTTTTCTTTTCACTTCTCTCTTCCTCAGAAGCTCCTTCTTTTTTTTATAGCTAATGACAGTCACTGTGAATCTTCTGGTTAATGAACCAACTATGATTCTTCCTGGACTGTTTTTTTGTTTGTTTGTTTGTTTTTTAACTTTTTAAGAGTTAGAGCTGAGCTGCCCTTGCATACCCATCTCTAACCAGCTGGATGATCTGGGTATTTAAAATGCTGACTGATAGGGAGATAAATGAGGCATCACTGACCTTTGCTCTGGTCAAGAATGAACTTTTCTTCTTGCTGCAGACATTACCCCTACTTGAGTTTTCAGGTGTAATGTACGAAACAAAAAATTCGTGTGGCTGAAGGGTGAGTTGTGTAGTGTGCTCACTTGTGCTATACGGTGGCTTAGTGTCTTCAGTTCAGCCCATGAAAAGAGAAAAAAAAATGTTTTAAAGTCTAGACATGCACAGCCATTGTTTCTTCAAATGTTATTTCTGCCCAAGAGTCATTTTTAATGCCACTGTATGAATCTGCCATTGCTTATTTTAATAAATTTTCTATTGGTGGACATTTAGATTCCTACAAGTGTGATTACTGTGTTAAAGTGTATGTACATTTTTGGTGCTTTTGACATTCACTGCCACATTGCATTCTAGAAAATTTGTACATTACCTTAAGCAGATTATAACACTGTATATTTTCCTGTTCACTCAGTAAATTTTACAGTGTAAGACCACATGAATCATACTCAAAATATCATACACCCAAAGCATGTTTACGTCCATGTCATTATTTTAAAGGTTCTTATCTTCAAGAGTTGAAGACTGATATGTTTCCCTTGAAAAGAGCTTTTACATCATCATCTAATTCATAGAGAATTGATAGAGAAGCTGCAAAGGAATAGAATTTAAGTATCAGTCATGTTGGTGAATATTTCTTTTAACATAAAAATTCATTTAAAAAGAAAAAGGAATTTTAAGTATCCTTAATTTGAATTGAGGAAACTTGAGGCCTAGCACCATGACTTAGTGTTTAAAACAGAAACTCAGCTCAGAGGCATCTGATGGTTATTAATTACAGACTCACAATCTTTAAATTTTAATTGTTGTTATATACATTTCATTTGCATGGGACTAGGAAAATGGTTATTGTTCTTTCATATCAGGTATGTTTAAATTATTATTTGTGTTTTTCTGTAAAGGGGAAAAGCCTCCATCATACCCAGAATGATCATTTCCAGAATGATGGAATTGGTAAGTGGAAGAATTAGTCCTGTGGAAACTTGTTTTTGTGATGCAAGACATTTATCCCAGATTTCATGGGGAGAGGGACACACACACACAGACACTTTGGAACTCAGCCAGCTTTTATTTAACACAACTGTTCTTGTGAATGCTCTGATGTGTCATTTCTGTCAAGGGGTGGTTTTATGGGCACCAATGTACATAATATAGAAATTGTTAGGATGAACATTTAAGCCTCCTGTGCAGTATAAGGTTTTGGATATAATATTGATATATCATTGATGTCTTACAAGTGTTTGTTTATACATTTTAAGATAAAGTTTATTTGATTCAAAATATTGCAGAATTATGCTTTTAAAACAATATCGCTTAACCATTTTGTATGTGACTGTGTAACAGTTGCAGGTCAGAACTTTATTCTGAAGAATTGTGTATGTGTTCTACTCTTAGAAGAATGTTTACTGTATATGCATGTTTATGTGTTGTATGTATGGTTGTCTCTCTTGAAAGCCACATCTCCAGCTCCTTGCAAGACATTTAAAATTATGCTAGTTTATAAAAGGGCTTCCCTGATAGATCAGTTGGTAAAGAATCCACCTGCAATGCAGGAGACCCCGGTTGGATTCCTGGGTCTGGAAGATCCGCTGGAGAAGGGTTAGGCTATCCACTCCAGTGTTCTTGGGCTTCCCTTGTGGGGAAGTTTATAAAAGGAATACGTTGTACCTCTCAAGTCAAATAATTTCAGTGAATGTGGTAAAATGATTATTTTTTTTAATATGCTTTACTCTTCCACACTGATAACTCTTTGATTATAAGATAGCTTATGGCAAACCTGGGAAATGTATTTTGCTGTGGGATGACTTTAATTATTTTTGTCTATGTGAATATGTAGAGCTATTATGTCCTTTTTCTATTTGTTTTTCAGTTCAGCCCAATCCCTCTGTGCTTATTGGCAATCCTATCAGAGCATATACTCCTCCACCTCCTCTTGGACCTCACCCAAATTTGGGGAAATCTCCAAGCCCTGTTCAAAGAATCGATCCTCACACTGGGACGAGTATTCTTTATGTACCTGCTGTCTATGGAGGGAATGTCGTTATGTCCGTGCCTTTACCTGTAAGTAGCTGTTTAAGATACTCTCTGTCGAATGAGATAAAATAGGCTTCACTAAATTACTACCCAAATAGTGTCCTACCAGTCTTTTTTTTTCGGCTCTTCAATGCCTGTAAACTTCTTTAAAAACAGCCCTTATGACCCCAAAAATGTGAATTGTTGGTTACAGATTGTTATTGGATTGTCAGTGGCTGTCAAGAAATCTGTAGATTGGATGTTTTGAGAAGCCTTTGTATTGTTTTAAGTATTTTTACTGGGAAAAGTTGGGCTAAAAGTTAACAAGAGCTAGTAAATTGGACTCTTGTTTTGTAAAGTGATGTTTTTATTTTATCTTTTGCTTTTTCATTCTTATATAATTTACTAACGCTTCCTAAGAAGGAGACAGAAAGGCGTAGAGTAGCCTAGCTCCCTTGGATCTAAACATATCTGAGGAATTCCACGCCTTCCTTCTGAAATCCTGCCTATACTTAAAAACATTATTAAATCATTTCTAAGACTGCCTAGATTTTTAGAGGGCTTCCATCTTATGTAAAACTCATTTTTATTTTCTTTAAGATTTTTGAATATTTTGGTAAGTGAAAAATTTACTGTTATACAAATATTTCCAAATCAGGAGTTTTTAGCCTGGAAAATATTTCTTTCATTTAAGACAAGTACTACAGTTTCAGATAGAGATGATCATTGTCAAGGATCTTGGACACCCCTGTCCACATGCCCAAAATGCAAAAATGCATATCTGCTGACATTTTTTCAGCCGTATTGGTCATGATAGTTCACAATCACGGCAGCCAGTGAGGATAACTGTCAATAAGAAGTATCTCATTTATGTCAACTCCCCATAGACTTTCAATTTTAGCTGAGTTGTTTCTTCCCAGACAGCCTGGCAACATTATACATCATCTGCTTTAAATAGTAAGTCGCTTAGGATCTAGATTTCATTTCACTAGGTCACAGAGGCTTTTATTATATAAGATTTCTAAGAGTCTGCATTTAACAGTTATATTAAAATAATAGAGATGGTAGCTCAGATGTAATTGTATTTATTCCTTGTATGTTAATATGCAGCAATTATATATTTAGACACACCTAAAGAAATTTTCTGTTTCTTTAGTTTAATTAATCAGAAGCATTAGGCAAGAATACTGGAGTGGGCTGCCATTTCCTTCTCCAGGGGATCTTCCCAACCCAGGGATCGAACCCGGGTCTTCTGCATTGCAGACAGACGCTTTACCATCTGAGCCACCAGGGAAGCCCCTCGATATTCGAAAATTTGAAAGAAATTTTCTGTTTCTGTAGTTTAATTAATCAGAAGCATTAGTTAAATTAGTGACCTGTTTGAATTTTGCTGACAGTAAATGAACCTTAAATGATTTGATTATTCATATAAAAGAGTAGTAATACATATTTTTTTGAGTTGAGACTCTTTAGACTGAATTCTTTCTTAAAGTTTTTCCCTGTTCTTTTATTCAAGTTTATTAAACCATATATATATACAGTTATGACTTTAAAAGGCAATTTTCATGGTAACCTGTTACATATGTGCATTCATATTGAAGGAAAATGATTCAAGTCTATAAAATGATTTGATGCCTCAAAAAATAATTGTTAATACCTATTTTAAGTTGTTGATTTCTTCCTAACCTAGTGTGTACAGAAGTGATCAATTTTCCCTTCCACACTAAAGATTCAAAGAGCCAATTAAGATATAACCATCATTCTACCAATTGTTACTACCAGCATTCATTTTGTAGTTATTCAGTTTAGTAGAATTAACATCTCTGTGTGTTTGCTCTTTCCTAATTAATAGCACTGTAGCAGTTTGACTGCCACAGTGTCCTTAAAGCAATTATTCTGTTTCTTGTAATAACCTAGGTGCCGTGGACAGGATACCAGGGCCGGTTTGCAGTCGATCCTCGCATCATCACGCACCAGGCCGCCGTGGCCTACAACATGAACCTCCTGCAGACGCACGGACGCGGGTCCCCTGTCCCTTATGGCCTCGGGCACCACGCCCCCGCCAGCCTGGGGCAGCCGCAGAGTCAGCACCCGGAGAAGGAGCAGCACGAGCAGAGTCGAAACGGTGAGCTGCTTTGCTGTTCTCACGCTCGTAAGTGGATGACATGCCAAGTGGTATCACCATGTAAAGTTCCTCTAGCTGGATGATTGTTAACTCGTTCACAGAAGACCTCTTTGAGAAGGAATCCGATGTAAAAACCCTGGGTCCTCTCTCCAGAAGACACAGATAAGTGCACAGATATACATAATTTGCATGCAGCCTGTCACTTATGATTGATATTATCCATTTCCTGAAAAAATGTTAGTGTTTAGATTATTTTAAATGAGAATCATTTAAAACTGAGACAGCAAGCCCTCTCCCGTTAAACATTTTTGTTTATGCAAAATATTTGTGTAGCATACTAAACATGAATGCTACTCTGGCAATAATTGATTTAAAGTAGTTATTTCTTGTGCAAATCCTAGTCTCTTGCCTACTAGAATTTATAAATAAGGAAAAATTACCCTCTGTATTTTTTACAGTCTAGTTTATTGGGGTATAGTTTATACATGGTGAAATTCAGCCTTTTAAGGTGTAGTTTGATGTGTCTTGACGCATACAGAGAGGTGTTCACCACCACCAGTATCGAGCTTCAGAGTTTTTACATTACCCTAGAGACACCCTCATATTCCCTTGCAGTCAGTCTCCTCCTCCAGCTCCTCTGGCGCCCGCTCCTCTGGCTTACGTCCGTGTACTTTCGTCTTTAGTCTGTCATGTAGATTAAGTCATAGTGTCTGGGCTCGTTCGCTTAGCTTAATTTAAACTTTTGAGATTAATTTGTGTTGTCTGTGTCAGTTGTTTGTTCCTTTCTGCTGTTGATTAGTAGTCCCTTGCATGGATTACTGCACTGTCTTTATCCATTAATTGTTTTTATCTGTCCTTAATTATTTCTGATTTTTGGCTGTCATGGGTAAAGCTGCTATGAACATGTGTCAAACATATTTTCGTTTCTCTTGGGTAAATACCCAGGACTGAGCTGTTATGTTGGCACTTTTGTTAACTTTGTAAGAAACTGCCATACTCTTTTCCAAAGTGACCAAAACCATTTTTAATTTCTACTGTGTGTGAGATTTTTAGTTGCTCCTTAGCTCTCATTAGTTCTTGGTGCCATCAGCTTTTTAAGTTTTCCCCTTGCTCATGGATATCTGATAATATCCAATTACTGTATTGTTTTGCATGTTCCTGGTGACCAATGATGCTGAGTATCTTTTCATTGGGTTTGTTTGTTATGTATACATCTTTGATGCAGTGTCTATTCGTATCTTTTGTCCACTTTTTTATGGCTTGTCTTACTAAGTTATGAATTCTTTATACATTCTGGATAAAAATCTTTAATTAGATGTGCATTTTGAAAATATTTTCTTCTAGGTTGTCTCTTGCCTTTTAATTTTCTTAACAGTATCTTTCAAAGAATAGAAGTTTTCATTTTTGATGAAGTCCAGTTTATTTATTTATTTTTCTTCTATGTGTCATGCTTTTGGCATAGTATCTTGAGTTTTTTTGCCTTCTGTGTTTTTTTCTAGAAGTTTAATAGTTTCAGCTTTTATATTAGGGTCTCCTTTGAGTTAATTTTTATATATGGTATGAGGTAAGAATTGAAAATTTTCTTTATGATCATTTTGTTTTGTTTTTGCATATATGTATGCTCAGTTGTTCTAATACCATTTTTGTTATTTATTTATTTTTAATTAACTTATTTTAATTGGGGGCTAATTACTTTACAATATTATAGTGGTTTCTGCCATACATTCACATGAATCTGCCATGGGTGTACATGTGTTCCCCATCCTGAACGCCCCTCCCACCTCCCTCCCCATCCCATCCCTCTGGGTCATCCCAATGCACCAGCCCTGAGCACCCTGTCTCATGCATCGAACTTGGACTGGCAATCTGTTACACAAATGATAATATACATGTTTCAATGCTATTCTCTCAAATCATCCCACCCTCGCCTTCTCCCACAGAGTCCAAAAGTCTGTTCTTTACATCTGTGTCTCTTTTGCTGTCTTGTATATAGGGTCATTGTTACCATCTTTCTACATTCCATATATATGCCTTAATATACTGTATTGGTGTTTTTCTTTCTGACTTACTTCACTCTGTATGATAGGCTCCAGCTTCATCCACCTCATTAGAACTGATTCAAATGCATTATTTTTAATAACTGAGTAATATTCCATTGTGTATATGTACCACAGCTTTCTTATCCATTCATCTGCTGATGGACATCTAGGTTGCTTCCATGTCCTGGCTGTTGTAAACAGCTAACACCATTTTTTGAAAACAGCCTCCTTTCCTCTGTTAAAATCACCTGGTGCCTCTGTTAACATCGTTTGCCACGTGTGTGAAGGCCGTGTTGTCTTCTGCTGGTGCGTGTGCTTATTTTTGCCTAGCATGCTGTCTTGAGCACGGTAGCTTTACGAAAATCGTGAAATTGGGTAGTATGAGTCCTCCAACTTTATTCTTCTTTTTCAGAAGATTCTATTCCATGTCCTTTGCATTTTCACCTACATTTTAGAATCAGCTTGTCAGTTTCTACAAAAAAGCCTGCTGGGATTTTGATTAGAATTGTGCTGAACCTGTGGGTCAGTTTTGGGGGAGAACTGACATCTTAATATTTAATTTTCTGATATATGAACAGAGTGTCTCTTCTTTAAGGTCTTCACTTTCTACCTTAAATTTTTTTTTTTTCAAACTACAAGTCTTGCACGCATTTTGTTAAGGTTGAAGTCCTAGGTTGATATAGGTATCTCCCCAGTAGTGCATCCCACAGAATCCCAGTATTATATTTTTATTTCATTCAGTCCAGTATACTTTCTGATTTCTCTTAAAATTAGACCCATGGATTATTTACAAAGGTGAATTTAGGTAAGTTATTAGAGATTTTCTAAGTATTTTTCTCTTACTGCTTTCTACTTTTAATTCAGCTGTGATAAGGGAACACACTTTGCATGACTTGAATCCTTTTGAACTTATTGAGATTTGTTTTACGGCTCAGGATGTGGTCTGTCTTTCTCATGCTCCATGCACATTGAATAAGAGTGGAGCACTCCAGTGCCCGCAGGTCGGGTTGCTTGATAGGACTGTTCAAGTCTGCTTTGTCTTTGCTGATTTTCTGTCTACCTTTTAAAAAATGAATATTGAGAAAGGAATATTGAATTCTCCAAATATCATTGGTGTTTATCTATTTTTCCTTTGACTTTTGCTTGATGATTTTTGAAGTTTCTGATGTTAGGTACATAAACATTTAGGATTATAACTCTTGGACATGAGTTTAAGCAAACTCAGGGAGATAGTGAAGGACAGGAAAGCCTGGCGTGCCACAGTTCATGGGGTCGCAAAGAGTCAGACACGGCTTAGTGACTGAACAACAACAACTCTTGATTAAGTAGCTCATTTTTCATTATGGAATGAACTTCTTTATCTCTGATGATATTCTTTGCTCTGTGCTCTACTTTGTTGAACGTCAGTGCAGACACTTCACCTTTCTTTTGGCAAGTGATACCACAGTATTTGTTTTAACTTCTATTTTTAGTCTGTTTTGTCTTTATACTTAAACTGTATTTCTTTTAGTTTACAAAAAATCTAATGTGACAATCTCTGCCATTTAGTTGGGAGGTCTAGAACATTTATACTTGATGTGATTATTGATAGAGTTATTTTATCATCTTCCTATCTGTTTCAAATTTGTCCAGTCTGGTTTCGTTCCCTTTTTCCTTTGATTCTGCCTTCTTTTGAATTAGTTGCATATTTTTTATGCTTCCATTTTATCTCCTTTGCTGGATTATTAGCTGTAGCTCTTTTTATTATTTTAGTATTTGCTTTAAGGTTAATAGCATTCATCTTTAATTTACCACAGTTTACTTTCCATTTTATGTTTTATCACTTCAGGTATCAGGTATAGCAAAAGAACATTACAATATTTCAGTTTTTCCTCTTCTGGCCTTTAAGTGTTGTTACCATGCATTTTACTGTTACCTATGTTATAAGCCCCAAACATTGTTATTATTTTCATTGAAATAGCCAAGTATCTTTTTAAAGTGTTTTAAATAATAAGACAAATAACCTTTTGTATCTCCATGTAGTTAGTATTTCTGATAGTCTTGATATTCATGTTTCTATTTGAATAAGTTTTCTTCTGCCTGAAGGACTTCTTTTAACACACCTTGTACTACGAGCCTGTTGGTGATGAATTCTTTCAGCATTTATATGTCTGAAAATTTTTTATTTCACTAGCAATTTTGAAAGATTTTTTACAGGGTATAGAATCTTGGTTGATAGTCTTTATCTTTTAGTTTTCTTGCTTACATTGTTTCCAATGAGAAATCTGATGTCATCTTTATCTTTGTTTTTCTGTATATAACATGTCTTTTTTTCTCTAACTACTTTTAAGAGTTTCTTTTTATACTAGTTTTAGTAGTTTGATTATGATAATATTCCTTGGAGTAGTTTTATTCATGCTTCTTGGGTTTGGGGTTTGTTGAGCTTCTTAGATATGTGGGTTTACAGTTTTCATCAAATAAGGAAAGCTTTGACTTCTATTTCATTAGAGTTTGTTTCTGCCTCACCTCTTTTTCTCTTCTGGAGTTTCAGCTACCCATTTCAGTTCAGTTCAGTCAATCAGTCGTGTCTGACTCTTTGCGACCCCAGGGACTGCAGCACGCCAGGCCTCCCTGTCCATCACCAACTCCCAGAATTCACCCAAACTCATGTCCATTGAGTCGGTGATGCCATCCAACCATCTCATCATCTTTCATCCCCTTCTTCTCCCTTCTTCAATCAATCCCAGTATCAGGGTCTTTTCAAATAAGTCAGCTCTTCGCATCAGGTGGCCAAAGTATTGGAGTTTCAGCTTCAACATCAGTCCTTCCAATGAACACCCAGGACTGATCTCCTTTAGGATGGACTGGTTGGAGATCCTTGCTGTCCGAGGGACTCTCAAGAGTCTTCTCCAACACCACAGTTCAAAAGCATCAATTCTTCAGCCCTCAGCTTTCTTTATAGTCCAATTCTCACATCCATACATGACTACTGAAAAAACCATAGCCTTGACTTAGACGGACCTTTGTTGGCAAAGTAATGTGCTGTCTGGGTTGGTCATAACTTTTCTTCCAAGGAGTAAGTGGCTTTTTATTTCAGGCCTGCAGTCACCATCTGCAGTGATTTTGAAGCCCCCCAAAATTAAGTCTGTTACTGTTTCCACTGTTTCCCCATCTATTTGCCATGAAGTGGTGGGACCGGATGCCATGATCTTAGTTTTCTGAATGTTGAGCTTTAAGCCAACTTTTTCACTCTCCTCTTTCACTTTCATCAAGAGGCTCTTTAGTTCCTCTTCACTTTCTGCCATAAGGGTGGTGTCATCTACATATCTGAGGTTATTGATATTTCTCCCAGCAATCTTGATTCCTACTTGTGCTTCATCCAGCCCAGCATTTCTCACGATGTACTCCGCATATAAGTTAAATAAGCAGGGGGACAATATACAGCCTTGACGTACTCCTTTCCCGATTTGGAACCAGTCTGTTGTTCCATGTCTAGTTCTAACTGTTGCTTCTTGTCCTGCATACACACTTCTCAGGAGGCAGGTCAGGTGGTCTGGTATTCCCATCTCTTAAATAATTTTCTACAGTTTGTTGTGATCCACACAGTTAAAGACTTTGGCATAGTCAGTAAAGCAGAAGTAGATGTTTTTCTGGAACTCTCTTGGTTTTTTGATGATCCAACGGATGTTGGCAGTTTGATCTCTGGTTCGTCTGCCTTTTCTAAAACCAGCTTGAACATCTGGAAGTTCATGGTTCACGTACTGTTGAAACCTGGCTTGGAGAATTTTGAGCATTACTTTGCTAGTGTGTGAGATGAGTGCAATTGTGAGGTAGTTTGAGCATTCTTTGGCAATTCCTTTCTTTGGGATTGGAATGAAAACTGACCTTTTCCAGTCTAGTGACCACTGCTGAGTTTTCCAAATTTGCTGGCATATTGAGTGCAGGACTTTCACAGCATCATCTTTCAGGATTTGAAATAGCTCAACTGGAATTCCATCACCTGCATTAGCTTTGTTCTTAGTGATGCTTCCTAAGGCCCACTTGACTTCGCATTCCAGGATGTCTGGCTCTAGGTGAGTGATCACAGCATTGTGATTATCTGGGTTTTTTTGTATAGTTCTTCTGTGTATTCTTACCACCTCATCTTAATATCTTCTGTTAGGTCCATACCATTTCTGTCCTTTATTGAGCCCATCTTTGCGTGAATGTTCCCTTGGTATCCCTGATTTTCTTGAAGAGGTCTCTAGTCTTTCCCATTCTATTGTTTTCCTCCATTTCTTTGCATTGATCGCTGAGGAAGGCCTTTTTATCTCTCCTTGCTATTCTTTGAAACTCTGCATTCAAATGGGTATGTCTTTCCTTTTCTCCTTTGCCTTTCACATCTCTTCTTTTCATAGCTATTTCTAAGGCCTCCTCAGACAACCATTTTGCCTTTTTGCATTTCTTTTTCCTGGGGATGGTCTTGATCCCTGCCCCCTGTACAATATCATGAACTTCCATCCATAGTTCTTCAAGCACTCTGTCAGATCTAATCCCTTGAATCTGTTCGTCACTTCCACTGTACTAATCATAAGGGATTTGATTTGGAATGGTCTAGTGGTTTTCCCTACTTTCTTCAATTTAAGCCTGAATTTGGCAGTAAGGAGTTCATGATCTGAGCCACAGTCAGCTCCCGGTCTTGATTTTGCTGACTGTATAAAGCTTCTCCATCTTTGACTGCAAAGAATACAATCAATCTGATTTCGGTATTGACCATCTGGTGATGTCCACGTGTGGAGTCTTCTCTTGTGTTTGTTGGAAGAGTGTATTTGCTATGACCGTTGTGTTCTCTTAGCAAAACTCTGTTAATCTTTGCCCTGCTTCATTCTGTACTCCAAGGCCAATTTGCCTGTTATTCCAGGTATTTCTTGACTTCCTACTTTTGCATTCCAGTCACCTATAATGAAAAGGACATCTTTTTTTTGGGTTTTAGTTCTAGAAGGTCTTATAGGTCTTCATAGAACCATTCAACCTCAGCTTCTTCAGCATTACTGGTCGGGGCATAGATTTATTAGGCTTCTTGAAGAACTGATGTTGAAGCTGAAACTCCAATACTTTGGCCACCTGATGCAAAGAGCTGACTCATTTGAAAAGACCCTGATGCTGGGAAAGATTGAGGGCAGGAGGAGAAGGGGACGACAGAGGATGAGATGGTTGGATGGCATCACTGACTGATGGACATGAGTTTGGGTAAACTCCGGGAGTTGGTGATGGACAGGGAGGCCTGGTGTGCTGAGGTTCATGGGGTTGCAAAGAGTCGGACATGACTGAGTGACTGAACTGAACTAAAATTTTCCCACAGTTCGTGCATGCCCTTTTCATTTTTAAAAAAAATTCTTTTTTTCTTTTTGTGTTTCATCAAGCATTGTTTCTGCTGCTAATGCCTTCAGGTTCACTGTTTTTCTTCTGCAGTGTCTACTCTGCTAACTGTATTTTTCATCTTGGGCGTTGTAGTTTTCGTTTCTGAGGTTTAGTGGTAAGGCTGTTTTGGCACAGAGTCCCAGTGGCATTCTTAAAAGATTGTTTTCAAGGAAGAACTCAAATTAAGGATTCTTTGAAGAGATTTAGAATATCCAGTAGTTAGTTCTTATAGATTAAAAGTCTTTCACATGCATGAACTAGCATTATTTGTCTGTTATAATTGTGATTTTTTAACCTTAATACTGCTTCCTTTATTATTTATCATCCACTTATATTTAGTTTGATATCTAGTACTTTTGAAAATATAACTGCATTCTTTTCAGAATATCTTTATTTAGTTTAGATTCCTTTGTGTGCGTGTGTGCTGAGTTGTTTCAGTCATTTCCAACTCTTTGCGACCGCATGGACTGTACCCTGCCAGGCTCCTCTCTGCATGGGATTCTCCAAGCAAGAATACTGGAGTGGGTTGGCATGCCTTCCTCCAGGGGATCTTAGATTCCTTTACTAAATAAAATTGACAGATTATTTGGATTTTTCCTTAATTGCATTTGTAAGTGGCCAAAATATTAAGCCATACATAGCCAGGAACACCAAGGCCTTTTTTTTTTGTCTAGTCTACAAAAATGAGACTGTAAACTCCTGGAGAATGGGCAGTTATCTTTCAGATTATTTGCTGTTTTAAGGTTATCCCTTACTGAGTTTTTGTCTTGTCAAAGAAATTTGCTTCATTTATCAGTTTTCTTTCTTGCAGAGAAATTGCAACTACAAAATTTTAAGAACAAAACCAAAGTAGTAATAATCAATAATGGGTGAAAAAATGTTTAAAATATCCTACTTTTTGTCTAATATTGAATAGTCATTGGAATTTGTGACATCTACTGGAGACAGTGTATAATAACTTTAAAATATTTCCTTAGGTAAAAGTGATACAAATAATCCTGGACCTGAAATTAATAAGATTCGAACACCAGAGAAAAAACCTACAGAAGCAAAGCAGGTAGGTTATTTACCTTTAGTGAATGCATTGTTCTCATGGATTTAGTTTAATTGATCATCTTAGAATTCTGGTGTTTTATAGAAAATTATCTCCCCTTTTACGTTTTGTTGTTTGATGAGGATCTAGTGGGCACATTGCACTCTCTCCCTCTGCTGTTTCTTTGCTACATTATTTTATTTTTCAAAGTACTTTCTCAAATTATGTTATTCAGTGATAGGCTCAAATTTAGAGACTTCTTATGATAAAGTAGTAAGTGAAGACACAGCTATAGTTGTGTCATTAAACATTATCTCAGATTGGGAAGAGCTGTTACAGTGAAGAAGGAAGACTTCACATTCTCAAGCCCTCTCTCATCACGCCTGCTGTACCCATCCTTAACTCTTAACCCATTTGTTCATCTGCGTCTGTACTCATGAGCCAGTTAGGCAAAAATCAAATCGTTGGTTGGATTAGTGTTACTGGAGACCCATGTTTTCTGGCCTCAGGGCACCCGTGGGGCACCTGCCTGTGTTTCCTCTGTGTACCAGGCTCCCTTTGCCCGTTTACTCAGCGGCTCTTTGGATGACTGGGTACCTTCCGCCATTATTCTCATGATCAGAGGATGACCTCGCCTTAGAGATTAAACACTCAGGATTCCACCCTGCTAGCTGACAACTTTGGACTTGACACTTTTTGTCCTCAGACACCCTTACTTCTTCATCACCAGCCTCAGAGGGAGTTTCTGTGAAAACTAATCTGTCCTCTTCGAGTCACTTCCCTTCTTGTGTTTCGGAAGGAAGACAGCATGCTGTAGCTTAAAAACCTTCAGTAGCTTACCACAATTTTTGAGATTAAAAGGAAAATGTTTATATTCAGTATTGAATCATTCAGGGTCTTGTGTAATTGGGCTGTTGAAGTTTTATTTGATGTCAAGGAGGAGGAAATTAGCATGCAAGCCTAGTTGTAGCTCTGTGTACACAAAACTTCTCATCCCCTAGTAGCCACCGTGCTTTTCGTCTGCTCTCCTCTCTCGGTGTGTAAGCTGCTACCTTTTTCTAGTATGTCTTTCCCTCACTGCAAAACTCCAACCTCTTGTAAAGATTCAGCCCAAGTGTCATCATCTCTGTGAAGTCACCCTTGATTTTCTCAGGCTGTGGGATCTCGTGTCACACCCTCTTAAAACACCTCTAATTTTACGTTTACGTGTGATGTCCTCTACTGGACTCTGAGCCAGATTTTAGAAAACTTTCCGTAAGATAGTAAATTCTCAGACTTTGTGGGCCATATGGCTTCTGTTGCAACTGCTCACCTCTGCCATCGTTGTGAGAAAAGAGACACAGCATGTAAATGAATGAGTGTGGCTGTGTTCCAGTAAAACTTCGTGGACAAAAATACAGTGGACTGGAAATGGCCTGGGGGCCAGGCTCTGCCCGCCCTCGCTCTGCAGTCTTGATGGTACAGATGCAGTCTTATTGTGCCTTTAATCTCTCACATCAGGCACAGTGTCCTTGATACGCCCTCAGAAGTGTTTGTTGAAGGAAGGATGGCAAAAATTGACAGCCAAACAGATTATTCGAAGATGATATAGTACTTATTTTTTTGTTCACTTCAAAGTTATTTAAGTCGAGACAAGTTTTTTAATGTAGATATGTTTGAGGGAAGAGATGTATAAAAGCAATAAAATCAGAAAGAAAGAACACATTTCAGTGATTTTTATCAGAAGGAAATAATTGGTTATCTTTCCAAGGAAGGAAATGTAAAAAAAAAAATAATAATAATGTTTTTTAAATGGATATGCTATTAAAATAGTAGTATCTCTCCTTATGACTCAGATTTAATATGCTGTTTTTTCTGCTTCATGTTTCCTGATTTAAAGAATATTCTTTTACTTGATTGTCAGAAAGTGATTTACTAGGCACGCAATGCTCTTGCTCCTACTGATAAGAGTGGATCATATCCTTTAGAATTGCTGAGGGGAGGAAAGGTGGGAAGCCACAGGACTTAGATCTTCTGCAGCTAAAAAATATTTCTCCTTTTTTTTTTTTTTAGATTGATTTGGAATCAAACCCGCAGAACAGAAGTCCTGAATCACGTCCTGGCATTGTTTATCCCAATCCCAAATTTCATCGCAAAGATAATCTCACCCCAAGACACATAAACCTTCCTCTCCCTGCCCCCCATGCACAGTACGCCATCCCCGGTCGTCATTTTCATCCCCTTCCCCAGCTCCCGAGACCACCCTTCCCAATTCCGCAGCAGCACGCCTTGCTGAATCAGCAGCAGACTAACTTGCCTGAACAGCCGAGCCCCGTGCCAGCCCAGCCCAGTCAGGTGGCCCCTCAGCTGGGCCTGCCGCCGCCTCAGCTCTCCCCTGCCTACCCGGCCGGCCCCAGCAGTGCTTTCTTCAGTAACACGGTTCCCCACCGACCACAGTCCCCGCCCGCGGAGGCTGTGGTTCCCGAGCAGCAGCCTCCCCCCGTGCTGCAGGAGGGCCACAGTCCCCTGCGGGCCCTCACGCAGCCCGGCCCCATCCTGCCTTCACCTCTGAACAGCTTCCCGGACGAGAGCCCCCCGGGCCTGCCGATGGGGGAGGCTTTGGGTGAGTTCTCCTGTCGCTGCAGGACGGGACAGCGTCTGGGAGTGTTTACTTGAGTGACGTGTGCTATACAGTATTCATTTGAATCAGGATTGATTCATTTCTTCACATAACGCTGGCCAAAAAAAAAACTTAGTGTAATAATCAGAATCTAGTTCCAAATGCTATATAGAACTAAGCGTACAGTTGGTGTCAGGTTACGTCATGCTGTAGGTGAGGAGGAATCCCCATCATAACCGTGATTTAGTTACTGGGAAATTAGAAGTCCTGCTCTCTCCAAACTCATACGGTAGCCGTGTCTTTGTGGAGAATATCTGATTGTAAAAATTCTTGAAGACATTAACTTGAAACCCTAAACGCTGATAACTTAAACTTGTTACAAATGTGATTACAGATCGTATGCATGGGAGTGTAGCTCTGGAAACCCTGAGGCAGCAGCATGTGCGGCTACAGCAGTGGAGCGAGCACCACGCCTATCTCAGTCAGGGCAGCCTCCCGTACCCGCACCATCACCACCCTCACCCGCACCTCCAGCACCTTCCCCAGCCGCCCGTTGGATTGCATCAGCCCCCAGTGAGAGCAGACTGGAAGCTCCCCAGCAGTGCCGAAGATGAAGCAGAAACGACTGACTCACGGTCAGAAACAACTGCCTCACACTCGTTTCAGCAGACTGAACAGGGCCCCTGAGATGTGGCCTCCGTACTCTTTTCTTTCTTGAATGTTGTCCTGTTAGCCTCATACTGGAACACTGCCCCAAAGAAACTGGATGCCAGCCTTCTAGGCAACTGCTACACAGTTCTGTCGATTGACTCTAAAATGTAGAACATCTTTTTAGAAGTAACTTTTGTGAAAACCTAGGTGTGGAAGGTCTGCTGTGGACCGTGCATTTATGTGGCCTCTAGCTTTGCAGTCTCTTGTGAAAGAGACATGTACCATCACTATGGGTGTTTTTTCCGTATTCAGTCATAATGCAAAGAATGCAAAGAGAACAGAATTAAATTAGAGGTTAAAAGTTAAAAATTATACATTTACTACCAATATATTTTTTGCACAAAATTCTACCCTCTTTTAAGTCAGATGTTTGAGTCTTCAGTGCTCATTCTAAATTTGTTTTTATGGTGCGTCATTTGACTGCAGTGAAGCATTTCCCAATCCCTTCTGAGTAAGATCCACTGTTACGGTGACCTTCTGTAACTACCAGCTACCAAAGGCATGGAAAGACAAGGACAGTTGCTTTTAAATCCAAAAGGGGAAGAAAGAAGTCAGATACTTGGGTATAGTTAGTGTCTTCAGTTCAACATCTGTGAGCATTAATGCTTGCTTTTGAGATGAATTAATGCTAGTTCTAGTTATTATGCTTTTGTTTGTAAAAATTACACATGTAGTTGACTAAGCACTCCTCATATTTCATCATCCTTACATAGGTTTCAAGACTTACTCAGAGAACTGTCTAATCGTGAGCAAAGTGAAACACGGGAACTAGCTGAAATGCCACCACCTCAATCAAGACTTTTGCAGTATAGACAAATTCAGACTAGGAGCCCACCAGCAGCCCCCTCGCCCCCGTCCGGCGCAGACCACAGCACCCACTTTCCGAACTTCACTGACAGCAGCAGAGACCTTGAGGCGGCCAACAGCCCTGCGTTCCCACAGCGCCTGCCGCCCCCGATGTTCAGCTCTCCTTTCTCGTTGCCGTCGGAGCACCTCACCCCTCCTCCTCTGAAGTACCTGGCCCCTGATGGAGCGTGGACTTTCGCTAACTTACAGCAGAACCACCTGATGGGGCCGGGCTTTCCCTACGGCCTACCTCCACTGCCGCACAGGCCCCCGCAGACCCCTTTTGTGCAAATGCAGAGCCACCCGCCGGCTGTCGGTCAGGAGCCGCTCCACCCGCTGTCCTCCCGGACAGTGTCGTCCTCTTCGCTCCCCAGCTTAGAAGAGGTACGTTTCTGTCTTCTCCATTTCTCCTTTCAACCATCAGTTGATTGTGAAAAAAATCAATATTTATTGGTTTGATAATGTTAGTGGACAGATCTTATTGAATTTAATAGTCTTAAATTCTTGCAACTGAAAAGATGATCTTAAGTAAAGACAATCTTTTCTTGCAACTTGTTTTTCAGCTTCATTTTAAAGCTCTGTTTTTTTATTGAAGCATAGCTGCTTTACAATATTGTGTTAGTTTCAGCTGTACAGCAAAGCGGTTTAGTTATATGTATACATGTATATTTATTACTCTGTTTCCCACTGTGGGTTATTATGAGATACTGAACACTATCCCCTGTGTCACACAGCAAATCTGTGTTGCCTATCTGTTTAATTTACAGCAGTTTGTATTAGTTCATCCCGTACTCCCAGTTTACCCCCTTCCCCCACTTTTGATAGCCATAAGTTAATAGCCATGAGTTTTCTATGTCTGTGTGCCTCTTTCTGTTTTGTATATAGATTCATTTGTGTTATTTTACAGATTCTGCATATAAATGGTATCATATAATACTTTGACTTCACTTGGTGTGATAATCTCCAGGCCCATCCATGTTGCTGCAAATGGCAAAATTCATTTTTTTTGTAGCTGAGTAGTATTCTGTTTTATACACACACACACACATACATACACACACACACACACACACACACACACACACATACATATAAATATATTCCACTGTGTGTGTGTGTGTGTGTGTGTGTGTGTGTGTGTTAGTTGCTCAGTCATGTCCGACACTTTATGACCCCACAGACGCCCACCAGGCGCCTCTGTCCATGGGATTTCCCAGGTAAGAGTACTGGAGTGTTTTGCCATTTCCTTCTCCAGGGGATCTTCCCAACCCAGGAATCGAATCTGGGTCTTCTGCATTGTGGGCAGATTCTTTACTATCTGCGCCGTCAGGAAAGCCCATGCATATATATACACACACATTTTCTTTATCCATTCATCTGTCGATAGACACTGAGTTTGTTTTCCATGTCTTGGCTATTCTAAACAGTGCTGCTATGAACAGTGGGGCACATGTATCTTTTCAAGTTAGAATTTTTGTCTTTTCCAGATGTGTGCCCGGGAGTGAAATTGCCAAGTCGCGTGGTGGCTCTGGTTTTAGCTGTTACGGAGCCTCCACGCCGTTTCCCACGGCGGCGGCGGCGGCGCCACTTGCTTCCCACAGACAGTGCAGGGGGGTGCCCTTTTCTCCACACCCTGTTTAGCTTTCATTATTTGTAGACATTTTAATGATAGCCAGTCTGACCAGTGTGAGGTGGTACCTTATTGTGGTTTTAATTTGTATTTCTCTAATAATTAGCGATGTTGAGCATCTCTTCATGTGCTTTTTGGCCATCTGTATGTCTTTGGAGAAATGTCTGTTAGGTCTCCTGCCCATTTTTTGATTGGGTTGTTTGCTTTCTTGACCTTGAGTTGTATGAGTTATTTGTGTACTTTGGAAATTAACCCTTTGATGGTGAGGTCATTTACAAATATTTTTTTCCATTCCTTAGGTTGTCTTTTCATTTTGTTGATGGTTTCCTTTGCTATGCAAAAGCTTTTAAGTTTGGTTAGGTCCCCTGTGTTTATTTTTGCTTCTGTTTCTTTTGCCATGAGAGACTGACGTAAGAAAATACTGCCGTGCGTTACGTCCATAAATGTTGGCTGTGTTCTCTTCTAGAAGCTTTTTGTTGTCATGTCTTATATTTAGGTCTTTAAACTATCGAGTATATTTTTTATGTGAGATGAGGGAGTGTTCTAATTTCATTGATTTACCTGCATGTTCTTGGAATTTATTTTCATTTCTCCCCTGTTACTGTGCTATTTCAGACCTTGTAGAAGGGTCAGTGTTAAAACATGAAGCCTGTCAGAGCCTTTTATTGTAACTGCTTTAGAGCATTTAACATCGAACTGACTTGAGGAGGCTATTCACTTAAGAAGCTTTGTCCTGTCTAATCTGGGGAAATGGATTTTAGTGTCTCATCTTTTCACTTACTTTATTTTTGTTGATTACAAGTTTGTTCATTAGAGTCCGTGACCAGTGCTCGCTTTCTCAGCCAGCCGTGGTTTCTCCTCTCACCCATCCCTGCCTTCTTAGCCTGGGGCAGTTAACGTCTGATTCCCAGAGGTCAGAAAGTACAGTGCTTAACGTAGAATTGGCAATGCTAAACTAAGCATTTTAAAGTAAATGGAATTTTTCTTAAAATATATTGGTGTTGCCAAAGAGCATCTTTATGGACCTTCACTGATTAAAGATCATAGTAATTCTAGATTATAAAACTTCAAAAATGATACTGTTTGGATAAAAATGTTGTCTAGCTATTCCTTTGAAGCTCAGCTATTAGAAATAAGAATGTGTAAAGTTTGTGTGATCATTATCAATCCCAAATGTCTTAAAACAGGGTGAACATTTAGAATTTTGAGATGTGAAAAATATTTTTTTGACTTCATTTTGGTGGTTCCTTAGTGATTTCTAAAGGCTTTAGAAATAATTCATATTTTGCAAATATTCTGCTATAGATGCTGATTAAAAAGTTAAGTTTCATAGGGACATTTCTATATATCTTATTTGTCTGTTTTGGAGGTAATTTGTTGCAATTCACTATTTTATCCATTTGAAAGTGTCCATTTTAGAGTAAAATTTAATGGATTTTCATATATGCACAATATCATGCAGCAACCACCACTGTCTAATGTTAGAACATTTTTGCCACCCTCAGAGAAACACCATCACCATTGAGCAGTTACTCCCCAGCCCTCCCTGCCTCTAGTCCCCAACAACTAATAATCTGTTTTCTGTCCCTGTAGAGACTTTTGGTATAAATGGAATCATTCATGTGGTCTTTCGTGTCTTCTTTCATTTAGTATCATGCTTTTGAAGCTCATCCACTTTGTAGCGTGTATCAATACCTCATAATTTTTCATGGCTGAGTGATATTCTGTTGTATGGATATACTGCCATTTGTTTATATGTTCATCATTTGATGGACATTTGGGTTGTTTCTTTTTTTTCTTTTGCCATTATGAATAATGTGTCTATGTGCATTCATGAACAAATTTTTTGTGAAAGTATATTTTCAGTTCTCTTGTACCTGAAATTCTTGGGTCATATGGTAACTGTTTTTGAGAGGCAGCCAAACTGTTTTCCACAGTGTCTTGCATCATTTATATTCTAATTTGTCCTTTTTTAAAAAAAATTATAGCCATCCTAGTGGGTGTGAAATAGTATTTCATTTTGATTTGCATTTCCCTAACAACTAATGATGCTGAGCATCTTCTAATATGCGTATTGGCCATTCATACATCTTCTTTGGAGAAATGTCTATTCAGATCCTTTGCTTTGAAAAACAATTGTCTTTGTGTTGTGGAGCCATAGAGTTTTTGTGTATATCTTAGATATAGGTTCTTATCACATATAATTTGCAATATTTTCTCCCATTTTGTGGACTGTCTTTTCACCCTCTTGAGAGTATCCTTTGATGCAGCAAAGGCTTTAATTTAGATAAGGTCCAGTTTGTCTGTTTTTTCTTTGTTCATCATGCCTCTGGTGTCTTGTCTAAGAAACTATTGCATAGGCCAAGGTCACAGAGAATTACATCTACCTTCCCTAGTTTTATAGTTTTAGTTCTTACGTTTAATTCTCTGATCCATTCTGAAATAATTTTTGTGCATTTTGTGAGGTAGGTGTCTTAATTCATTATTTTGCATGTGGTCATTGAGTTTTATTTGCACCATTTGTTGGAAAGACTGTTCTTTCTCCAGTTTATGGTCTTAGCAACCTTGTCAAAAATCAACTGACCATAGACCTTTGGGTTTACATCTTGACTCTTAAGTTCTGCTCCTGGATCTGTATGTCCTTATGCTGACCACACTGGCTTGTATACTGTAGCTTTGTCCTGAGTTTCCTGTTTGGAAGTATGAGTCTTTGTACTTTGTTCTTCTGTTTCAAGATAGTTTTGGCTATTCTGGGTTCTTTGAATTACCATATGGAACTTAGGGTTAGTTTGTCAGTTTCTGCAAAAAAGGAGTGAGCTGGGATTTTAAAAGGGATTGCTTTAAATTTGTAGATTAACTTGGGAAGTATTGACATCTTAACAATATAAAGTCTTCTGGTACCTGAACATGAGATGTCTTTGAAAATTTCTTTCAGTAGTGTTTTGTAATTTTCCAATTATTTCTTATACTTCTTTTGTTAAGTTTATTCCAAGTATATTTTTTGTGCTATTGTAAATGTTTTCTTAGTTTCATTTTTTTGGTTGTTCACTACTGGTTTAGAAATACGGTTGACTGTGTGTTGGTTGTGCATCTTCAGACTTGCAGAACTCTTTGTCAGCTCTAATAGATTTTTTTGTGGATAATTTGGATTTTTTATATAGAAGATAATGTCATCTACAAATATAATTTTGTTCTTTCTGTCTAACGTAGATGTTTTTTTTATTTCTTTTGCTTGCTTAATTGCCCTGGCCAGAACTTCTAGTTTAATGCCTAAGGTATGTATTTGGCAAAATTAGAGAAAACAGGTATTGCTGGGGTCTGTTTCCCAGATTTCCTGCTGTTATTGATTTCTTCTGATTTAATCCCATGTGGTTGGAGAACATACTTTGTATAATTCTATTATTTAAAAAATTGTTGAGACTTGTTTGATGCGCCTGAAACACTGGTGCACTGGAGAAGAATGTGTACTTGCTCTTGTTGGATGGAGGGTTCTGTGAACTTGTTAGGTCTTTTTGGTTTAAATTGTTCACAGTTTCTCTTTCCCTTGGGTCTGTTGTTCAGGTCTTATATCTATTATCGAAAGGAGAATGTTGGAGTCTCCAGCTGTTATTGTTGAATTGTCTATTTCTCCTTTTAATTCTGTCAGTTTATGCTTCATCATGTTATTTTGGAGTTCTGTCCTTAGCTTTCATATATTTACAGTTGTTGTATCATCTTGATAGGTTGGCCTTTCATCATTATATGGTGTCCTTTGTCTCTCATAACAGTTTTTGTCTCTGAGTGTGCTTTTTTCTGACATTTGTATGGCCACTCCAGCTCACTTTTGGTTATTGTTTGCATGGAATGTCTTTTTTTCATCTTTTTGTTTTTTTATTTTGTTGTCATTTGTTTGTCTAGCAACATTTCTGAACTAATTTTTTTATTTTAAATTTTGAAGTAATTTTTTAAAGCCTGTAATTGTTTTGTGTGGCCTCTTGATGTTTTCCTTCGAAGGGCTGAGTAATTGACTATAGTCATTGCCAAGAGATCTCCTTAAAGGCTCAGGACCAAAGACATTGTCCAGTTTTGCAGAGGGGTGTGTGTGTGTGTGTGTGTGTGTGTGTGTGTGTGTGTGCGCGCGCACACATGTGCACTTTCCTCACTGAGCTGGCAGCTCACGTGTCTGCTTTAGCTTTCACTTCCTGCCTCTCCAGGCTCTGGCTTAGCCGGAGGGGAGGACTCTTCAGGCCTGTCCTAGCGTGGGCACAGCGTGTTTGTGGTCTTCTGCATTCCCAGGAAGGAATAGGTCAGAGCTTGTCAAGGTCTTTCTTCCCGGAAGTGTCTTACACCTCGGCCTTTCCTCTAAAGCTTTCTGGCTTTGGAGCCCAGCTTTCAGTCCAGCCGCAGCCCGTTGCTTCAGGCAGCAGCAACTAAAGCATTTGCCTTGTCAGTATTTTCAATACGGCCCCTTCGGCACTGGCTGGGTTCCAGGGGAGATAAGATAAAGCAAGTGTTGTTTTGTACCAGAAAGGCCGAAATAAATAATTACAGCTCTGTGACAGTGAGGCCCTTCTGCTCTGATACTGGTGCTGGAAAACGGAGGGTCTTATTTTTAAGGCTACCAGGAGAATGGGACTAGGGTAAGTTAAAGTACCACAAATCTTGCTGTTCTTACTAAGTTTTCCTGGTTTTTCTTGAGTAAGTGCTCCCCTGGTTGCTTCAAGCTTTAATTTTCTGAATTCCAAGAAAGTTGATTGTGACAGGTTTTGTCAGTTTTTTTCATTGCTTTTATGGTGTTCCTTATTCCACCATTTTTACTGATAACACTTGTGATACTTTAACTAATCAAATGAATTCATAATGTGTGGGGGAAGTAACATGCCAAAGTTTTTATAAGGTTTTATGAAGTGTCATACTTTGGTAAATAATGCTGAATACTGAATAGTGTACTTATAATCATTGATCTATTTAAATGTTTCTCAGTTTTGGAATTTAAGCTCTTCACACCTTCAAGCCCCTGACGCTTGTTCTCACTGTCCAGCTGTGAGGGTGTGAATAAGCGCTTTCAGTTGTCATCGGGTTCTGAGAGTGAAATTACTTTTGCAAAAACATTTGGTCATCTGTATTTTGATGCATGAGAGTCACGAATGATGACTAACTTGCAACACTGAAGAAAATACCTTGACAAAGAAAAATATTATTTTTACCACATTTGCAGGTTTTGATGTTTTCAGTACGCTAGGATAACTTGTGTGCGTTGTGTTGTAAAGGTGATTTTGCATGAATCATCTCACAGAATGAATGGTTTGTGTGTTTGTTGTTTATTTCTAACCTTTTAAAATAATTTATTTAACATTAACAACAGAAAAACATTTTATTTCCTTACCCACTGTGAATCCCTTTACTGCTAGAAGCCTTGAGAGATTAAACTTAAGCAGGATGAAAATATCTAGATGTGAACAGTTAACTTGAGCAGATGGTTTTTCATACTGTGTTTCATTTGTTTTTTCTTTTTGATAATAATTTTGATTTTGTTTTGACAAAAGATGCACCTCTTCAGCATGGAAAGTGTGGAAGCTAGAGCAATTATTCCTAATTTTGTCATACCAAGATAGCTACTGTAATGCCAGGAAGGAGGAAATTTCCTCTGCCCTTCTAGGTTCTTCCGGCTGGCCTAAGAATTAAATTGACATGATGAAACAGATGAATAGGAGAAACATCAAACCAGGTTTAATTACTGTCTATACATGGGTGAGATCCAAGAAAACTGAGTAACTCACCAAAATGGTTGAAGCCCTTGCCTTAAGTACCGTCTTCAACTGAAGACTAAAGGATGTGGGGTAGTGGCTGGGTGTTGAGAGTGGAGGGAGGCAACTGACGTGGAGAAGGAAAAAGCACAGGTGTGGTGTGGTGTTTGCCCACAGTGCCGAGGCAGGGGAACTAGGGAGGAATCTTAACAGGCAGGCTTTGCTGGCTTCTTCCCTGGCTGGACCCCTAGTTTGCACTGTGTTTGTCTCAGGTCCTCTGGCTGCATTCTCTTAAACGGTTAAGGGGGAGGGAGGTTCTTCCTGAGTCTTTCAGGCCTTACAGACAATCGGCCTAAATGAATCCTCAGGCCAGAGAGACGGTTTTGGGGCGGCCAGTTTTGTTCCCCTGCAGCGACAGGTAGTATTCCTAGCGCTCACAGGTGAGAGCACACCGCTGATGAGTGGAGGGGGATTGCTTGTTGGAGACAAGCTTTTCCCCTGGCTACTCTGCTCAGTTACGTCACCCCGTCAGACCTCTCTCCCCACCAGGTCAAGATCCCTAAAGGCGACCTTTATCCTATTCTGTGACACTCTTTGCAACTTAAAAAAAACTGATAGAACATTTAGTATTTCTAGGTGCTTAAAGCTTTACTCCATGGGCTTCCCTTACCTGCTTTACCGGGTCCTCAGCTGCCTGGATGAGGCTGGGGCCCTGGGTCTGGCAGAGGTGTGTGCACCCTCTCCCACGTCTAATTCTTTGCCACTGTGATGGAGTGAGGAGAACAAAGGGCAACAGGTCTTCCTTACCTGGCCCAGGTTACAGACCATTCCTGATTGGCTCCAGTTTGATTTCAAATTTCAGTGTAAGCTTGAGGTTATGATTCCGTTTTCTCCAAATATTTAGCCAGTTGTTTTCATGTTCTTTATTAAATTATTGCTTTTCACTGAATAGAATAGTAGCTTTCTTGTCAAATACTAAATTCTTTATAACAGTACTGAAATGCAAAGAGAAACAATAGAAGTTAACTCTGACTTCTAAGCTTCCAAGGATTCAGTTTCTGGTATTTTGGTGTGACTCAGGATTTTTTCAGGGGTGATTTTGATCCGAGTGAGGTTTTCACTTTGCATGATAACTTTAGAGGCTAATCTCTGAGATGTAATTCTTCAGTATATACCGCAATGTTTCTGGACTTCAGCTTTTTGCCTTATCTGTCTATGTGTTTCTGTACCAGAATTACACTGTTTTAATTTTTGAGGCTTTCTGGTCTTCTGATTGGATGGTGTGAAGTGTCTCCCTTATTACTTCTTTTTTTTCTTTCAGTCACTATTCAAGGGTGTGGGACAGAGGAAGATATTCTCTGGTTTTTGTACTAGAAACTTAGAATACCTGTATGAACGCCTCCCCCTGAGACAGAAACAAAAACCTTTCTGAGGTTTTAATTTTAGTTACATTGAGTGGGTAGCTTACATTGGAGGAAATTTTGTCTTTAAAAATATTTTAAACCTCTGATTTAGGAACTGGTACAGTCTTCAGTATTTTAATTCTTTTTTCCTTCTTCCTTCCCTCCCTTCCTTTTTTCTTTGTTTTCTGAGTGTTCCTCTGTAAAATTCTGTAATATTTTCATTTCTGGTTGAATTTATCCTTAGATTGGTTTTTTCTTGCTGTTTGTTATGAATAGGACCTTTTCCCCCCCGTTATACTTTCTAGTCATTTTATCTTGAGAGACAAACCCTCATTCTTCTTAAGTGGAGATAGTTTTATCATGTAAAAAAACTTTTGTTTAACATAGAGCCGGCACTGGTGATGCTGGTGCAGGGCCACGGTCTTGTCATTTAAGGTGTGCTTTACCACAAGACAGTTTGATTAAAAGTGCTCAATTAGTAATAAGTGGAAAATTCTTTTTAAAATGTCATTGTAAAAGTCTCCAAATGTTTATGCAGCTGCACATGTTCACGCTGCAGTGGTGGTATTGTAGTGGCCTGCTAAAGAAAACAGAATTCTTGTAAGTCGCCAATTTTGATCAGCTTCCTATAAATCAACATTTACTTATACCATCTTAGAGATGACATGTAAGTCTGTATGACATTATTTGCTTTGAAATAATTCTGTCTTATATGTAGGCTTTTGAACAAAGACACTTTTTGACCTATCTGTTTATTTTCATTTTTTCTTTGAATCAGCTCTAGTGTTGAGCTTAGTTGGCAGTACTGTTTTCAGGAAGTACTTGTCCTTCAGTACTCGATTTCAGTACTGGTGTCTGCTCACCTTCCCATCCCCCCACCCCAGCTGTCCAGCCAGGTCTCCTTCTGTGGAACATGGTGTTACTGTACAGACGGAGCTGGAAGGTTGTATTCTTGGCTGATTGACGTATTCTGCCTGTCCTGACTTTAAAGGTGGATGACGACAGCTCGTGATTGATGTTGCATAACCAGGTAGTGCTGTCTTCTCAGAGAGACCGTCACTGCATGGTCTCTCAAACATCTGATGTGTATAACAGAGACAGTGATGGACAAATTAATAAATTAGACCTCTATTCATACTTAAATTATCAAAGCTAATCATTTAAATGAGATGTTCTATTTTAATTAAGGTTTCTGGCACCATAGTTAATGAGACTTGGAATTTCCACCAGAGCATTTAGCTCTTCCTTAATGATCAGCTTTGACAGTATAATTGTAAGTAGAGCCCTGATTCATTAAGTTGCTAACCTCTCCCCCAGTTTTTATTTATGCATATATATGTGAAATGGCCAGCTAACCTGGTATGTTAAGCTGCTAACCTCTCCCCCAGTTTTTATTTATGCATATATATGTGAAATGGCCTGCTAACCTGGTATGTTAGAGATGGACCTTTTAAGACAGTGGTAAGCAGACTATGAATTTTTACTTAAACTGACAGCAGTCTTTAAAAATAGAAATTCATACATGAAATTAGTCATTCAGCTTTTTCTTCTTAAACAGCTTTTGGAGCTTTAGCATTATACTTTGATTTTTAGAAGGAAATATTAGCAGTAGACTTAGAAAATAATGATCATATGTTTAGCAACATAACGAATTCACAGTTTTAAACACGAAAAATGTTTGTAAACACACAATATGTGTGAAGCTGATACTGAACCCAGGTGTAAGGATCTCTGACAGAGGAAAATAAGACTTTAAGGAGTAACAGTGAAATTATTTCAGACCTGAAGACTCTAAAGTTAAATCTGCATGCCAGTCATTGGTAGAGTTGCCATCTATAAGTAACAGAATATTCAGATTGGCAGGAGATGTACGTAGAAAGAGGAGTCTCTTTGGGGAAAAAATGAGAGCTGGGCAAAAACAACAGGAAGCAAAAAATGGTCAGGAAATAAAAGAAGAAATGAAATAAACAATGGAAAGTAGAGCATATATATATATATATATATATATATATATATTTAAACAACCTAAGGGTCCTAAGTGTAGGTGGAAATAAAAGAATATTCTCTGTCAAAAATACATAAATTTTTTATAGGTAAGGGATCTTTTTCTCAAATTTTTGTTAGTGGGCCCTTCTTTTTCAATGTACTTCATAGAAATTTCCCTCTGGGGGGAAAACATCTGAAATTTTGAACTCATTGCACGTAATGGATTTCCTTGTGTTGGGAGAGTGTCCTTCCGTCCTTCCTCAGTTCTGTCTTGCAACAGGGGACCAGGGGACCAGTGCGGTTCTACCTCAGAGTTCTATTTGGCAAGCAAAGGATGGTGCACCCTTGAGGCGTGAGGGCCAGCAACCCCAAAGGAGAGGTTGGCTTGCTTTCTCTTTTTATAGGTTTTGTCTCTTCCCCAGAGCCTGCCCTGTGCAAATTAGGGCTAGCCTGGAAGGGGGCATGTTTGTTTCACTTGAGGTTCTCATTCAGGTCCGTGTATTTTTCCTTTGTTCCCTTCTCGCGGACTTTTCCCTTTGTCTTTTAGCCACTGCCTTTTGGACTCCTTGTTCCTATTCTAACTGCCCAACAATTGTAATCAATTAGCATGCTCTCAATAGTTTTTTTTTTTTTTTTTTCAAATTTAAGTAACTTAAATAGGCTTCTGATGGCATAACACTTTATTTTAGCAGATACATCAAATTGTTGATGATTGTTAAAGTTGATGGATTATGTTTGGGTATTTTAATAATAAAAAGTTTAAATATATTGTCATTGATTAGGACTTTGATTTATTGAAGACTTTAAAGTAAAACTAGAACACTGGAATTAGCCGAGGCCTTGAAGATCATTTATTCTCCCTCTTTCTTCTAAGTACAGAACTAACAGACATTAGCTTTGTACTTGAGTAGAACCACCACCACCGTTCACACATAAAGCCTTTAGAATGTGATCCCCTACAGTTTTTGATTGTGCTGAACACTCAGGGCATGGTAATGAAAAGAAGCACTTCGTTTTGATTCTGAGAGCTAATCTTCTTGTTAACAAACCTCGGTAAGAAAGCCACACTGGACAAGCTGCTGTGACCATTCATTCATGCACTGCCTGGCCAAAGAGAGGAGAGCAGTTTAGAAGGTGGGTTGTTCTACCCAATACCATAAAGTAATAATTTCAACAAAGAAATTTTGAATGTACTGATTAAATTCACAGTTGACAGTAGTTAGAATGGTTAATATTCTAGAAAATAGGAAATTCAGAATGATCTTACCATTGGGAGAAAAATACCTTTAAAGCAGAGTAAAACTAAAGTGAATTTAGATACTATACATAAAGACAAAAGAATAGTAAAAATATATGAGAAAGGAATTGATGAGACAGAAGTGTTGTCACTTTTCTGATCCAGTAGCTAAAGCTTTGGAAATGCAGAAGTGACCCGGACATTCCTCATTTGACAGTGAGAGTCTCGCCTCCCTCTCCTCCCATCCTTTCTGCTTCAGGGCAGCCAGTCCAGGCCCATTCCCTTCCCCAGTTGATATCCTTGTGGTTCCATCTGTGGTGATCACTCTCACATGCTGACCCTACAGTTTTCCCCATTTGATTGACCTGACAACATCTGCTTGTGCTGTCTTATATTTTATCCCCCCCAAATCCTGCTATTTCTGTGCCCATTTATCTCTCTCTCTTTTTTGTAATCTAACCTCCAGTTCCTGATTTCCAGTTATTTGTAGCAACAAAGGTAAAAGGAAGTTCTCTCCCAGTCATAATTGTTGCAGGAAGGGGGATTCCCTTCCAGGGCCGAAACTGGGCTCTTGTCTAATTCTCGGAAATGAATTGTCTGAGGGGACACATGTGCTGACAAAGCGAGAAGTTTATTGGGAAGGGCACCCGGGTGGAGAGCAGGAGGGTAAGGGAACCCAGGAGAACAGCTCTGCCAGTGGCTCCCAGCCTCGGCTTTTATGGTGATGGGATTAGTTTCCGGGTTGTCTTTAGCCAGTCGTTCTGACTCAGTCCTTCCTGGTGGTGCACGCCTTGTTCAGCCAAGATGGATGCCTGTGAGGAGGATTCTGGGAGGTGGTCGGACGTGCGGAGTCTCTTTTTGACTTCCCGAACTCTTCCGGTTGATGGTGGCTTATTAGTTCCATGTTCTGTACCAGGCCCTCCTGTCATAAAACAGCTCACGCAAGTGGTTGCTATGGTGCCTGGCCAGGGTGGGCAGTTTCAATCAGTGTGCCTCCCCTAACAATAATGATTGGAAACTGAATAGCAAGTCTGTTATTACTGGGAGAGGGAGAGGGGGAAATAAAAAGCCAGTCCCATCCTGTCATTTAAGATCTAGCATGGAAGTTTATCTTTTCTGTTAGGTTAACAGCAGACCCTTCCTGTGTTCTAACGGTTGTGTGCTGAACTCATTCGATTCTCACAGTTCTAAGAGCTGCATACTGTGGGTTATGAAGATACATGTACGGTTGAAGCTCCCAAGAGGTGAAGTCAGTTTCCCAGGGTGATGTTCCCAGTAAAAGCAGCCTGAAGTCTACCCAGAGAGTCTGGCCATAGACCGGGGCTGGACAACTCACTCTGCTACATCCTGCCTTGCTGTTAGGACTGAGATTGAGCCATGGTCATAAAAGTCAGGCCAGGAAACTTGGAGGGCACTTAAGGAATTTCTGGCAAATACGTCCTGACAGAGGGCTAAAGAAATTTTGGTGCAAGTTAGGGAGGAGAAAAATAATTCTGTTTCAAACATACAAAGGATTGGATGAAGAATAATGAATGTTCCGTTTTAGTTGAAGACAATTTAAAGGAAGACTGCAGTGGGGCCAATCAGGTGCACTTCTGTTGGGGGTGGGGAACCCTGTCTTGCCATCACGTCTAAGGAATAATAAACTGGGAGGTTGTGAAGGGCCCACAGACGAGCCTCAAATGGATGAGTGTGTTCAAGACATTGTGGTTCAATTGATTGTGACTGTAATATCCCCTTTTAATTTTGAGCAGATATGTTTCTTCATGCTTAATTTAATGTTACCTAAAACGTTGATGGAACTTCAGAACTGAAGACAGGTGGTTCAGTCCATATCTTACAAACAAGAAAGCAGAGTCAGAAATGAGATGCGTCGTGTGCTAGGACTGCCTGCCCAGGGCCAGAGCTGCGTTTGAATCCAGGTCTCCAGACCCCCTGCCCACCACTCAGGCTGCTTTGGGGTGTTTCACAGTCACAGAAGAGAGTGGTGTGGAGAATTTCTACTTAATCAGTGAGATTGCTGTGTCCATAAGAGAGTAGGATATAAATGTCGCAGATTTATGAAATGTCCTTTTTCTTCGTGTAGTATGAACCCAGAGGACCTGGTCGGCCCTTGTACCAAAGAAGAATCTCATCTAGCTCAGTGCAGCCTTGTTCTGAAGAAGTAAGCACTCCTCAAGACAGTCTTGCTCAGTGTAAAGAGCTTCAGGACCATAATAACCAGTCTTCTTTCACCTTTTCCTCCCCGGAGTCCTGGGTAAACGCCACCTCATCCACCCCCTATCAGAACATTCCGTGCAATGGATCCAGCAGGCCAGCCCAGCCCAGAGAGTTGGCAGGTAAGACCGGGCTGGTGGTGGTCACAGCTTCAGTGCTCACTGGTCAGCTCCCGCTGTTTATGGGGTTTTCCTGCTCCCATTTCTTCCATTTGCATGATTGTCTTTGAACAGTAGTTAATGGTCACTGCTCACAGCTGTGCCTCAGGATTCATATTAATTTAGGACTATATAGCTTCCATATATATGATCTGGAAGGTAAGTAATCTGTCAGTATTTAGGAACTGATTATTTTGATGATTGTAACCTGTGAATGGGTAAAAGAAGTAAGGGAAACTAAAATACATTTCTAAATAGAATCACCTTTTCTTGGGAAGAGCTTGCTTTTGGGATTTTTGTCTTTTTTTTTTTCCAGTTAAGGGTGGGAATTGGTTAGGTCAATTTCAGTTTTCAGTAGCTTTATTGTCAATCAAGTTGTGACAGACACTTACACAGTAGAGTTTGACCATAAGAAAAACCAGTAGGGTCTAATATTTTGAGATTTAGAAATCCAGAGTTTATTTCTTGTATTCTGATGAAGTAAGAAATCCAAGTCCAAAGAAGAAAAAGAGAAAAAGAAGACATAGGAAGGCGCTGGAACGGACACAGCTTTGCACTTGTGTGGTGAGAAGTCTGACATCTCCCCTCCAGCCTAACAACCATTGTCTGTCCTTTGTCTCCTTATTTTTTTATGTTGACTGTAAAGAAACGTTAAATGTAAACAATGATACTATTTGATTCTCCGTTCTATAGCCTTCTCTTTGTAGGCTGTAGATGTTGATCTTTGTGAACAAGTCTATAATCGTTGGTGAATTTCTGCCTTGGTAGCATCAACCTTTGTATTTTGTTTATTTTATTCCTCATTAGAATGTGAATCCATTGTTTCTGTAACTGACCCATTTTGGAGAATATGCATACAAGCGTATTTTTAGAACAAGAGACATGGTAGATCAGAAAGCATTAAATAGGTATTAGTTTCATTCCCAGCAAGAGTGTTTAATCTTTAAACACTCATTAGTACCTTCTGTGTGTAAGCTGCTGTATTTCACCTGGGATTGCTTTGTCATTTTAGAGGTCTAGCAAAAACACACTCATCATATTTGGATTTCCTGAGAAACATATAAATTACAAATAAGTGGTGAAAATTTGTTCCTTTTTAGTTGTTTTGTTTATTATAATTTATTTTAAAGACAACATCATTTCTCATTTTTTTTCCAACCTAAACTTTAAGATAGCTTTTGGCCAAAATCAATAAAAAGTTGATAAGGTAGAAATTTCCTGAATAAGTGCCCAACACATATGTCATTTATGTTGTCTTTTCCACAAATATAAAATTGTTATTTTTCTCATTGTGTTATTTAGTCACTAAGTCATGTGTTGTTTAGTCAGTAAGTCGTGTCTTACTGTTTGTGATCCCAGGGACTTATAGCCCGCCAGGCTCCTATGTCCATGAGATTTCCTCAGCAGGAACACTGGAGTGAGTTGCCGTGTCCTTCTCCAGGGGATCTTCCTGACCCAGGGATCAAACCTGGGTCTCCTGCATTAACAACTGAGCCACTGGGGAAGCCAGTTTTCCTCATTGCTAGAAGACAAATAGTAAACACTTAACTAAGGGATTCCCAGGTGGCACTAGTGGTAAAGAATTTGCCTGCCAGTGCAGGAGACACGAGAGATGGAGTTTCAAAACCTGGGTCAGGAAGATCCCCTGGAGAAGGACATGGCTACCCACGCCAGTATTCTCCCATGGAGAATCCCATGGACAGAGAAGCCTGGTGGGCTACAGTCCACGGGGCCACACAGAGTCAGACATGGCAGAGCACACACATACACACCACTTAGCTAAATGTTTAAAAACGAATTCAGAAGTCACCAATATCCTGAAGCACACCTGCTAGTCTCACAGTTTGTATGTGTGTGTGTATATATGTGTATATGTATTCATTTTATTTTGTCTTATTTTACTTGTAGAGGAATGTAGCAATTGCCAGTAGTAAATCAGAAGGAAAATTATCACCACTTGGGAAAGTTCTTTCTAAAGTTTGAGACTTATTTCTTGAGTTGAAGGAAACTGTTTGTATTATATTGGTTTGGAATTTAAAGGCGGTCATGACATGGCTGTATTTCTCTACATTTGCAAGCCTGAGAGCAAAGGTCATGTTTCTGACCTTTGTGAGCTTTGGGTTCCCGTTTTGGCACTGGTCACACTTCCAGCTCTTGGTGAACGCTGAGGGCTGAGTAGGGAGAGCATGGAAACAGATCCCGTGCGATGGAGGGGTGCCCGGCCTCATTGTGGGGCCTGGCGCCGGCGGCGGCGCCGACAGTGAGGGTGGGGCTCACCCCGAGCCCGGGTGTCCCGGCTCCGTTCCCTTGTCCTGGTGGCAAAGCACGCCTTACCAAGCATCTTCTTTTCATAAACAGGTGAAAATTAAAGATTAGGTAGAAAAATGTATTTTGAAAAAAAGCATTGGCTGCCAGATTAGTAAAATTCAGTTTTAAAGAATAGTTTGTCTTATCTGGAGTATATGTGGTAAATCAGATTGACAGAGATCTTTACTTTCATGGGTAGATAAGCATATAGGCATTAGGTTAAACTGCCTCTAAAATATTATTTTGTATGTATTATTTAATTAAAAACATTCTAAACTCTAATTGTCATGAAAATGAGAGCATGGTTAAGTAAGAAGACTTGGTAAATAAAAATAGTTTTGAACAACCAATAAAATACTTATTTTGTGTATTAGGCAGTGCAAGACCCTTTTATATTGAAATGTTTGTTAAACTAATGCTCTTAAAAGCAATTGTTTTCATTCACAAAATGACGTTTAGACAGGAAAGGTGATAAATGTTCCAGAAAGCTGTTAAATGGCTTAAAATAATTTTGAAAAATTTGTGAATTTTTTAAAGTTTTAAAATAGTAATATGAAATTAGCATACTGAGTCAATGAAATACTAAAACTAAACTTTCCAATCCATGAATAGGTAATAAACATAGGGGAAAATGTCCATAAATATCAGTAATCAAAGACATGCAAAGTAGAACTGTAAGACAATTGTTTACTTATAAAATAGGCTAAAGTTAAGTAGTAACGTGAGTGTTGTGATATAGTACAGAAACGGGCACGTTTGTTGCCGGAGTGCAATCGGGCAGTGTTTTCCCACGGGGTGGTTTGGCCACAGTTACCATAGTTAGCCCTGTGTATCCCTCGTGGCTCAGCTGGCAGGTGGAGAATCCGCCTGCAATGCAGGAGACCTGAGTTTGATCCCTTGTTTGGAAAGATCCCCTGGGGATGGAACAGCTACCCACTCCAGTATTCTGGCCTGGACAATTCCAGGGAATATACAGTCCCTGGGGCCGCAGAGTCGGACATGACAGAGTGACTTTGACTTTCACTCTGATGGTTAGGGTATGTTTAGCTTTGTAAGAAACCAGCAAACTTGTGCACCATTCTGCCTTCCCACCAGCAGAGAACAAGAGTTCCTGTTGCTCCATGTTTCGCCAGCACTTGGCGACGTCAGTGTCCTGATGTGGGCGTTCTGATGACTGCTCAGTGGGGTCTCAATAGATGTGGCTTCCCTGGTGGGCCAGCTGGTAGAGTGTCTGCCTGCAGTGCAGGAGATCCGGGTTCAATCCAAGGGTGGGGAAGACCCCCTGGAGAAGGGAATGGCAACCCACTCCAGTATTCTGGCCTGGAGAATCCCATGGAGTGTCACAAAGAGTCGGACACGACCGAGCAATGTTCACACACACATGCACTGTATGGTACTTTTAGGAATTTATCTCAAGGAAACGTCATGAATATTTAGGAAACTTTATCTTTTATAACATTTGAAAAGTGAAAAATTGACTGCTATCCAGATTTCTAAAAATGAGAGTTTCCTTTAAAAATTTACGAAATGTCTGCATTGTTTGACGTCCTTAGGGAAAATGCACCAACGGGTTAAGGCTTAGCTCTGGTATTTGGAAATCTGAATGGCTTATTTTCTTCTTTGGCTTTTGTATAGTTTCAAGTTATCTTCAATGAATATGTATTATGATTATCACTCAGTATAATGTTTAAATTTTAAAACATTGGAAACAAAATCAGTGTTTAAAGCAAGTTATGATGTAGTGGGCCATGAAATGAGTTAGGAAGAATGGAGTCAATATTAAAATCAGGCAGATTACAGGAAGTGTGAAGCGAGGTTTACTGTTCTTCTCTCACTTTATTCCATTTTTACTTACATATTACAAGAAAAGGTAGCGTTTTTAAGAAACAGAATCTGATGCTACTGTTCTTCGGTTAATAATAGAAGCTATCTTAACCAGACAACTGGTTGAAGAGCTCATTTTTATTTAAGAAAGAACATATTTGCTCCCATTTTCAGACTATGAGTAGTTAATAAATATCTTAAACAAATTAGATTTTTGAAGCAGACCTTCGGATTTGATCTTCAGTTTTTAATATGTCTAGTTATTGCAGCTCACATAGTTAATTTTTTTTTCAACTGTTTCTGAGATGGAGAAGTTTGGTTAGATATGTTGTGATTTCAGGTTCTGTGGCAGAAGCCGTCTGTCCCTGAGTTCCTGGAGATGAAAACCAGTAGAGACGCGGAGTTAATGAGGTGCCTGGGTGTTGCTGGGCTTGCCCTTAAATCAGTGTTACTGTTCTCTGCTTCTAGCTCCGCCCAAGACCGTCAAAGCCCCCGAGGAACATCTGAAGCCTGAGAGCCTTGAGGGGTCCAGTTCCTTCAACTACAGCGTGCTGCAGCATCTCGGCCAGTTCCCCCCGCTCATGCCCAACAAGCAGATCGCCGAGTCGGCCAGCAGCAGCAGCCCGCAGAGCTCCGGGGCCGGCAAGCCTGCCATGTCCTATGCCAGCGCGCTGCGGGCCCCTCCCAAGCCCAGGCCCCCACCTGAGCAGGCCAAGAAGAGCAGCGACCCTCTGTCTCTGTTTCAAGAACTCAGCCTGGGGAGCTCAGCCGGCAGCAATGGCTTTTACTCCTATTTTAAATAATCACTTTTTTTCCTCCAGGGAGAATGTTCTAATTTCTGTATCAGTAGAACTAAGGTAGCCAGCCTTCACCTATAGCTGCACAGTTTGCTTTGTTTTCATGTTAAATATGTTCTCACTTAATTGCTTTGCTGCTAGACTTGCAACTAATTTTTTAAAAGTATATTCCATTATTTGCATTTTTGACGTGAGTCAGAATTTTGACAGCTTTTATGTGGAATAAAAAAATATTTTTAAATTTGTGTATTGTTATATATGTTTGCATCAAGCTAGCAGCTAAGAAGTTAATTGTGCAACTATTAAAAAAAAAAAAAGAAAAAAAGTTTGTCTAAAATGTATTTAAAGAGAAAAAAAATTGTAAGTAGCATTTACATTTATTCAATAATATTACCATATGCTGGGTTTCTGTACCAGAAATGGCCAGTTGATGTACAAATGTATGTTATTTTTGCTTAAATTCATTGAAAATTTTTTAAAATAAAGGGGCAGCATCTTCTGAACACTTTTAAGTTTCATCAGCTCTTTTTGGTGGCAAGATGCTGCTCTCTAAAACTTTTATAGTTTTAGGCTGTATGATGCGGTTGTCCTCCCCATCCACTGTAGGACAGAGTTAGAGGCATTCTTTGCAGGTGTGTTTCCTATGCCCCTGTTTTTTGTAACCTGAAAAAAACATGGGCATACTTAGTTATTTTTTGGACAAGCTACTCTTCAAGCTTGTTTTTAATGTTAATTTGATAGTGTGGTTTTTTTTAAACAAATCATGAAGCTGAAAAATTTTTAGGATTGTTGGTGCTTAGTAGACTTGATAACTATTTTAAAAATGCGTGAATTTAGTAAAAATCTTTTTTTCCTCACTATGCATGTGTAAATGTTTGTAATCTGGCTTCCCCTCTCTCCAGTGGTATAAAGAATTGTGCCGCTTTAAGGTTTCTTTTCCCTCCAGTAAAAATTTTGGTACCTTTTTTGATGTTTACATTAAAATGTGACATTATACATGGCAAATTCAAATATTTTGCTAACTGTTTTGTTTGAGGAATATCATTAAAGAAGAAATATAATGTTTATCAAAGATGTATCAAAATTCATCAAAATCTGGGGCAAAAACTACCCTTGTTTTTCGTCTTTCGATTCTTCTGAAAGAACCCCACTGAACTTGTACAAAAATATAAAATTTAAACAGCTCTCCTAAATATTCTACAGTCTAGACATTGTTTTGAGTGAACTTTGGTAAAATCCAAAGAAAAGCATTGACCCTCTTCAAACGTGTGGTCTTGTGACACTTTTGAAGCAAAGCATGTCCGTATTGTTTTCCTGACCTAGTAGTACTACTTTTATATTTCAGAGGTGTCTTGAAACTACAATATAACCTTTTTTAAAAAATAAAATAATAGGATAAGGTTGGGAAACATTGCAAATCCTGAATGGATCCTGATGATCCGTTCAGAAATAGCTTTTTGGAAGACTCCTTTTGAGTAGGCCATCATATATTTGCAGTCCACTTTAAAACAGTTGAAACGCGAGGGATAAAGGAAAACATGGACAGCAGGAGTCTGACCGCAGCAGCAGCCCCCTGCAGCCCTGGGGGCTCGGGAGAAGAGAGGGGAGGGCCTCTGGTTGGAGGTGGCCGAGCCGCAGGGCTCACGGGGAGAGCCCCTTCTGTCCCGAGTGCAGCCAGCTGGTAGGTGGCTGCACCGCAGAGGCTGGGTGCTGTGTGCAGCGGCAGGTGTTGATGTGTCGACTGCACATGTGGTCACGGTTAGTACAAGTCACAGTTGGAAAACGGAGCCAGCAATTGCACAGCACCTTGGTTTCTCTGTACGATATCAGATCACCACATTCAGCGGTGTTGGATTTTACTCAACATAACTTTAGTCATGAAAAAAGAAGAAAAAATTTTGCTATATAGCTGCGTATTTCCAACTTGGTGACAAAACTCAAGATAGAGCCCAAATGAAAATGAGATCCCCCTGATGTGAGGGTGTCTGTGAAAAATAGCGTTCTTGTCAGTGAGGACCCTCCTCCCCCCCATATCCAGGACTACGACACAGCTAGGTGAACGGCCGAAAGTATGTTGGTGAAGACAACTGTCACCTCAGGCCTGTCAACTAAGCCTGTGTCATGAAGTAATTGCCTAATTACCTGTTTTCCATACCTGAACCTTTAAGAAATACTAGTTTTAAAATTATTTAAATGTGCCCACCCCACCACCTTATATAAGTATGTTGATGATGGAAGCTTCGCATAAGGAAGCTGTTGGGTCGTTGTGACTTCAATGTTCTAAGCAGTTATTTCTGAATAACTAAAAATAATAGCTACTTCCTAGTACACTGCTGTGCTGAGCATGTCTGAGTGATCCTCATTTCTTTGTTGTTCCTGTAGTCAAGGAATCATAATGTTGTTCCCATCAGTACGCTCTTAGATTCGGTTTCAAACGTGTACTCCAACCTCCAGGCTTGGTCCTCAGCTTTCCTTAATGCCATATTTCCAGCTGTGCTTTGAGTATTATGTATGCGTAATATCTTGTGACAGTTTTGAGGAAATCGTAACTGCAGGAATCATTGCAAGTTTCCATTGCAGTGAAGCATGGCTTCAGAGTACCATTCCTGCTCCTGGATCTGACTTGGGCAGTATGAGCAGGCGCCCACGGATCAGACTGAAGTAGCAGTTGATGGTCGGCTCCCTTGTCTGCAGGGGCCATGGTCACAGAGTCAACCAAGTGCAGATCAGAGATACTAAAAAAGATTCCAGAATGTTCCAGAAAGGAGAACTTGAATTTGCCATGCACTGGCAACCATTTACATAGCATTTATATTGTATCAGGTATTAAAAGTTATCTAGAGAATGATTTAAAGTATATGGGAGAGTGTGTGAGTTACATGCAAATACCGTGTCATTTTATAGAAGGGACTTGAACTCCAGCCCCTGCAGATACCAAGGGATGACCTTATATAAAGGTTCAACCTTAGTTCAGATGGAACTTCCTTATTTTTAAAGCTTGATATTACCTCTGGGATAATACCAAGTGTTACCAACTTCCTTTTCTTGCAATACAGATTTCTTCCAAGTGAAGTCAATTGTTCACATGATGTCTTTCTGCTTCTTTGTTCTCTGTATCACTCTGAAGTTTCCTTTTTTTTTTTTGCCAGAACTATTTTTTATTCATTTTACTTTTTAATTTCAGTGCTACTGAGATTTTGTTTTTTACATTAAAGTTCTTTTGGGTGATAGAATTTGTAGAGTTTTCATGCTAATTTTTTTTTCCTGATCTAAAAATGAATTTCTATTAAGATTTGAAGAGCTTCATTCAATGTAACATGGATATCTCTGGTGTGTTTTAAAGGGGGTTTTGGTTGCTATTTTGGCATTTTGGCTTGTGCTTTGCCAGATTGTTGTAGCAGAGCTTTGTTTTTGATTAACCAGCAGTTAATTATTGACCGTTTAAACAACATAACCTTCATTTTCCTTTCCTCAGAGACAGGCAGGCTTTCTTTCTATCCGGGTCATTTTGTATGTATGAAATAACAAACTGCCTTGTGTGGTTTATTCATCAAAGATTGTAGAATAAGTTTGGGTTTGATGTAAACATCAATTGGTCTTTTCAGTTCAAAGAATTTCAGAATAAGTAAAACAAGCAGAATTCCCACTGAATAAGCATTACCTAATTAAACATAGCAGTCTCCAAGACCTATTTGTGAAAATAGTTTCCATGTTTATGGAGGCATTGAAATTGCTGAGAAAGTTAACCTAATTTCCTAAATTGAAATAATTAATATATAGTGTTATCTTGCTCTCATGTAGTCGATTTTACATGTTTCATATTTTCCATGTGTACACATCTGAGAGCAAAGCTATAAACATGTAAGAATTTATCTCCAGCCACCTTGACTAGAGAGAGCCACTTTGCCTAAAAAGAGCCAGGGTGTGAAAACCAATTTCAAGATCAATTTTAGATTTCAACTACTGTTATGAAGAAGATTAGATTTACTGAAATCACCATTTTAAGAAGAGACACCTGTTATCCTTAGATACCATTTTTTCAAACTGGAGTTGTTTTTAAAAAGAGAATCCAGAAAAAGCCTATAAAAATACAAGATTAAAACTTTAAATATATTGAAAGATACAAATTGCTACCTTAAATGTTACTTAGGCTATCTGGTTTTTCTTGTAGCTCCACAAAGGTAGTAATTTGTCTTTTGTAAGATTTACCAGACATGTTTCTTGCTAACCATCCCTTTAAAGTAGGAGAACCCTCAATTTCTAGCATGACCCTATGTGTTCCTAAATCTCAAAGTAAATGTTTGAGTGGATCTGACGGTTTGCTCCACTCTTTGCCACCTGATCCACAACTATTTAGCACTTAGAAATAGTGGATAATGTTCTACTTATGATTTCTTGTTCAGAATATCACTTAGTGATGTCCGTCACGTATTATAAAGACATCAGGAAATAGTAAGCGGCATTTCAGTCTTCAAAGTACTCCTTGTGTTAGGTTTCTCATATTCTCCCTCTACTTGAGGTTGGATATTTATGTGGTGAGATTTCACTGTCAAACTGCTAAATTCACCCTTAACTACTTTCATACCTGTTTAATAAGCAATTTCAAGACCATTGTTACAAGGAATGAATCTTACTAACATTTTTATAAAACACATTCAAGAAATGGCATTGTTATTCCTTTAAATTAGAATATCAGATTAAACAGAATTACAAAATTTTTAATGTATTTAAATTTTTTGAAATGTTTGAAAATCATCTACTTTGGAATAAACGTTAAGGAAATAGTCACAGGAGTTTCTAAATTTCTTTGAAAGGAGGCACCTAACAGAAGAATCTAGACTTAGTAACATGAATCGTGGTTAAATCCTAAACTCAGTTTTACAGTGTTAGCCTAAAGCTTCTAAAACTGGAGTGTTGAGAAAACCCAGAGACATTCATATACGTATAGTTCCAGTAATGTATTAGACCAGACTTCATTTGCAATTTGTTCAACAGAGAGATTTTATTTTGATACGAATATTAAGCATAATGCATAGTAAGTTTTATATAATTCTATAAGTTCATTAAACAATATTGTGGACTTTTCACTATATTCTTTGGGAGTCTTTTAGCTGTTTCTACACCTCATATGAGGTGTCTTTTGTATTTTATTTTGCATACTAGCATGTGACTGCCTGCCTTAGAACTATGTATAGGAGGGGAAACCAATATTAAATTTTTTTTGATTTTTTGAAATAAATTTTGTCATTAGCTTTTTTTTTTTTTTTTTTTTTTTAATGTCTGAGCAGTGGAGGGGAAGGGGTGAATTCCATAGGTTTCCACACAGAATAGAAGGAGTATCTGTTTACACGTCTGTCCTGTCTGAGTAGGACAGAGCAGTGGGTCTCAGAGTAGAGCGCCTGCGTCAGAATCGTCCGGGAGCCTTGTCAAGTACAGGCTGCTGGACCCACTCCCGCCATCTCTGACTCCAGGCTGGAGCCTCGTCGTCTGCATTTCCAAAAAGATTCAGACGAGGCTCAGGCTGCTGTCCAGGCAACACACCTTGAGAACCACTGGTCTAGAGAAAGTCCTAGGGTCTTTTTAATCATGCATGTATTCATTCAGTGTGCAGAACTGATCTCTTGAGACACTGTTATAATTCGGGACGTTCATAGAGAAAGACCGCTGGAGCAAAGAGCCCTCTGGGTGGGGGCCGCCACCTCTCGCCTCCAGCATTCACCCTCTGAGGTCTGGGCTGCTCTTCCAAGTCAGGGTAGGAGTGCTGTCACTTCTAGCGTGAGTTTGGCTTCCTGTACACTGCAGCCTGGGCTTTTGTCTAGAAGCTGAGCATTTGTTTGGAGAGCTTAGAGTCAGTCTTGATGCTCCGCACACAGAGATGAGCATTGTGGTAGGAAGCCATCGGACTGGCACGGGAATGCCCTTTGCGTTTATGGAGGCCCTCAGTATCAGAAGCCCCAGACTAAGACGGCAGTGACATTGAGCGTGGAAAATGATAGATAATCCCCAAATGATGTCTTTGTGGTTTTCATGTTTTGGGGGATGAGAGAGGTGAGGGCAAAGGATTTGCTTTTCAAATTATGTGTTTCTCAGGTTAAACTTATTTTGGATTCTTTGCCAATAGGTGTTAGGGGAGCCTGCAGTATTGTTTAGGGAAGAAAATTGACAATTGTCTCTGATTTCTTTGCTACCTTTTTTTTTTTTCTTTGCTACCTTTAAAAAAATTTATATATGTTTGCAAGAAACAGTCTAGAGGAATCTTCCACCTACACAGCATGAGTTATTCATAAACTATAGGTGCACATGTATGAGCAAGTTATTTTTGAGAGAAACTGCCTACAATATAATAAACCTATAGGTCTATGGATATTTTAAAATTTGTGTGTTATTGTCGTTAATATTTCCCCTGGAGTGCAGCTTGAGAGGTATTGGTCTCTGCCTCTGGTTTTTTGTTTGGCTTTGAATTTACTGAGACTAGAAAGAGAGAAAAAATTATTTTTAAGGTAGTAGATTATAGAATGACTTAGATGTAGACCATATGATAAGCAACCTAGAACACACAGCTTTGGAATTCTTAAAATACAGTACTTCCTCCTTGAAAGCCTTGATAATCTTTGGTGGGACTGTTTATATGTTCAGCACAGGTTACTGTATTAAGTTGCAGCTCATAGGGAGCTTCAGTTTATTTATCCTTTGCTTTGCACGATGCCTTGGATGCAGAGACCTCGCTCTGTCGTCCAGTTGGTCGGGGGGCTCTGTCCAGGTTGAAGTCCTGACAGGTCAGCTACAGCTGAGAATGTTTCTCAGCCCCCACCCCCCCCCCCCAGAGGACGAGTCAGGTTTTTATGTATCCAGACCATGCCAGCTTCTCATAACCCGTGTGTATGACAAGTACTGTATCCGCTTTCTGTGCCAGTCATCCAGTCTGATTCTTTGAAACCCATGAAGGTACTGGTTAAATGTGGTAGTTGTATCCTAGGTAAATAGGGTGAATAAAATACCTCTCCTCTAAATTATAAAGGTAATGGGTTTTGCATTTTATTGAAGGCTTCATTAGTGACACAGTGTTTTTTTAAAATGCTTCAGGAATACAGTTCTTACCTAAACTTGTTCAGCTAACTTCATACAGTTGCAAATTCATACAGGGTCTTAGTTTGGCAAGCCTTCCCAAGGGAGGTTACATAAAACTGATTTGATCCGTTTCCATCTCTTCAAAGAGTACCAGCTGTACAGCCATCTATCTAATAATCATAATTTTTGGCAAAATTATTATTTTTTTCTTTGTGGTTAATGATACCTCATCTGAGAATTCTAATGCCTAAAGAGTTTATCCTTAAAAGTAAAAATGACTTTGTACCATAAAATAACCCCAAAGCCACTCTCTAGGGTTTTTATTTCCTTCTGTTTTTTGTCATTTTCTTTTAAAACCTAGTTTTGGAATTACTTTGGCCACATTGGTTCCTTAGAACAAGGTTTCAGTTCGGAGTTCTATAATTCCTACATTGTGATCATTGTCTCAGTGAAATTCTTTTGTTTTAAAAGATTCATGGTAACACAAAATGTATTTTACTGCTACAACTAAAATGTATTTATAATAAAATGCCTTTTTAATAATTTGGAGATCTGTTTATTATCTGTGAAACACTATCCTCTGCTTCCTTTCAAGATCCAAGGTCTGACAGAAGTTAAGCACAGTACTTTGATTTTATTCATGATATTAATCAGTAAAACCAGCTAAAGTAACAGAACTAAATATTAATTTGTAAAATTGTGACTCTAGTTTTCAGAAATTTGCAACTTAAATCTCTAAACTTCAGCGGTAGTAAAGGCCTGAAGGCTTCGGGTGTTAGTTACCTAAAAGTTTAAAGATCATCAGCCCTTTTCAAATTAAAAAAGTAACCCATATGGCTCACTGGTAAAGAATTCTCCTGCCAATGCAGGAGACGTGAGTTTGATCCCGGGCTCAGGAAGATCCCCTGGAGGAGGAAATGGCAACCCACTCCACTGTTCTTGCCTAGAGAATCCCATGGACAGAGGAGCCTGGTAGGATGAAATCCAAAGAGTCGAAAAGAGACACGACTGAGCTGACAGAGAAGAGACAATCATGAATTGCTCTTAACAAGTCCCTTATTAATGCTGGGCTTGTGCAACCCAGAATTTATTTCAGACATTGTAAACCTAGTTGACATCAACATCAACATATTAGGGGGTGTGCCAAGCATTTAATCACACTGCCTCCCCTCCCCTCCAAATGCTGGCTGGGCACAAAATTGGCCTGAGTCAGGGTCTCATTTTCGTTGGGGAAATAATTCTTCGCATGTGCCATGATATGACTTCAAGAAGCATTAGCCGGTCACAGAGGCTTTGTGTGCCGTGGCGGTCTTATTTTAACCTCCCATTAATGTGGCACCATGAATCAAACAAGTATGCTGTGCTTCAGGTTTGCAAATGTGGGGAGATGGGACAGTCGGCCTTTCTTAAGGACAAGTTACAATTCTTAGCGCAGTGAATCATATTCAAGATGGGTATCCTGCTTTCTTTGAGTTGATCTGATCCGACATAAATCATCTCTGGGTTTTGCAAAGAAACACACTTCTTTACATATAAATCAAACGGCTGTGGAGAAGCCCTAGAAGCTATCTGCTCTAGAGGACATAACCAAGACCAATTTTCAATGGAAAACATACAAATAAGACTCACAGGTGTTAATTCCAGTGCATTACTGGTGCTCTTTGAAGCACTTTTCTGAGAATGAAAGTAGAAGAATGTGATTTCATCAAAACTGCAAGGCGGGATCATTCTGTATGGAGCATGGGTTGAACTGGAGAATGGAGAGTCGCCTTGGGGAGCACTGAAATGGAGCTTGGCTAAACTGGAACACGCCCACGTCCCTGTCCCTTGGAGCTGAGGCAGGGTCTGTAATGGGCTCTGACGCCCGATGCACACAGCGGTGTTGTCCTAACAAACCACTTCCCACAAGGATGGAGACCCTCTCTTCAGATGTGAGGACCCATCCTGATCGCATGGCCTCAGTTCCCGTTCACCCTACCGACTGCGGCTGACTTACCTTTCTGAAGTGGATCTGATGGTGCCACTCTTGCCGGGAAGCCCTCCGTGGTTTCCTGTCGCACCTTCAACTTCTTAGCTGGACTCTGGAGCGCTGCACACAGTGCCCTAAGTCAGACTGCTTCCCCTTCCTTCCCTAGATGAACCCTCGCCCTTCCTGGCTTCTCAGCTCACCCTTCAGCACCAGGACACCCAGGCCTGCTCTGGCGAGTGCTGCTTATCACTCAGGATTCTGTAAATTCACCTCCCACACTCCCCAGTTGGAATTAGCTCCCTTCTCCTCTAAGGGCCTTATACTCGCGTTACCACAGTTTTTGTGTTTGAGTTGGGAGCTGGTGAGCTTCTCGGTGACAGAGATCTGGTCCCGAGGCCCCAGACCTACAGCGTAGGCTCTGCACCTTCTACAGAGCACACCCTGAAATGCCGGCGGAAGCAGCTCAGAGGGGTGGATTCAGAGAAGAGCTTAAGGACCCTCTCCCCTCCCCCACAGATGCCCTTTGCCAGTGCGATTCTGCCAGATGCCGACTGCTGCTGGCAGTGATGGCCCGGGTGCAGCCACATCCCCGCTCACTTAGCTTTAACAGTCACCTTTTGTGTCTTCCCAGGTGTCACTGTGGGAACCCTTGATTTAACAGCTTCACCATGGTTACGTCAACTTTGATGGACGCTGCCTACCTTAGCATCTCCTGGTCTGTAGGCATAAACTTACCATACAGGCTTTTGGGAAAGTGATGAAATTCCCATTGCTCTGAAGCTCTGGTGGATTTTAAATCCACAGAGGGAGGTGATTAAATAGAATGGGAGCTGCAGCTTGCAGAATGTGGTGTTAGCCCACTCTTAGCTCATTAAAGCGGATGCTCTGCAAATTGATTTGAACCATTGTTTTGGGAGAACATGGGGCTAATTCCTGAGAAGAGAGGACACTAGTGTGACAATGGGGTGAACCAGCCAAGGCTCTGGAAGGTGGTCTCGGCTGGCTGGTCACGTGGCTTGCCCTCTGGGCTCCCCTGCAAACAAACTAGAGGAGAATGGGTTTGATGCTGTTTTGCCCACTAGTTGGACAGAAATGTAATCTGAGGCATCTCTGACTAGCCCTCTAGACATGAACAGAAGCCAAAAGGGATGGGCCTGAAGTCCGGTGGTAGGTGGCTTGTCTCTGGGCCTGCTCTTCAAACGCACCTGCTGTTAGGTCTTCTGTCGGCTTGGTATCCAAAGAGGCACGGGTTTCTACAAACTGAGCAGAAGTGGGCACTCTTGGCTGAGTCTCCTATTCAAAGTTTTGAGGAGTTAGTCCTCTTTTAACTTGGCGATTGGGCATAAAGCGAGCAGTGTGACCTGGGACCAAGGTAACAGCTGTGTAAGCGATCAGGCTTTACCGGACAGATTAACTCTCCTCCCTGTGACCCTGCAGGCCAGCAGCTCCCAACCTTTTGGGCACCATGGACCTTTTTGGCCTCCAAGGACTGGGTGAGGGGGTGGCTTCTGGATGATTCAAGTGCATCAGATTTATTGTGCACTTTATTATTATTACATCCACTCCATCTCAGATCATCAGGCACTAGGTCTCCGAGGTTGGGGACTCTGCTATAGGCCTTCTAAGACCTAGATCATTCCTGCTGGTTGTGCTAAAGAGTGGAAGAGACAGCATTTTGAAAAAAAAAAAAAGTGTGCTCTAGTGTCATTAAAGGTAGTTTTGAATCATCCAGCAAAGGCCTTGTAGAAACCTATCTGTTCCTTTTTTTCTTTTAATTGAAGCTGTGTTAGTTTCAGGTGTTCAGCAGAAACCTCTCTGTTCTTAAAGACTGCCGGCTGACGTGTTCCAGCTGAGAAAACCCATCTTATCTGGACCCGCAGCTGTGAGCTCCGCTGAGGTGGAGGCAGGGGCCCAGGCCCAGCACAGGGCAAGCCACAGGGCTGTGGGCCCCTGAGGGCATGACCCAGGTCCCCAGTGAGCTCTAGTGGTCCTCTCCCTGTGCGTCCTGCTGCTTCTCTGGAGCACCCCTGCCCTCTTCTAGCTCACACACCTGTCTGATGTGCCAGTGCCCCCTGGGGGCACCGTGTGGAGTGTCTGACTGGGTGGGGAAGGTTCTAGCTGCCAGGGTGACTCAGAAAAACATCACCCAGCAAGGCAGGTGCATGCAGGGAACCATGCAGAACGGGGTAGAAACTGGGAATATGAGCCCAGTGTCAAGGGCACACAAGGGAGAAAGCATGGATTTTGCACAGAGGGGTTAAAGGCATGTCCACGCTGGGCCCTGGGGAGTCAGGAGGACTCCAGCAGCTTCTGAAAGGGGGCAGGCCACCCGCGGCCAAGGAACCTAAATCGCATAGCACTTAGCTTTATTTTAAAGTCACTGACTATATTTAACTCTAGGTCGTGAGGGGCAGGTCCACTATCCATCCCTGGTTTTGTCCAGAAGCAGGTCCTGTCCTGGCTCAGCACATATGCTGTAGTCAGGGGATGAGACAGGGCAATGGTCCCCAAAGACGTCCACATCCTGACCGGGGGAACCATACTTTGTATGAAAAAGGGACGCTGAACACGTGACTGAGCCAAGGGCCTTGGCGGCGGAGGGGGCCGGGAAGCGGTGGCGCTTAGCTTGGACGGTCTGGTGAGCAGAGGTCCTTCCACGAGGCAGCCGTGAGGCCGCAAGCAGAGACGGGTTAGGGAGCGCGGCATCTCCTCTCCTCTGCAGCTCCTTCGTTTACCTTCATCATACGCCGCTTCCTCTCTCAAACCTTTCCTGGCCATCCGTAAGAAAAGCAACGGAAATGTCATTTTAAGGCTTTCCGCCGGGGGGCTGGAAGTGGGCCCAGGAAGAACAAAGGACCAGACCGAAGAATGTCCCCCTGAGCCCGTGCCGTCCTGGGGCCACGGGCTGGAGCGAGTCTGTGCGCACCCCGAAGGCCACCGCTTCGGGCTTGAGACACCGTCCAACTCCTTGGAGAAGGTGGGAGGAAAACGACGCTTCTTCCAGCCAGGCGGTCCGGTCCTCTGCAGAGATCACTTCACTTCTGCGATACCCACAGAGCATGGCTCTCTGTTCCGGGAATCGGTCTCTCTGCTAAGGGCTCACACCTGGATTTCTGGAGCTGGCAGGTAGGACCTCCTGGCCTCAGTGACTGGGGGCCGCCTCTCGCTGAGGTGCGGGCGGCCTTGGCGTCGGCTCCTTTTCTCATTTTCCTTCCCATTAGGTGGAGCGGGTTGTACATTGCCACCTCCCTGCCTCTGGGACGTATCCGGACTGTATCCCTGTTTTTCCGGACGTCCTTCGGCCCATGCGGCACATCCTGGGTCGCCCCTTTGTCGTACACGCAGCATGGATGGGCTTCCGACTGGCGCGGGGCGGGGCGCGGGGCGGGGCGCGGGGCGGGGCGCGGGGCGGGGCGCGGGGCGGGGCTGTTTGCATCAATGAGTTGGGTGTTGTGAGCTCAAGCTCAGAGCTGAAGACCTCAGACTGTGGCTGCAAACACCGCCCCCACCCCAACCCCGCCCCGCCCCGCCCCCACCTGTTTCTCCCTGGTTCTACCAGGACTGCTCTGTGGGCGAAGACAGAGGCAGGCTTAAAGCCGAATCGGCAAGTATCTCCAGGAGGCTGGGCTTTCACATTCAGGCCAGAAACTTGTCAGGAGCAGCCCCAAGAAGACAAACTAGCGCTATGTGAAGTGAGACAGACATAGAGGAGCAAATACTGTTTGCTCTCACTCGTGTGAGGCACCTGAACAGTCAAGTTCACAGAGACAGAAAGTGTATGGTTGGAGGGGTGGGGGGCGGGGAGTCTTTTAAAGAGGGCAGAGCTTCTGTTTGGCAAGATGAAAAGCGCCATGGACAGTGGGTAACATGGCGGAGCTGGACACGTAGAAATAAAGGTGGTAAATTTCATGCTGTGTATACTTTACCACATTTTAAAAAAGGTCTCATACTTAAATGTTATTTATCTAACTGGGTTGCTAGTCCTGGCTCTGCCACCTCCCTTACCTCGTGCGATCTGACGAATTTTAAAAAGTTAAGAAAGTGAACACGTTATGGTTTGACGACCGTTCAGTTCACACCGGTCCAGTAGGAACTAGAGTCACAGGGACCAGACTCCAGCCTGGCGCCCCCAGGCCTCTCTGCACTCACCGTTGGCCTCGAAAGATGCAAACAAACACTAACATGGTTTCTAACCGCTCAAGGCCACATCCTGAGGATGACCCCAGCCCCTCTTAAACTGTCTGCCTGAGAAAATTCAAGGCTGCCTAAAGACTCTGCTGTTTGTCCAGCCAAAACCTGCCACAGGCCCTGGTCTCCCAGCCTCTGTGTAAGGGTTGGCACCTAACTGGATCACCTCCTGTTAGCCAACCCAGATGGGTTCCCAGGCGCACCCCCTTCCACCCCTGGGCAGCCCTTTGCTTCTCTAACTCTACAGAGCCTACCCACCCTAGAAAACTGATCTCCTCTGGGCATACAGTGGAGTTCTGTTCCTGCGGCGATAGTGAGTTACTGATTAAAATCTGTTCTGACCAGGATACCTGTGGCTTTGTTTATCTCTGGCAGTTCTGATAAAACTTTATTTATGGACACTGAAATCTGAATTTTATGAAATTTTCACATCATGAAATCTTTTTCCTCTTTGATGTTTCTTTACCATTTAAAAGTATAAAAACCATTCTTAGCAAGAGACCGATCCCTGCAAGAGGGGGTTGGCCACGGCCTCTGGAACAGATCAAGGTAAGGGGCACAGGGTCCTTTCTGCTCAAGAGTCTGGCTTTCCATCCCCAAGGACTAGCTGAATGCAGGGGATTCAAAGGCAAAAGAGTGTAAATTGTGACTCTCCAGGTGGCCCTTCGTGTCTAGGTGCTAAGCCCGGCTACCTAATGTTCTCTGCCACAAAAATCCAGCGTCTGAAACCAGACCCTCGTGGCAGGGCGGCTAGAGCCCTGTGTCAGCGCTGGGATGCCTCTGGCACTGGGAGCTCTGGAAATAACACTCCTTGTTTTTCACACGCTTGCCAATTCAGATGGCCTCTGGTTTCTCCTGAAGACAACCCAGGGCCCAGAGTTAGAAGTTGGAATTCAGAGCCTCTAAATCTCACCGGTAAGCAGACCCTCTGTCCCCGTGTCCCCACAGAAGTCCTCACCATCCGTGGCCTATGCCTTCATTTCTCCTCTGGATCAAGGGGGCCCTTAGGCTGTGTGGTCAGGAACCCAAGCGATCTCTACGCAAGGCCAAGGAAAGACAAGTTTCAAAGAGTTTTTATTTCAAATTGCAGTCAGACCAGTTAAAAAGTGCTTGTCGGGTCTCCCAGAAGCCAAGGAGGGGATGTCGGGTGACCAGGAAGCAGAGAGGCGCTGGCGCCTCGTACAGCTGAGCACCCAGGGCATCTGGCGAGCCGCGGAGGAACCTCGGGGAGGCAGGTCGAGGACCCCCGAGGACCCCCGCACCGGCCGCCCCGCCCCTCCTGGCCGGCCGGGCCGAGTCCACTGGCCAGGCGGGCCGCGCCGCGTGTCCACTGGCCGGTCGCAGAGAAGTGCTGCGTGTCACTGGCTGGCCCCGGAGAAGCGACGCGCCGCGTGCGCCCAGTGGGGACGCGGAGAAGTCACGCTGCCGCCTCCAGCCTGTCCTGGGCTCGGCCTCCAGAGGCGGGCCCCGCGCCCGGGCCCAGGGCTAGTGCTCGGGCTCGGCGTCCATGCAGGACTCCCAGGGGTCGCGGGGCATCCGCGGCAGCGCGAGGAGCAGCAGCGCGAGGCCGCCGACCAGGAGCAGGGCTGCGGCGACGCAGGCGCAGACGAAGGACCAGGCGAGCGAGTGCGCGATCCAGGCCGTGTGCTCGCTGTCTACCATGCGCTGCACCGACTGCCGCGTGACCTCCGCCGACACGGAGAGGCAGAGGCCTGCGGGCACAGCCGGGCTCAGGCCGCAGGCCTCGAGGGGCAGGCCCGGGGCGGGGCGGCGCTGGGGGGCAGGTGGGGGGCGGGGGTCCGGGAATGGTGGCAGGGGGTGGGGGCCGGGAGTCAGAGGCCTGCGGGCACAGCCGGGGCGGGGGGTGCGGGGGTCCGGAGGGGAAGGTGAGGGCGGGTTCAGGTGGGGGAGCGGAGGGGGGGGGGTCACGGGGGGCGGGGTCACGGGGGCATGGGGAGCAGGGGTGGTGTGGAGCCGGGCCTTGTCCAAACCCAGCCCCCACCCCAGCGGGCTGGGGAGGGAGGCGAGAGCATCCCTCGGCCCCGCACCCACGGGAGCCCCATCCTACCTGCGAAGATGTAGAACATGGAGGCCGGCCTCAGCAGGTAGTCCCGCTTCTTCCGGAAGGACAGGAGTGCACAGAGGGTGCCCACGATGATGAAGCCCAGGCTGAAGATGGCGATGGCGGCGGCCGAGATGCTATACTCTGCGGCACACGAGCGCAGGGACGCCGGGGCCTCAGGAGGGGCTCGGCGTCCCCTCACCTATTGTTCCTGCCCCCAGGTTAGCGACTGCTCTGCATTCTGCCGTCCCTGTTTCCCAGGTGAGAACACTGAGGGCCAAAGAAGAAATCATTCCTTCCGAGTGGCACATGAGTAAAGGATGGGGCCAGGATGTCCACAAGACCTAATTCCTTCTCCAGGTCGTCCATGCACCAAAATGAAGGTCCTCCTTCCAGGGGCAGAGGCCTCGGAAGGTGGTCGGAGATTTGTGGCTGGAGACCTGCCTGAAGCAGAAACCTCCCTCCCAGAGTCAGGGCTGAAGGTGACACCCAGGCTCAGGGTGGTCTGTCCTGGGACTGACAAGCAGCCTCTGGAAGGATGACAGAGTGCGGCTTGTTACAGTGCTCAGTGCCGGAGAGGATCTGTGTGTGTGTGCCAGGGTGTGCATTTGTGTGCATGTGTGTACCTGGGCATGCGTATGTGTGCGTGGGAGCTCTGATGCAGAGACCTGAGACGCCTGGAGGTGGGAGCTGCCGTCTCTGGGCACAGAGGTTGGCCAGGCTGCCGCTGACAGACTTCAGGAGGGGCTGCTTGTCATCAAGCAGGAGCCTGGGGCTTTCATGCCAGGGATTTTCCAGCTCAGCAGGGAGTGGTGGAATCCACTTTTCCTCCCCCTCCCTACCCTCCACCCGGGCTCACCTTTCTGAGTAGTGACTTCGAAGATCTCCGAGCTCTCGCCTGGGTTAAAATGCCTGAAGTAGGAACAGTTTTTCTCTGCAAAGGAGGGAGACAGTTGAGAGAAAGGGCTGCAGCTGGGGCGGGAGCTGGCAAGGAGGGGGCGGGCCAGTCCTCCTGGGGCTTCTGGCTTGCTCTCTGCTCTCTAAACCCTGACTCTGGGCTGAAACAAGCATCTTTCTTCCACCCTTAGACCAAAAGTTTGGTGGGAAAGGGGCTGTATAAGAGCCTGAGGATCTTCAGGGAGCTGAGGCTGACTCAGTCCGGGCACAGAGCACTGGCTACTGAGCCCATTTGGCAGATGGGGTAACTGAAGCCTAGAGTTCAAGTCTGTTTGGAACTGCAGGACACATGGTCAATCAGGGCCAGACAGTGGTTCTCAGCTGGGGCTGCTTCTGTCCCCAGGGGACCCCAGGCAGTGTCTGGAGACATCTCTGTGTCCCCGCTGGGCAGACGGCTACTGGCACCTGGCGGGAGGTGGCCTGGGATGTGCTGGACAGCCTGCAGGGCACAGAAGTAGCAGCCCTCAGATGCCAGAGGCGCTGGGGTTGCCAGACCCTGGGTCACACACAACCCAGCACTGGTTTCCAATCAGCATCCAGGCCCATCCTGAGGCCCTGGGCGTGACCTGGGAAACAAAGTCTTTTTCAAGAACTTTCCCAGAGATTCTGATGTTCAGCCAGGTTTAGAAACCTGGCTCCAAGCCCCTTAAAATGCCGCCTGAAGGGCTTTGCTGAGTGGGCCATTGTGTGGACTTGAATGAAGGGCCACGGGTGACCATCATCTCAAGCATTAGGCCCTCCATGCCTGTGAGCACAGAGGCAGCGCAGCTGAGACCTCCTGGGTGAGCTGCTCGGCCCACTTCATTAGCGCCGGGAAAGCCATGGAAGATGTGTGTTGGCCGCAGGGCCAAAAATCTGGATTTGGTAGGGGGCAGAGGAGGAACTCAGAACAAAGAAATTCACACTGATTTTCAATATAATTTCTCCTCCATTTTTCTCTTTTAATCTCTCTTACAACTAAATATACTGTAAAATTAAAAGACTATTGCTTATTGCATGGCTTAATGTTCTTTACTGCTGATTTAGGAAGTAGATGAATGGGTTATTTTACACTATTTTGTTTCTTAAAAAACTGAATTATGTTGCTTTTTATTTGTGTGAGGTGCTGCACTTAACTGTTTTCCTGTGTGTCCTTGAACCTCAGTAGGAAACTCTGCTCCTGGTTTAGGTGCATCTACTTTGTGCTTTCATTTCTTTTTTATCTTCAGGCCACAGTTTAATGATCACCAGGTGTTGGTGCCTCGTTGCTTTTGGGGAAAAAACCTTCCAGTCATAGCTTTCACTGGGGTCCAGGCTTCCGTCTGCCTGAGATGTATCATCTCCCACCGAAACCTCTGGCCCCCTGACCCCCCAAAGTCAGGGTTACTGCTGTTCCGCGGTGGAGGAAGAGAATGACCCCGGGAGATGGAGCCTGGTTTAGCAGCAGCAAATGTTCCGTGAAGTAAACAGCCTTTTCTTTGAGCTTCTATATTTAAATCACTCTCCTTTGAGCTGAGTTACCTGGGGTGTGTGGCTGCCGCTGGGATGTCAGGCGCTTCTGGTGCTATTTTCAGGCTTAACGGAGCCCTCGCGCGTGTATCAGGTTATCAGCTGTAGACTCTCTAGCAGCCCTGCTCTAACGGCTCGTGCGAGGTGACGGGTCCCCCAGGGTCTCCCTCTGGACAGAGGAATAATTTCTGTCTCATTCTTTAAGGGCCAATTTTTGTTGCCGTTGAAAACCCTCTGAAGGGAATTGACTGAATTCCAGCGTGCTTCACGATTGGCTGCCTCCATGACAATTTGCAGACCCTGAGTTAGAAGCCTTCAGCACGAGTGGCCTGGACGTAAGGCCCATCGAGGACCCGGCCAAGGCAGGCACGTCCACATTGCCAAAGGTCCTCCTGCTCAGGTGGCAGTTGGGGTGTCAGCACCCCCAGACCAGCACCAGGCTCTGGGAAGTCTGGTGCTGCAGATTGTGTGAGGACAAGTCCAGGCACCCCCACCCCCAGCTAAGCGCTTCCAGAGGGCGTCTGGAGGTCCCAGCTCCCTTCCTCCGTGGCAGGTCTTCCGGTGAGCGGATGGGCCTGCCCGCCCGTCCCCTCTCCTGACTCAGTACTTGAGGATGACCAGTGTCCCCTGTGCTGAACCAGAAGCTCCGCTGCAGGGGGCCCTGTGGATGCCCATCGGAGACCGCAGCCCCTTTGTGTCTTGTAACCTTTTTTGATTTAAAATTTAAAACTTGACATTTTAAAGTATAACTTTGGAAGTTAGATGTCCACTCTTCCCCAGGGTTTGTTTCTGTGGCTGTTTGTTATTGTTGCTTGTCAAATTACATCTCTGAATTAAATATGTGAAGTCTGTTCATGTATGGCCACTGAAATCTCTGCTCAGTTAGTTTGGTGGTCAGCTCACAGAGATTTCCTAGAACGCTTGGAAGCCATGCCTCTCCCAGGCTTTGCTGAGGAGCTCCGTGATAGCAGACAGCCAAGCACTCAGCGAAGTAGCCTACGTTTCTGCCTTCGCCTTTTTCTCCCTTTCTCTTTCCCCTCCCTCCCCTGCTCCGTGATCGCTCTCTCCCTTTCCTTCTCCGTCTCTCTTTCTCCCTTCCTCGTATTCTCTCCCTCCTCTCTTTCTCTTTCTTTCTCTCTCTTTCTTCACGCAGCTCCACATAAGCCAGAGGTGAGAGCTTATGGCCTTCTCAGATCTTTCCTGTGAATACTTGTTGCACTGTGGACCCACGTGACCTCCTAAATTCCCAGGAATATGTTGGAGCTTTTCAAAGCCACCCATCTTATTCTCCAGTTTTCTGGTTAGCCTATTGTTTGCTCTGTTATCTGCTCCCTTAGGCAGTTATGGTATTAAACAACTGTCTCTAATTGTTTTTGACAAATGCCTCCTGGGTAAAAGACTTTTTCCACTGGATGAGCTCAGAGTCAGGTCAAATAAAGACAGCCTTGCAACTGGGGACTTCTAGGGAACCACCAGACAGATCAGATAATGACAGCACTCTGGGAATGAGGCCTTGAAAGGGATCCAGCCCAAGTCTGTCCTTTCTGGTGACTTCTAGGCAGCTGGCTTCACTCTGATGGCAGGCTGTTGGTTTTTGAGGCTGTGACAGAGTCAGGGAGGAAAGAACTGGAATAGCAGCTTAAGATACAAACAAACCTCATTGTTCCTACTGAGATTCACCCCTCTTTCTTGAATAAGCACTTGCTTATTGCTGTAAGACTGGTTAACTTCTAGAGTTCTGAAAAAGTTTATTCTGATCGTGTTAGCCAATGTTCTTATTGTTTTTATGGAGAAAAGAATTTTTGGAGGTTCTTACCCTGTCTTTTTTTCTGATGTCATCCAAAGTTAACATATGTAATATATATGTTTGGCAGACAGTGCTATACTTGTATTTGTAGATGTTGTTGTTAACTAATGAGAGAAGGCATATGAACTCTATTCCTCCAAGAAACAGTGATCCAGTAGAGCACAGGCAGGATGGGTGGGGAAGGAAAACGACGTCCCCTTGCAGAGAAAGGAGAGGGGAGAAGGCAGGAGTGCACTTGGACAGCTCGTCAGGCCAAGGCAGTGCTCACAGGCTCGGAAGGTGCGATTCACTCTGGACCAGGAGAAGACGGCCTAGAGGTCGACTCGACTCAGGCTTGCGGCCAGGCCAAGTCGGCTCGTCCCCTGTGGCCGGTCTGGGCACATCCCACCAGTCGTCTCTCCTTGCATAGACTCCCCTCACCACCCTGCCCATCTGCTGTGTAAATTCACCAGGCTTTAAAGGGCCAAGGACAGGTGGACCATAACAGTGCGTTCCCATGCACGGCCCCTGGAGAATCTGCCCTGCCCAGGAGGGCTGGCGGGATGGTGCATCTGTTTATGGGTGTGCTTGGCAGTGGCTGCGGGGCGTGGGCATCTGGGCTACATGATACCCTTCGAGCACATGTCCGTGCCTGTGAGAGCCCTCAGGCTTGGGACTCGCTGTGTCTTCCAGGTGTCCGATGGGAGTGAGCAGGGCAGGGCTTTCCTAGGGTCAGCGGGGGGAAGGGCAAGGAAGGCGAGGAGTGGAGGGGTGGGGTTTGGACTCCTTCATCCCCCACAGAGACCGCAGGGTCTTCGGGGATTTAGCAGTGCCTTTCTTGAAGGGCAGGGTTCAAGGAACACCCAGCCTGATAACAGACTAATTCTGAAAACCAGGTGGGAGCCTGCACTCACCCTGGTCGCCGGCCACCTTGGGGTGACATTGGAAGGAACGCTGGAGGGGACTTTGGGTTGCTGGACCTGAGCCCGTGTGTTAAAGGAAGACGTGGAGTCTCGCCCGGCCCTCTAGGGGGAGGTGGGCAGGGCCTGCACAGAGCTCAGACTCCAGTGCCGCCAGCAGGCTCTTTCTGCAGCAGGTGCTCTGTCCACTGAGAATGTGGCGGGCTCCACGCCTGCAGAGCAGCCTGGCCACCCTCACACCGGGTGTGCTCCACAAAGAGCTCCTTCAAGTGTGGTTCGCTCACCACTAGGAGAGTGAGGCAGGCTTTTAAATTGCAGCGAGAGGAAGCATTTCCTAAGTCTGAGGGGGGCTAGGCCCAGGAGGAGGCGCAGGACACACAGTCCTCGCACAAAGCGGTCCTGCCTCTCAGGCAAGTCCCCTGTGTGGGCGCCCAGGGCCGGCACCCAGGAGGGACGCCCACTGGGTTTCCTGCTGCCGCCTTCAGACTCCTGATAATCACGAGGAGGAGTCCTGCATTATCCTTTTGCCCAGGGCCCAGTAACCCTTTAGGGGTGTGTCCCCACTTCAGCCTGGAATGAACTCCCACCAAGGCGGCCCTTCCACCTGAGGGCTGCGTTTAGCTGGGGGGTGCGTCCAGGCTGAGTCTGTAGATCCGCGTTCTCTTTCCCGAGCCGCGGTCTGTCCGCCCATCCAGACCCCTGCCCCTGACCAGCCCTGAGCCCCAGCACGGGAGTAGCTGGAGACGAGCGCCCGCGCTCCGCAGCCCGGCTCCCGCCTCCGCCAGCCCCACCGTGGCTGGCCCACCGCCCCCCGCCCCGGCGCGGCCGGTGCAGCTCTCATCGGGTCTGGGGAGCCCCGTCCTCCCACAGGGCCGGGCGGCGTGGGTACGTTACCCCCGGGCAGGGTGATGGGGCCGCAGCTCCTCTCCTTGTCGCCCACGAAGATCCGCTTCGTGCAGATCCGCCAGAGGCCGAAGTGGGCCGCCTCGCAGGTGGTGTTGTGGTGCTCCACGTGGGGGCTCAGCACGGCCCAGTGGTCCGTCACCACGCCCACCAGGGCCAGCACAGTGCCCACCAGGATGCAGAGGAGGGCCACTCGGACCTTCAGGGTTTTGGTCGGGGACATGGTGGTCCCGGGGCAGTGGGCGCCTGGGGGCCGGCGGCCGTGTCCTTCCGGTCTGGGGCGTCGGCAGTGGCTCCCGCCGGGGATGGAAGCTAAGTTTAGTGTGCTGGGCTGAGCCAGGGTGGGCTGGCCGTGGGCGAGGCCACTGGACGGGCTCAGCAGCTGCCCAGGCGTGTCAGAGGCCTGAGGAAGCTTCTATTAATGCGCACCCTGGCGCCTCGCCGAGGACGGCTGCTCCTTGGGTTTCAGGGCTGGCTCCCCTCCCTAGGGCCAGGAGCACAGCAGGGTGAGGCAGGAGGGAAGGCTCAGGCGGGCTGCAGACTTGCCACCCCCTAGAGCCAGCTCAGAGGGCCTGAGCAGGAAGAGGGGCCTCTTCCTGCTGGGGCTGAAGGAGGAGTGAGCTGTCGGGGGAGGCTTGTGTCCTCGCCTGGGACCAGGTGAGTGGGGCTCCGTCCTGGGGCCTGGGGGACCCACGGCCTAGGGGAGCGCACTCTAGGCCTGAACCCCCACACCCCAACCACCCCAGGTCGCTCCTGCACTATTGCCTTGTCATTTCTCTTTCCTTCCCTCCAGCTGGATCCAGAAGAAAAGCTCTTTTGGGGATAGTCAGTCTTTCACACATTTCTGAGAATAGTGTAGGGAGAACAAAACCCACTGGACTCGACTGTGGCGCCGTGTCACTGTCGTTTTAGTTTTGTTGCTGTTCGTCGCCAAGTCATGTCCAACTCTTTGCGACCCCAAGGACTGTGGAACACCAGGCTTTTAGTTTTAGGTTTACCTTCTATTGATGGCAGGTAATAAGGATTTTCCAGTTATATTGTCCTTCACAAAGTAACTATACTTCAGTGAAGAAGAACAAAAGTAGATTGATTTACAGGTGACTATTAAGTGGCTGCTAGGTGTATGGATTCAGCAGAGGACACGTGGGGTTTGGGACTGCCAAGCGAGGGTCCTGAGTCCCCCTTCATGTCCACCCACCCCATCCCCTGGCCGCAGGCTGGTCCTCCAGGCTGGAACCCCTACACCCTCCCGGGTCTGTGTCTCCTTCCTCAAGTCACCAGGAGCCTATTTTGGGGTGTAGTCAAGGGGCTGATGCATGGCCAGGAGGAGACCCCTGAGCCGGGTAGGGGTTTGACTTCTGAAATCCTGGCCTCAGGCTGACACGGCTTACAAAAGACTCTGCATGAGGAGAGTGATTTGGGCATCTAGCCATGGAATTCGGACAGTTAATTATGATGCTGAGCGTAGTGATAGCTCAGCCTCAGTGAGCAATTGCTCTCTACCAGGCACTGTGCTAAGTAAGCCTCTGTGTACCATTGCAGATAAGGACACCAGGTTTCAGGGCCCTGACTCCTGATCAACGGTTGGAGCTGGGAGGAGCTCTCAAGGTCACTGTGAGGAGGAAACATATATTTGTCTGCTACCTTTTAAGTTCTCTGGCTTCCCTGATAAGTCAGTTGGTAAAGAATCTGCCCACAATACAGGAGACACCAGTTTGATTCCTGGATCAGGAAGATCCCCTGGAGAAGGGACAGGCTGCCCACTCCAGTATTCTTGGGCTTCCCTGGTGGCTCAGCTGGTAAAGAATCTGCCTGCAATGTGGGAGACCTGGGTTCAATTCCTGGGTTGGGATGATCCCCTAGAGAAGGGAAAGGCTACCCACTGCAATATTCTGGCCTAGAGAATTCCATGGACTGTATAGAACATAAGGTCGCAAAGAGTCGGACACGACTGAGCGACTTGCACTTTCACTTTAAGTTCTCATCTGAGGCTCCTCTAAGAGCAGACAAGTTGACAAGAGAAAAGCATAGAGATTGATATAAGTTTTATATGGCACCAGAGCCTTCATAAAAAAAATGAAGACCCAAAGAAACAAATTTGAGTCTTTTTTTAAATAGTTTATTGTAATAATTTAATTTTTTTTCCTAAATGAAAGCATGTTCGTTATAACAAATGCAACCACATACATGTATATGGAGAAAGAACGTGACTTTCTGCTCTTTTTGTCTGTAATATCCCCTTCCTTATCCAGAGAGAAACGGTCTTCACAGTTTACACCTGAGTGTTCTAGAGTCGCTGTGTGTGATGAAGAGTGGAAAACACGACAGGTCGGAAGGGTCCAAGTGAAGGGCAGGAAACCAGGGGAAGCAAGGTCTGTTCATTCAGGTGCTGTCTGCATCTGTGGGGCGTTTGCTCCTTCCTTCTAGGACAAGAAGAGCAGGTCGCACGTGAGCGTCCTGGGACCTGCTTCATGGGAGGGGCAGAGAGGCCTTTCTGGGTGAGCTGTGTCTCAGATTCCTTCAACTTAAAATATGCAGCATGCCAAGCTACCGTACCCTGAGCCAGCGTGTGCTGAGCCCCTCCGACTGGTTAAGGGAATTGCAGCCTGGAGACAGAGGTCTTTGTATCCTCTGGCTTGAGGCTGGCCACCCAGGGCAGCAGGCAGATCTACTTTCTCTCCTCCGTTTTCTAAACGTTCCTTCAGACAGACCACCTCTGCTCTGGGGGCCGTGCCCGGCGGTCCGCTCTGCCCGTGGAGCCAGGGCTGCCATCCTCCGCTCAGCCCTGCCCCTCCTGGGACCGCTGGGAGCCCTGCCTGCAGCTGCGTGGTGTCCAGCAGGTTGACCTCTCTGACTGCCTCTCCTCTAGGGTTTGAGATAACGCAGTTCACCAGCTCAGCCCGAGGGAGGTGCTGTGGACCAAACTAGGTCCCCTTAAATGCCGGTGATGAGGCCCGACCCCTGCCGTGACCGCGTTCAGAGCCTGCCTCGGGAGCTGAGTAGGTTCAGTTACCAGGAGAGACGGAGAGCTTCCTCTGCCTTCCTCTCGGCCACGGGAGGACGTCACGAGACGATGAGAAGGAGAGCGCATCTCAGAACACACCGCGCTGGCACTGTGATCTGGGCTTCCGGTCCCCAGAACTGTGAGAGAAGACATGCTGTTGTTCAAGTTACCCTGTCTGTGGTCTTTCTTCCCGACTCAGGGATTGAATCCAGGTCTCCTGCATTGTAGGCAGATTCCTTACTGTCTGAGCCACGAGGGAAGCCCTTTCTCTCATGGCAGCCCGAGCGAATATATCGACATTAGACACTGGGTTCAGGACAGTTTTGTTATTGTCATCATCTGCAGACTGCCGGTGGGTCAGCTTTCTCTGATGAACCGTGAGCTTCTAGAGGGTAGAGATACAGAACCGTCTTCTGTGCTCACTCTGGGTTCCCTCAGAGAACTCCCTGAGTGGAGCCCAGAGTTGGGCTACATAATAAATGTTTGCTAAAGGATGGATGGCTGAGCGGATGGACAGATGGACTGAAAGAAGGGGCCAGAGCTCAAATAACTGACTCCACTAGATGCTCCAGAGGACACGGGCAGGCCCCGCGCGGCTTGGGCCGGCAGCTAACTTGCTTCCAGGTGCTGAGGGGCCCCCAGGAGGGAGGGGAGGCACCATCACCACCTCTGTGATATAGTCCACAAGGAAGACTGACATTTTCTACAGTCTTCAAGGTGGAGATGCCCTGCTCAGCTCACCAGGAGTTGTCCATGTTTGACTCGTCCACATGAACCAGCGTCCAGATGAACCAGCATCCACTTGTCCCAAGAAGAACCAGACTAGTTACAGCAAGGAAGACGCCTCTGGGAGGAGGGCCTTGTGTGGAGCCAGGGCTGAGGAACTCCTATGTGGGGCCAAGCGAACCTTCCTCAGAAACGTGTCGATCTGATTTTGAGCTAAGTCTTAATCAGGCCGAGAGATGGCCTTAGGTGTGTGTCGCCCAGCTGGTCTCAACCTCTTTTTGCTGCGTCCTTTGCCTCCCTGCACCGTGCGGCCGGGACCTTCTGCAGCCGCGGGCATGCTGCCCCCGGTCCAGCCTGGGAGTCACAGATGGCCTCCCTCTGTCCAGAGGCCCTGGTGTCCCCCACTTCAGGCAGAGAGCCCGTCACCTGACCTGTTTCCACCAGCCTGCCCCTCTTCTCTGACTCTCCTGCTGCCCTCTTGCCCTTAAGTAGACCCTTGTGGTTACAGTGGGTCCACCCAGATACTCCAGGACCATCTCCCCATCTCAGGATCTGCGATTTAATCACACTGCATGGTCCCTTTTGCCACGAACAGTGAGAGTCTCAGGCTCTGGGCGTTAGGCTTGGATGTCTATGGGGCCACTGTTCTGCCCGCTGCAGGCCCTGACTTGGAATTTTATTTTCTCTGGCTTCACCTAGCAGTTCGAGTGTGGGGATGCGCGTGAGATGGAAAGAGGGAAACTGGAAGGTCGAGGCCGAGGGGCTGAGGGCAAGAGCGGACGGTGTGCGGGTCTGGGCTGCTTGGGGCAGCTAGCTCATGGTTTGGGTCACCCTGGGACACAGCAAGGTCACGATGATGAGGTCACGGCCCTGGAGGGCTGGATGAGGTTGCCGGGCAGGCATTCTGGGGGGAGGGGGAGGCACTGGGGGCCCTGGAAGCTGTGCCCAGAGAGGCAGATGGCTCTGAAGACCATGGCGGTGGACAGTCAGCCGTGACGTAGGGGAGGTGCTTGGACATGAGAAGGTCACTGTAGGGGAGCCGTGAGACCAGGAGTCTATGATCGGCCGTGGATGCTGACCTGGCAGTACTTGGGGTGTGGAGGAGGGCTTCTCGCCCGAGGAGAAGCCTCGGACGGCATGAAGGGGTGTGCAGGAGGGCGTTCAGGGGGTGTCAGTGCTGAGGAAGGGCTCAGGAGGGCCTCCCCAGGCCTCGGAGAAGGCTCTTCCCCAGGAGGGCGGGGAGTGGGGAGTCACCGCCGCCCTCCTGCGGTCACGGGTCCAGGGACATGAGTGCAGAACCGCCTCTGGTCGCTTCTGCTCCTGGGTTTTGTCAGGAGCTGCAAACTTTAAAACAGCTGAATCAGGTATCTCTGCCCTGGCTTCCTCTGGACCCTGAAGCCCGTCAGGCCCCCTCTCGCCCTTTCTAGCCCCACATCTCCTGGGACTGAGGAGGGGCCGGGCAGTCTGGCAGGGACCCCAGCAGGAAGATGGACGACTCCTACCAGGAGGGCTGGGGAAACGGGAGTCCTTGGGGGAGGAGAAGGTTCCATCTGCCTGAGGAGGTGGACAGAGACCTCAGTGAGGAGCTTTCAAGATATAGGTAGTTCCAGAGGGCTCAGCGGAGACGGAGGATGGGAGGGGCCTGGTGGGTGATGAAGGCTGGAAGCGGCGGCGGGGGTGTGGTCCTGGAGAGGCCGGGGCCACACTGTCTTCCCCAAATGCCACTGCCTGATCCTGCCCCCTCGGCCTCCGGGACCAGTCGTCCCCCATCAACAAGTGCAATCAGCCTCCTCTCCCCTCGACCTCAGGCAGGCTTCCAGCTGGGTGCCTGAAGAGCTGTGGGGGTGATGCTCTGCTACCTCCGGGACCCCCACTTTCCTTCCTGCTCGGGGAATTCCAGAGAAGTCACCAGATCCTGACCAAAGGCAGCCTGACATCCCAGCACTTCACTTCCATCCAGATGCCGTTCAGGATTCAGGGACCGAATCCCGCATCAGTTAGGGAAGAGGTGGGATGTCTGGGTGATTTGGCCATGAGAGGTTATGTTTTCGAGGAATAATCTAAATTAAAGATGTGGGAAGATGCTCATGGCGACAGTGAACGGGGAACCAACCCCCACACACTGGGGGGCAGCGACCTCACAGTGGTGCTGACCTCCCAGGGCTGACCCCTCCGTGCTGACCTCTCAGTGCTGACCTCCCAGTGCTGACCCCTCAGTGTGACCCCTCAGTGCTGACCTCCCAGTGCTGACCTCCCAGTGCTGACCTCCCAGTGCTGACCTCTCAGTGCTGACCTCCCAGTGCTGACCCCTCAGTGTGACCCCTCAGTGCTGACCTCCCAGTGCTGACCTCCCAGTTCTGACCTCTCAGTGCTGACCTCCCAGTGCTGACCCCTCAGTGTGACCCCTCCATGCTGACCCCTCTGTACTGACCTCTCAGTGCTGACCTCCCAGTGCTGACCTCTCAGTGCTGACCTCCCAGTGCTGACCCCTCAGTGTGACCCCTCAGTGCTGACCTCCCAGTGCTGACCTCTCAGTGCTGACCTCCCAGTGCTGACCCCTCAGTGTGACCCCTCCATGCTGACCCCTCTGTACTGACCTCTCAGTGCTGACCTCCCAGTGCTGACCTCTCAGTGCTGACCTCCCAGTGCTGACCCCTCAGTGTGACCCCTCCATGCTGACCCCTCCGTGCTGACCTCTCAGTGCTGACCTCCCAGTGCTGACCCCTCAGTGTGACCCCTCCATGCTGACCCCTCCGTGCTGACCTCTCAGTGCTGACCTCCCAGTGCTGACCTCTCAGTGCTGACCTCCCAGTGCTGACCTCTCAGTGCTGACCCCCCAGTGCTGACCCCCCAGTGCTGACCCCTCCATGCTGACCCCTCCATGCTGACCTCCCAGTGCTGACCTCCCAGTGCTGACCTCTCAGTGCTGACCTCCCAGTGCTGACCTCTCAGTGCTGACCCCCCAGTGCTGACCCCCCAGTGCTGACCCCTCCGTGCTGACCCCTCAGTGCTGACCCCCCCCGTGCTGACCCCTCAGTGTGACCCCTCAGTGCTGACCTCCCAGTGCTGACCCCTCAGTGTGACCCCTCAGTGCTGACCTCCCAGTGCTGACCTCTCAGTGCTGACCTCCCAGTTTTGACCCCTCAGTGTGATCCCTCAGTGTGACCCCTCCATGCTGACCCCTCAGTGCTGACCTCTCAGTGTGACCTCTCAGTGCTGACCTCCCAGTGCTGACCCCTCAGTGCTGACCCCTCAGTGCTGACCTCTCAGGTGGCGGGCTTTTGGTTGGTACTGTTTCCTTTTTTAACTTTTCTGTGTTTTGCAGATTTTTAAAAAGTAAAGTATAATACTCCTAGAATGAGAAAAATATAAGTATTGTTTGTTTTAAAAAGCACCTGATTATTTGCAATTTAATGAATGGATTCTGGAGATCTCCTTGTTGTTGTTCAGTTGCTCAGTTGTGTCTGATTCTTTGTGGCCCCACAGACTGCAGCACACCAGGGTCCCCCTGTCCTTCAGTATCTCCTGGAGTTTACTCAAATTCATGTCCACTGAGCCAGTGACACCATCCAACCATCTCATCTGCCTTCATTCCCTTTTCCTCCAGCCTTCAGTCTTTCCCGGCATCAGGGGAGATCTCATGGGGGTTAATGTATCTCTGCGAACTTTTGTCAAGGGACAAAGGTCAGGACCCCAGGTCCCTCCAGCCCCAGTCTCTTGCAGTTGTGACTGTGAGCAGGTGGGTCCATCACCCTCTTTGATCGCAGACCTCTGCTCCTGAGGCAGTTTTATTGGAAGCTGCAGGTTTAAAAATATCTGTATCAGGTGTATCTGCCCCTTTCCCGCTCTGGCTTCAGAGGCCTCCTCAGTCCCTGCTCCCCCACCCAGCTCCAGGGCAGGGCGGATGGCCAGGCAGGTGGCCTGTGCTATATTGGGAACCAGCACAGGGGGTCACGTGGCTGGTTCTGAGTTCCCTGCAGGGAGGCCCCACCCCCACCCCCAGCGTCTCCTTTCCACAGGCCTGCCTTCTTTCCAACTCCATGCTGGGGACCCAGCCCAGGACCCTTCCCTTGCAGTTATCACCTGTGTGGAACTGGGAAGTCCTCGTGGGGCTGGGGGGTCACTTCCCTTGCAGTTATCACCTGTGTGGAACTGGGAAGTCCTCATGGGGCTGGCGGGTCACAGGGTCTGCAGAGAGAACATCTTCCCAGGGACCACTGAGACAGGGGAGACGGCACCAGCTGGAGAAGCTGGTGGGAGGGCAGCCCTCTTCTGGGGGCGCACCCGGCGCCTGCATGGGCCGGATGACAGGTTTCTCCCAAACCAGAGTGTGCTGGACAGAGACCCGCTGTGGCCGGGCTGTCAGAGCATTGCCTCCCAGAACTCTCATGGACCAGTTCCTTCTGGGGAATTCCTTGAGTGTTGTTTCCTTAGTCAACAGACACTCCTGAAAGCTCCCTTCAAGGGGGACTTTACGGATGTTTGCAGAAGGTCAAATCTGTCCCTTCTCCCAACAGCCCCAGAGGGAAGCCTTTCCTTCCTCCCCTGATCTGGGAGGGAACTCGGCTCTGGGAGAGCGGGGTGAATGCCTGAGGCTGCCTGGAGGATGTGACCCCAGGCCTTCTAACTCTTGCTGTAGCGGGGTGTGGGTGGGGGAGCTCACTGCAGAGCTGGGAGGCCGGGTGTCCACCTGGGCCAGGATTCCGGGCTTATTCTCCCACTGCCATTGGGTTCGATTCCATCAGCCCTTTGTCCCCAGACTCAGGGATCAGGCACACCTACCCCGCCCCAGGGTAGGCCTTTTTCCATTTCCTTCTTCAATCTCCTGACTTCTGTTTTCAAAACTGTTGGCTCGCTGCAGGGAAGGAAACACTAAGAATAAATGAGTGAGGTTCCTAGTACGTCCACAGCCTATATGCAAGTAACAAAAACCCTCTGTGTGATCTTCACACTTTCTGGGTCTCAGTCTCCCTCCCTGAAAAACCCAGCCTGGGAATCACTGACATTTTGGACCAGATCATTCTTGGGAGTAGGGGAGGGGCTGTGCCCTGTAGGATATTTAGCAGCAGCATCCTTAGCCTGGAAAAGGGAAATGGCAACCCACTGCAGTATTCTTGCCTGGGAAATCCCACAGAGAAGCCTGGCAGGCTCTAGTCCATGGGGTTGCAAGAGTCGGACACGACTGAGCGACTGAACCATCCTTGGCCTCTGCCGGTCTTCCCAGCAGCAGATGCCAGCAGCACATCTTCCCAGTCCTGACAACTAGGAATGTCTCCAGACACTTGTCCCAGAAGTAAAGACACCCCACTCGAGAACTGCCAGGCGAGTGCTGTCTACTTTTGGGTTTGTTATGAAAATCCTCAAAAACATCCCTTCTTTCCTTTCATTACCCCTTCCACCACCCTCACCTCCTTCTTTGGACTTGATTTCTCTTCTGTGACGAGACACTGGATGAAGGAACTCTTGAGTACCTGCCGCCCATGCTAGTCCTGGGCTTCCCTGGTGGCTCAACTGGTAAAGAGTCCACTGCAATGCAGGAGACCCCAGTTCCATCCCTGGGTCGATACGCTCCCCTGGAGAAGGGATAAGCTACCCACTCCAGTATCCTTGGGCTTCCCTGGTGGCTCAGATGGTGAAGAATCTACCTGGAAAGTGGGAAACCTGGATTGGACCCCTGAGTTGGGACGATCCCCTGGAAAAGGGAATGGCAACCCTCTCTAGTATTCTTGCCTGGAGAATCCCATGGACAGAGGAGCCTGGCAGGCCATAATTCATGGGGTTGCAAAGTGTCGGACACGACTGAGTGACTTTCACTTTCACATGCTGGTCCTGGCATCCAGTAATTCTGGATGTAATTCTGGTTCTTGTTCGTGTCAAGACTTGAGCTTGAGCCTGTTCCTCTAACCCAGAAAGAAGGTTGCTGGACCCATTTTACAGATGTGACATCCAGAGCACAGCAGAGGCCAGATTTCAACTCTGGAGCTGAGGGAGGGACTCAGGACACACAGCGGTGAATGCAGTCCCAGCAAAGGGGTCGGCTCCAAGCAGGCACTCCTAGGAAGATTGGGGAGGGGGAGGCAAAAAAGGGAGGTGCCCAGACACAGACCCAGAGCTGAGAGTGACCAGCTGTGCCCCAAACGACATTCCTTCCCGCTGGGGCTAGGCTGCACATCCCCTCTCCTCTGGCTGTCAGGTGTGACCGTGGCCCTGAGCTCTGGGCAGTGGCACGTGGGTGGAAGGTGGAGCCACAGCTTCCTGGTCCATTAAAACTTCTCACAACACCCTCTACTCAAGCTCACCTGCTCTTTCCCTCTATCTGCCCACTGGCGGTCAATGCCAAGGGTGACCTTAGATGCTTGTGTTGGAAGACGGCAGAGCCTGCACGGCGTGGGGCTCTGAACCTGTGATTGACCATGGGGAGCAGAGCATCTCCCACCCACCCCACTGATGGGACTTCACGAGTGAGAGATACACTTGCATTGATTAAGCCATTCTGCATTCGGGGTGGCTGGCTGTGTCATCTGTCTGAGTGATATGGGTGCAGGGTGAGGTGGGGCTGGAGGAGGGGCCTGGGGGTTCTTGATTGGGGCCCTAGAACATCCGCCTCTAGTCAGTTCCCTCAGATTTTACCCTGCAGGTTATTGAGGCAGAATTTGTAGCTGAACAGAAACACATGACCATGAGAGCCCCACATTGGACGGAGGCCATAGCGTGTCACTAAATGCAGACCGCACGGGCATCTGCCCAGGGCGGCCGCAGAGCTTGTGCTGAGCCAGAGTTTCCTTGGGGCTAAGAATAAACAGAACTGTCGGCACCTGGCGCTGACGCGGGGTGGCTTGGCTCCCGCTTGGAGCCGCGAGTCCGGAGCTCAGCCGGGGTCAGGGGAGGGGTGGGTCTCCCGCCCCAGGACCCAGCGGCTCCGTGCATCTGGGAACATCAGTTTCTCCGGTGGCCCGCCTCAGGCAGGAGGAAGGAGGGTTAAAAGGCCAGGGCCGAACGTTCAGACAGGTCAGGGGAGGTTCCTGTGGCCGTATGGGCTGGGATGCGGGGACGCCGGGCCCCCAGCCTCCCTGCGGGAGTCACACCACCAGCCTTCTCGTGAAGGGGGCTTGAGAGGCTTGTGCATCTCCGCTCCGAGAGACCAGAGAAGTCCAGGGCTCCTGGGAGGGAGACTCATAGAATCCGTCCAGAAAGGGGGGTGTGACTGGAAGCAGGGGCGCCAGGGCTCCGGTGGTGGTGGGGGGAGGTGCTGCTGTGGGGTCCCTCTTCCCATTTGGCCTGTGGTTGGAGCCACATCCTCCCGTCCAGCTCCTCCAGGCATAAATCTCACACCTGGGGACGGGAATCCTCTATTTCTCATTCATTCAGGAATCTGGAGGAGACGGAGGCTGGTTACTGGACTTGTCAGAAGCCCACCGGGCAGCTTAGCACCCCTGAGCCTGTGGCTCTGTCTGGCCGGACGCATCCTGCAGGTTCTGAAGACGGACCTGGCTTGCTCAGATGTCCGCACCACACAGGGGTGGCCTGCCCCTCTTCTGTGAACAGGCAGCTCCGTGGACCCACCGAGGAGCCTAAACCCAGCTGGTGGGGACAGGGAGGCAGCCAGTGGCCCAGACAAGAAGCAGAGAACCAGCCTTGGCCAGTACAGGATCCACCCTCCTCTCCCCTTCTTCTCAGGGGTCTCCCGGACCCAAGGACACTGACTGCTCACAAGGACTTGAAGGGAGCTCTCCCCCTCCCCGCCCAACATCAAGAGGAGAATGCTTTAAAAATGTTTTTATTTAATTAAAAAAAAGACGGAACTAACAACCCCAAACCAGTAGTAAGTACAGGAGTCACAGGTGTGTAACTGGCGAGACACAAGGGCAGGATGGAAGGGTGGAGGGCATGGGGGCGTGGGGGGCACAGGCACGGGCCTCCCAGTGCCCCTGGGGTGCAGGGACGGGCGGGCTTCGACAGGGGGCGACTGGCGCCCAGGCGGGGGGTGGGAGAGAAAGGCTGTGACGACCAGAGGCGCTGAGGTGTTCTGCTCCCTGCTCTCCGTCCCTCCCATCCCTTTCCTGGTCCCGAGAGTGGGCCCCGCATTCTCTGCTGGGACTGGGTGAGAGGTAGGATTCATTGGAACACAGCTTTCTCCATGAGACGAGAGACGCTCCCGGGGAGGCAGGAGGAAGTGGCCGACATGGAAGGAAGGACAAGGCTGCCTGCTTTTCGAAGTGACCTTGCTGGGGGACGGGACCCCAGATCTCGCCCCGTCCTTCCAGCCTGGTGAGGTGGTGTCAGGGCCTGGAGAGGGAAGGGGGACAGGGCGGGGGCGGGCCGCGCCTGGACACTCCAGCACTCGTGGCTGCACATGCTTGGACGGAGCACACAAAGCCAACCTCGACGGGGGGAAGGGTTTCGAGCAAGCAGAAGGGCCCTGGCACGCGGTCACCGGGGCACACAGTCACTGGGGCGGGACAGGCAGGGGCACCCTCTGGGGGCAGCGGAGGAGAGCAGTGACCGTGACCCGGACTGAACTCCTGGGGCCAAGTCCGCCCCGGGGGGGGTCCGTGAGCAGGTGGCTGAGGTAAGAGTTTGCTTGTCACTTCTAAGTATGACAGCTACTGGGATCACAGACAACTGCTCTAGAGCCATCGCCAAGTTTCAAAAAGTAAGAAAGGGTTTGTCGTTAGAAAGCCCGCATTTATATAAAAGAGGGTCGGCTCCAGAAAGCAATCCTCTGAGACCGACAGGCTTCCAGGTTCTCTGCTCACTTCTGGGGCAGAAACAGCCAGACAAACACCACCTGTGGAACCTGCCAGCCTCCCTTCCCGGGGCTGGGACGTCCACTTAGCCGCTGCTTTTGGGTGGTGGCAGCATAAATGACAGTCACTGGGGTGGGGCAGGGGCTGGTGCTGCTTTTCAAGAGGGAACGAGTGTCCTGGCTTTTCTGATGAGTGACCACCTAGGAAATGGGGCTTTTCCTCGCTGTTCACCCTCGGGTCTCCCTTTCTTGCACAAAGTCCAGGCTCCTGTTGCCACCCTCTGGGAGGAGGGTCTATCCCCATGAACCCCCAGGAGGGACAGTGCTGCTCCTCAGGCCAGTGGGCAGGGGTGGGAAGGGACACAGTAAGAGGCCACTCGGCCACCTTTCCTCTGACCGTAGAATCAGTCAGTGTATTCTGCCCTTTCTGTGAGCAGAAACTTCCAGAAGTGAAGAGGAAAGCCTTTGACTTACGCCCAGCCCCCCACCTTCAGATACCGCCACAGGCCTTGGTGAGCCCAGGCCGAGGGCAGCGGCCCAGGACGGCACAAGAGCGAGAGCACCAGGTGGTCACAGGCTCTGTCCTCCTGGTCGCAGCCATCTCAGCAACCGGCGCTGCCAGAGACAGGACAGACAGACAGACACACAGAGAGGCAGGGACGAGCCTCGGCTTCCTCGCCTCTGGCTCACAGACACGGGAACCTCGCGTCCAAAAGCAGCTGACCAGCGACCAAAGGCTCCAGGGGCCCAGGAAGCCAGGCAGGGAGGGGTCCCTGGAGCGCTGCTCTTCAGGCAGGATTTGTTCCCAAGAGGAGATAATGGCTCGGTTTTGTTTCCCAGATGGGTCAGGCCATGCTGCCTCCGGAGGGCTCTGGGGCCTCCTGGGAGCTTTCGGGACCACCCCACCCCCCCCCAGCATCAAAAGCCACATTTGGGGATAAAGTCAGCCATCTCGCTTCCAGTTCTTGTCTCCCCGGGGCTTCGCTCCAAGCCAGCCCTCCTCGCATTTGGGGACCTGGGAGGGTGGGGTTTGGCTTTAGTCTGTCCTCAGTCCATCCTAGGGGTCAGAGGCCCCGTGGGGTCCAGGCAGCCGATCTGGGGAGAGGCTGGCACGGACAGGCCGGGCGGGGTCACACGGGCGTGGTCCTCCGGCTCAGCATGCTGAGGTCCTGCTGGAAGAAGCCGTGCACCTGCAGGAAGCCAGCATCCTGGTCCGGGCTGTAGCTGGCGGCCGTGGTCACCTTGAGGGGCTCCCTGGACAGTGTGTACATGGACAGCTCGCCCATGGGGATGGCCCCGGTGATCTTCAGCCCCACCGGCGACGCGTCCCTGGAAGGCGAGGCCTCGGTTGACCTGGAGCTGGACCGCGATCGTCGGTGCCGGTACCGGTAGCTCGGCATCCTGGCGTAGGGCGACGAGGAGGGGGCCTTGAGGAACTCACGTCTGGTCTTAAACCGCAGCTCCTTGTTCTTCTCAATGTAAATGTTTACCGCCAGGACACCCACGGTCTCGGCCACAATGAACGACAGGGCTCCGAAGTAAAAAGACCAGCCATAGTTGTAATGGTTTTTTTTGTCTTCATCGCGCTTGTCACTGGGGTCGCCCGTGTTGCTGGAAATGTAGACGATGATGCCGATGATATTACTGAGGCCTGAAAGGGGATCCGGAAAGGGGGCGGGAGGGAGAGTTTAGACCCTCAACGGGGGCGGGGTGAGGGAGGAGGCGGGGCTAGTGGGCGGAGCAGGGAGGTGGGCGGGGAAGGGACTGGTGGGCAGAGCAGGTCAGGCGGGCGGGGCAGGGAGGTGGGTGGGGTGGGGGCTTGTGGGCCGGGCAGGGATTGGTGGACGGGGCAGGGGCTCGTGGGCGGGGTAAGGGCTGGTGGGCGGGGCAGGCATAGGTGGGCGGAGCAGGGGCTGGTGGGCGGGGTAAGGGCTGGTGGGCGGAGCAGGGATAGGTGGGCGGAGCAGGGATAGGTGGGTGGGGTAAGGGCTGGTGGGCGGGGTAAGGGCTGGTGGGCGGAGCAGGGTCTGGTGGGCGAGGCAGGGCATAGGTGGCCGCTCCCCTGTGTGATATGTCTTTGTTCTGGTTGCTAACTTTTAAGTAAAAGTAGTTAATTTTGAATGAGTAATAAAGTACAGAGTTTTGGTGAATAATTAAAACATAGGCTCTGAGCTACCCAGTTCCTCCCCTGAAAGCAGCTATTGTCTTGTTTCTTCTGTCCTTTCTATATCCATAGTCAGTCCTTCTTCCCTCTCTGTCTCTCTCTTCCATTTTTTTCTTTGCAGAATACTCTTTGGCCCCTTGCCTTTTCACTTAACAGTCCACCCAGGAGGCGGGGCCCTGACAGGACAGTCCTCTTCTCACTCTCCCAGCCTTTGGACCATACTTGTCCTGAGGATCATTGTCCACCTGGAATTATTCATGGGACTGTCTCACCTCACTGCTGGCCCCTGCATGTGACTCTGCGCCCACAGTCAGAGCCCATGATCCTGGGAATAAACGGGAATGGGTGAGAATCCCTTTCTTGCCTGCCATGGCCCTTGTTCTTTGTGGCTGCCTGTCCTCTCCACTCTGGCAGGACCTGTGTTTTCAGCTGAGTGTCTTGGGACTCAGTCTCTGTGGCCCCTCTGGTGACTCGCAGCATCTGGAGATGCCTCTGAAGTGGTTCCTCCCGGGGGCACAGGAAGCTGTCGAGGGCACCTTGCTTTTGAGGCCGACAGCCCTGGGCTCAGCCATGACTTTGGCAGCGTTTGACTTCAGGAAAGCCACCTGGCCACCTACCTGCCTCCTCAGGAGCTGGGATGATGGGCTGGCCTACAGAGCACCTGGCACTGGTGTTAGTGGAAGTCTTTCCTTCGTTCCTCGGCGAAGGAAAGGGGACAGTATTCAAATGTCACAGCAGGGACTTCTTTAGGGGTCCACACTTTGAGAAACCTGACTGCTTCAAAGAGGAGAGAGAATGTCCATGCCCTCCTCCCTGTCATGGGCCATGGTGAGGAGAAGGAGGGGCCGACTTCTAAGGAGACCCTAAACACAGGCTCTGCTTCCCAACACTGACGTGCACCCATACACACACATATACATGCTCCACACACACCCCCCACTCAGATACACACACACATATGCTCCTCTCACACACACACATTCATACACTCACCCATATACACACACACATCCCCCCTCAGACACACATACATACACATGCTCCTCACACACACATATTCCTCCTCAGACACACACACACATGCTCCACACACACACACATCCCTGCTCAGATACACACACACACACACACACTCCTCACACACACACATTCCTCCTCAGATACACACATGCTTCGCACACACACATCTCTGCTCAGATACACACACACACACCCTCAGACACACACACACAAACATCCCCCCTCAGACACACACACACAGACACACACACACACACACACACCTCCCCTCAGACACACACACACACACACACACATGCTTCCCACACACACATCCTCCCTCAGACACACACATACACACACACACACACACACACACACACATACATGCTTCCCACACACACATCCCCCTCAGAAATAAACACACATACACATGCTCCACACACACATCTCTGCTCAGATACACACACACACACACACACACACACACATTCCCCCTCAGACACACACATACACATGCTCCACACACACATCCCCACTCAGATACACACACACATATTCCCCCTCACACACACACACACACACACACTCAGATACACATATGCGTATTTCCTGCCCTGGAAAGAGATAGAGCCTGAAGTGGGGAGCAGGAAGAGCACGAGGTGGCAGCCGGGAGCCCTGGCCAAGAGGTTCTGAGCCCGACCCTGAGCTGCTGTGGCCCCAGCTCTATGAAAAATGCGAAAGTCGCCTTCTGTCTCCAGGAAAAGCCGTGAGAGGAGATGGGGGTGAGGATGACCACTGGGCCCTGTGCGGGCCAGGCACCTGGCAGGGCCCCGTGCGCGCGGTGAGGGAGGCATGGCCGCCGGTGGCCGGTTCTGTCTGCCTCAGGGCACCCCGGGCTGGCTTAGGGTCCAGAGCCCGGGTGCGGGGCGGACGGGCTGGGCGAGCTGGGCCTCGCGCTCACTCTCCCTTGTGCGGCTCCTCGTCACCAGGCTGCTTTAATAGAAAAGGCTCTTTGAGAGGAAAACACCACCGTCAGGACAATGCTGGGAGCTGCGACGACAATTTAGGGAAGAGTTGCTGCAGTTCCTTACATTTCTGGCATCGATCTACTGGAACCAGGCCAAGAAATCAGGTGTCCTGTTCCAGCAAGCAGCCCTGGGACCTTGGCTGGACCATTCTCCTCACTCCTGGGGGCCGCTTGGGGTCCGGAGGAGGTCATGGCCGAGCTGAGCCCCTCAGATGCTCCCTCCCTGCCCACACCAGCGCCTCAGGCCCACCGCCATCTCCACTGGACAGGGTCTTCTCCGCGTCTGCAGCGGCGAGGACTGCAGTGTGCTGTCTGCAGCTGGGCTCAGACGAGCGAGTGTAAAGCCATTTTGGAGCCGCCGGGAAGGGGGTGGTGTCCCTTGGCCAGGAGACACGGTCAGTCAGGATAGGTGGGGGAGGCTTCATCCCTAACCCTAACCCCTCGCCTCCTCGCTCACCCTGCCCTAGGCTTCTCTGCTTCTGCACCCACCCTGGCCGTGTGCCCCTCACCTGTCTTTACGTGGGCAGCTCCTTCAGGGCTTGGCTTCTGAGAGTCCCTCTGAGTCCCTCCCTGACCCCCGCCTCAGCCAGGCTCCCCTGAGACAGGCTTGTGAGGCACCCCTTTGTGGCATTTTGCATACCTGGACTTGCTATTATTATTTCTAATTGAGGTGGAGTTCGTAGAACATAAAACTCACCCTTTAAAGTGCACACTTCAGTGTCATTTAGTACAACCAGCACCTGTATGTAGTTCCTGATCATTTTATCACTCCAGAAGGAGGCCTGATACCCACTGGGTTTCTGCTCCCCACTCCCTGCCCGCCTCCTGGACTGCTGATGTGAGTTACCCCCAGGGATTTTACCATCTGTCTGTCTGCACCCCCAGCCCCGAGTGAGTGCAGTGTGCAGTGGGGACCCGAGCAGACGGCTCACCTGCGGCCACGAAGAGGATGCCGGCGCTGAGCACGATGTTGTTCTTGCGGCTGTAGAACCTACCGGCGCCGATGCAGAGCCCGCCGAGCAGGAGCAGGATGGTGCTCAGGATGGGGAAGACGCTGGAGGCACGCACGATGCCTGGCCGGCAGAGACAGAGCAGAGAGGCCATGAGACTGGCCCTCCTCACGGGCCCACCCGGGGGATGCATGGGAGCCCCCTGACCTTGAAGTTTCCCCTCCAGCCCCATAGACCCAAAGTAGGGAGGGAGTGACTGGTGGGGGGCAGGCTGGACCAGCAAGTGATGGCCCTGGCCTGTGGTCACTCCCCTGCATGCCAGGTGGCCTGGAGTCACCTCTGCCTGGGTCTCTCTTAGCTTCTCCCTGGGTGTGGGTCACACTTCTGCCAGCCAGACAGGAGGAGAGCCCCTCAGCGCCCCCAGGGAGGCCACTGGGAACGCTGTGGAGCTACCCCTCACAGCCTCCTCTTTAGTGGCAGTTTATTACGGTGGCCTTAGGAAAAGAACACGCTGCCTTGCCAAAGTTGTGTGAGAATCTGTGAAATAAGATACACAGCACTTAGTAGGGCCCCAGGGGATACGTCCGCTCTTGGAGCGCCTGGCTGGGAGGAAGGGCAGGGGCGGGGGAAAAGGAGCCCTGACCTCGCCTCTCAGCCCCCTGGAAAGGCCGGCCCATGGGACTGGAGCGCTGGCAGGCGCCCCTCGCAAGCCAGCTGAGTGGGTTTGCTGCTTTCAGCCTCTGAAGGCAGCGCTTGTTTCCCTGTTTGTAAGCCCACCAGTGTGTGCCCTGCGGCACAGAGAGTGGTTTGTGTGGGGCATCAAATGAGGCTCTTCTCTCTGCCACCGCCCCCACCCCCTCTCCCTGGGGAAGGTTTCCTGCAGGCTTCTGAAACGCTCCTCTGGTGTGCGCTGGCCAGCACGGCGGCTGGGGCCCTTTTGAGGCCTTGGTGCTGCGGTGGGTCCGAGGGGCTGGAGGCGGGGAAGCCTGGTGCCTCTAATGTCGCCGAGGTCGGCCGGGCCCAGAGCCGTCGTGCACCCCGCCCGCCTGTCATGTGAGGGCCATCCCTCACCACATGGGCTCATCTGGAGCGCTGGACGTGCAGGTGCCAGCTGAGGTGCAGGCTGGGTCTTGCACAGAGCAGCGCTGATGTCCAGCCCACTCCTGGCCACATCCGGCCCTGGCGAGGATCTGCATCTGGCCAGAGGCACACCGTGGGCTCCGGCAGCCCTGACACCAGCTCTTGGAGGTTAGCACAGAAACCACCCACCGAGCCTGAAATGCGGAACCTGGGAAAAGGGGGTCCAGGCCCAAGGCAAGGGGGACAGGGACTCCAGAGGCCAGTGGGGCTGTCAGGAGAGACATGGCAGGGGAACAGGGACACAGATCGGCTGGCTGCAGTGCCCAGGACCTTGGCCTGTCCTGGAATATTACCTACTTCCTCTGCCTAGTTCTTCCTTAGCCTACTTCCTAAGCTCACGGGTACCTGCTCTCTGGAGCTCAACTTCAGGGCCAGTTCTCACTGTTTCTGCAGCCTTTGAGGGGAACACCAGCCCCTTGATGGAGATCAGCTCTGCCCTCCCCACTTCACCAACACTCGAGGTCACAGTCCTGGAGCCAGCACCCTTTTCTTCCTCAGGCTCCTTAATGAGCCTGCCCGTCTCCCCACAGCGCATGATGGGGGAAGCACTTCCTTGTCAGGTCAGCTTCCATCACTGGCCCGGGCACCCCAAGGGGCTTGCTGGCAGTGAGCCTGGCCCCAGGCACCCTGGGGGCCTTGCGGGCAGTCAGCCTGGCCCCGGGCACCCCGAGGGGCTTGTGGGGCAGGGAACCTGGCCCTGGGCACCCCGAGGGGCTTGCGGGCAGAGAGCCTGGCCCTGGGCACCCCGAGGGGCTTGCAGGCAGGGAGCCTGGCTCCAGCACCCCGAGGGGCTTGTGGGCAGAAAGCCTGGCCCTGGGCACCCCGAGGGGCTTGCGGGCAGGGAGCCTGGCTCTGGGCACCCCGAGGGGCTTGCGGGCAGTGTGAGCCTGGCCCAGGCACCCCAAGGGGCTTGCGGGCAGGGAGCCTGAGGCCAGGGAGTGAGTGGGGAGTGAGTGGGCGGCACAGGCTCGGTTTGCCCCTCCTGGTCCTCGGCCACCTCTCTCCCTCCTGCTCTGGGCCTTGGGCAGCTGACACCAGGGACCAGATCACTGGGGTCCCTTCACTCCACTTTGGAGACGTTACTGCCCTGGCTTCCTCCTGAGGATGAGGACGGGGGTGAGGTGGCTGTGTTCCTGTCAAGCCACCCTGCCTGGTGGCCCGGGCCACACAGCTCCTCTGGTCCAGGCACCCGCACCTGCCTCAGTCGCCCGCTCAGGCCAAGGGCCAGGGGTCCTTCTGCTGCTACTGCCTGTGTGCTCACCACCCCTCCCCCATCCCTGCACATCTTTGTAATTAGTCCTTCACTGAACGCCCTTCCTTCCTCCTGTCTGAGCATCTCCTCTGCTTCTGGTGGGGACCCCAGGAAGCCACACGTCTGGCCTCTGGGCTGACGTGTCATGGGGCCCATCCAGAGACCCCAGCCCTCTGGGGACCAGGGTGGGGGCAGGGCAGGGAGTAAAGGGGAAGAGCCAGTGCCAGTTGCCTTCAGGCAAGTTCAAGCGGGAAGTGGGAAGGATCAGATGCTTCTCTGGTCCCAAGATCAGATGTTTCCCTTCCCCACAGTCCCAAGGCCTGGCAGTGCAGCAGATCTGCCCCCAGAGCCTTGAGCACTGTCTGCCTGCCCTGGTGGGTTCTGAGTCAGGGCTGAGCACCAGTGGCCACCCCAGATGGCTGTGCAGCCCGCACACTGCGCAACTCATGGTGTTATTCATGCCACAGTCTATGCCAATGATGTCCCCTAGTTGTGCAGTGTGCAACCTGCACAACCATCTGTGGCAGCCCCATGGAATAGCATGTGCTCAGTTCAATACTGACCCCCAGAAAGCAGAAACAGAAGACAGGCGGGAAGAAGAGGAGAAGGGGAGGGGGAGGGATAGGAGGCAGATCCGGCGACATTGTTTCCGGTTCTGGCCCTGGACTCCATGGGAACCACATGCTGTTCTGCTTCACGAGATGACTCAGAACCAGAGTCCTTTCTCTTAGAAAAAACGATCCATAAGCAGGTGCAGAGTGAATTGTGTTCCCTCTGTGGACGCTGGTATCGATTCTCCATAAATGAAGCCAGCCCAGGTCCCGGGGGAGCATATGGGAGCAGCTCTGCGTGTGTCTGGGCTGATGTGGAAGGGGAAAACGACTTCAAAATCTTGCTGTTTTTCCGTTTCCAGGTTCCTCCCCTGGCTGAGGCTCCATCCTTCCTCCCAGGGAGGTAGCCACAGCCCGGGGATGAGATCTGGATTTGGGGCGTGGGGCTGGGTTTGTCCTCTGACTTCTGGTTCCAGTTTGGGGGCCAGCGCTGTCTCAGGACCTGGGCAGGGGGCTCGGGGTAGAGCTGGGGGCTCCACCAGTTGGTGCTGGAGAGACTTGAGGCCCATGGACCTGAGGCTGGTCCCACAGGCTGCCTGGCACCCACCAGGTGGGTGTCTCAGTGTGTGATTTAATCTGACTTGTCAAGAATAGATTGCTGGGTGGGGGTGGGGAGGGGTGGGCAGGTCCAGTGCTGGCTGGGCAGTATCCTTGGGGTGTCTCAGCCCCCCAGGGATGCTGGGCCTGGGCAAGCCAACATCTCTAACCTCCTTGCCTCAGGACCAGCTGTTGTGATCAACTCCTTTGAAGACAGCCACCAGTAGCAGCCCCGGGCAGCGGGACTCCCCGCCCTCCTCCCCTCAGGCCAGCCCCAGCCTGGTGTGTCCTCCCAGCCAGTAACTGCACGGGGGCGACTGGTGTGCCGCAGCAGGCCTAACCGCACCCCATCCCTGAACGCAGTATCCTGAGTCTGAGGGGAGTGTCGGGAGCACCCAGAGGCTGGCCCCTCTGCACCCACGGGGCCCATCCTTCCTCCAGTGCCTGCCTGCCTACTGTCCCCCATCCCACACACAGGGGGAGGCAGGGTCCTGACACTCACGGAGGAGGTACTCTGAGCTGTCATGGTCATAATCGTTGTCCTCTGGGAAATGGTTGATCCGAAAGCAGTGTCCTTTATAGATCCCTGGAGGAGCAGAGGAAAAGAGCCGTGTGAGCGCCCCGAGGGACCCCACCTCCGTTCGCCCAGACTTGCGTGCTGTGTGTGCCCGGCTCTGGGCAGGCCCTGGGCATGGGGGAGCAGAAGGGCAGCCCAGGTATGACAGGGGGGTCAGCAAGGGGGTCGGCGCACAGAGGAGGACCACTCAGCAGGGAGTGTGCCCACGGCTGGCCATATCCCTCCACTGGGTCCTGAGCTGCTGCCTTCAGAGCTGGGGTGCTGGTCTCCAGGGCCCCTGTGGGGCAGGCTGGCCTTGGTCAGGACAGTGGGGGACAGCTAAGGGTGTCAGGGATGGCACCCTAAGTGGGGCATGGTTCGATGGCACGCTCTGTGTGACTCAGGTGCGAACGACTTAATTACCTGCCTCATCGCTTCTGTAGAATGGGGACAACCACTTGCCTCCTCCTGGGGATCTGAGCTGACACTGAAAGGCCTGCAGATGCCTCCTGGCCCACAGCGATGGCTCAGCGGAGAGTGCGGCTATGGTCCCAGACATCACCCCCTTCACTCTGTGGGTCTCCCTCTGTGGTGAGAGGCTGAGCTGGGGGTGAGCCCTGAGCATTTGTGATTAAGAGGGAGCAGCACCAGGCAGGTGGTGTCAGGGTGGCCAGAGTGGGGGCCGTGGAGGCCAGAGGGGGCCGCACCCGGTTCCAGACATTGGGCGGGATACCGTGCCAGTGTTTCCCAGGCATGGTGGGCGAGGTGGTGCTCTCTGCCCTTACCTCCTTCCCATGCACATTTTTTGGGCTACTTTATTTTTGTTGTTGTTCAGTCGCTAAGTTGTGTCCAACTCTTTGTGACCCCATGACTATAGCATGCCAGGCTTCCCTGTCCTTCACTGTTACCAGGAGTTTGCTCAAACTCATGTCCTTTGAGTCGGTGATGTCATCCAACCATCTCATTGTCTACTTTATGGGTCTAAACAAAATTCACAGTCCCCCATGCTTGTCAGCACAGTCAAACACTAAGAGGTTGACAACAATCTCCCTTCACAGCTGTTCTGCAGAGGTCAGCGGTCAGCCATACATTTTCCCACCTCATTCTCTGTGTTGCATCCCAGCCAGTGCACATGTCTGTGAGGCTCCCCTGCTTTTAAAACATTGATCTTTTTACTTGGAGGGAATTTACATTTACATGCAGTTGTAAGAAATAACGCAGGGAGACTCCGTGTCCCTGTTACTGAGTTTCCTCCAGTGATGACGTCACAACCTGGGTCCTGACACACTCGTCAGGGACACCCACCACCCTGAGGACCCCTCATGCTGCCCACAGCCACATCCACTCCCCTGTCCCCAGCCTCTGACCCTGGCCCAGGGCAACCACCGAGATGACCTCCGTTTCTAGAAACGGAGTCAGACAGTCTATAACCTGTGGGGACTGGCCCTTTCATTCAGCATAATTCGAGATCTACCAGTTGTGGTATCACCATCTTGCCCCTTCTGACTGCAGAGCAAGATTCCATGGCATAGCTGTACCACACTTTATGACACCGGATAATTTCCAACTAGCACACCTGTGGTTTCCAGCTGTTTCTACTAACGCTGCTATGTATGAACAGGTTTGGAGGTGAATCAGAGTCACCCTTCTCTGGGCTAGATGCCTGGGAGTACAGCCGCCAGGGGGCGTGATGCTGCGTGTTTGTTGTTAGAGACCGCCATGCTGGCTTCCAGAATGGCTGTGTCCCCTATTTTGAAAAAGGGATAATACACACTTCACTCTGTCACCTACTCTTTTCATGTAATAACATATGACACACCTCTCAAGGTCAATACCTATAGATTTAACTTTTTAAAAACTTGTTTTTTTTTTTAATAAAAAATAATAAACTGATACTAATCCAAAAGTTGCTGAAAATCTTAGGAAACAGCAAAGGGACTAGAGGACTGACACTTGCTCCCACACTGATCATGCTAACACTGTTTTTGGCAGAAATGAGAAAACCGTATGTTTACATTTTCAGTATAATGTATATAAACCTGAAAAGGAAATAGGCTCGAAGCATTAGCTTGCGTACAGACACGTTAGCTCCAGAGGCCTTTCCAGTGCATTTCACTAACCTCCACTCTGCATTTAGGGTACTATTTTCTATTTGATAGAAATTTTAAATAGGAATCACACCGTCCAACATATTAACACACTTTTTCACACATTATCTTAGGTGTCTGTGTCACCACGTGTGGTTACGGTTCATCATCCAGCCTGGGGGCTGGGGGGGACGGAGGGGCAGCGCCGCCAGGAAGGGCGGGGCTAGGAGGGGGCCTACGCAGGCCTTGGAGGTGCAGGGCCCTGGGGCTCCAGACTGTGAGATGACAGTGTCCCTTTGTTCATCATGGCAGCCCTGGGACCAACAGAGGTGAGTGGCGTGTAAGAGGAAGTGCAACACTCCTGGTTCGCCTGTCGGAGGCCAGCCTTGCAAGAAGGTGGACGGACGTGTGGGCCTTCCTGCTCCTCTGCCAGCTGCGGGGCCCCCAAGCGATGTCCAGGGATCCACATGTACTGCACCTGCAGAAGGGTCTTCCTGCTGGGCATGCGGCAAGACACCCAAACTCTCAGGCTCCCAGAACCCCTGGCATGGAGCCCTCCCCCACCCCGATCCCCCAGCCAGCGATGGGCACCTCTCCCCTCCCAAGGCATTCTGTGTCCAAACAGTTTTAACTTCAAATTCCCGAGAGGTCACTTGCCTCCATGAAACTCCATCCGTGGGAATTACATGTAACCTCTGGGAATAAAAGAATCCATCATCTATCATGTGTCAACCCTTCAAGTCATCAAAGAAAGGAACTGTGTCCGACAGGACAAAGGACCAGCTGTTTTTCCAGCCATCCGGGATTTGCAGAAAAGTAAGGACCAAGGCTTGAGGATGCACAGGAAGTGGTTGGCAAGCTGCCACAGTTGGGACCAGACTCGTCCCCCAGCTTGACCTTATCACAGGCTGGAAGCCCGACTGCACTCCCACCAGCCCGCTCCCCCCACCCCAGCCCTAAGAAGTGGGCGCTGCAGAGAGCACGCAGGGAGCCTGACAAGATCACCCCCAGGCCCCCAAGGCGAGAACCTGGGCACTTCCCTTAGTGGATGTGCCCTAGGTCGTATCTCCCCTTTTCCTTCAGCTGTTTCTCTATCAGTGGTTCCAGCCTGTCTCCAGCCTCGCTCCCGGCTCTGGGTTACCCAGAAGCACAGCCCCCACAGCAGCCCCCGCTGGGGCTAGGTCTGACACCCAGAGCCCAGGGCCCTGCCCCGCCCATCTCTGGATGCCGAGCTTCTGCTCTGGGACCTGCTGTCCCTGAGACTCAGGCTCTCAGCCTCCCTGCCCACAACCTGTTTCTGTGGAGTGTTTAGTCCAAAGGATTTCACATTTATCCCTGTCGAATCCAATTTTGTTAGCGTCGGCCCCAAGGCACTTAACAGGGAGAAAATTAATGGCTGACGTGAGAAGAGAGAATGCCAGCCCGACTCCCCTCATGTGTGTCCTCTCTCGGTAATCAGGCTGTTTGCTGTGTTATCTATTAAGACGTGGGCTTCCCAGGTGGCGCCAGTGGTAAAGAGTCTGCCTGCCAAGGCAGGAGACATCAGAAACACAGGTTCGATCCCTGAATCAGAAAGATCCCCTAGAAGAAATGGCCGCCCACCGCAGTCTTCTTGCCTGGGAAATCCCATGGACAGAGGAGCCTGGTGGGCTACAGTCCATGGGGTCACAGAGTCACAGTCACACTGCAGAGTCTGTGTGCCCCTTGGCTATAAGTGGTGCATAGGGCGGAGGTTAATTTGGGGGTCCTAGATTGGCCAGGCCGCAGGAATACCAAGGCCCTCCCAGGGTCGTGGTCTGTGCTCCTGGAGACAAGTGGTTCTCTCCTTCTGGGGGTCAGGAGACCCCCATGTGAAGAGACCTCATGGGACATGTGGCCTGTGATGAGTTATTCCTTTATCTGGTAAAACTCAGGACTCAGGTCTTGGGGAGCCCTCCTGCCCTGAGACTCCAGGAGGATTTTGTGGAGAAAAGGTTCAGGAATGCCTGCAGCGGCTCACGTACCCTTTCTCTACGTCCATCAAGTCCCAGGTATTTCTCCAGGCACAGGAAACGTCTGGAAAGAAATATCCTAAAACGTGCCCATTGTTCTGTTTCTGAGTGAATTCAGATTTTCCTCTTTACATTTTGTTTGTATTTTGTAAATTTTCTACAATGTCTGAAAATGAACCAGTGAGGTTTCTTGAGAGAGAGAAAGGAAACCAGGTCTTTGACTCTAAGGAAAGCGGGGCTCTGTGTCTGCACTGACCGCAGGGCGGCCAGCTGTGGAGGCTGGAAGGGCTGTGCCCGGAGCGGTCACGAGTGCGGGTGCGTCTCCCGGTTCCTCCCCCTGGGCGGTCACGGTCCCACCCTGCAGTTGTGCCCTGGTGGACAGTGGGTGACCGGCCCCCAGGACTCAGCGCTAAGCCCGGGGGCGCTGCGGGAAAGCCGGGAGAGCTGGTCACCCTGTGAGTCACTCCACAACCAGCCTCCGGGGGGTCAGCGGTACCTGGGGGAGCCCTGGAGAAAAGAGCATCAGGTGGTGTGATGACCTCTCAGCCTGCGGAGCGTCTTCACGGTCGCTACCCCCGCGCTCCTCGCGGACGCCCAAATGCCCACGCTCGTCTCTCCGCCCGCTTTGCTCCTCGGAGCGGCCCCCAGCCCTGCGCAGCGTCACCTGTTGCTCTTGCCTTTGGCCTGCGGCCCTGGGAAGGTCACCCAGGGGACTGCACATACGCTCCCACGCTTGCAGAGCTAGAGGCTTGGGTATCAAGACCCCCACCTCTGGGGGGACCTCTGAGCAGGACGGTGGGAGCCGCTGGGGAGACGTTCCCATCCTCCATCCTTGGCGCCCCTTCTGCCTGCTTCTGGGGGCGGGTCCCTGCAGGACCAAACCAGCGACAGGCAGCTCAGGCCCGCCCCTCACACCGCTTTGGGCCCTGACCTGGGTTTCACCCCGCTGCCCCCCTTCCACCCAGGACACTCCACCTGCAGGCGGGCCCTGGCTCAGGCTTAGATGGAAACCAGCCCTTCAGCCCTTCTCATCTTTTTAAAAACACGCCTTTGAGGATGCAAAGAGGAGGCTTAGAGATGTGGAAGCCCTGATCTCCCGAGCCCCGGGGCAGGGGCCTGACTCTGAGCTGAGTGTGGAAGTGCTGCTCTGGGCGAGAAGGAAAGTCTTTGCTCGTCCTGGAGAAGAGGCCTAGGCGTCCTTGCAGAGCGGCCGCCCTCCTGTAACTGTGACCTCCCTGTCGGCGCAGGCGGGCTCTCCCCTCTCCAGCCTTGAGGAGGCAGGCTGTTGAAAACCATGGCCCAGCTCCTACAGGGCAGACCCGGCTCCTACAGAGCAGCTTGAGAGGCGGCATGGCTGGGCTGGACCTTCCTGGGGAGCCTCAGCTCGCTGGCTTGCGAGTGACTCCATGAGGCCCCGTTGAACCACTCTGACCTGCAGCGCTTGCATCCAACGTCCATGTCTGAGCCCCTGCCATGTGCTGGGTGCAGCGGACCCACCCAGGACCAACCCTGGAAGCTCACTGCCTGCTTCCTGGCTCATGGCTGCTCGGGGCCTCGTGGCTACCTCTGCGTCAGGTCAGATGGGCCGTGTGGCCACTCCAGCAGGACGTGAGCAGGAGTGACAGGCGTCCTTCTGGAGAGGGCTCTGGGCAGGTGCTGCAACCCTCCCCCAGACAGCCTCCTTCCCCCTCCAGTCAGCCCAGGGAATGGTAGAGCCACAGGACGGGCCAGCCTGGATCCCTGATCCCTTGTGGAGGAGGCGACCTCGCAGAGGACTGCCCCGTTTGCCTCGTGGGCAGTAAGTCCTCATTGGTGTGTTTTGGCTGCAGCAATAATCAATAAGTCAGGCACGGTCTCTGCTGACCTGGAGCTGTCCAGATTCACAGTCATCCAGTGACGACTAGGATGGGGGTCTGAGCGGGGAGCCCAGAGTTTCCAAGAGCATGTGATCCGAGGCTACAGAGCAGAGGTCAGACAGCTTCTCCTCGACTGGAAGATGGGAAATGTCTTTACAGCCTTTCAGAGCTGAAGTGGAGCCTGAGGAGCCCTTGTGGTCGGAGCATTTTGAAGAGGATCAACCCTGGTGACGTGGAAGGTGAATCAGTAGTTTTAAACTCACTTCCTGGAGATGCCCTCCGACCAGCCTGTGCTCCAACTGGGGTCTGGGGAGAAGCCCTCCATGTCTTCCCCACAGCCTAGTGCTTGGGATGCAGAGCCTGGGTGCCCGAGCCCGGAAGAAGATTCCCTTGTGATCTTGTCTCATCCCAACCCGGGCCTTTAGGTCACTGAAGCGCCTGACCTGTTTGGGGTCAGTCTTCCTTGATGTTGAGTGGCTTATCCACTCAGCCCTTTGCCCACTCTTTCCTTTAGTTCAGAGTCTATCTGTTGATGCTGGGCCCTATGGAGCCCAGAGCCTCAGTCCAGCTGGCAAGAGCCCACCACTAGCTGGGGAGGCGAGTGTGCACGTTGCCGTGGAACTGGGAGTCGGGGTACCTCATGCTCCAGGGAGGCGGCGGCGGCGGGGTGTGTCAGGCATGAGGGCTGAGCGCTGGACGGTGCCGGGCATCTCGGGGAGGGCTGCGGCCCAGCAGAGCTGAGCAGTGATGGTGGGGGCCCCAGAGTCACGGCTGGGGTGCACCTCTGGAGGAGAGCTGTGTGAGGAGGGCAGGCGGCAGGATGGACAACTTAGGCTGACAGAAGTGGGTGATGCAGCCGCCACAGGGTGGCCTGGATTCAAGGCAGTCTGCTCCGAGGTGCCTCCGTGACTCTGACGCTGGAGAAATGTCCCCATGAATGCAGGGACTTCTCGCTCCTAATGGCCGGGCGTGTCGCTGATTCTATTCCCAGCCTGGCTCAGTGGAGATTCGACCTGTTACATGAGAGGGCCTCACCCCAGGGCCTCTTGGGCATCTTATTTTAGTCCCTGAGGAGACCAGCTGCCCAGGAGACGGCTCCCCCGGGATTAACAAGCTCTCCCTTCATCACTCCCCTCAAGCTGCAGCACCCTGTGAGGAGGGAGGCGCTTAGAGTCGGCAGCTTCCTGCAGCTGCCAGACCGACCAACCATCGCAGCCTCAGTCTCCATGGTGGTCAGCAGCATGGGGAGAGGTTGGGGGACTGCAGATCGGTTGGCCTCAGCCATTGCTCATAGGCAGTCATGAGCAGAGAGTGTCTTGAGCAGGGATGGTCCTCAACTTGAACCATTTCAGATCCAAAAGAGAAGAATGGGTTCTACTGACACCCGGACCTCCCTCGGCTCTGGCCTGTAAGCAAGTGGTGGACAAGAATCTGAGAGATTCTTCTTGTCTGCCCCAGCAGGCTAGGGGAGTGTATTAAAGAGCAGAGACATCATTTTGCCAATACAGCTCTGTATAGTCAAATAATCTATGGTTTTCCCAGTAGTCATGTACTGATGTGAGAGTTGGACCATAAGGAAGGCTGAGCGTCAAAGAATTGATGTTTTTGAACTGTGATGCTGGAGAAGACTCTTGAGAGTTCCTTGGACAGCAAGGAGATCAAGCCACTCGATCCTAAAGGAAATCAATCCTGAATATTCATTGGAAGGACTGATGCTGAAGCTAAAACTCCAATACTTTGGCCACCTGATGTGAAGAGCTGACTCATTAGACAAGACCCTGATGCAGGGAAAGATCAAGAACAAGGATGGGGGCGACAGAGGATGGGATGATTGGATGGCATCATTGACTCAATGGACATGAGTTTGAGCAAATGCGGGGAGATGGTGAAGGACAGGGAAGCCTGGCATACTGCAGTCCATGGGGTCGCAAAGAGTCGGGCACGACTGAGCGACTCAATAGCCCTGGCCAGGGATGCTGGGTGCACGTCTGGTCCAAGCTGGACCACTTCCTGCAGGTGCTCGGATGCTCCCTCCAGAGTCCGGATTATGGATCAGAAGCAGAGGGCACCCGAGGGCGAAGCGACTGACTTTGGGGAGCTCGAGCATGGAGTGTTCTCGGGGGTTCGGGAGGCCAGCCTCAGAAGCTGTGGGCTCTCCCCATCCTGGTCTTGGCTGCTAAACTCTTAATTCCACGGAAGCCTCCACATCCTTCCAATAACGTCTTCCTTTGGGGTCAAGTCAGAATTTGGTTTCTTGCCCCAACCGGCCACACCTTCATCAGAGATTCCAACCCAGCTCTCGGGGGCCTGGGTCACGTGTCATTCCTCAGGGCAGGTGTGCAACGCTTTTCTGAGACATAGAGGTGAGTGCAGGTTCCCGGGAGACCACGGGACCTGGGGGGATAGGAAGCATGATATCTGGGGACGGGAATACGGAGCGTCAGCCCCAAGGCTCCGGCGTGGAAGCTGTGTGGCCTGTGAACTTCAGCCTCTTGAGATCTCGGTCAGCTGGGGAAGCCCTCACTGGGCCGGTTCCCGTCTGTAAGGTGGGGACCCCCGCAGCGAGAAGGTTCCCGTTGTTGGGGGCGCTCCTCCGTCCCCACCACACAGCGCCCTCTGACTTCCGAGGCCCCAGTCCCCTCCCATCTCGTGCTCCCCCCACACACTGGAAGGAAGACCTGCTGAGCAGCCAGGACCCCAGGGCTGCCCCTGCTCACCCGCTCCCCGAGGCCTGGCTGCCTCACGCCCAGCTTCTTGGCGCAGGTGCAGATGGGACCCCCCGCGTCACACTCTCGCCACCCACCGCCCTTGTCTCTTTAGGCAAGTGCCCCGGGGACCCAGCCCCAGCCTTGGCCTCCTCCAGCCCCTGGCTCCAGAGCGCAGGTTTTCCAGGCTTCCTGCCGAGATTCATAATTGAACGGAGCAGGGAGATTTCCCAGAGCTCGCTGGTCTCTGCACAGGGAAGCAGGCGTGTAGTTATTGTCTCTGTGAGTTCTCCACTTGAATCTGCCTGATGGCTCTTCTAGGATGAAATCTCCATACCAGGCTTCAGGGCTCTCTTCTTCTTTGTTTCTTTCTTTCCTTTAATGAGCAAACATGGAACTCCAGAGGCGAAATGGCTCTCTGCAGAGCCCAGGCTTTCCTGTTGGTCTGGCTCCACGGACCTCGGGAATGAAGGCTGGGGTGAGGGGGCAGGGTCACGACCTCCAGAAGGAGCCCTTGGGTCCATCCACGCCTCGTGCTAACTTCCCACACGAAGAACCCGATGCCCGTCTCCGCAGGGACAGGCCGGCTGGCCTCTGGACTCCGAGTTCAGGGCTGTTTGGCCATCCCTGCGGCCCGCTCCGGGGCTCATTCACAACCGGGAGAGGGTTTGCCTTTCTGGAGACAGCTTCGACTGTCAGAACTCGGTGGGGAGGGGGGCCTTGTGCTGCTGGCAAGCAGCAGGGGGAGGCCAGGGGTGCTGCTAAACAGTACAGAGGACAGCATCCCCCCAACAGTGACACCACCCCAGCTGTGAACAGTGCCCGAACCCTCCCTCCCCAAGCCCGCGGCAGACATTGCGAATCTATCGCCGGGCTTTTCTCCCCACCATGGTCTAAACTCCTCTCAGCGCAGCCCTCCACGCAGAGGCTATGAGTCAAGACCAGACCTTTCGATCATCCCGAGGCCAGACACCGCAGAGACAGGAGGCTCTGAAGTCACCCTGCTGGCCGAGTCTGGCTCTGAGGTCACCGCTCACTACCTCGTCTCAGGTCCTGGGTAATCACTGAGCTTCCTTTGCCCCATCTGTGGGATGGGGATTGTGACTGGGAAACCTTCAGAGGGCTGTTCGGGGACTCCCACGAGGCAATGCCAGCTGTAAACGTCCCAGAGCCCGGGGTGGCCTGTGAGCTGATTCGATAATCAACTGTGGCGCTGGCAGCCGCCCATCAGAAGGCGGAGGCCAGCTTCGTGCCCTCCCAGGACGGCCTTGGACTCGGCCTCGGACTCCGCCGTGTCCTCCTGTGCTCGCGACGCTGCAGCTCGGAATGCGCAAGGCCCCGACTCTCAGAAGGCCTGGCCAGATGACTGCTGCCCTCAGCCCCGTGACCGACGGACCGACAGGCAAGGGCTGGCTGCCACTGGGTGCTGGCTCCCTGCAAAGCCGGTGCTAAGCTTCCCCATTGTCTCATTTACACCTCAAACTATCCTTTGAAATAGGAGCCCCTATTTTACACGCAAGGCAGCTGAGGCTCGAGAAGGCAGGTAAGCTCCCAAGACTGAACACCCACCTGCTCCTGTCTGATCCAACTCAGAAGCAGAGCTCCACCCTCGGGGCCAGCCCGCTCCTGGTTCTGAGACGGGAGACCAGAGAGGCAGAGCAGCCTGCGTCTGGGAGGCCCCCAGGGCCTCCTGACACCAAGGGGGTGTGTGTCCACCCCCTGAGTCTCCTCAGGCTGGGACCAACTCTTCCCGGCAGCCAGAGACTGCGTTCAAACTCAGTTTTCAAGACCCGCCCCTGTAGTCTGAAGCTCCAGGTTCCAATTCTCCCACATCTGCTGGAATTGGGGCTGGCAGGGCGCTCACTCAGGAGACACCAAGTTGTAGATTTGCTGCTCACAGATGGGATGCAGAGCCCCCGGCTAAGCAGCGCCCTGTCCCTCTGTCCCCAACCCCCGGAGCACCGGGGCCAGCCTGTGCCCCGTCCACGTCAGCAACTTTCCAGGAAAAGCTTCTCGACTTTTGTTAACTTCCTTTCTGTTTGGAACCAGAGAGCACCAGTCCCCACCCCCAGGAGCCTCCCCACCCCCGCCCTGGTGCTGGCAGAGCATCTCTGGACCCACAGCCATCCAGCCCCCTCGCTTCTAGCGGCATCCCCACTCTGAGGGCCTGTGAGGGCCAGCAGGCGCTGGGCTGCGGTGGGGAGCGGGCCAGCATCTCTGCCGGGGCACCCGAGTGTGGGGGAGCCTGTAACCTGGTCAGGAAAGTTGCCCAAGGAGCTGGCACTGGAGCTGAGCCCCGAAGGATGAGCAGGAGTTGGTTGTGAGCACAGCCTGGAACCAGCAGAGCGGATGGCACAGCGGAGGCTCGGAGGCAAGAGGGCAGGGGGCGCAGCGACGCCAGGCAGCGGCTGGAGGTGGAGGGCAGGGAGGAGATGGGAGGTGGGGCCGCCAAGTCAGGGGAACTTGAGGGGTTGGGCCAGCCACCAGATGGGCTTTTGGAAGGTCTGACCCTCCCTGGAGTGGGGCAGGATGCAGTTGGAATCTAGGCTCCGGGATGAAAGCCTCACTTGGGGGCACATGCTGGTGTGACGCGGGGAGCACGGGTACCTTATCCATCTCCAGACTGACCGCAGCCCTCCCCCCCAAGAAAGCAGCCTTGGTTTAGGGACGCATGTGCCGCTCCAGGCAGCCTTCCTGGGCAGCCTGTGCCCAGACTCCCCAAGGACCTGCCCACTAGCCCTCAGTGGCCCTCCCGTGTCCCCCCAGTTGGTTCCACAGGCTAGGCCCACGCCCGGCTCTGTTCTCAGCTGGGCTCCAGGACAGATGCCCTTCCCTGGCTCCAGGCCCTTTAATTCCAGGCACAGTTCATCTTCCTTTCCTGTCCTCCTGGAGGCTGGAGTGAGGCCTGGGGCTTTTGCTTTCATGCAAAAGGAAAAAGGAAACAAAATGTAAAAGCCAGCTTCCCTCCCTCCAGGGCATAGCAGGGCTGGCTGGAGCAGGGGCGAAGGGGGCCTTGATGGGCTGGGACGCTGCAGCCTCAGCCCAGGAATGGAGCGGAGAGGAGCAGTGCTCCTTGTGAGCCAAGCAGGCCATTTATGGGGAGGATGACAGTTAACGGGAAGCCACAGCGCAGCTCCTCCCCAGGAAGCAGAGACACAAAGCAGGAGAAGAGGCTGGAGACTGGGACGCAGCGCAACGCTGCTCCAAGGGGCTGGGTGAGGCTGGCGAGCGGCCCTGGTCATCACCTGATGAGGAAGCGGCCAGTGTCTGGACATCACCCAGCCTTCCCTCGTCTCGGAGGCTCCAGTCTCTCACCGACACCCCGTCTCAGGCCCACTGAGAGTGGGGGAAGAACCAGCCCCTTCCTAGATCAGCTGTTTGAAGCCTGCTCCCTGGAGGGCGCCCCTGGACTGCCTCGAACCACAGCCTCCTCCTTCCTGACAGTCTGCAGATGCTCCCCTTTCTTGCCAGACTTTGGAGACGCAAAGGATGAAAGTCTGCCGAGGGGACCCTCGAGGGTCGATGAGCAGCCGCTCCCACACTGACCGCCCCCGTTACAGGATAACCGCGGCTCTCACCAGCGCGAATACTCATCACTTAACACTTATCACTTGGTCCTCACTACAAACCCTCTCTTGCGGGGGCTCTATTGTCGTCAGCTCCATTTTACAGATGGAAAAACTGAGACCCTGAGTGGTTAGTGACTTGCCCAGGGCTGCCCAGAGCTGGCAGTCGTCTCTCAAAGCCGGAACCCACTCAGCCTTCCCCGTCCGTCACACTCTGCACGACACGAACGCTCAGGAACCAGCTGCCCAGGCAAGGGCTATGGGGCCCAGCCCGGCAACGATGTGCCTCCAGGAGCACCTGCTTCTCCCCGGCCTGTTCCAGACCAGGCGCCCAAGTCGGGGAGATGGGGGGTGTCTCTTGGAAATGTGTGCAGAGGGCTCTGGGCGGGTGGGGGAGGCAGAGCCCCGAGAGGGAAAGGAACTGGAAATGGAGTGGAGGCAGGGAGGGGACTGGACGGGTCCCCAGGCCTGGCCCCTGGTGAGCTCAGCCCCGGGCTGCTGCCTGGGGGCGGGTGTGGGGGCGCACACCCAGAGCCCATCGGGCTCAGGAAAGCACCCGAGGGTGCACCTGAGACCTGCTGGGAGGACTCCCCGCCCTGGGGCCCCCACAGACATCCCCAGCAGTGGCTCTGTGTGCAGGGCGGCTGGGAGCGCGCTGGGCCCTGACTGTGGAGGGAGGTGGCCCCACCCCCCGCGTGGTGTCCTCCTGGTTTCTGCGCCTCCCCCGCCCCGCCTGCTCCTAACCCCCAGACGGTCCCTGCGGGCCCTCCCTTTGGCCCCTCCTCCTTGGAGGGACGGGCACTGCTGCCCCGCTTCCTGTCTGAACGGCCCCGGTGGCGCTCCTCTCCCCAGGTCCTCAGCACTGCCGGTCCACAGCTTCCCCACTGCAGACTGAGCCTGTGGCTGCGGTGGACACCACTGTCCACAGGGACCCGCCCTCCTCCCGCGGGGGCCCCCCCCCAGCCCGTCCTGTGTCCCTGCTCTCCTGGCCTCCCCATCCTGCCGGTAATTCCTCCGTCAGCCGATCTGCAGCAGCTTCACCTCCTAGGGAGCTTCAGACCCTCCCCTCCACACCCATCTGACCTTTCTCTTAACTGGCACCCTTGTTGCTGCCTCCCCTGAAGGTGACCTGGTGACTCTGGACCCTGACCAGGGTGCCATGGGGCTTCCAACCTCGCCGGGGACCAGGTCTGGGCCTGGCAGCCACCGTGGGCTCTTCCCACATACCCTGCACCCTGGCTGTCCCCCAACGACGCTGAGCTGAGCTGGGCTCCCGACTCCCATCCTGCTCTTCTGAACCATGTTCTGCTTCCTGCCCCTCCCCGGCCTGGAGCTTTCAGGGAGCCCCCCATCGTCAGGGCCAGTGCCACCCCTTCCAAGAAGCCTCCCGGACCAGCTTCCCATTCCTCATGAGGACCCATGATGCTCTCTGCGGCTTCCTGTCTTGTATTTAATTGTGTGTCCCTGAGTCAGAGAGGGTCTGAGGGTTGTCTGTCTTTTAATCTGCAGCTCCCATGATCCAGGTTGGTGAGATTGCATGAACTTCTGTCTCCAGAGGGGTTTCTGGGGGGCTGGGGGGTCGGGGGCACTGCTCTCTCCTGGCCCCTGGTTCCAGGCCCATAGGGAAGGTGGGCAGAGCGTCCAGGCTGCACTGCCCTCCACCCTCCTCTCCAGCGATGACCCCAGAACCCCCGCAACAAGGCCGAGAGGACATGCGCGGACTCTGCTCACGAGACGTAGGTGACAGCTCTGTTGTCACCGACCCCATGGTCAACACGTCACCCCAGGAATCGTGAGCCGACGGTAACGAGATGAATACAACTGTGCTCGCGGAGAATCCCCTGGAGATCCGCCCTCTGAGAACCACGGCTGGGATCCGGTGTGACCGGCTGCCAGACCAGCTCCATTTTAATCCTCTCCAAAACCAAAGGTTGAAGTGAGAGCTGCAGGAGAAAGGAAAACCCCCCAGGTCTGTCTGGATCCCACGTTCGACATACAACAGCTGTCCTAAATGCTAGAGTCCCGATGTTTCAGAAGCAACACCAGCCCCCACAGAGAGATATGGACTCCAGGGTCCCAGCACAGGGGCTCAGAGCCCCCACTTCTCAGCTGACACCGCGGGTGGCAGGGCTGCGGTCACGCACTCAGCCATCCCTCCCCGTGAGACCCGGATCCCGACACAGGATCACGACGTCCCTGACACCTCCGTCTGGGGACAGAGCCGGGCCGCCCACCTCCAGCCTCAAGTAATAGCCAGAGAACAAAGCTTGTTCAGGTGCAGGGACCCAGGGCAGCAGTGCAGCTGTGGCCGGCGGCCAGCGCCTTGTCCGGGGAGGCCTGAATATTTTACATCTAATGCCTCTGAGTTATGGGCTTTATACCTTTAGATACCAGAATAAACTTGATTTGAAATCGGCCCCAGGGGACATTTGTTAAAGAGAAATAAAGATGTTAGATGCAGTCTCAGATGCTTGCCCAAGCAGCCCTCACCACCAGCGCTCACGAGGCTGTGAATCTCTGGATAACCCGGGGAGAATGTCCCAGCCCTCCACATATCAACGCCCTGCCTCCCGGTCCGTCAGCAGCCCCTTCCTGAAATAGCACCCTTTCCCTCACTCTCTGTCCCTGGGGCCCTGAGAAGGAAGGCAGGGAGGGGAGCCAAGTGTGGGGTGTGAGGGCCAGCGGCCTTGCTGTTCTATTTGTTACTTGTTCCCATTTCACAGAGGAGGAAACTGAGGCTCCCGGAAGCACTGTGAAGAGCAAGAGGAGGGAGCCAGGACCTCAACTCAAATGTGCGGCCCCAAAGTTGACGCTTTTTACTGACACGACACCCAGCTCACAGTCACCACGACCTGGCCACCAGGTCGCCTACTTGGCAGTCGGCTGACTCTGTTACCATTCATACTCAGCCAGGTGCTTTCCCCTCCGTGCCTTGTTTTCCGCTCCCAACAGACAGGATAAACCCAGCCCCCTCCGAGGGTGAGGATGAGGGGAAGCGGCGAGGACCTTGGCAAGGGCCTGGCATGCCTTCTCCACGACTGCCTGCTCTAAGAGGAGAGGCACTTTGTCATGCAGGCCCCGACCACGAAAGGCTTTTGTACTCGAATGACAGGACGTGCCCAGCTGCCTGTGTGTGGGTGGCAATAGGGAGGGGGATGGACAGGTGTGCCCCTGCCCTGCCCTGCCCAGCCGTGCCCAGCCCAGCCCCGGGGGTGGGTGTGAGAAGCTGCATTCTGCCCCCAAATGCACGCACTTCGCTCTGGGTGCAGAGGCGTTTGGGGTGACCCGCCGGCAGGAGCAGCACAGAGCAGATGCTGAGCCCCGGAAGCCAGGGGCCAGGCCTGCCCAACCTCGCAGAGCCTCTCCCGCTGAGCCCTAATTCACAGGGCTGTTGCCAACGCTCATTAATAAATGATGGAAACTGCTCAGCAAATGTCGAGCCTGAAACGTGCTGTGCGGCCCCCACGAGCCAGGCCAGGCATCCTCCGGGCTGTGAGGCAGGCAGAGAGCTCTCTGGACCAGGGCAAGCCTGGGCTGGCGATCCCCGGCCAGCTGTGGACACGTGGGGCTGATGCTCATGGTGGTGGGCGTCCCCTCGGGGGCTTCCCTGGGGATGGCGGGGGCTGACATGTTCAGAGGACTATCTGTCTGCTGATGGGGACAGAGCAGCCGTTGGAAAGGTCAGCCAGACAACGGAGAGGGAGGACACACAATCCACATTAGGAGACACCTGCTTGTGGTCTGGGGTCTCGGGGGAGTGAGGTTGCAGGGTCAGAGGCCCCTTTCCCTTCCCCCATGTAGCTTGATTTGGGGAGACCTTCCAGAGGAGAGTGGGCACTCCCACAGGGGCCCCCTGGCGCCACCACCGACAGGGATTCCACCTTCCAGAGGACATTCATTTCCTTGGGTCACGTTTCTATCTGCAGCCCCCCGGGACAGATCCAGGTTTTGTTGGGCAATTGGATGGGCCCTCTTAAAGAGAAAGAACACAAACTACAAACACACAGCTAGAATCCCAGCCTGGGAAGGACCTGTGCAAGGGAGCACACGAACCTCAGGCTTCTTCAGCATCAGGAAAAGCCCACCTCGTGCTGATCTCCTCTGGAGAAAGCAGCGCAAACACTGCAGCCCCTCCCAGGAACCCCCGCCAGACCGGTGGTCTCCAAGTCAGGCTCCTGGAGCCTTGGGATGCCCCCAAAGGGTGCAGACAGGCTCTTCTCGTCTGACCCTCCCCGCCCACCCACGGTAGGGCGGCTCCTGAGAAGGTGGACGTGTGCTGGGCCCCTCGTGCAGCTGGAGGACATTCTTTTTAGAGACAGACCCTGTGCCTGGGGGGTCAGTCTGGGTCGAACGCCTGGAGGAACGGATGAACGAACGGGGCTGAGGCACGGAGGGGAGGCAGCTTCCAGGCGAGTCTGGAGGAGGGAGGGAGCTGGGTGGGCAGGCGGCAGGTCCTCACCACCCCGCCCCCCACCCCCCGCGAGGACCCTCATCCAGGGAGGCGAGGCTGGATACGCAGGGCAGGCGGGACCGCACCTCCTCGGCGCCTCTGACCCCTGACCCCTCGCGTCCACCTCAGGCCAGACAGGGCCCCGAACGGATGCGGTTCTGGCCCTCAGATGGCAGGACGCCTTACCGGGAGCCATCGCCGAACACGAGGGCAGGAGCTGCCAGTCCCTCTGTGGCGCTAATACCCGGGGGGTGCATGGGGTGGGGCGTCCGTGCCCCGTCCAGGCTGGAAATCCCTGGTCCGTATGGGACTCTCCTGGGGTCAGCACAGAGAACGTGTGGATGGGGCCGAAGGCACAGCAGTGACCACACGAGAAAAGGCACTTGCCACAGCCTGTGCCCGCCCCGCCCCCGCCCCCGCCCATGCACCGCCCACTGCCCTCCACGGCCCCGCCCCCTGCTCGCCCCGGCCCCGCCCACTGCCCGCCCCGCCTCCCACTGCCTGCCCCGCCCCCCTTCCGCACTCCCCGCCCCCGACCCCACCGACGCCCATGCCCAGGGGATCTGGCCTCACACTGTGCAGAGAGCAAGGCCTTCCCAAGGTGGCGGCTTCTTTTGGGGTCTCATTTCAGCTTCTCTTTCCACAGGAAACGCGAGGGAGTCTTAGGGCCTGGGAGCAGGGGAGGGGCAGCGGACCCAAGCGACACCCGGGCCTTCCTGCTCCAGGGCCAGGAGTCTTCCACGTGCTCTGCCCACCCCAACCCCGTGTTTTCCTGTGTGAAGGAGACACCCTGGCGAAGAGGGGGGAGGGAGCTGCCATTCACCGAGCTCCTAGCAACTGCGTGTGCTTGACAATTCCGCAGATCTAAACCTCAGAGCACCCCTGGAGTCTAGCATTACCATCCTGCTATCATAAATGAGGAGGGTCAGATTTAAAGGGTGCAGGAGGAAATGTCCCAAGGTTGCCCCCGCGTCAGGAACAGAGCCCAGGCCCAAGTTCACGTTGGTCTCCAAGTCAAGTTCACCTGAACTTGGTAGCAGAGTCCCACCCTCGATGTGCTCCCCTTGAATGTGGGCGGCCCCTGAGAACAGGCTGGCTGGGTTGTGTTATATAAGACTGCACCAGGGCAGGGTGGAGGGGGAGAAGTCAGGGAGACACCCCTGCTGGCCTGGAAGAAAGCAGACCGCCTCCTGTGAGCTGCCATGGGGCCGTGTGGTGAAGAACGGTGGCTGTCTCTGGATGATGGCTCGCAAGAGAATGGCCTCGGTCACATACCCGCCAGACACAAATTCTGCCAACAACCAGTGAGGTGGGAGAGGACCCCGCCCCAGGGAAGCATCCAGCCTGCAGACACCTCGCTCACAACCTTGGGAGACCTGAGGGGAGGATCCCGCTGAGCGGGCCAGACTCCCCGTCCAGGGACACTGTGAGATGGTCCGCTTGTTTTAAGTCGCTGAACTCATGCTAATTTGTTAAGAAGCAGAGGAAACAAGGGCTTCCCAGGTGGCCCTAATGGTAGAACTTGCCTGCATATGCAGGAGACATAAGAGGTGTGGATAAGAGGTGTGGGTTCAGTCCCTGGGTTGGGAAGAGCTCCTGGAGGAGGGCATAGCAACCCACTCCAGTGTTCTTGCCTGGAGAATCCCATGGACAGAGGAGCCTGGCGGGCTATAGTCCCTGGGGTCATAAAGAATTGGACACAACTGGAGTGACTTAGCACACACGCATGCTGGCACACAGAAGACAAATACATGTCTCATCTTTCAGTAGTCCAGTCACCTTGGGGAAATTATCTCATTTCCTGAGACTCGTTTCCTCAGTTTCAAATGGGGTTCATGCTGGTACCGTCCTTGCAGGGCTGGTGGAAGGGTCCGTGAGACACCACAGCCCACGTGGTGAGCTCTCAACACACAGTTGCTAACAAATTGCATCTTTTATTCGAGGTTACCACTTTTGGTGAGTAACTTGGGCAACGTTTCAGGAGGCTGGTTAATTTGGTACCGTATGTCCCCTACAAACTAACCTTCAAGTTCAAGTCATGAACTTTCACAGATGCAGACGGGCATGCCAGCCCCTGTAAGCCTGCTGTCGTACTGCACTACTGCACTTCTCAAGGTGCTGTGTAACATTAGAGATGCTTTTATTTTGTGTGTTTGTTTTTACGTGTGTATTATTTAAGTAGTAGAGAAGTACTATAAGCCTATTACAGTACAGTACTATATAGCCGACTGTGTGAGTTGGGTACCTAGGCTAACTTTGTTGGACTAACGAACAAATTGGACTTACAAGCGTGCTCTTGGGATGGAGCTCATCTGTACATAGGGAGCGTATCACAGCCATCTGCCATCTGCAGGGCTGCATGATCTTCCCTGTGTTGATTTCCTAGGGCTGCGTAACAAAGCACTACAGGCTGGGATTAAAACAACAGACATGTGTTCTCCTGCCCGCGCAGAATTGAAGGTGGGAGGAGAAGGGGGCAACGGAGGATGAGATGGTTGCATGGCATCACTGACTCGAAGGACATGAGTTTGAGCAATCTCGGGGAGATGGTGAAGGACAGGGAAGCCTGGCATGCTGCAGTCCATGGGGTCAAAAAGAGTTGGACATGACTGAGTGACTGAACAACAAGCTAGAAGTCCAAAATCAAAGTGTTGGCAGGGCCCTGCCCTCTGAAGGATCAGAGAAGAAGCTGTTCCATGACTTTCTGTAGCGTCCGGTGTTTGCCAGCAACCTGCTCTGCCCCTGGGCTGTCAGCTGTGTCACCCCAACCACGGCCTCCGTCCACGTGGTCTTCACCCTGTGTGTCTCTTCTCGTCCTCTAAGAATCCAGTCTGTTACCTTAAAGCCCATCCCAGTTATGACCTCATCTTAACTTGATGACATCTTAAAGGACCCTATTTCTAAATAAGGACTCACCTACAGGTACCAGGGTTAGGACGCTTCCATCTATTTTTTGGGGACACAAATTTAGCTCATCTCACGCCCGGGGCTGACAGGTGTTGGGAGGAAAAGAATCCCTTAATGTCGTCCTCTTTTCTTCTCATCTCCTGCCTTGCCAGTGCTTTCCAGGAGACAGAGCCAGAAACAGGAAGCCTCCACCCAGGACTTTCTAGAACATTCTGTCCTGAGAGCTGAAGATCCCCGTGAGGCCCCCCTCCCACCCTGGGGACCTGGAGAGCAGTGGAGGCCGCGAGCGGTCCTGTACTGCCTGCGGCAGGAGGAAGAGCCCGTCGCAGCGGTGATGGGAGGCCAGGGGCCAGTGGCGGGCTCACAGGAGGCCCGGCTGACCTTTGAAGTCAACAGGCGGCTGTGGCAGAATCTCTGCCGGGGGAGCTGGGCTTCTGAGGGAAACAGAAAGACTGCCTCCTCACTTCAAAGGGAAACCAGGCTGCAGGCTCTAGCCACCTTCTCCCCTTTCCACAGCTGCACGTCCTTTTGCCCAGAGGGCAGTTCAGAGGAGCAGGTCGCACCCGTCCAGCAGCTCAGATGACCAGCCTGGCCATGTCACAGGCCTGTGAAGGCGGCTCTGAGCCCTGGGCCTGCACCCACGGTGGCACTTCCATTGCCGCGAGGGCCCGGGACGGGCTGCAGGCAGACGCCGTCCACACGCTGACCCACGGCTCCAGATGCTGGGATGCAGGGACTCACATGGTCAGGCTGTGTCCAGTCGGGCCTGGCCTGTGGCTCTGTGGCCCTACTGTGTGCAGCTGCAAGTGCCCCGTGCACACAGTAGGGAGGTACGCCCATGAGGCACACGCCTCAGGCATTGCCAGTCTGCTTCTGCCTGGCCTCTGGTGACTCCATGCCCTCCGGCTTTCTCTCCACCGCATGGGTGGCTGGGCCTCTCTGTAGTTTCTCACCCCGGGGTGTCCCAGGGGTCCTCGTTGGTGCCTTGGCTCTTCTGTCACCTGACATCAACTCCCTCTGCTATTTTTCCTCTAAAGACACAGTGGTTTCTGTTGTTCTGGGCCGTGACCGGCAGAGGAAAGATGACAATTAAGCACTTAGAATGTACCAGCGACCCTTGTACATGTCACATGAATTCTCACAAGGGTAGAGATAGGGTTGATTATTGAGTCCATTCTGTAGATGAGGAAAATGAGGCTCAGAGATCTTAAATAACTTGTCTGAAAGAAACCTCCAAGTGAACTGCACGTGGAAACAACACAAGCTTTGGGGCAAATCTCATCTTACCCACTTCAGCTCTGTCTGCAGGCATGTTACTACTCTCTCCAAGCTCTGGCTCCTAATTCCAGAACACGTCCATCACTCTGCACAGAAACCTCGCATCCACTCCCTTCTGCTCCCAGCCACTGGAAACCACTGACCTGTTTCCTGTCTCTGTGAACGTGCTGGTGTTTTGTACAAGAGGCTGCATGCTCCTAAGGTCCAGCTCACAGGCCCCCGCTGTCCCTCTCACTTGGCGACACACCATCCACCTGTCACCCCGTGATGGGCCCCCCCCCCGTCCATCCAGCTCCAGGATGGGCCTCACCTGCGCCCTCTCCTCCACCCCATCCTCTTCAGGACTCAGCTGTCTGAGTCAGCTGGTCTGGACTTTTCCCGTGTTTATTAACGGGTCTGTCTGCCCCTACCCTGGCCCCACCTGGCCCCCGCTGCCCCATCCTCCTTCAGGACTCCTCACCCCTGGACTAGCCTCTCCCTGCATTTCCTGACGGGTCTGCGGCCCCCGGCCCGGTTCCCTCCACCCTGTCCTCAGCTGTAGAGTTGCGGAATCTGGCCTCCCCCACAGTGAAACCCTGCCCTAGGAACTCTGGCTGAGGACTGAGTGCAGCCCCTGACCTGCGCGTGTGAAGGACCCTCGCTGTGGCTCCCGGGCCTCCTCCCGTGCCAGCAGACCCGAATGTCTTGGCATTCCAGAACTCGCCATGTCACGTGCCTCTGTGGTGCCCACTCGGGACCAGGGGCGTGGGAGGCACAAGGCCGCAGACCTGTGCCCAGGCCCCTGTCTGCCCAGAACTCTTCTCCCTCCTGTTTCTTAAAAGACTCATGCTCACCTGTCAATAGTGGCTCAGCTGACCTGTTGTCTAGAAAGACTCCTGTGCCTGGGAGGCCCCCCCACCCGGCTCCTGGCTCCTGGCTCCTGGCAGTGGCAGCTCCTTGGCCCTGCATATGTCGCGTTTCCTCAGGGAAGTGTCATGGATCTGGCTTCCTTCTGTCTCCCTTCTCCTTACTGGACACTGACTTCTTCAAGGATCAGGGCTGGGTTCTATTTTTTAACCCCGGTGCTTAATACAATGTCCTCTGAATGAGTGAAAAATGAATAGATGAGTGAATGAACATGTGAATGAATGAAGACGTGTGACTCTGCATGTTCAACCCCCCTGCCTGGAGACACCTGCATGTTCTGTAAGATGCAAAGCAAATGTCACCACCTCTGGGAAGCCTTCCCTGACTTCTCTGTGGAATCAAGAGCACCATGACAAGTTTCTCTTAACTAAGGATCGCAGTATATCTACTACTGGGGCAAGAATCCTTTAGAAGAAGTGGAGTAGCCATCATAGTCAACAAGAGAGTCTTAAATGCAGTACTTGGATGCAATCTTAAAAACAACAGAATGATCTCTGTTCATTTCCAAGGCAAACAATTCAATATCACAGTAATCCAAGTCTATGCCCCGACCAGTAATGCTGAAGAAGCTGAAGTTGAATGGTTCTATGAAGACCTATAAGACCTTATAGAACTAACACCCCAAAAAGATGCCTTTTTCATTATAGGGGACTGGAATGCAAAAATAGGAAGTCAAGAGATACCTGGAGTAATAGGCAAATTTGGGCTTGGAGTACAGAATGAAGCAGGGCAGAGGCTAATAGAGTTTTGCCAAGAGAACGCATTGGTCATAGCAAACACCCTCTTCCAATAACACAAAAGAAGACTGTTGGTCTTCTTGGTGATGGACATCACCAGATGGTCAATACCAAAATCAGATTGATTCTATTCTTTGCAGCCAAAGACGGAGAAGCTCTATACGGTCAGCAAAAAAAAAAAAAAAAAAAAAAAAAAGACCGGGAGCTGACTGTGGCTCAGATCATGAACTTCTTATTGCCAAACTCAGACTGAAATTGAAGAAAGTAGGGAAAACCAGTAGACCATTCAGGTATGGCCTAAATCAATTCCCTTACGATTATACAGAGGAAGTGACAAATAGATTCAGGGGATTAGATCTGATAGATCTACTGATTAGATCTGTAGTGCCTGAAGAACTACAGGAGGTTCATGACGTTGTACAGGAGGCAGTGATCAAGATCATCCTCATGAAAAAGAAATGCAAAAAGGCAAAATGGTTGTGTAAGGAGGTCTTACAAATAGCTGTGTAAAGAAGAGATGTGAAAGGCAAAGGAGAAAAGGAAAGATATTTCCATTTGAATGCAGAGTTCCAAAGAATAGCAAGGAGAGCAAGCCTTCCTCGGTGATCAATGCAAAGAAATAGAGGAAAACAATAGAATGGGCAAGACTAGAGATCTCTTCAAGGAAACTAGAGATACCAAGGGAACATTTCATGCAAAGATGGGCTCAATAAAGGACAGAAATGGTATGGACCTAACAGAAGCAGAAGATATTAAGAAGAGGTAGCAAGAATACACAGAAGAACTATACAAAAAAGATCTTCACGACCTGGATAATCACAATGGTGTAATCACCCACCTAGAGCCAGACATCCTAGAATTCAAAGTCGAGTGGGCCTTAGGAAGCATCACTACAAACAAAGCTAGTGGAGGTGATGGAATTCCAGTTGAGCTATTTCAAATCCTAAAAGATGATGTTGTGAAAGTGCTGTACTCAATATGCCAGCAAATTTGGAAAACGCAGCAGTGGCTACAGGACTGGAAAAGGTCAGTTTTCATTCCAATTCCAAACAAAGGCAATCCCAAAGAATGCTCACACTACCGCACAATTGTACCCATCTCACACACTAGCAAAGTAATGCTCAAAATTCTCCAAGCCAGGCTTCAACAGTACATGAACCATGAACTTCCAGATATTCACGTTGGATTTAGAAAAGGCAGAGGAACCAGAGGTCAAATTGCCAACATTCGCTGGATCATTGAGAGTTCCAGAAAAACATCTACTTCTGCTTTATTGACTATGTCAAAACCTTTAACTGTGTGGATCACAACAAACTGTGGAATATTTGTAAAGAGATGGGAATACCAGACCACCTGACCTGCCTCCTGAGAAATCTGTATGCAGGTCAGGAAGCAATAGTTAGAACTAGACATGGAACAACAGACTGGTTCCAAATTGAGAAAGGAGTACATCAAGGCTGTATATTGTCACCCTGCTTATTTAACTTCTATGCAGAGTACATCATGAAAAATGCTGGGCTGGATGAAGCACAAGCTGGAATCAAGATTGCTGGGAGAAATATCAATAACCTCAGATACGCAGATGACACCACCGTTATGGCAGAAAGCAAAGAGGAACTAAAGAGCCTCTTGATGAAAGTGAAAGAGGAGAGTGAAAAAGTTGGCTTAAAACTCAACATTTAGAAAACTAAAATCATGGCTTCTGGTCCCATCACTTCACGGCAAATAGATGGGGAAACAATGGAAACAGTGAGACTTTATTTTTGGGGGCTCCAAAATTACTATGGATGGTGACTGTGGCCATGAAATTAAAAGACACTTGCTCCTTGGAAGAAAAGTTATGACCAACCTAGACAGCATATTAAAAAGCAGAGACTTTTTTTTCGGCAGCAAAGGTCCGTCTAGTCAAAGCTATAGTTTTTCCAGTAGTCATGTATGGATGTGAGAGCTTTCTTTATAGAAAGCTGAACAGCAAAGAATTGATGCTTTTCCACTCTGGTGTTAGAGAAGACTCTTGAGTCCCTTGGACTGCAAGGAGATCTAACCAGTCAATCCTAAGGGAAATCAGTCCTGAATATTCATTAGAGGGACTGATGCTGAAGCGGAAACTCCAATACTTTGGTCACCTGATGTGAAGAACTGACTCATTGGAAAAGACCCTGATGCTGGGAAATATTGAAGGTGGGAGGAGAAGGGGACGACAGAGGGTGAGATGGATGGATGGCATCACCGACTCAATGGACACGAGTTTGAGTAAGCTCTGGGAGTTGGTGATGGACAGGGATGCCTGGCGTGCTGCAGTCCATGGGGTTGCAAAGAGTTGGACACAACTGAGCGACTGAACTGAACTGAACTGAAGTGTCCCAGAAGAGCCCCACCCACTTAGGAGCTGTCTGAGGGCAGGCTCCGCCCTCTTCAACACGGTAGCCAGAGGGACATTTTTGGAACCCTGGTGAAAAGCTCCAAGCCGCCCAGGGCTCCTCCCGCAGAGCAGAGGGCCAAGTCCTCACCAGTGGCCACAGTCCCCTCTCTCACCCTCATCTTCCACTCCCCGCTCAGCCGGTCAGGCCCCGGACAGACTCTCGAGGGGCTGACACCTGCTATTTCCTCTGCCTGACATGCTCTCCGAGGCCTCCACGAGACTGGCCTCCTGGCCTTGTCCAGGCCTCCCCGCAGCCACTGTCATCACAGCCTTCACCCTGATGCTCCGGGTTTTTCCTGATGACTGTGTGTCTCCCCTGTGACAGCACAAACACCGCATGAGTTGTTGTCTGTTTTATTTATTCACTGCTGGGAACGAAAGTTTCCCCACCACCTCGAAGGCTGCCTGGTCAGCGGCAGGCACTCGATAAATGTTTGTTAAATGAATAAATAAATGAATCTCTGTGTGCCCATGACTCAGTCTGGGGGGCTGGTTTTTCAATTCTCAATGAACATTTGCTGGATTTGAATAGAAACTTGAAAACATAGCGGTGGAGCTTCGGGGGGCAGATGGGCAGGACAAGGGCTGGCGGCACGAGCCCCTCGGGCAGAGTCCCCCTGGCAGACCACCCCCAGGCACGAGCCCACCTCGGTAGGGCCCCCCGGGCAGAGGCGAAACAGCCTCTCAGAGGCACAGCGGCCGGCCGAGAGGGAGGAGGTCCCCGAGCCGTGTGAGGGTCCCGGGAGAGGCTGTGCCCTCAGGCAGGACAGTGGGAGGACCTGGCTCTCTATTGGAAGGTGTTTTCACTTAGCAGGTTGAGCAGATTCCCACAAGGCCAGGCGCCAAAATAACAGCCGAATGAATGAATGAATCCTCGAGTCCTTGAGCTGAGCACTGTAAACACACTCATTCCCAACAAGTGTTTGCTGGCTGAACAAGAACTGAAGAAAACACAGGCCAGCAGGTGGGGAGCGATGGAGGCAGGAGAGGGAGGGCGAGGACCTGAGGGTCCCTGCCACCCCAGACCTGAAGCCGCCTGCTTTCTGTGTTTACTGAGGATAACACAGACAGAAACGCTAAGAGCAGCCTGACGGGTGTATGTCCACACCTGTGTGACCACCCCCAGCCCGAGGTGCAGACCGTGTCCACACCCCGGAGGTTCCCCGCCCCCGTCAGCTCCACAAAGGGAGCCACGTGCCGACCTGCCTCACCCAGGGTGAGTTCTCCTGCACGTGATCTTGACGTGAATGAGGCAGACGGGGTCAGACTCTGCTTCTCCATCTGCCTTTTGTGAGCCGGGAGTCACCACGTGAACGCCAACCATCGCAATCCGGGTGTGAACGCGGGCTGGCAGGAGGCCCCCACCGCGCACGTGGGCTCCAGGGTTTGAAGTGCACGTTACTGCCTCCGCCGGGGAGCTGTCTTGAGCAGAACAATTTCCACCTTCTTTGAGGAGAGCGCCCCATCTTAAGAGCCACCCTCAGTCTGACAGCTGAATCGTTCCTTTCCGGGCTGCATGAGTCAGACCCAGGGCCCAGCATCGTGCTCTGTTCTGTCACGATGCTGTGCCCACCTCTTCCGAGAAGCCCGCCGTGCCAGCCTGGCCCACAGCCAGCAGCCGGCACTCATGGGCTGCACCGGGGGGATGGTCTCACTCCGCCTTCACACCCCACCTGTCAACCCCCTGGCCCCAGCAGCGTCAGCGTGGGCCCTGTGTCCCAGAGTTGCTGCAGCAGGTCTGGGGTCTTTACCAGACCCCGAGCCTCCCTCAGTCTCTCCCCACATGCAGCAGCCATGGGGCTGTGAGCTCTGGGCAGGAGAAGAAGCTGGGGACGGGTGGGAGCAGAGCCTGGGCTCCATGCGCTGGCCGTGTCCCTCCCGGGAAGCCCACCTCGGCCTCCCCCCTGCCCAAGGGGCTGTATCTGAGTGCAGCCACATGGACAAAACGGACCACGCGAACCACCTACACATGAGAGACATCGGAGGTCACAGCTCAGTGATGAGGAGAGGAGCCTGGGGCTAAACTGCAGGGCCTGAATCCTGATGTCAACACCTGCTGGCTCTGTGGCTTCAACGCAGTTGCTCAACCTCTCTGTTCCTCAGTTTCCTCATGCGTACAATGGAAGCAGGGACAGCAACTCACGGGTGCTGAGGACTAACTACACCAGTCTGTGCATCTGTCCATCTCGTGCTGGGGACCGTTCCTGGCACACAGTAAAGGCCGCATAAGTAATAGCTCAAGCTATAACTGCTTGACAAATAATTAGTTGAATGAAACCATGGCTGTGACGAGGCTTAGATAACACACAGAGAGTCCTTGAGATGATACACGGCATGCTCGGGGCACCGTGAGTGCCCAGCAGGTATCCGCTCTTATCTGAAAATATTCGTGCTTTGGCTCTTACACAGAGAAGCGAGCTGGAGGGTGTGGGATGGACACGCAGGGGGCGGGGGGCACAAGTGCGCTGTTAGGACTGAGCAGGGCTGGCCCGGCCGCCGTCTTGCTCGCGGGCGTCTCGGCATTCTACCTCCATAAGGGGAGGGTCTCCTACGTGTCTTTGGGCCCCAGCACCTCGCAGAGCACTCTGCACTGGCGGGCACATTCCAAAGGCTTGTTGATTGACAGCCAGAAATGAGCTAGAGAAAGCACCCCATTTAGAGACACAAGTAAACCAGGTCGATTTCCTTCCCCATCCTCCAGGGATGGGGAGATAGAAGGCGGGCCTACACACGCCTTCTGAGAGGATGAGGGCTTTTAAGACTGAAGATGAGGGCTTTGTTTTCAGCTCCAGGAAAGACTGAACAAGGAGGAACAGGCATCATCATGAAAGGCCCAGAGATGCTGATGAGATTTGAGAAATAACTAGCTCAAGTACTGGCCATCTCGGCCAGCAGATGGCTGGACATGCACCTCACTCTCTGCCTACTGTCCACTGGCATTTTTATCCTAACCACAACGGCCGCTCATGGCTAAGAGCCGCGTTAATGAGCAGTGTGTTCCATGCCTGACTCTTTGTGATTCCATGGACTGTAGCCACAAGGCTCTTCTGTCCATGGGATCCTGCAGGTAAGAATACTGGAGTGGGTTGCCATCTGCTTCTCCCGTTAATGAGCAGTGAGGATCATTAACTTGGCAATGGGGGCCCCTGGAAGCTGATACCCCAGCATCGACTGGCATTTGGGGGTCGGTGGCCGCACTGGCATAAAGAGCAGGGTGTGGGGGGGGGTGGAATGGAGGCGGCACAGGTCAGAGTGGACTCCACCTTCCCTGCAAGACCCCCAGGCAAAGACCTTTTCTAAAGAATTTACACTAATGGAATTGGCAATGGAAAAAAGTTGAGACAGAAGAATTCTTTATTTTAAAGCATTTGAGGATTTTTTTTATTTTTTTGGTGCAACGAAGCATGCTTAAACTTGCCACGGGGTGATTTTTCAGGGAAAAAAACAAAAAGCAAGCATCTTCTGTTCAAACTTCATTGGATTCATATTTAAAGAAACTTTGGCCAGTCTGGCTCAGGCATGAAAGTGCCTCCAAAGAAAGATTTCATGGTAGAGGTTTTATATTAAGGACTTGGTTTTACCTATGCAATAAAAGTTTGTACGAGCATCCATCTGGGTTTGCTTGCCTTTCACTTACTGTTGTGGTCACTTTGGGCACTTTTATTATGTGAGGTGGATTTCTAGGAATGGAAACCCAGTGTGCAAATTGTGCTTATAGGAAATAAAGATTTGATGGTAGATGGCTCGGAAAGGCTTTCATCCAGGAATCAGTTTGGTTATAAGTCAGGGGTCACCTGGGATAAAACACTGACACAAGGTGACTGGCACGCCGCCTGGGACTGTTCTGGATGCGCTTCCGAAGAGAGAAAGCAGACGCCCTGGGTGTCTGGGAGCCCACGGGGCGTCCACCTGCCCGCTGGCTGCAGACTGGCCCGGGGCTTCGGAAAACTGTGTCATGTTTATGTACCGCACTCCCAACATGGTAGAAAATCAGAAAAAGACAGAAGGAGATAAGATAAACCACTCAGAGTTTCCATGATCATCATTAAAAAAAAATTCTGATGAATTTTTTCCCAAGATTCTTTTCAGGCCTCACAGAACAGCAAGAGCCACACTCACATCTATTTGCACAGATGACCTTTAGAGGCCTCCTATCTGTGGGTTTTTGACTCACTCAATTTGCTATTTAATAGAGTTCTCCTCATGTTTAATAACCCTCCTAATAATCACAGAGTTAAAAGAATACATTTTTATCTAGTGAATGTCTCAAGAACTTTCAAAAGACTGCCTTGAACAGGAAGAGGGAGAGGGCTTGTAAGCTTTAAATATGGCAGACAAGAGAGGGAAAGGGAGAAATAATTAGAAATACAAGTTAGAAAGAAAGAAAGGGAACCGGGTGGGGGTGGGGGAGGATGGGCTGGGAGATGGGCAGGAACCAAGGAGCTGGGTTTGGAGGACGGGGTGATGGGGGGACAGTGGGGGTGAAGGAGCCCAAACAAGGACCTGGGGCCACATCGCAGATGGACACCGAGTGGGAGGGGGTGCTGGCCGGCAGTGGGGGGCAGGCCGGGTAGGCAACGCCCCAAGAAGCAGACCACCAGGGCCACGGCCACAGGGACAAGGGGCCCCCAAGATGGGAGAGGGAAGACCCTCCAAATGGTTAAGCCCATGGGGACTCTCCAGCCCCAGGCATCTGGCCTTGACTCACAGGCAGGAATCCGTGGGCAGAAAGATAACAAAAGCTATTTTTCATGCAAGAGGAGTTGGACATCAGGAAAAATCAGAGCCCCTTTGTATGACATGCCAAACTGCTGAAGCGAGAGGATGTCTCGGGTGAGGGCTCGGATGAGAGCGGGGACGGCACACTCGCCCCGGGGAGCCAGCCCTCAATGTGGGTTTGTTATCGGCCGGAAGCAAGCGTGGGGTGTCCCCCTCCTGCCGCACGGCCAGACGAGCTGGTGACACGGCCTTGGCTGGACTGCCCGGCCCCTGGAAGGAAGCCTGGGTGTCCTGAGATGTCCCCGGGGAGTCTTAGGGGAGCCATGGTCTCCTCCCAGCTAGCCGTGTGGTCTAGGGGCTGGAGGTGAGCCGGGCTCCCTCCTCGAGACCCACCCTCACGGGGCCCCCATTGGGCCACACCCAAGCACCAACACCTCTGCTCAGCTCCTGCCAGCAGATCTGCCCAGTAGGTGTTATTAATGTACGCATTTTACAGAGAAAGCAACTGAGGCTCAGAGAGAAGGCAATGGCTGGTCACAGGGCTCACTGCCAGTGGGAGGCAGAGTTGGATTCAAACCCTGACTCACTCTGGGCCCCGCACCTCACGTCCACCAGCACGTCTTCCAAGGAGCCACCCAGATGCTAGAAATCTCAAATCTACTGCGAGGCAGGTGCGTGCAGAGCCCCGTCTGTTTCCCATCTATCCCCCTGACAACCCTGAGACAGGCCGTTGCAGAAGCGCAGGCGTGTTCTGAGGCTCTGTCCTCACTGCTTCCTCTCCTCCTGCGGGTCCCCAGGACCAGACAGCAAGCTCCTGGGGCCGTGCGGTACCCACCGAGCCCAGCACAAGTCCAGGCCTCAGCAGGGGCCCACGACGGCCCAGGGTGCGCTCTTCACTCTCTGAGGAGGTGCCAGCCCCGTATTCGTGGGGCCAGGGGAGAAACACGAGTGGCAGCTCCAGCCTCCCCTGCTCCGCAGGCCAGCCGCCGCCTCCCTGCAGCCTCAGAGCCCAGCTCCCCTGTCCCCCCTTCTCCCACCAGTAATCCGGGGGGGCGGGGGCGGAGGGGGCATCCAATGCAAAGTGAAAATCTGGGTTCTCCTCTTCAAAAATGATCAAGAATGTTCTGCTGGTGACGACCTGTTACTGGGGCTTGGGGTCTTTCCAGGCCAGTCTTGATGTAAAATGTTCTGGGCTATGCCCCCCTACTCCACCATCTCTGCCCGCCCTAAGCTAAGAGCGCCAGCGTTTCAGGATCTAAGAACACTTCGTATACCGCCTCACGCATATAAAACCACATGAGAAAGCCTGTGCGCTGCTATTCTATCTGGAACTTTGGTTCAGAAAATACAAAGATCCCACTGCTCTCTGTCCCACGGGGGAACCGGAGGCGCTGGGTCCGCAGTCGCGGCCTGACGTCCTGTCACAGGATGGATGGCGGAAGCCCCGCCCCTCTGCCCGGGGCGGGGGAGGGGCAACCCTCTGACCTGCCCACCGGAAGCCTCCCGTCCCCCACCCCGGGGCAGTCCTCCTTGGTTCTGCATCTTAGGGAATGGCTCCACTGTCTGGGGGTGTCGACTGCTGTAACTCCATTTTACAGATGAGAAAACGGAGGCTCAGGGAAGCCAAGCAACTTGCCCAAGGTTACAGAGCTGAAACGGCAGAGCAGGGTGCCAACACAGCTCTCTCTGACTCCCTCCGCACCCCCAGCCTTCCTATCGGGCATCGCGCGGACTTGGGTCAACCCCTGCCCTGAGTCTTCCTGACCGCGAAGCCCCTGTGGGACCTGTCAGGTGCCTGGGGCTTTGCAGACGGGGAACGAGCCTGACGTCGTCCCATCGACAGCCATCGACCTGGGGGTGACGTGACCTGGTTTACTTTCTTACAAGGTCTTCCTGGCTGCGTGTGGAGAAGGGCTCGTGCGGGGGCAGGCGAGCTGGTCAGGACTCTCCTTGGGGAACCCAGGTGAGAAATGACAGAGGCGGGAGCCAGCTGGGGGCTGTAAGGAACCCGGCAGGAATGTGGGAGGGAAGGGGTCTGACCTGGTCTCTGGTGGCCGGCCCTGGGCTGAGCACACAGCAGGTCACCAGTGCTTCCTGAGAATCAGTGGTTGAGTGGGTGGGAGAGGGGCCAGCTGACGCTGGAGGTGGGAACACGCAGGAGCGCAACCGAGGGCAAGGCTGCCACCAGCGTGCAGGTCCTCGCTGAGTGTCAGGGTGAAAAGAGGCCAAGCCAAGTGTTTCCAGGAAAATGAGCCTGAAATCCTGTACCCTCTGCAGGGCCTCCGTGGAGCAGAGCAGTCCCCAAGTGACCTCTCATTGGAAAGTCACACAACCTGGGGGGTGGAGGGGAGGACAGGAGAGGATAGAAGGAAGAGGAGGAAGAAAAGGTTGGAGGGAGGGGGGAGGAAAGAGGGAGAATAGAGGGAAGAGGGAGACAGAGGTAGAGAGGAGGGAAGGTGGGGGAGGGATGATGGAGGGAAAATGGAGGGGAGGATGGAGGGGAAGGTGGGGGAGGGATGATGGAGGGAAAATGGAGGGGAGGATGGAGGATGGGAGGATAGAGGGAGGAGGGAGAATGGAGGAGAGGATGGAGGGAGGGAGGGATGAGGGAGGATGGGATGATGGAGGGGAGGATGGAGGATGGGATGATGGAGGGAGGAGAGAGGATGGAGGGGAGGAGGGAGGAGGATGGAGGAGAGGATAAGGGAGGAGGGAGGGAGGATGGAGGGAGGAGGAAGTGGAGGATGGAGGGGGGGAGGGAGGAGGAGGGAGGATAATGGAGGATGGAGGGTAATGGAGGATGAAGGGGGATGGAGGGAGGAGGGAGGGGAGGAGGGGAGGAGGAGGGAGGATAATGGAGGATGGAGGGGAGGATGGAGAAAGATAGAGGAGGATGGAGGGAGGATGGAGGGAGGAGGATGGAGGGAGGGGAGGAGGGGGAGGAGGGAGGATAATGGAGAATGGAGGGGAGGATGGAGGGAGGGAGGGAAGGGGAGGTGAGAGGGGAGGGGAGGAGGGAGCGGAGGAGGGAGGGAGGAGGGAGGAGGAGGGAGGATAATGGAGAATGGAGGGGAGGATGCAGGAGGATGGAAGAGGGGAGGGGAGGAGGGAGGGAGGAGGGGGAGGATGGAGGAGGGAGGGAGGATGGAGGAGGGAGGGAGGATGGAGGATGGAGGGGAGGAGGGAGGGGAGGAGAGAGGAGGATGGAGGCGAGGATGGAGGCGAGGATGGGGAGGAGGGAGGGGAGGAGGGAGGGTTAGGGTTAGATGGAGGAGAGGATGGGGAGGATGGAGGGCAAGAGGGAGGGAGGAGGAAGGGAGGAGGGAGGAGGATGGAGGGAGGATGGAGGATGGAGGGAAGGATGGAGGAGGATGGAGGAGGGAGGGAGGGAGGATGGAGGGGAGGAGGGAGGAGGATGGAGGGGAGGAGGGAGGGAGGATTAGGGAGGGAGGATGGAGGCAGGATGGAGGGAGCATGGAGGGAAAGAAAGGTATCATTTGCCAACCTGACAGCCCAGCTATCAGAGGCTCCAGGAAGTCAGGGTTAGGATACATAAGCCTGTCCAGATGTTACCGGCAGAACTAGGAACAGGCACAGGTCTCCTGACTCCTACCCTGATGTTTCCACTCCCAGTCCCTTGTCCTCCTCTGTCCAGGCCCTATTGCATGATACTGGAGTTCCCAGCTGCAGCCTTGGTGCCCGCCAGGAAACAGGAGGGGGGACATGTGGCCTGGGTAACTGCCATCACCCCCTGGATGTGGCCTTGGTGCTAGACCGTATTTCAGCTCTTAATTGAGGGCCCTTGGATTCTGATTTTATGGTTCACAGAAGCCATTCAGCATGGTTCTGCCTCTGAGAGGGGATGAAACAGCACCACGCTCTACATGGGCCTGAACATCCCAGGGATGCTCAGCTTCTTCCATTCCTAGACCCTGGAGGCCAGTGAGCCAACCTGGGGCCCCACTCAGCTTAGCTGCAAAGGCTGGGTGACTTATTTTTTCTGGGAAAACTTCCAAGTTTGAGGAAATAAGGAAATAAGGGGAAGGCAAGGTGGTGCAGTGGTAAAGAATCTGCCTGCCCACGTAGGAGACGCAGGAGATGGGGGTTCGATCCCTGGGTCAGGAAGATCCCCTGGAGGAGGAAATGGCAACCCACTCCAGTATTCTTTCCTGGAGGATCCCATGGACAGAGGAGCCTGGGGGGCTACAGTCCATGGGGTCGCAAAGAGTCGGACACAACTGAGCACACACACGCACCATCTGCTTTGCAAAGACCCTGGAGCTCCGGGTCAGGTGGACCCCAGCCTCATCCTGACTCCTCAGGGGCCTTTGAGATGCCAAGGGGCACGACGGCAGAGAAAGGCCCAGAGGGAGTGAGTTCCCTTCATCCTGCTGGATGCCCAGCCAGGTGCCAGCCAGCCGTCGGGGGGAGGCTGAGCAGACAGAGCCCTGACCAGGCAGCCCCCACCTGCTTCTGCTCCCACTCCGTCACTAAGGAGCTGTGTGGCCTCAAGCAAGGCCCCCTCCCTCTCCCGCCTCACTCTCCTTTGCTTGCAGAGTGGAGGGATCTGGCCACACCAGCCACGCCCCCAGGCAGTTGACTGACCCACCTGCAATTCATCACTCATCAAAGGGAATGGGGCCGGGTACCATTCATACCTCCAGTCACCTAAAGCGGATGCTGGGCTGTCCCCCCGCAGAGATGCTCTCTGCCCTCCACTGACGCTCCAAGTGTTTTCTCGAAGAAGAGAAATAATGGAGTTCCTATCAGGTACCGGGCATCAGGTATGCTCCTGCCCTGAACCTAAATGACGCCTCCCTTGGAGCAGAGGTCTCCACGGGGGCAGCTCTGCCTGCTCCTCTCCCCAGCACCCAGGAGGCGTCTGGCAAAGTCTGCAGACAGTTTGGTTCTCACGCTTGGTGGGTGGGGGATGTAAGTGGCTTCCAGTCAGTCAAGCCAGAGATGCTGCTGAGCCATCCACACTCACAGGGCCTCACAGCGAAGAATGAGCCGGCTCAGGGGGTCCTCCAGCCCCTCCATCCCCAGTCTTGCCCGTCTCCTCCTGGAAACGCCCCCTCCAACCCTTCTCAGACAGCTCCTTCCCATCCCCTTGACCAACGGCCACCCTCCTCGGCCTCTTCCAGCACGCAGCCCCGCACACACACTGTTTATATCAAACAGTCATCAGTCCCTGGAAGTGTCAGCTGCCCGTTAGAATGGCAGCTCCCACCCCCGACAGCAGATGCTTTGTGAGCAGGGGTGGCGTGAGTGGACGAAGCCCTGGACACGTGTGCCCGGCAGGCTGGGGACACACCCTTCTAGGTGTGGTGAAAGTGCAAGTGTCAGTCGCTCAGTCGTGTCCGACTCTCTGTGACCCCACGGACTGTAGCCCACCAGGCTCCCCTGTCCATGGGGTTCTCCAGGCACGAGTACTGGAGTGGGCTGCCATGCCCTTTTCCAGGGCATCTTCCCGACCCAGGGATAGAACCTGGGTCTCCCGCGCTGTGGGCAGCTTCTTTACCATCTGAGCTGCCAGGGAAGCCTCTGTGTGCTGAGAGCCACTGAACTAAGTCATCTTGAAGGCTTTCCACCTGGAGAACCAGCTTCTTGTGGGCTCAGGTCTAGGCCATGTGGAGCCTGGTTCCACCTGCAGGCTGTGGGCGGGGCTCTCTGGGGCTCGAGTGGCAGAAGGCCAAAGGTGGGAGGAATGTTCCAGATCAATCAGGTCCCACTTCCAGATGAGGAGACAGAGGCTGCCAGGCTCTCTGACACCCTGGATCTGATGACCTGAGGTCACTTCCTACTCTGGGCTTCTGTTACTATGTCCTAGAAGCCCCCAGAGTCCTGGCCATCTGGATGGACACTGGAGATTTATTTTAAAGGGTGGTTCATTTCCTCCTGAACCTTTCAGAAGCCCCTGTCAGGGAGCGCCTCCAATGCCAGGTCTGCGGTGAGACCATTAAGCCAGGCTGGGGTCCACCAGGAACCCCAGCTTCTCTTCTCTAAGTCAGCCGGTTCCAGCTGGGCTTTTCTTGTCAGAAAAGTGAAAGGAGTGAAGGACAGAGGAGGATGGAGAGAAGGGCATGAAGGGAAGGCAGACGTGAGAAGGGCTGCCAGGGCCCCTTGTGTGACTGGAGAATAGGCACCTGACAGGAGGAGACGACTCACTGGAAAATACCCTCATGCCGGGAAAGACTGAGGGTAGGAGGAGAAGGGGGTGATGGAGAACGAGATGGTTGGATGGCATCACCAACTCAATGGACATGAGTTTGAGCAAGCTCCGGGAGATGGTGAAGGACAGGGAGGCCTGGTGTGCTGCAGTCCACGGGGTCACAAAGAGTCCTGACTTCAGTCAGACAGGACTGAACAAGAACAACCAGCTACATAGCAGGGAGAGAAGGAAGAACACCGTCAGAGAAGGAGAGAACACCGTCAGAGACTGCGTCCTCCCCAGACCCATGCTGACGCTCTGCCCTCAGTGGTACTTGGCGGTAGGGCTCTGGGAGGTGAGCTGATGCATGAGGTCGTGAGGGTGGGGTCCCCACAAGGGGGTCAGTGTCCTCGGGATAAGGGAGCAGAGCAGAGAGCTCTCCCCGTCCTGAGTACACAGGAAGGGGTGGCCGCTAGCGAGGTAGGAAGCAGCTCTCACCGGGAACCGAACTGCCCAGCACCGTGGTCTTGGGCTTCAGCCTCCAGAGCTACAAGAAACAACGCCTGCGGTTTGAGCCGTTTGGCCGACCGCACTCTGTGACAGTAGCCGAGCTGACTCAAACAGCGCCGGCCTCGTCTGTGTGGTTCAAGCACAGGGTCCCCCCACCACCCCCCGCCCCGCCGGCAGGCAGAAAGTTGGGCCCGCCTGTTCAGCCCCAACCGTATCCGTACGTGGGCAGGCACCCTGACACCCAGGGGCTGGGGCCATCTTAACCCTCTCTTCCACCCCATCAAAGGCAGATCTTGAAGACTTACACTGCAGAGTTTCTGGGAGTTACACAGACTAATGTCAGATCCCAGAGGCTGGTGTGATGGCTGTTAGAAGCAACCCTGAGGGGACCAGAAGGCGCCGTGGGCCAGGGTCCGGCTGGTGAGCTGGGCGCTGTGGGCAGGCCTGTTCTCTGCCCGCACCCCCGGTACTGGCTGGACAGGCTGCCCGTGAGTCAGTGCAAGAGAAGACGGATACAAACCCAGACAAGCACCCAGGCCGCTTCCCGGCCTGGAGCAGGGTGGGGAAAGGACGGTATTCAGATCCAAACCTCCCTGAGCAGATCCGTGTCAGGAGCGTGGTGTAATGCAGGGCTTCCTGCTGACGCGCCGAGAGAAGGTTCCCGACGCAAGAAGCGCATCCCTGGGGAAGTGGGCCTGGGTGGTGGGCCCGGGGCAGTCATCCCTAGGTGGTCCTCCCTGGCTGGCCACCCCCGCCCCTGCCCTGGGGTGGTGCTGACACGTCCTCTTCCTCGGTGTGCGTGCTGAGTGAGGTCTGGGTCCCTGGTGTGAGAGGTGCTGCCTGTGGTGGGGTGGGAAGGAGTGCAGGGCCCAGGGTCTCCCCACCTCCCCGGCAGGTGCCTGGGACAGGCTGACACGAAGCAGGCACCCAGGCTGCCGTCTGGAGGTGTGCTGTGGGTGTGCTGGGCAGTCCTTCTACAGGGACCTGGCAGACGCGGGGGCTGCTCCCGAGGCTGAACTCTGCCGGGACCTTTATCCTGGGCCCGGAGCTCCCCTGATGGCACCACAGTGACCGGGTCCCTCCCGCATCCAGCAGCTCAGCATGGTTGCGGGCGCTTGGCCAACACGAGCTGCTACACTCGGAAACCAGAGTCTCCTCTTCTCTGAGTCTACGTGAGGCTCCCCCCTGCCCCTGTCCCAAGCTCATCGCACACGCTCCAGAGCGCTTGTTTCTCTTCTACACCTCGTCTGATTGTAGGACACACTAGAGACTGAACAAATGTGGGGTGCTGGTAGCTTTATGGAAAAGCCCTCAAAGACTTGTTACTCCTTTCCCACATCCCCAGTACTGGGCTGAGAGTCAGCAAAGACACAAAGAAGGAAGAGGGTGGAGGTCCAGGGGACAGAGGGAGTGGGTGGCTGGTTGTGCAGGGAACAGGCTGGTCCCCAACATGGTGGGAAGAGAGAGAAGAGACAATGTGTGTGTCACCCAATTTGTGTATCAGTGAACATTCTCACTTCCAAATGTTTTCATGCTGCCACAAGCCAGTCTCAGAGCTGGGCTCCTCCACTGGGTAGTCAAGTGTAACTGTGTGCTCAGTCGTGTCTGACTCTCCGCGACCCCATGGACTGTAGCCCACCAGACGCCTCTGCCCATGGCATTTCCCAGGCGAGAATACTGGAGTGGGTTGCCATTTCCTTCTCCAGGGGATCTTCCCAACCCAGGGATCAAACCCTCATCTCCTATGACTCCTGCAGTGGCAGGCAGATTCTTTACCACTGTGCCACCTGGCAGGTACGTGGTTCTATTTTTAATGGGAACCCAGCAGAAGCTTGGAGAAGGGCAGGATGACACGGTAGGAAGAGCTTTGCGGTGAGACGACCCAGTGCCCAGGGCAGGCGCTCGCCTCTGCTGCAGAGAGCGCCGTCAGGGCTGCGATGAGCATGCTGTGTGGTAACACACACAACGTGCACGAGAGGACTGTGACGCTTGTCTGCTACAGGGGCCGTGGGGAGCCCAGGCTTTGGGGGCGGAAGACGGGATGTCTGCGTGGTGAGGTGGGGGTAGCAGTGTTCTGCACGCGGTCCTGCCAGACGGTGAGGACGCCTGAGGAACCGGGGGCGGGGCTCTCCTGCCCACAACATGCTCCCTGGGAAAGAACCAGGATGCTGACCTGCTGCTTGGGAGGTGGCAGCAAACCCTTCAGGGCCCCACAGTCACAACTGGTGTTTTATTAGCTACCTGCTGCAGCCTTTCTTCAGTTTCAGCTTAGAGCGTTGAGCTTTTCATTTTTCCCCATGTAACGCTTTGGGGAACTTTGCTAGAAAGCAGGTGGAAATAATGCAGTGTAGCCAAACAAGCCAAATATTGAGGAGACCATGTCTCCAGGGAGTGCTGGCGGGGTCTCAGCCTGAATGCTCACTGGCAGGGTGTTGGGGAGGTCATAGGAGGCGGAGGCTGTTGGACTCCACAAAGTGCTTTTAGAAGATAAGCTGTCAGTTTTCGCCTGGGCTGACGGACTGTCAGGATGATTCGAGCGCACCGAGGAATCCTGAGCGAGCCCTTCCAGCCCTGAGTGGGTCCAAGGACATCCTGGCCCTTGGGGGTGGGCTGGTTTGGCCCCCAGGACCCCTGAGCTCCTGGAGGTAACAGAGGCAGTCCCGCTCTTTCAGTAAAGTCCCCCAGATGGCAACACCCCACCCTCCCTCTGCCAGTGGAGCCAGCTGCCCAGATCAGCTTGGGGCTCTCTTGATGAACATCGAGTGCAAACGGCTCGAGGCAGCTGGCAAGATGCTAAGTGCAGCATCAATCCTAATTAGGATGAGAAATTAATAAAGGAGGCATGCGAGCCAGTCTGCAGAGGCCAGGCTTGCCGGCGTGGAGAAGCAAGTTCCAGTTTTCAACAGGGAAACTGGAAGGCCTGGGGTCAATGCGTGGGTGTGGGTGACAACAGGGGGATGACTTAACAGGACCATGTACATACACGGCACCCAGCAGAGCCTGTGAGTTAGAGCTCGGGTGCCGGCAGCCTTGTTCTGTGTCTAACTCAGGTGCTGTGACGTGGGTGCGTCCTCCAGATGACAGGAGTAGGTGTTTGCGATCTGAGCAACTGCACCCCAGGAATGATGTTTTTCAAAAGAAAAGAGGGGGCGTCATCGTGAGCTCATAGATCCTTCCGGGGCTTTTCTGGGGCTGTTTCCCAAACTATTGATTGCACATTCCGGCTCTCAGAAGACTCCACTCTGCCCTGGCAATAAGCTTCAGGCTCAAAGGGCAAAGCAGCCTGGGCTGGAAGGGGGTGTGTGTGTGTGGGGGGGGGGGGGGCTGGTGTGGGCTGTGGGGGGCAGAGGAAGCGGGAGAGGAGGGCGGGATTCCAGAAGAGAACAGGCAGGATGCGGAGGCGCAAGGCCGCCTCACCTGGCCACCCTTCTCTACACGGCCTCCGCGACCACGACCCCAAAGCCAGAAGGGCCACCTCTTCCCGAGCTCCGCCTCCTCCGCGAAGACCCAGCCAGGCCGGACTCTGCGCCAGGGGCTGAGGGGCTGGGTCCGCAGGCAGAAGTCGGGCTGAGGGAGAACTTCCCGACCCCCCCGAGGACGGAGCGAACACACGGGAAGGTTACGGGGAAGAAAGAGGAGACTGTTCGAGGATCGTGGGCAGGAACCCTCCCCCAGCTCCTCACCCCTTTTCCGACCTGAAAGCCCAGACCGAGCGGGGACCGTCCACAACCCGGCTGGGACCCCGCCGCCCGACGGCCACCTGTTAGTGAAAGTTCCGCAGCGGGGCCGGCGGGAGGCGCTCCGCTCCGGCGCACGTCGCCATTGGCGGGATCCCCGGAGGGAGCGGTCCCCACTGCCCGGGGGCACTCAGTCCCGGCCCCCAGAGCCATCCATCCTTACGACACCCACTAGCCTGCCCGCCGCGCTCCTGGGGGCGCAGCGCCGCGTCCCTCCGGCCCCGCCCGGCGGCCACGCCCCTTCAGGCCTCCCCTGGTCCGCGCGGGTGCTTGCAGACCCCGGCCTCGGGACCTGCTCGGGCGGCTAAGTGACACTCCCCTCCACTCCCCTCCCCACCGAGCGGGCAGGAGCGGCCAGCGGTCCAAGGAAGAGTACTTGGCGGAGCAAGGTCTCGGCAGGCATCAGGCTCGAGCGACCAGGGTCTCCCAGACCCCCTCGGAGCCCAGCCCCCACTCCCACCCCTCGGCGGGGCCCGGAGCGATCTCCGAGCGGCCCTCGCGCTCCCCGCCCCCGGTCGGCCCCGCCCCAGGATGGCCAGTTCCCATAGCAATCGCACAGACACCGGTTGCCAAGCAACCTCTCCCCCTCCTCCTTCCCCTCCTCTCGCGTCCGCTCCCCCCAGCCTCAGCCTCCTCCCGCCCCCTCGCCAGCCGCCACCTCCCCTGGGGGCCCCGGCGCGGCCCCTCGGGATCTCTCTGGTCTCGGGCTGCGCGCGCGCGCGTGAGTTCCTGTGTGTTTCATTGTGTCAATGTGCGAGGGGGTGTGCGTGTGCCGGTGGAGAGTTTGTGGGATCCGTGTGTTGGGGGGTCCCCAGTGGCCGCGAGGGGACCCGCCCGCTCGCTCTGGCTCCTTTGTGTCTCTCGCGGAGCCAGTGCCGCGCCCACCCGTTCCCGGTCGGCGCCCGGAGCCGGGGGTGTGTGTGCGCGCGTGTGTCCGGGCGCGCGCGCGGGGTGGGGGGGGCCGGGCCGGCCGTACCTTCGATGCAGCACACGCGCCACAGCCCCGAGTGGGTGAGGTCGCCGCGGGTGCGGCGGGGCGGGGGCCCGTCGTCCATTGTCAGGTTGGTGCCGTTGCAGATGTGCGCGCTGGAGTAGAGCCAGTAGTCCGTGCCGATGGCGATGGCCATGAGCGAGAAGGCGGCGAAGGCTCCGGCCGTGGTCAGCAGCGTCTGCAGCCCGCGGTCGCATCGCACCATGGTGGGCGCCTCATAGCCCGCCGCCCGCCGGCCCGGCCCGCCGCGCCCGCCCGCCCTGCTCCCTCTGCGCGCCGCGCCGGGGGCGCCGGGGCTGGGGGCCGAGGCCCGGGGGGCGGCGCCGCGCCGCGCGCTCCGGCCGCGCCGGGGCTCAAACTCCGAGGCGCGGCGGCGAGTGCGGGCTGCGCGGGCCGCCGGGCGGGCTGGCGGCGGCGACCGGGGCTCCTCCCTCTCGGCCCGCCCTCCCCGCGCGGCCCGCGCCTCCGCCCCGCGCCCTCCGCGCCGCCGCCGCCGCCGCGCTCCAGGCCCGCGCCTAGCCGCTCGGCGCCGCCCCTCGAGCCTCGGCCCCGCCGGGCGTGCGCTCCCGGCTCTGCGCGCCCCCCTCCCCGCCTCTCCGCGCTCGCGCCGGCCTCTCTCCCCGGCTCATTCACATCCCGAGAGCGAAGGGAGCCACGGTCCGGTCCCTAGGAGGAGCGCGGGGAACCGGCGTTGCTAGCCTCCCCGCTTTCCCAGCCCAGGACACCCCATCTTCCTTAAATGGCCCTGAGGACTCTTTAATAGTGGGGAGTGTGCGCGCGCGCGCCTGTATCCCTCGATTCGCATACACATATCCGCGCCTTTACCTGGAGATGAATGTACAGGCGTGAGCGCGGGAGTGGGAGCGTTCAGGTCAGATTTCCAGAAGCACCAGATGTGGGTCGCGGCCGGGAGACGCCAAGCCAGGCCCGGGCCAGTCCTCCCGCCCCATCCCCCGCCCCCCAAGGTGGCTCCTGCATCCAGTGGGCAGGGCCTGGAGGACCCGACTCTGGGGCTGAGGCAGAAGGGAGGTGGCAGCCGAGGTCCTTCCGGAGGAACACCAGATCCCTGTTTGAGGCCGGATGGGGCGGCCGTGGTGGACGTTAGTTTCTGACGGCCCTTTACTGCCAGTCCAGTTTGTGCTAGATTCAAACATCTCCACCCACCGCTGGCTCCCTCTCTCCCCAGCTCCCCCTTCAATACCTTTATTTCTTTTTCCCTTTCACTCTACTCGAGCTTAACTGGCTTTCCTCACCTCCTTCCTTCATTGCCAGACTCTGCCTCAGGCCCTGCCGACTTCACTTAATTGCCTCAGCTGCTGGCAGGATTCCAGCCTGGACAGGCTCCCCTCTCCAGAACCCACCAGGCTCCTCCTCCGTTAAGACCCAGCTCAGAACTCTTTCCTCCAGGAGGCCCTTGGGGGCCAGCGTCTGAATGTCCAACCTGCCTCTGTTCCCTTCCCTCCCAGAGCCCATGCGGTTCTCTTCGCTCGCTACCCAGCATCCTGTGGGAAGCAGCCCTGGACCCCTGGAAGGTCTACAGAGAGCAGCTCTCTTCCTGGAAGATGCAGATTTCACCCTCTTTTTCCACTTTCCGTGACCTCTACGACCCAAAGAAAATTAATTACCCCATGCTGGAATTACTGGTCTCTCTTCGGTGGGACTGTGAGCCTTTCCCCAGTCTGAGGTACATGAGACGTGTTTGATCAAGAAATATTTCCTGCCCCCTGGAAAATGACATTCTGATTGGGGAAAATAGAGCGTATAAATAATAGGGGGAAATTCCAAGATGAGACTGACTGCATTAATTACCATTTGTCTATCCTTTCTCTGCCTTTGGGTGTTTGTTCTGCTTCTTCCAAGTCTCAGAGGACAAGAATCATCATGTGTATTTCACTTTCACCCACCTACCACCTGGTGCCCAGGTTGTGTCTGAAGGTGTGCATTAGGTGTGGGACAACTTGCTCTGGGCCAGAAGAGGGTTACTGACCTGTCCCTAATACCCACAAGGATAAATGTTGGGTTCTCTTCTCAGAAGCTCCCAGACAGGTGGGTCTCAAGACTCTCTTTTCTTCTTCTTTCTCTTCTTCTTCTTTTTTTTTAAAGCAGCAAATCTTTGCTTCAAATTAAATCTTAAAACAGAAAAGTAAAGGAAAGTGAAAGTCGCTCAGCTGTGTCTGACTCTTTGCAACCCCACGGACTATACAGTCCATGGAATTCTCCTGGCCAGAAGACTGAAATGGGGAGCCGTTTCCTTCTCCAGGGGATCTTCCCAACCCAGGATCGAACCCAGGTCTCCCGCATTGCAGGTGGATTCTTTACTGTTTGAGCCACAAGGGAAACCCAAGAATACTGGAGTGGGTAGCCTATCCCTTCTCCAGTGGATCTTCGCAACCCAGGAATTGAACTGGGATCTCCTGCATTGCAGGCGGATTCATTACCAGCTGAGCTATCAGGGAAGCCCATCCCAGTGTAAACAAGCCAGTTCTCCCACCAGTTAGCCCTGTAGGTAAGAGCTGGCATTGCTGTGGTTGAATGGGGGACCCACCCACGCCCCCTGCAGCCCCCAAAGCAGCCCTGTGGATGCAGGCATCCAGGAAACGTGGTGTGGAAACTGACACCCTTGGTCATGTGCTGGGTCGCTCAGCTTCGGCCCCTGTGTTCCGTTCTTCTTTCAGCCTTCCTCTGGGGACTTCGTGAGGAATGAATGAAAGAGAAACGGATCTGACCTGTGGGGGGCGGTGAGTGGGGTGAGTCGCTTCCCCCAGTGTCCCCCTAGGTCAGAGGTGGGGGGATGGATGGGGGCCTCCTCCAACCCAGCGACCTCTGGGTTAGTCCCCTGGAGCCCTGACACACCAGCTCCTACCCCGCCACCCTCAGAGGAGTGTGTGAAGACGTGAGAAAGCTCTGGTCTAGGAGCCAAGACTGTCGCCAGGTCACCCTGGCTCCACGACGGACTCGCTGGGTACCTTGGACCATCTGGAACCACGGGGGAGGAAGGCATGTCTCCAGTCCTCCTTTCAGAGTTGTTTTAGGGTCAAATAAAGAGCCTCGTACATTGCATCCACTTAGCGACCCTCACAGCCTGAGTAGTGGGTGTTCCCCTCTCTATCTTTCTTTGTGACCACCAAGGAAATTACCTAACTCCTCTGTGTCTCAAATTCCCACAGTGCCATGTGGTGGATAATAGCAAAAATAACAGAAAATGTAAACTGCAGCTCTAGACGGTGACCTCCTCGAGGTTTCCTGCCTTGGAACATCTGGCTCAGACCCTGATGGCCTCAAGACCAGAGTTTCCCAAGGACATTAAGTGGCCTCTTTGTTCTTGTCCAGAGTTGCTTGACTGTTATTTTTACCTGTTAATTCACTTGAGGGATGTGGACTCCAGTGGGGGCTTGGCAGTTTGCCTTTCTATCCATGGACACCCAATTGTCAAGCCTGCTTTGTCCGGAGATTGTAAGAGTGTAGACTGTGGAGTCAAATAAGGACTTGACCGCCAGCAAAGGGAACGGGAGCAAACTCAAGACTGTCTGAGACTGTTCATCATGCCTGGGTGAGCACAATTTAAATCTGGAAATTTCTGCTCAGCCGGATTAGAGAGCTCTAAATGGCAGTATTTAACTCCTGCCTGCGGTCCCTGGAGCTTCTCCCAAGTGACATTTCCAGATCTGAGGGGGGCATGTCCTCCACTTGCTGGGGAGGAGGCTCTGGACCGACCTTGTTCTAGAGAGGCTGGGTGCTGGTGTCTTCCCAGCGGAGCCGTGTGGGATGCCTTTTCCTGTGGGGGAGGGGGAACAAGTCATCATACCCGTCGTGACTTCTCTGGACAGCTGAGCAGGTGGAGGGGTGTGTAGACCCCACTCCAAAGCTGTCTTTTCCAACAGAGTGATGCCTTTCCCCTTAGCAGATCATTTGGGTAGTCCCCACAATTCTTCAAGTCTTCAGAAAATCAACCCTTAATATTCATTGGAAGGATTGATGCTGAAACTGAAGCGCCAATACTCTGGCCTCATGACTAGAAGAACTGACTCACTGGAAAAGATCCTGATGCTGGGAAAGATTGAAGGTGGGAGGAGAAGGGGGTGACAGAGGATGAGATGGTTGGATGGCATCACCGACTCAACGGACATGAGTTTGAATAAACTCCGGGAGATGGCGAAGGACAGGGAAGCCTGGTGTGCTGTGGTCCATGGGGTCGCAAAGAGTTGGACATGACTTAGCGACTGAACAACAACCACACAATTCTTCACTGTACTTTGGCCATGAAGACAAAGCTTTACTGAGCTCAGAACCAGCTGATAACCCCACCTCCAGGGTGATGCAGCCAGCCAGCGGCCCTGGGAGAGGAATAATACAGTAGTAGGCAGCTCCCTGCGTGTGAGGTGCCCGTCTAAGCTGGAGGAGGCTGTAGGCAGGGGACAGGCAGCAGGAAAGGAGGTGCCCTCGGCTGGCTGGTCTGCAGAAGTGGCTCTGAAAGCCTTTCTTAAAAGCTTTGTTCTCCCCTCTGTCCTCCAGAAATAATGACCTTGTGTGGCAGCTTTTTGTAATATCTCATTTCCATGCCCCAAGCAATGGTTCAGCTGATTTCCCAAAGCTTAATGGGGGGATGTGGGGAGCCTGGGAGGTACCGTGAATGAATAGACATAAAGAGTGGTTTTGTGTTTTCTTAGCAAAGGGTCAGGAAGGAGTCTTAGAAGGTTCCCGGGCTCGGCTCAGTGTGGAGGCTTATCGGTAGCCCGTCCGATCTGCTGGGATCAGAGAAGAATCCCTCCAGATCCGTGTCCCACAGCCTCCCCACCATCAGATTAGGTGCTCGGCAAGAGTGCCGTTTTCTTTTTCTTCAGTATTTCAGCAAGATCCTTTGAGAGAGAGGGCAGAGGAGAAAATGGTACTTGGCTTTATGTATTTAGGTTTATTCCACTTCATCTGCTGATCGTGTCCATCCCAGGCACGGTGACTGGAGCCGGACGCCTCCCGTTGGCAGTGGAGAGGTAGCCGCGTCGCTGTCTCCACACTAGCTGGCCCCAGGAGTGCAGAGGGTGGGAAGCTGCCCCCCCCTTCCATGTGCCAGTTCAATTCGAGCATCAGTTCACTTAATCACAGCAACTGTGGAAGGCGTATCTTCACCCAATTATGCAGAAGATAAGCCTCCAGCTAAGCAGAGAGTCAGCAAACCAGCTGCGCTTTGAACCGGCTCCACCTGGGGTGTGGCCAGGCTCTGTCAGCTACTTACTGCACCCCAGCCCCCGGATCTCCAAAGCCCTCTAGGTACATCTGCTTCCTCCCCGCCTCCTTCCTGTCGTTATCCAGGTGAAATCAAATTCAAAGTCACAACAGTGTGGAGCGGTGAAGAAAGGCCTGCCCCTTGCATCCCAGGTGAGGCGAAGACAACTCCGCAGTTCCCGGGAAGGTGGGCGGTGAGCTGGGCTGACGGCAGGTGATGGAAGCCACCAGCCCCAGGGGCCCCCCGTCCTCCCCTTCCTTCCCGCTGCTGTCCCCGGCATCGGACGCTTGGGCAGGGGCCACCCCTGGTGTGGGGCCCGTGGCTTCTCTGAGCCAGCTCCTGTGCTGGGCTGCTGCCCTCCTGGGCATGCAGGCTTATTCAAACCTGTGTGTCTTCAAACTAGATACCATCAGGCAGTCTCTTCTCACCAGAATCTATTCGGGAGCCAGCCCCATGGATCAGCATATTGATACTAACAACCAGAACCTGTTCAGGAACCAGCTCCATAGACCAGCATGTTGACACTAACAACCAGAATCTGTTTGGGAACCAGCCCCATGGGTCAGCACGTCGACACTAACAAGCTGACTTGGCCAAAGCTTCCAGCCCAGCACGCTGACAGTTTAGCCAGTTATTCTGAGAACATTCTTTTCAAAACACTCGACAAACAGGCTGAGAGGTTCCTTTGTCCACAGCCAGCCTCTGAAACTGAGCCGAAGCTCAAAGGGTTGAGAAGAACTCCAAGGAGAGTGTGCGAGGACGAGCAGGAGGCGGAAGCCTTTGTCAGTGTGGGTGGGGAAGATGGCCAGTGACAGTGAATTTTGCTTCGAACATGGATCATTTGTGCTTTTATCAAAGTGGAGCTTTTAATTCCTAAAATATAACAGCCTTGTGCGGGAGCTTGAAGAAAAGGCAGCTTTTCCTGCAGAACTTTGCTGTCGAGCGCTGCAGTGGAATGGAAACTGTGGTTCAGAGTTGGTCAAGCTGCTTCCGACTCCTGACAGCACCCTGCTGTCATCTCCTGCATCCTGCAGCTCCAGGCTGCCTGCTGGGTGGGAGCTGTGGCTGCTTTTGGCCCCCTTGGAGCTGCGCTTGCCGCCGTGTGGATGAGCTCGTTTTATCCTGCAGACGTCTTTGTGAATCATGGAAATCAATTGAATGTTGCACTCTGCCTCCTGTTGGCAATTCTCACTGTCTTTGTTATGGGTCTCTGCTGTCTTTTTCTCCAAGGCCTCTTCCTCTGAAGAGGGAAGGGGAAGTTGTTGGAGTTGGGTCACTGGAGGTTTCCAGTCCTGCTCTGCCATCTGCAGCTGCATGGCCTGGGGCTGGTGGCCATCCCTCTCTGGGCCTTGGTAAAATGGGGAACCAGGCCTCTGCCTCGCGGAGTTGTTGCTCGGATTAAAGAAGCCAGAACACGGCATTGACACAATGCGGCCAGAGGCTAAGCATTCCTCAGCTTCCTAAGCACCAGGCATGGCCCTTAGCTTGTATTAATGCATCTGACCTTCTCCAGAACACTTTGCAATAGGTTGTGGTGGGTCTCATCTCACCAAAGCGGTGACAGAGGTTCGTAGGAGCAGATCACCCTGTCTGGGCTGTGCAGGATGGAGCCCTTTGCTGTCCCTTGCAGTCAGGCTCCAAAACCTGCACTGATAATTTTGACCCAAATATGTACTGTTAGGTGGTGACTTTATCATGTTTGTCAGTACTCCCTGAAAATCTGGTTTAAGTCCCTCCATAGGAGCATCAACAATCGCAGACCTCACCAGACTTACATGCTCTTTGTGGCGTAGACCATCACCCGTGAATGTGCCCAACCCAGAAATGCTGGGGGTTCCTCAGCAGGACTCTGCAGGAACCTCTGAATGTGGATTCTGTCCCCATAGGAACCTCTGCACGTGGATCTCCCGGGTGACAAAGACATCGTTAAAATCGCTGCTGTCCTGGACTTTCCTGGTGGTCCAGTGGTTAAGACGCTGTGCTCCTAATTCAGGGGACACGGGTTTGATCCCTGGTCCTGGGAGGTCTGGAATGCTGTGCTGTGCGGCCAAAAAACAGTCCTTACTGTCCTTTGCCAGAACCCTTCAAGATCTCGTGGCCAGAGTGCCGGGCTGGTGCCGGAACAGCCCCGGGGTTAGCGCTCCTCCGCTGCCGAGCGACAGAGCGGCTCCTCCTCGTGCAGCTGCCGCCAGAGACGAGTCAGGGGCCCCGCTTACCCAGGCCGGGCAGGGATGACCTCAGCAGAGTCGCTGCTAGATGCACATGACATGAGCTAAGAAGTAACATTTGTCATGTGGGTGCACGAGGCTGCCAGGCCTCTGGGGTCCTCTGGAAGTGGTCTGAAGACTCTCTGGGGTCTTGGGTGTGTCTGCCCAGCAGTAGCTGCTCCTTGGTTTGAGGGTTGTGCCCTCAGGACCCCTTCCGTCCCGCCCTGGCAGTAGATCGAATTCGCAGGTGCTCTCTTCTGCCTCCTTACCCAGTGGATCTGATACCAGACCGTTTCCACACAAACACAGGATGGAAAATGAGTGGACTTCCTAGAAGGGCTATTTTGAATGCTCTGGAGGTTTTACAATTCAGTGAGACATCTTCTTTGGGCTTGCGCTGTGCCTGCAGGGAGTGCTACCACCTGGGTCACCTTGGGGGCGGTGCTGCCGGGTGGCAGAGTTGCCCACTCACGGCCTCGGGCCCAGGGCAGGTCTGCAGGAAGATGCCCTGTGCATCTCACCCCCGACCTGCTGCCTTGCTGGGCTCCTCTGTGTGTTCAACAGTCTCTATCCCACAAGGCGGGTTCATGATGGACCAGGGTGAACACAAGCTCTCACTTACTGAGCCGGGCACTTTGTAATAGGAAAGACATTGTCATCCCCATTCTATAGATGATGAAACCGAGGCTTCAGGTAACTTATTCACGGTCAAAGCTAGCAGATAGGAGAGCTGAGTCCTGGTCTAGGATTGGCTGTCCAAGGAACCTGTTCTTCCTGCAGCGCAGTACTTTTCAACTCTGAACACCCTTGACAATGGCCTAGGGGGACTTTAGAAAGGAAGGCCTCATTCCCAGAGGCCCTGACCCCACTGGATGCACTCCGGGCACCTTATTTTTTGAGCTACCAAGGGATTCCTCATACACAGGCGGGCAAAGGATCAGGGCACAGGGCCAGGATGGCTTTGGACCCAAGTCCTCCTGGAAAGCGCTTGATTCCCAGCTGAATTCGCCGCTGGCGCCTGCAGCCTGGCTCGGTCTCTGGTAACTCACAGGGAATTAAGGGGGGCGGGGGGCAGTCCTGTCATCAGCTGGGCCGGCTGTGCCCTGGGGTCAGCGGGGCAGGCAGCTGTCAGTCAGGTGTGATCTGAGAGATTCTAGGAGGCTGTCCTTCGCCTGGGGTGGGTCACGCTGCCCTGCCCCTTTCCTGCCTTTCCACCCGGCAGGTGGGAGAACAAGGGAGCCGTGGCTCTGACTCCAGAAGGCCCAGCGATGGGAGGGCCTGGGGACATGGGGACCGAGCCAGCTCCCTCCCCTCCAGCATCCTGCCAGTCCCCACCCGACCTGCATGGTTTACCTGGGAGAGAGGAGGGGCTCTGCCAGAAGGCAGAGGGCTTGAAGGGTGAGAGGAAGGAGGGGGTGCTCCCACAGGGGCTGGGGACCCCACGATGCCTCGGGGCTCCCACGGGGGGCTCAGTGCTGTGGGAATCAGGAGGTGGATGGCCCTGCTCTCAGGAGCCTGGCCCCGCCACGCCTGCCCTGGGCTCCTGCTCCGTCTGCCTAGGCCAGTTCCCAGCAGGCTGCCCGCTGCACTTGCCAATGGAGCCAGATGCTGCTTTGGGGAAAATACCTTCTGGAGTTTGTTGTCTGAGCCCTCCCAGCCGACACCCACGGTGGAGAAGATGTGTCAGGATAAATGGAAAATCTCTTCATAAATATTTGGAAAAAAGCAAAAGGGAAAAAGGAGAGAAGAACTCACTGTCTGGGATGCCTTGGGGGCATCTTGGTGCCGGCCACAGACAGATGGGGGAGGCAGGTCACCAGCATTCGTCACCTTGTAGGAGGCCCCAGCGGGAACCGCCAGGGCCGGGCCTGGTTCGGGCTGCGAGCAACGCGGGGCTGTGGCTCCGGGGAGAGGCCGGGCCTGCCTGGGTCACCAGCAGAAGCCACGGAGCACAGGCAGTGCCAAGCTGCCACGTCTCCATAATGCATAATCGTGCCTCTAAACTCAGCCTTGGGACTTCGCTACAGGTGGAGCGCAGGCTGCAGTGGCTTCGGGGCGCCCCTGGGAGGAGAGTGGAGAGGCCCCCGGGACTGAGGCACTGAGGGCGGAGCTGGCGCCGGAGCAGAGGAGGGGCAGCACGGCGGAGCGGCCCCGGGATGGGCTCCGCCGCCCGGAAGGCTCAGCTGAGGGACCAGAGCGGGCAGCGTCCTCCGCAGGCCAGGCGTCCCCAGCGACAGGGGCCCTTCCTGGGTCTGCAGATCCCCTTGGCTTCACTCCTGCACTGCCCCGGTTCCAGCCACACTGCCCCATGCGTCCCTGGAGACAGAAGCTGCTGCTCAGGTCCGCTTGTCCTTGGGCTCCTCGCACGCCCGCTTGCTGCCCTCCGGCAGCGTCGCTTGCCCACTGCAGAGGCCTGGCTCCCTTGTCTCAGATCACAGGGGATGGACTCTTCACACTGGAGGGAAGGACGGTCTGAGGGGGCGGCCACCGGGCTGGGCAGGGTCCCTGGAAGACAAAATGCTGGGAGAAGGTTCTTGGGAGCAGGTGGGTTCCTAAATGTAAGTGTGTTGTTCAGTTGCTCAGTCATGTCCAACTTTTTGCGATTCCATGGGTTGCAGCATGCCAGGCTTCCCTGTCCTTTGCCATCTCCTGGAGTTTGCTCAAACTCATTTCCATTGACTTGGTGATGCCATCCAGCCATCTCATCCTCTAAGTCTAAGTGTTGGTGCCTGTAATTAACTTGGATGTGCATGGGGTCCTCTGCCTGGAGGCTGGGCAGACACTATCCCCCCATAGTGGCTGATGTTCTTTAAGTTCATGGTTGGTGCCGTCACAACAGGTGAGGACCTTGCGCATGTCGGGAGAGGAGGGAGGAGGCTTCAGAGGACAGGGCAGGTGGGACAAGAGGTCTGTCCCCAGGATGTAGACGTGTATACGTGGCAGGTACGGAGGACGTAGATGTGTATACGTGGCAGATGCGGAGGACGAAGACATGTATACACAGCAGGGTATGGAGGACGCAGACGTGTATACGCAGCAGATACGGAGGACGCAGACGTGTATATGCGGCAGATGCCAAGGACGTAGACATAAATATGCGGCAGATACGGAGGACGTAGACGTGTATACGCGGCAGATACGGAGGACGTAGACATGTATACGCAGCAGGGTATGGAGGACGCAGACGTGTATACGCAGCAGATACGGAGGACGCAGACGTGTATATGCGGCAGGGTACAGAGGATGTAGACTTGTATACGTACGTCCCAGAGGAGATGCCCTGTGGGAACTGGCCCACAAACACAGAGGCCAGACAGTCCCACCATGCGCCTTCCAGAAGCTGAGAACCAGGAAAGCTGGTGATGAAAACCTGTCTGAGCCCAAAGGTCCAAGAAGCAGGAGCTCTGATGTCTGAGGGTGGGAGACGGTGCCAGATCAGGAAGAGAGAAAGAGGACTCATCCTTTTCCACCTCCTGTTCTACTCGGACCCTCGGCGGATTGGACAGTGCCCCTCGCTCTGACGAGTTCGGGTCTCCACTCACCTCCTGACAAGAGCATTCCTCTCTGGGAAAACGCCCTCCCAGACAGCCCGAGACCATCACTAGCTAGCTGGCCAGCTGTCTCTCGGGCCAGCCAAGGTGATGCAGAGAACTCACCACCACAGCCTGTCTCTTCCTCAGAGTGCAGGTATCGGAACGATTAGCCACTTCCTGAAGGACGCGGGACCCGGAGGCCTGGAGGCTGGGCTCAGAGCTGGCGGAAGAGTGGCTCCAACCACTGGGTGAACATGAAGTCTCCCCGATTGGTCAAATTCTCTCCGGTGTATTGACTGCAAGTCAGTCCTACCAGACAGAAATGCTGGGTTCTGCACATGTTTCAAAATATCGCTTTAGAGAAACTGACGGAGAATTAAAAGCCAACTGAAAATGAGGCTGGTTGAGAAGCAAAGGCTTTGGTTCTTGGTTCTTCTATCAGCCAACTGCATTCCCCAGGTCTTCCCGGTGTCTGGCCCTGGACTGGTGGTATCAGATGAGTGATTAAGCAGAGTGAACGTGATGTACTAACTCCTTGACTCAGGTGACAGACCCAGTGGGTTGAATGGTGACCACCCCCCAAAAAGGCACATCTGTGTTCTCACCTCTAGGACCCATGAGGGCAACTAACAACCTTATGAGGAGAAGGGGTCTTTGCAGATGCAACCAAGGATCTGAGATGAGACGGTCCCAGAGAGGGGCAGGCCTTGGTTCAAGTCAAGTGTCCTTACCGGAGGACAGGGGGAGACAGACAGTGGGGCAGTCAGAGGGGTCTGGACATTGCCAATGCCCTCGTGCCTCTGCTGGACACCAAGGCCCAGGTTTCCAAGCCTGGGGTCGAGTGCTAACGCCGGCCAGGCCCCCCCATCACCACGGCCTGCCCACTGCCCTGTGTCTCGCCCAGGTCCCCTTCCTGCCTCGGCCTCAGCAAGCTCTTGTCCAGCTCAACGCCGACACACACCTGGCTTGACCTCTGTCTAGAAAGTTCTTTCTTCTCCTGGTGGGTATCGACTCTTGGTCTCAACTTCGGGGTCAGCTTCTCGGCAACGCCTGTCCAGACCCTCCACCTGCGGTTGAGCACTTTCTCCTTCCTTGTGCATCCTCTTCTCGGCTCCTGTCCCCAGCTCACTAGTGACACTTCACCTCTGTTCTTTCCACACGTGCACACGTGCACACACACACACACACACAGCCAACCCCAGGTGGCATGTGGCTGCCTTTCTTTTGTTCAGATCTGACTCTCCACCACAAACACAGGAGAAAAGCTCTGATTATTTACTGAGAGAAAAGGTAAAGGACTAGCTTCCCTGAGCCATATGGGGAGGGGAGGAGCAAAAAGGAGCCCGCAGTTACCGGACAAGCTTTTCCCGGAACCCTACGAGTTTGTTATCTCACGACAGCAGACTTGGAAATGTAATTACTTTGTTTTTCTCTCCTCCCAAAGCCTTGTTTTTAAACTATTTTCCCTGTGGAGTAAGTATGTGCATTAACCCTTATGGCAGCAGAAGAGAAGAAGGGTTTGTGGGCTTAGAGCGAGCTTGCGGAAGTCAGACTCCCAGAAGGAGAAACTTCCTGTCCAATGGAACATTGGATGAAAATTAAAATGCACTTGCAGAAAATAAGTTGGTTGCTATAGCAACAGGTCCCGGTTCTCCCTCAGAAGAAAAACATAGAGGTGGCGGGGAGTCAACTAACTTAACTTTGGTCTCGGCTTGAGAGAAGGAGCCATCCCAATAGATCTGGGGACTGTGCTGCGAAGCGTCTCGTGTCACCAGCATAAAATGATGTTTGCACACCTTCCCGGCCTGGCCCGTCAGGCCCCTTGCTTCCCTGGTTGGCTCCTATGGGCAGCAGAATGTTCAGCGCCCGCCCGCACGGCTTCTGACCCTCTCAGGGGGGTGCAGTTTAGCACACCTCCTGCATTAAAATGCTCCCTGAAACCCGCTCTCTGAAGAGACCCTGTGCCAGGCCCTTTGGCAACGAGTAATCACCTTCTAGAAGGCTCTCCCGGTGAATTCGGGTTTGTCTATATATGGTTTCCCAGGGTGGAATCCACCCACTTGCACAGGGAGAGTTCATCGAAAGTGTCAGAGAAGGGAGTGGAGAGGTGATTCTCGGCGTGCGTTCGGGGTGCGTGGGGAGGGGCAGCGGTGGGCGGTGGGGCTGAAGCAGGCAGGCAGGCCCCCTCTGTGGCCACGCGGACGGCGGCGTGCAGACGCTGGGGCGTGGATGCTGGGGCGCGGATGGCGGGGTGCAGCGGTCCCTGTGAGTGGGCAGCCGGCCTCGGCGGTCTCCTCTGAGCAGATCACCTGTTGAGCATGTGAGTCCAAAGAAGCACTTTTCAGTGACAAACAGGCCTGGATCATGCTCCTGCTCTGTCTGCCAGTGGGTGGTGGTCCATGAAGCTTGCAGGTTCATTTCACTCTCTGTCTTTGCTCGACATGCGTTTGTCGAAGTCCCTCTGTGAGAGGCTCCACAGAGGAGCCCACGTCCTCATCTCTGCAACATGTGAGTAAATGCACAGGTTACCACATGAAGGGAAAGCCCACGTCCTCATCTCTGGAACTGTAAGTAAGCACACACCTCACCGCATGAGGGGGTTAAGTCTGCTCCACAGACACCCTCACGCAGGGGGTGGTCCTGGATTATTGGGGGGGCCCCAATGGAATCACAAGCGTTCTTGAAAGCATAAGAGGGAGGCAGAGAGGAGGTCAGAGCAACGTGCTGTGAAGGGCAGACCCGCCGCTGACTCTGAAGATGAAGGAAGGGGTGTGAGCACGGGGGAGGCGACTCCGGAAGCTGGCAAGGGTGACGAGCGGTACTCGCCCAGGGTGTCTGGAGAGGACCATAGCCCTGCCCACACCTTGACTCTAGCCCAGGGAGCCCCCACAACTGTAAGACAGGAAATCCGTGCTGTTTCAAGCCTTAGATGGTGATCTATTTACAGCAGCCCTGAGGTGTGCTAAGGCCCAGGCCTGCACTGGGTTCTGGGGGCCAGGGAGGCATGTTCCCCACCAGTCACAGTCCAGAGGGGGCGTGGACGGAAGGATGGGCTGGTGGGAGAGAGGTTGGCAGCCCGGACCTGGGAGGGGATGAGCCAGCAGGGTGGGGGCTGGGGAGGCCCCGGACATATGCACTGGCCCAGTAGCGATGGCCCGGTGACCTCAGCACCGAGGCTTGAGTCTCCTCCCGGAAGCTGCAGGGGAGTCTGGGAAGGTTTTGAGTGGGAAATGGACGGGTTTTGATGAACCTGATCAGAGAAATCAGGCAGAAGCAAAAACGAGTCAAAATCAGAGAAAGTGGATCAAAAACAAAGCTCGTCAAGGTTCTGGGCCCAGCGGGCAGCCCAGCTCGCAGGCAGGGGAGGCTGAGCAAGGCCCTGCCTCCCTTGCTCTTCCCAGCTGGCCTGGGTCCCTGACCCGTCTCAGGTGAGTCCTGGAGCCCCTCGGGTGGCCCGCTCCCCTCTCCTCCCCACATGGTCCTCGGCTCGAGGGCCCCGAGGAGGAAGGTGGTGGAGATGGAGCTGTGGTTACAGGCTGAGCTGGGCTTGCCAGCCCTCCATAAATTAAACATAAACTGTAACGATTGATTATTTAGGGCATAATTGCCATTATTTTCTAATATGAAAAAGCAGGGATGAACACTGAAATGGATGCCAGCCAGAACGAAGAGAGGCATTCAATTCATTCCTGGAGCTGCTGACAAAGCGGTCCCCATGAGGGCTGCCTTGGGCCACTCCAGGCTGCACTGGCTCTGGGGTGGGGCATGCCCCCGGGCTGGGGGCTGCTGGGGGCCCGACTCTGCCCTCTGCCGGCTGGGCGGGTGGCAGCCCCAGCTGCTTGGGGGGTGGGCTGGGCTCTGGTCCCACGTGGCAGCCAGAAGGGCAAGAGGGAGGTCAGCGGAGGACCTGGGAGGCTGGGGTCAAGTGCAGACTCGGTTTCTTGTCCATGGCCGAAGCCCTGGGGCCTGCGGGGGGCGCTTCGAGGAGGACTGGAATTCCCTCCTCTGTGACTGAGCCTGGAGACCCTCAGTCCCTGCCTTCCCTGCGGCTCCGCCACAGCGGGGTCCTGTCTTCTTGTTCCTCTTCCAATTTGTCCAGTCCCTGGGTCGCCATGGTGACAACACTGTGTGATTCGAACCCCCCCACAGCCCAGGGACAGTCACGGCAGGTGCTCTGTGCCCTGACCTCCTTAAATCCCTCAACCCCCGCCGGCCGCGTTGCCTGATTTTACACAGAAGCTTGAGGCTCAAAGGGTTACATGGTTTTCCACCTACATACACCTTGTTAGTGGCAGAGTCCGGATTCACACCCAGGTGTCTGTCAATTCCTGATCCAGCCTCTCCCCTCCATGCCTCTGGCCACTGTCCCAACCCTCTACCACCCCAGCCCCTGAGGGGCCCCCTTAGACGGGCCCCAGGGCGGGCTTGCTCTGGCGGGAGAGGGGGACTTCTGCAGCTTGGGGCACCCGCTTTGGGAAGCTAGCACTTGCAGGAGTGGGGTTTCCTGCTGCCTTCAGAGCTGGGTCCTCTCCCAACCAGACCCACTTCCAAGTCCTCGTGTAGTTGCCGAACCAAACAGCAAAACGCGGGTGAGAGTGCTGCTGTCAGTCCAGTGCTGGGGCCTCCTCTCCTGCCCACCCGGCCCACACTGTCTCCCACCCGTGCCTCCAGCACCAGGCCCGGGAGACACAGGCTGTCCTTTGCCTCTCACTCACACACACACACATGCGTGCGTGCTTCCTAAAGGCACACTCCAGCAGTTAAGCTGATCAACAGATATCAAAGGCTGGAGTTTGCCTTTAGGAAGCTCCCAGCCAGGAGGGGAGCCAGGCAGCAGATGGGTGGGGTGGATTCTACGTCCAGGAGCTGCCTCAGGCAAGACGGGCTGAGGACGTCCAGGCTGAGTGGAGGCGTAGGAAGCTGCGGACATTTGCACGAAGTCCCAGATGGTGAGAAGAGTGCAGGACAGTCCTCCCGGCTGGGCGCACAGGCCCACCCGTGGGAGCGGGAGGGTCTGGGGGTCTGGGGGGCAGGCCGGCAGGAGGGGCAGGAGCCAAGGCTGGCGCGGACCCAAGAGCTGGGTCGCAAAGGATGTGGCTTTTTTTCTTAAAATGGTGGGATGTCATTAAGAGAATTCAGAAGCTAGAAATCGAGTGACATGCACAAACCTTCCAGAGACTAGCATCAGTGTGGAACAGAGAGCAGAGGGTGTCAGGGGACCCCAAGAGGGAGGCTTGGTGTCTGGGCAGGAGAGGGAGCTGGCTCGGGCCAGGAGGGGCCTCGAGGCAGGCGGGGAGAGACCTGAGCTGGACTGGGTGGGGGCGGCCTTGACAGAGGTCTCCATAAATGGAGCTGAGAAGGAAACAGCAGCGGGATGATGGCAGCCACTCACCTCCCAGACCCGTCCCAGTCCTGCCCGGTGCCAGGACACGCACCGTGTCTGCTGCCGTGCCCAGCCCCAGCTCTCAGGACCCGCTGCTGGGAGCCGAGTGGGCAGCACCATCCTGACACTTGTGTGACTCACAGTCCCTGTGCCCAGCACCTGGGAAGCCAGCGTGGCCTCTGCGGCCACTGGCATCTACTTGATTGAAGACATCGGCTCAGGAACTGCGGCTTCCTGAATGAAACCTAAAATCACATTGCCTCTGCGGCTGCAGCTGGAAGAACTCCAGCCCCACCGATGCTCCCACAGAGGCCGTGCTGGGCTTGCTGGGCCATGGCTGGAGTTCCTCCCATGCTCACCATGCGGTATGTCCTGCCCCTCCCCAGGGAGGTGCGGACCCAGGGGGAAGCAGTGAGCTGCCAGGGGGCTGTTTAGACGGGGAGATGGCCACTTGTAAGAAAGCAGGTACCCCCAACACACACACACACACACACACACACACACACTTACACAAACACACACATACACACACACACTCACGCATACACACACATGCTCACACACATACATACTCATGCACACACACGCTCATGCACACACACACGCATACACTCACACACTCTCACATATACAAACTCAAACACACATGCACACACTGACACTCACACATGCATGTGCATATACACATGAATGTGCACACACCCACACCACACACACACACATACACATGCACACTCACACACAGATGCTCACACACATACACATGCACACACACACATGCTCATGGACACACGTGCTCATGCATACACATGCGCACACACATACACAAACTCATACACACATGCACACGCACTGACATACACTCACACATGCATGTGCATACAGACAAGAATGTGCACACACTCACGCACACTCACACACACACACTTATACACACACATTCACAGCTAACTCACACACACATGCTCACACACATACTCTCACACACACACACTTATGCACATTCTCACACACATTCTCTCTCTCTCTCTCACACACACACACACACGCCAGGGCTAGGACAGTTAATGTTCTATGAGCAGCTCTCATCTGAAGAGAGCTAATTGACTCCAGTTTGCATTTTCCCAGGTCTCATAACTCCCTGTTTTGCCTTCTTTACGCCGCGGGAGCCTTGGGGGCCAAGCAGCTGTGTCACAGAGGGCTGTGTAACCCTCACGACCACCTTGTGTTCACCAGCAGGATGGACAGCGCCTTGCATCACCGAGACCCTCGCCCCACGGGAGGCCAGTGTGCCAGCCTGGGAGCCCCTGAGACGTTCTCTCCTCCTGAGGAAAGAAAGTTGGCGGGATGCCTCGGAGGGACCTCAGAAGGGACTCCAAACTGGTGGCCACCCCCTCCAGCATTCCCAGACAAGATGGTTCCCCAGTGGCAGGTGTCTTGAGACAGTTTATTTCGGGAGGAAGGACTCAGCTCTGTCTGCACGTGGGAGTGTGTTCTGCTCCCCAGAGCCACCGGGCAGGGTTCCAGGAAGCCGGGTTATTAAGCAGGTTTTCAAAGTCTGAGGTCATTGCTGTTCTCTCCTCCCTGCAAAAACCCCAGACGTCAGCTCCTCCCAGCAGCCGGCTCCCCAGATTCCTGAATGCCTGGCCCCATTCATTCACTCACTCATTCACTCCCTTACTCCACACACATTTATCACAGCCCTGCAGCATGTCAGGCACCGGGGTACAGGATGAACCACGCATGCAGCCCTGTTGTCAAGGAACTGACTCTCTGGTAAGGGAGGAAGAAAAAAGCAAGTCAATAAAAGAGCAATAGAGAGAATGGTGTGAACAGCCAAAGAAGCAGGCCCAGCGGAGGGTGTGAAGGACCCATGGGTCTGGGCCGGTCTCCGGGCTGGGGCCGGGACAAAAGAGGAGGCTGAGCCTGGGGTGCATGGCCAGATGGTAACTTTTGGGAAATGTTAAAAGAAGCTCAAGGTGAGGGATGGCTGACTTTGTGAGCCAAGTCGTGAGGGCTGTGTTCGCCTTGCTAAGCAGTTTCGGTTTTATTCTGGAGGCAAGGGGGAGCCAGGACAAGTTCTGAAGCCAAAAGTGACACTAGTCTCTGTGCAGTGTCTGCATTTTAGGACAATCCCTCTGGCTGCCATGGGGCGAGTCTCTGGAGGGGAGACAGGCAGCATGAGAACCTGACCTGTGAACAGTGAGCTTGGAGAGGACAAGGAGAGACATCGAGGAGGTGGAATCCCCAGGTGGATTGTGAGACGTCGAGGGTGAGGCAGTGGGTGGATTTTATTCCTAGGACCCTGGCCTGGGGAACTGGAGTGGTAAAGGCTGCCCTTATCTGTTTCAGGAACACTTTCAGCAGCAAGATGTAGAAACCTAACAGTGACTTAAACAATAAAAAAAAGTTTTTAATTATCCCACATCCTGATAAGTCTGGAGGTGAGCCATCTAGGGCTGGTTTAACATCTCAAGAGTGTCATTAAGGATCTAGGGTCTTTCTTTCTTTTTGCTCCCCCATCCTCAATGTATTTGCTCATTAACCTCATGGTTGCAAGATGGCTGCTGTAGCTCCAGACATTTTCATGGCAGGAAGAAGAGGTGGTCATAGCCACATCTGTTCCCTTAAATCAAGAAAAACAAAGCTTCCAGAGATTCCACCTATAAGTCAATGGCCATCCTTAGCTTGAAGAAAACTGGGAAAGTGAGTTTTTAAATTTCCGGCACCAATAGTGGAGGCACGTAAGAAAGAGAGGGTCTGGGAACAGGCCTTGAGTTAGCAGTGTCACCAAACAAGATGAAAAGCTTTGGAGGAAAAGGCAGCTTAGCCCCATGCCTGGGGAGGAGTGGGTTGTGGGAAAAAAGCAACCTCAACTCAAGAAAAGACTCTTGAGAGTCCCTTGGACAGCAAGGAGATCAAAACAGGCAATCCTAAAGGAGGTCAACCCTGAATATTCTTTGGAAGGACTGAAGCTGAAGTTCCAGTACTTTGGCCATTTGATGAGAAGAGCCGACGCATTGGAGAAGACCCTGGTGCTGTGAAAGATTGAGGGCCTGTGTCTCTGGGCCTTGGTTTCCTCCTGGTCCTGCGTGAGAGACCAGACTCTTCCTGATTCCACAGCAATCACTGAAGTGTCAAGTGTGCACAATGATGTTCAAAGGAAATCTCTAGGAACCTGCTGCAACATCTGGAACCCGCTCATCCGGCCAGATAATAAAACCCTGGCGGCGGCGAAGAAAGGCTGATGGTGGTCTGCAGGCCACTTGCTGGGACCAGCCCACCTCACCCTCCTGCCAAGATCGCCCACCCAGGGGTCCCCCAGAACCTCCTGATGCTGGTGGTGGGCCCCACTGTCAGACCCCAGTGCTGATTGAAATAGGCTTCCTGGACGCGGAACTCTCTCGGTCAGGATGCGCAGTCCGCCCTGGAGGGAGGGGTTTGGCTCGTCTGTCCCATGTCAGAGGTGGGATCTGAGACCCTGGGCTATTGCAGGGGCGGCTGTGGCTCCCCGTCAGGCTGGAGGACTGCTCGACGTGAGATTGTGAAGACTGGACCAGGCATCCTAGCTCCCTGCATGCTGACCATGGGCAGGTCACTTCATCCCCGTGAGCTTTGGGGTTCTCAACTGTAAGATGGAGATCGCACCGCCTGGCACCCTCGGGCCTTGCCACAGCCCGGGGAGACCAGCATCCTCAGCAACCCCGTCTCGCAGAGGAGAAGACTGAGGCCTCGGAAGTCCCCTGACCTGGAAACAGCAGAGGCCGAAACCTGCCAGGTCTGTGGCTCCAGGACCTGGGCTCTATCCCAGCGAAGGCTTGCCCACCCCCTGAAGGTGTCATGCATTGTGCGTCATGAACGCAGAGTCCGCGTGGCCGGCAGGGGGGCGGCTGACCGGTGGGGGAATGGACACCCAACCCCCCGACAGCCCAGCCCCTCCACCCCCACCCCCTCCCCAGGCCTGCCGGCAGCGAGCTGGGGAGACACAGTTGGCAAAACACATTAGCATCTTCCTCTCTGTTAATTAGCTTTGTGAAGAATTATTTATTTATCTATTATTTTCACCAGAGAGCAACTGGGGCTGCAGGAATGTGGTGACAGGTGTTATGTGAAAGGGGAGGAAAGGAGCACACCCCTTGCCCAGAGCTGGATCGTCTCCATGCGGACACGAGCAGGGGTCAGGGAGCCCATGGGTGTTTTGCGGGGAGAGGCTGGGGGAACAGAACAAAGCCCAGGTGTGAGTAGAGGGGGCACCCACACCCCCGGGGTCTGGAGAAACATGCCCACCGTGGACGGTGTCTGCCTGAAGGTCAGAGGACAGCGTGGGGTTGAAGGCCGTCCCCACTCTGCCCCATGCGGCCGCTCTCTCTGTCTGCCAAGGAACCTCCCTCCATCCCTCACATCCCAACTCAACAGCATCTCCTCTGGGGAGAGATTTCAGACATTTGGGAGCAGAGCACAGTCCTGCCTTCATGCACTTGTCTAGGTCCCTCTCCTAGTCATCCTGGCACCTGTGAATATGTCAAGTGTCTCTGGTTTCCGAGGTCAAGCATGACTGAGTGCATGCGGAGCCGGTAAATGCTGGTTAAAGGGGCAGCTGGTGTGAGGCGATGGCTGCAGGCTGAGCAGGTGAAGGAGGGCTTCCTGGAGGAGGAGGCTGGGACTGTGCGTTCAGTGATTGTGGGATGAGGCCGAGTGGCCCCACACACAGTACGGGCTGGATCACATAGCCAGAGGGCCTCCCTAAGACACGACTGCTTCCTGAAGGCAGTGAGGTTGTGTCTGACGCTGGGGCCTGTCTCAGCACTCGCCTGACTCAGACAGCTGTGTGTCTGAGGGACCTCACCACTGTGGGCGTTTGCTCACTTGCTGAGAATATGAATGGAGACACTGTGATGTAACCAGAAGACAATGCGGTCCAGTGCCTTGAAAATAGAGCTTTCCTTTAATTCAGCATTTCCATTTTAAAATAATTTGTCCTAAGGAAGTCTATCTCAAACTATTTCTGCAAGTATATCCATCACGATGCTAGTTCAGATAGGAAAATGTAAAACAATACAAATGTCCATCCACAGGGAACTGTTTCAGGAAATTACATCAATGCAAATACTGGAGTGAATAGCCATTCCCTTCTTCACTGAAGGAATAGCAATTCCTTCTGGGTTGGGATCATCCCAACCCAGGGATCGAACCCGAGTCTCCTGCATTGCAGGCAGAGTCTTTACTGTCTGTGTTACTGGGGAAGCCCTTACATCAATATAATAGAGCATATACAGTTAATTACAAAGAATCTTATTTCCCTACCCAGGGATCAAACCTGCAACCCCTGCATTGGAAGGAAAGTCTTAACCACTTGACCACCAGGGAAGTCTCAAGAATACAACCTGACAACAGTAGTGTTATGTATTTTCAAAGCGTTCTATAAAAGCATGTACTGCTTTTTTAATTGAAAAGCTGGGAGAAAAACGTTATTAAAGATTAGAAAACAATCATCATTTCTTTAGGCCACAGAGTCAGCTTTTCTCAGCAGTTCTCAAATCAGCTGGGTCAGATGTGGCTGGCCTTGGTCTGGTCAGGTTGGCTGAGCTGATTCAGGTGTTTTTACTGAGCTGCCAGGGCTTCCCAGGTGGCTCAGGGGGAAGAACCCACCTATCAGTGCAGGAGACACGGGTTTGAGCCCTGCGTCGGGAAGATCCCCTGCAGGAGGGCACGGCAACCCACTCCGGTATTCTTTCCTGGAGAATCCCATGGAAAGTGGGCTACAGTCCATGGGGTCACATATAATTGGACACAACTCAGCGACTGAGCAGGCACACACACACTGAACTGCCGAGCAGTGAGGGGGTGCTCCCTTGGGAAGCCAGCTGGCATCTGGTTGGGATGACAGGTAGCACGTGTCTCCCATCACACAGCGGGCTTGTGTAGACTCCTCCACATGATGGCTCAGGGCTCCACAGCTGCAAGAATGGAAGGATTCGCTGGAGCTGGGCCTCTGGAAGGTTAAGCCTGGAAATCGCATGTCATCTTCATCATATTCCATTGGCAAAGAAAGACGAGTTGAGCTCAGGTCCAGGGGCAGTGAGACTGATGACCTTGCCTCTTGGTGATGAGTGAGCTGCAGACAACCGTTGTGCTTCGTGCGATCTGCCGTGCAGTAGTGCCGAACAGTCACTTACCTGACACATGTTTATCGTCTGCCATGCTCTGTGCTGGGCACGTGGCCTTTCTGTGGGGAGAGACACCCATTTCACTGGAGAGCTTCACCCTACCGAGCGCTGAGCACACAGCAGCTGCTCAGGGAATCTTTGTGGAAGGAGGGAGGGCACGGGCTCAGCCTCGGCATCTCCTGCCAAGACACTGAGAAGCCTCTAAGAAGCCTCGCTGTTACTCCCCAGGTGAGAGGCCATGCAGCACAAGTGAACCATTGCGACACAGACACGCATGAAAGCAAAGAAGGGCTTCCTCTAAGATGAACAAACAGAACGCTGAGTTGTCGCGGGTGCAGCCCGATCCAGGACAAGGAGACTGCCATCAGCTCCACTTTATACAGGAGAGAAAAAAGCGACCGCCTATTCATTTAGGAGGAATCATTACTCTGGGTTTAGACACAAGCAGACAAGCATAGGGAAAGAATACATTTCTTTGGTATTGCCACTGGTACCAACTCTAGACAACCCAGAAGGCAGCTTGCTAGGTTGAGATTCATAAACAGGACTCAGAGAGTGGAGGAGGCTGGGGAATGTGTGTGTGTGTGTGTGTGTGTGTGTGTGTGTGTGTGAGAGAGAGAGAGAGAGAGAGAGAAAGAGAGAGAGAGGGAGGGAAGGAGGGAGAGAGGAACGAAGTGGAAAGCTTCAAATCTTTACAGAAAAGCACACAGAATGCCTCTGAAGATGTTGGTTTGCTTTGGGTGTTTATTTTTAAAAAATTGATGACTTCCTCTTTTCCAGGGAAGAGATGTTTGGAGCAGCTGCTCCCTGACCCACAGTCTGCATCTGCCTCCCTGCCCTGTGCCTTCGAGGCGGCTGCTTGTGGAGGCGAGACCACAGTTTGTTTCACCCAGAAACCGGACCCTGCCTCTGTCTGAACAGCTCCCAGCGTCTTCTGGGATGCACAGAGGGACGCCCAGTGATGATCCCGCCCTGTCCTGGTCCTCCTGTGGCCCAGGAGTGCAGACACACTGCGTGTCTTGCAAGACAGGGAGGAGGAGGCTGGTGGGGAAGAGTTGAGGGGTTGCAGGCCAACTAGGTACCAGGCAGATCATGGTCCAGTGTGTGGTCCTGAGACCCTAAAAGCTCTCCGTCTTCCTCACCGGGTAAACTTCAAGCAAGTTACTAACTACATCATGCCAGCCTCTGTTCCTCATTGGTCAAATGGAAAGGGTGATTGTGTCTGTTCAGCATATAATAATTGTAAATTTTGTTGTTCTATGGCTCAGTCATGTCCAATCCAACTCTTTGTTGCCCCCATGGACTGTAGTCCACCAGGCTTCTCTGTCTATGGGATTCTCTGGGCAAGAATACAGGAATGGGTTGCCATGCCCTTCTCCAGGAGATCTTCCCCACCCCAGGGATCGAACCTGGATCTCCTGCACTGAAGGCAGATTCTTTACCGTCTGAGCCACCAGGGGCTTCTTAATTGTATATTTAGCATATAATAATTATTTAAACTGTTAGCACATACCAAGTGCTCAATAAAGAGCCTTGCTGTTGTCTGCATGTTTGTGTCCCCTCAAAATTCATGTGTTGAAGTCTTAACCCCTGATGTGACAGAATGTGCAGGTGAAGCCTTTGGGAAGTAATTAAATTTGGGTGTGGAAATCAGGGTGGGGCTGCCACGACGGGATCGATGCCGAGGAGTGAGCACTCTGCCATCCCCAGGCGTGGAACCCGGGAAGAGAGCACCCCTAGCGGAAACTGGGGAGAGGGCACCCCTAGAGGAACCCAGGAAGACAGCGCCCCTAGTGGAACCCAGGAAGACAGCGCCCCTAGTGGAACCCAGGAAGACAGCGCCCCTAGTGGAACCCGGGAAGAGAGCGCCCCTGGAACCCACCGTGTGGCCCCTGTTCTCCGAATCCCAGCCTTGAGAAGTGATCGTTTGGTCAAGCCTCCTTCCCAAAGAGCAGCTCTGTGCAAGCTAGCGGAGAAGGTTTCTCCTCCCTCCAAACTTGCATCTCCACTTGTGAAAAGCCGGACTTGTTAATCAGATGTTTATCGGTTCCACTGTAGCTTCTGGGACAGTAAATAGAATGGATCTCTGCCTCAGACAGACTGGTTAAGCTGCCTTTGGAAACAGATGGCATTCTGTGCAGTGACCATGGAGAAACAGAGGACGATCAGTGGTCCTCCAGACCCCTTTCATCAGGCAGGTGGAGAACCAGCACCCTGAATGAGGGATGAGCACAGAAAGTCCACTCCCTTGGGGTGGTGGCTGCAATCTCCTAGGTATTCATTCTAGACACACAAATAGCCAATTAAAGTGCCAGAGTAAAGGAGATGGGGACTGAACGGGTCACGTGATTTCCTTTCTCAGGAATCTAACAAGCAGTTATTTTCATCTCAGTTTAGGAACCATTCTTTCTTGGAGCACAAGGAGGCAGGTCCTCACCAACTCCCCAGCAATGGGCTGGGCTTCCTCTCCACCATATTACCTGTCAGGGCCAAGGTTCCAGGAGTCATCCACGGGACTTCCCTTTCTCCCTGGTTACACATGGGCTCATCTTCCATCTTCCTCCCCCGATTGGCTAGGGGCCTTCACCCCCAGGCTCTGTTCACAGCCCTGCCACCTTCACCAACATCTTTTAAATGTCATAGCCCAGGCATCAGGCAAGGAGGAGGAATTAAACTGGCTTTCTCCAAGCCAAGACTCTGAATGGCTAATCTGTTTATTTCTTGTCCTAAGGGTGATGGAGAGCCACTGGACATCATTAGATATATGTCATGAGGGGCTCACACTGATGGAGTCAAGAAAAAAAGACTGAATGGGACACAACTAGAAACAGAAAGGCTCAGAGGCACCCATGGAAATATCATAGGATCAGATTTGACTGTAAGATCAAAGGGGGAAAATAGGCAGAACAATAGTTTAACAAAGTAAAATTATATTTCTCTTTCATAGTCAAGAAATATGGAGGTATGGCTAGTGCAGTTTTCTTGGTGTCAGGGACCTGACTCCATCTAGTTAATTGTTTTTCCATAATGGCTTCCAGTCACATAGTCATCTTGTGATCCAAGATGGCTGCTGGAGCTCCTGGCATCACATCTACATTCCAGTTAGAAGGAAGAAGGGAAAGGGAAAAGGAAACACATGTTGTTCATTTAAGAACAATTCCCACCGTGTGTGTAGAAAAAAAAAGAAAAGAAAAGAAAAAGAACAATTCCTGAAAGTGAAAGTTGCATATGCCACTTCTGTTTTAGGTGGAGCTTAGTCGCATATGTTCCCTTGCTGTCAAGAGAGGCTGGGTTGTTGTTGTTCACTCAGTCATGTCCAACTCTTTGCAACCCCATGGACTGCAGCATGCCAGTCTTCCCTGTCCTTCACCATCACCCAGAGTTTGCTCAAACTCATGTCCCTCAAGTCCAGCCCATCCGTAGATCCATGTCATCCAACCATCTCATCCTCTGTTGTTCCCTTCTCCTCCTGCCTTCAATCTTTCCCAGCATCAGGGTCATTTCCAATGAGTTGGCTCTTTGCATCAGGTAGCCAAAGTATTGGAGCTTCAGCCTCAGCATCAGTCCTTCCAATGAATATTAAGGGTTGATTTCCTTTAGAATTGACTGGTTTGATCACCTTGCTGTCCAAGGGACTCTCAAGAGTCTTCTCCAACACCATAGTTTGAAAGCATCAATTCTTTAGCTCTCAGCCTTTTTTATGGTCCAGCTCTCACATCCATACATGACTACTGTGAAAGCCATAGCTACTGTGAAAGCCATAGCTTTGACTACACGAGTATTTGTTGGCAAAGTCTTTGCTTTCTAATACACTGTCCAGGCTTGTCATAGCTTTTCTTCCAAGGAGCAAGCTTCTCTTAATTTCAGGGCTGCAGTCACCATCCACAGTGATTTTGGAGCGCAAGAAAATAAAGTCTGTCACTGTTTCCATTGTTTCCCCATCTCTTTGCCATGAAGTGATGGGACTGGATACCATGATCTTAGTTTTTTGAATGTTGAGTTTTAAGCCAACATTTAAGAGAGGCTGGGACATGTCTTTATTCACGGCAGCCACATGTCCAGCCAAACATCAGGGGCCCTTGACCATGGAAGAGCCGACTGTAACTGGGAGTGGAGTCCATCACCTCGACCATGTGAATGCACTCACCTTCCTCCCACAGCTGATGTCCTCTCCACAGTTGTTGGGCCATGGAATCCGTCTTCCTCCTCCCATCCTGAGCCGGGCACCACAGGGGTTGGAGATAGACAGGAGGCACTCTTGAGCTCTCATCTTGCTCGCAACTGCACGTCCTATTGACAGAGAGTAGGTGGGCAAGAGATTTTTCATTCTTTTCTTTCTTTTTTTTGAGATGTTTTGTTTTTAAAGACATTTTAAAAGAAAGTTTCAGGTTCACAGTTGAACGGAAGGTACTCTGAGGAGAGACAACAAAAATGACTCTGGCGAACTGAACTGAGGAAGACCGCTGCAAGGACGGGAGGCGCAGGGTGTTTGGGGGAGGGCTAGGGAACGGCTTTTGCACATGCCCCGACCCGGGCTGCACCTAGCTCTCCATCCTCTCTCTGCCGCCTGACGTCTCAGCCACTCTGCCTGCTTGGCCAAGTGGCTGCCCGTTCTCTTTGGTCCAGCCCAGGCGTCTGCTCTTCTGCGACCCAACCGCCCCGGCATCTCGATGTGCCCTCGTGCACTAACGAACGGGGTTAGAGCTTCTACCACGCAGAGGGGCACCCCCGTCACCTGCCCTGGACCGGGGGCTTACGGAGGGCTGGGCCTGCACAGTGACTCGGCGTCTGTAGGGAACCTCCGTGACCTTTCTAACGTGAGACCCACTAGGTTTCAGGGGTCACGTGTGGATGCGGGCGAGCACCTTGTTTCCAGAGGTGAACTCATCAGTTACCCGGACCAGCCATTTGTGCACAAAGGGCACTTCTCCTGAGCGGAGTCTGTCTGGCTGCCGGGCAGTTTCCGGAGCGGGCGACCCGGAGATGCGAGACGGGCTACGCATCGTTCTTGTCTCTCCCAGAGGCCTCCAGCCGCTGCCGCCCCTCCCGCTCCTCCTCCCGCTCCTCCTCCCGCTCCTCCCGCTCCTCCTCACACTCCTCGTGCTCCTCCTGCCCCTCCCACTCCTCTCGCTCCTCCTCCCGCTCCTCCCGCTCCTCCTCACACTCCTCGTGCTCCTCCCGCCCCTCCCACTCCTCCCGCTCCTCCTCCCGCTCCTCCCGCTCCTCCTCACACTCCTCGTGCTCCTCCCGCCCCTCCCACTCCTCTCGCTCCTCCTCCCGCTCCTCCTCACACTCCTCGTGCTCCTCCCGCCCCTCCCACTCCTCTCGCTCCTCCCCCTGCTCCTCCGCTCTGCCCCTTTGCTCCTCCCACTCCTCCCGCCCCTCCTACTCCTCCTGCTCCTCCCCCTGCTCCTCCTACCGCTCCTCCTGCTCCTCCCTCTCCTCCTCCTGCCCATCCGCTCTTCCCGCTTCTCTATCTCCTGGAGCTCAGCACGGGGAGAGGCTCCCTCTCCCGGCCCGGGAGAGAGCAGAGTCAAGGCCGCGAAGATGGCCTCTGCAGGGAGAAGGGGGCTCTACCCCAGCCTCCCTCCCCTGCCCCCGTTCCCGGGGCTAAATGAGCCCTGGAGACTAGGATGCTTGGAGAAGGCTCTTCCCAGCGCTGCTTCCACCTCAGGCTGCTCTTTGACCTCTCACCCCAGCAGCACTGTTAACTCTTTGTGACCCTGTGGACTGCAGCATGCCAGGCTCCTCTGTCCTCCACTGTCTCCCAGAGTTTGCTCAAATTCACATATATTGACTCAATTGAGTCTGTGATGCTATCTGACCATCTCATCCTCTCCCACCCCCTTTCCTTTTGCTCTCAATCTTTCCCAGTATTCTGTCTTTTCCAGTGAGTCAGCCCTTTGCATCAGGTGGCCAAAGTCTGGGAGTTTCACCTTCAGCATCAGTCCTTCCAATGAATACTCAGCATTGATTTCCTTTGGGATGGACTGGTTGGATCTCCTTGCAGTTCAAGGGACTCTCAAGCATCTTCTCCAGCATCACAGTTTGAAAGCATCATTCTTTGGCACTCAACCTTCTTTATGGGAGGTAGTGAAATATTGGCCCAGCCACACCCAGGGGCTTCCAAGGGGTTGCTAAGCCTCTTCCCTGCCTCCTGAATCAGAGTCAGTGGGGGTCCAGCAGTCTGCTTACCAGCTCTCCAGGGATATTCTAACTCCTGATGGGTTGTGAAGCACTGTCCCAGCTAGCCTCAGGAAACAGAGAGGGGTGGGGTCACCTGCCCATGGTTCCACTCACTCCTTCATCCCCTGAGGGTTTCTGGAGCACTAGATGTCCACCCAGGTGGCTCAGTGGGTAAAAAATCAACCTGCAGTACAGGAGACGTGGGTTTGATCCCTGGGTAGGGAAGATTCCCTGGAGGAGGAAATAGCAACCCACTCGAGTACTCCTGCCATGTACAGAGGAGCCTGGCAGGCTGCAGTCCATGGGGTTGCAGAGTCGGGCACGACTGAACGATCAAGCACACACACAGATGTCCCCAGGCGCTGGGGAGCCTTCAGGGAGCAGAGCAGAGGAAACCCAGCCTTGTGCGGAGACACTCAACATGGAAAGTTAGGAAGCAGAGTGTGGGGTGTTGGATGGAGGAGATTCCACCAGGGGGGAGGGCATCTGAGCTCGAAGGGGCCAGAAGAGCAGCTGGCCCAGTGGGTGAGGAGAGCTGGAAGGAGGAGAGAGCAGGGTAAGCCTGGTAGACACTGGTGGGAAGAGTGTGCGGAGAGGAAGCAGCCGGAGCGAAGACCCTGGGGCAGGGAGGCCGGGAGGACTAACTGGGGTCAGGGGAGGGCACGAGTGCAGGACGCCAGACGGGCAGGGGCACCTCAGGGCCGGCTCCTCTCTTTGCACGTGTCCCATCCAGACCCGGACTTGTGTGCCTGGGCACAGCCTGGGGAACCGAGCCCCGCAGAGGAAATGCCGTGTCCACACGAACAGGCAGAGTTCAGAGACAAACCATGGGTCAGTTCCAGACCAGCAGGATAAACATCACAATAAAGCAACTCACACGAGGCTTTGGTTTCCCAATACATAAAAAAGTCGTGTCTTCATTATCCTGTAGTCTGTTAAGTGTGCAATAGCTTTATGTCTAAAAAAGACTTGCATACCTTAATTTAAAAATACTTTGTTGCCGAAAAATGCTAACCATCATCTGAGCCTTCTGCAAAGATTAATCTTTTTGCAATGGTAACATCAATGATCAGTGCTCACAGAAAACAAGTAAAATAATAATGAAAATGTTTGAAACATGGGGAGAATCACCAAAATGTGACACAGAGACACGAAGTGAACAAACGCTGGTGGAAAATTGTCTATAGACTTGCTCAAAGCAGGGTTGCCACAAACCTTCAGTTTGTATAAAACAAAACAAAAACCCGGAATGTCTGCGAAGCACAAAAAAGTGAAGTGCAATGAATCAAGGTCTGCCTGTGTACAGACACTTGTTCTGTGAAATTGCGTAGATGCTGCTGTGATGAATCAGCCACACGTATGTTCCAAAACACTGCAGAATTTGTACTAAGTCTTGGTGGGTTCTGTGCATTCTCCGTTGGCGTGAACTGACCATGCAACTGCTGTGATGCGTGTTCTGAGAAAACAAGCCACCGTCTAAATCCAGGAAGCTCCTTGTCCCAAAGCTGTAGAAATGCGAGGCCTTCGTGGGCTTCTCCTGCTCACCTCCCCCACCAAGAAGTTAAGGCCACGGTCCTTTTAGATTCTGTGTTTTCAGAACAGAGTTGGGCAGACAGAGGAGCGGACAGAAATCTCGTTTCCAGGCTGAAGATCACAGGGTCTATTGTCCTCTGCGGAGAACCCCAGAGAAGTGGAACGAGCCAGTCTTGGTCTGGATGTGCACCCCTCACCATGCAAGCTCAGATAAGTTACCGCTGGCTTCCTTCAGCCTTCTGAATCTCAGCTTCAGCTTCCTGACCTTGTAGGCCGGGTCAGTGTTTCCTGATCTTATTCCCAGTCAGACTTTAGTGAGCAGATCCTTTGCTTTTGGAAATGGAGCAACTGGGCCAGGAATGGGAGCTGGCTGGTGACTAGTTAGGACGACATCTGACCCTGGCAGCCTCACCCAGCTACCCTATCCACAATCCCCAAGAGGATCAGAAAGACTCTACTACTATAGACTGACCGGGAATGAGGATGAGAGAAGAATCTGAAAGAACTGCTTTTGACAACGTTCCTGAAAATTTTACTTTGAAATTTATTTATGTATGTCAACCTAAAACTGCTCTGAGAAAACTGCTACTAAGAAGAAATGAAAAATTTATAAATGCAAAAAATTATACTGGGATCATAAAGTCTCCTTTATTTTCCCCTTGACCACCAAATCATAAAGCACAAATTTAGTAAAAACACCCAAAAAGTCATACATATCATTTGGACACGTTTTAAAGCTGCTTTCAATGAATGGAACAGTCGTATTAAAGGAGGATTCTGTCCCTTGGCATCCCCGGGTGCAGAAAAGGAGATCTAGTTTCTGGTTCCGCTTCACTCAATTGACCTCCTAGGGCCTCAGGCCAGGGGTTTGTTTATGGTCACCAAAGCCGTTTCCAGTGTTTGTTCTGAAGACGCCAGGCCTGGAGAAGCACACACACAGGCATGTGCTTCTGGAGCTCTGACGTCCCAGCCACACTTGCTAATCTGCCCCCTTAGCAGAGAAAGGCTAGGCATCCAGAGTCCTCAGGAGGAGGCTGGACATGACCAGACTCAGCCACAGGTTCCATGCTCCATGGCTTCACCTTGGCCGTACCTTTCGACTTCTTTTGTGCCTGGTACTGGATTTCCAGATACTGTGTGAAGTTGACTAAGATTCTTGTTTTAAATGAAATGCATTTCAGTAGATAAGGAAGTTGATTTACAGGAAAAAAATTAAATATTAATATTACAAGAAGTACCTGGATGTAGCAAAAAACACGTGCACACACATACAGATACACGTGAGGCTGGGAGATATTTATCTATTTGCTTATTTGGGGGTTCTTTCCTGACTTACTTAGGAGTTGCGCATACCTGCCGAGCCCTGGGAATGGCAGGGGCCTGGGAAGCACTGGCTGGCTTGCCCCTGAGGACGCAGAGTGAACAGAGCCTGCAGGTGCGGGCTCCGGACACCAGATGGCGCCGCCGCCGTGCCGAGCGGGCGGCCGGGCTCCACTTCCTGAGCTCCACCCAAGCCGCTTCGGCTAACACATCCCACGGACGTCCCGCCGCTCAGGCTCAGCGCAGCCAGGCCGCCCCCGCTCTCCTGCCCGGCCCCTGTTTCAGCGGCCTCCCCGGACCTAAACCTGCCTCCGGTGTGTTTCCGGGCTCCAGCCCCGCCCTCCGGGAACGTGGTCAACAAAGCAGAAGCAGATGTTTTTCTGGAACTCGCTTGCTTTTTCGATGATCCAAGGGATGTTGGCAATTTGATCTCTGGTTCCTCTGCCTTTTCTAAATCCAGCTTGAATATCTGGAAGTTCATGGTTCACTTGCTGTTGAAGCCTGGCTTGGAGAATTTTGAGCATTGCTTTATTAGCATGTGAGATGAATGCCGTTGTGCAGTAGTTTGAGCATTCTATGGCATTGCCTTTCTTTGGAATTGGAATGAAAGCTCACCTTTTCCAGTCCTGAGGCAACTGCTGCGTTTTCCAGATTTGGTGGCATATTGAGTGAAGCACTTTCACAGCATCATCTTTTAGGATTTGAAATAGCTCAACTGGAATTCCATCACCTCCACTAGCTTTGTTTGTAGTGATGCTTCCTAAGGCCCCCTTGACTTTGCGTTCCAGGATGTCTGGCTCTAGGTGGGTGATCACACCATCACGGTTATCTGGGTCATGAAGACCTTTTTTGTACAGTTCTTCTGTGTATTCTTGCCATCTCTTCTTAATATCTTCTGCTTCTGTTAGGTCCATACCATTTCTGGCCTTTATTGTGCCCATCTTTACATGAAATATTCCCTTGGTATCTCTAATTTTCTTGAAGAGATCTCTAGTCTTTCTCATTCTATTGTTTTCCTCTATTTCTTTGTGTTGATCACTGAGGAAGGCTTTTTTTTATCTCTCCTTTCTATTCTTTGGAACTCTGCATTCAGATGGGAATATCTTTCATTTTCTCCTTTGCCTTTCACTTCTCTTCTTTTCACAGGTATTTGTAAGACCTCCTCAGACAGCCATTTTGCTGTTTTGCATTTCTTTTTCTTGGGGATGGTCCTGATCACTGCCTCCTGTACACTGTCACGAACCTCCATCCATAGTTCTTCAGGCACTCTATCAAATCTAATCCCTTGAATCTATTTGTCACTTCCACTGTATAATTGTAAGGGATTTGATTTAGATCATACCTGAATGATCTAGTGGTTTTCCCTACTTTCTTCAATTTAAGCCTGAATTTGGCAATAAGGAGTTCATGATCTGAGCCACAGTCAGCTCCCAGTCTTGTTTTGCTGACTGTATAGAACTTCTCCAGCTTTGGCTGCAAAGAATATAATCAATCTGATTTCGGTATTGACCATCTGGTGATGTCCATGTGTAAAGTCTTGTGTTGTTGGAAGAGGGTGTTTGCTATAACCAGTGTATTCTCTTGGCAAAACTCTATTAGCCTTTGCCCTGCTTCATTCTGTACTCCAAGGCCAAATTTGTCTGTTACTCCAGATATCTCTTGACTTACTACTTTTGCATTCCAGTCACCTATAATGAAAAAGACTTCTTTTTTGGGTGTTAGTTCTAGAAGTAGTTCTTCATAGAACGGTTCAACTTCAGCTTCTTCAGCATTACTGGTCGGGACATAGACTTGGATTACTGTGATATTGAATGGTTTGCCTTGGAAATGAGCAGAGATCATTCTGTCGTTTTTGAGACTGCATCCAAGTACTGCATTTCAGACTCTTTTGTTGACTATGAGGGCTACTCCATTTCTTCTCCCATCTAAGTATTAACCAGGCCTGACCCTGCTTAGCTTCCGAGATCAGATGAGATTGGGCGCATTCAGGGTGGTATGGCCGTAGACTACTCCATTTCTTCTAAGGGATTCTTGCCCACAGTAGTTAAATTCACCCATTCCAGTCCATCTTAGTTCACTGATTCCTAAAATGTTGATGTTCTCTCTTGCCATCTCCTGTTTGACCAACTCCAATTTGCCTTGATTCATGGACCTAACATTCCAGGTTTTTATGCATTATTGCTCTTTGCTGCATTGGACTTTACTTCCATCACCAGTCACATCCACACTGGCACTCAATAAATATCTTTTCAATTCGGTAAAAACTTAACTGGGCTTCCCAGGTGGCACTAGTGGTATAGAACCGGTCTGCTGATGCACAACACGCAGGAGGTGAGGGTGCTGTCCCTGGGTCGGGGAGATCCTCTGGAGGAGGGCATGATGGCAACCCACTCCAGTATTCCTGCCTGGAGAACCCCATGGATGGGGGAGGTTGGAGACCACATACCTCAAGTGGCCCCTCCAGCCTCTGGCCGGTGGTTGACCGCTTACACGTGAGTGAGTCTCCACCCTCTTCTGGGGAAACGATTCAGAATAAGCCCAAAGTTCACACTAACAGTGTGACAACACTGTTCTCTGCTGAGTTCCCTTGCAGGGTGTCCAGAGATAGACAATTAACTTAGAACACCCAGTACAGAAGGACAGACACGGGCCTTTGTGAACTTGTCTGTCCGGTTTGGGCAGTTTTCACTTGACCATTTTTATGAAAATTGGTTCTGTAAAATGCTTTTAATTCCTCTCAAAAAATACCAAGTTACTTGCCCAATTTCTCCCACCTGGATCCTCGCTCCATCCCTAACCTCCACTTCAGAGCCCCCCACCCTCCTTCTCACTGTCCCGGGCTTCCTCCAGCTTCTCAAACCCACCTCAGAGCTTTGCACCTGCCAGTCCAGCCTGGAAGCATCTGTCCTGGCCTTTCCCCAGGGACTCTTATTCACCAGGGTTGGGCTCAGTCGCTTAGTCGTGTCCAACTCTTTGTGACCCCATGGACTGTAGCCCACCAGGCTCCTCTGTCCATGGGATTTTTCAGGCAGGAATACTGGAGTGAGTTGCCATTTTCCTCCTCCCAGAGATCGTCCCGACCCACGTCTCCTGTGTCTCCTGCACTGCCGGCAGGTTCTTTACCCACTGAGCCATCAGCAAAGCCCCTTATTTAGCAGGACTGGGCTTAAAAATGCTTTCTTCAGGGAAGCATTCCCTGATAGCTGAGCCCACTCACTCAGCTGCCTCTTTAGGCTCAGCTGTGGAATCTGAATTTACTTCCTTAACGTCCAGCTTTCCCACTGTCTGTTGCCCATCACTTGCTAGTGGACAGCGTGTGAGAGTTGACATGGTCGGTTCTGCACAGTCCGAGTGTCTGCGGCACCGCCACGGCTGCATCAGAACAGCAAGCTGGTCATGCTGCCAGAACCTACATCTGTGCGCCCGCGTTTCCATGGCAACCAGCGGGGCCCTGGTGCGGAGCATTTGTTTCTCTAATTGGGCCCCCGAGTTAATCGCAGATGTGCCTCAGTGAAGGCAGGGGACTTACTGTGAAGTCGTGGTTTATGAATTCATAAGGCTGGACCTCTGCTGTTGAGAAACTCCGTCTCAGAGTCAGGACTGCGGGAGGGGCGGGGTGCCCCGGATTCGCGGTCGTGAGCCCCCGGGGGCAGCCCGCAGCCCTTGCGCTCAGCCCCCTCCCACCGCCTCTAACACCTGCCCTGCGCCCATGGCTGCCCTCTCTGGCCCCTGCCTCCGCCCTGCCCCGCCCTGCCCTCTTCCTCATTCTCAGAGCCCGTCGCCTGGTGAGCTTTTGGAGGTAATTGCTAGATTCTTCGTATTTTTCTTCTTTCTAGAGATGATGGGATTTCAGAGCAATCTGCAGTGTTCTCTGGCCAAAGACGTGTCTCTGCACATATTTGCAGCTTAATTAACAGCCTCCTGATTGCAGAGTTCTCCCAGGGGGACACACCTGCTCTGCCTTGGGAAGCTTCCAACTTGGTGTGTGTGTGTGTGTGGAGGTGGGGGGGGGGGGGGGGGAGGCGGGCAGCTATCTTTTTTTCCCTGCTAAAATTTGTCTGTCTCTTCAGGTAAATGCATTTGAACTCTGGTGGACTTTAGGTGCTTCGTTTAAAGAAAATTTTGAATCATCTCTGGACTGCTGTCCCAAAGGAAAGTCTTTTTTCTCGCAAGGCATGTGTCCCAAAGATTGTAGCAGGAGAGGCTGTAGGCTTGGCTTCCTTTCTGTCTCGCTGCCCCTCCGTGTCAGAGCCCGGGGGCAGACTTCCTGGGAGCTGAGATCTCACTGGGACTGTTGTTTCCCCCTCCCTCAGGCTCCTAAGGGGTGGGTTCCCCTGAGCCTGAACCCCAGGCGGTGAGTCCTTCCCCTCTGAGGACGCGAGGAGTCAGCCAGAGGTCTTCTGTGCTTGGAGTGGATGGAGGCTGTCGCGGCCTCACCCCGCCCCTTCCTCCCCCCGGAGAGCCTGCCAGCCTCTCGGACCCCGCCCCCGCCCCTCCTGTCTGGGACCCTCTGGTCCAGCCCCCGCCCCTCCTCAGCTCTGCCTCTCAGCCTGGCCCCTCGAGTCAAAGCATCTGGTGACCACTGTGCCAGGTCGTGGACCTCAGCCTCCCTCCTGGGATCTTCTGCCCCTCAGCTCCCCACCCTGCGGCTGGGAGTCCACCCTGCTGCCTGCATATTTGGAAGTAGCTAGGAGAGTGGATCTTCAACGTTTTCATTTCAAGAAAAGAACATGTTTGTAACCGTGTGTGGTGATGGGTGGTCACTGGACTTACTGTGGAGGTCATTTGCAATGTATACAAACATCGAATCATAACATTGCACACCTGAAACTAATATAACATTTCATTAGTCATACCTCAATGAAAATGAGTCCAGCCTAACTCATCCCTCCCTGAAATCTCTGGTTCCCCATTGCCTCGAAAAGGAAGTCTGAAATCCTTAGTCTGGAGGTCACGCTTCTTTACTTTCTGGTCCCACCCTATGTCCAGCAACCCTCTTGGCCACTCTGCCCTTAGTGCACCAAGGTCCCTTGCACTGGCTTCCACGGTGGGTGGTAGTGATTGTCGCTGAGAATGCCGTGTGGTGGTGAGGGCACGGGGCCGAGCAGGGACAGGTCCCCTCTGAGGGAAGGCACAGCAAGAATTCAAGTGTGATGGCCATCGTCAGCAACTTGCTGGCCTGGGACCACGGCTCCCCGGTTGGGCACCCTTAGATTGCCACAGGATTCTAAGGGAAACACAGCAGCATCTGTCTTGCTGCAATGACGCCTCCCTGGAAATGGCCTTCTGCCTTTGCTCTGGGTGTCTCCGAGGCTGATAAAGAGGTGGCCATTCCTGAGCCATTTAACCAGGGCAGGCTTCTCAGAGGAAGCTTGCGACGTGGTTGTTTACTGCCCTTGGAGCAGAGGAAAAGCACAGGGCCAGAAAAATCACAACATTGATATTCATAGGTCTTGAGAATGAGGATAGGTTCAAAGATAAGAAAACGAAAATGGAGGAGGGCGGGCAAAATGTTGCTAGTAGATGATTCTGTTGGAATCAGCCCAAATGTCCACAGGTCCGTCTGTGTTTCCACAAGTGCACGAATGTTAGAAGAATGTGCACGTGCAGCAGTGTCAAGGCCAGGAAGGGACTCTGCCTGCTCCTTTCTATCCCAGGGCGATATACTAAAGAGAAGGGAATCAGTGAATTGGCCATAAGAGGGCAGAATTGTTCGCTTTTTTCCTTATAGAAGAAGCACTTGAAATTTGCAAAAACATAACAACTGCTTCTTTGTGGCTGCAAGTTCCAGGTTGAATGGACAAGTGAATAATCTGATACGGGAGGAGGTAAGTGCCAGTGTTAGTCACCCAGTCATGTCAGACTGTTTGCGACTGCATGGACTGTAGACCGCCAGGCTCCTGTCCGCAGCATTCTCCAGTCAAGAATACTGAAGGGGTAGCCATGCCCTCCTCTTTCCGATCCAGAGATCGAACCCACATCTCCTGCCCTGCAGGCGGATTCTTCACTGTCTGAGCCACAGCAAAGCACTTTAGAGATAAAGAAACTTAAAACCCATTTTCAAGGGCAGCTCAACATCACAAGAAAACTTGTATTATGCACAAAACTCTTTTCTTGGGGTCCACTTTCCATAGACCTTTTATTTTTTCTCTTTTAATCACTTTGTTCATTTAGAAACAGCCACCTATAAATCAGACTGACTTTCTTTTTCTTAATAAAATGTAATTTCATTTCTCATACTTTTTTTTTTTTTAACTAAAACCATACATCCTACTTTCCTTAAGCAAACATGAACTGTCCTTTATATTAGCATTCTGTAGATTGGTGAACATAAATACCAATGATAATTTCTAAAAGCATTTGCTTTCTTATAGAAAACATCTCGGGGTGGCACGGAGCATATTTATTAATAGTCCAAAACCTCTTTAGTTTCTCTGTAAGAAGAAGTTAGTGTTTAGTAATTAATGTTTCAGACTTTTAACCCCAAAACTGACGCTCTAGGTGTAAGTTGCTAAAGTGCAGCTTAAGGCCTAGCAGTCACCTTAGGTTGCCGGTTTGTGTCGTCTTCCTGACAAGCCAAACAAATGCACAAGGCCCATCCCAAGAGCAATGATGGCCAGAGTCTGGATCAATTGCAGAAATCACATTTAAAAGAGACATTGCAACCTAGAGAGTCTATGAGGGTAGTCACCAGGATGAGGAAATACCCAGAACCACGGCACCTACAGCCTGGGATGGGACTTAGTTCACCTGCTGAAGAAGAGGTGACCAGTCACTGAGGACCAGCGGCTATTCTCGGCTGCAATTCAGCAAAGCAGGCTTGTCTGGCGCATCCCCGAGGGCGGAGGGGAGCCAGCAGATTGCAGTAACTCGAGGCGGGACACAATCGTGGGCAGCCCAGAGCATCGGCTCCTGAGTGTCCACCCCGAGTCGCCTCTGCTGAGCGGGGCGCAGAGGGAGGGCTCCTCAGAAGCCAGGAGATCCTGAGACCCAGGGGCGGGGAGGCGGGGCCAGGGGCTGGAGAGAGGGCGGGGTCACGGGTGGGGAGGCGGGGCCAAGGGCGGGGAGGCGGGGCTGGGAGGCAGGGCCGGGGGCTGGAGAGGGGACGGGGCGGGGGGTGACGGGGGGGAGGGGGAGGGGGATGACGGGGGGGGAGGGGGGTGACGGGGGGGAAGGGGGGGACGGGGGGGGAGGGGGGACGGGGGGGGCGGGGGGGGGCCAGGTGCGCTCAGTAGTGTCCGACTCTGTGCGATCCCATGGACTGTGGCTCACCGGGCTCCTCCGTCCTCGGGATTCTCCAGTCAAGAACACTGGAGTACTGGAGATATTAACACATATATATGGAATTTAGAAAGATGGTAACGACAACCCTTTATGCAAAACAGAAAAAGAGACACAGAAGCACAGAACAGACTTTTGAACTCTGTGGGAGACGGTGAGGGTGGGATGTTGCGAAAGAACAGCATGTATACTATCTATGGTGAAACAGGTCACCAGCCCAGGTGGGATGCATGAGACAAGTGCTTGGGCCTGGTGCACTGGGAGGACCCAGAGGAATTGGGTGGAGAGGGAGGTGGGAGGGGGGATCGGGATGGGGAATACGTGTAAATCTATTGCTGATTCATGTCAATGTATGACAAAACCCACTGAAAAAAAAAAAAAAACAAAAAAAAAAAACACTGGAGTCAGTCTCCATTTCCTGCTCCAGGGGGTCTTCCCGACCCAGGGATGGAACCGGAGTCTCTTGCGTCTCCTGCGTGGCAGGCAGATCCTTTTGGGGGGTCCCTCCCTCACACCTGAAGGGGGGGAGGTGGCGCTGGGGCAGGTGACCCTGAGGTTCCCCCACCCCCACCCCCCTTGCTCTCCTGGGACGGGTCCTGGCCCTGGGGCTGAACTGAAGCCGTGGACAGGCCTGGAGCACAGACTGCCTGGGACACAGCCGAGTCCGAGAGCCGTTGCCGTCGGCAGGTACTTTGCTGTGAGGCGTCTGTCGAAAGGGTGGGGGAGGTTGGGGCGATATGGTTCAGAGGAATGTTTGGAGCGTCAGGACAAAGAGCAACAGGCACCGATATACTGTGGAACTATATGTCACCTTGTTCTGTATTTTCCAAGTCTCCTATGTGTTGTCATACTTTCATAATTAAATAAGGAGCAAAGGGCATGGGTTTGGGGGCTGATCAAAGCCAGGCTTTAATATCTACAAGTCCAGTGACCAGACTCAGTCTACTGATCTGTCCAATGGGAATAACAGGGCTTCCTTCATTAGACTGTTGTGAGAATTCAGCGGGGTTCCATGGGAAAAGGGCCTGACACACAGTAGTTGCTGAACAAATCTTAGCTCCCATCCTTTTCTCATTTCTCAAGGAAACAAAGAGGTTCTGGGGGCCTGCTTGGGGTCTCTTTCTTCTGCAGCATCTTGGCGAGAAGGAAGGAGGAAGGGCCAGAGGAGCGGGAATAGAGACAGCCCTGTGTTTAGGGGCACACAACCGCACTGAGAGCTCCAGATTGAGCTACTGTATGGAGTAATTATGGCTGCTATTTTTTGCACATTTGTTTAATAACGTTAATTTGGCGACAGCCTGATATTATAACATCCTCTCCCACACAGAGGTGGCGTTAGCTCCCTATTCACCAGAATCTATTTGCACTTTTCCTGTGGGGTTCGGGGCTGGGGAACTGGTGACTCACAGCTGGAGGGGCCTCTGGGAAAGGCCCCTCTCCACACGGGGGTGGGAGCAGTGGGGGTGGCAGGACGGGGGGGCCTGACAACATCCTGTGACATGTGACCTTGACGCCTGCCTACCTCCTTGCTCTGGGCGTCTCCTAAAGCTGACAAAGAGGTGGCCATTCCTGAGCCCTTTAACCAGGGCAGGCTTCTTAGAGGGAGAGCTGGATATGTGGTTGTTTAAAGCCCTTGGAGCTGGCTCAGTGGTAAGAACACACCTGCCAATGCAGCAGACACGGGTTTGATCCCTGGGTCAGGAAGATCCCCTGGAGGAGGAAATGGCAACCACTCCAGTATTCTAGTCTGAAGAATCCGAAGGACGGAGGAGCCTGGCGGGCTACAGTCTATGAGGTCACAAAGGGTCTGACACGACGGAGAGACTAAACAGCAGCAGCAGAGGGAGAGCAGGGCCGGGAAGAAGCACGAGGCTGAGGCTCTCGGCTGGGAGACTTGACACGGTCACAGGGTGGCTGCTGGGGGCAGGTCGGCAAGTAGTGCTGGTGGATCTTACAGCTGGAAGTGTCTTGATGTCACCCACTGAGGACGGGCATGTCATACAACGGGGCACACGCAGCTGCAGGGTGGTGACTGACGTGGGGAAACCAGTGCGTGGGGGAGAGGGAGTGTCTCTGGATGGCTGTCTTCCAGCTCATCACTGAGGAAGGGGTGACGTTAGCATGTCAGCATTTTGCCACCAACATAGTGGTAACGGACCTGGGCCATGACAGCTGTCGACCACTAACTTCACGAGGACAGCTGGGTTTTCACGCCTCCTGTGTGTGCTAAGTCCCTTCAGTCGTGTCTGCCTCTCTGCCACCCCATGGACTGTAGCCCGCCAGGCTCCTCTGTCCATGGGATTCTCCAGGCAAGAAGACTGGAGTGAGTTGCTATGCCCTCCTCCAGGGGATCTTCCTGACCATGGATCAAACCCAGGTCTCCTGCACTTCGGGCAGGTTCGTTACCACTAGTGCCGCCTGGGAAGCCCCTTCACGCCTCCTGGAGGAGAGTTATTGGATCTGCATCCCATCAGACCTCAGACTCCTCCTGCCAATTTACAGAAAGTATTGATAGAAGGAACAGAAGCAAACATCTTCCATGGTGTCTTTAGGACCCACTGGGGCAGAATGTGGAGTGTCTTCCCAGGGGCAGGTTGGAAGGAAGTCCTTGAGAGCTCAGGGAGACATGATGGGGTGGGGGACGGTGGGAGGAGAGTGAGCTCTGGGGCGCCCCCTGCCTGGGGAGGAAATGAGCCAGGAAGTACCGCGAAGACAGCGCCCTGGCTGCATGGAGCGTGTGGACCTGGCACCTCCCTTGCATGGGGCCGGGACTTGCAGCCACCTGGCAACCTCTGCACCCCCGCCCACTGGATTTCTGAGACGCCCCGGGGCACTTTGACTTTCTCACCACCCAGCTGAGTTGGGGCTCAAAGTTTGACTTGGCCTGATTTAGAGAAACCCAGGTGGTGCTTGTTGCACTGAAGCCTGGCGGTGAAGGGAGATCACCCATGCTCTGCTTTTCTGCTCTGCACCTCGTGTAGCTGCCGGGAGGACAACAGCTCACACACGGTGCTTCCAGAGATGTGCTGAACAAAGAAATACATGTTTAAATGGTTTACACATACAAAAGAGACTCCATAGCACTTTCATGCGGATTCTATCGGAAACGCAGTGGGAGGTTGGTGTGTGAATGTGGGTGGATTTAAATAAAAACTGACCCAAGTCCAGTCTACTGAGAAGACTGAGCTATGTGGTCTCCTTCTTGCCTCATCAGAAACCTCCAAGCCCTCGAGCCTTGTTCTTATGAATGCTGAGCATGGAATTAATTATTCAAAGACCAGTGAAGATCAGTTTAAACTCTGCACTAGGAGCCCTGAAATGGCAAGGTCATTTCTGAGCATCCATTGGACCTTCTCGGCGCCAGGAGCCCAACTGGGCTGGACAGCGGTGTGGTGAGCGCACAGCCTCGCCCCCATAATGCTGGGCTCTGCCGTCCTCTTTCTCAAGGGCAGGCTCTCGCTGCAGCTCCGCGAACACCAGCTCGTCCGGAAAGGGCCAGCGAGCAGAGGCTGGGCCTGAGACCATGGCCTCGGCTTCTTGCCCAAAGCACAGCCTACCCGCTGCTCTAGAGGAACCAGCGGGGGCCATGGACGCTTGGAGCCCAGCCCCAGCCTGCAGGAAGCCTGGGTGGGACCCTAGAGTCCTCAGCCTGCTGGGGGAACCAGCCGTGCCTCGTCTGCTGATCCAAGGCAGAGGCTGAGCTTCACACCATTTCTTAAAATCCCACACTCTTTGGGGGCACTGTCTTGCATTCCCCAGGCGGGAGGTGGGGGCTGGGGAAGAATACTGGAATCATGTGGGCTTGGTTGGGTTTTGCCTCTAACTCCTGAAGCCTTTAGAGTCAAAGATGGAGCTTGGGGGCAAAGCATGAAGACAATTTTATGCAATGCTATTATTGTATGAATGAAAAAACTGAGGTCCCCAGGCTGCTGGCAGCACACAGAGGGTGGAACAGCGTCTGGGGTAACTCAGGCCTCTGGACGGTGGGCCTGTAACTGCCCTGGAAGTAGTAGGGCAGACGCTTCCCAGGCAGATGACCCTGCTCCAGAAGGGACAGGGGGGTCAGGCAGAGCCAGGCAGGAGAAGCCCAGGTCGGCTCTGGGGAGAGGGGCCTGCCCAAGGTCACAGAGCAAAAGTTGAGTCCCCGGGCGGGGTGTGCAGGGCTCCAGAGACCGTGTTTGCCAGGAGGGAGCAGCTGCAGCCGGGCCGCCGCTCACCACCCGCGACCCAGGGGGAGCAGGGGGCAGTGGGAGGCAGCCACCAGGCTGAGCGCACGCCCCAGGCCCTGGCCTGTCTGCCAGGGGAACTCAGAAGAACCTGCTCATTCACCCAGGTCTGCGCCCACACGCCACCTGGGTGCTCAGGTTCCAGGTGTCATGCTGCCACTTCCCTGGTGGCCCAGTCAGTAAAGAGTCCGCCCACAGGGCAGGAAACCGCCTGCAATGAAGGAGACTTGAGATGCGGGTTCAATCCCTGGGCCGGGAAGAACCCCTGAAGCATGAAGTGGCAACCTACTCCAGTCTTCTTGCCTGGACAATCCGTGGGCTGAGGAGTCTGACGGGCTGCAGTCCCTGGGTCGCACATGACTGAGCCCGCGTGTATGCACCCATTGGCTGTGTGTCTCTGGAGAACCCTAGCACACCACTTTCATTTAGGAAGGAAACAGTTACTCAAACATGAAGGAGGGGGCTCCCTGACACGTGGTCCTCAGGACACCACTGAGAAGCTTGTGTGGACTTGCCCCCAGCAGCCCCCCCTCAACTCCGCGTGGCCCTGATGACAGACTATTTCTCTGAAGGTCATCTCTGGGGCCTGTGAGGGGCACTTGGGGGGCGCTGGTGAGTTCCAGGTGAAAAGGAACAAAAGTCAGAACTGTCCCCCACCCCTGGCTGGTAACACCGAGTGATTTTATTCCATAATGAATCAGACTTTGGTGTATTAGTCTTCCCCTCCCACATTTTGAGGATGAAAAAGTAAAAACTCATATGTCTTTTTTAAATAAGTGCTTGAGGAAACAAAAAGTCAGAAAGTGTATTGGGGAAGGGCCCCATCATTTATGGTTTCTGAGCTGTGTTTATATACACTTTAATGTTTGACAAAAATCCTGTGATTCTGGAGGGGCTGCAAGGGTCCCAGTTCTGAGATTAATTTATAGACAGAAAAGAAAGGTTCACCCAGCCTGCAGGAGGGGAGACAAGGACCCAGAACCCGTGCTGAAGAGCCACGGAAGTTGCACGTCCGGGTGACAGCGGCCTGACTCAGCGGCCCAGCGACCAGGCTGAGAGGTCCATCGGACCCAGCAGTCAGCCTGCGGCGTGTGCTCAGAAGCGGCTTCTGCTTTCCCCATGTGCACAAAAACAAGCCCGGCACAGTGACAGAAGGAGTACTTTAGGGCGAGAGAGCATGTCCAAGGAGCTCAGCACATTGGCAAAGCCTGGAGTCCACGGGTCTAAGCGCCAGCAGCTTGGAAATGCTACCGACAGTCTGCACGTGCGCTGACCAAACCCTCTGCGGTGGGCAGCACCCAGTTCCTGGGTAAACCATGAACAGTAACGGAGGTTACAAGTTGTGGCCAACGGGGCGGAAGGGGCCTTACGGCTGTGTCAGCACACCTACGAGGGTGAACGGTCCACACGCGGGCCGCTGGCAAGGCTGGACTGTTAAAGAGTTGGGGTGGGGGTGGGAAACAGCTTAGGCCAGGTCCCTCGGAGCAGAAGGGGGTTTCCCAGGACCCCCAGGAGGGTGGCAGGATTGGGACAGAGGCCCACTTCTCTGGTTCCCCTCTTGTACCCATGACACAACAGGGCAGCCCAGCCTCCGTGACGGGCTGGGCTGGGTGGTGCCCTCGCCCCATCCGGCTCCTTGCTGCCCCGCCAGCCCCTCGCCGCGGCCCCCTCCTTGCCCCCCTTCCTGCTCCTGGCCCCCATACTCCTGTATTCAGGCCCTTGCCTCTGTGACTCAGAGATGGCTGCATTTGGAGACAATGCCTTTAACGAGCTGATTTAAGTGAAAATGAACCATCAGGATGGGCTCTCATCCTGTCTGACGGGTGTCCTCCTAAGAGGGGCTTGGGCACAAGGAGACACACAGGCATGCAGGAAAAGCACCACAAGAGGCCCCATCAAGGAGATGGCCATCCACAAGCCATGGAAAACGGCCACGAAAGAAACCACATCTGCTGGCACCGAGATCTCAGGCTTCTGGCCTCCAGAACCGTAAGAAAAGCAGTGTCTGCGGCTGAAGCCACCCAGCCCGTGGCCGGCCAGCAAACAGACACATGGCCCTTCCCAAGGCCACCCAGGCTGCATGCGTGGCTTTCTGTATTTCTTCCCGGAGCCCACATGTTGCCCATGGTGGCTTTTTGCACCGAGAACCGAATGCTGTCTTAAAGAGAGCAAGAGAGAACAGCTGGAGTGACAGAAACACGCGGCAGAGTCCTTTTTGTCCGGCTGCTGATAGCCTCAAATCCAGAGGTGGCCGCACTGAGAAGACACGTGGCGATCCAAGGGTCCGTCCTGCAGGCACCCTTCCCGCGTCCATCTGTGGACCTCACGGAAGGGGCCGGCACCTCCCCGTTCCGGATTCCTCCTGGGGAAAGGGGCATCGCGCCGCCGCGTCCTCTCCGGCTTCTACCTGCTGACGCACGCCCGTTCCCAGCAGGCAGACGCTGCCATCTATGAGAATTAAACCGGCCCCCTGGCGTTGACAGGGTCCTCGGGAGGACTATCGTGAGTCCGGCTTGTTTAGACTCCAGTGTCAGCAATCCAGCTCCAAACCCCAGGAGGCCTCTTGAAACCCGCTTTCTGCGTTGCTGGTAGACGTCTGTCTACAGGATTAGACCAGAAATGTCACCCCTGTGAGCAGGGACAGTATCCCAGGGCCCGATACAGTGCTTGGCAATATTAACTTGGACCAGCCCCATCCTGAAATTCCCATTGTCAGAGTAGCTTCTCTGGGTTAAGGCATCAAAGGCCCTTGTTAAACAAGTTGCTAAACCAGCCGCTAATGTTTCTTTGTGACCTCACCCGAGTGGTCCAGACTTCCTTAACCCCTCTGGGAGCGTTTGGGGCAGCTGAGTTCTGGTGGGAGAAGAGGAAAGAGCCCTCTGGCTGTGGGGTATTGGGAGCTGGAGAGAGCAGACAGGTATGTCCTAGTGGAACGCAGTGACCACCAGGGATGAAGGACTTTGCAAGGATTCAGCTGGCAGCTCTGAACCAGCCGGACCTTTGGATCAGTCACCTTTTGGCCCCACAGCCCAGATCATGAGGGAGGGCCAGGCTGGGAGGCAAGCGCAGGAGACTGGCTGGGTCTCTGGAAAGAGCCTGGCATCGCAGCGCTGGCCTTGGTCTTGGCCAAGACGTCAGGGGTGGGAGGACCCAGCGGTGCCCACCTCTCCCGGGGAGCAGAGGGCTGAGTGATTGGCTACACCACGCTCTCCACCAGTCAGCCCTCTCTCCGGCTCCTGACACCCGACCTGTGCAGGAACTAGTGGGGAGAGCGGGGAGGGGGACGGGTCGGGCGACAGCAGCTGGGTGTGGGGGCGCCGGGGATCACAGGCCAGCGGGGGCAGGGAAGGCTGTCCGGGCCGCGGTCCAGGGGAGGCCGCGGCTCAGCACGGGGAGGTGGACATCTGGTCGTAGTCCGGGCACTTGAGCAGCGCTGGGTAGCTGCTGTTCATCTGCAGGGAGGCGTCGCTGGAGAGGTCGGAGGGGCTGCGGCCCCGGGCCCAGGCGTCCGGGTGCAGGAACTGGCCCGAGTAGTCGGAGCAGTTGCTCAGACGCGGGCGGTAGAAGCCGGGGTGAGGCCGGTACAGGTCCTCGGCAGTGTACCTCTTCATGAACAGGTACACGGACATCACCCCCGCGCTCTGCGGGAGGAGGCGGAGGGAAGGCGCTGGTGCTGGGGGCCTGGGCAGCAGCCAGAGGGGAGGGGAGGAGGGGAGGGGATGGGGGAGGAGGGGATGGGGTGGGGGATGGGCGGGGAGGGGAGGGGTGGGGGCGGGGTGAAGGGTGGAGCCCTACGGGTCTCCTCCTCCTCCCCCCTCTCAGCAGCCCCGCCCCCACCCAGCCCCTCGAAAGGCTTTACCTCGGTTAACAGGAAGGAGATGGCGGCGAAGGCGAAGGACCAGCCGTACTTGTAGCTGAAGTAGGTCTCCGCGTCCCTGGTCCTGTTGAGCATCTCGTCGTTGATGCTGGAGATGTAGAGCACCAGGCCCACGACGAGGGAGAGGCCTGCGGGGGCGGGGGCTCAGCAAGGAGGCCCGGAGCTGCCCGGGGCCCGGGGGAGCTGCCCGGGGCGCCCGCCTCCCCTCCGGGTTCCGGGAAAAGGGTTAGGGTTAGGGAAAAGGCGGCGCCTGGGTGACCATGAGCTCACTCTGGAGTTCAAGGGGAGCAGGAGTCGCCCCCCAAGACCCTGCCTGGGCCGTCACCCTCCAGACGGAGGCCGGCGTGCAGGTGGGGCTCCTGCCCTGCCAGGGCCTCCCAGGAGCCCGGCCCGCCCTTCCTCTGAGTCACTGGCGGGGCAGGAGCCGGCACCTAGTGTCCTGAACCCCCAGGTCACCTTACGGTGACCTCAGGCGGCTTCTGCTGTACTCAGGGGTCACGTGTGCTCGCCCGCCAGAGTTGGCAGGGCCTCCGGTCCCGGACGGGTCGTCTGTGCAGCCCACCCGCCCCTGGGTGTGGCCCGTGAGTCTGTCCTGCTGCGCTGCAGAGGCAGGGGTGGTGAAGATGCTGGCAGGCTGGCCGGCGGGACGTCAGAGGCCCGGGGGTGGGGCCGGGGCCCAACCCCTCCCCTCACAGAGCAAAGGACAGACTCAGCATCAGCCTCCTCAGTCAGTGACTGTAAGTAGATTAGGACAGAATTGATTACTCTGTTTTCAGCTGTTTGGGTTTAATTCCATTCACATGGTTACGCTGGGCACCTTGAAGGTTAAAGGAATACAAGTGTGATTCAGGTCTTTCTCAGCACTTCACTCACGCGGGATCAGGCCCAAGTGAACCCTGTCTACTGATGCCCTTAAACACTCCATGTGGCCCAGATCAGCCTGAGATCTCTGGCCTACTGCTATGGCTGAAAACCTCAGGTGCCTTGAGGCTGCTGTAGGGCCTTGACTCTTGTGAAGTTCATAGAGAAGTAAAAGGTACACCTGGGTCTGTGAGGCTGTCTAGCCCTTCTCAGGCAGGGTCCCTGGTTCCTGCCCACTTGTCCACACCCCCTGTTACGCTGTCTGTCTGCCTATGGGGAGGGGGCCCAGCCCCAGGACGTGGCCTGTTGATGCTGCGAATGGATGAGCAAGCACATGAACGACTGACAGAGTGGATGACGGCATGCGACCAGGGTCAGTCCAGGAAGACAGATCTACATTGAAGGGGCCTGGGTAGCCCAGGGTAGGGGTGGGGGTCTCCGGAGGACAGCTGAGGGCTGGGAGGTGAAGAGACCATTATTCCAAAGGCAGACCGTGTTTCTTTCATGTAAGAACACAGGGCACCGCCCTCCAAGAATAGGAACACTCGTGACCACAGCAGCTAAGAAGCGGTGGTGTAAATGAAAGTCACTCTGTCGTGTCCAACCCTTTGCAACCCCGTGGACCGCACAGTCCATGGAATTTTCCAGACCAGAAGACTGGAGTGGGTAGCCTATCCTTTCTCAAGGGGATCTTCCCCACCCAGGGATCAAACCCAGGTCTCCCGCATTGAAGGTGGATTCTTTACCAGCTGAGCCACAAGGGAAGCCCAAGAAGACTGGAGTGGATAGCCTATCCCTTCTCCAGCAGATCTTCCTAACTCAGGAATTGAACTGGGGTCTCCTCCAGAGGGGAGGGTCTGGTCTGTGGTCCTCAGGCTCTCTTCCAGCTCAGACTCAATTCTGCCTGAGCCACTGACGCGGCGGGTCCCTTGGGGTTGAGCCACCTGTGGGACCATGGCTTCCCGGAGCAGAGCGGTTAGGAATCAAATGTCAGGAGTCCAGCGTCCCCAAGCGGAAATGGCAGCACTCACCTGAGAGGATAAAGAAGATGCCAGAGACAAAGGCCAGGATTGTCCTGTGGGGACGAACGTGTCCGATGTTGCTCAGGATGAAGCCGATAAACATGAAGAAGAGGCTGACCAGGGGGAATGGGGTGGCCGAGCGAATCATTTCTGACCAAGGGGACAGAAGGGTGCTGTTAGCCTCCAGGGGCTGCGATCACCCGGCACCCACCCCCCCCCCCAGTCCAAGCAGCCTGCCACCATCCCCCAGCTGGTTCCCAAACCCCCGCCCTGCGTGAGCAGCCGGCCTCCACCTCCTCCTTGGTGGACTTTTGTCCCGCAGCCCTTCACCTGTGGGATCTGTGCTAACCCGGGGATCAGCATCAGAACTGCACTGCAGCTGCATCTGGGGTCCACACCGGCTCTGGTGAGGCCCAGGCCATGGCCTGAGTCTCTTTGGGGGTGGCGGGGAGAACTTGGTTCAGTCCCCTGGGTGCTATGGCATGAATGTCTGTGCCCCACAAAGTTAAAGTCGCTCAGTCGTGTCCAACTCTTTGCAACCCCATGGATTATGCAATCCATGGAATTCTCCAGGTCAGAATACTGGAGTGGGTAGCCTTTCCCTTCTCCAGGAGATCTTCCCAACCCAGGGATCAAACCCAGGTCTCCTGCATTGCAGGCAGATTCTTTACCAGCTGAGTTATCAGGGAAAGAAAGTGAAGTCACTCAGTCCGACTGTTTGTGACTCCATGGGCTATTGCCCGCCAGGCTCCTCCATCCATGGAATTTTCCAGGCAAGAATACTGGAGTGGGTTGCCAGTTCCTTCTCCAGGAGATCTTCCTGACCCAGGGGTCAAACCCAGGTCTTCTGCAGTACAGGCAGATTCTGAGCCTCCAGGGAAGCCCTGCGCTATCAGGGAAGCCCCACAAAACTCGCATGTTACACCTAACACCCAAGGGATGGTATCTGGGGCTGGCCTCCAGAGGGCTCACGTCATGGGGGTGGGACCCTCATGAAGGGGGTCAGTGCCCATAAGAGAGAGACAGGCGAGCGCCCTCGGCCAAGCCTCCATGAGAGGACACAGTGGGACGGCCTGGGCTACGTGTTGGGGAGAGGGCCCTCACCAGGAGCTGACCAGGCCGGCACCTCGATCTTTTTAAAAATTATCTTTTAACTTTAATTTTTTGGCTGCACTATGTGGCATGTGGGGTCTTAGTTCCGCGATCAGGGGTCACACCTGTGCCCCCTGCGTTGGAAGCATGGAGCCTTAACCATTGGACCTCCAGGAGAGTCCCTGGCGCCTTGGACTCGGACGTCTAATCTCCAGAGCTGAGAGGATCGCATTTCTGCTGTTTATGCTGCCGGATCCGTGGTTTGCTGGAGCCGCCCAGGCAGAGGAGGACCCTGGGTGTGGACGCCCTCTCCCTGCAGTGCCAGCACCCTGACCCCCCGACAGACACTCCGCAGTGCAAGCTCTGCGACTCCGGTCGGCATGACCAGCTGAGTCCCGGGGCGGCGGCTCTCGAGAAACAAGCTGCCTCTTCCCTCTGCCCCGCTCTGCCCCGTGCAGCCCGTGGCCTGGGGTGGAAGGTCAGAGATACCTACTTAGTACGCTGACCGTGGACTCCGAGGTCAGCTGGGCACTCGCGGGCATCACGTACTCAATGGTGAAGCAACGCCCCTGCTCCTCACCTGCGAGACAAGAGCCGCTTTCGCTCGGGGCCCTTCGGCGAGCTTGTCGACAGCTACTCGTGTACCCTTGACTGAAAACCAGTCCTCCCCCCTGCCGAGCAGACAGCTCCCAGAGGGATGCGCACGGAGCGTGAGGGGGAAGGGGACGCCCGCCTGACCGGTCAGCTGAACCAGCCCTGGGGATCAGCGGGTGACGGTATCCCCGCCAGACGGCCCTCACGTTCTCTGGGTCCTTCTGAGCTCGGGTTTGCAGCTGGCACATTCAAGCAGCATCAGCAAGTGCTTCTAGAATCTTTGACCCCCTGTGTGTTTACACCTGAGCTGGATCTAAGCGCCTGGGGGCCTGTCCCTGGCTGGTGGCCCACAGTGGACAGAGGTGGACACACCCATCCTGACATCACATCTTCCCCAGAGAAGCACCAAAGCTGCGTGAAAAGCGATTGGCACTGTAATGCAAGGCTGCGTCGGATGTCTGGTGGCTTGGGGACGGGATCCACTGGGGGTGGCACGTGGCTGGGTCAGGGGCCCCAGTGTGGAGCTGAGGAGCAGAACCCCTTTGTCGCCACCTTGGTGGCTGGATCCAGGTGCCCTCAAACTCTGCTTCAGATTTAAGCAGAGATGGAGGCCGCACAGTGCAGGCGGTGGGAGGTGGGGCTGGCGTTGGATGTCATTCCCGAGGCAGACTCGCCCAGGCCCCCAGGTGTCGTCCCTGCTGAGCACGAGTGGGCGCCCCCAGCAGAGCCCTGCCGCGAGGCTGGGAGGACCGAGCGTGCTGTGTGCACACGCGTGCTTGGGTCTCAGAGCCTCCAGGAAAGGCTGCGTGGACCCGCTGTGGTGTTTCCGGGCAGCCTTGCACAAGAGATGCTCTCGTGAAGCCTGGCCCCTGGTCATGACGGAGGGATAAGAACGGAGCGCTTGGAGTAGCAGCTCTGGGTGGGCAGAGAAACCCCAGCAAGCGGGCAGGATGCCCAGACAGGCCAGATGGAGACCTGCTCCCTCTCGCAGAGCTGGAGAGGCTGCACCTGTGTTTCATCCCTGCCGTTTCGTGGACAGAGTATGTGCCGGGAGTTCCCCAGGGCCACCTGCATTCTCAGGTGGGAGACCCAGGTCTCGGAGGGGAGAGGACCTGTCTGATGGCCACTGCAGGCGGGGCTGGCGTTTGCAGCGGGTCGTGGCTGCCGAGGGCAGCGCATCCGTGGGAACGCCTCCTTCCCACAGGGACACTGCTTCCCGGGGGGTGTGGGATGTGGGGGGCTGCTCCTCTCTGCGACAGCGCTGGCCGCGGTCAGGGCACGCTTACCTGCCAGGAAGCAGACCCGCCACAAGCCTGAGTGCAGCGACATCCTGGGCTCGGTGCTCTGGTTCTGGGCCAGGACCACGCCCTCCTCAAGGTACAGCCAGTAGTCCGTGCTGACGGCGATGCCCAGCAGGCCCAGGCCACACACGGCAAAGACACTGCTCAGCAGGGTCAGGGCCTTCCTCCCGCAGGCGCCCATCCTCCCGGGCAGCCCCCGGGCCTGGGCTCTGGGGGCAGGAGAGCGAGACAGCGGCGAGAGCAGGCGCAGCTCCGCGGGGCCTGGGAGGGAAGCAGAGGCCCCCGTGGGGCAGGGCGGGTGAACCAGGGCGAGCAGGCCACCCAGACAGAGGGGCCGCCTCCTCTTCTGGGGGGAACGCAGAGGCTGCCTGCCTGACCTCTGCGAGGGGCCCGTGTCCTGTCTGGAGCCCCTGGCTGATGCTGCCGTTCACCCATCCGTCCGTTCACTCAGCCCAGCGTGCCTGACACAAGAGGCAGGGACCAGCAGGACCCGCCCTTGCCCTTGACTGGTTTCGCCTAGAACACAGTGCTCCCAACCCCAAAGCGAGGAGCCTACAGCTTGGTGAGTTCTGCCCGAGGGGTGGAGGTGGGGGAGGGAAAGGGAAGGGGGGAAAAGGGCACCCTTCACCAGGATGAGGGGCAGGAGCCCCACTCCATCAGCTGACCGGGGGTGGTGGCAGGGGGTGCTGGCCGGTAGAATGGGCCCATGCTGGCCTCCTGGAGGCCTGTGGACACCTGGAGGCAAAGGGGTGTAGCCCCGGGCAGGACAGCAGAGGCCTTAACCCCAGCCAGACCCGCCTGCACCAGCTTCCAGAGGAGAAGCGGAAACACACCCCAGGCCCCTCTCCACGCAGCTGGTGGGAGGTGGAGGGGCCGGCCGGCCCGGGAGGCGCCCCTGTGCGTGGGGCCCCGTGCTTACTGCCCAGAAGCACAGGAATCAGTCTCTGTCGACTGCAAGCCGGAGAAACATGAAATGACAGCGGGACAGCCAGCACGGGAGGGCGGGCCGTGTTCTGCCCGGCGGAGCCTCAGGTCCTGAGGTGGAGGCATGGGGCGCAGGCAGGGCCCCTTGGGGAACGGCTGCCCGGACCGGCCGGATGTCCCCACGTGGTTTACACTCCCGAGAACTCTGATAGCCGTTTATGAAGTATTTTCGCTTACATTTGAGGCTCACAAAATCCCATTATCCGCCAGAGGGACCGGAATTAGAACCCCGAGGATGGTGAGTGGAACAGGTGGGAATACCAGCCCCAGGAGCCGCAGAGCCTTGAAGGAGCATGGGAGCCCTGGCGCCACGCCCAGCCCGGCCCCGTCCTGGGACAGGGAGGAAAGGACGACAACACACGCTGAAGTATGTTGAAGTATGTTGAATCGGTCTGCCAAGCAATTCATTTTAATCTTCACAACCAGATCACCACCCTCATTCTATAGGTGAGCTACCTCCACCGGTGGTTCAGTGGTAAAGAATCCGCCTGCAATGCAGGCTCCCTGGGTCAGGAAGATCCCCTGGAGGAGGAAATGGCAACCCACTCCAGTATTCTTGTCTGGAGAATCCTATGGACAGAGATGCCTAGCAGGCTACAGTCCATGGGGTCGCAAAGAGTTGGACAGAACTGAACATGCATGCATGCAGCACAAGGAAAGATGTTTATATTGTAATACTACAAGAAAAAAGCTGGATGTGAAAGCATGTGTTTAATGTGAACTCAACTGTGAAAAAAAAGTCATAGACTGGGAAGAAATAAACCAAAATGTTGATAGTGAATGTTTCCAGGTAATAGCTTATGTATATTTGATTTTCTCTCTACTTTTCTAAAAGAACATGTATTATTTCTACATCCAGAGAAGAAAGCTAAATAAAGGCCAGACTCATCAATTCTCCAGTCACTGCCCACGTAAAGAAAAGGCAAGAGCCCTTGAACTCCCGGGCGAGAGAAGCTGAGATGCAGGGTCATCCTTCAGAGTGTGGAGCCTAAAAGCACAGCAGCCTTGCGTCTTTTAAGATGATTACCCAGCTGCCATTACCTGGAAGTATTAGCTTAATTATCAGGAATTAATAGCTGCTAATTATTATTCACGAGTAGCAATTAGGGAGCAATGTCTTGTGGAGATGGAATCACTAATGGCACATTTTCCTGCCCAGGCCGATAATAAAAGGACGTTCGATGAAGCGCGGAGGTGCTGGGAGACAGGTGAGCCTTGGTTAGAGGACAGCTGGGGAGGAGGGACATGGAAGGCCAGGCCAGTGTAGGCGCTGACAGCCCAGAGAGAAAGCCCGGGACCTTTGCTTGATGAAGGTCTGGGGACCTTGGTTCTCAGCAGGGCTTCCAGCCACCGGCAGCAGCTGCTCCTGTTCACTGGTCCAGGACTCGGCACCAGCCTGGGCAGCTCCCACGGGACATGCTGGTGGCCAGAGGGCAACCCCAGGGCTCCTGTGACCTGCTTTCCACGGCGCTGATCCCCTCATTCTACGGGCGTTAAAGAAGGACCACAGCGGAGGCCTCACCCTCCACTGGGAGCTGGGGCCCCTCACAGCTCCTCTCCTGAGCCTGGCAGGCCCGCTGTGTGCCTCCTGGGTCCAAGGCGGTGCAGGTGCCCCATGGCCAGGAATCTTCCCGGAACAGGGATCAAGCCAGGGCTCCACGTTCCCAGCGCTGGCATCAGCCACAAACCAGAGGCACACCTCCCCTCCGCCCCAAGTCACCCCCGGGCCACCTGGCACGTCAGCCCAGCCCTCGGGCCAGTCCCGCGACGACTGGCCCCACCCACGACTTCCACCCCAAGGGAAGCAGGCGTTGATCTTGCAGCACTTGTAGAAACCAAAGTCCCCTTTAGAAAAGGTGGGGGGGGTGGGGCGCCGACTTCCTTCTTCCTCGGGATCCTCCTTACAGAGTGGGCACGGGGCTGCAGCCTGCGGGACTCAGCACTCAAGGTCTTCATTGTCGGCAGTTAGAAGCCCACCCGGGGGACCTCCACCCCCGCACACAGCTAGCGTGTGCGGTGAAAGCCAGCGAGAAATGAAAGACAGTCTTGCTCCCTGTGTCTTAAAACGTGTACACAAGGGAAATGTGCCTCCTTAATCTGATTTTGGTGACACTGGCCGTCCATCCGACCCAGGCTGAGGAAGCTTGCGGGGAGCACTGACCCCGGGTCTCTCTGCTCTCAGCCCCCATCGCTGACGGACGCTCTGCCGCCCGGGTTCCCACAGGCCAATGTCTACCGGACCAGGACTCTGCGCCAGGCACTGTTCATAGCGGTTTACACACCGTTCACAGCAACCCTTGCACTAGGCACTGTTATTAATATGAGGATGTTTAACACTACTGACTTCTTCACAAGCTCATGAGGATTCAGTGAGGCACACAGGTTGGCAGGTGCAAACAGGGACTCCAGCCTGGAGCACGCTCATCCCAACCACGGCCACGGTCCCCACTTGAGAGGTGAGGGGGTTGGGGTCGGTCCGCTGCTCGTGTTCACCCAGCCAGTAAGTGAGGGAGCCGGGGCCCGAGCCTGCAGTCCGGCCTGTCCTCCTCAATGCCTTGGCTGGTTCTCAGAGCTGCGGAGGCAGGGGGAGGTTCCCTCAGCGCTGAGCTCACCACCCGACACTCTATCCCAACAGGAGCAGACTCCGGACTGTCAGTGGAAGTGTGGCCCGTTTTCCCTCAACATCATCAGCCTCTTGCCTAAGATAAGACGGCTAAGGATTTCAGGCCTTTTCTCCCTGGCCTTTGCCTCACTCAGGTGGACGGCCAAACCAGGTATTTTCCTTATGGGATTGTGGTCTTGGGGGAGGAGGAGGGGAGGAGGGGGAGGAGGAGGGAGAAGGAGGGCAAGGGGAGGAGGAGGAAGGGGGGAGGAGGAGGAGGGAGGGGAGGAGGAGGAGGGGGAGGGGGGAATGGAAGGGGGGAGGGAGGAGGGGGGAGGAGGGGGAGGGAGGGCAGGGGGAGGGGGAGGAGGGGGAGGGAGGAGGAGAGGAGTCGGCTGAGTTCCCACTGGACATGCCAGTTAGTCCTGGTCACACTCAGCCCCTCCCTGCTTAGAACCAGCGTTCACAAAGATGCTGCTTTTTCTGCTGAGTCTCCCTTCTGGAAGGAGGATGGAAGGAGGGGGGGTGGAGCGTGGGGAGGAAAGCAGCCTGGCTTTGGAGAAATTGCCTGGACGGCACTTTGCGGCCAGCTCGGAACCCTGCAGCAGGCTCGCCGCCGCACAGAGCAGCCCCGCAGAGGGGACCCTGCAGGACGGTCACGTGGCCTGGCCTGGTTGGAGGTGCCAGGATGTGCTCCTGTAGACACCTCCCCCCAGCGCGGCCTCCCTGCTTCCAGCACGTTCTGCCACGACTGACTCGGATGCTAACAGTCCAAGTGTCCCCTCCCTCCTCCCCCTGCATCCCTGCCCTCCTCCCACGTGCCCCATCCGGCGGCCTTCAGTCCCAGGCGTGGGGTCACTGCGGGTCCAGGAGGAACCCCGGGAGCCCGGCCTTCTAGCCCCACCCTACCTCCGCGTTAGTGCGGACGGAAGAGCTGGCCCCTCGAGGGTGAGCGTCGTGAGAGCCGGGTAAGGAGGGAGAAGCACGAGTCTCTGCTTCTCTGAGCAGCCTGTCTCAGCATGAGGCTTTCTGCCTCCCCTCTGCCCCATGACTTGAGGTGAGACACTGCTGGGGATACCCCGAGGCCCCAGCGGCCTGGACCTGAGCACCCCTTCCAGGGAGTCAGGGCCCGAGGCGGCTCGCGAGCCGGGACCACGGTCCACTGGCTCCAGAGGGCCTGGGAGGCAGCCCAGCGTCCCCAGAGGATCCAGCGTTGACCCCACAGGTCTGGGCTCCAGCAGACGCCTCGTGACTCTCAAGACAGGGAGTTAGGGTGCTGACTGCATTTTTAAAGAGACAGGATTTCCAGACTGGATGACGGAAGCGAGGGCCTGTGGAGAAGGATGAGGGGTCTCGCCATCCACTGGGCCCCCAGGAGAGGCTGGTGACAAGGCGGGGTGTTGTTCCGTGTGTTCCCCGCCAGGACCCCACCTCACGGGCCCAGGGCACAGGGCAGAGAAGAGCCTGGGAAAGGGGCTGACCCTCGGCCCGGCAGCCTCATTCCATTACCCTGGGTGCCCAGGGGGCCCAGGCCAGGTGGTCTGGTCCCTGGTCCCACCCCTGCCCAGTCCGGAGCCCCATCAGTGATGCCAGAAGGAGGGCCTGTGGAGGGCTCCAGGACGCAGGAGGTCACGGGCTCTCAGCAGACGTGTGTCGTCTTTTCTTGACCAGGAAGGACACAGGACTGGCCATGGAGGCGCTGACCCAGGCCCGGAGCCCTGGGGACAGGAGGTCATGGGCATCACACTCGAAAACTGGACAAGGCAGAGATGAGGCTGGGCTTTGCAGGGCCGGAAGCACAGAGACCTCCCAAGAGGCCCTCCAGGAGGTCAGGGCAGGCGGGAACCTGCATGTGTCCCCAGGGCCCCCCTAGGACCCCAGAGGACACTTCATGCCAGCAGGCCCCTCCCTGCTGCTCCTCAGCGCCACCTGGGAGTTCAAAACGAATCCCAGTAACGCCGGTTCGCTTCCAAGACCAACGAGTGCCAACCCTCTGTAGGGGTGACAGAGTGGGAGGGGATGAGGCGCCAGTATTTTCCAAGAATCCCGGGTGCTTCTAATGTGTAACCAAGGTTGAGAGCCACTCGCTGACTCGGGGGCCCTCTGGCCCTGGAGATGCACAGGATCTACACTCACGGTTGGACCGCCTTCACTTTGGACCCACGCTGAGCCACCCAGCACAGTGGCCACTAGCCACACGTGGCTCCTGAGCACTTGAAATGTGTGTGCCTGGTCCAAGAGGAGATGAGCTGTTCATACAAATACACGCTGGTCTCCTAAGACTTATCATGAGCAAAGAAAGTAAAATACCCCACTAACGATTTATAAAAACATGGGTTATATGGTGAAATGGTATATTGGCCTAAAAATATATGAATTTTACCTATGTCTTTATATTTTTTTAGTGCGGCTTTAGAGAATTTTAAAGTACATTCTGTGGTTCACACTATATTTCTATTGGACAGTGCTAATCTACAGACTACCTAATTCAAAATGTATTCTCTATAGTTCTTCTACTTGTAACTTTGTTACATGTTTCTTGATAATAATTTTCCTTAAACTTCACTTCATGATTCCAAGTATATAACATTCTTGAAATAACAAAAATAAAGAAATGGAGAATAGATTAGTGGGTGTTGGGCCTGGAGTGGAGAGGTCAATTTGGTCATAAGAGAGCAACAGGCAGCGACCTTGTGGTGCAGAATGTCCTGGACTGACTGCCTTGCTGTCCGTGCGCCGGCTGTACTGTCCCTGTGACGTGGTACCGCTGTCCCCACGTGACGTGGCACCTCTGTCCCTGTGACATGGCTCCTCTGTCCCCATGTGAGATGGTATCTCTGTCCCTGTGACGTGGTACCTCTCTCCCTGTGACCTGGTACCTCTGTCCCTGTGATGTGGTATCTCTGTCCCCGTGTGACATGGCTCCTCTGTCCCTGTGACGTGGTACTGCTGTCCCCACGTGATGTGGTACCTCTGTCCCCCGTGTGAAGTGGTACCTTTGTCCCCATGTGACGTGTTACCTCTGTCCCCATGTGACGTGGCTCCTCTGTCCCTGTGATGTGGTACCTCTGTCCCTGTGACGTGGCACCTCTGTCCCTGTGATGTGGCTCCTCTGTCCCCACATGACATGGTATCTCTGTCCCCACGTGACATGGTATCTCTGTCCCCGCGTGACATGGTATCTCTGTCCTCGCATGACGTGGCACCTCTGTCCCCATGTGACGTGGCTACTCTGTCCCCGCGTGACATGGTATCTCTGTCCCTGTGATGTGGCTCCTCTGTCCCTGTGATGTGGTACCTCTGTCCCTGTGATGTGGTACCTCTGTCCTTGTGACGTGGTACCTCTGTCCCCACATGACGTGGCTCCTCTGTCCCTGTGACGTGGCTCCTCTGTCCCCGCGTGACATGGTATCTCTGTCCCCGTGACGTGGCTCCTCTGTCCCCGTGTCGTGGCTCCTCTGTCCCTGTGACATGGTATCTCTGTCCCCGCGTGACATGGTATCTCTGTCCCCGTGACATGGCTCCTCTGTCCCCGTGACGTGGCTCCTCTGTCCCCGTGACATGGTATCTTTGTCCCTGTGACGTGGCTCCTCTGTCCCTGTGACGTGGCACCACTGTCCCTGTGACGTGGCACCTCTGTCCCTGTGACGTGGCACCTCTGTCCCTGTGACGTGGCTCCTCTGTCCCTGTGTGACATGGTATCTCTAACCCTGTGTGACGTGGTACTTCTGGGGTTGGACTCAGCGGTCAAGAACCCACCTGCAATGCAGTAGGTGATGCAGGAGATGAGGATTCAATATCTGGGCTGGGCAGGGAAGATCCCCTGGAGAGGGAAATGGCAACCTCTTCCAGTATTCTTGCAAGGGAAGCCCCATGGACAGAGGAGACTTGTGGGCTGCAGTCTATGGGGTCACAAGAGTCAGACACGACTGAATGACTGAACTTGGTTCACACCATTGGGCACATGGGTTGTCTCTGTAAGAAATCCTGTGATTTCTCACAACTGCATATGAATTTACAGTTTACCTAAAAAGGAAACTTTAATTAGAACAGCACAATCTCACATCTGAAACGGTGTTTCTCATGCTCTGCTGGTGAGAGTACTAAGTGGTTTACCCTTTTGGAAAGCGACTTAGCAAACACGCAATGAGTGTTAAGCATTTCGTTTCTCTCCATCCCAGCAAGGCTACTTCTGGGAATTGCCACTAAGGAAACAGATAAAAACATAAGGACAAAAATACACAAAGATGTTGTCTGTGATAGCAAAATGCTAAAAACCACCCAAACGCTTTTCTGAAAGGGAAGGGTTACATGAGCTATCGTTTATCCACTCAATCTACCGTTATGTAGTCGTTGATGGGGCTGTTAAATTAAAAAAAAAAGTGGGACACAAAACACCAGAAGTTTGTTGCTTTGTAAAAAAAAAAATCTGTTAACATGTGACTCCATGAATACAAAATATTTGTCGTGGTTGCTTTGACTGTAGGATGATGGACGAGTTTGTCTTTCTACTTTACTGTTTCTATTTGCTGGTTTTGTGGAATAAAAGGCGCCGTATTTTTCGTTTCTAGATTAGTGGTCTTCCGGATGGTGAGGGACAACCCCCACCAGGTTGTGGGGCGGGTGGGGGTGGTGGCTGACCTGCCCCCTGCTGGCTGACCATGATGATGCCGTCTACAGCCCTAAGAAGTGGACACACAGCTGGACAAATGACCAGTTATGGGCAGATTTAGGCCCCCATTCCTGCCCAAAGCCACACTGCCCATTAAGAGGGTAGAAAGAAGAATCTGAAACATCATAGCTTCTGTGAAAGCTTTCTCAGCCTCATTCAGTAAAGATAGGAAACAGTGACCATAATATAATATAAATGGTGACCATAATACAATGCCTGTGAAAGTGTTAGTCACTCAGTTATGCCCAACTCTTTGTGACCCCATGGACTGTAGCCCGCCAGGCTCCTCTGTCCATGGGATTCTCCAGACAAAAATACTGGAGTGGGTTGCCATGCCCTCCTCCAGGGGATCTTCCCGACCCAGGGATTGGACTCATGTCTCCTGCGCTGCAGGAGATTCTTTACTGTCTGAGACACCAGGGAAGACCGTATCTGGGTCCAATATCTGCAGTCCTCCTTGGTATAGGTTTACATGTTCAAGACTCTGAATGTGAGTTCCTTGAAGACTTCTTTTTCTGAATCAACTATATATTTAAAAATCTTCCTAAGTGCTGGTCATTGGATGTGTTAGCTGAGCTCACTCTGTTGACAAAAGGGGGAGTCTCTAATTTGGTACCTGCTTTTCATCCCTCTCTCTCCTGGGCAGGGGGGCGGTGGTTGGGGGCTTTCAAAGAACTCTAACCACTGCTCAGCATTATGAAGTCAAGGGGAGGAAGGACGACTCTTTCAACTTCTCTGAATTTCCCAATGTGCTGTAACAAGCACAGATTATTTTTCCAGTTGGGATATGTGTATGTGTGTGTATAAACTTTCATTTAAAAATTAACAAAAGATGACCTATATAGAGAGGAAAAATATATTTTAAACCGGGGCAGCTTCCTGACAAAGAGCGGCTGGCAGTGACCCCCCCCCCCACAACCCTCTGGTCCCTCCCCCCAGATGGCGGTCCCTGCTCCTTCCTAGGGCGTATTCCTGCCTGCCCCAGGCTTCTGCAATGTTCTATTTTTGTTTTCATTATTTAACTGTGTCCCATATACACCGCTAAGTGGAGTGCTCGGTTCCATGGCTTAATGGACAGCTGACCTCTGTATGCAGATGCTCAAGTCATACGGAGCTCTGCAGGCCATCAACTGCGGGCTGGGGGTGGGGGCAGATGCCAGGTGCACCTTCCTGAGGTCAACTTTAGTCCAAGGCTGAAGACCAAGAAGACGGCTGTGGCTGTAGGGGGGGACCCAGGGCAGGGTGAAGCCGGCAGCACACGCCAGCAGGGGTCAGGGCTGGGGAGGTGTGCAGACCGCCAGCAGCTTGCTCTCGGGGCTGAATGGCTTGTGGGGCTGGGGGCCGGCCGACCACCACCTCGTTCTCTGCCTCTCCTGGCTGACGCAGGACTCGGAGCTCAGCTCCTGGCCCAGCTGGCTGGGGGCTGTCCTGAGAACTGTCCTTTGGAGGACGAAGGGGCTGCAGTTCCTCTCCCTCATCGCCTTTCTTAATCATGTAATTGCTAGACCTTCCAGTGATCTGACCATCGAACCCCAGGATGGTTATGCGCGCGGGAACCTGGGAACACGGGTGGGTCATCAGCAGACAGGGGAAGGCGCATGGGCAGGCTGTGTGCTGACCGACCGAGCGACGCATGACCCCTCCCGCCCCCAGCACTGAAGGTGTTTTGCTGTTGTGTGGGTTTCGGACCTCACAGGCTCCTTCCACTGAGCCCGGGAAGACACTGTTACAGAAGGTGTGATCCACTCTGCGGTGAGCAAACAGGCTGCTGCCCGAGGCCCTGCCCAGGGAGGCGGGCCGGTAGGACATGAATGCGCGTCCTCTGGGGCACAGTCCTCTGTGCCCACCCCGTTCCCCCTACGAGGCAGGACGCTTTTCCCAGGCAGACCCCAGCACAGAGCCCCCCAGTGTGATTCCCAGGACTCGGTTGAGGGCACCGTGACGGAGCCAGGCTGGGTTGGCCCCGCCCGGGGGCAGGAGTGGCCGGGGCAGGCGTGGCCGAGGCAGGGGGCCTATGCTTCCCACTGCCCCCTCCCTGGGCGCCGGCCCGGGGGGCCCTCAGACGATGCGTGGTCCTCAGGCTTCCCACAGCAGCTCATTTGTCAGGGGGGAGGCGCGCGGCCCAGTCCGGGGGGCTGGGGGCAGAGATTAGTACCAAGAGATGTCTCTGTGTGATCCGCACCTCCCGGGGCTTCGTCTCCGTCCGCAGCGTCGGTGGGAAATGCAGCTGTGGTCTGACACTAGCTGAGGATGAGGCGAGCTCCCTTAATGGCCCGCCGTCACCTGCTGCCCGTGGGTTGAAACGGGTCCTCAGAAAGGCCCCTGGTGCCCCTGTGTCTGACACGGATGTCCTGGCCCCTCTCCGCTGAGCATGGGGCCTGCTCAGTGGGGTCTGAACACAGGTCACCAGCTGGCTGGGCAGATGAAGGAAGAGAATCGGAAAAACACCAACAGGAACCCCCAGACCCATCACTCCTGCAGACACAAAGGTGCCAGCCATGGGCTCAAATGAGCTGAAGTCCAAGCGGTACAAACAGCATCATCAGCCAGTAACACTTTAGTCTGAATTTGCAGAGCCCAGCCTAGGGGACAGTCACAGCGCCTGTGGAGCACTGGGGGTCCATGCAGCGGGCCCAGCCACGACTGGCCGGCCTCGAGCTGCTTGTAAGACAAGCTCTGGGCTCGGCTCTCTGACGCCCACCGGGCTTGGCAGCCGCTGTTTTGCCAACACTGTGCTCCCACCTGGACGTCTCCGCTGACCCCCCAGGCCGTCCACCTTCTCAGCTGGGTCTGATTGATACCCTCACCAGGTATGTGAGGTGATACCTCTTGGTGCAGATGCTACCATGATGAAATACCGCAGCGTGGGTGGAGCCGCAACAGCTCCTGGCACATGGCAGCCGCTCCCCCTCCCCAAGCTTCTGCAAATTTCCGAGGAGGGGTTGGGGGGACACGGGGGTGCCTTGAGGTCTGGAACAACGTCCCATAGGAAGCCTTCAGGGTGGTGACTGAGGGTATAGAAGGCAGAGTGGGGTTCCCTGTTCCTGCGATGGTGCCCCGTGCTGGGGCTCAGAGGTGGGTGCCGGGCCAGCCCCCAGCCTCAGTGGACTGAGTCCAGGGCCATTAGCCCCAGCAGGGGCCCCTCTTCTTTACGTTCTCAGGACCGTGAATACCCCGGAGCAGAGGAAGCAGGTGTGGAAGACCTTTCGCCTGCAGCTTCACAGCCCGGCTTGGTCCCCAAAGCCAAGTGCTCGTCACTCACATCTGTTCGGGGTTCAGACCCCGGCTCCATCCCAGCTGTGTGACCCCAGGCTCGTCGCTTCACCTCTCTGGACCTCAGTTTCCATGTGCGCATTTCAGCTGAAGCGGCAAGTTCCAGGTGCTTCTCGACAGGACAGTCTGACTCGGTCCCACAAAGACTCCAAGAGGCCCTGACGTTTCCCACTCATGAGGTGGCGCAGACTGAGACGGGGTGGCCTCTGCGCCCGGCTCTGAGACCACGAGGCTGAGGGCAGTCCCACTCGACCACCCAGACCGCAATCGTGTCCTAAAGGCGAGGCTGTGGGGCCAGGTTGCCGGGGGTAGGTCTAGGAGAAAGGTCAAGATCACAGCTACCGGCACTGCAGGCTTCCCAGGCGGCACCGTGGTGAAGAGCCCGCCTGCGAGGAGGGGGACTAGGATTTGATGCCTGCGTTGGGAAGATCCCCTGGAGAAGGAAATGGCAGCCCGCTCCAGCACTCTTGCTGGGAAATCCCCTGGACCGAGGAGCCTGGCGGGTTAGTCTGTGGGGTCACAAAGCGTCCGGCACGACTGAGCCCGCACACAGACACTGCAAGGCCTGGTCCAGGGTGGAGGCAGAGTTCAAGGTGGTGGGGGGTGGGGTTAGGTTGTCCGGATTCAGAAGGTTAAAAAAAAAAGACATTTCCACACACAAAGCCACCCTGCCCACCTTCTCCAGGAGACATCTCCTCCAGTAAAGAGGTGGGGGGCTCCTGACCACACCCCACCCAGCCATCCTGAGGTCTATCACAGACATGCCCTGGGCCCCGGAAGGAGGCAGCTGGCACTGGCCTTGGTGCTGGACATGGCGCTGGGCGTCCACCAGCCCCGCAGACCGGCCAGGCTCCTTCTGCAGAGTGAGTGAGGCTAGCCCGGGCACCTCGGGCCTCTGGGACAAAGAGGTGAGTGAGGTTCGCACCTCAGGGAGCAGCCGCCTATTTTGAGACCAAGTGAGATTTATACCAGACGTCACCTGCTTCTCAGCGGTGAGCGGGGGTGTCTGCCTCTATCACCCCCGGGGAGGTGTGCCTTCCGGCAGCCAGCACTCACTGCCCACGCCTGCCGGCACCAGTCAGCGGGCTCTTGTTCGGAGGACAAGCCATGCTGACAGTGGATGCGGGTGCAGAGTCAGGACCCAGAAACACAGGGAGGCTCCGGGGAGCCTGGCTTCCCGTGAGCAGGGGTGGAGGTGGGCGGTCAGGAGTGCAGGTCCGGAGCAAAAGGTCTGGCTCTGTGACTGAGCAGCCGCAGGCCTCACGGTCTGAGCCCTACGTGACTGTGAAATACAGGCACCATTGTTCAAAGGGTTTTGGGGAAAATAAGATTTAATGGAAACGTGGGGAAATTGGAACCCTCGCACATTGTTGGTGGGAGTGGAAAATGGTGCAGCCGTGGTGGAAAGCTGTCTGGTGATGCCTCAGTAAGTCAAACGTTGTGTCCTGCTCTGTGCGACCCCAGGACAGTAGCCCACCAGGCTCCTCTGTCCACGGGATTCTCTAGGCAGAAATACTGGAGCGGATTGCCAGGCTCTTCTCAGGGGATCTTCCCACCCAGGGGTCAATCCTGAGTCTCTTACATCTCCTGCGTGGGCAGGCGGGTTCTTTACCACGGAGCCACTTGGGAAGCGTGGAATCCCCAGAGGACCCAGCAATCCCACCTCGAGGGACACAGCTCAGAGAACGTTCACAGCAGCATTCACACCGCGTCTGGAGCTGTGTGCGCGGCGGGTCGATGTCTACACCACGTCTGTTATCTGCCTCTTGACTGTATCAGTGCACCACCCGATGGGGAAACACTTGCCCCTTCGTGTGAGAATTAAGGAACCTGAGGCTCAAAGGAGATGGCCTGCCCAAAGTCAGAGAGCAGTCAGGCTCCCACCCCACGGCCCACTCTGGGGATGAGGTGGTGAGGAGCCTGGGGATACAGCCCCTGAGCAGCACTGACCAGCCCAGCCCGACGTCTGCTCTGCAGAACGGACTCAGCACGAGCTGCATCCCCGACGTCAGTTCTGATTACCTGTGCTGCCTTCGCGGGGGCTGCCTGCTCTTAACGGGAGAAGTACCCAGAGACCTGCACTTCCGAGGGGCCCGGCCCGCCCTCTCAGGACCGGAGTATGGGTGCCCTCCCAGGGCCCAGCTCTCTCCCCAGGCCTGGCCCGGCCTCCCTGCCCGGCTGGGCCTCCCGTGAGCTGCAGACACAAGTACCCAGGGACGACTGCCGCGGCTTTGCTGGAAGCCCTGCCGGGAGCAGCTCCACCTCTGGCCCTGCTCAGGCCGGGCCGGCTGCCGGCTCCTGTCCTGGCGAGAGCCCTTCCTGTGCCCCCTGACCCGAGCCGGCGGCCTCGGGCCTGGCTGGGCTTCGCTGCAGAGAAAGGCTCGCAGAAGCTGGGCTCCGGGGCAGGAGGGCCTGCTGCCCCTCGCTGCTGGGCTGGGAACTGGGCGTGGGCTCTGGGGACCCCTCCCCATGTGGGGGACCCCTCCCCATCCAGGTGACGACACCCGGCGGCCGCGGCTTCCCTGAGCCAACACGAGGGCTGCTCCCGCCAGCTCAGAGTCTGCTTCTGGATAACGAACCCTGGCTCTCATTTCCCAGATGTCCCTCCGGAAACAGGAGCTACTTCAACAGCGAGAAATTAAAACAACAAACAACGAGGGGCCTGAAGACTGAAGTGGCCGCCTTCCAAAACGCAGCTCTTGAACCACATGTCCGCCCCAAGCCTCTTCCCCCTGCTCACTGCCGCTCCTGCCCAGGTGCTGGCACGAGGGGCCTGGCACCCCCTTGAGCACCAAGGGGAACAGGGTTCCGCCCTTGCTGGGCCACCTGTCAGCCTTGTGGTTTCAGGGGAGTTACTTCACACCTCCGAGCCTCTATGTCCTCATCTGTGAAATGGGAACGATAAAGCCCACTGCCCAAGGCTGCTGGAAGCGTGTTAGTCTCTCAGTCCTGTCTGATTCTTTGTGACCCCGTAGACTGTATCCCGCCAGGCCCCTCTGTCCTTGGAATTCTCCAGGCAAGAATACTGAGTGGGTTGCCATTCCCTTCTCCAGGAGATCTTACCGACTCAGGGATTAAACCTGAGTCTCCTCCATTGCAGGTGGATTCTTTACTGTCTGAGCCACCAGGAAAGCCTCCAAGACTGCTGGGGGTACTGAACTAATAGTTCAACTATCAGCGGGTCTGAACCAGATCCACAGAGGTGGTGCCACTGTCCTCTGGAAACATCCAGCCTCAGCCTTCCCCGACGCGCCTGACACGCGTGGGACCCGACCTGCTCCCGGGCCCATGGCCCCTGCCCACGGCCCCGGGGTGGGCCCCACAGTCTCGTGCAGCTGACGCACTCTTCTTAAGGTCAGGCCAGCTCCTTGGGGCACCCGGGGCCCGTGATCTGCAGTGACACGCCTGCGGGCCCTGAGGGTGGAGGCTGTGACAGCTGGAGCCTACCTCCTTCGCAGTTGCCCATCTGGGTCCTGGTGAAACCAGACGGCAGGTCCCACTAGGGCCCCAGGACGGGCCATGGTCCCCTACCCCACTGCCACTTCTGCCTGAGCTGCTCTGAGCAGGAGGAGTTCCCAGGCTTTGCCCTGAGAAATCTGGGTTCAGATCTCCATCTGCTGCTCGTTAACTGGGCAACCGTGAGGGAAGGCACAGCCTCTCCAACCCCAGGCCTCTCAGCTGTCAAATGTGTTTGCAAACAAAAAAATTAAAAAAAAAAACAAAAAAAACCCACTCACCCCCCAAACCCTGCCAGCAATGCTGTTACTATCACATCATTTTACCAATGAGGAAATAAGAGAGCAAGTCGTTTGGTCAAGGTTCCTGGGCTGTGAGCACTGGAGGCCAAGTGCAACCCCCCACCCCGAGGCCACACGCACACCCCCTCCCCTGTGCATGTGTGCTCAGTTGCTCAGCCGTGTCAGACTCTCTGTGGCCCGATGGACTGTAGCCCGCCAGGCTCCTCTGTCCATGGGGTTCTCCAGCAAGAACACTGGAGTGGGTTGCCATTGCCTTCTCCAGGGATCTTCCCGACCCAGGGATCAAACCCAAGTCTCCCACGTTGCAGGCGGGTTGTTTACCACTGAGCCTCCTGGGAGGCCCACCACCTGCCCCCCATCATTTTCACGTTTTAAGGGTGCCCGCTGCAGACCGCTGGCTAAGCCTGTCTGGAGTGGGCTGGGGGGTGGAGAGGACATGGGCGCCCCCAGGCTCGGGGGGAGGTGCACCCTCTCCTGGCCTCCGCTCTCTCCTCCCTCCACACCTCCTTCTGCTCAGACCTGAGCTCCAGAGCCGGGGGCCCTCAGGGCTCCACGAAGCTGGGGCTGGGATCTTCCCTGAAGCACCGCAGGGGTCCCGAAATGTATGGGAAAGGGGACCCTCACTCCTGCCCCGAGCTCTAGGGAGAAGGGGGCCTGGAGAGGAGTAGGAACCTGCCTGGGCCACACTGGAGCTCAGCCCCGGGCTCCAGGCCACCCCCAGGCTGGGGTGCTCCTGCTTCGGCCCCACCCCACCCAGAAGGCTCAAGGGCTGCTCCCCATGGCCCTCCTGCCCCAGGCACCCATCGGGTGTCTTCTTCCAGTGAATAAAGATTCCAGCAGGGACGGGACTTCCCTGGTGGTCCAGTGGTCAAGAGTCTGCCTGGCAATGCAGGGGATGGGGGTGTGATTCCTGGTCAGGGAGCCAAGAGCCCACGTGTCACAGAGTGACCAAGCCTTCGCGCCCCAACTGGAGAGTCTGTGCGCCAGCCTGACACAGTGACGGTCCCTCATGCCAGAGCTAAGACCTGGTGCAGGCAGAGAGATGGATGATAGATGTAGACAGACAGATGAGACATAGATGATAGACAGATTAACAGATGATAGGTGATAGAGGACAGAGAGGTAAATGAGACACAAATGATAGATTAATAGATGATAGGTAATAGATGATAGATAGATGATAGATGACAGATGACTGATCGGTGATAGATGATACATAGATGACAGACAGATGATAGATATTTGATAGATGATTGATTTGATAGATGATAGACGACTGATTACAGATAGATGATACACAGATGATAGATAGGTGATAGACGATAGGTGATAGATGATACATAGATGATAGATATATAGATAGATGATAGATTGATAGATAGATGATATAGATTGATAGATGATAGGTGATAGACAGATAGACAGATTAAAGAATCCAGCAAGGAGAGCTGGGGCCTGCCTGCCCGGCAAGGTCATCCCTGCAAACCACGGGCCGCAGGGAACACGGAACCCCAGGACGCAGCCCTCTTCACGGGGCACACGCCTCCTGAGAGGGCCTCACACCCTCGACAGCCCTGCACACGACAGTTCAGAGACGTCCTCCCGGGGTTCTCCCATCCGGCACTCCAGCCCCGCAGGAGACACGCCGTAAGCAGTGGGGGGCGCAGTGAGGGGTGACCGCGGTGCTCCCAGGGAGGTCGTCTGCGTCCTGTGCTGACGGGTGAGTCTTAACTCTCGGTAAGTTTTAAACCCACTTTTCCAGGCATTAATAGGAACCTATTTCTGCCATGAGTCACTTGCAAAGTGGTTAACTGAGATTCTCTAAGCAGTCTTGGGGGCCGCAGGGTGGAGCCTGGGGGCCGCCCCACCCGCGCTGGGCTCCGCGGCGGGGTGCAGCTTCACGCTGCTTGCTCCGAGGAGCCTGGTTGGCATCGGTTGATGATCCCCAGAACCCAGCGGGGGGTGGGGGGAGCTGTGACTCAGAAAGGGAGCCCCTCCCCAGCTCTCGGGAAGGGGAGGGAGAGGGAGGCTTGACTTCCCTTGACCTCTGGAGACCTTGCTCTGACCTCTCCATAGGGCAGGGCTGCCGCCCAGCGAACAGATGCGAACCCAGCGAACAGATGCTCGAATCCGGACCAGAAGCCGTTGGCGGGGCGAGACGGGAGGGTGCAGCCTGCCCCCTGGCTTCCTGGGGGCGCAGGGGACCAAGGACGACACCCCCTCTCTGCAGAGCCCAGGCCCCGCGGGGCTTCCAGCCTCGGCCCCAGGGCCCCTCACCAGGGGGCCTTCTCTGAGCACCTCTGGGAAATGGCACCCCACCCCCACCTCGAAGAGCACACCCCCCCCGCCCCGCCCTCCTCTCCAGCCCCGCCCCCTCTCCAGCCGCCCCGCCCCCTCTCCAGCCGCCTCACCCCACCCCCCAGCACCCCCCACCCCCGGCCCCCCACCACCAGCACCCCCACCCCGCCGCGCCCTCCTCTCCAGCCCCGACACCGCTCCAGCCCCGCCCCCCGCTCCAGCCCCGCCTGCTGGCGTGTCCTTTCTTTAGCACACGTGGTGTGTCTCCCTCTAAAGAAGGCTGCTTCTAAGGGAACGGGATGAAAGTCTTTTCTTCACAGTCAGAGCCCAGTGGGGCCGGCAGTGGGCGACGCTGGCCTCCAGGGGACCTCGGGCCTGCCTCTGGGGGGACAGGTTTGGGTGTCAAAGTGGGAGGGATGTCTCCCCACTGTGAGAGGCCAGGGCTGCTCCTGAACCCCCCGCAGAGCAGAGGACCCCTCCCTGCAAAGAATAATCTGCCCCAGAGGCCAGCAGAGCCTCTGCGGTGTGCCCACCACTCACAGGAGCGGCCCGTACACAGTAGGTGCTCAATGAGCGACAAAAACGAAGAGCTGCTGTGGTCACTGTCACCACCACCATTACTGCTTAAAACAGACATGCTTGAGAATGGGCTCCAGGCGGCACTAGCGCTGAAGAACCGGCCTGTCAACGTAGGAGACATGAGAGACGCAGGTTCGACCCCTGGGTCAGGAAGATCCCCTGGAGGAGGAAACGGCAGCCACTCCAGTATCTTGCCTGGGAAACCCCATGGCCGGAGGAGCCTGCTGGGCTACAGTCCATGGAGTCACAAGAGTCAGACACGACTGGATAAGTTTAGCATGCACGCACAGTTGAGAACAATCTTTAAGGACGGCCGTGCCTTGGGGCTTCATGGCAACAGGTCATCCTGGGGACCCACGACCTCTGAGCCCTTCCCTCAGCAGCACCCGATGAGCGGCAGACGGTCACCACTGGGCCATCAGCAGGCAGGCCCAGTCCTTGGCTCAGGCCCCAGCAGCCCAAGTGACAGCGGCCTGCCCCTCCCGCAGGGGGTCTGCTGGGGGCCCCGCTCAACAGGGACGGTCAGTTCTCACCCCCATGTCCCCCAACACTGGCCCTCATGTTGGAAAACCCAGGACAGCGTGCCTGGCCAGGCTGGGGGCCACCTCCAAGAGCAGTGAGGTGACCCCAACCAACCCTGCAGCCCCAAGACTCGGAGGTCTGCGTGAATCACGATGCTCCTGCTCTTTTCCGGGGAAGGCTGCCGGGGGGCTGTGGGGACGCATGGAGCCTCCACCTCACCCCCGCCAGCACAGCCCAGCACCTGCTGACCTGACAAATAATGCGGCAGTTTTAAACGGCCAGCACGGCTAGCCAGGCTCCATCAGAGCTAAGAGCACCTCCTATACCCAGAGCACATCACACCTCACGCGGCTGCACTGTCTCTGGGAGGTGGGCGGGGGGGCAGGTTGCTGCCCCCGCAACCCCCCACGGGACTGGAAACTTCTATCTGCTCGTTCTCGCTCAGCAGACTGCCTGCCCTCCAGTCCCGCTAAGAGTTCCCGCTTAGGATCACAACTTTCCCTGCCTGACTTCCCCCACCCCGACTCCCCAAACCTTCCTTCTCCTGGGAGCTCATAGTCGCGCCTTTCTCCGCGGAACTCAGAGGCTTGCCAGCACAGCACGTTCTCTTTCCTCCCCTCTCCATCTCCCCTCAGGTCCTGAAAGCCTTTAAACATGTCACCTACGCTTAGGTTTAGTAGCTGACTTAACTGGGTACAAAGCCACACATAGGCAAAGGAATGAGTCTCTAATGGTGGAATATTAGGCAGCAGAGAGCTAGGTTTAGGGGAACAGGATGCTATCTGGTGGGTTTTCCTGGTGTCCCTGACCACAAGTAGCTGGTCCTGATTCTGCCAGGGAAGAAGGCTAACCCAAAGCCCAGGATGGACTGAAGGAGCAAGTGTGTGCTCACTGATCACCCAGGAATGAGCCAGGAGGCTGTGCAGGGCAGGCCCAGGGCAGCTAGGGCTGGAAGCCTGAGCAGAAGGGTCAGCTCCCCCGAGATGGGGCTGGGTAGAGACTGGGTTCCTATGTCCCACCTGCTTTCTGGGAACCTGAGCCCAATCCATGAGCGTCTCTGATACAAAGATTCACACCCCTGCCTCCAGCTCTGAGGACAGCACGAGGGGGCCCGACCTCTCGAGTCCAGGGTCCGAGAGTCAGGTGGAGCCTGGAGGAAGCACAGTCGACTGGCCCGGGTTGTCCAGTGAGCCAACACAACACCTGTGTCCTTGCTTCCCGTCACACCCCAGCCCCATTCCAGATGAGGGAGCGAGGTTGGAGCCCATGTTTCCCACCATGACCTACGGCCTGCCTCCTCAGGTCAAGCGTGAACAGTTCAGGCCGCCTCCCCCTGCACTCCCCTCCCCAACCGCAAGCCACGGAACCCCACCTCACTGGCTGAGAATGGCGCGGTGAGGAGTGCAGCCCACCAGGATGCCCCATGCCACAAAGCGACACGGGGCACAGGGAGCCCCGCTCCACTCTGCCCCCATGTGAGAAGCAGGCTGAAGTCTGGGGTGGGGGTGACTTGGTGGCCGCTACAATTTTTGCCCCCTTTCTAAGCACCCTGGGGACCTGGCCCTGGGACACGTCCCCAGCTGCCTCCAGCTGCCTAGTCCATGGAGAAGTGAGGCGAGCTCGCGTGTCTCAGGCATGCAGGGGCCCCGGGAGGGAGTGCTGGCCGTGGGCCAGCAGAGCGCGCAGCCAACCGAGATGCCCGTGGTCCTGGGATGTCCTGGGGCCAGGGCACCAGATCTGAGCCAAGGACCCCTGTGCCTACCCAGCTGCAATCTGGGCTGTTAATGCATCAAACCCTGGGCACGTGGGGCTGCGGGAGGGGGCGGCAGTGGGGCTCCGTCCTGCTCTCCCCCGACGGTGTGGCCAGGGGCCGGCGCGGGGACAGCTGCGGTGTGGCTTCTGTCAAACTAAGCCAGGCCCCAACGTGGGGCCCCTCTGCTGGGTCCTGGGCTTGTCCAGTAAGTGGTGGATCCCTGCCCCTTCCCGATCGAGTCTCAACCATAAAAAGGGACACTGATGTGACCAGTCCCGGGGAGGGGGGCAGGTGAGAGCCGATGGCCCCAGCACTGCGAGCAGGCACCCAGGTCAGCCCTGGGGGGCTCAGAATGGGAACCCCCAGCCCCCCCACCCCCTCCCCCCGCCCAGCCAAGTCCCAGGGGATTCTCTCTTCAGTCCTAGGAAAAAGGAATCTGACTTCACTAAAATATTTTAGCACACTGAGTCTTCATCAGCTGCCAAATTAGGGTGAGGGGAGAGAGAGAGGCTACGTCTTTGGAACAGGGAGGGGCTTGGAGCGCCAGGGAGACGCGTCGCTGTGGGGCTGCCATCTCTCACTGCACCTGCCCGCACGTCCTCCGGCCCCGCACCCGCGTCTCGCCGCGCGTCCATCTCTGCTCCGTGGCCTTTGGCTGGACACATCCTCCTGTCCCGCTGGACGGAGCATACTCGCCACCCCCACCGTCCCCGCGGCCCCGCCGGGGCGTCTGGAGCAGGCGGACCCGCGGTGGGACCACCCGGCCGGTGCGGACCGACAGCCCAGTTCGACAGGTGGTGGGGGGCTACCCCCATACCACCCCGATAATCGCTGCCCGCGGCGCTATTCAAGTTTGCCGTGGGCGTGCGCGCTCAGCTTCGGAGAGGGTAGTCCAGCCGCGCCCGCGCAGAGGGGGCGTCGTCACCTCCCCCGCCACCGGCGAGACAGACAGACAGACACACACACGCACACACGCTCCCCCCACCGCGCCCCTTCCTTCAGCACGCGGGACTGGGGCGCGCGCACTCGGGGACAGTCCGGCCCCCGCCCGGCCCCGCGGTAATGGGGGGGATCCCGCGAGCGGCCCAGGCTCGGGGGCTCGGCCCCTGGGGGCCCGCGAGGGGAAAGCCGGTCCCCGGCCCCCGGCTCCTACCTCGCAGGAGCGGCAGCGGCCCAGCCCTGGTCGCGGGTCCCTCGCCGGCTCCGCGCGGGGCTCGGGGAGCCCGCCCCGTCCGTCAGTCCGCCCTCACGAACAGCGCCGGCTACCGCGGCCGCAGCTCCGGCTCGGGAGGGCGGGGCCGGCGGGGCGCGGCGGGGCGGGGCCTCTGTCCTCGGCTGCTGCGATGGGGGCGGGGGGGGGGGGGCTGTGCTCACGGGTTCCACCCGGGAAGCGCGCGCGTGGCGGGGACACAGCTCCGCCGGGCTTGCAGGTGGAGAGTCGGGGGCTGGGGTGGGGAGCAGAGGGATCCGGGGGCCGCCTAGAGCTCGGCCAGGACCCGCCTTCCCGGCCCGCTCCCCGGACTTGAGTCAGACACCCTCCGCTTCCAGCTGCAGCTACAGATGTGTGAGCGGCCCCACGCCGCCGCCATCCACAGACAGCTCCGCCGCCAGCTGGTGTGGCGACTACTTCCCGCGCACTGGGCGCTGCTGAGAGCGCTCTGCTCTCTGAAACCTTCCCGCCCAACAACCCCATTGTGCGGACGGGAAAACTGAGGCCAGAGCCCCGAAGGGATGTGCCTGGGGCCGCGCAGCGCAGCTCAGACCGCCTGGCTCCCGGGTGTGTGCCCTTAAGCACATCGCTTGCCCCTCGGAAGCACAGGATGGAGATACACGTACAGTAAGTGACTAGTTGTGCTCAGTTGCTTCAGTCACGTCCAACTTTTTGCCTCCGCATGGACTCTAGCCCGCCAGCCTCTTCTGTCCATGGGGTTCTCCAGGCAGGAATATTGGGGTGGGTTGCCATGCTTGCCTCTAGATCTTCCCGACGGGGATTGAACTCACCTGTCTTATGTCTCCTGCATTGGCAGGCGGGTTCTTTACCAGTAGTGCCACCATAACAACCGATATTTTTTATTTCTTCTTTCTTCAGTTTATATATGTCCCTTATTCTCTGGGTCCCTGAGTGTCACAGGACGTTGTCACGTATAAATGGGGTCATGAGGCATTGGAACTACTGAAGGGGTGTGGAGAGGACACACCAGGTGTCTGTTCACAGCATTTTAGGCCTGAAAACTACCCAGCTTTCTGTCTTCACCCACCTTCCCCAGGAGCGTGTTCCTCTCCACTCCCAGGGTCCCCTGGAGAGGTCACCCCAATGAAGGTGTCGACATCTCTCATCTGGATGGAGTCCAGCCTCTCTCAACCTCCCAGCCCCCACCAGCCCCAAACTCTTGGATGGAAGGATGAGATGGAAATTGGGCTTCAGCCTGATTCTGCCCCTCCCAGGCTGTGTGACTTGGACAAGTTACTTGACCTCTCTGAGTCTCCTTTCCCTCCCCTGTAACCAGGGCTGATCTGGTGGGTATGTGCATTCATCCAGAACCTGCTCTTGGCTCAGTTGGTTTAAAGATCTGTTTTTGTCTGTTTTGGCCATCTTAAATTGTTTAATCATTTTGAACAAGGGACCATATTTTAATTTTGCCCCCGAGCCCATAAACTATGCAGCTGGTGCTGGTGACAACCCTCCTTATTGGGTCACTGCAACACTTCACTGGGGTGATGTTTGCACAAACATCTAACACCCAGCTCGTGACAGAAGTTAGTTCCCTTTCTCTGATCTGGTCTTGAAGAGAAGGTCACTAGGTGGACAAAGGGCTGGGCAGGCAGTTTCATGGGGAGGGGCCGGGCTGGGCGAAGGTGTGAGGACACCAGTTACATTCAGGGAAAGGCCGCGGTCTGGGCGGTGGGGAGGTACAGGCAGGGGAGGAGAGCGGCGGGCCACAAAACGGAGGACCCCCCAGGCCAGGGCGACAGGCCTTCTGGCTCCTTGAGGAGCTGGAACCTGGGGCCTGGAGGCTGTGAGCAGACGCCCCAGGCAGGGAAGGTGGGTGGCTCTCTGCTCCAGCAGCCTCGCTGGCAGTTGGCCGGGAACTGGCTGAGCTAATGAGGCGGGTGCTGGATGCCGTGGGCTGGAGCCCCGCTCCAAAGCTGCCAGAGCAGCCTGCTGACAAGCTCGCTGTCGACATAATGGGGAAATTCTGCAGGTGTGAAGCCCAGCAGTGTGCCTGGGGACCTGGGGACTCCGGGCCTGATGAATAATGGAGCAGTCCCTCTTCCCGGGGCTTCTTTCTTGCCTTTCAATAATTCATGCATTCCCGGGGTTCAGGCGTTTCATAAAACCTCAGCCTTTTCTGAATCCTGGGCCCAGCTGATGGCTTCATGCGTTAGGTCTTAATTAGAAACAGACAGGCAGGGCCGTGCACTCAGCCACACGTGCCTTGTTCCCGACAACGAAAATCTCCCGTCACGTCCTGGAGGAGGAAGGGGCACCTGGGGCCCTGGAGGTGGACATGGGGCCGGCTGCCCTGGGCGCGGGGGGTGGGAAGGCCCACACAGAGGCGTCCCCGGTAGCGAGGAGACTGCACACCGTATGGTCAGCACCCCTCGAGCCAGGCCTCTTCAGGGACCAATTTGGGGACATCTGAGAGACGCAACGTGTGTCTCTCCCAGGTGGGAACTGTAGCGGCCGCGAGTGCTCCGCCGTCCAAGTTCGCGGCCTTTGGGCCTGGGGAGCGCTGTGTCGCTCTGACCTTCCAAGTGATGTCTCAGAGCAGAACCTCCTGCAGACCTGTGATGGATGCACGGCCTCGGAAGGAAAGAAAAGCTTTCCTGTGAAGCCGCTGGGCTGGGAAGGTTGTTTGCCTCAGTTGGACATTGTGGTCTAACCCCATTGGTCTTCCTGCCCACCTGCCTGCCCACCCTTTCTCGAACTTTCTCGTACCTGCTGATCATACCCTTAGGAGCACGTGGGTTACACAGCCTGTGCAGGAAGGAGATGGGCTGCGGACCCCGAGCTCCCGGTCCACGTGGTCGCCAGTGGGGATGAGGGGTGAGGGGAACAGACAGAGGATGCTGTCGGGATGTCGGGATGGACGGGCTCGGAGTCTCCCAGCAGATGCAGGTCAAGTTTGAGATGAGCGTGACCTCAGGGCCTGGGGGTTTCTCAGTGTGTGTGTGCGTGTGTCAGAGGGAGGGAAGAGGGCCTGGGAGGGCTGGGGGCTGGGGGCCTGCGCTCGGGCGGAGCCGCTCTGCGGGGCTGGCGGACAGCAGCAGCCGGCGCTGTCCCCGCCGCACTCGCCCGCGTGTGTTTCCACACTTGGCTCCCAAGCAACCCTCCAGGCGAGGAGGTGAGCCCCTTCTGTTCCACAGGAGGAAACAGAGGCCTCAAGAAGCGTTTGCCCCAGAAATAAGGGCATGAGGGCGCTCGAGGAGGTCAGCACATTCCAGCTCGCGGGCGTCGCTCCCCAAAGTGGACATGGCCGCTCGAGGGGCCCTGGGCCCCCCTGACCCTCAGGCACCCGGACCGCACACCCCTCCTCGCCGGTCACCCCGCAGTGCCATCCAAGCTGTTTTCACCCCTGTCCTCCCGACGCCCACTGAGGGACTGGCAGGTCTCCCGCAGGGCCCTGAAAAGCCCTGAGCCCCGTGCCCCCACAGGAAGCTCCTTCCCCACGGAGCGGGGCCTGGGAGCGGTCACACAGCCACACGTCCTTGCCGGGTGACCGAGCAGCCGCATGTATCCCCCACTGGCCGCCCTCCAAGCTGCCCTCCCTGTCCCGCAAGCCCAGCTGTCCACCCTCTGCTCCCATATCAGTCCCCTTGGCAACTAGATTCTGGCTTATAAAACGGTTCCAAGGGCAGGGGAACCCATCTACCAAATGAAGACTCTTCTCCATCACAAAAGCCGAGAAAGTGGCCAAGTGCTCAAGAAAACAGCGTTGAAAGGAGGGCCTGGTTGGGCTGAGAGCCGCGGGGAGGGCAGGGGCAGGGGCCTCTGCAGGAAGTGTCTGAGGGTGTCCAAGAAGAGGCCCGCGCGGGCACAGCTCCCTGTGGGCTTAGGAAGCGCGCCGGGGCGGAGCGGCTTGGCAAAGGTGATGACTGCAGCCTGACCCGAGACTCTGTGCTGGTCCAGGAAACCTTCTGCCTGGTGACTCCCGGGGCTCAGGATGCAGAGAGGATGAAGGGAACAGGTCCTCAGAGGAAATCCCGGGAGCGGACCCTGGAGGAAGGGACGCATTTCTCACCAAACCCACAGACGCTGGCCGCGTGGACGGCCCTCTCACTGTGCACTGGCCTGGGGCCCTGCTCGGGCTGCTGTAGCTGGGAAGCCCTGGACCATCCAGCGGCCGGTCCTCACACCTCTTCCCTGCCCCTAATCCCGGCTACTGCCAAGTGGTCTCTGCTTCTGCGGAGTCACCAGTCTGGATGCTTCATACAAGTGGAGTCTTATAATACACAGCCCTTGCGTCTGGCTTCTTACCCTTAGCGTAACATTCTCAAGCCCCATCCACGTGGTAGCTGCGTCAACACTCATTCCTTTTGCTTCTAATGTTCTATTGTATCACGATTTGTTTATCCTCTCACTGGCTGATGGGTATTCGAGTAGTTCCACCTCTTGGCTGTTGAGAATAGTGTGATTGTGAACACATGTGTACATGTATTTGGACACCTGTTTTCAATTCTGTTGGTACATGCATCAGAGTAGAACTGCTAGATCACAGGATAATTCTATGTTTAACTGTTTGAGTAACTGACAGAATTCTCTACAGAGGCAAACTGTTTGTATTCCCATCAGTAATGGAAGAAGTTTCCAATTTCTCCACATCCTTCCTAATAATAATTTCTCCACATCCTTCCTCTTTAAAATGATGATGGTGAGTTTGCCACTGCCCTCCTCGTGGTGAGAACCGTGACACTGATTTCCAGGACAAGGCGTCTGAGGACACAGGTAGTGAAGGTGAGGGGGGAGCTGGGAACAGGCAGCGCTGGTCCCGGAAGCCTGTGAGCCGTGGAGCTTGTCCAGAGGCTGTGGCCGACCTTCCAGAGCGAGCGAAGGTCTGTGGGAGTCACCTGGGCTTGGTTCTAGGGCTCCCTCTGGGCAGGACAAATTGGCCTCTCAAAAACATGGACCTGCTTCAGATTACCTGGAAGCCTCCAGCTTCTGGAGAACTTGATTCAGAATGACACATGCCTTAGCCATCACTTGCAAAGATCACAGATGCTGCTCACCCTGGGGAGAGGAAAAAAATCTCCTTCCCTCAGTTCTTACCATCGACTAGAAAATGTCTGACATTTCCTGGCAGGTCTGATGTCTACTCATAGGAGAAAGCTTAACTCAGGCTGTGTTTCCTGACCCTTTTCAAGACAAAGATAATGATGATGGTGAGTTTGGTGAGATGATGGTGAGTTCACCCCAGTGGTGACGGCCCACTGGGGTGAAAGGTCAAAGCTGCTCGGAGCACTGAGGCGACCGGTTCTGGGACCCCCGCCACTCCACAAGCGGTACCTCTGCCCACCTGGAACTCACTGATCCCAGCACGTGTGCGCCGGGGTGAGAGGGGTCTGAGAGTCAATGTCATCTGTCAACCATGAGGCGACCTGGGTAAATCCCTTAAGTTCTGGTTTCATCTTCCCTGGTGGCTCAGCTGGTAAAGAATCCACCTGCAATGCAGGAGACCCTGGTTCAATTCCTGGGTCGGGAAGATCCCCTGGAGAAGGGAAAAGCTGCCCACTCCAGTATTCTGGCCTGAAGAATTCCATGGACTGTGTAATTCAGGATCGCAAAGAGTCAGACACAACTGAGCGACTTTCATTTTCATCATTTGAAACAGGCACATAAAGCCTGCAACACCCAAGTTTGTGGAGAGAATGAAGGAGACAGAATCTTCAAAGTATTTAGCAGCACAGGGTCTGGTGAAAAGTAGCAGCTTTTTATGATTTTGTCACATGTCCACTTGTAAGTCTCATTGGGGAGGGTAGCGCTCCTTGACGGTTCATCTACCAGCCTGCCGGGCAGGGCGGGGTGGGGCGGGGGGCACACTTTGGGGCACCAGGCTGGGCAAGGACCGGGACACCCCCGGATGGCCCTGCAGAGGGGGGCCCACCACAGGGGATGACACCCCCGGATGGTCCTGCAGAGGGGGGGCCCACCATGGGGGATGACACCCCCGGATGGCCCTGCAGAGGGGGGCGTCCTGCTTGGGGGGGGTCCCCTTATGGGAGACTACACCCCCGGAGGCCCTGCAGATGCGTGGGGACAGGGTAGCTCCGGGGGTCATAGCAGAGCATCCTGAGCCACACCGGGGAGGAAGCACCCCAATTCTCCCTCCTCCCTGGGGTGACCACCTGCCCCCTGTGCCCAGCGCTACGCGAGCTCCTCTTTTCCCCACCCCCAGGCCGCTGGCCGATATCTGGAGACACCTTTGGCTGTCAGCTGGGGTGAAGGGCTCCAGTGGACAGAGGTGAGGGATGCTGCTGGACAGTCCCCACAGCAAAGAATAGTGAATCCCCAAAGGTCACAGTGAGATGCCTGTCAAGTTGAGAAATGTCAGCCGGAGAAATCTTGAAATAAATAAAGCAGATCCACGTGCACGTCCTGAGGGATGGGGGTCAGGAAGCAGCTCTTGGCAGAAGTGGCCAGTCAGCTGCAGATGGTCCTGGTCTCTGTCCATGGCCCGGGAGAAGGAACAGGTCTGTCTCACTGCCTTACCAGTCAGTTATCCAGTCACTGCCATCAGAAACAACGTCGCCCTCTGTGGAGGAAAAGCCCTGCACAGGGGACTGGGTCCTGCTCCTTCTGAGTCCTGGCCAAGCCTGGCGCGGGGTTGGGGTCAAGGTCCTGGGGAGGGGTCAGGGTCAGGGGTCAGGGTCCTGGGGAGGGGTGGAAGCTTCAGAGAGACACAGAATCACTCAGGGCTTTGAGGACCAAAAGATCGTCCCACCTTCCAAATGATTTCTCTGTGTTTTCAGCCTAATAAAATCTCCTGGCACCTCTTCTCTGGCCTTCATCTTCCCTCCAAAGCCAGCTTATTGGTACTTGCACTGTTTTGCTATAAATCGCTCTTGCTGCCACGGTGCATTTTGCCAGCGAGCCCTGGATAAGGACTTCTGGAAAACCATGCAACACGTTGTTCTTTCAGACTGAAAAGCCCCTAGGACCACTTTGATGTCGAGCTGGTCTCTCCCAACAGCCCTTCGGGGTGTCCACAGGCCTTGGAAGGTCATCGGAGGTGGCTCGCAGCAGGTGTCCTCGCCCAGAACCCACAGTGCCCTGAGGATGCCGGGGTTCCTGAGCTTGGGTCACACCATGAGGACCCATCCCCCAGGGCTCTAGAGGACCCACGGTCCCCCCAAGTCAGCCCCAGATTGCATTCTGCTAGGACGGTGACCAGGTAGCCATGGACGTTGAGGGTTTTCCCGACAGACAGCAAAGTGGCCACAGCAGTTAAAGCAGCAGCCCCCGCAGCCCTCCCGCCCCGAAGACCCCGGGAGGGACCGCCCTGCGCTGCTCCGCCGACAGGGCGGCCCGCGGAGTGTGGCATCAGGTGGCTTCTCTCCTCGGCCACAGGGGACTGGACTGCCTGGAACCTGACCCCGAGGGCCTCCCCGCCTGACCCGCTGGGAGAAGCCAGGAGGAGGCGGAGTCGGCTGAGATGTTGAGAAAACCGGCAAGCAGAGGAGGCAGAAACACATTCAGAGGGCCGCACGCTATGTGCTTCCGTTTATGTAACTCTCTGGGAACGCGGGTGGGGAGGCATCAGCCACTGCGGGGGGCTGGAGCAGGGGCGCGGCGTTTGCGGACCCAGCGGCCCCTGTCTTGAATACGGTGGTGGTCCCGGGGATCTGTACACACGACCGAATTCATAGAAACACACACGGCACGGAAGACCTGTGGGAACGGGATCAGGCTGTGGTTGGTTAGTAGCTCCTTTCCTCGGCTGATGTCCTGATTTGGATCATGTGCTGTGATTATGTAAGCCATCACCGTGGGGAAATCGTGGTGGTGGGTAGGTGGGAACTCTGTATTATTTTTGCAAATTCTTTTGAGTCTTAAATGATTTCAAAATAAAAGGTTTGAGAAAGAAAGAGAGAGCTGAGATGCTGACATGAGTGACAGAAGAGACCCGCCTCCCCAAAGCGCCTCAGATCCGGAGGTTTCCAGGCCTGGGTGGGCCCATCTGTGTTGACTGCAGGCCAAGAAGCAGAGCAGGGCAAACTCCTGGTGCATAAGGCTTGGTGTGCACTTTTTATTATTTCCTCAGGAAAAATGTCCCCCGCCACAGAACTGCTGTGTGTAAGCGCGTTTTTAAGACTCTTGTTACTTGTGCCAAATTTCCCTCCAGAAGGATTGTACCAATTTATACTCCCACCCGCAGCTCAGGGGAGGGCTAGCTTTCCCAGTGCTTGCCAAAATTGGGTTTTAATCTTTAAAGAAGGCTTAATTTTTGCCAAGGTAATACATAGAACTTGAAGTCTTGTTGTTATTTTTTTTTTCTCCAGGAATTCTAAATTCATGAACTGACTTGGACCACACAATTGGCTACTCACCTGGAGACTTGAGTTTATTTATCTTCTTTTTTAGTTATCTGTCCCCTTCATGAAGTTGCATTTCAATGTTAAGCCCCTGAAGGGTCACTAAGAAAGGCTATGTGAAGTTTGCTCCTGCGTTTATTGTTTCATAAAACCTGAAATACACAGAGGACATCACTTCTTCCATTGCTCAGTCTCTCTTCTGTGTAATAAAACCACACCCAAGGATTTCTTTCAGGATTCAGTGCTAGGAAAGGCTCTCATTCCTGGAAGAACACATATGCTTCCTCTTTTCCAGGTTGGGAGAGCCCTATAATGGAGCATCGATCCCAATTGTTTTGGCTGCTGGAAATGCAAAGCCATTATGAGGATCAGTTACAGCAACTGTGTTAACTCTGGTGGGAAATGTATTTCTGTTTCTCTTGTCTTTGGTCCTGACCTTCTGTTTTTATTATTTTCTTGATGTGTTTTATGGGTAAGCTGCTTCAAATCCTGTGAACCAAGGCAAAAGCCAAGATTTCTCTTGACTATGAGCTCTGGTAATCACAGAGAGCCCTGGCCTGGCACCTGATACAGGGCTCACATAAATATTTGTTGAGTGAATAAAGGACAGAACTTGACAGTAAACTAACAACAGAATTGACATTGATTGAAAAGAAATGCAAGTTACTAGTTGATCCAAGAGCAAGAAAATGTTACCAAGAAAAGCAGAGCTTCAAGAAGCCAAACCGAAGGAAAAAATACCAAGAGTCTCAAAAATGTTCAGTTTTTCTATTTCTGGGAACCCAACTGAGGAAATGATCCAAAGTGCCTTCAAAATTTCAGGAACAAAGATGTTCATCACTGAGTTGTTAAAAATAATTTAAAAACTAGAAATAACCTAAAGTCCAGTAATAGGGGCATCAGTAAGAGAACTAAGAGAACTAAGTAGCCATTTAAAGCATTCAATACAAAGAGTTCTTGGGAATTGCCTGGCAGTCCAGCGGTTAGGACTCCACACTCTCATTGCTGTGAACCCAGGTAGGATCCCTGGTTGGGAACTAAGATCGCACAAGCCCCATGGCCCAGTCAAAAAAAGACAAAGAATTCTTAGTGACTCGAAGGAAAATGTGTGCAGTGACATTACATGGAGAAGCAGGATACAGAAGTGTACACTCATCACGTTTCTCAGTGTCAGACAACACACAGAAGGAAGAAATAAACTGCGGTGTGATCACTGATTCTCTCTAGGTTGTGTGAATTTTATTATTTTATCTTGATTTTTCTGTATCTCCCAGGTTTTCAACAACAAGCATGCATTTTATGATAAAAACAGAAAAGAAAGAGTCACGGGGTGAGGCTGACTCCCTGAAAGGCCTGGGACACGAGCATCCTGCCGTCGAAGAGGCAGCTCAGGAGATTCTTGTTTCTTTTACTAACAGCGGTCAGGACCCTGGGAGGCTCCCCCACCCACGGTGTCCACAGACTCAAAGTGGCCTTACCTCCTCTCCCCGTGAGTACGGGCTAGACTTAGTTAGTCCCTGCTGAGGAGTAGCAAATGGTGGAAGTGAGGCTGTGTGTCGCCCAAGATAGGCTGTCAAGGCACCGCTTCTTCCTTGTCCTATCTTGAGTCCCTTGCTTTTGGGCCAACACCGTCACTCTGTCGGACATTTGAGCAGCTCTATGGAGACCCGAGCTGGCCTCCCCAGAGGGCTCAGGGGTAAAGAGTCTGCCCGTGCAGGAGACACAGGTGGACACAGGCTCGATCCCTGGGTCGGGAAGATCCCCTGGAGAAGGAAGTGACAACCCATTCTGGTATTCTTGCTGGAAAACTCCATGGACGAGGAGCCTGGTGGGCTCCAGTCCATGGGGTCGCAAAGAGTCCGACACGACTGAGCGACTGAGCATGTGGAAACCCGAGTGGTGAGCAGCGGAGCCTCGCTTCAAGAGGCAGGAGGGTGAGTCTTCAAAGCAGACGCTCCGCTGAACGACCTACCGGACCGGCCGGTTCCCCCCTGAGAGCCAGCGACGTGCGGGGCTGCTGCAGAGGGTTCTGAGAGATGGGGTGCTGTTTTTCTCTCTCCACCCGCACCCAGACAGCTCAAAAAAAAGTCAGGTGAAGGTGGGAGAGAGCCTTCCAGAAATAGTTACAGAAGGGCCTCTGGTCTCAGAGGCATTGGTCAGCTGAGAAAAGGAAGCTTCCCCTTGGTGATGGGTGGGCTTTGGCGGGAAGCTTGAGGGGAGAGGCGCCCAGGAAGGTCCTGCAACCCCAGCCAGGCTGAGCTTGCAGGGTCAGGAAGGTCAGAGACACCTCACTGCGCTGCTCAGGAAGTGTGTGACTGGAAGCAGTTAATTAAGCTGGGCCTCAGCTTCTGGTCCGTGAGACGAGAACCCCAGCTCTATTCTGGGAGGCATCCTGAGGACTGAAGGGGGCGATCACATGGCAATTCCTCCAGAGCAAGAGCTGGATCAGAGTCAGTCCTTCCCCTCCTCCTTGTTTGATGATTTCCCTGCGGTTCTGACCCCTCCCATCCACCGTTTCCTCCATCAGCCTCCCGCCCCTTCCTCCAAGAGGTTCCCCTGGCACGGCTCACATCTGTGCTCTTCCAGTTGGCTCAGGTTGTCTGGTGTTGCTCCCCTGGGGGTTGTTATTTAAGCTCTTGGACTTTACTTTCCTCTTCTGTATAATGGGCACAGCAAACAGGGCCCACCTCAGGGAGTCACTGTGGGCTTTAAAAATGCACTGGAAGAAACCAGAATGGTGCCTGGCATGCTTTAGGTACTGTGTGTGTGCATATGTGTGGGTTTATCATAATCTTTTGCCATCTCCCCTGTCTCTGCTGAGCCCACACTAACTCTTCTGTTCTTTAGAACCATATCGTATGCTCCCCTCTCCTGCCTAGAATGGGTCTTCCTGCAACGTTACTTATTGAATTGAAAGTGAAGTCACTCAGTCGTGTCCAACTCTTTGCGACCCAGTGGACTGTACCCCACCAGGCTTCTCCGTCCATGGGATTCTCCAGGCAAGAGTACTGGAGTGGGTTGCCATTAGCTTTTTATAAAAAGCGTCTGGAGGAGACCAGGGTGCTGCCTTCTCAGAGCCACAGCATGGCTGGCACACACTCCTCAGACCCAGCCCCACCCTTCCGCGCCAGGGGCTCCGCCTTTGCCCGTGGGCGTTAGTGTCTCAGCTGCAGCACGATTTTACCCCAGAGCACACCTCAGGCCAGAGGAGCAAACCCCAGGGCGGCAGGCGTCACCCAAGTGTCAGAGCGGCAGCCACCGCCCCCACCCCCCACCCCCGTGCCGGGCTGACGGCGAGACGGACAGCTGGGGTTCCTGCAGCAGAGGCTTGTGAAGGGCTCGGGGCCGATGCTGAACTCACTCCTGTGTGCGCACATCATGTCGCCACCATCGGCCTGCAGACAGCTCGGGAGCGTGGCTGTGACACAGTGACGCTTCGGGTCACCACCGGCCGGGCTCCGGGCAGCCCTGGGACCCATTCCCTCATTCATTCGTTCCAGACGGGAGCTGCTGCCACGTGCCAAGCACTGTTCTAGGTGCTGGGGTTTCTTCTAGGTGCTGGGGACATGCTTGGTTTTCTGGTAGGGCTTGCATTCTGATGGGAAAGGGCACACACACGCGTGGACACACACACACACAGACACACACACAAGAGTGAATAATCAAGTCAGCACCATCTGAGCCCACCTCCTACCTGTGGAACCTGATGTCACAAGCCAGGCTGGGTGAGGCTGGTGGGCAGTGGGGACGTTTGGTTTATTTAAGGGTCATGGGAAGCTGCTGGAGGGCTTTACACAGTCAGGGGACCTGCTCAGACAAAGTCATGCCGGCTTCTGGCCGAGGGCCGTGGGGCTGGCAAGCGCGGCCTCAGGGACCCAGGCAGGGAGACCTGTGCTCGTGGGGTCCGGCGGCCAGCCTGAGGGCTTTCCCGGAGCAAGGATCTCAGTGTTGGCAGCGCTGCCATCTGGGCTGGGTCTGCCCTCGCTGTGGGCGCCCTGCAGGGTGCAGAACGTCGACAGCGTCTCTGGTCTTTGGCCCCTTCCAACTGGACGCCCGTGCACTGGTCTCCAGACACGATGACCAGAACTGTCTCAAGACATTGCCCAAGGCCCGCTGGGGACAAAGTCACCGCCGTGGGGGAGTCACAGCAGGCCCAGCAGTACTCGCTGACAAGCTGGACGCAAGTGGACAGGGCTGGACGCAGGCCGCAGGCATCGCGGAAATCTGCCCACGACCAGCAGGGGCAGGAACCGGGGACGGGGACCACAGGCGCCCCATCAGCTGGAGGACCTGCCAAGCTGACCTGGGGACGAGCTGCTGGCCTGCCAGAGGGAGGTCGTAGGTCATGGGCACTGGGTGTGGGGGGCAGGGGGACAGGCTTCCAGGGCAGCGGGGCCTCTGTCTCGGGGTTAATGATGGCGAACGGAGCGCGGACCTCCTGGTGCTCAGGCCTCCCTTGAGGTCTCCGCGGGGCCAGAGGACCTGCCCACGTGCTTTGGCCTTGGGGTCGCCCTGTGACCATGAGGAAAAGTGCCCGTGCCGCCGCCGAGGATGCACACGAGACCGAGGACACGAAGGGATGGTCATTGTCTTTATTCGTACACACGGCTTCCAAACTACAGTTAATGTATCTAACAGAGCATATCATGCAAACAGAGATCAGAGGGGACAGTGTTAGAACAACGCAGCAGTTTGCACACCCGTCTCGCCCATGATAAACCGAACGTGACCGGACAGCTGAACGGCCTTTGCACGTCATCAGTAGCTGCTCACACAGAAGGGAAACCGCACCCGCCAACCCTGCCTCCTCCACACGGATTTGGGGTCTGATTGACACGGGATGTTTTTCAATTAACGATTTAAACCTGGCGTGTCCTTCAACCCTCCCCCCTACAATAGCGCAAAAGCAATGATTTCAAATGTTTCTGATCATCTATAAAAGATATTCTGAAAGACTCTAATAGAGGAGATACGAGGTGAATTTTTAGACTCAGAAGAATCACAGCCTTCATGGATGATTTTGATTCGTCCCCTCAAGAAAAGAATCACATTTTTCCAGGGAGAGTATCAACAAAAGTCTACCAAGTCACTGGAATGAAAACTCCTAGAGTTAAGCCGAGGAGACAAAGACACAGTTGTTGAATCAGAAAATGCGACGCCACCTTTTGTCTTATTTTAGAAAAAAAAGGTTCTTAGAAAGTGGACTTGATACTGGTTTCCGACAAACAGGGGTTTTTCTGAGCAAACGGGTCCTGTCTGCTCACACGAGAGGCGACACCGATGGGCACGTTTGTCGCTTTTCTCTGGGCGTTGGAGCAGTTCTGAGCTGCCCCGTGGGCCAAGTTCTTACAGCACATCACTGAACTTTCCCCAAATAAGTGAGACCTGGGGACCCTAGGAAAGGGAGACAGAGCGGAGGAAACACCTCACTCCCAGGCCAAAAGGTGGCTGCAGAGCCTTGAGGAGCAAGAAAAGGGGCCCCAGGGACCCCCCCTCCCCAACCCTGGAGCTACACCTGTACAGGGAACAGGAAAGCTTCTTTCTCGTGGTCCAGAGTTTTCAGACTTTAGACAGTGGTCCCAACTGTCTATTAAAAACATCAAGGACGTCATTCTTCCAACACATCCCATCTGGACTTCCAGTCACTGTGAGGGGGCCACCACACCCCACTAGCGGGGGGCAATCCTGCAGTGGGAGTGCAGGTCTGGGGTGCTCCAGGTGACCCACCCCAGCTGAGTCCTCCTACAGGCTCCTAGTGATTGGAATCTTATGAAATCATTGGAATCATTGCAATCTTATGAAATCTTATGAACTCATTTTAAAATAAAATGAGTTTTATTTTAAAAACTCAATTTAAAGGAAGAATTGAGTTATTAAAGTTCTCTATAAAAAAGTACAAATAGCCCAGTATATTCAGGTGTTCTGTTGGAATTAACAAATTAATTTTTTCCATAAGGTTTCAAAAAGTCTTTGGAGCCTGTGGGCCATAGTGCGTGCGGATTATCATAAGGCTGTTTGATGACTGAGTTGGACACACACAATTATTAACTATCAGCTGATCACACAGATCAGAGGCACTGGGGTCCTAATCTCAACTTTTAACCCTCCTGGGGACCCCTGACATTACAGGATTAACAGAATTGTGGCCGCGGCGTTTCTACATGCTGCCTTCCCCCACGTGTCACTCAGGGGACTTTTCTAGCAGCAGACACGGCATTGCTAGATGGCTGCCTCCGCCCAAACGGGAAACGATAGAAATGCTGACAGTCACTATATTTCATGAAATATAACCCAAGTAACTCAAGGAAAAGATTTTAAAAGACATCTCCCAACACTCCCTGTTAGATTCCAGTGTGGTGATCACCAGCCAGGTAGTCTTTCTCCCCTGTTCCCCGGACCGAGAGTCATCTCTGGCTCCCTGCCCGGTGCCAGGGCCATGAGGATGTTTCGGGCGCCTGGTGGGGGAAGAGACACGGCTGTGCGTGCTGGGCTCCGAGAAGCAGGAGACGGTGCGCCAGGCGCACGACAGAGAGGTGACTGCACCAGACGGCAGGCAGTGAGAAGGTGCCTGCCACAGGGCGCTTCCTTTCTGGGGCTTTAAAACCGGACAACTCTCTCGCTGCCTTCCTGCAGCTCTGAGGAAACACCCCCAGCCACACACTCAGACTTCTGCTCAGTGCCCTCGGCGTGGAGCGTGCCTGCGGAGTCCGGCGATTTTGCCCTGTCTGCCCACTCCCGCCCCGGGCTGCAGGAAGCCACTGGGAAAGCGGCCCACCTGCCGGACACTCGGGTCCCACCCAGAGCTGGAAGCCCCTTCACGGGGCGAGGGGCTCAGGGGCCGGGGCCGGGGCCTTTGGGAACGTTCTGGGGCAGGAGCAGCAAACTTGCTCTCAAGCCTCCGGAAACAGCTACGCCCTCCCAGGGGCCCTTTCCCTCCCTCCCGGCTTCCTCCTGCTGCGGGCGTCTGTCAGTCCTTCTGCGCCCAAGCCCGCCCTTGCCTGGACCCCTCGAACCTCTCCCACGACCTCTCCCGGCTCAGAGCGCAGCAGGGGCCTGTCCCCTCTGTCCCCGCACTGCGCCGAGCGCCGCTGCGCAGACCGTGCTCATCCGCATCCGCAGTGCGCTGAATCGCATCAACCTGGGTCCTCGCGGTCTTCCATCCGACCTTTCCAGCCCGGGTTTCCAAAGACCTCTTCACCCTCTGATTTTCTCCCAAAGTCCTGATAAGAAAGCCAAACACACCTCCGAGGACACAGCGGGCAGTGACCCTGCCGGGACGGTGAGCTCACTCACAGCGGCGGAAGAGCAAACGCAACGACAAGAAGCTTCACGGGACCCGGGTCTCCCCGCGACCGCCAGGACCGCCAGGCCCCCGCCGGCCTCGCAGCAACCCCTAACCGCTACGGGCGGCGCACTCCAGATGCTTCCTCAAACCAGGCCACTGTGGGTTTAAGCAAGACGCCAGAGGAGGGGCCGCCCCTCCCACGGCCCGCAGCCTAGCAGGGCCGTCCCACCCGAGCGGGCGACGTTCTGAACGGCCTCTGGGGGGGGGTCTGGATTCCCCGGGGTCCTGCTGCTGCTGGGCCCACAGGCCCCGGCGATACGGCCCGGTCCTTCCTGGGTCTCTCGGGGGCCTGACCCCTCAAGGCCTCCTCCTTGGGCTTTATTTTACGGGACCCCCATGACGGGGCGGGGGTGAATCCACAGAACTTTGGTTCAATCCACTCTGCTAACTGTCACCTATATGGCGTGTGCTTTCAACAGAACTATCGTGGGATGCTCAGATTCTTAAAAAGCATCAGCTTTGGTCTAAATCCAAGGCACAGCAACGTACTGACACGCCCCACCACGGTGACCCTCCGCTGACCCCGATCTTTCCCGGTTTCCCCCCATCTGTCCTCATGCCTGTAGCCGCTCCCGCAGGGCTGGCCCTCACACGGGGGATTCCTCACGTTCAGAAAGGATGGAAGCCAGCTGGCACGCGGAGCAAGGTTCCCGAGAAAGAGGAGCAACTTGGAAGCCTGTCGGCCGCCGGAGGGACAAAGCGGCTTCCCCAGCTCAGCGCCTGCTGGGAGCACGCGGTCCGCGCCCCAGAATGCCATCCTGGACTGCCCTCCCCTCGCCGAGCGCCTGCCTGGGGACCCGTCCTGGGGCCACTCCACTCCACGGCAGGTGACCGGCTGTTTCTTAGGTTCTCTCTATACCTGGGTCCCTTTCCATCAGACCAATCGAGGTGTGGGGGAGGACGGGCCAGACCCGCACTGACCCCCGGGGGGGTCACGGTCCAGCAATGGTGGCGGAAGAAGCTCCTCTCTGCTGGTCTAACCTGGTCTAAGCTCTTTCCTACCCGCTGCCTCCTCCAAGCACAAGTTCCCAGGACAGGCGAGGCCTCTTGTCTCTTAAAGCCCCTCAGGGGTTGTGTGTCAGCTGAGAATCAGGAAAGAGGCAGAGCATAAAAATGAGAAGACACTTCACTGGGAGACACTTTGGGGAACAACGGGGAACAGAGCATCCCCATAAGGACTGACGACCACGTCTGTGGAAACGCTCTTCCTGCTGTTGGCAGCTGGCTCCCCCCAGGCCCTCACTGTGATGCTGTCTCACAGGCGTGCTCCTCCCAAGACCCAGAGAGGGTGCCCGGCCTCCCTAGAGTGTCTGTGGACCGCTGGGGCCTGGCCGTGGACCGCTTGGGCCTGGCCACGCTGTCTGCAGGTGCGGAGCGGCCGGCGGGTTGTGCCAGGGCCCGCACACTCCTGGGGCATCCAGGCAGGCACGTCGGGAAGGGCTTCTCGCATCACTAGCAGCAGCAAGGCTGCAGGAGGGAACAGAATGGACAAACCAAGTCTGGCCTGGGGCCACGATGACACCACAGCGGCACCCGCGGCCTGGGTCGCCTGGAGCCAGAGGGTCCCTGCGGCCCCAGGAGAGACAGGGACGCAGGACCAGGGCACAGATGGTGCTCGGAGGCCAAGGGCAGGGGGGGGTCACACCTCAACATTATCTCCCAGACAAAACTTCTGTTTGCAGGTAGAATTAAATATTTATACATATATATGCCTTACTGATCACGTAAAGTAGCCATTCACTTTCAAAATTAGATCTACTGCAATAAAAAATTTAAAAAGCTGCTCTAGTGCCAAGGCAGGGTACACACAGGGCAGGGCTGTGGAAAAGGAAGCTGTGCAGGGGAAGGGAGCTAAACTTAGTCATAAAAGCAGGTGAGAAACAAGAGCCTCCACAAATATAGCACAGTTGTGTCTTATAAAATTATTATAATACTCTTTATACTTGATACGATTATATCAATAATATAGATTCACTTGTTATTAAGGTTTATTATAAACATGCAAAGTTCATTGCATGATGCATTTGCAAAACATATTAAAATCCTTCCAGCAATAAAACCTCTTTGAGCTGAAATGCATCCAGGTTTCCTGACTCTACAGGTGTGTCATTCGAAATGACACACCGGGGGACCAGGGGGCCAAAACTGTACTGCTGTTCATCTCAGAAGACGGGGACGGGGGACTGGGTCCTGGGGATGCAGCTGGAGCCACCATGGGTGAGCTGACTGTACATCGTACTCTCATGGACACCACAACTAGGTCAATAAATAGGTACAAAAGGGGTGGGGCCTACACTTCCACTTCCCAGGCAGCAGGCAGTGAAATAGCAGTGTGTGGACGGGGTTGGCTAATAACACTGTGAGTAGTGGCATGATGGCTGATGGCACCCTGGATCCAGAGTCATCTCCCAGAGATCATGAATGTCACACACACATACACACACACACACACACACACTGGTCTGTCCTTGATCTGATTCTTGTGCTCATTTAGCGGACTCCTTAGAAGATTTGGCCTCTTAAAAGAAATGCAAGTAGCAAGACAGTTATCAACCAAGTCGGGTACAAGATGACAGATGCCCCCCAACACCCATCTGAGGTTCTCTTCCTCTTCTTCTAAACCAGTGGCCGCAGTACCGGAACCATGAGCGGGTTACAACCGTCAGCGCCTGGGAGCAGTGAGCTTGCAAACCGGACTAGACTTCTCCCAGCCTCTTGGGTTCTGGGGACAGTGTCCATGGAGGCAGAGGACACAAGCGGCGGGTTTTCTGAAGCCCCCCAACCCCCGAGTCCTGCCTCGCTCAAGCTCTGGGACCCCCCATTCTTTTATTCCAAAGACGTGGAGGGTAGAGGTGTTTCCGGCCCCCTAGGCTGTGTGGGTTCATTTGAACATCTCTGATCGGGAAATCCGGATGGTGAAAATCGACAGAGGGTTTGGGAAACACATCAAATTGTACCAAAAAAAGGAAAAAAAAATGGGGCCAGAGTCTATTCGCTTTCCAGGAAGGGTCACCCCAGCCAGATGTCACCTCTATGTAAAGTGGATGCTGACGTGACATCATCTTCCGCTGAGATGACGCAGCTCAGCGCGCTGGGACAGCCACCCTACAGTTTTCAGGCCTCCACCTGGAACAGGGAAGGCCGAGGCCGTCAAACTCTAGGGTGGGGGTCGCTTCCCACAGCAGGGGCGGGGGCTGGGGCGAGGCTTCTGGCGGGGAATCTCATACCGCACTCTGCAAGATGGGGTGCACGAACTGAGGGTTGACGTATGAGAAGCCTTCAAAATCAGACTGGTCAATGTTAGCGATGACCAACTGGTCGGGCGGCGTCAAGACAGGCTGCCCTCGCGTGAAGAACTTGTCAAAGTTCTCTGCTCCTTTGCCGCACTGTGGAGAGAAGAGAAAGAAGAGGTTGGTAGGGGTTCCGCCACCGACCCCGGGGGCAGCTCTCCGCGGGGCGGGCCGGGGGCCTCAGGCCGGTCAGGCGGGAGGAGTCCTGGAGGGTTTGCCGCAGGGCGACTGGAGAGCTTGAGCCAGGCACAGCGATCACTCAGGGGGTCACTCGCGGGTGAGTAGTCCAACAGCCCGGAACCGGATGCCAGGCGGGGGGACGGCGTTGCCTGGGAGACGGCCCGCCGCGGTGAAAGACCGGGTCTCCTGTGTTCCGCCCACACTCCGCCCAGCCCTTCGGAGCCACGAGGACAGACACCACATGCTCAGGGCCACGGGTCACTCTGCCAGCTGGCAGGCCGGACGTGGGGGAATGCGCACAGTCGCCCCCGACCTGAGAGGCTGGGGGCCTATCCCACGTTTGGGTCTTTGCAGCTGTATTTGTAACAAAGCAAAAGCTGTGTTATTCTCGTCTTCCAGCTGGGAGGTTCTGAAAACCTCAGCCCCTAAATTCATCTTCAGCCAGGATGGGATCAGCATGGAGGCAAGACTGGCCTGTTCCTTCCCCGGGCTCAGGGGATGGGGGTACTTCTGCCAACCAGCAGACAGGCGGCCATGGAGCTCACTGCCTGTTGTTCTGGCTGGAGGGCTTGTGTACTCGTGTCCCCGGAAGAGGCAGAGTGTCTGTCTGTCCCGGACACCCACCCCGCCCCTCCCGGGCCCACCGGGCACTTCATGCGCCGGGGCTGCGGGCAGAGCTGCCCTCCTGGGGGAGAGGGTCTGAGAAACACAGCAGTGTAGGCAGCACCTCTGGGGAGCCTGACCCCCAAGTAAGAGGCAGGGGCGTCCCGCTCACACTCCAGCCACCAGAGGGGCGGCAGGTGGGGTCCCGGATCTCAGGGTGACTCTGAGGCAGAGGTGCCCTGGTGACGCGAGTGACCATCTCCTCCTCCCCCATCGGGGACCGCAGGGCGGCACGAATAGGTCCTGAGTCCGCGGAGCTCCTGCGCCTCTCACAGGACACAGCTGGGATGTGGGGCCACCCCAAGCTCCATGTTCCCAGGGAGCACAGAGCACCTTTGGAGTGAAGGCTGACAGACGCCCACCCCCACATGCAGGGCCCACGCCAGACCATTCAGAATCCAGGCTCTTCAAGGAAGAAAGGATGGGAATTTTCTTCCCGAGACTCAATCAGGGGCCACACTTGATTCATCAGGAAAACCAACCAACAGCAACCAATCTCCGGACCCTCTGGGGCCCCCACGACTGGTCAGGACAAAGACGCAGTGTGGGTGCAGCGGTCAGTGTGGCCCCAGCCTGGCGTGTGTGCTGGACAGCACCCTGGGCAGTCCTGAGCCCTGATAGCCTCTGTGTCCACAGCAGTGCGTCTGACACCCTGGGAAGGTGGGGGTTCAGGGGTGAAGTGCCCGGTGGTGGCTTCGGGCAGCGCACACGCTCCCCGCCCCCGCCCCCCGGAGAAGATGGGGAGTGAACACCCACCTCCCACGGCTGCCGTGAGGTCAGAGGAGCAGCTGAGGGACCCTGAGTCGGCGATCAGGTCTGATGCAGACCCAGGATGCCCCATGCAGAGCGGGCACCCGGCGGGGACCAGACACGCGGCTAACTCCTGAGGGATGAATGAACTATTAATAATCCGCCTCCCGCCCAGCTCTGGCTTGATGACTGCCTGGTTCTCTGGACGCTCCTGTCCATTTGGTAAAATCGACGAGTGAAATGAATCAGCCAGGTCAGGCTGGCAGGAGTGCGACAATGTCGGGAGGGGGTTGCAGGGGCCTGGGATGCGCGCTCCCCTCCTGGAATCCCACGAAGCTCACAGGGCCGCGGGGAAGAATGGCGCCTGCTCCTCGGACACTCAGCTGGGACCCCAACCTGCCGGGGCAGCGACAACGCACAGCACACACGCCAGTCTCAAGCCTGCCCTTCACACCTGAGTGTCCTGGTGACAGAGAGATTAGACGCACGGGCACTGGCATGGGAATTAGGGTGAGTGTGAGTAGCTCCAAAACGCTGGGTTACACAGCAGAACGCCACACCAAACTCGGCACAGCGGGAGGGTGGACAGCGCAGTGAGGGGCGGACACTCCCTGCGGGCGGGGACCGTCTGCTGAGGACCAGATGCAGCGTCGGCGTCTTGGGGGAGCCGTGCCCGCACCCCACGCCCCGGTCTGGGGAGCCGACCTGCACGGTGGTCCCAGCAGAGGGGGCGGGGGGCGCACCGCCCACCGTGCGGCTCAGCTCCCTGCCTCTCCATTTAGTTAAGGAACCGGCGGAAGGAACGAGCGGGCGCCTCCCGGGTGGTCCTGTCCACACCAGAGAACTGTCGGTTCTTTGGTGAGGGGCTGGGACGCCCGGGCCTCTGCGCTTCCTCAGACCAGCATGCGGATGGCGGGGGCTCGGTGCACCGCCCAGGCAAGCGGGCGCACACACCAGGATTAGGCAGTGCGGTTAGTTCATCGCATCACCCAAGGTTCCAAGAGGTGCTCACCGAAGGCCTGGACGCCCACTGAAGCCAGTGCATTTTGGTGCAGAAAGTCTGGAGGAGGAGAACGGACAGAGGAGGGTTTGGAAGAGAGTCAGTGCCCGTGCACAGGAGCCACAGGGTCACGCGAGCCACGTGGGGCACCCCTGAGGTGGACCTCCGTGTGAAGGTTCACACACGCACGCAGCCTTTGGAAGCTTACAGAAGCGAGTGAGCAGCGGGCATGGTCTGTGCGGAGGGTGGTCTCGATCGTTCACCTTACATCCTTTCCTGCGGCTTGACTGCCTCTTTCCCCACACAGAGTTTGTATTTTAATGATAATTCCAAAAATTGGACTGGGGCCTCTTTCACCTCCTGCCAGCGTTCCCTAGAGACGGGCCCTGAGTCTCTGACAAAATTAAACATAACTCCTCTCACCTGCCCGCAGAGCCTCTTAGGGAAGGCCACTCCTGGTTAGGAGGTGGCTGATTTATGGGTGACTTTGCCCATAAATGGGGCTTCCCTGGTGGCTCAGATGGTAAAGAATCTGCATGCAATTCAGGAGACGCGGGTTCAGTCCCTGGGTCAGGAAGATCCCCTGGAGAAGGAAATGGCAACCCACTCCAGTATTCTTATCTGGAGAACCCCATGGACAGAGGAGCCTGGCGGGCTGCAGTCCGTGGGGTTGCAAAGAGTTGGACACGACTGAGCGACTGACACGTGAACACCCTGCCCGTAAACAGACACATGAAGGGGCGGGCTCCTGCCGGGTCAGGGCCTGTGCGTCCGAGGGCAGAGGCTCCAGCTTATCTCGGCCTGTGCTCTCTGGCATACAAACACACATGCCTCCTGGTCTTTCTTTACACCAATAGCCAGCTTTACGGCGCTCCAGGCTGCTTCTCCAAGGAGGGCTGTTGTCCAGAGCAGCATCATGGGGGACCTTCCTCCAGACCACGGGACGGGTCACTCCCGCGGTCACCGGCCGCGGGTCTGCACTTTCCCGCCCTGCCCCACAGCTCCCTGGGCCTTGCAAGAGAGCTGCTTATTCATATCAATAATTATTTTAAAAGTCTCATTTCTTCACATTTCTCTTTTGAGTAGAACAGCACTTGGGAGCATAATTACCAAAGAACAGGAAGACTTCTTGCCTCCAGTTAACCAAGAAGATGCCGTCTTGGCCGTGTTCCAGGCTTAAATCAACATCAGCAAATCACCTGTGGCAGACTCCAGTCCCTCAAGGTTAGTGTCCCTCTGCTGCCGGCAATGCTCCCAGAGCCTTGAACATCTTGATTTTAATTAGCATCATTGCAGCTGGTCTCATGGAAAGGCCACGAGAAGGAACCACCTGCCACCAGGAGGGCTGATGAGACGCAGCCCAAGGCTCCCTCGGCACTGAGCACTGATTCAGCCTCTCCAGTCCTCCTGTTTCTACCTGGAGGGCGGCTGCTGCTCTGAGTAAGCACCTTCTTAGAGCAAAAGACTACAGCACCATGAGATGCCCTTGAAAGTGAAAGTGTAGTCACTCAGTCGTGTCCGACTCTTTGCTGAACTGTAACCCCCCAGGCTCCTCGGTCCATGGGATTCTGCAGGCAAGAATACTGGAGTGGGTTGCCATTCCCGTCTCCAGGAGATCTTCCCGACCCGGGGATCAAACTTGGGTCTCCTGCATTGCAGGCAGATTCTTATCATCTGTGCCACCAGTGAAGTCTGAGAAGCCCTTGGTTCTAGGAAATACACATGGAATAATGTAGGTGTGAGCCTGTGGCATTCTCTCAAGTGACTCAGAAAAGAAAATACGTGTATGTGTATCCTCAGCTTCCTGCCGTCACAGAGACGAAGAGGAAGAAAGACATGGGGGAGTGGTGGGAGGTTAGCACTTAGGGAGTCTGGGGAAAGGGGGTTCAGCAATCTCTGCAGCTCTCCTGCAAGTCTGAAGTTATGATTATTTCAAAATAAGTAAAAAATATGAAAAGAACACTGCACTAACTTGGATACTAAAACCATCACCAGACTAAACAGACTGAGGACCCTGGGAGATAAAGGACTTTGAGGTGAATCTGACTGTACATCTTATCAGTCCAGATGAAAATTCTTTTCTGTTTTCCTTTAGATAAAATAATAATAGTAATTTCTCAAGAAAGGCCACCTGATACAGACAGTCCTGTTTCTAAAGTTCTCTGCTCCCTGTCAATCCTGGGCGTATTTCTCAGCCTTCACTTTGTAAATTAATTTCTAATCACCATTTCAGTGCAGTGGATGCTTTTGGCTGACCCATGAACTAGCTATTCTATTCTGCTGGCAGATAGAATTCAAGAAGAGAAGCACCAATTAACTCTCCAATTAGGATATTCACATCAACTGTTATTTCTCGTGCGCAGGCTGAAGAGAGATGTGAACGCTGTTCTCGGGCTTTTTAGTCACATGAATAACTGTTGTTAAGTCACTCAGTCTTGTCTTGATTCTTTGTGACACCATGGACATGGGGCTTGCCAGGCTTCCATGTCCTTCACCATCTCCTGGAGCTTGCTCAAACTCAGGTCCATTGAGTCAGTGAAGCCATCCAACAGTGAATAATAAATCAAGATAAAAGCCTACAAAATGCAAAGCGACAGTGGATCAGAGGCTCAGGCTCACATGTGCTTCTGAGGGCAGCTGCAGGGACGAAGACTCCTTTCTTCCTTTCATGTTTTCAGGAAAGACAGACAGACAGTGCTTTCCTCCTCCAGGGAGTTCTCGGGCTGCTGGCCAGGCAGGCGCTGCACCATCCTCTCCTGATACTGCCTTGTTTATGGATGTCACAGGGATGCAGCCCAGACCCTCTCATTTCTCATTAGTAACCGGATGTCACAGGGATGCAGCCCACACCCTCTCATTTCTCATTAGTAACCAGACAGGAATCATTTCAGGGGCAGCGTCTTCTTTAAACTCAAAAAAGGGACCTTCTTAAATGGGGTCTTTGGGACACAGCCTCTCTCGATGACTCAGCTTTGTCTTTCAGATCATCAGGCAAAGCTGAGGTCCTTGCTCTGTTGTGTTTCCTTGAAGGGAACACTGAAACTAGCTTATTCTGTACTTCTTTCCATAAAGGAAGCTACGTGGCTGCCTTTACTCCAGAAGACAGCATGGCAGCATAGCATCTGGTTTTGCTTCTGCTTTGGTTTTTCCAGATAAACCAGTACATGAGGGACAGCCTGTCTCCTGGAACAGCCTCTCCACCGTCACACAGGGTCTCCCACCTTGGGGGTTTCGGGAGCAGGTGCACCCCTGAGCCTCCAGACTTGTCCCACCCCGGGGAAATGGCCGTGGTCACTCTCCTCCCTGCCCGCCTTCACGTGAGACCCGAGACAGAACCCAGGGCGTGCTGTACTGCAGAGCCTGCCCTTAATGCTGCCGAGAGGGCGAGTTCTGTCGGAGCCTCCTGGGAGCCCAGGGCCATCGAGATGTGGATGGGGCAGTGGGATTCCACATCCTACAGGCGCGTCGGTGCAGCTTCAGGGATGTAGCTTTGGGAGGAAGGAAGATGCGCAGGGCCAGGACACCTGGAGACCCCGATCCCTCCAGGTGAGCTCCGTGGCGGCCCAGAGACAGAACATCTCAACTCTTCGAGGGACGTCAGTGATCCTGGAAAAAGCTTTCACCAGAGGGTCCAAAAAAAAACGTTAAAAAATAAAACCAAGATGAGCCTCCCAAGCTTACATGCATAAACTTGATCTCCAGCTGCACCCTGCAGATAATTGCGGGCACCTGAAGTCTTTCTGCTGGTATTTACAACAACCAAGACCGTGATTTCACGGGAGCCAGGTGCTAATAGCTCTTAATCCGATAAATCTCAGGGAAGTCGGTTCTCCAGTGCTTGCTATAAAGGCATCGAGCAGACTTCACCAAGACTGACATGGAAGGCAGCCGGGGCTTTAAATGCTGCTCCGAGCAGAGCTGTTCGCAGAGTTGGGCTCACTGCACAAGGCAAGGAAGAGCTGCTGGCAAAAATAAATTTGCCTGATATTTTCTTAGCAGCGAAAGTCAGGGTGGTGCTCCTGAGGCTCTCTCTGAAATCACAACACCGCCCACCAGAGAATGCTCAGCTCTGCGTTTTATCTATAAATGCCTCTGACCCTGTTGTTGGCTCTGGACGAGGGAACCACGTTTTCCACCAAGAAGGTGGGGAACCATGTCGCAGGGTAACGTTGGGGCCACCGTGTCCCCTCAGCGGGCGCATGTCCGGCAGCCTCGATGGCCCCGGGACCCGTGGAGTTTCCTGCGGGTGGGATCGGCGCTCCTGGGGCTGTTCCCGGTGCGGGAGGGCCAGTCCCCTGAGGCCAGGCCTCGTGCTGCTGCCCGCGGGCGCCTGCCGTCGGGGTGACTGCCCGGGACCCTCCCTGCTGCCGCTCTTCGGCTTTGGGACAGAAAGTCCACTGTCCTGCTCCAGCCCGCACGTGGGTCTGCCTCGCGCTCTCCTCTGTCTTCTCAGGCCTCATCCTCCTCTGCGGCCAAAGGTGCCGGCGCCCCGCACCAGGCGCTCCCACCAGCAGGCCCCGCCCCTCCCCTGCCCCGGGCCCCGCCCCAGGCCCCGCCCCTCCCGGGCCCCGCCCCAGGCCCCGCCCTCCCTCCCCCGCCCGCCCCGCCCCTCCAGGTTTGGGGCTCTGCCCCATGGTTCCTGCTTCTGTCCTGAGCTTGGGGCTGTTTCTTCACAGTCGGGGCAGCTGATCCACCCCCCTTATTAGTACTTATTAGTACTGTAGTACTAATGCGTACTACATGCTCGGTTAAACGTCAGCCAGGCAGCAGCAAGGCTCCAGGAATAAAGAAGTAAACACACCCTGATCACGGCTCAGCTGCCTGACTCCCCGTCCGGGGAGTTCTGTGGGCCTGGGGAGCGACCTGCCTTCTCAGCCGCCAGAGCAAGGACCCCATGTTTCCCCCACGTCTGAGTTCGGGGCCACCGTAGCCATGAGTGGGAAGCTGTGCCAGGAAACGACTTCTTCTGAAGACGAGAACAGAGAGAAGATGGATATTCTGGCTGACTTGGCTGCATGTCCTCTCTTTCTGGAACGTGACTGACAAGTAATTGCACTTTGCTCAACAGGCAAAGCAGGGTCAGCCCGTTTCTCTACGTTGTTGCTGCGCAGAAACTAAGCTGTGAGTGGGATGCCCGTTTCTCTACGTTGTTGCTGCGCAGAAACTAAGCTGTGAGTGGGATGCTGCTGTGGGCTTCCCAGGGGGCGCTAGTGGTAAAGAGCCTGCCCACCAGTGCAGGAGACCTAAGTGAGGCGGGTTCCATCCCTGGGTGGGGAAGCTCCCCTGGAGAAGAGCATGGCAACGCAGTCCAACATTCTTGCCTGGAGAATCCCATGGTCAGAGGAACCTGGTGGGCTACAGTCCATGGGGTCGCAAAGAGTCAGACACGCTGAAGTGACTTAGGACACAGCACAGGATACTCTGTTTCAGTTCAGTTCAGGCGCTCAGTCCTGTCCAACTCTTTGTGACCCCATGGACTGCAGCACGCCAGGCTCCCCTATCCTTCACCATCTCCCAGAGTTTACTCAAACTCATGTCCATCGAGTCAGTGATGCCATCCAACCATCTCATCCTCTGTTGTCCCCTTCTCCTCCCACCTTCAGTCTTTCCCAGCATCAGGGTCTTTTACAATGAGTCAGCTCTTCGCATCAGGTGGCCAAAGTATTGGGGTTTCAGCTTCAGCATCAGTCCTTCCAATGAACACCCAGGACTGATCTCCTTTAGGATGGACTGGTTGGATCTCCTTGCAGTCCAAGGGACTCTCAAGAGTCTTCTCCAACATCACAGTCCAAGAGCATCAATTCTTCGGCGCTCAGCTTTCTTCACAGTCCAACTCTCACATCCATACATGACCACTGGAAAAGCCATAGCCTTGACTAGACTGACCTTTGTTGGCAAAGTAATGTCTCTGCTTTTTAATATGCTGTCTAGGTTACATACTGTTGTATACCTCTCATTATTTAACTTAAGAAGCCACCCCCCAAAAAAGAAGCCTAAATAGACGGAAAAGGGGAGAGAGAGAATCCCTGACAGAATACTCCACTGAGCCTGCCTGCAGCACCCTTCATCACTGTCTTCATCCAACGCCCTCCTACACCAGGTTCTGCAACCTGGAGGCAGGATCTGCTCCCATGGGAGCTTCCTGACTCAGAGCTGGGACCGGCTACGGAGAAGCTGGGTGGCAGAGACACGAGGGCCCTACTAGAAATGATGACTCAGGAGGAAGTCAACTGACCCGATTAATTTCAGCTTTTCTTTAGTTGGTGCTAAAAATATCTTGGAAAAATAAAATCTGTGGGCTCACCAGCAGAGTTTCATTCTTGGAGGAGAGGACACAAAAGCAGATTGGATGAGAAAGCTGCTGCTCTGAGAAGAAAGCCACAAACCCCCTAGGGGGCACCTTGGCGCCCCGGGAGGGTCCCGGAGCAGGCTCGGGCGGCCCCTGTCAGAGGAGACAGATTCAGACCTCCTGATGCCGCCTGTGAGCTGGGCTACTCCCCGGCGCTCTGGGAGACCCCCATCTGACTGAGATGGGGTGTGAAGATGCAGCCCTTCTTGCCCGGGCCAGAACACCGTAGCCGCGTCCTGGTTCCTCCACCTACCGGCTATGTGTCCTCGAGCAAGTGACTCAGCCTCTCTGTGCCTTAGTGTTCTCAACTGTAAACTGGGGACCACAGTCGCCACCTCACTGGGGTTATACAGACGGATTTGTACACGAACAATGAACAGGGCCGAGGGGAGGTAATAGAGTAAGAATGTAAGCGAAGGGACCGTGCTGGAGACGGGGCGGATGCAGTCCTTGGGGCGGGGGCCTGGCCAGTGCTCGGACCATGCCCAGGCCCGCCAGTGGGCCGGCTGAGGCCTCCTCACGCTTTGGGGCCCCTGTCGGCTGAGGCCGAGTCCGGAGCACTGCAGACAGCCTGGGGATCCTGCCGAGGCCCGAGTGAGGGGCAGCTCCGGAGCGGGGGAGGGGGGCAACGACGTCCAGTCCCCAGGCTGCCCCGCCCCGGTTCTCACGTCGTGTGGGGGGAGCTCTGCTGCCCACAGAGGGCGTGGGGGCCCCAGGCGCCCCCAGCGCTGCTCAGACCACAGGACTGAGGCCCGCTGGGCACTGCAGAAGCTGGGGGTCGCCGGCCCCAGGAGGAAGGGCATGTACTGACTCACCACTTTGGGCTTGAAGGGCGGCTGGATCTCACGGTTCTCCAGCTTCTCCCAGTCGATCCTCCGGAAGAAGGCGTGCTCCCGCACGTCCCGCTCGCCCTCGGGCCCGCAGCCAAGCCGCTTCCCCGGGTGCTTGGTCATCAGCTAGGGGCGGGGGAGAAAGAGGCGTTCACGTGGGACAGGGCAACGCGGGGGCTGCTGTGGGCAGCCCCGGACTGTGTACCGAAACCCGCTGACAACCAAAAAAATAAAATAAGTGATGTGAGGTGATGGATGAGCGAAGTCAGCTGTGGGAGCCCTTCACACTGTGCGTATAGGTCAGACCATCACACTTAGGCCTTAAACACGTGCCATTTTGTTGGTCAATTACAATAATACAACTGAAAAAAGAGAGAAACAAAAAGATCCACCGGAAAAACACTGGGGGTGGGTGGGAAGGACAGCCTGACGCCAGTGCCTGCCCTCCTGTGGCCCTGCCCCTGGCCCCCATGGCGGGGACCCCGGGCATCGTCTCAGGAGGCTGAGTGGTGCCAACTCACACACACAGCGTGGACATGTGTGGGCCTTTCTAAAGTGACTTTCGTGACCAGGAAACAGGGAGGCAATCTGGACCCACGGCCAAACACAAGACTTTGAACAGCGTCTGTATGTACTGTTTTAAGAGCTGCCACTCTGCATGTGCATTAAAGAGGCAGGCAAGGACTCCCCTGGTGGTCCAGCGGTTAAGACTCCGTGCTCCCAATGAGGCGGGCATGGGCTTGACCCCTGGTCAGGGAACTAGATCCCACATACTGCAACAAAGATCGAGGAGCCCGTCTGCCACAACTAAGACCCGGCACAGCCAAACAACTGCAGCTTCTGAAAGGCACACAGTCACTACACATGGTGTGTGCTCAAAGTGTCACGGGCTAGCATCACACACGGTGCCGTGTCACGGGCATCACACGCCTGCTTGCTGCCTGGACCAAAATGCTCTGAACCCAAGACTCGTGGTTTGCAAAAGCAAATGCTGTCTGTCACAAGAAAGGTGCCGGGTTCACCTGAAACCTGGGGGCGTGGGCGCATGGCCCCCCCAGGATGCCTCTGAGAAGTGCCAGGAAGCATCTCTGGCCTGTGACTCACCCCTTTGCAGATGGACACGGCCTCCTTGGACAAGGACTTGGGGTACGAGACGTTGTGCTCCATGATGGACTGGAACAGCTCGTCTTCATCCTCGCCGTCGAACGGGGGCTGGTGTGGAAAAGAGCGGGAGAGGGCAACTTAGGCTGAGAGGCGCACCCCTTGGGGCCCGGAGATCCCGCTCAGCACCAGGGAACAGCAGGCTCCTTGCACACGTGGGCTGCAGACCTCGCGGGCTGATTACCTTTAATTAGGTTGGTGGTTGAGTGTGTTTCCCATTTTTTCCTCTGTCCCTTTAATTATCTTGCCCTGGGCAACCCCAAAAATTTTTAGGGAAAATGCTTTTGAGTAATGCTTCTAACAATTTGCAAATAAACTATAATTAATCCATTAACCTGTTCTTAATCTCTTCTGCTTCTGTTAGGTCCTCCTGCTTGTGTTTCTGTCCTTTATCGTGCCCATTTTTGCATAAAATGTTCCCTGGGTATCTCTGATTTTCTTGAAAAGATCTCTAGTCTTTCCCAGTCTATTGTTTTCCTCTATTTCTTTGCATCATTCACTTACATAGGCTTTCTTATCTCTCCTTGGTATTCTTTGGAACTCTGCCTTCAGTTGGGTATATCTTTCCCTCTCTCCTTTGTCTTTCAGTTCTCTTTTCTCAGCTATCTGTAAGGCCTGGGAAGGACTGAGGGCAGGAAAAGGAGGGGACAGAGGATGAGAAGGTTGGACGGCATCACTGATTCCATGGACGTGAGTCTGAGTGTTTTGGAGCCACTAGTTGTGGGAATCTTCAAGTCTGAGGCCTCGGGGGCCGGCCCAGGAGGAGCTCTCCGGGGAGGACAACCCAGGAGACCTGGGGATAGAGGGGGGACAGGGCGGCGGAGCGGGCGGCGGGGTGACCTAGCCTGAGGTCTGGGCAGGGACCATCTGCCCCGGCCAGAGATGACCAGCCCATCTCTCCTGTAACGCACGCCCTCGGAAACGGGTCCGGACGTTCCACCCCGAGCCGCGCGGCCGTCACACATAAGTGTGAATCAGTGAAAGCGGCCTTGCTGTCTGGACTCCAGAGTCGGGTTGTTCATGTGGATCAGGGAGGGGGACTCAGCTTTCTGTGCCTTCGGGAACAGACGCCTCCTACGGGGCTGACAATTCAGCCACGTTTTACTGTCAAAGTTCGAAAGGGGAAACTAGCTGGATGGAGGCAAACTCAAGCTTTGCCAGCTGCCGTCTCACTGACAACGCTGCTGTGGAATTGGCTTTTCTGTGTTTACAAACTGAGGTATTTAATCTTAAAAGACTCTTTCCTTGAGGGAGAAAACCTAAATGAATAATACACAAACCCCTTTCTTATTACCAAGTCTTAACATCACTGAGAAAAAATGACCCAATATAGACAGAACCTCTTATCTCTTAATACTTAAAAGGCTGTGGTAGTGTCTCTGAGATGTATGACGCAATCAAAGCAGTAGAGGCCACGGGCTGGGGGTAGGGCCTCCCAGCCCAGCGGGAAACCAGCGGTCTCGTGCTGACCCCAGGCCTGGGGCCAGGCGCCCTCCTCACTCCACTCCAGCCACAACCCGGCTTCCTGCCGTCTCTCCAGCGTCACCGCACACTCGCGCCCCAGGGCCTGTGCTGGCTGTCTCTCAACCTGGAGTGCTCGTGGACATCTGCACGTGGACATCCTCTCCCTTCCTTGCGGTCCTAACTTCATCTTCTCCGTTAGGTCCTCCCTGGCCACCCTAGCTGACATTTCAACCTTCCCTCCTCCAAGCCTCTATGTTCCTCCCCTCTTCTGACTTTATCGCTATTACAGTCAACCAACCACAGATAGAAAGTGAAACAAAAGTCCAAAACATTTTAAAAAGCAAAACTGGGGATTCTCTGGCCCCAGTGGTTAGGATGTGGTACTTTCACCGCCAGCCCCGGGGTTTGATCCCTTTTGGGAAACGAAGATCCCATAAGCCATGCAGGATGGCCAAAAATAAATGAATACAGAAAAAGGAAAACCTGAATTTGCCACATACCGGCAAACACTTACAGAGCATTGATACCGTATTTACAGCCACATACATAGCACTTACACCGTGTCGGGTGTACTAACACAGACGTGGTGTACAGTGAACAGAAGGACGTGCCCGGCCTGTGCAGACACTGCTCCGTCTATACCAGGACCTGTGCCTCCCAGGAACCCGGCTGTCTGCGGGGTCCGGGAACCAGTCCCAGCCGACGCCGAGCAGCAAACGCTCCTCATCTACGGTCTCTCTAGACTGCAGGCTTCCTGAAGGCCAGGGGGTGTGTGCTGCTCAGAACCTTCACCAGGCACATTTAATACATCCGCACTGAATGGATAATAAGTGAGTCGATGGAGGTGACTTGTCAGAAAGGGTGACTCTTTCTCAAGAACAAAGATTCAGAGACTTCTTTGGGGGCATTTATTTCCATTCTCTCCTACGAAGGCTCTTAGCTACTATGGAGGGCAAACTCCTTGGCACACTTGGGGGTTGAAGGGAAAGAGAAAGTCATTCAGTTGTGTCTGACTCTGTGACCCCATGGACTATAGAATTCATGAGATTCTCCAGGCCAGAATACTGGGTGGGAAGCCTTTCCCTTCTCCAGGGGATCTTCCCAGCCCAGGGATCAAACCCAGGTCTCTTGCATTGCAGGCGGATTCTTTACCAGCTGAGCCACCAGGGAAGCCCCCTTGAGGGCTGAGAGGTCATCGGAAGCTGCCCGGGACAGAATCATCGGTAAGAATGGCTGAGACGTACCTCGAACCTGGGGCTCCCCAGCCCCGCAGCCCCACACCGAGCTCGCGGCCAGCCCTCTGCCTCTCGGGGGCCATGGCCAGCACAGCACAGGCAGGAGAGATGCATGCGGGCTCCAGGCTGGCCCCTCAACACTCTGTCCCCCTCTCTCCACTGGCCATTTGAGTAAAGAGGATGCAGCGGTGGAACCCGAGGCCCTAAAGACGGTGGAGCCACAGCCAGGAGCAGCATGGTCCGTGGATGACTGCGGGCTGAGTTCCCCGCCCACAGGCCTGGCCCGAGACCCTGAGACGGACGTGCCCCTGGTGCTGCTAACCCACTGCGACTTGGGGGGTCGTCTGCCAACGGCGGCTCACGTCACGGCTAGTGACATGGACAGGAAGCTGCACCTTAGAAAGAAGGACTTGGGCAGCGGTGCCCTTGCTGACCTGACCTGGGTCACACGGCCGAGAGGAGCCTAAGCTTCCTTTTCTCAACTGGAGGTTCAGCCTCGCTGACTTCTGTGAAAATTACAATGAATTGCCAAGGGAGAGATAAGGGCAGACGGAGAAGCTATTAAAACACCTCTTCAGGTTTAACTAACATCTTCCTTTGACAATAACTCTGTCTCCGCACACGCAGCAGTGGGTGGTTTCTGAGAGAAACAAGCTGTGACCCTCACCCCGGCCCTGGGCTGAGACACGGAAACGCAACAGGCCGCTGCCTTCCCCAACGTGCGGGGGCTCCAGTGGGTGACGAGAAAGCTGCTCTGTCTGCACCCCAAGTCAACTGGGGTTTTATGATCCGAAGATGATCTTGGCACCATTGCTCCCGCTCTCGCCAGGATCAGGGAAGTCTGACCAGAATCGGCTGTGTCACACGACCTCGGCCCGACAGACCAGCAGCCGTCACGTCACGCGGCCGCACATGAGCACGAGATGCGGCGAAACTCACCTGCCCGGCCAACATCTCGTACAACAGGACGCCATAGGCCCACCAGTCCACGGACTTCCCATACGGCTGATAGGCGATTATCTGTGAGAAGGCAAACACATCGACTGCGCTTAGTGACCGAACAGGGAAGGCAAGCACGCAGGCGTTTACACTCTGTTCTCCACACGAGGTGGCGATGACGCTTGTCGTTGGGTGTGAAGGGATCCTTCAGATCAGACACGCAGAGAACTCTTGCCCCACGAGAGCTCCGGACTCCCCTGGACTCCTCTTCCGAACCCACCTGGAGACAGACTGTGTTACAGAATTTTGCTGAAAATAATAAAGATGATGGTGACGAGGAGTAGGCAGAGGAAAGATAAAGGGAAAATTCCAGTTTCCTTGTGCTGCACAACAGGCCTGAGGGATCTGCTGAAGGACTGACGTTTCGAAATGTCTTGAAAAGAGACGCAAAATATAATCAAATGTACGAGCTGGACCTTGTCTGAATCTTGATTCAAACCAAATGTTAAAAAAAAAAATTAGTAAAACTGAAATACAGCCTTGAGGATGGATGATGTGAGGGGATTGTTGCTAACACTGTTCCCTGGGATACAAAGTCTGAGGGTTAGTTACAGTGTCCTTCAGTTAGAAGTGAGTGTATGCATGGCCCACGTGCCTCAGAGATGTGTTTGTGGGTGTAACATGACACGTGACATCTTAGATTTGGTTTAAATATTTTAGTAAAATGAAAGGACTGCCTGCAGCTGGCGATGCCCGGAGACCTTGTCCCCTGCTCACCCTCCACTCCCCGAAGACTCTCAGACGTGCTCTAGGCCCCCTGCCCCACCCTGGGAAAGGGGGTAGTACTGACTTAGATTTCTAAGAGACACTGCCTCGCAGGTAGGCTGTGGGCCTGAACACACACGTTGCTGACCGTGGTCAGGCCCCAGAACTCGGGTGGAAGGTTCCGACAGGTGCTCAGTACAACCACCTGCTGTTCTGCAGACAAACTGGACTCTGGGGTGCCCTAGAGGACTCTGGGGCGTCCTAGCAGACTCTGAGATGCCCTAGAGGACTCTGGGGTGTCCTAGTGGACTCTGGGGTGCCCTAGCGGACTCTGGGATGCCCTAGAGGATGCTGGGGTGCCCTAGAGGACTCTGGGATGCCCTAAGAGGACTCTGGGATGCCCTAGAGGACTCCGGGATGCCCTAAGAGGACTCTGGGATGCCCTAGAGGATGCTGGGGTGCCCTAGAGGACTCCGGGATGCCCTAAGAGGACTCTGGGGTGCCCTAGAGGACTCCGGGATGCCCTAAGAGGACTCTGGGATGCCCTAGAGGACTTCAGGGTGCCCTAGCAGACTCCGGGGTGCCCTAGGCCATGTTCCCCCTACATCTAAGCAAATGTCCTGGGACATCAGCTAACTTCCTGCATGTCTGCCCACCCTGTTCCTTTAACGTGTTACTATTTCTCGCCGGGGCATGAGAAGGACGCATCCCTGCCTCCGTGTGGGCGGGAACAGGGGGCGCATGTTCGAATGTGGAAGCTTTACAGCTCATTTCCTTGGCAAGACAAGGAGAGCCAGAGGGACCTGCAGAGAGGCCTTGGTTTCTCTTGAAGACTGCTCTCGCTTAAAAACTCAGAAAGTACAAACATGAAAAGCACAAAAAACCCTACCAAAATGTGTCCCTAGTTTACTCCCTAATGACCTGAAATGCTGGAGTCCTACCAGTTCCCGATGGCCTGACCTGAGCGAGTGGAGGAACCACAGACCCTGTCTGGGAAAGGAAGGCCCGCTCGCCCAGCTCCTACAGTGTCAGAGACAGTGCACTCCGTGTGCGGCCCAGGGAGCCAGAAATGACTGCCATGCTCAGATTTTAGGGGACAGAACTGAGATGCACGACGCTTACGAAACTTGCCTGAAACCAAACAGATAGTAAGTGGTGCTTTGAATATTGACATATTTGTTTTAAAACTACAGTTTATGGCTTTCAAATACATGGAGCCACTCACACTGGGATTAATAAAATATGAATCAAAGGGCTCTGAGGATTAGTTTAACGAGATTCAAAATCATCATTCTAGCTGTCGTAACTATATTTCAAAAGCCCTTGAGTAAAATTTGTTCTTGTAACTATATTAAAGCGAGGCCCTGCAATCTGTGCTCATTAATCAGTGTTTTAGTGTTTTTTTTTAAAGAATTTTTAATAGAAGGGTAGTTGATTTACAATATTGCGTTAGCTTCAGGTATACGGCAAAGTTATTCTGTTATATACACATGCACGCATTTGTGCTCAGTCACTTCAGTCGTGTCCAGCTCTTTTGTGACCCCATGGACTGTATCCCGCCAGGCTCCTCTGTCCATGGGATTCTCCAGGCAAGAACACTGGTGTGGGTTGCTATGTTCTCCTCCAGGGGATCTTCCTGACCCAGAGATCAAACGGCGGATTTTTAACCACCTGAGCCACCGGGAAGACTCTCTCTCTCTCTCTATATATATATATACACACACACATATATATATACACACACACATACACACATATATATATGTTTTTTTTTTAAATTCTTTTCCATTGTAGGTTATTATAGGATATTGAATATAGCTCTCTGAGCTGTATAGTAAAACTGCTGTTTATCTATTTCAGTTTGTTTATTCTGAACACAGGCTGTGCGGAGGCCCCGTGCTGCTCCGTGACCCACGAGGCTGAAGTGCGGCCCGGGTGGGGGACCAGCTTTACCTCGGACTCCACTCCCACACACATCCGAGCATCTCACCCCCCAGGCCCGTCTGCTGGGGGGCTGGAAGGCGCCCCCAGAGTTCAGGGAACTGTCAGAAGTCAAGGGTGCGGAACCCTGACTCTGGCCAGAAGGACCCACACACCCTAAAGGCCACCCGAAGCTTCCGGTGCTGTTTGTTCTGACTCTTGTATCGACGTGCTCCTCGCGGTCCAGGGCCACAGAGTTAAGCTCTCCTGACCGGTGCTGAGAGCCCCGCTGCGTCCTCCGAGGCGACCGCCTTGGTCAGCCCCTGGAGCCCTGCTCGGAGAGCACAAGGCCGCTCTGAACCCCACAGCACCTGCGGGGTGCTGTATAACAGGACGGCCTTAGGGGTTAGTGGGAGCATTTCCTCCTGGGGACCCTGAGAATCCATCACCCCGGCTTGTGCCCTGGATGGGATGAGACGGCTCTAAGATCTGAGCTGCCAGGGAGGTGATGACCTCAGCGCCGCTCACCCTCGTTTAGCAAGAAGCAGACTTTGCCCCCAGTGAGCTGCTATTAACAAACATCTCCACCTCGCTGCAAAGGTGAACTTGCTAGAGAAGGAGTCCACGAGAGATCTGAGCACGTAGAAGCACAGGATTAGGGTGCTGGCTCCCTGCCCTGTGAGCCGGGGAGACCCGCATTGCCCCCCTGAGCAGCCACTCAGCCACGTGCGGCTCCGAGCCTCTGAGAAGCAGTGGTGCAAACGGAGATGCGCTCTGGGTGCAAAACCCCCAAATGCAGAATACCCCGTGGAGAGTTGTCCACTTTGGATATACTGGGTTAAATAAGATATGTTAGAACTAACTTCCCCCCTTTCTTTTTTCAGACACATGGCTGCTTGAAGGCAGTCCTGGCTTGCATTTTACTCCTCCTGGACATGGCTGGTCCAGACCGTCTGAGTCCTACCAGCTCCTACCATCCAGTGGGGTGCCCCGGCTCCCACCCGCCCAGGAAGCCAGCTTTGGGCTGAGGCCGTGGCTCAGGGACTGCAGTGTGGACGGGAGGCTGCCTTCGGTCTGTCCCCAAAGGGGATGGGCGCAGGGTCTCTGGCACTGGGAGCACAGCCCAGCCCGGGAGATGCCCGGTGCCCTGTGGACCCCAGCGAGGGGCTGCCCCGGCAACACGGTTCCCATCACAGGAAACTCATGAGAGGAGAGGCAGGCTCGCAGGAAGGCTGGAGTCAGTGACCTCTCAGTGGCACATGGGAGGCAGAGGTGGGCCCCGGGGCCCCGTCACCAGCTCCACGGCTGTCTGTCATCGTGACCATTACTATAGCCCCTCAAGCCACGTGTTCAGGGGCGTTAGGATGTTGCCAACGGCTGCCTGTCTTGTAAACGGGGTATAAACGGCTTTCTGCCAGCCTGGGCGCAGGACCAGGGAGGCAGGGGCTGGGGGCGGGGGCGGGTAGCCCTGGTATCCTAGGAGGCCACAGGCCAGCGGCAGCTGGAAGGATGTTGCTCCAGGACCACTCACCCCTCTGTCCTGGGCCGGGGCCACACAACCTGCCTGAAGCGGACAGGGCTTCGTGGAATCGGGGGCAGCGTGTGCAGCTTCAGCTGCAGCTGAGAGCAGCAACAATCAGGACTTTCACCAAGGGCCAGGGTGTCCTCTCCGTCAGCACACGGAGCCCTCACGAGACCCCGGCAGTAGGAGCAGTCCACTTCAAAGATGAAGGAGGAGGTACAGAGAAGTTAAGTAGCTTAATTCAGCCGTGGGCTGAACAGCCAGTCAGGGGCAAAGCTGGGACTTGAACCCGGGATGTCCGGCCTTGGCCTCCACGATCTGGACCACGGTGGTGGTGCTGTCGTTACAGCCGATGAACCTGTAGCCATACCTCCTCATCCCCTGAGCCCAGGTTTACGTCAGGGCTCACTCTTGGCCTGGGGTCCTATGGGTTTTTGAAAATGTATCATGACGTGTGCCATTATTGTACACGAGAGTCTCCGCGTCCTCAGACCCCTCTGTGCCCTGTCCCCACTCCCCGGACCACCGCAGTGACTAATCTTTTTCACGGTCCTCCTAGCTTTGCCTCTTCCAGACGCTTAGAGCCGAGCACATACAGTGAGCAGTGTTTTCAGGCTGGCTTCTTTCACTTAGTCGTATGTACTGAGGCTCTCCCAGGTTTTTTCAGGGCTTGAGGGCTCCTCTCTTTAGTGTTGGATAATACTCCACCACTGAGACGCGCCGCAGTTTATTTACTCGCTCACCTGCGGGAGGACGTCTCGCCAGCACCCAGGGTTTGGTTGCTACGACTAAAGCTGCTGTAAGCATGTGCGTGCGGGCTTTTGTGCAGACGTATGTTTTCAGTTCATCTGGGTAAACACTTAGGAGCAAGAAGGCAGGATCGTACGGTGAAGACTATGTTTAGCTTTGTAAGAAAATACCAAACTGTCCTCCACAGGTGCTGTGCTAATTCTGAAGGAGGTACACGTGAAATTCTAAATAAACCGCCAGACTTCTGATCTGGTGGGAAGACCCCGCCCCACACGCACACCTGGTGTGTCCGGTTCTGGAATGTGCTCCAGCAGGTTGTCACTGGTCCTCGGATGAGGCGTGAGGAGCACAGCGTTACCCGGGGAGAAAGCACCCCCATTTCCAGGCTCTGTGGAAAAGCTCTAAGCTCTCACTTTAGCCAATCTCTCTCCAGCTCCTCTGTAACATTGCTCGTCAAGGGATAAGGCAGGAAGCTGACCACGGGACAACCAGGGCTGGAAGAACACCATCCCAGTTGCCCTGGGTCCCCCAGCCTCTTCAGCCCCATGCCAAACTAACTTCCACGTTTCCTGTTGCATCAAAAGAACGGGACATCTTCAGATTCTTTCTCTTCGCCCAACATGAAATTTCCAAGAACCTTCTTACAGCGAAATACATGAGGAATGTGATACAGTAACAGAGACTGAGTTTTAATCCCACCTAAGCCACCTTGCACCGGATGCATCTCCCGTATCCATGGGGGTGGCCAGGGCCTGGGCTCGGGAGCAGGGACACGGAGCCGGTGGGGAAGACCCAGGGCTCCACCCTGGGAGGGATTCTCAGAGCGGGTGGCGGGTCCCTCTGGCCCTGCGGACCCCAGCCCTGTAAGGACTCCAGCTAAGGAGGCCCAGGAGGGCGCTGTAAGGGTGGGGACGGTCTACCTTGGCCTGCACACAGCTCAAATCCAGCGAGCCCTCCTCAGCCTGGGAGCCCAGTGTTGCTTAAATGCAAATGGAAAAATGTTAAAAAGATGATCAGTCTTTTGAGCCTTTTGGCAGGAACAGTTGCTCAAATTGGCGAAATCTAAAATTTAGATGAAGGCAAAGCCTAAAACGTTTTCTCTCTAGCTCTTAGCAGAAAATGCTTGCTGATCCCAGCTGGGTAACCAGAGCGGGGCCCTCCTGCCTGGGTCCTGGTAGCCTTTGAGACCTGCCCCCTTTAGGGAGCGTGCTGAGGGTTCTCCAACACAGAGCCCAGCTGTGCAGGGGACTCCCCCTACCCCCCCATCCTGGATGGCCTCTGCGGGGGGACAGGCCTCACCTCCACCAGAATCTAGCTTACGCGCCTCCCCTGGATGCAGAGCTGCCTGTGGACGTGCTCTGACCTGGAGAACGCGGTGGGCGTGACACAGCGCCTGAGTTCTAGGTGCAGCTTAAGGGGCCTCAGTGAGGTGCTCTGAAGCTCTGAATGAGCCACTGAAGAAGGAGAAATCTCACGCAGGGCAGACCACACAGAGGAGGACCCAGGGGGCCTCGGCCAAGAGCCAGAGCCCGGGACCCCCGTGGACCCTCCAGAGTCCCGCAGGCCAAGCTGGCCGGCACAGCCCTGCTGAGTCCTGACTCGAAGAATCCCAGTGCTAACTCAGTTCTAGTTTTAAGCCCTTATGTCTTGGGGTGGTTACACAGCAGCAGATCATTGAAAAAACTGTCAAATAAGAGACACAACTGTATGAAGCCCTTCTCGAAGGCGAGCCAGGTTTATTACGGGCAAAACCTCATCCTCAAAGTCACGCTTTGAAAACGGCACTGTGACGATTCCCATTTTATAGACGTCACCCCGAGTTCTTAAAAGAGCAGAGCTATAGCCAGAGTTGACTCAACGATGATAAAGAAAAAGTCACAAAATCAAACAGAACTCTTCCCTTCTCAGAAACATCCTGTCTGTGTGGGGCTATGAGACAGCCACGCTGAATCAATCCAGAATCAACGTGTGGCCATCAGCTTCTGACCTCGTGAGGGGCTCTCGGGCTCGGCCGCCGCGGCCTGGTCACTGGTCTCCCTCGAGGGTGGTAGGTGGGGGGCTGACTCACTGCTTGGCGCCCCCATTGGACCCCTACCCCCAACCATCTCAGGCCTCCTCTGCCGAGTACGGAGCAGTTCACAATTCTCCTGGCGCGTCTGAACAAGATGACCACTCGTGCAGAGACAGAACGAACTGGGTGTTAGGAACACATTTTGTTCCTGTGAGACCTTTATCAGCCAGAATAGAGGATTTTTTAGAGTTTCACAGTCTGGTGAGTCTGCACAGATGAGTGCGGTAAACGAGCAAGGGTACACTGAGGCGTGAAGACCACAGGCCGGCCCTTCTGGGCGGCGCCCTGGAGCCTGTCCTGCCACCTGCAGTCTGCCAGCCCCCACCGGGCACCGCTCCTTTTCCTTGTCTGCAGAACAGGCAGCACGCCGCTCACCCGCAGGACTGTCATCAGAACGAAACCAGGGGGCGGGTTTAGGAGTGTGGTCCACGATCCGCAATGAGAACACTGCAGGCCATCTCTGCCCAGACGCCTGCCTGCTCCTCCCCATGGCCTGGGGCAGTTTTGCAACAAAAGGAATTCAGTTATTTTGGCCCCATTTTTAAAAGATTTAAACAAATCTTCAACAGAAGGGCCAATGAGCACAGCCACAGAATGCCCGGAGTCACGACGCGTCAGCGCATCCGGCTCGGGGGACACGGCTGGGTGTGGACAGGGGTGGGCGTCCATTCCCAGGTGGCCTCCCGCCAGGACCGCGGCCTCTGTGGGGGGAGCTGAGGAGCCCCGGTGCAGAGCCCAGGTCGGCCGAGGACTTGGGGCCACCGGGAAATAAATGAACCTCTGCCCCTGTGGTTCATCATCTGGAAAATAGGGCCAACAGCACCTTGTTTGCAGATTAAACACACTGACGTCAATGAGGTCAATGCGTCTCCACTCAGCAGGGCACCCATCCAGGGGTGGCTGATCCACAAGGAGCTGGTCTTCTCTGGGGCAGCATGGGAGTGGGAGGGGAGGGAGCGTGGGAGGGGGAGGGGTGGCGAGGGAGGAACGGGCGGGCTGGACCCTCTGAGGGACATCACAGGAGGGGCCCAAGGCTCCAGAGAACTGGTAAACCCATTCAGCTATGATGCCAGGAAAACCATGAGACAAAGAACCGCGGGCGGACGATAGAATACACAAGGTAATATAAGCAACATCACTCCTGTAAAGATCTGAGACAAGCCATACAGTTTAAGGAAGACCCCCTCCCTTCCACAGTGCCTGGCCCGGGCTCTTTAGCTGCTCCTCTGGAGGCAGGCAGCTGCTTCATTGTCTCCCACGAGGCTGGAGGCGCTGAACCGTGACCCAACACGGAGGGAAATCGGCCTTTGATGGAAAAAAGCGCCTTCCTGTTTATCGTTCTCTTTCTTAATCAAGGGCTTTCTCTGAGGCCGCGCCCTGGCTGGTGTGGGGACTGCGCTCACAAGCCCAACCTCAGAGGAGCCGCTGCACCCCTCACTGGCTTCTATCTCTTCTCCCGGTTGCTTCTCGTCTGGCAGGCGCTAATTTACCGCCTGGCTGCCCGCCTGTGTGCACCAAATGAGGTCCTTGTTCATTTGCCTTTCAGATCCTCTTGTATTCGCTCCCTCACTCTGCGACCTATTCCCAGAGACCAGGAGGCATCTCCAGGGAGGAGGGTGTTCTGGCCTCTTGGGCCATCTGGGTTCCTGGGCTGACTTCCCCTCCACCTTCAGACCCTCGGGGGTCCCCTGTCATGGATGAGGGGAGCCGCGAGGCCACCGTCCCTGCTCTGTTCGCTGTCAACACCCCACACCCGTCCTGCTGGCCACGGCAGCTCCAGACCCCCAGGTAGGGCTAGGGACTCCTCAGTGAACAGCAGCCAAGGGTCCTGCAGAATGAGCTCAGTTGGAGACAAAGAAATAAGTAACAACGTGAGGACGTGATGTGGTCCATCAGAGGCTGACGTGTGCCACCGAAGGGACCAGGGATGGGGCGGGGGAGGCAGGTTTGCCACCTGGACCAGGGTGGCAGGGAAAGGCGACGTCCCGCAGGTGACATCTGAGCTAAGCGAAGGCCGGCCCAGGTGGAGGGAGGGAGAGGAGAATCAGACTATTTTACATAAAAACAAAGACTTCGGGCAGTTCTCCGGCAGTGCAGGGCTGAAATGAGAGTCCAGGGCCCCAGGACGGGTCTGCAGCTCCAGGACCCCATCCGGCCCCCAGCGCCGGCTGACGTGCGTGCATATCCGCTTCTGGGCAGCCGGCGGGAGCCGGGGGCGGGCATGCCTGCAGGCTTCTCCTCTCTGGAGTGTCCCGGGCTGGAGGCCCCTCTGTCGTCGCCCAGGGGAACACGGGCTCCTCCGCGGCTCCGAGCTCTCCCGGGCGGCAGCGGCCCACGTCGAACGGCTTCCGCGTCCGCCCCTCGGGCAGCCCCGCCCCCACGGGCCCCGAGCCGGGAGGATGCCCGAGGGGAGGGGCTCCGAGCTGCAGGCGCCGCCTGGCTTCTGGCCGGGGCACCATCCTGACTCACTGCCTTAGAGACGAAAGGGTCCGGTCGTGACTGAGCCCCTCAGACATTCCACAAGCCGTGGTCCGTATCACTCACGGCCCTTCCCTCGGGGCGTTTCCTTCTCTCTGTGGAGATGGAGCAGTTCGTGCAGAGGACACACAGGCTTTGTGCTCGCGGTCTCGGCTCCAAATCCCACCCCTGCTTCCCCCGAGTCGTGTGTCAAGTGTGACAGGCAAAAGCTGTGTTCCGAGGGCTTGGTCCTCAGTGGAGGGTCCCTGCGCCGCGGGTGACGCCCTCTGCGTGCGGAATACACGCCCTGCCCCACCAGGCTGTGAGGAAGGGTTCTGCGGGGCGCACGTTCCAGAGGCTTCGCCCCCACTGCAGCCCGGGGCCGCACACGCGGCCTCGCTCTCTCCCGGGCCAGAGCTGCCGGCAGGTCCTTGCCTCTGACTGGATCTCGCACGCCAGGATAGCTGACTTTCAGGTGGGGGATGAGGTCCAGATGAGGCCTCGGGGATTCTCTAGCTGACCTCGAAGTGTCCTTTCTACGTCAGAACAAAGAGTCCCCTTAACATCAGCTTCAGGAACTAGTTTTGTGAGGCGAGAGTAGGCCTTCCTACTTGGTAAGATTATCAGGCCACCTGGATACAACCAATTAGCTTTTGCTTAACACTGACCGCTGTTTGCCAATTAGGACCAATTAGGTTTCACTTAATACTGACCACTGTTTGCCAATTAGGAAATTAGGAACGGGGCGGAAACCCCCAGGAAAGTCCCGCCCGCGCTTGAAAGTTTTGAGCAATGAAATTGCTTTGCAAACGTGTAACCAATCCGCTTCTCACCCTATAAATTTGTGTAACAGCTTGGGCTCCGGGCTCTCTGACCTGCACCACTGCGTTGGATGCGGCAGAGGGCCCTGGCTCGAGTCAGTAATAAACTTCCCCTTTTTGCCAGGTGCACTGTCTTGGAGGCCTTCTCTCTTCCCGCTCGGGGGATTCGGACATCGGGCATAACAGTTTCTGATTTGGGTCCCTTTCGTGGGTGTCCATCTCGGCTGCAAATGTGTGTTAGTGACATTTTCAGCCCTTGTTCATCTTCACTGGTTAAGGAGATGTTACAAAAACCACTTCAAGGTTTTTGAACAGTCGCAAATATTTAAGCCTCCGCTTTGCCTGTTAAGGAAAATGCCACCTAAGATAATCACTTGGCCTTCGCCTGACAGGAAGGTTTACACAGAGGACAGGATTATTTTCACCTCTGAGCAATTCACAGACTTTGAACCTAGATGGTCTTTTCTATACCCTGCAATGATTCCTTGAGCGAAATATTCCAAGTCCTGGACACACATGAAGAAAATGCTAGCAAAAGGCACAACGCCTGCAGTCACTCCTGAGAGAGCTGCCTACGGAGGGCCGCTTACTCCTCAATGGGAGTCACGTGGAATCCGGGTGTAGATCTGGTTCCCTCTGTGTCACCTCTTCTACCGTAAATGGGGAGCACTTCCCGGAGAAGGCTCCACAGCAGGCCTGTGGGATGCTCTCCCGTGGTGGAGATGGCTGGAGCCACGGGCAGCAGCTGGACTCCAGCAGTTTTTAGTAATGTCACCTCAGACCATCCCTTACCACCTTGGTCACCTCGTCTGAGATACGGGCCTGGGGTTCTGTTTCTCTGTGGGATTTGTCACGAGGAGAAGGAGAGAAGGGCCCGGCACGCAGGGGACACTGCAGAAACGGTGGGCTGCCCTTTATCATTGCTTGCATAGTGGGAACAAGGAGAGGAATGAAGGCTGACAGGACCTGAAGGAATCTGGGGCCAGACATGTGATCCTGGGTATAGTAAGGGGCCCCGAGCTGGTTTTCCACAAATCCCTCTCTGACAGCTTGTTCCCAGCATCCTTTTCTTTGACAGATGTTCCCAGGATCCTTTTCTCCAAGGGGTGTTCCCAGCCTCTCTATCTCTCTTAAATAATTTTCCCAGGGTCCCTCTCTGACACCCTGTTCCAAGCATCCCTCCCACTGAAAGTATTTCCAGAATTCCCCTCTCTGATGGATGTTCCCAGCATCCCTCTCTCTGATGTCATGCTCCCAGAATTCCTCTCTCTGACGTCACATTCCCACCATCCCTCTGATGTCACATTCCCAGAATTCCCCTCTCTCATGGATGTTCCCAGCATCCCTCTCTCTGAAGCCATGCTCCCAGAATTCCTCTCTCTGATGTCACATTCCCAGTATTCCGCAAAATTCCTCTCTGATGGATGTTCCCAGCATCCCTCTCTCTGACAGCATGTCCTCAAGTTCTGAGCATGACATGGCCAGCCCCATACAGGTGTGATCTCTTAAATGGCAATCAATATTGGTTCAAAGTGTCTTTTCCAGGTCAACCTAGTCTCTGCTGTCCCAAGTAAGTGAGCAGGAAGACAGCAGTGGTCAGGGTCTTCTAGGAGTCTTCTAGAAGGCTGCAGGAGGCTTACAATCCAATGTGAGTCAAGTGAACAAAATCAACACCTGGAGCAACAACTCTCCAAGTTACAGACAACGTCATGAGGTGGACATTATCACGCCCCTTTACAGGTGGAGACTAAAGCCTGGGGTGTTTAAGTAACTTGACTAAGTGGTACAAGCAGTGTTCCAAAATAATGACTGTGGTTCTAGAAGGTGCTTAGAGGAAAAAGCCAATCTGAAAAGGTGATACTGTATGACTCCATCCTATAACATTCTTGAATTGACAATATTATGCAACAGAAAACAGATGAGTGGTTGCTGGGGGTCAGGGGTGGGTGGGGTGCAGGAAGTGGGTGGGCGTGGTTACGAAAGGACCAAAGGGGGGCTGCTGTGGTGGCCAATCTGTACCTGGACAAGGTGCTGGAGATGTCAGCTGACACATGGTCAAGCTGCACAGCGCTATATAAACACACACAGCGAAGAGGGCAAGTTTACAAAAAGGCTCAGAGTTACCACGATACGTTAGTATATGTTCAGGCGGAGGAAGGAGGTATCATCTAGTGAGAGGCGGTGGGCTGAACCATGCTCCCTTCCCTCAGAGATCCTAGCCCCCAGAATCTGTAAACATGCTACTTCCACTTAGTAAAAGAAATTTTGCAGCTGTGGATGTTATAGATTCTGAGATGGGAAGATGACTCTGGAGTATATGGGTGAAGCCCATGAAAGCCCAACAGTCCTGATGAGAGGGAGGCTGGAGGGTTGGGGCTGGAAGAGACAGAGAGAGACTGCGAGATGTGATGCTGTCAGCACAGACTGCGGAGGAGGGAACCAGGAGCCAAAGACCTGCTCGGAGGCTAGAAAAGGAGACAGAGTCACCCTGGAGCTGCTGCAGGGACGGTCATTCCACAGTAACCCAATGAGACTGAATTTTGACTCCTGACCTCCAGAGCTATAAGAGAAAAAGATTTGTATTGCTGGAATCCACTAAGCTGGTAGTGAGACAGCAGCTATATGAAATTAATACAATAAGGAACCTTGGGAAAAAGGCAACAAACTTCAATTATTTGGGCGATTTCCTCTATGTGGAATGCTCTCATCCCTGGTGATATCAGATGGCTGAGGCATTACTGAACATGAGAAGCTATTTGTTTGATCAGCAGAGACCTGGTCTTGACAGAGATGAAGCTCAAAGCCACCTTGATTCCTTAAACTGCTGCCATCAAGCTTTGGCAGCATCTGGTGGGTGGTAGTTGGAGCTGGCGCAGCTCACAATCACAGCCTGTTTAATCCATGTCAGCCAGGAGAAGCCTCCAGAATAAATACTGCATCCCGAGGGCATATTTTTTCTGTACCATCTCTTTATCCTTCATATTTGAAAAATATTTAAACTCACGATATACTTGGAGAAACTAAGGTGTGAGTTCTTTGCAGGTAAAGAGGTTAGGTAGGTTAAGGATCAAGAGAATAATTGGACATGTAATTCATTAAGTAAATATTCTAAGCCTGTTTGTACATGAGGAATATAACAAGCAAAAAAAAAAAAAAAAAGCCCTTGACAAAGGAATAAAAGTTAGCTTCCGTTTGGGAATAATGGCTGTAACAGAGGGTTCCAGGTACAAACACTGTACCCGGCCTCTTTAGTTCTCAGAGCAACTCTTCAGGGAACGCAGTGTTGTCCCTGACTTGCCACTGCAGAAATAGGCTCGGAGGGGTTAGGTAGCTTGCTTGCGCTCCCACAGCCTGTAAATAATAAAGTCTGGATTGGCGCTCACATTGGTCAGATCTCTAAGCTCATGTCTTGCTCTCGCTACCACCTCAGAGATAAACACGTGAGGCAGCATCTTGAATAAATACCGAAACGTCACCAAGGGCTAACATGAGAGCTCTACAGAGAGCTGAAGTCTGGCCTGACTTGGAATTCATCACCTGCTGCATCCCGGAGCTCAGTGGGGAGGGACTGTGCCGTCCACACGGCAGGGCGTGGACAGCAAGTGGGCTCCAGAGCGGCCCGGGCTGGTAACCCACCCACTCACTGGCAGGTAGGAAGCTTCATAATGCAGGAGGAAAACTGCTCCACGTGTTGTAACAAAGACAGAGTGGCAGGGCTGCTGCTGTCAACACACACAATCCTGCAGCCGCCTGGCCAGACCCCATGGGTGTGCCCGTCCCGGCCGAGACGCCGGGATCCACACCAGCATGCTGCTGAGGACATCTGCTGTTGTTGGTAGTCGCTCAGTCGAGTCTGACTCTGTGTGACCCCATGGGCTGTAGCCCGCCAGGCTCCTCTGTCCATGGGATTCTCCAGGCAAGAACACTGGACTAGGTTGCCATTCCCTTCTCCAGGGGATCTTCCTGACCCAGGGATGGAACCTGCATCTCCTGTCTGTAGGCGGGTTCTGTAACACTGGGTCACCTTTGGAGAACCAAGTATTACCTATAAAATAGCATGGTGTCTGATAGGCTAGTCACTCTGATTTTTTGACACAGACAACAAACTGGTGGTCACCAAAAGGGAAGGGGGCAGGACAAAGGAGAAGTTTGGGATTAATGGATATACACCATTGCATAGAAAACAGATAGACAACAAGGACCTACTACACCGCACAGGGAACTATATTCAGGGTCTTATAATAATCTACAATGGAAAAGAATATGAATATATTCTTACAGTAACTGAATCACTTTGTGTACACCTGAAATTAACACGACATTGTAAATCAAGTATACTTCAATAAAAAGTAAACACAAAACAAAAAAACGAATCACTCTGATTTTGCTAAAATCCCATCACTGGGACCATCCCTGAGCCCGTGTTTCCACATGGAGCTTCTCACAGACAAGGTCCCTCCTTCTCCACCCCGTGGTGGTTCTTACACTCCTTCGCCTGTGACTGTAAGAAATGCATTTTTCCCATGCACCCACCTCACACATACGTGTAATAGAAACAAAAGTTCCGTGAAGCACGATGTGTCCTCACTGTGTGCACAGAGCTCTCACGCTTTCTTTTTTCTGTATTTGCTCCACACACGCTGACGGGTGATGCCGGGTCCCATCCACACCCCCCGAGTGGCTGTGTTTCATGGCGAGTGAGCGGCCTACCTCCGGGGCGATGTAGTCGGGGGTCCCACAGAAGGTCCTGGTTGTGACGCCGTCCATCATGTGCTCCTTGCACATCCCAAAGTCCGCGATCTTGATGTGCCCTTCTGAGTCCAGCATGACGTTGTCTAACTTCAGGTCCCTGCAAGGAAGCAGGTGCATCAGCGTTCCTCCGCACGCAACTGCTTCGCTCTGCCTCGTTAGTACAGGCCTGGGAGAGCTGGGGCGGGACCTGCCACCCAGCGATTTTCCATCTCTAGAGCCCAGCGCAGTGCCTCGGGTACTTGTGTGCATGCCAAGTCGCTTCAGTCGTGTCCAACTCTTTGTGACCCCACGGGCTGTAGCCCCCCCAGGCTCCCCTGACCATGGGATTCTCCAGGCAAGAAGACTGGAGTGGGTTGCCATGCCCTCCTCCAAGGGATCTTCCCGACCCAGGGATCAAACCCAGGTCTCTTATGTCTCCTGCATTGGCAGGCGGGTTCTGTACCACTAGCACCACCTGTGAAGCCCACCTAGGGTACAGCAGATACTTAATAAATCAGACTGAGTGAGTGACAGAGCCAGTGATGCCCACCTTGACTGCAGGTGAATCAACAGAGACTCAGCTGAGCAGCTCTGAGGGGACCGCACCCCAGTTTGTTTCTGTCCCACCCAGAGGGCTCAGGCTCCCCGCCGGGGCGCAGACCGCAGGCTCAGAACCACCGCACTGTGCACTCGGCCCCCTCATTCTGCCCGGCGTCCTGATCACTCTCTGCTTAGTGCTGGCCGATGTCCTGCCTTCACCGTAACCAGCAATGGCAGGAACGGACCCGGTGGCCTCCCTCTCCCCACCCGCCCCAGCTCCCCGCATTCCTCTGCTGAGCATCACTAGCAGAAACTCAGCCCGCACAGTCCCCGACCCTCACGCCACATGAAAGGCAGAGGAAGGAGCCGACAGGGGAGAGAAAAGCTCATTTTCTTGCAGAAGCAGAAATGAGATCCAGAGACCAGAAGCTGGACCACATTTGCCTGGAGGCTGCAGAGAATGGTGGGTCCCAGCAGGTGTCCATGATGGGGTAGGGGGGATTGTCCTCTCCAGGTTTGACACACCCTCTCCCCTCAACAGAATCACACGCCCATGGAGTCCAGAGGGCCAGCAAAGCTTCCTCTGTGCTGCGGGCAGCAGGGCCTTGATACACACCGATAAATGATTCCTCTTTTATGAAGAAAGAACAGCCCGATGGAAATCTCTGCCGCATAGAACCTGCAAAAGAAAATGTCTGTCAAGCGTCCGGCTTGTTCCCTCCGGCCTTCTGGATACTTTCTACCCTCAAGATCAGGCATCAAAATGGCACAGGAACGGAAGACCCTGGACCGTCAGAGACCAGTCCTGCCCTACAGGCAACTCCGACCCTCTGCAGTTTTATGACCCCAGCTTCCCCAAGGGATGACACAGCTGATAAAATCAGTGAAGCAGGTTTACTACCTGTCCCAAAACAAGCCCTTCTTGTCTGGGGCAGGTGGACAGGTAATTTACTGCTTAAAAGAAATTTTGAGCACAATCTTTTAAAGAGTAGCTGTCTGCTAGGCTGTTCTACGTCAGGGCTACAGCAGACTGAAGCAAATTTCCATTTTCCCCCTCAAGGACAGAATACCTTAGTGTTCGAAAACACACCTATGCCCTGGATGACAAAGGTCAGTGTGTGCTGAACTCTGGGGCTGGTTTACTCACCCCCACACCCTCACCCCAGGCGCTGGGGGAAGTGCGACCCAGGCCACAGTTCATACCGGGTGCACCTTTTAAATAATTCATGATAGGAAGCAGTTACAGCCACCGCTTCATTGATCCATTGTCTGAAACTCCAAATAAACTCTGAAGGAAGTCTTACAATCTGCTTTGTGTTTAGTTTTTGAAGTCTGAGAAGCCATAAGACTCTGCCTGTGCAAACAGTACTCTTCCAAGGCTTCAGTAAGCACACGCGTTTACATGAGTGTGTTTACGGGAGCGGAGGAAGGACCCTTGACTACAAGGACCACACTCTCAACAGGGGGCCGTCTCTGAGGGCCGGCGGGAGGTGGGGAGGAGGAGACGAGGGGTCATGGGTGACTTTCCTGTGACTTTCTCCTTTTCTGTATTTTTAAAATATAAAACGTTCCAGCAACACAGATACAATTGAAGGCACTAAATGGGACGCCCATGGGTTTCTTCTCGATGGAGGGAGGCTGTTCTGACCTTGGCTCTGACAGCTCTGAGTGGTCAGGCTCAGCTCTGTCATTAGCGCGTTTAATGCTTTGTAACTAACAACACAGGAGACAGGATCAGGGGAGGGATTTCTGAAAAAGGAAAAGTAAAAATAAAAGCAGAAACCACCAGCCCTGAGCGAGCCCCCAAGAACGTCCTGCTTTGCCTCTGGGGGGTCTCCCCAGGCCAGCCCCCACGTGGGCCAGGGCGGCACCGGTTTATTGTTTAGACTGAACGCCGGCAGAGCCTGATGGACGGTTGCTCAGGTGATTAACTGGGGTTCCTGGCACTACACATCTTCACTGGGGGTGAAAGAGCTTTGCCTCTCAGAGTTCCCCATGACTTCCTAGCCGTGGAATATGGGCTGATTCTCCAGGTCTCACGGCCCCGCCTCTAGACGGATGATTCTCCGTCTTCCCTGGAGCCCGCGTCTCCCTGACGGCACGGATTCCTGCCTCCCGACCTCGAGGCGCGGGCACCCCACTGAAACCTCCCCGACCTCCTCCTGGACGGCGGTGCCTCCCAAGCCTACAGGGCAGTCACCCTGGCGCCCAGCCCCGGTTCCCTTCCCCGGAACGCTTGTCCAGGACCCTGATGCCGCTGGGGCTCCAAGGTCGCACCGCTGCGCCCCTTCTGCAGACTGTCGGCTTCTCCTACACCAGCCCCAGCCCCAACCCTCCCGTCTCCTCCGGCAGGGAGCCCCCGATGCCGTCAGGCCCCGAGGACCCCCAGGCTCTCTTGCTCCTCGCCAGGCCCTCGCTCCGCTGGGCGCAGCACCCAGAGCCCCTTCCGCTGCTCCGCTCGTGAGGGAATGACTCGGGGGCCGGGATGACGGCGGCTGCGCATCCGCAGCTTCGTGATGGGAAGGAGAACGAACGTCTCCGCAGGACGCGGCGCAGGCGGACCCTGCCCACCGTCCTGCCCCCGGGAGGTAACAGCGCTTCACCTCAAGCTGGGCGGAGCCCCACTGCCAGACCCCCGGCCGAGCTGAGAGCACTTAAAGCTACTCACACTGCCTGCGGCTCCTTGAACTTCCCGACCTGCTGGATGTGGTACATGAGGTCCCCGCCGTTGACGTACTCCATGACGAAGTATAGCCGGTCCTGAGGGCCGAGGTTCGACCGGTGAGCGGGCTCCGCCGCGGCCGGCGTCCCCGCTCCAGCCCGCGGTCTGCTTTCTCGTTGGGGAAACGTGGGCCACGCCGGCACGTCTGCCCGGCGGAGCCCATCACAGTTTTCTCCCCCCAGTAAAGAATTAGTAAAAAGCCCTGTTGTGTGAGGACCTCGGGAAACAAAGTCACGACGTAACCCTGAGGCATCAGCTCTCAGGTGCCCTGTCCGCCCCTCTGGTTACAGAAGCTCCCAATGATAGAAATGGCCTCAAAGCTTCCTCCGTTTTCTCCTACACATAATTAATTTATAAGCTGGGGCTGGCGTGAAGAGTCCACACGGGCCGCTTCTGTAACCAGTGGTTGTCAGTGCAGTGGGGACGTGTCTGAGAGCAGACCTCGTAGGTCGGGGGGCTCGCGCCCGTAGACCTCAGGATCGTCTGCTGCGGGCGGGGCCGCGAGTGGGGAGGCCGGTCGGTGTTCCTCCGCATCCACCTTCGCCCAAACGCTGCTTCTGACTTTCTCTCTCGCTGATACACTACATGTGGGCCCGCGAAGCGCACACATCATAGAACTCCGTGAGTCCGCGCATTTATAAGGACATTACACCGGGACAGATGGGGAGGTGGAGGGGGTTAAGGAGGGAGGTAACGGCCCAGCATAAGGTAAACGCTGGCTTCTGCTCTCCTGCAGAAAACAGCACCATTTCACAGAGGTTATTAAACATTAAAGTGGTACACAGGGTGGAAAAAAGGATGGAGCTGGAGCTAACAGCCAGGAAACGGCGCCGAGAGCTTCAATCTCTCGCTTTCCTGTTATGAACTTTAATTTCAATTTTATTTCTCTGCTTTGTAGCTTTCCAGAGCTTAATCAGCGTAACCAGGGTGACAGGATCCGGGCTGGGGCTTTTTCCTCTCCTTTCATATTGCTAGATTCTCTTCTGGACGCTACTGGGAGCGGCTCCTGGGAGCTGCTGGGAGACGGAGCGTCGCTCGGCTGCCCCCTGGTGGCCGGGTCTGGCTCTGCGGCTCCACCATCCACTCCGGACCGCAGGCCGCCCTGTCATTACAGTTACAGCTGCTGATCACCGAGTCACGTGTTCAGGAGGGCAGCCGCGAGGCGTGGAGAGCTTGCCTTTGGGAACGCCTCACTACGGTGCGGCGTATAGTATACACATATATAAATATAAACATCTAAGTGTTTGTATTTCTTGTAGGTTACCTGCAAGCACCATGCCCCAGACTTGGCTGATTAGTGCTTTGGAAATTATTTTTTCCTCTCTTTAGTTAACCTGTATGACAGGGCTCTGCAAACCTTTCCTGTAAAGGGCCAGACGGGAAATATTTTAGGCTTTGTGTGTCTCTTAAAACTACTCAGCTGTGCCTTTGTGTCTGAAAGCCCGCGATGCCAGGTTAGTGAAAGGGCAGGCTATGTTCCAAGAAAACCATTTATGGACCTTGAAATCATCTAATTCTCTTGTATTACAAAATAATATTCTTTTTATAAAGCCTCTCTTAGAGCTCAGGGACCATCCATACAAACAGGCCAGACTGCCACCCCTGCATGTGCATTACCCAAGAACATCCTCTTCCAGGACATGGGTCTCCTGACGCTCTGATGCCAGTTTGGCAGCTGGACCAGGACTTAACGAGCCAGGACTGTGAGTTACCGTTTCGTATCTCTGAGCCTTAACACAGTGCCTGGTGTGTGTTAAGAAAACCTTTGATAGCAGCATTCACAGAATCAAATGGAATTAATGCCAAGTCTATAGGTAGGGGACGCCCTGAATTCCCCAGTGGTACCCAGTCTGCTCGGGAGAGGAGGATGTGGGCTGATGCCTTCTCCCGGGAGGAAGGCGGGGGGCGGCGGTGCAAGGACCCAGGGGTGGTGGGGGGGCGGGCAGGCCCCAGGGCCCTTACCACCGTCTGGAAGCAGGAGTGCAGCTGTGTCAGGAACGGCGGCTTGTCGAGCAGGGCCAACACCCGCTTCTCCACCATGGTGCACTCCACGTCGTCGTCCTGGATGACCACGTCCTTCTTCAGGATCTTGATGGCGTACAGCTCCTCGGTCCCCTTCCGGTCGGCCAGCATCACCTGCAGGCAGGCAGAGGGCAACCTGAATCCCCGGGCACACAGCACGGGGGTGCGGGAACTGTGTGTGCAGACCTGTCCATTTTTTTTTAAGATATTTTTTTGATGTGGCTCATTTTTAAAGTCTTCATTCAATCTGTTACAATATTGCTTCTATTTTCTGCTTTTGGTTTTTTGGCCAAGAGGCATGTGGGATCTTAGTTCCCTGACCAGGGAATGAACCTGCAGCCCCTACACTGGAAGGTGAAGTCTTAAGCGCTGGAGCACCAGGCAAGTCCCAGCAGATTCATCGATATAAATAAAGCTCCACCTCAGGTGCCGGTTCTCAAATACTGCACTTTGTGTATGTATGTGTTAGTTGTCAGTCGTGTCCAAATCTTTGCAACCCCACTGACTGCTGCACATTAAATTCCTCCAGCATACAGTTTGAGAAAGCTCTGGGAGATGGTGAAGGACAGGGAAGCCTGGCGTGCTGGAGTCCACGGGGTCACGAAGAGTCGGACATGGCTGAGCCAGGACTGGACTGAAAGCTTCTAGGCCACCAAGATGCACATGCTGTGTGGGCCGTTGCCACACGAGGGCGCCATTGCAGCCGCTGAAAATGATGCTTGACATCCTCCTCTGCATCAGCAGGTACTTCAGGAGCATCCTCATCTCGGGAGCATCGTCATCTCAGGAGCACTGTCATCTCAGGAGCATCGTCATCGCGGGAGCACCCTCATCTCGGGAGCACCCTCATCTCAGGAGCACTGTCATCTCAGGAGCATCGTCATCGCGGGAGCACCCTCATCTCGGGAGCACCCTCATCTCAGGAGCACCCTCATCCCAGGAGCACTCTCAGAGCAGACACCTGATTGACTTTTACATGCTCCTCGCAAGGCAGGAAGCTGGACCCAAATCCAAAAGAAAGCGGCATGATCAAAGCCAGCCCCTGGATCTGCCATGAGATTTGGACTCAGAGAGGCAGACGCAGATACACAGGCTGGACACGGAGGAAACCTGGTCTGGTATCTCAACTATTACATTCATTTACTACAAGCCAACATTTAATTTTCAGCTGTGAAAATTATTCAGACACCGTTGTGGGGCACTGACTCCATCCTGAAACCTTAAACGGTGACACAGGGGGCCCTGTCTGGCTTTTTGGGAAAGTCTCTTTTAATGCGATGAAGTGGGAAGCCCCTGAGAATGTGGCAGAACCAGGGGACGTCTAAACGGCTGCCCCAGAGTCCTTGGGGAGACTCGGACCGACTGGCCCCCACGTCCTCCACAGAAGCCCCGCCTGGCTCGGACATGGCCCGCTCACCTTCCCAAAGCTGCCTTTGCCCAGCACCATGAGGAAGTTGAAGTCAGTGAGCTTCACTCTGTCCAGGTTGTTGGAAGGCTGTCTCCTGTCCTCGGAGGGACTGATGACTTTGTTGCCGGCAGGGCCAAGCTTGGCTTTCTAAACAATAACACACATGTGAAAACAGTCAGCCATTTCCTCAGGGACAAAAGTGTCAGGAAACTCTGTGACCAAGCTGGATGCTGATGCTGGGTGGTGGTGGGAGGGGAGACGGGTGAGGAGAGGAAGCCAGGCCACTTGAGATGTCTACTCCTACCTCCATCGCTGCACTCACCCCAAGGGCGACATTTGCAAAGGAGCGAGAAGCCGCCCTCACCCATCACAAGAGACACTTTCTATCTATAACTAACATAATAAAAGAAGTAAATGTAATAAACTGTGTACTGATTCTTTCCTTATTTATAGATTCTCCAATTTGAGATTTGCAGAAACTTACACCCACAATAGAGGGAGAGTGTGTTCCCTGGAGGAAAACGCTTTCACGGCAGGCAATGGGGTGACTCACTGCTGCGCTAAAAGGCACAGGAGGGAGAACAAAGGTTTCTTTTTCCGGTAAAGAGTTGGACTCATGAAAAGTGGTGGCCTGTAGGAGCATCTGGTTTCCCACGGGTGCTCTCTGCATCCAGCAAATCCTGGGTCATGACCTGTGAGTTACCCAGAGGGGTTTTACCCACTGGTCCCTTGGTTAACACCGCTCAAGTTAACTCGGCTCCCAGGGAGATGGCAGGAGGTGAAGAAGCTTTCAGGAGATTTTGGGCACGACCAGACCACCAGGACTTCAGTGCTCTGCTCTTCAGGGGAATGTGGGATCTGACGTGTTTTCTTTAGTGGCTGAGAAGGCTCTCAAGGAATCGTCCACATCCCCTCTCTGAGCAGAAGCCTCCTTCGTCCACAGCCACTGGGTGAGCTGCTGGCGCCTGGCTCTGTGGGGCGGCCATGCCTTCTCAGGATGAGCCTCCACCCCTGCCCCCTCAGACCCAGCCCCAGAGCCGCACACGGCGCAAGGTCTGCACTAGCATTTTGGTTGAAGGAAGAACGAAGCGAAGCCTGACCGTGCTCATCACATGCTGGGCTGTGAGGTGACTCTTTTCTCTGATCAAAATAAACTTTTTTAGGGATCATGGGCTTCTCAGGTGGCATGATCAGTAAAAGAACCCACCTGCTGATGCAGGAGACGTGAGTTTGATCCCTGGGTCAGGAAGATCCCCTGGAGGAGGAAATGGCAACCCACTCCAGTATTCTCGCCTGGGCAGAGGAGCCTGGTGGGCTACAGTACATGGGGTTGCAAAGAGTTGGACACGACTGAGCGACTAAACAACAAAATATACATCACAGGTGTTTGCAACATGCAGAGAGAGGAACCTGACAACAGAAGGGTCTTCTAGTTCTGAGAGTCCGAAGGCAGACAGGCCAACACTGATCAGGGTCAGACAAGTAACGGGTATTTATCCTATAACTCTGTATCTGCAATAAAAATGTTCTGTGCCTGTCTCTGTGCATCTGAACGGCCCTGATAACATAAGACTGATGGTGTTTGGTGCTGTTCCATCGACCAGGACGCGGGGAGCAGAAAGAGCTAGGCCACGCAGAACCAAGGGCCCCTGAACAGCAGCCTACTTCTAGGGCGACATATTCACCTGCACCCAGAGCAACACTATGAGAAATCAACGGGTTTCATATCACTTATACGTAACACCACTTCTCAGGCGGTGCTAGTGGTGAAGAATCCCACCTGCAGTGCAGGAGATGTAAGAGACATGAGTTTGATCCCTGGGTTGGGAAGATCCCCTGGAGGAGGAAATGGCAACCTACTCCAGTGCTCTTGCCTGGAGAATTCCATGGACAGATGAGCCTGGTGGGGTACAGTTCATGGGGTTGCAAAGAGTCGGAGATAGCTGAAGTGACTTAGCATGCATAATAGGTAGTATAAGAAATTTGTGAATGAACAGGTGAAGTTGCATGGCTGTGCTCCAATAAAACTTTATTTACAAAAACAGACAGCAGCCAGAATCTGGCCCGGGGGCTCTTGTCTGCCTCCTTTTGCCCCACATCACACAAGTTCTGAAATCATTCCTCCTCATCTGAAGCTGGATTTAAACACAGCCTCCCTCTGTCCTCACCAAGCTGGCAGAACAGCGACAGTTAAGAGCCTCAGATGCACCTGAATTAAGTCCCTACCGAGTCTCTTCCACGACCAGCACAGGAAACAGCTGTCCAGCATCCAAACGGTGTAGTGAGTGAAGAACTTATTTGGGAGAGCGAAAATTTACAGGAAACCACATGAGGTCATTTTCTTGATGAGAAATGTTTTTATGGACACGCCCACACCAGCTGTCTCTGCCGCTGGCAGGCCTCTGTTGTCATGGCAACTCGGCCACTCTCTCGGGAGACGCAGACCTGTGACGTGTTAGCACTCAGACCATTGTGGGAAATCGAAGTCCCTGTTTCTTCTGGACCCGAGTGTTCTCACCTTAGTACCAGCTGTGCTGCTTTCCTGCAGGCAACCTGCTTTGCCCCCGTGTCCCAGATCCACGCGCCGACGGCCGACACCCCCCGCAGGCCGGCTCAGTCCGGTGGTAATAGCGCACTGGTCCTGCCGCTCCAGAGGTCCTGGGACGGCCACTGGGTCTGTCCCACCCAGTGCCCGAGAGTCCAGCCTTCTGTGCCCAAGCTTCCGGTACCAGAAACTTCACTCTGTCCAAGTATTTCCATCCGGAGCGAGCCCGTCTTTCTCTCACCAGGGAGCTGAGGGCACACGTCTGCCCGAGGCCCAGCTAACTGCAGCTCAAGGCCACAGCATGTCATTGGAAGAGGATTTGGGGCACTTTGGTAATTTTTTGAAAGCATCCTTTTCTAGAGGCTCAGCAGTAAAGAATCCACCTGCTAATGCAGGAGATGCAGTTTGATCCCTAGGTCGGGAAGATCCCCTGGAGGAGGGCATGGCAACCACTCCAGTGTTCTTGCCTGAAGAATCCCGTGGACAGAGGAGCCTGGCGGGCACAGTCCATGGGGTCACAGAGTCTGACATGACTCAGCGATTAAACAAGCCCTTTTCCTGCTGAAACGCTCCCTGTTGGGGTCGCCACGGTGCTGGCTTTGTAAGTCAGTGCTGGCAGGGTCACCGCCAAAGGAACTCACACTGTCAATAGAGGAAATGAGCTTCCAGACTGTGGGCAATATTGCCTAGGAGTGGGGAGTTTTCTGTGCTAAGAAAGCAAAGGAGGTATGAAGTGAGCTGGCCTCCTGCCAGAGGAGACTGCGTGAACCACTGGACCACGGGCATCTTCTGCAGGACCAAGACGGGTCCTGACAGTCACAGAACATGCGGGGCCGTCAAGCGGGAACCCTGTCTTCACGGCCAGCAGAAAGTGCAGCAGGGCTCGGGGCTCTCTGCAGGCGCAGCGGTTGGGGAAATCTTTTACTTGCGAATCTTTACTGCCCTCTTGTGGTATTTATTTTCTGGACGGACTGCAATTTTTCTTTTTTAAATGTTATTTTTTAACATTTTTTGTTTTGTATTGAAGTACAGGTGATGAACAGTGTTGGGATAGTTTCGGGTGGACAGCAAAGGGACTCAGCCACACACACACATGTATCCATCCCGCCCCTCGCATCCAGGCTCTGCGTGAAACTGTTCCCGTGCAGGACAGGAGGTCCTTGTTAGTTACCCTTTACACACAGCTTAGGGCAGGGGCGGCAGAGGATAAGATGGTCGGATCATCACCAACTCAGTGGACATGAGTCTGAGCAGCTCCGGGAGACACTGAAGGGCAGGGAGACCTGGCGTGCTGCCATTCACGGGGTTGCCGAGAGGCGGACACGACTGAGCGGCTGAACAATGACTAAAGCGTTTCCCAGGTGGTGCTAGTGGCAAAGAATCTGCCTGCCCATACAGGAGACATGAGAGACGTGGGTTTGATCCCTGGGTTGGGAAGATCCCCTGGAGGAGGAAATGGCCACCCGCTCCAGTAGTCTTGCCTGGAGAATCCCATGGGCAGAGGAGCCTGGAGGGCTACAGTCCACGGGGTTGAAAAGAGTCGGACACGACTGGGCGGCCAAGCACACACACATATACATACATCCACCCGAACTCCCTGAGTGTCCTCCCCGTCCTTCCCACCAGCGGCCACAAGTTCCATCTCTAAGTCTGTGAGTCTGCATCTGCTTTGTGAATTAGTTCATTTATAGAATTTCTTCTTAGATTCTGCATCTAAGGGATGTCATATGCTATTTCTCCTTCTCCGTCTGACTTATTTCACTCAGTGTGACAATGACCAACTGCGTTCTGACTGGACTCTTAGCCAGGTTTAGAAATACGCCTAAGTTTACTAGAATGGCCCACAGAAGTGAAGTTCCTGTAAATACTGCAAAATGGCACAAACAAGATGCAAACGCTACCTTCCCAGCTCTGCCTTCACGGAAGGTGACTCGTCTCTCCTGTGAGAGCCCGGCCTGTGGGCGGTGCCGGCAGGAGGTGTGCAGACACCAGAGTGTGCCCTGGGATCGCCAAGCGCGTGATTTCAGGAGACAAGCCCCAACCACTGCTAGCTGTCTCTGTGTCCTGACTCTCCCCAGACCTCTGACTGGGCCCAGACTCTGCAGACCACGGACGCCAGGGAGGCCGTGAGCGCCGAGCGGGCCAGGAGCAGCCCCCGAGACCTGCTGTGTCTGGGAAATAATGGAACCATCGTCCCAAGAGGGCAGAATTCAGCAAAATGGCCACCCCCAGGGAAATTCAACTTGTGCTAAGTGATCACAGGGTGGGAGCTCCTGAAAACAAACAATGGAAACCCAGACCATGGCTGGCAGTGAAGCTCAGATCCTGGAAAAGCTCCAGGCACTTCTCACCCTCCTCAGCGGCTGCAGGACAGGTGGGTGGGTGAGGGTCATCCCGCCCCTCCTGCGCCCCGGGGAACCTGGGCAGAGGTTTGAAACCTGACGGGCGTGGAGGGAAAGAAAGACAGAAAAACAGGATCCTTCCTCCAAAAGGCTGAATATGTTTGCTCAATTACTCAATTTAAATTTTTTTCTAAAATGCCTCTAATTGACAGCGGCAGGCATTCTGAAAGCGGGGACGACTGCAATTAAATTTAGCACAAAATTTCCATAATCGTTGATTTCACCCTATCTTCACTGAGCGTTTTTTAAATTGCACCAGTTTTCAAAAAGGAGGGATCTAATTATAGCTCAGCTGGGACACCTGCTTTCCAGCCCGGCTCAGCTGTGCAGTTCCGGGCTGTTTTCTGCGCCGCCCCCCCCCCTGCCCCCAACCCTGCCCCGTGGTAACAGGCTGATGGGACTTGGGGGAAGCGTGGTTGGGAGGGCCAGCTCTGGCACTGCAGGCCCCTCCAGGCCTCAGTTTCTTCATCTGTCAAATGGACTCAAACGTCCACCGCCGCCTGTGCGGGGAACCCCCGTTTGCTCAGTCGCTGCTGCAGGGCTGCAGCACCGGCAGAAGGGCCGTCCTCAGGGGCCTCAGAGAGGAGCAGGGGGATGCGGGCACCCCCGGGACAGCACTGCCCCGAGGACCTGGCCTTCCCCACACCTGTCAGACTTCTGAAACCTCAAAGAGTGCTTACTCTTCCCCATTTCTAGTCACCTGGGTCACTAATCTCTTGGAGCTCCTTCAGGGGACACACCTGTAGCATCAGGGACATGTCCTGGAGATGAGAAACTGAACAACACCATTTGTTGGATGTTTTCTTCGGTGCGGTGTGTTAGAAAGTCTATTGATTCTAGTTTAGTGTAGGGAGTGAGATCTTTCCTTGCAAATTTTGTTCCCAGGTGTCTGAGCGTTTAAATTTTCCACTCGCTTCAGATATGAATATGCTGTAACCATCTCAGGCTGAGTTTAATTATTAACAAAAGCAGTCCATGGAGAACACAGCTGGTCTGTGGCCCCCTAACCCGCTCCTTCCAAAGACAGCGGTGGTGTCGCAAATGACAGTAGGTCAGATTTTTACAATAATTTACATGCAAGTTGCCAAGTTCCGTTGGATCCTTCGGGGACAGAATGGTTGATGAGGTTATAACAATTAAGTGACTTGGGAAGAAATGAGAAAAAGCTGAAGCAGAGCGAGTGGTATTAAGCCAGGTGTGAAGACCATCAGAACCACTGGATGTCTCGGCCTGTGGTCTTCCAGACCAGCGCACACCTTGCCGACTGCCCGCTGACAGAGGTGTGTCCTCAGCCACAGTTACCTGGGTCTGGAGGTGTGACCAGAAACACACATGAACAGAAACGAAGGAAAACGTCAGTTTAAAGACACACCCCCCCCTCCCAGGCGTTGCCTTCCAGACTGGCCAGCGGGGGAGGCAGAGGGGGTCACGGGCACAGATGGGCCGGCAGGGGATGGGGGACAGGGGGGTGGGGGGGTCACAAACGGGGCCAGGGGGAGGGGGATGGGGCAGCGCTCAGGGCTCCCGGCTGCAGGCCTGGGGACCAGCCCTTCCCCCGATGAACTGTGTCAAACCAGGGGCCAAGACCCTCTCTCTTCCTCCTTTGGCATCCGTGCAGTGGGACATGGCTCACGGCAACAGCTCTGTGACCCTCAGACATTGATGGTTCCTTCTGCCTTCCGCCGACCGACAGGGTGGGTGCAGGGATGGCGGAACCCTGGTTAACCAAGCGTCTGCCTGGGAGCAGCCAGGTGCTGTTTAGTTGCTAACTCATGTCTGACTCCATGTGGCCCCGTGGACTGTAGCCCGCCAGGCTCCTCTGTCCATGGGGTTCTCCAGGCAAGATACTGGAGTGGGTTGCCATTTCCTCCTCCAGGGGATCTTCCTGACCCAGGAATCGAACTTGTGTCTCCTGCGTCTCCTACATTGGCAGGCAGATTCTTTACCACTGAGCCACCTGGGAAGCCCTAATAGCCAGTTACCAGTCGCTTTATACACAGATAGCTGCTATTTGTAAATGAAAATAAAACCAAACCCACTTACCACCAAACTGTGTAACACAATGCACTTCTTCCTGATTCAGAAGGCTCTTCAGTATCTTGAAGAGCCTAAGGTTACTGGCAAGAGACAAGCCTGCTGAGCAGCTGATTAGCCGAGCTCTGGCTGACCAAATGCCAGGTGACCAGGACTTCTGTTCACCTTGAACTTCTCCCTAAAATAACCCATCATGATCGGATAACTTGACTTTTTCAAGTACCAGTGTGATCAAAACAAGTGAGACCATCTTAACAGAGAATTCTATGCAGGCAGCCATGGGATTAATTCTTCAAGTTCACACGGGGTGGTGGTGGGGGGCAGTCAGCTGCTGGGAGAAAATGTGAGGGGGCTGCTTCTCTGAGCCTAAAGTCCACAGCCTGCAAGGCGCACAACAGCCCTGTTCCCGAGCAGAGGGGAGACCAGAGACGAAAGGATGATGCTTTGTGTTCAGAAGGCTTTGCCCACTAAGACAGGATACTGGGCAGCGAGTGAATGTCACATCATTTGACAGGTCTGGACCAACTGTCGTCTACTACATTGTATAATTATGGCCCTATACACCTGTAATTACAGATCTCCTTATAGTCATTCTCAAAATAGGCCATTTTATTCCAATCCCCAAAAGCTCTGTTTTAGACTAGAGATCTTAATCCACATCCAGGTTGAAGGCAACAAGAGAAACAAAACTGTCCTTACTGAGATCCTGGTGTTGGAATAACCGTGGAGTAAATGTAAGCCTGAGTTTGTCTCCTGCACCTTCCTGACGGAGCAGCACGTCTCTGCTTGAGTCCTTGAGGCACCGCGACCTCCAGATTGGCTGAGATGCCTTGAGAAGAAGGGTCCTACCTCCCACCTCCACCTGGAATAGGAGGCGAAAATCCTCCAGCAGAGATGCTTCTATACAGTTGCCATGCAGTCACTGGGCAGTTATTCTTAGACTTAAATGGACCCAGAAAAAACTCTAAGCTGTTTCAAGCTTGGATATAACAAAACAGCCCAAATTCCTAAAAAAAAAAAAAAAATCAAAGGAAAGGCTTAGGCAGTGACTCAGCCAGTTCCAGAGTCTGGAGGGAGCCTGCCTGGCCCGCAGCCCGGATCGGGGTGGGGGTCGAGAGGACGCGCTCCCCTGCTCAAGGTGGACAAGGTCAGTGTAGGAGCCCAAACGTCAGCGAGCTGGTTTTCAATGACCCGCTGAAGACACACCAGCTGCTGGACTCGCTGAGCTGCCGCTCCGAGGCTCTGTGACTGCATCTGTCGGCCTGAAGCCCTGGGAAGGGGCACGCCCGAGGCCCAGGTCTTCAGGGGAAAGGAGGCCTCATCCGTGGGAACAAAAGCATCAACAGAAGGGAAGCCAAGCCCCAAGCTCCTGGCCTCAGGCTCCTGGGCCCGTCTCGGGCTGCAGTCCCCAGGCCGACGCCTCGCCCCACACCGAGCGAGCCACGCCTCCTCAGCAGTGAGGCCAGGTCGGCATCCCGAGGGCCGGAGGAAGAACCGCGCCGTGGCCACGGTCAGCTGTGCCCAGCTGGGTCAGCTGCGGGGTGGGGGCTGGGAGGAGGCCCGCTTGCCTCCCGGGAGGTCAGGACGTTACCCGCACGCTGGGGAGTCAGGGGCAGGTTCCCAACCCTGTTCGTGCTCGCGGTGTCCTTGGGAGCCAGGGTCCCATCTGAAGTCTGTCTTTTTTTAAAAAGAAATTTCATTTATTTTTGTCTGTGCTGGGTCTTTACTTGAGAACTTTCTCTGGCTCCAGCGTGAGGGGGCTGCTCCCCAGCTGTGGGGCTGGGTTTCTCATTGTGGAGGCTTCTCTTGCTGCAGGGAACAGGCTCGAGGGCTCGGGATCAGTAGGTGTGGCTCCCAGGCTCAGCTGCTCCGTGGCACGTGGGATCCTCCCGGACGGGGGATTGAACCCGGGTCCCCCGCACTGGCAGGTGGATTCTTAGCCACCGGGCCACCAGGGGAGCCCCCGTCTCATGCCTCTGTCCCCACAAGTGGTACTTGGCATTGAGGAGATGCAGCATGTACCAGCTGGAAATTCCCAGAATTCCCCCTTTCTGGGAAAGGAGCTGGTCCATCTCCAGGCGTGACCACGCTCATCATGCCAGTCGGTCTGTTCGCCTAAGTGCTCGAGGCGCCCGGCTGTGTGAGCGGAGGCAGGCCCCGGGCTGCAGAGCGACTCGGCCCTGACAGCTTCCCTCATCAGACACGAGCTCGGGCACCCTCCCTGGCTGTGGGCAAGTGACCGGGAGACGTGGAGGCCTCGTGGGGCCTGAAGTTTAGACTCCAAAGCCTTCACAGCAGGACCTGAGGTTCCTCTCTGGATGCACGTGGAGGGGACACACGGACAGGTGTACCCAGCAGGGGGCACAGGGGACGCAGGGGGCCGTTTAAAGGGCTGGAGGGTGATGTAAGGTTGGGGGGGTGACGAGCCTGAGACACAGGGAGGGCCTTCACCACAGAGCACAGGCAAGTTCTGAGATGGGTGTAGACCACGGTGCACTCCTAAAAATGCCGCCATACGGTCACATAAAAGCATGCACTCCCCACCACCCAGAATATTAGAAATTCTGAGCAGCGCCCTTCAGAGTCTGCCCTGGAGTCTGCTCTGCTGAGGAGCAGTGTTAATCCCTGTTGATGATGCTCAAACAGAGGTGAGAAAATGATTTCCAACACCGAACCTCATCCCATTTCAATTTAAGGTTCTGCCTCTAAGAGCTGACGTACAAAGAGGAAAACAAAATCTCTTTTCACTGATGTGCATTTTATAGACTTACCCCACCCTTAACACCACACAGCTCAGAAAGTAATTAAGGAAGCCATTTAGGGGGAGAAAAGCCGAGTCCATATTGAGGCACAGAGATTTTCTGTTTTGTGTCCAAAAGGTCATCTGAAAGGACTCAGGTTTCCATGGTAACACTGGCAAGCCTGATCAAATCAACACACAGCTACACTTTGTCGGGGGTCTCCAATGAACCATTTTTTTTTCCCCATCTGAAGAACATCCTGAATTAACTAAAGTCTTCAAAGACAATGGAAGCTTTTGGAAAATCCAATTTCAACAACAGTAAACTGAAGAATGCCTGCTTTCTTTCCACAGACAACCTAGCAACTGAGTCTCAAGTGCAGTGATTAAAACGTCTTAACTCTCATCATAACTGGGTCACATTTTGTTAATCAGTAACAAGGATAATCTCAAAATGTTTCCCCAGGATAAATAACAGCCGACACACCTGTGATCCTCAGGCATCTGCAGTCTTTGGGGTGATCCTGCAAGTGGTGTGTGGACCTCTACTACAGACCCGCAGAGCACCCTCCAGGCCCCGTCCTCTGCACTCGAGGGCATCCAGGCCCTGCCCGCAGTGATCAGTGATCCAAATGTCAGTGATCAGTGGTACCATAAAGAAGGCTGAACCCAGGAGAATTGATGCTTTTGAACTGTGTTGTTGGAGAACACTCTTGAGAGTCCCTTGGACTGCAAGGAGATCAAACCAGTCAGTCCTAAAGGAGATCAACCCTGAATATTCATTGGAAGGACTGATGCTGAAGCTGAAACTCCAATATTTTGGCCACCTGATATGAAGAGCTGACTCACTGGAAAAGGCCCTGATGCTGGGAAAGACTGAGGGCGGGAGGAGAAGGGGACAACAGAGGATGAGATGGTTGGATGGCATCACCGACTCAATGGACATGAGTTTGCGTAAACTCCGGGAGAGAGTGGAGGACAAGGAGGCCTGGCGCACTGCAGTCCACGGGGTTGCAAAGAGTCGGACACGACTGAGCGACTGAACAACAACAACATCAGTGACAAAGCACTGTGAACGTTTTTGTTTTACATCCTTCGGAACCCACTCTAACTGGCAGGTATGCCCTGTGCGCTCCTTTGGGACGGGACATATTTGGGAGAAGAAACAAGCCCGGGAGGAGGGACCCAAGGCACCGACCGTGCAGGGCGTCTGCCCGCGTGTGTGCACACCTGAACTTCTTCAGGGCTTGGGAGCTGCCCGAGGAAGGGGAAGCTTCACAAGGTAATGGATCAGGTACGTGTATGAGTGCTCGGTCACTCAGCTGTTCTGACTCTGCAACCCCACGGACTGTAGCCCGCCAGGCCCCTCTGTCCACGGGATTCTCTAGGCAAGAACACTGGAGTGGGCTGCCGTGCCCTCCTCCAGGGAATCTTCCTGACCCAGGGATCAAACCCGTCTCCTGCACTGCAGGCGGAATCTTTACCGTCTGAGCTCCCAGGGAAGCCCCCGTGAGCCTGGTGCAGAGACACAATCAGCTACTACATGAGTCCTTCGAACAACCAACACACAGGTGATTGAAGAAATGGCAAGAGATGGCAAGCTGTGACATGGAGCGTAAGGCAGGTGCGTGGAGCAGAAACTGCATTAAGAGCTGAGATGTCAGGTGAGGAGAGAGAAGAGGGGAGGAGGAGGGAAGCGAGGGAGGAAGCGGTGACACCACTGGGGCAGAAGGCGGGTGCGCACCCGGGTGGGGAGAAAGAGCTCCCCTTCCTAGAGATCTGCAGAGAAAAGGAAGATGCTGGCCCGACAGTCACACCTGAGGACTCTGCCACCTGGAGAAGCCTAGGACCTGCCCTTCTCCCCACTGATGCCAGACCGACTCCTAGCAGGAAGCAACCCCCCACTGCTGCCAGACCGACTCCTAGCAGGAAGCAACCCCCCACTGCAAAGCTGTTTCTGATATCCAAGGATAACAGCCCGAGTGTCAACAGCCTGCAAAGCAAGGTGATGATGCAACATTTATGCCTTTAGATAAGGACAAAGATTAACATTTAAATGACCTTTGCCTTCCAGCCCAGTGACCACAAAAATCTGGCCCTTCCTGGAGTGAAACTTTCTGAACAGAAGGGTGGTTCACTCACGCCGCTCGTCTCACCTCGAATTTCTGCCTGAGCTCCACGTTGCCTTCCTCGTCGCCTTCGGGGATCGGCACGTTGTAGTACTCACCCTCCTCTTGGTTCAGCAGCTTGTACCTTCAGAGACATGGGGCGGAGGAGGGTGAGGCCATGCTGACGCCATCGGGTTCAGCACCACCCCCACCCTCAGGCTCCAGTCCAGCTGGTTCTGAAATGCATTCACTGGGGAGCCAGGACCCAGGAAACTGCACACGCAATGGCCCCTCTGGAATTAAGCCAGCTCGTCCCCTGAATCTCTGAAAGCGCTAATGTTTTCAGACAATTAACTTTTGGCTCACACAGACACACTCAGCCTTCCTCACCATCCGCTGGCTGGCATCTTCATCAGCTCCGAGACCCCAAAGGAAAGGGACCCCATGAAGTCGTTCCGTGTGGTTCGATCCCAGTCCCAGATCTCCACGGACAGTCGCCGGTCTTTATCAGAAGGTTTTAATTTGCTGTGAAAGAACACACACACAAGGATACAGGGTTATCTTTACTGTGGTTTAAGGCACGATATCACATGCTCGAGATCTGAACCTGAGATTAAAAAAAATTGTATATTCAATTCTCTTCCTGTGGTTCTCCATCATCAACAAAGTGCCAGCCCCTGGCAACCAAAGCTCTAGACAAGGGGTTAGCAAACCATGAGCCACGGCCAAGTCAGGCCCACTGCTTGTGTTTGTAAATAAAGTTTTATTGAAACAGTCATGGCCATTTGTCTGGACACATTTGGCTATGGCAGCTCTGAATCTAGAATAGTACCTGCAACAGAGACTGGATGACCCATAGGGTCTAAACTATTTACTGTCTAGCCCTTCCCAGAGCAAAGCTGGACAGCCTCTGATCTTTACCCTAGACAGCTACGTCTGGGTATGCGCAGACAAGTTGCTTCCTGCATTCTCATCCGCAGAGAGGACCCCTTGCTTGTGCTCAGCCGCACTCAGAGCTTTCTTGCTCGTGACTTACTCATTCCTCCACTCCCCAACCTTTCTCCCCTTCCATCTCTGTCTACAAAATCTTTCCACTCCTTTCAGGCCCACATTAAATGTCACCTTCCCCAGGAAGTCTTTCCTGCTTAGATGTAAAGATAACCTTCCCATTTCAGTGGCAATATCGGCTTCGATGGTTGCCCACTTATTCCATGTTTTAAAAACTATTGTTTAAACTCTTACCTACAACCTCCTCTAACCCCCCCCCCTCCCCCCGCCACACACACACACACAAAAACTGAAGTCCACCAAGAGGACTTGATCTTATATTTATAATGTAAGAGAACTTTTTGTACAGGAGTTATTGATGTTAACTTGGGGTATCGTGTATAAGTCTTGGTAAACAGTCTCTATCCATCAACCAAAGGTGACCACAGCTACGTCTCTAGCAGCCGTGGGAGAAGAGCTTAGGGGCAAATCGATGTTTAAAGACGTTGATAATAAGCCCAGCTTATCACTGCTCATAGTGTGAAGGAGAAAACACATCAGGAAGAGGGGGTTCAACTCACAACGTGAAGGACTCGTTCCACTGGGGGTTCAGCGTGGAGCGGATGGTTTTGGTTTTCTGTTTGCTCTCGTTCTTGGGGTCAGGAATAAGCTTCAGCTTCACGTAAGGATCTGAAAGCCCATTTGGATCCATAGGGATTAGGTTTTTCGCGTCTCGTACTGCAAAGAGAGAAGAAGCAAGATCCAAGGTTACAAAAGGAGAACAGACCCACCTGCTGAGCGTCCCGCATCAGCACCCGCCGATAGACAGACGACAGGACGGTGCTGAAGCGGGAGGAGGAGCCTCTGACCCTCACCACGAGAAGCTGCCCGCTGCCACTGCCCACCACAGGCAGTGGGGCCCGGGGGCCCAGCCGCCACGCCTGGAGGCTCAGCACTGGCCTGGTCCAGCATCATCCGTGACACCGGGGCCGCTGCCCAAACCCGGGGAGGCATAATCTGCGTCCTAACCCGCTCCCCACCACCACCCTCAGCCGGGAGAGCTGGTCCGCCTTCCGCCTGAGCAGCCAGCCGACCAGCCCACACATGGCGGCGCTGGAACCCCGACAAGTCGTCTCTTTCCTTCCTAGAGGCTGGTGGCTTCTAACCCGCCGAGCATTAGAATTGCAAGGGAGCAGGGCTGACTCAGGGGGACGACTCAGGAGCCTTTCCCAAGACCCTGGGTGGCCCCGGTGCCCATTCTAGATGGAGAAGCAAACGGAAACTAAAGTGGAGAAAAGGCCGCGTCGCCCGCAGAGGGGCAGCTCCGCGGTGCAGCTGATGGAGGCGTGAGCCCAGCCGGGGAGGGCTGACGCCAGCTCCTGTCAATCATCCGTCGTCCGCGGAGAAGGGACCGCGGCCACGCCCACCAGCCCCAGGGGCGTCCTCACGCTCCTCCCCAGCGCGCGGAGAGCTCTGGGGCCCCTCGTCAGCCGGACGCCACGGGGACTCCTCCACCTGGGGTAGCGGCTCTCACGGCGCGGCCCCTGGACGGCGGCCGCGGCATCGCCGACCGAGTCAGAACCGGGCGGAGGCGGGGGGCTTCTGGGTGGGTCTATGGGAAGCTGGCAAGACCCACTGCTCCAGCCTATCAGGATAGGCTGCAGCTTAGTCTGACTGTCACATGAGGAATTTAGAAGAATTTCAGCCGATGGTGCCAGTGCTGGCGGGGGCGGTGCGGGAGGGGGCAGGTGAAAGGGGCTAAAGACACTGGGTGTTCGGGTAGAGCCCTGAGGGCAGAGTCACAGACGGGCGCTCCTCGGGAACCTGGGGACCCGCCAAGGGCTGGCAGCGTCCTTGCCCGGAGGCCTTAGCACAGGATGGTGACAGTGCGCCCGTGTCCCAGTGTCCGAGGGGCGGCGGGCCGGCCCAGGGTGTCTGTTCTAGTGTCCGAGGGGCAGCGGGCCGGCCCAGGGTGTCTGTTCTAGTGTCTGAGGGGCAGGGGGCCGGCTCAGGGTGACCTGTCCTAGTGTCTGAGGGACAGTGGGCCGGCCCAGGGTGACCTGTCCTAGTGTCTGAGGGACAGCGGGCCGGCCCAGGGTGACTGTGTCCCAGTGTCCGAGGGGCAGCGGGCCGGCCCAGGGTGTCTGTTCTAGTGTCCGAGGGGCAGCGGGCCGGCCCAGGGTGTCTGTTCTAGTGTCTGAGGGGCAGGGGGCCGGCTCAGGGTGACCTGCCCTAGTGTCTGAGGGACAGCGGGCCGGCCCAGGGTGACCTGTCCTAGTGTCTGAGGGACAGCGGGCCGGCCCAGGGTGACTGTGTCCCAGTGTCCGAGGGGCAGCGGGCCGGCCCAGGGTGACCAGAGCAGCTGGCTGTGTGTTCCTCATACACCACTGACTCCCTCCAAGGACTTTCCCATAAAACAGCCATGCAGCTGGGAGTGGAGAGGACAGAAGCAGGCGCCCGGGCTTGGCCACCCCGTGACCCGCTTCCCAGATGGGCCTCCATCCTGTAACCCCAGCGCTGGGAAATGCAGTTCACAAGCCGCTGCTTCTTCCTCTAGATCAGCCAGCAGGGGCATATTTCCAGCGGCACAGGATGGCTGGAGAAGGAAATGGAGTCATGCACATACAGTGCCTCCTACTGCTGGTGGCTTGGAAACGGCAGAGAAGAAAAGACAGCAGGTCGTGAGCACGCAGGATGCCCTGGACGCAGAGTCCCAGCCTCATCCCACCGCCCGAGCTCCACGGTCTTCAGTGAGACAGGAGGTGTCCAGGGGCCCTGACCACCGGAGAAGTGTGACCCAGGTTTTTAAGCACAATGCAGAAGGTCTACTCTCCTAAAACAGCAACCCGAGCATCACAAGAGATGACAAACTCAGGCTTTAAAACGAAGCTCTCCCATGGAGAACGGTACAGGCCGAAGGGCTCACTCCACCCGACTGAGAGATGTGAGTGCGGTGGTCTTGGGGTGCGATTCTAAAATCATTCAGTGGTTGGGGTGCTCTGGTTGCCAAGTGGTCTCTACAGCAGGGCCTCTGGGACTGGCTGACATTAGCCTAAGAAGCGACAGGCTGGTGCCTGGACCCCGTGAGATGACACGTCTCCAAGACCCGGGCCTGAGAGCATCCGGTGCTCCTGGCCCAGGAGGCCACAGGCGCTGAGCCAACGCATGCGCCGGACTGATGCTTCATGTGCAGACGCTAATTCTAGGAGAAATGGCACCGGGAAAATGCAGGGAGAAGAGACAGCTGCTGTGGGCGTACCGTGAGCGGGGAAACTGTGCTCAAAGGCAGAGACGTTTTAAGATCACAAAAACAAATCCTGGAACGAGGGTAAAAGACATTCGACAAAATAGCGTGATGCGCATCCACATGGTGTTCGGTTCCCCCGATAATGCTTGAAATATCCCTCGTGTGCACCACGAGAGCCTGGTGGGAGGATGGGCTGTATTTTCATTTTCTTTTCTTTTTTTTTTAGCCCAATAAGCATCCACTAGTTTCATGCTGGAGAAACAGTGACTAGACTGGACTGGTTTGGTCCATAAGATGTTGAGGCCAAATTAAGGCCTGCTGGCGAGGCAGGCTCCTCCAACCCCCCCACCACACACACACACAGTGAGTGGCGTGTGGGGAAGAACGTCCTGCCTTGGAGGCGGGGAGGGATGACCTCCAGCTTCCCCTGCTCCTACGATCAGGATGCAGGCGTCCCTGTCTTATGGGTCCGGGAGGATCAGCTTCCCGTGGCTGCTGGGACACGTGACTACAAATTCGGTGGCTTAAAATAACAGTGATTTATTCTCACAGGTCTGGAGGCCAATGTCAGTGTCACTGGGACAAAATCAAGGTGTTAGAAAACCTGCGGTACAGCAGAGGGAACTCTGCTCAATGCCGTGTGCAGCCTGGATGGGAAGGGGTTTGGGGGAGAATGGACGCACATACATGGATGGCTGAGTCCCTGCACTGTGCATCTGAAACCATCACATTGTTAACTGGCTATACCCCAATACAGAATGGATTTGGTGTCAAAAAAATAACAATAAAATTGAAAAAAACTCAAGGAGCTGGCAGGACCACGTTTTGGCCGGAGGCTCCAGGGAAGAACCTGCCCCTGCGTCTCGCAGCCTCTGGTGGCCCCTCCCGGCTGGCAGCCACGTCGCTCCAGCCTCTGCTCAGCCCCCAGGCTGCCTCTCCTGTGTGTCAGACCCCCCACCACACCTCTATCATCAGGACGCCTGGGACAGGACGGAGGGCCCACCTGGTGTTAACCTGGAACACCCGCCCTCCTCTGGGTTCTTCCCTTCAGCACGTCGGCCAAGACGACTCAGAGCTCCTGGGGCTCGGCCCTCGCGGCCCCAGTGGGGCTCCCCGCACGGGCCGGGAGGACACCGTGTCCCCGGGGCCGGTCCCTGCTGCTCCGTCAGCTCCTCTGATGGTGCTGGGAGTGGGGCTCCCCGCACGGGCCGGGAGGACACCATGTCCCCGGGGCCGGTCCCTGCTGCTCCGTCAGCTCCTCTGACGGTGCTGCGAGAGGAGGAGCACGTCCTGGGCGGGGGTTTCTGCTCCAGGAGCCAGGACTCCCGCAAACGTGGCGGGGGCAGGGAGGGGCGGACACAGGCTGCTTCCAGAATGGGAGGGTTCACCCAGCGTCCCTGGCAGGAGACGCTGCGGGGGCGGCCAAGCTGTGTGGCAGTGGGCGTCGCGCCCAGGGGGTGGGTTCTGAGTCAAGCCTCTCCAGCCATCAGAGAGATGAGCCCTGGCCAGTGTGGGGGTTGCAGGAGGGGTGGACGGACGAGCTCGAGGCTGGGATGGGTCAGAACCAGCCAGGCCCCAGGCCGGTGGGTGGCTCAGAAGGTCACCCGGGAGGCAGGGCCTGGGCGGCCTCGACGGGCACCAGGCTGGGCACAGAAGGCAAAGCCCGGCTCCTCCCCCAGCGCCCACAGGTGTCCACCCTGCCGGGCGACACGGCCCCTGAGGGCGCTCTGGGCAGAGCCCTCTCCTCTTTAAGCCATGAACTCCTGAAGCTACGTGTTTCTATGACAACCTTTGGGCACTTGTGGGCCCCGAGCTGTGTGCCTTCAGCGCCCGGCCCTCAAGGACGGAGGGACCCTCCTTTCTCCATGCCCTTCAGGACCAGCGTCTACGCAGGAGGGAGCGTCCCACTGCGGGTGGGCAGGGGTCCAGGGCGGCCCCCATGATGGGCAGTGAGGACCGTCCAGGGCAGCCCCTGAATGGGAGGCCTCCGAGGGGCAGGCTGCCCACCAGGCCCCCAGTTCTCCGTGAGCGTGTGGGCACCCCGAGGGGCCAGGCTCGATCTGGCGGAAGGAGCGATGGAGCCAGAGGTGGCCGGGAGCCGAGGACGGGGGCTCCCAGGCCCGGTCACCAGCACAGCTGACCGAGGAAACGCTAGTCACATCACTGTGATTTTAGAACAGAGAGAATTTCTGAGGCGTGAGTGACATTGCATCGTGGAGGCTCCCAACCTAGAAGCGAGGGCAACGGCCTGTGTGCTCCGTCACTGAAACTTCCTGTCTCGGCACTGGCCCGGCCTCCGACGCTCAGCCCCCTCTGGGGAGCCCCCGCTCTGATGCTGCTGGTTCTGCACCCCTGCTGCCAAGCGCAGCTCGTGACACAAGCTCGGGAACTGCATCCTGACCCCCGAGCCTCCACGTCCCTGCACCTGTCTGGGTTCACCCTGCCCTGTCCGTGGGCCAGCGGGGGCCTGCCCCTTCCCCATCCCTCCCAGGGCTACAGCCTGGACCTTGGCGCCAGACCCATTGTCTCCAACCTCCCCTCCCCACCCGCCGGCCATTGGAGCTTCCAGTGTAGAGACTCGGGGCAGGGGCAGCTCCAGGCCCCACCTGGTGGGGCGTCTCCCCGCACCTGGTCCAGACCTGTGAGAGACCCGGAGATCCTCTGGGCTGAGAAGCTACGGCCAACTGCAGAGCTGGTGAACACCGTGTCTCTGGCTGCAGTTCATAAAGCATCCATTCGGAGGGACTCTCGGACAAGGAAAAGCCTCACATGCCTTCTTGGTGGAGAATAAAGTTGGGTCCAAAGCAGGCGGTATGTTTTAGAAAACGTTAACTGCTCGGAAGGGAGGTCACTGAGCCCACAGAGGTTTAAAGGACACAACCCAGCCTCAGCTCTCAGGGGAAACAAGCTGGAAAGGAGCCCTCTCACTTCGGAAGGGACGTCCCATACATAACTTCTCTGGATTTCGGGAATTAAATGCAAGGTGGCATCAGCCACAAGGAGCGACTTTTGACTGAGTAACGATGGACGAGGGCTCTGAGAACACCCTGGGCCCCTGGTGCTGCCTCTCTGCTCCGTCTGATCTGATTACACGTGTTGTCTGCTGACACCGTCTGTGTTGAAACCTCCAAAATTTTGGATTTGATCTCCTCCAAGTCCTGTAGCTCAGTGGTAAAAGAACCTGCCTGCAATGCAGGAGCCGCAGAAGACCTGAGTTTGATCTCTGGGTTGGAAAGATCTCCCGGAGGAGGAAATGGCAACCCACTCCAGTATTCTTGCCTAGAGAAGCCTGTGGACAGAGAATCCTGTGGACAGAGTCCATAGGGTTGCAAAGAGTTGGACACGACTGAAGCCACTTAGTCACACGCACATGTTAAGAATATGTGACCCGCACATTTCATCATCTTTGCTTCCTTGATGGCCAAAGCCAAGGCGAGGAAAACAAGCTGCAGGGAAGTCCACCTGCTCAGCCCTCCCCACCCCACTCCAGATCCAGGACCTGTTCACTGAACGCTCTGTCTCACTGGTGAGGCCCACACTTCAATGATAAGAATGCAATTTCTGTCCCAGGAAATCCAGTGCCGCCCATAGATCAAAAAAACCTGAGTCTGCACATTACCACCAAAATCCCATAAACCAATGAAAGAGAACTTACAAGAATTTGGTCTGAGATGAGAAAAAGCAACTTTTGGTCCTTGGACAAGAATCATAAATATTTCACAACTTTTTCTCTTCCAGTTAGTGGGAAATAACAATTTCTATTAAAGTTCTATAACCTTAAAGTTGCCAGAGGAAATGAAATCTGGTTGTTGGAGAAATAATATTTTCCAGATTATGGGAGCCCAAATGATTCTGTATAAACCACAAGAAGCTCTTAAGAAAGACTTCTTTTTCTTATTATGAGAGGAATGGATATACCCATCATTCAGAAACTAAAATACTGAAATATTTTAGTACTTAAATGAATGAATAAATAAATGAAAGTATTAAGAAGAAAAGGAAAACCACCTTCGCTTCTGCTGTAGGAGAGCCCCTGTTGGCTGAGGTGCAATTACCACCAGGCTCTTTGCTCTGCATTTATCCACATGGAAATGTTTGTTTTTATGTAGCTCACGGCTAGGACAGAGGGGTTTTTTGTTTCTTTTGTTTTGGTTTTTAAATTTTTTTTGGCCAAACCACAAGGCTTCCGGGATCTTAGTTCCCTGACCAGGGATTGAACCTGGGCCGCGGCAGTGGAAGCACCGAGTCCTAACCGCTGGGCCGCCAGGTAATTCCCTAAGAACACAGTTTAGGAACCCGCCTTTATAACACAGCAAGGTATGTTTTGAAAACCTTTTAAAAGGCTGGCATCCCATTTTCTAGCTATCTCATCATCTATTTTATCAATTCCCTGTTTCAGGCCATCTATGTAGATTACAATTCTTCCCCTTTGTGTAAATCGCATGGCAACGATCATCTTCACGCATCAACATCCCTCTGAAATTCTGTTTTCCCTCAGGATACACATTATATTAGAAGTGGACCGGAGGGGGAAAAATCGTTCACAGCTCTGATGTACACTGCCAAATGACTCCCCCAGAAGGCATACCAAAGTTTTATGAAGGGTTTGGGGATAAAACTTAAAAATAACCTTGTGATTGTGGCTTCCTTGATTATTTTTGAGGCTTAACTGTTTTCCCGCTGACATACTAGTGTTTCTTTCTCTTTGATTTCGTCCTTGTCCAGGTTCCCTAGAGGGTGGGAAAGCATTTTCCTACCAGGTCACAAGAGCTCTTTAGACGTGAAGGGATGACAATGGCCCTTGGTCTTGTGGGCTGCAAACTTCGTTTAGATTTCACTCCCTGGGCTTCCAGCGACACAGCAGCCCAAGTCTTTATACAGCCAAGTCTGTCAAGCATTTCCTTTTTTACTTCTTCCACTTCTTTTACATTCAGAAAATCCTTGCCTTTCCTGAGATTGGCCAAATATTCACTTAAGTTTTCTTCAATTATCCTGTCTTTTTTTTTTTTTTTTAATAAATTTAACTTTTAAATCCATCGGAAATTTATTTTGGTGTACACTGTGAGGCACGATGCTTATTTTTTTCTTCCAAATGTTTAGACAGCTCTCCCAACAATGTTCTGAAATGAACCATCTTTTCTCCATTCAGTCACGTGGCTTCTGCTCTGTTGATCAGAGGTCATTTCTCTTGTCATATTTGACTCTGCTGATTCTTGCAACAAGCCTGTACTTTTTTGTTTTTTCTGCCATGTGGGATCTAGTTCCCTGACCAGGGATTGAACCCCTGCCCTCTGCATTAGGAGCTCAGAGTCTTAACCACTGGGCTTCCAGAGGAGCCCCTGAACTTTAAACGGTTTGAGTTTCCAACACGGTTTGAAACACAGCCTAGGTGCACGGTGTCCTGGCTGAGGGCAGTTCCTCTTCAGCTGCCCTTTTTCTGTTCACCGGGTAAATTTCCGTCCCTCCTTATTCTTAGCGTTCACGGTGACTCAGAGCAACAAGGTGATGCCCCAGAGAGGAACTCGAGAACCAGAGCTTTGTCTGGGGACCTGTCTCCTCGAAAGGAGGGGTCACGCTTGAGTCACTGGGTTGGGGGGCACGGAAGGCAGCCCCCAGCCCCTTCCCCATCCACCCCCTCCATCTGATGACTTCCCCTCCATCTGGGCTGAAAATAGACCGAGCTGAGCTGAAAATAACCGAGGAGATTAAATTAAATTATGTCGGGCCTGGCTCCCAGGCAGCTGCTAATGAAACCAGAAGCACCCACATCAGTGTGGCTGAGACGGATGTGTTTACGGCTTCTCTCTCTCTTTTCACCCTGAAGCAGCTGAACCCTCAAGAGACCAGGCCCAGTGAAGCCAGCCTCCTCTCCGCCAACTTTACCCGAGGCTCTGAGCAGGATTTGCTCTTGCTGGCTCGTCCGGGGGAGCCCCATGTTCAGGTGGCCTTTGCAGGGCTCCCCCATCAGGAATTCGATGCTGAGTATCACCCATGACACCTGCTTGGCCAGCAATGGTCCTGCACCGGCCCGCAGGAGAGGGCCCAGCCGTCCACAGGGAGGTCCCATCATGGGAGGGATCGACGATGTGCCCACACACTCCCGGTCCCCAGAAACGGGCCCAAAATGATGCTCTCAGGGACATGCCTTCAGGGGCTACTGGGGGACTCGGATCAGTATTTGCTTCTGGAACATGAGAGCCTTAGGAGACAAAGACCACATAGTAACAAGCCGTCTCCCCGAGGCCTTTCCATCTGTGCTACCACCGTGGTCTTTAATCTGAGAATACGAAGCTGAACATAAACATTAGCTAGACTCCCCAGGTCAGGTCTATGAGAATTTCACCCAGCAGAGCCTCTGGTCACCTCCACCGCAGTTAAAGAAACAAACCCAGACCACCACCTCTGGGATCTTTCTCTGACTGAGCCCACCTGTCAACCCTTTAGAACTTCCCGAGGCGACCACATGCATCGAGCCTACTTGAGGCTAAATTAATTCCGAAAAAAAGGCAAGACTAGGGGCCAAGGATCTTGGATGAAAAACTTCTAATCCGGCGAAATAACCAAGTTCTCCATACACTGCTGAGCCGCTCCACCACCACCAGCTCGGCACAGCAGTCAGGAAGGTGGAGGCTACACGGGTGGGCGACCAGAGAGGCAGGGCCCTCAGTCCAGAGACCGCAGGGCGGGAAGGGCCCGTGCCCTCGGGGCTTTAGGAGGTGGGCATCTGAGGTGGGCATCGGGGAGGACCGGGCGAGGGCACCTGCTGTCCGAGGGAAGTCGCCACGGTCTACACATCAAGCAGGAGACGCGTCATTTTCCTGACCGTGGGGGAGCCTGACGGGCGGACTCGTGGGGAAAATGTACCTTGTTTTTCTTTCCCCGGCTGGAGGGAAGCCAGGTAGCTTGGTGTTTCTCGGAGAGAAGCTAAGACTCGGAGGCACGGTTAGCGTGTCCCCAGCTGTTCGATCTCGCAGCTGGAATTGTTCCTGAAAGCAAAGCTGCGGGGGTGAGGGGGCAGAGCTGCCAGGACCTGCAGAGCCGCTCGGCCGGCAGACCATGCTGCCAAGCAGGCGAGGGGGCTTCGTCCGGGCCCCCAGCCCCAAGCACAGGTCTCCACGCTTCCTGGGCCACTCGTCCTACATCCTCAGGGGGCTGATTCAGGGGGTACCAGCATCACTGGGTCTCGTCTCCATCAGGACCGCGGACACACAGCCCGGAGCGCTGCTCTACGGCTCCCAAATTAAAAGGGTGATTAACGTGCCGGGTGGCGGGGTTGGACAAACACGGCTGAGTCGAAACATTTTCTTTATTCTTGCCTGTTCCTGGGAACCGGCCAGGCTGGGAATACGTTCATTTGTTCCAAAGGGACTTGTGAGTCATGAACAACTTTCATACCGAAGCCTAGACATTGCCTCGTCTCTTCAGTGATTTCACACACAGGCAACATGGTCAAAGGAAAAGGCCTCAAAGCTGAAGATCCTGTTCTCACCCCCATCCCACCCCCGACTACCTTTCTGCACGACCCTGGCTGATGAAGTGTGGTGCTACCTCTTGTTCTGTTTGTTCAGCATCACCCCCGTTCCCGCACACATTGACTGCCCTCCGACAAACCCCGCCCGGCAGCCAGGGTCCAGGGTGCAGAGGTGGCAGTTAACCCAACATGAGCCAACAGAGCCTTCCCTGGGCCCCGCGGATTCACACCCGACGCTGCAGGAGACGGAGCTGTCAGCGGCAGACGCAGGGCCGCGCTTCCCACAGAGCGGAGGCAGCCTAGCTTGCTGTGAAAAAGACAAAAGTGGCAGCTGGAGAGGACGGGTGAGCAGAGCCCGCCCCTGCCTCCAGAGTCCCCGGGGCCCCAGGGCGCCGCCACCCACGAGCTATGCAAGAGACCCAATTTCTCGGGGGGAACCTCTCCTTTCTAAGAGTGGGTTGGAATTGAGTTTTGTCCTTCACAACCCAAAACCCCACCAAACAGTCCCGCTCCCTCTCTAAGCCTTGGTTTTTATAAACATAACATACAAGGGCTGGACCACGTCAGTGCCTTTCAAACTCTGCTCCTCGGCGCCTCTGCCTGGGTCATGGAGGGGGAGGGAGGGGGGCCCTCCTCTCCTCTTCAACCCAAGCAGTTCCATTAGTGGGAACGTCCACCACTGCAAACAAGATGTCCCTTGAAGGCACCTGCTCTTCAGGCTTGGCTGAAATTGTTCTTGTTGTGGTTCAGTCGCTAAGTCAAGTCCAATGCTTTGCATGGACTGCAGCACATCAGGCTTCCCAGTCCTTCACTATCTCCCTGAGCTTGCTCAAACTCATGTCCATTGAGCTGGTGATGCCATCCAACCATCTCATCCTCTGCTGCCTGCTTCTCTTCCTGCCCTCAATCTTTCTCAGCAACAGGGTCTTTTCCAGTGAGTCAGCTCTTTGCATCAGATCACTTTTACGATCCTAGAACCATAAGTTCCTATATCCTTTCTTAATGCAGTGTTACTTGTTTGATGTATGCTGAGGAATTTTTCTTTTTTCAAAAATAAACTGGCATCTGTCAGGAGCTTGAATTTCTGAGCGTCACTGAGCATCCCTGTCTCTCAGGGCGGGGGCTGAGAGGGCGTCTGGGGTCAGGTGGGGTGGCGGCGTGTGAGCAGGAGGTCGTGAGGCTGCACGGGGCCGACAGGAAGCCGCCAGCACATGTGCTCCCTCTGGGCGTCTGGGCCGAGGCCTACGCGCTCGGGCTCCTCTGCGAGTGGTCGCCCAGGCCTCCCTGGAGATGCGACGGATGGACAGCCAAAAAGATGCCCATGGCCCGCAGCCCTAGTCCCAGCCGTGGACACCCACCTGCAGAGAGACTTACCCAAGGGGAAGAGCTGCCAGTAAGCAAGGAATTTTCCAGAACAAGAGACCCCTGACCCCCCACCCTGGCCCCGGCTGTTCATCAGCAAAGCCTGCATTTCCTTCCATGACATCCCCGGCCCAGCGGGTCTAAGCGCGCAAAGCCACACTTCCTCTCCATAACCTTCCCCACATCCAGCAACCCACCTCGAAAACTTTTATAGAAGTTTGCCTTGCATCTGCTCTTGCTTCATTATTCTAGGGGGAAAGAATGCCTGCTTTGATTTTTAAAAGGGACCCTGACTGTCTTTAATTAACCACAAACCCTGCACTAATTACCCAGGAGGGTGGGTGGCAGCTATAAGTGCTGTTCTTCTGGGAAGGCGGGTCCCCAGGGGCTCTGGGAGGGAGCTTCCTGCAGTGGCCCTGCCCCACGATATTCAACAGGGATGTTTTAGGACAACCCCAGGAGCCAACTTATCTCGGCCTTCTCAGGAAATCTGCATTCCTTCCCAGCGGAGGGAGGTGCCTGAAGGTTGAGCTGAACACACTCAGGTTCCTCAGCCCCATTTCAATGCCGACGCCTGGCACACGTGCACACCGCTGACTGCAGAGTCCATCAGGACGTGTGGGGAGACGTGGGCTCGTCAGAATACGCTAATATTGGACCAAAGACAGGATCTGCCTCTTCAAGCTTTTTGGTGGAGCACTCTCCCCACCCACTCATGAAGATTCACTGAATCGAGAGAGAAGAAGTCTCCGCATCTGGGGACATTTCCAGAGGGGAGACAAATGACCCCTCGGCACAGGGTGCTGAAGTCTCCCAACCTTCTGGAGCAGGACCAGAAGGGACATCGCTCTGCTCCGCTTCCTCTCCCGTCCTGATCCTCCTAACATCTCTGCCCATCAAAGAGTTAGAACATTTCAGCAGAAGTGATTAAAAAGACATCATTTTCAAGCCTCTAAGAGACTCCTCACTTGGCTAAGGCATTTACTTTCTAGAAGATGATCAAGTTGCTCGCAATAATTTCATGACAATTAATCTTGTGCTTAAATGATAATCCTATAATTAGAAGCAATTAAAATCCCGTACAAGAATGGCTGGCTCAGTCAGTGTCAATGTCCCTGTATGTTACAGGGGTAGTCTTAAAAGAGGCCCTGCAAATAATTTGTTTCTCCTCTTCCTGGGGATGCAGGCGTTCAAAGCCCATCTTTAAAAATGCTTCTTTGTGGCAGGAGTCACCGAAACTGAAGCAGGAGGAGGGCTGAAGCTCCTATGAAGAACCCTATAAAAGGACTGGAGGTCATCTCGAGCAGGAGAAAGACGCCGTGTCCCTCTGAGCTTCGAGACAGAGGCAAACGGTGCCTGAAGGAAACGACGCTGGTGACCCTTGCCCCAGCCTGGCCATGGTGCTGCCCACAGGCCCCCAGAGTGCAGTGTGGAAAGCTGGGCCTGAGTCACTGCCCAGAGAGCCCGGCAGGAGTAACCGTCCACAGGAAGCGCCCACCAGCCGGCGGACACTGGATGGTGAGCTCTGCCACCTCCCGGTCAGGACGAGGACCACGGTCAGGCTGTAAACAATGACGCATCTCTTGGAGAAGACGCGACCTCTTCTGGGTGGACATTTGTTTCTCTGAAGGATTCCAGAAGTCACGTGGCTTTACAAAATAGGCTAAAACGGGATCCTCTCCATGTGATTCAGACGGAAGGCTAAGACGGGAAGACTTGCTTAGATTTGGGATGCAGGAGCACAGTGTAACGCCGAGTCCTCTCTGGGACTTCTCTGCTGGTTCAGGGTAAAGAAGCCGTCTTCCGATGCAGGGGCTGTGGCTGGGAACTGAGCTCTCCTGGGCCGCGGGGCAGCTAAGGCCACAACCAGAGAGGCCTGTGCGCCACAGCAGAGACCCAGCACAGCCAGAGAAGAGCAGAGTCGCTGTTCTCGATGCTGTGCCCACTGGGCCCTTCTGTCATCATCATCATTTACTCAACACACGTCTCAGGCACAGATTCAAGGCACTGGGAACAGGAGATAAGATGCCATCTCTGACCCCAAAGGGCTAGTGGTCTGGTCGGGGGAGATGAGTGCGTAAGTATTAATAAACACACAACCACGTGACAGATGGTGTCAAGGGCGTGAGGAGAAAGCGACCCATCTTAGGCAGAGCATGAAACGCCTGCAGGGGCTTCACAGAGGCAACCACATCGAGTGTGAACGATGCTCCCGATGGAGCGGGGTGAGCCGCCCGTACCTGTGTGAGCTCAGTCCTGGGACTCTGTGACCCCACGGACTGTAGCCCTCCAGGGCCCTCTGTCCATGGGGTTTCCCAGACAAGAAAACTGGAGTGGGTTGCTATTTCCTACTCCAACCGATCTTCCCAATCCAGGGATCGAACCCACGTCTCTAGAGTCCCCTGCATTGGCGGGTGGGTTCTTCACGACTGAGCCACCTGGAGCAGCCCATGAACAGCCCAACAGAGGTGAGTGGGTGCAACCAGCCTGCCCCTGGGAAAGGGCACATAGCTCTTCTTCGCAATGAGAGCTCTGAGAGTCAGGGGCGGAAGGGCTACGCCCAGGGAGGGGAGCGACCAGCTGCTGACGGGGTCACACAGGCATGGGGCACCCAGGAGGTAGGAATGCCCAGTCAGGAAAGTACGCAGAATAAAGGAAGCCACTGAAAAGACACCGGCTGTCACCTGGAAGCACACGCCTCTGAACCGGGCACACACCTCTGAACCGGGCACACGCCTCTGAACCGGGCAACTTGTGCGCATCTTGTGGGACACGCAGGCCCTAGACGTTTTCACCTTCGAGGTCATTCCGTCTGCCTTTGCAGAGGGGCGCCTGGACGTCAAGCACTGGCCAAGCCCGAGGTGGGTTCTTCCAAGACTGAGATTAACTGATAACACTTCAGCATCCTCTCCACCAACATGAAAACTGATTAAGTTCGTCCTTGATGCTAAAACCATTGGTGAAAGCCTGCTGGTCTCCAAACACAACACCCAGATGCCTTATTAATTGCACATGTTGAAAGTTACTTAGAAGTGGAAGGATCTGATGGGAACATGGTAAATGGGTGATCAAAGGTATTAATCGCATCACTGATGATGGTCAATCTGGACATACCTGAATGAGCAGCTACCTGAGCCCGCCCTCCCCAGCCCAAACCAAAGGACCAGCCACATGCGCTCTGTCCCCTCCTGTGCCCCTGAGCTGCACTTACTCCCACAGCCAAGCTTTTATTTAACAGAAATGATCTCCAGCTAATGCCTTTCCTTTCAGTGAGCAGCTGGGTGCAGCTCCTCCCTGCTGGCAGCCCCAGACGGGCAATCACACTCCACAGGCCTTCCGGCCGCTGCAGGAGCTCCCACACAGAGCTTCTAGGAGACGGATGGGCCGCCCACCCACTCCCCCGGCACCCACAAAAGGAACCTCGGGGTCACCCCTGGAGTTCAGGGGAGGAGACTGATGTTCTGTCCTTGTGAAAAAACGAGCCACGTGGACCTTAAACGTTCCTGTTTGAGAATCAAGCACTTAACTCGGAGCTCTTGCTTCGTGACTCCTAAGACCCGTGCACGCTGAACGGTAGTGAGTGTAGCCCTAACCCCATGAACACAGAAAGGAATCCCCCTCGAGGCCGAGCACACTGGACTCCCTGACACCCGGGGCGGGGCTGAGTCCTGCACACCCCCGGCTGATCACGGCCCGCATCTTCACGCGGCAGCCTCTCCCACCGGTCCCCCTGCTCCACCAGTGTGGCCTCTGGGAAGCCATCTGCAGTTCCCTGGGAGCTGTGCTTACAGGCACTTCCCTGTCGTTCTTTTTCTTGTCTTAATGCCCCTCCAAGACCACACATCCCACGATAAGCTCTACGTCTTCCTCATCTCAGCATCCCCGGGGGCCTGGCAGAGAGCCTGACGGATGGCTCATAAACGGATGGCAAATGGCCGAATCAGAGAGTGATTATCATGCAAAGCTGGGTCTCACTGCCCTGACTCTGCCGCAGTCATGCTATTAAAATGTGGAAGGACACACAGCACATATAGAATGTTAATATTTAAATCAACAACCTGAAGACAGCTGCTGACACATCTCAAGAAGGTTCTCAGAGGATGCAACCTCACAGACGCCAGGAGCCGCACAGTCTCACACCTGTGGGAGGCTCTCCCCCTCCCCCTGGAGCCTGATTAGAACCTCTGTCCCCACGCGGAACTAACAAATGAAGTATCTGAGAAAATCAGACTCTTCCGCAGGACAGTCTATTCAGGGAGATGTGTTCCTGAAACAGCTGTAAAGCCTACGATGTTTTTTTTCCATTTATTTACAACATTAAATTGAAAATTCATTCCCATGAGGGATATTTTTTTTCTTTACCACTCCTCCAAACCAAATAAAAAGCACACAGGAATGTAGGAAACCTATTAAAACCACATATTAAAAGAAAAAATGACACTGTTCAGATAACATCGCACCACTGCCCAAAGGCAAGAAGTAAAAATGCGCCAGGAAGTGGACGCCTTTCCCATAAATACTGCACCAATCTCGAAAGGACCCTGATCTCTGATTTCCAAAGGGCAATTTCCATCCCAGTAGTCCCTTGGGAGTTTCTATTTTACTTTGGGAATTATTTTCAAACTGGGTGACTCTGCACAGGTCAAATGGAAAAGGAGCTAATCTAACAATTAACACGAGCGCTTATGGTTTAAGCACCAAGAACTCACTTGTATGTGAACCATAAGCTTGGCTCGTTATGGGTCATCGTTTATATCTGTGTTCTCACTGTGTACGTGTTGTGTGTGCATGCTCAGTCGTATCCGACTCTGTGACCCCATGAACTGCAGCACACCAGGCTTCCCTGTCCTTCACCATCTCCCAAAGTTTGCTCAAACTCATGTCCATTGAGTCAATGATGCCATCCAACCATCTCATCCTCTGTCATCCCCTTCTCCTCCTGCCTTCAATCTTTCCCAGCATCAGGGTCTCTTCCAATGAATCAGCTCTTCATATCAGGTGAGCAAAGAACTGGAGCTTCAGCTTCAGCATCAGTCCTTCCAACGAATATTCAGGGTTGACTTCCTTTAGGATTGACCGGTTGGATCTCCTTGCAGTCCAAGGGACTCTCAAGAGTCTTCTCCAACACCACAGTTCAAAAGCATCAATTCTTCAGCGCTCAGTCTTCTTTATGGTCCAACTCTCACATCCGTACATGACTACTGGAAAAACCAAGGCCAGCTAATCCCTTCACCTCCCCTCACCCTCTCCTGCGCTCTTCCCTCTGGCCTCTCAAACACCCCCGTCCTTCGGCCTCCTCCAGGGTCTCCCCCTGCCCCTACCCTTAGTCTCCCCAGCACCTCTCAGCAGCGACCGTCCAGCACCCATGAAACTGAGCACTTAGTTCGGGAGTCAGATCTGGGCTCGAGCGGCAGCCCTGCCACTTCCCGCCGCGTCTCCGCAGCTTCCTGCCCCTCTGAGCTCAGAGAACAGTGCTGGGTGGCTCCGTACTGCAGGTGTCCATGAAACGGGGGCTGTAAGCGCTCAGTACGGAGAAAGGTCCAGTCCTGTGGACAGCAGGGACCCAGGCAGGACGCAGGGAGAGTAGCTGTGTTACTGAAACCGTCTGTCACGACCGCGGGGCCTGATCTGCTGGGTGAGGAGGGGTCCGGGCGGGTGACGCGAGAGGCGGCGGGCACCCCTGAAGCGGCCTGTCTGGGTTCCTTCTGTCCTGGACAGGGAAGCCGGGTCTCTACTCTTTGGCTCTTGTTCCCTGATTGGCGTCGAGTCGCTTGACAGCGTTGTGTTGGTCTCCGCCATACAACAATGTGAGTCTGTTAGCAGTGCACACCTACCCCGCCCTCCTGAGCATCCTTCCACCGCCTCCTACCCCTCTGGGTCATCCCAGAGCTCCGCGCCACGCTCCCTGCGTGTGCAGCGGCTCCCGGCTGGCTGGCTCTCTTACACATGGCGATGTACATGCTCCAGGGCCTCTCTCTCATGTCACCCCACCCTCTCCTTCCCACGCTGCACCCACAAGTCTCTTCTCTAAGTCTGCTACCTTACAAATAGGTTCATCAGTACCATTTTTCCAGATTCCATATACATATGTGTTAATACACGATATCTGATTTCACTCTTTGACTCTTTAAAATACACGATATCTGATTTCACTCTTTGACTCTTTAAAACATTTCCATTGACTAATACAGGTACCTGTGGTTCACAAATTTATCAGGTACTATTAAAAATGTGACTACTTTGATACTTGAACTATGGTTTGGGAACTGCTGGGTGAAGAATGTAGGGAACTCTGCTATTGGCTTTTGTGACTTTTTTTCTGGTATTGCAAGTGCTCCTAGTCACTGTTCATTATTTATACTTCCGTTCTCCTTGAAGCCAGGCTAATTCTGATTCTGAACATCTAAAATTACTCCACAAATTTTAAATAAATGATTACTAATGAGTTATTTCCCTTAGTTTGGCATTCTATATTTAGGGCTGAATTTCCTGCACACAAATAACTGCTCTGTTGTTAAATCAGATTTGCTGTGGATGGAATGTCTGTGCCCCCAGGTTTGCACGCTGAGGCCCTTACCCCCTGAGGCTGATGCAGGGGTGGGGCCGTGGGGTGAAGGGGTCGCGAGGAGCCCTCAGGATGGGAACGGCGCCCCGAAGCCTCCACAGCATGGCGCCCTCCTCTGCTGCCCCTGCCCACTCCCAACCTCCTCTCTTGCCCATCCCCTAAGTGAAGACACAGCCAGGAGGCAGCCACTCCACGCCAGGAAGATGGTTCTCTCCAGAAACTGTCAATAGACACCTTGATCTTGCATTTCCCGTCCTCTAGAACCAAGAGAAATTCAGTCCATGGTATTTATTACAGCAGCCTGAGCTAAGACGAGATTCCAATTCTTCCTGGTACCGTCATTAAAACATCTCTACTTCTATCCATTAAATTGACGATCTGTGTGACTTCAGGCGAGTTAACTTCTTCATGCCTCGGTGTCATCCTCTGTAAGGATAATAAATTTCTGCACAGGTTTAAGCAAGTCAATCGGGTAAAGTGCCTCAAAGGCACCCCTCTGGTGGAAAGTGCTCGGTCACTGAGCTGCCGTTGCTGTCAGTATTCAGGAGCCGCTGAGTCCAGGGTCCTAGAGCAGAGCCACTTCTCTGCACAAACGTGCAGACCAATCCTCGAGCGATGTGACCCAGACTATAGTCAGAGGTGCCGCTGGCTGGCTTTCATGCATGAAAGTCTCTGACTCAGTGCGGGTCTCTCCCCCGAGATGATTCCACAGTCAAGTTCAACTCTTGGCGACGATGGCGTGATCAGCCCCCGAGCCCCAGGCGGCTTGCCTTGCTGTCCCCGTGAAGGGGGTCTCTCTCCTGCAGCGGGTGCCGTGAGCTGCCCCAGCGGGGCCCCAGTGCCACTCCTGAGGCTCACTGGAGCCGGGCCCCGTGGGCAGCAGCACGGGGAACGACGGGCGGGCTGAGCGCGCGGCCTGGGGTATGTGTTCAGAAGCCCCAGGACTGGGAGCAACCCCCAGCCAGGTGGTCCTGCCCGAGATGGGGCTGAGACCCTCCTGGCTGAGGTCTGCCTGCTCTACCGTGGTTTTCTCTGAAGCTGCTCCCCACCACGTGACTTTGACAATGGAGGAGCCTTAGTAGAAAAGAGAGAGCGGTCAGTGAGGGGCGGCGACAGTGTGGACCAGGTCGTGCCCCAACCCCCGGGGTCTGCCTGCTATGGGCCCAGGGGCCCAGCCATCAGTCAGAGCGGACCCCCCAAACCCCGCAGCATCAGTCCAACCAGAGGGAACACGGGCGAGAATCGCAGCCCCATGTGCAAGGATGCAGGTAGGGAGGTTCTGAGAAAATAAAGCAATTTCTCTGAAACAGAGTCGCAGGGAGCCCGCGTCTGCCGTGGGGACTTTACCCACTGCCCCATCTGGTCATCAGATGCGTGTGATTCATTTCATGAGGTCACCCGGTGGCAAAGTGAGGGACCCTCACCTTGCAACACCTTGAGACCCTCTGATTTTCCCTGAATTCTTATCTGACAGGAAAGCATGGGGTAGAAAACTTGATTAGTTTTCAAAGAAAAAAAATGTGAGCAAGTTCCCCAAAGTGTGCTTTCTCTGGGACAGCCTCCCCCACTCCAGCTCTTTCCTTCAACTGACCCTCTGAGTCTCTTTTTTTCTATAAGATCTGTCATTTACAATAAAAGTCAGTCAGCTTTTCCATTTCTGTGATAGCTTAGAATTCCTAAATACAAATGGGAACACAGTCCATGTGCTCATCTGATAAGCGTGGATGTCCTTGTCCAGGAGAAGGGCATGTCTACCTGGTGGGATGCGGTGGGCCCAGAACAAGGAGCGAAAGTGGCTGCCGGCTGGGCTTCCACCCTAACTCAGCACAGTGGGCATCGCAGCAGACACGTCCGGTCACCCTGAGGCCCCGCGGCTGAGCGTGGGCTTGGTGGGAGCCCAAAGGAGAAGCTGTCCTGTGACAGCGCCCACCCAGACATGCCCTGAGGGGGGCGTCCGGCCGGGAACACAGACGTGGAGCCACCGCGGCCGGGCCCTCATGGGTAAGTGCTGTGGGGGTGTGATGGCTGGGAGCACAGGGCCTGGGGTCCCCACTCACGCTGTGTCTCTGCAGGACCCCATCTCCTGGGGCCTCGGTTTGGTCCTCTGGAAAATGATGCTAGCGATTGGGCAGTTGTGAAAAGTAATAAATTAACCTGTGTGCATTTCTCAGCACCCCATGCAGAGCAGAGGAGCGTAAACACCCAAAGGGCTGCTGTTGTCATCACGGCCGCCTCATCAGGTCATCACAGCCCGACGCCCTGAAACACCTGGACCACCCCTCACCTGCCCCGCCCAGGTTGCACCTTCACCAGCGGCATCTTGTGCCATGGCTTCTGGCGGCCCATCTCCAGGGCACAGCCATGCTCTCAGAGCCCTTCTCCGCACGGCGCTCATGACTCGCTGGACACTGAGTGTCTGGGACCTCGGGAGACGGGCGCACGTGAACCAGCGGCTCTGCGTCCAGCCCGGCCTCGGGGCTGGCCTCCCCTGGTCGGAAGGCCTGGGGCAGCCCAGCCGCACCGCGGGGAGCACCTCACCTGTGACATGCAGCTTTTCGTCCGTGACCTCGGCCTTCAGGTAGATGCGGCCCCGCTTCTCCGTGTGGTCCATCCCACAGAGGCTGGGCACGTTGATCACGCACTGCTTGTGCACGTTCATGTCGCAGGCTGCGAGTCAAGAAGGCAAAGGGTGAGCGGGTGGGTGGTCTGGCACCAGCCCCCACCCGTGTTTTGGTTGTGTGAACAGAAGTGGAAGTCAGCCGCCCTCTAACTCGATACTCTGCTGTTGGGCGTTGCTGACATAAAGCTCTGCTAGCAGATGTCCCTCACAGCACAGGCTCCTGTGAGTGACACGTCCTAAAATACTCCATCCGTGTCTGTCCAGCCGTAACCGAAGCAGACCACCCCCGCCCGGCCTTCCGAACGCGCCTGCAGTGTTAACCGCAAACAAAATCCAGGCCGGTGAATGCGTACAAACAGGGACTAATTAGTACTTTATCTACACAGAGGCAAGCAATATACACATCTTAAACAGGATTCTGTCTGCCAAAGAATTTCTTATGCCTTCCTGAGAATTTGTGGGGCTGAGTATATGATATTCAGAAAATGCTCTTTTCCTCAGCGAACTCTTTATTTCCAAGGAGGCTTAAGTGCATTGCTTTTGTTTGTTGTTGCTTTTAAAAGACCCTGTGATTGATATTTTAAACCTATCTTCAAATATTTAAATATTATTCTGCGTAAAACAAATACACGCCTGGCTTGATAAGGCATTCCTCAGCAGCTGACATTACGTGGGCGAAATAGGGGGAGGACTAAAGAAGATCAGTCTTATTGCGGAGAACTAAAGACTCCCTGAAAAGAGTCCTGTGCACGGAGCACAAACATAAGACTGTGTAGGTGCTCCTGCTGCACTGGCCCTGTACCCCAGGCTTCCAGAAGGAGCGGGGGCCCCTGGAACCCTCAGGAATTCCCCAGGGGCACCGCAAGGCTCTTCTGACACTTCAAGGTGGAGCCTTCTTACTACTCTCATCTTGAGTGTTTAACTCCTCGGTCCATGGGACTCTCCAAGCAAGAACACTAGAGTGGGTTGCCATTTCCTCCTCCAGGGGATCTTCCCGACCCAGGAATTGAACCCTCAGCTCTTGCATCTTCTGCACTGGCAGGTGGGTTCTTTACCAGCTGAGCCACCAGGGAAGCCCATTTAACTTTAACACGATGAACTGAATAGCAAGAAGCAGCGTGAAGCACAGGTCTCAGTCACACAGGGCTCTTGAGAAGCTGTGCTGTGACCTGCACTGACCACCTCACTTGGGCAGAACTTGAAGGAGAAAAGGCTGGCACCTCTGGAACAGCCGTGGGCCCGGGAGAGCGGTGGAGAAAGGACCTGTGTCAGCCGCATCACTCGGAGCTGGTGCGTCCCAGGAAGTGCCCGCTCCTGCTCTGCCCGCTGCGAGGTGAGTCTGTAGAGGGTAGCTGACTCCCCACGAAGCGGGGATGCCCACAGCACCATCACGCTACAGGGTGTAGGGGCACGGGGAGAGCGGTCTCTGCTGCGCAGGTCAGGGGAGGGGTCTGGTCCCCTACCACTGGCTCAGGCTCCTCCTGCTCCAGCTCGGAACACAGACAGCAGCCCAGAGCCCCTCAGACTCCGAGGAAAAGAGTTAAAGACACAACACAGCACACTGCCTCAGGTGGGAACACAGTCCATAACCAGAATCTGAAGCAGAATCCTAACATATAAACTAGGTGCATGTTATTTTATTAGCGTGTGTGTGTGCTAAGTCACTTTATTCGTGCCCGACTCTGTGACCCCAAGGATGCAGCCCTTCAGGCTCCTCCGTCCATGGGATCCTTCAGGCAAGAATGCTGGAGTGGACTGTTATTTCCTCCTCCAGGGGTCTTCCCGACCCAGGGACTGAACTCGCATCTTACTTACATCTCCTGCATGGGCAGGCAGATGGATTCTTTACCACTGAGCCACTGGGGAAGGCCTTTTATTAGAATATATTTGGCTAATAAATTCAAATCTATACCATTTATTTACTATTAGGACATTCCTGGGTAACCATTAACGCCCTCTGATCCTAACACAACTATGAACCGAGCTGCTGGGGATGCTCGCTGGAGACTCAGCTCAACTTCGAGGATGCATTCATTCCTGGCCTGCGTTAAAGCTGGCAGCACCCCCAATCCTGGTCCACCCAGAAGAAGGTACAGCCGGCACCCCTGTTTAAGGGCATGGGTCATGGTCCTGGCCGACACAGAAGAGGATGCGGCAGGAGACACGAGGCTTGTTCTGCCCGCTGAGTCAGTGGGCATCAGTCTCAAGGTCACCTTCAACTTGTTACGGTCGAGTGCCTAACACAGCCTCGTATTCACTTTTGCTCCAAGTTTTACAACGGTCAAAAGTGTATTTACAAACGCACTTAGAATCCGCACTAACCCTAAAAGCGGTGTCTTTGGAATCCGATAATCTCTGGAAGCACAGGAAACCACCAGCCCTGAGGATCACAGGGGTTTCTCGAGGCTATTAGGGTCCAGGGCTTGGGAAGGTGAAGCCTGCGTTCCGAGAAGCTACCCGTCTCCTCCATAAAGATCACACAGTCTGCCTTCTATGTACAGTTGACCCTGAGCAATGTGGGTCTGAACCGCATGCGTCCTCTTAGACACGGATCCCTTCCTGAGAATTACACTGTTGGCCCCTGTATCCGCGGAGGGTTACCACGGATCCCGAAGGAAGACGATGCAGGCGCATGTCTTTGCTCCGTGTGGGGACAGATGAGGCTGTGGGCCACAACAGCTGCGTTATCGAGTGACAACATGCTGACTGTACCCAAACTCTTCCTTATCTACTAGAGAAACAGGCTCGGTCATTACCTTCCCCAATTACCTTCTCCTGCCCTAAAAATAAAGTTTTATTGAAACAAGTAAATAGCCTGGGGAACCTCATTACATGAGATTAATCAAAACAAAGAGTTTCCATGAAAAAAGATGTCTTTTTCTCCTCCTGCAGTTGGTGCAAACACACACAGAACAAGAAGCGAGAAGGGGAGAGGGTGGGTGTCTTCTGGGATTTCATCTCTCACTGGCCTGGTAGGATCTGATCTGCCCATAATTAAGCAGGACGAGGGAACTTAAAGCAAGATCCTGTTCTTATTTTCACTATGGTTTTGGCTCCAAGGAGAGCCCACTGGATTTTTCCACAGTCCACCCACTAATTGGAGACACGGGCGGATAATGACTGTGGATGCTCAGCTCGTCTTGAAGCTGAACCAAATGTGGATTCTGGGGGTGGGTGTCTTCTTTCAACACGTGGCATTTGCTTGGGGATTTGACCAGCCTGCATTTAACAGTGATTGGAGATTTCTACCATGAAAAACTGGGGACAGCACCAACTGCATGAAATCAGGTGCTTTTTTGAGTTCATAATTAGGCAGGGAAGTCATGTAATAAACTAGAACCTCACCAGTGAAGAGATTCTATACTTTGGTAATTGAGTCCATATCGGAATGAAATCTACCGATTTTCTGAAAGGTTCCTGAGCATCATAGGGCCCCGCTGGCCCCAGGCATGCTGCAAGAACAGAAAACACTCACTGTCACATTTCATCCCCTGGTGGATGAGTCCGTACAGCAGAGACCCGCAGTGATCGCAGAAGGTGGGGCTGCCATAGGTGTGGATCTTGAACTTGTGCTTGCTCCTCGGGTCCTGCAGGGAGAAGCGGTATAAAGACTGTCAGTCATGAGAGGACCACGTCTAGGACTAAGCCAAGCTCCAGCCTGCCCCTCCCACCCCCATGGCAATGGTGGGGCCCGTCCTCTGATGTCCTACGGTGGTGGGGCTCCTGTTCCTGGCCGGCCACTGGACACCTGCACCTCCTCTCTTTCCAGGAGTGACCTGCACACGTCGGGCTTTCCACCAGAACCATGGCTTCTGGAGCCGTGAGCCACCATGGAGGTCAAGGTGCTCCAGGAGAGCAGAGCGGTTCAGACCACACGGTATGGTCAAGCATGTCCCCAGGGCCCAGCATGGGCGGAAGCAGAGCGGGCCCCAAGTCAGGGTGTGTTCGTGAGGCTGAGCCGAGTGACCGTGCACCCTGTCAGCAGAGTTTGGGCCACCTCCTTTTGCACAAGGTTTCCAGAAATTCATGTAAGACCAAACATGGACCCAAACCAGCACCATTTCCCAAGCACCATATGCATCCCTTGTGGTTCAGATGATAAAGAATCTGCCTACAGTGCAGGAGACCTGGGTTCAATCCCTGGAGAAGAGAATGGCAACTTACTCCAGTATTCTTGCCTGGAAAATCCCATGGACAGAGGAGCCTGGCGGGCTACAGTCCACGGGGTCACAAAGAGTCGGATAGGACTGAAGGACTGACAGATACACACACACACACACACACACACACACACACACACACACACACACACAGATGCTAGTGATCTTCAAAGTCTCGAGATTTGACCAACGGCCAAGACTTTAACACTGGTTCCCATCTGAGAGCTTTCAGAAATTCACTCAGGACGAGGCTCTGGCTCCTAACATTAAAAAAAATTTTTTTTTTAATATTCGCAACACATATTTTTTGAAGCAAGAACACCACTGATTTTATAAATAAAGTTTTACTGGAACACAGCTGTGCTAATTCCCTGACACCTTTTCTGTAGATACAGTGGCCGAGTTGAGTGACAGAACCCTAATGACCCACAAAGGCTGAAACACTACTTGGCCCTTACAGAACAAGTCGGCCAATCTCCGCTTCAGGACGGTGCTGTCTGAAGTGTGGTCCCTGCATGGCATCGTCATGACCTGAAACTTGTTAGAAATTAAATCACGGAGCCCCTCCCCGGACCAACTGAATTAAACTCCAGGAACGAGGCTTCACCATGCCCTGCAGACGAGCCTCAGGCAGGCAGGGAGGTGAAGGTAGGGAGCTGCTTTAGGAGGTTTCTCCACAAATACTGAGCGAGTGCCTAAGAGGTTCCAGGTGCACATACATGTCCATGGCTGAGGCAGTCACTAGTTTATTCAGAAATGTCTCTCGGGGTCAGAGAAATCAACGCCTTCCTTGGGCGGTTACTTTCCTGGCCAGTAGCAGCTGTGAACCTGGTCTGAAGGGGTGGCTTCTGCTCTTACCAGTTCTCCCAACACCCCAGGACGCGGGACAGAATATCACGGGCACAGGCTGGCGTCAGCGCTGATCCAAAGTTCCCAGGACGGACAGTACAGGCTGTGCCCACCACGTGGAGGGCAGCGTGGAGGCCAGGGGGAAGGACAGCCCGTTGTCCCCACAGAAGGACAGCGTCAACCTTCGGCAAGAGATAAATCCAGCCTGGCAGCTCCCACGCGGGCCCCAAGCCCGGGCGCACGGTGGCCCCAGGCGCTGTCCTGCCAGCCAGCCGTCACATCAATCTCTGTTGGCATGGCACACGGGGACTGGCTTCACTTTTCAGGAAGACCCAGGCTTCCTCCTCCAGGCTCTCACCTGGGAAGGTGTGGGAGGAGACCAGGAGTCCTCACACCCTAAAATCCACATGCAGCCAAGGACCGAGCCTACGATGACAGCGACAACGACACCAACACGGCCTCCTGCCTGCTGACCACCCCCGTGTGCGGGAGCTTTCTCACGGCTGACATCTCTCCTACAAGAGCCTTTACAGGGTTCTGGAGACCTGCGATCTGAATCCAGCCTTGATACAAGCTCAGCAGCCTTGGAAAAGTCATGGCGTTTATTTACAAAGCAGAAATAAGGCCAACGTCCTGTCCTAACCGGAGAGTGGGACTTAGGGAACAAATGAGAAAGGGCTTTGCAACTGAGAATACAAGAGAAGATGACTTCCAACCGTAACATGCTCATCAGTCATAAAAGAGACTTCCTAAAGCACAGCACTGAATTTGCCACTGGACCAGAACCAAGGCTGGCAATTAAGTATTAACATTGTCTCTAGGCTTCCTGGAAACCAAAGCAAGAGGAGAAAAGAGACAAACACAATAGGCTCTCCTGGGATGGCAAGGCCACCTGTATGCAGAAATCTGTCTTAGCAGCCTCTAAAGTCATTTCTCATCTCACGTGCTGTGAACCGCCAACACACGGGTGTGAGAGGAACCTGCAGGTCTTGAACAGAGCACACTTTCCGCCCGGTTCACTGGGGACGCCCCACTGTTACCCACACAGAAGTGATGGGAGGTCTGGCCACACTCGGCGCCACAGACACGCGGCTGGTACGCACCAAAGCTGCACTGCCACCAGGCTGGCGACATTTTTTTCATTTCGTGCAACACATGCAAATCTTACTTCTTATTTCTCCAGGCACTGGCAACCTCTCATTAAGTGCAGCGTGAAACCCACTGTCATATGTCACAAGCCTGACATTATATTATAATGAATTCGGGAAACGCTTCGTTCAGACGCTCTGTCATCTACACCTTTGGGGGAGAAGAAACATTTTTGACTAAATCAATTTTCATAGGCACTGACGAAGTCTAACCTAGAAGTCTAAATCTAGACCTCTTGGGAAAAAATAACACAGGAGAATTTCAAGTTCTATTGGAAGCATCTGCTAGCCTGCTTTTCCTATCTTAGTTTTATAATGTAGCAACATCACTGGAAAATTTCTCAGCATTTCTACCAGGACTTTTCAAAGTCATCACTATCACTTTGTAGCAGGCTTCCAGGATGGAGACTCATCTAGCAACGTGCAATGTGAAACCTCTAGAGGAGTTAGGAGCCCTCCTTCCCCAGGAGGCAGGCAATCAATGGTGCTTTCTGATGAGGATGTTTATATTCGAAGGGACATCCCTTCAAAAGCCCTTTTAATTTGGTGAGTGAAATGATGGCAGGCTTTTGGCAGGAGGTCACCCTGGCGTGAACGCCCCACAGCTTTCTCAGAGGATGGAAGTGGCTGTCACTGAGGGCTGCAGTTCAGGGTGTAGGAGCTTCTGGAAAGGACTGTTGTTCAGTGAAGCCCTGGGTGGGCCTTGCTCAGCTGCTCAGAGCAGCGAGGCTCCTTCAAGCTGCTCCCTCTAAGCACCAGGAAGGTCCCTGCTCTCACCACCTGAGATGTTCTCATGAGTCACACTCATGAGCCAGGCTTGGGTCTAAATGTCACCTACACAAGCAACACCAAAAACTCTGCTCCAAGGGTGAGTCCGGCATTGTTTTTGTGATCTTAAACTTCTTGGGAAGCAGGTTTTTTGTTTTGTTTTGTTTTAAAAAAAAACCAAAAACTCTATGACTTAAAAAAATCCCTATTTAAAACTTTTTGTTAACCTGAGAGTACTATCAAAAGGAGATCATCAGATGAAGGTGATTTTACGTAACCAGGGTGAGTCTAACCATTACTTTGGACATCGTGTGTTGGGCAAGCAAGCCTCTGACAGCCCTTCTCAGGTTCCAGGACCAGCCTGCTCACAGGCCACCGGCACAGAGTAGGCGCACAATAAACAGTCTTTGAGGTGAAATGAAGAAATCGATAACTAATTAGGATGTGTGTGTGTGTGTATGTGTCTCAGTTGTGTCTGATTCTTTGCAACCCCACGGACTGTAGCCTGCCAGACTCCACTGTCCATGAAAATTTCCAGAAAGAATGCTGCAGTGGGCTGCCATTTCCTTCTCCAAGCTAATAAGGATATTCCGTATCTTTCTGATGAATAACATTTAGACTTTGTGGTTTGAGGGCTCCCCTGGAGGCTCAGACAGTAAAGAATCTGCCTGCAATGCGGGAGACCCAGGTTTGATCCCTGGGTTGGGAAGATCCCCTGGAGAAGGGAATGGTAACCCACTCCAGTATTCTTGCTGGAGAATCCCATGGTCAGAGGAGCCTGGAGGGCTACAGTCCATGGACACGGATTGTAGAGTTGGACGTGACGGAGTGACTAACACTTTCACTTTTGTGGTTTGAATACTTGCATATTTTAAGCATCTTATTTTAATGTCAGAATTTCAAGCTAAACCATTAAAGATTCTTTTGGAATTTGGAAGCTGTAATTAATAAATGTTTATATATGTCAGGTTTTCCTGAGACAATGGCAATGTACAGAGGCTATTACAAAGTAAGGAGATGCTGGTTGTATTATAGCTTTTAATTAAGATTTCCGTTTTGCTGGCGGCTGGAGGACCCCGTGCCGCGCAGTGATCCCGTGTGGATGCCTTCCCAGCAGGCTGCTGGACTGGAGATGCTGCAGACAAGCCCCTTCATCACCACACACAACAGCTGCGCCCAAACTCCTTCACCCTGGAGGCTCTCCCTTGGATGAGCTCATGAACCGGCAGAACCATTGCCAAATAAATTCAGCTGGGATCCGTGGCAATTTGGATGACATAGATTATGTATGAATTCACTTTTATAACTTAAATCTTCTAGACAGTGTTTAAAGGCTCCTCTCACTGTTACCACTGAAGCTAGTCTGTCTCCTCACTTCCCCAGAGGCAAGCTACTTGTGTATCTATCAAGAGGAGAGCCGTTTGACTGTCCTCTCTCTGAGGCTTATTTGTTACCCAGTTTTTACGTGAATGTCATTATGTTTTATGCTTCCCTTGGTGGCTTGCTCTTTTCCTCAGACGATACATCTTGGAGACCTGTCCATGTCATTACAGAGAGATCTAACTCATTTGATTTAAGTATTCCCTAATATACGTAAATTATGGCTTATTTAGCCTTGCTGCTAGAGATTTATATAGGATTTTTTTTTAAAGAGTCTGCTTCTTCACATTTAATGATGACAGCATCTTGCATAGCTGGGCAAAGAACCCGTAGAATCTTTCTGCCAGCCAAGCTGAGTTTGACAAAGTGGTCCAACTGTAGATGTAAATGTTATTCATCAGAATAAAATGGGGCTGCAAGCCTGTGCGCTCAGTCACTTTAGCCGCATCTGACTCTCTGTGACCCCATGGACTGTAGCCCCCCAGGCTCCTCTGTTCATGGGATTCTCTAGGCAAGACTACTGGAGTGGGCTGCCGTGCCCTCCTCCAGGGGCTCTTCCCAACCCAGGGATAGAACCCGCGGGTTCTTTACCACTAGGGCCAGCTGAGAAGCCCGGGGTTTCATTAAGATAAAAAATTAAGCATCACCAGAGATAGAAGATCCTTAGTTCTATTTTAGAGCAGGACACATTCAGCAAGGCTGGTGGGTCCCTCATCCTCCTACATGACAGAGCAAGCGATGGGGGCAAGAACACAACCCCCCACACATATTCCTGAACCTCTGGATCGATACTCTGTACTCGGGAGCTCATGGGTGTTTCTCCAAGGATATACCATTCGTTTTCCTTTCCTAAAGTCAACCTGACACCCTAAGGAAAAAAATCGACTTACATTTATCTGTCTTACAACCCACGTCTCCCGTGTCTCTGGCACTGGTTGGTGGATTCTCTACCACTCGCCACCTGGGAAGCCTCCCTCCAATGATGGTGTCCTTTCAAAACTGCAGGAACAGGATCAAAATCCAGGCACGGGCACTGGTACGATGCTGCTGTATGGATTTCACCAGAGCTTACACGGACTCACTCGTGAGTGTGTGTGTAGTTCTGTGATCACATTCACGGTCATGACATCAAAGGACTCTAGCCCCACAAAGAAGCCCCTGCACCATCCGCCCCCAGAGCCAACTCTCCCCCACCCTAACCGCTGGCAAGCACCCATCTATTCTCTATGAGATAAACTTTTACAGCAATTTTGAAAGCACCAAATAATATTTGTTCTAATGAAGGATTCGGTTAGCTCCAGCGCCTCAGTCTGAGAGGAAAACAGACTAGGAACCCAAGAAGCATCTTAATTATGTGAACCCTTGCCAGTTCTCAACGGCTGTCTCCTAAAAAAAATTCATGGCCAAGTTTAGAGGACTATCTGAGAACAAATCAGAGATACACGGACACACATTTGATTCCAGAGTCTTGCTTCATTTAGCAAAGACAGAAGTGGGCTGTTGTTCACACGAGGAGCCCCGGCCGACACTTGAGATGGGGTGGGACCGCTCCTACACGCAGGATGTGGTTGGGGTGGACAATGGGCAGGGAGGGGCACTGTGTGGATTTTTGTCAGAGACTCGAGAAAGCACAGCGTTACTTTCAGGAAGGCTGGGTTTCGGACCTCCTTCTCAGACTGGAAGATTCCCAAGCAGCTGGTGTTTGTTCAGCTGATTAAACACAGTAGAGGAGGCAGAAACTGCATTCCTGCCTCTTTCCTGTCCGCGGAGTCCAAAGGGGCAGGCAGGACGCGTCCTTCCTCCGCAGCCTCGGACTCCTCACTCATGCTGCTCGTTACTCCCAACAGTCACCTCCCAAGAGGCCACCCTCTCCAAGTTATATTCCATATTTACTTCCTGATGTCCGGCAATCTCTCTGCTTACAATCTTATTTTTTTTTCTTAATGTGCAGCTTATCATAAAATATTATTCAGTTCAGTTCAGTTCAGTCACTCAGTCATGTGTGACTCTTTGCGACCCCATGAATCGCGGCATGCCAGGCCTCCCTGTCCATCATCAACTCCCGGAGTTTACTCAAACTCATGTCCTTCGAGTCGGTGATGCCATCCAGCCATCTCATCCTCTGTTGTCCCCTTCTCCTCCTGCCCCCAGTCCCTCCCAGCATCAGGGTCTTTTCCAATGAGTCAACTCTTCGCATGAGGTGGCCAAAGTATTGGAGTTTCAGCTTCAGCATCAGTCCTTCCAATGAATACCCAGGATTGATCTCCTTTAGGAGGGACTGGTTGGATCTCCACCCATTAAAAATTTTCAATTGTTTATTTACATGCTCACGTATGTAAATAAAATCATTAATTAAAATAAAATTAGAAAATAGAAAGGAAAATTATATACTTGGGGTATGCTTCATTCAAAAAAGACAGTGTGTGGATTTGCGTGTTTTCTTAATAATCATATAAACAGACTGGTCTGTCTGTTTTGTCTTTTTACTTTTTTTAATCAGTTCCTATCAAACATTTTTCGATGTCATTAACTACAAAGCAGTATCACATTATACTGCATGGTATTTCATTATAAGGCTGTACCATTTTTTATTCAACCAATCCCCAATTCCTACACATTTAGGTTACTTCAGTTTCCCTGCTACAAACCACACTACCACAGGTGCCTGTGAACACACACGGTGCAAGGAACGACAGTGACACCGTCCATTTTTACTCTCTCTTGATTCCCTTTTCCACTACTGGAGTAACAGGCAGATACCCCTGAACTCCACTAGAGGGGAACAGCGTGGCATCAGGGAAGGGAGGTAGGAAGAGATCCCCATCATCACTGGGAGCAGATGAGAAGCCTGCCGATGCAGCTCCCACAAAGCCGCATTTCAGAGCTGGTGGGGCCCTCGTCTTTACCATCAGCTACTCCAGAGAAGTTAAATCAGGCTCAGATTTTATTCAGCCTCAACAACACGTGCAATTCGAACATTCCGTTCGTTCCCGAAGGCGATTTTTCTGTTATTCTTGATCAAGCCCACGGCATTCAACAGCCAAACTGATGCCATTTCAGAAAGAATCTAATTGGTGCTCAGAAGACAGCATGTTCTGTACACAGAGACATTTCTACAGGGAAGCACACCCCTCACCCTGGGAGACTTTCTCATGATGGACTAGGAGATAGAGATTTGTCCATCAGCCCAGGGCTGCCCAGGGGACCCACCTCAGTGTCCACTGAACTGACCACCAGCTATTTGCTGAGCACTTGAAATGTGATGACTTCTACTGAGGACCTGACTTTTTGTTTATTTTAATCCATTTAGATTTAAAAAGCCACAGGGGGCCAGGAATCAGAGAACACCTTCTGAGAGACACTGAGTTCAAGCACATGCTCCTTTCTCCTTGTTGTCCAATCACTCGGTCGTGTCTGACTCTTTGTGACCCCATGGACTGCAGCATGCCAGGCTTCCCTGTCCTCCACTACCTCCCAGAGTCTGCCCACAGACTCTGTCCATTGAGTCGGTGATGCCATCCAACCATCTCGTCCTCTGTCACCACCTTTTCCTTCTGCCTTCAGTCTTTCCCAGCATCAGGGCCTTTTCCAATGAGTGAGCTTTTTGCATCAGGTGGTCAAGGTATTGGAACATCAGCTTCAGTCCTTCCAATGAACATCCTTTCTCCTGCTCCTCCTCCAAAGCATCACAAGAGCAGAGTCACCAGGAGGGGCTTTCGGACCTTCCGAGGGCAGCTGGACAAGCTGGCTTGTGACTCAGGGGCTGGACACCGCCCTTGGACACTCGCCCCGCACCACTGCCCGATGCCAGGCTTTCTGCCCTACATCAGGTCTCGGGGCTTTGATCCACACCCACTCAGTATTCATGCTGCTGATACACTGACCAACTGAGCAACAACAACAAGCTGATGTATTGTCATGACTGTTGTTAAGTGTATTTTTAGAGAACTTTTTCTTGATGTGGACTCTGAACTTAGTGTCAAATCTTTGCCAAGTTTTAATTCAGGGAACCCACCTGAGGACCAGCAATTTAAAGACACACCTGAACCACAAAGTCATTACCAAGAAAATGCCAGCTCATGGGCCTCAAGCACTCAGGTATCTCTTGAGTTGGCTCTGTTAGTCCTGAAGACTGCAGTCCCAAGATTTCATTGACTGGACAGTTCAATTCATCTAAAATTTCAGGGAAGAAGGAGCCACCTTTCTTGAACAGCAAGATTGGCCTGAGTTTTCTCTATGGAACTTCCAGTTCCTCTGTAGATGGGTTCATCAGGTTAACCAGGGTTAACATCTGTTAGCAGCAGAGGCATGAGCTGGAACTTAGTCACTGAAAGAGCGAAATCCATGTTGATGACCAGTGAAGACTTAGTCCACCCCGGCCACGTCACCAGAGGACAACTTCATCACAGAACCTCAGAGCTGAGTTCTTTCAGATGCTTCTTGATCAAACAGATTCCAAGCCTCAAGGCTCTTTGGTCAGCTGCCATGTGGATCCAGTTCCCCATATGAAACAGGCCCAGCATAATTAAGAGAGAGGCTGGACCCAAGCCAGGCCCTTGAGGTGCAGTAACTGCAGGTGCCCTTCGTGGACACGGCTGACACGCAGGCCCGTCACCATGGCAATGGCTGCTCCGGCTCCTGGGACTTGCTGGGCTCCTGTGAACTGGAACCAGAACGCCCTCTCCGTTAGAGACCAGAGTCCTCTTTCTTTTCCCCCAAAAACAGCTCTCTGGGTTTCGCTGGAGTGACCCCTGGAGAGCTGACGGAATCACCTGTCAGCCTCTCTTGCAGCTACAGGGGCCGCCGGGGGCAGAGCTCTGACTGCTCGATTGGAGACGCGGGTCCGCTGGTCACTCCCAGGCAGGCGGATGTCCCTGGACAGGCGCCGTGTCCCTGTGGCTGCTGCTTGGTCTCCTTCCTGCCTGGAGGATGGACGGCTACTTCCGGCCTGGAGGACGGACTGCTCCCTCACAACCAGACGCCATGCAATTCCCTCCGAAGGCAGAGCGCACTGGACACTCTTACAAGAGAGCGGGGTGTTTCATCACCTCAGGAAGCCAGGCCGCAGTGAAGAGGGGCCGTCCGGAGGATGGCCGAGCGGCTCTCCAGCTTCTCCCCGTTTCTCCACGTTTTCGGGAGTCAGGGACAAGCAGGACGGGTGGTGTCTTGTCTCTCCTGCTGCCGTCCCGGGACGGGGTGACTTGGCGCTCCCCGAAGGCTGGGAGACACGTGTTCACGAGTCTGTGTTCTCAGCAACCACTGCGGCCACCGAAGGGAACGTGTGACAGTCTGCCTGACTTGAAAATTTTTTTAATTACAAAAAAAAAAAAAAAAAAAGGCTGCTTTCTTCAATATTTTGGGCTGTCTGTAAGGAACAACTACCCACATCTGCATGTAGCCGCCTCCCTCATGTTATCACCTCAGAATGGGTTAGGAAAGGGTTAAGAAAAATCCTCATCTCCTGGGCGTCCTACAGGCAGCTTCACTCCCGAGTTCCCTCCTTCCCTTCTCAAGGTTTCAGAGGGACTCTGAACATGTCTGAGAACCTCTGCCCGGTGAGGTTTTGCCGGGAGAGGCCGAGCAGGGGCGAGGAGGGCTGGGCGCTGCCCACGTCCGAGGCTGGAGGCCCTGGCTGGCCTGCCGGCCCCAGAGGGCTCTCAGTTCACAGATGAAGATAATGATACTCATTTGAGGGCTGTGTCACGCCCTGTGTTGCATATACAAATCAGCCTTAATGGGCATTTAAAAAAATTTCCCACGGGGAAAATAGGCCATGCGAAAGTGCCAGGCATTCAACTGTCACTTCCTCCCAGGGAAAGAGGGAAAGGGAAAACCGAGCGGCCTGCTAGCGGCCGCCAGCGCCGCCCTCAGCTAGGATCACTGACGCTTCTCCCACACAACTGGCGTCCTCAGAGCTGCGGCCCGGGGAGGGGTGACGCCCGCGGGGTCGAGGACCGGTGGGTTGGGAAGCGGCAGTGAGGGAGGGAGCGCCGCCTGTTTCTTTGCATCACCCTGTTCTGGCGTCCACAGTGCAGCCTTCGTCAGAGGCGCCCGGCTGCAGCCACCTTGGTGAGAAGCACCACGTCAGCCATTCTGCAAAGCCACTCTCCCCACCCTCCGTCCTCCGACCGACTCAGAATACATGTCCTGGAAAACTGCCGAGACTGGAGGGCTTTTTAAACTCATAAACCCTTCGTTTCTCAGTTCCCAAGGGAAGGGTGTGTGATACTGGGGGCTAATTAAGTTCAACGGGATCAGCTTCACTCATATGGCATCCCTTCCTTGCCCATTTCTGAGGGAGAGTCTAGAAATAAGAGAGAATTAAGATGATGGACAGATGGACGGATGGACAGAAGGGGTGCAGGGAAGAGGCAGGACATGTTCACACCTGCAGTATGGGGGTCTGGTCTCTCCAGCTGTGACCTCTCTTGAGCTTTTCGGTGGGGACGCCGTCACTAGCTCAAGCCCATGTCCTTGAGGAAAGCGGACACTCAGTACAGAAAGTGAGCTCCGCTGGTGGCTCAGATGGTGAAGAAGCCACCTGCCAATGCAGGAGACCCAGGTTCGATCCTTGGGTCAGGAAGATCCTCCAGAGAAGGGAATGGCTACCCACTCCAGTATTCTTGCCTGGAGAAATCCATGGACAGAGGAGCCTGGCTACAGTCCAGAGGGTTGCAAGACTGAGTGACTAACACCTCCGCTTCACTTTTTGGAAGTTGGAGGCAGATGGCCTGTGCTGGCAGCTCCAGGCCAGTCCACACATAAGTTAACCAAACAAAGGCAACAGGCGCCTTAGGGACAAACCTTGGCCTGTCCCCCGGTTCACCATCAAATCTGCTGTTCTGATCCCCGTGGTCCTGTAATCCCCCACCCGGGGACATTGGCAACGCTGGTGTAAGCCAGATAATGACATGAGGTTTCTGGTGACAGATGGACTGAGCCCTTCTGAAGAACAAAGACGAGCCTCGAAGCCAGCCGAGGAGCCAGGAGAGGAACAGACCCGAGGACCAGATGCGCACAGGAAGAGGCAAGCCCACGCCAGGCAGGCTGAGAGGGCGCAGGCTGTCCCAGGCCGCCCCCTGCCCCATCAGGCCCTGAGATGAGACAGCGCCTGGACACCTGTGCCTTTGATCTTGGGCTCCTCGTATATTTCATCAGGAAGAGGCTGAGGAGAACACGGTATAATGCATTTTGTGCCACTTTTCCAGAGGCTGTGGTTTATAAATGTTCTGTGTTAATCAGAATGATAAATGAGGGAACTTAATTCAAAAAATGTTTTATATCATAAGCTGTTCAGGCCTGTGTCCCTGTCTCACTTGAGCCCCCAGCCAGCTGCAGGGAGGCTGGAATTCCTGCTCCTGGCCTGAGGCTGACTGTGGTCCTCCCTTCAAAGCCCCTGGTCACTTCCTTAGGCCCCAAGAGACCCTTTACAACCCCCCAACCCCTGCCCCACTCCTGCCTAAACTACCAGCCACTTGGCCCTTCTTCTCCAGATCGATCTCTCTGGAATATAAGCTTATATCAGTCGCTGTTGCTGTTGTTCACTCGCTAAGTCACATCCGACTCTTTGTGATCCCGTGGACTGCAGCACGCCAGGCTTCCCTGTCCCTCACTGTCTCCCAGAGCTTGCTCAAATTCATGTCCATTGAGTCAATGATGCCATCCAACCATCTCATCCTCTGCTGTCCCCTTCTCTTGCCTTTAATCTTCCCCAGCATCAGGGTTTTACCACAGTTGCAACTAATTAGTTAATTAACTATGTGACGATGGCTAAGAGCAAACGTGTCTCATTACAGTGCATCCTCCAGCCAGTGGTTTCCATCAACGTGGGGACGGGCTTTGGCGGCTGGGGACAGAGGTGCTGTGCCCGCGGCTCCCGGCCCAGCCTGGGTGTGCGTCATGGAGGTGGATGGAAGCAGCCACTGTGCCTTATTCACAGGCGGCTCTCCACTTAAGAACGGGCTGTTTGAAAAATCCTATGCAAGGATGTTGTTCTAAAGCAGGATGTTTATGCCCTGGAAACGGCTCCACACGTGGCTCATTTCCCAAAGCAGACCTTCTGACCCCAGTGCTACCTTGAGAGCCCTACGGACCATAATCCCATGATTACACAAACCAGACAATGCCCGTCATCACCTGAACACCAGCTGCTTCTCTCCTTGGTCACAGAATCCCCGTTTTAGCTGGGCACACTGAGATCCATACTGAAGGAAAACGTTTCTCCAGCGTTTAAGTGTGGTCACGAGATAAATGAGATACAAGCAAAGCGTTACATGGACTTCCTGAAAATCGGCTTAAGGAGAGGTGCCCTTTTTGCCCTTTGGGTGGCATGAAACACCAACCTGAGGGCTGGAGCTTGAGCAGCCATTCTGGGGTAGAGGGGACTATGCATGGAAGCCATGGACTTGGACGGTATAGCAGAGAAACCTTGTTCCTGAAATCCTTGTTCTATAGAAATGCTCCATAAACCCTGCCTACTCCCTCTGTATTCTGTTCATGTGGAAAGGAAACAAATGCTCTTATTTAATCTGCTGTTATTTGAGATTTTCTATTATATACAGCTGCATGCAATTCTTAATGGTACACCCATGAATAACAATATCTTTATGCGAAGATGGGACATCTGCTATACGTCTACCCCTAAAGCCTCTCTGCCAATAATGGCAAAAAAAAACCATGCACATACCTCCAAAAAAGCCAGAAAAGAAAAAGCACAGTAAAAGGAATCGACATTGTAGGGTACTCCATATTTGACAAACATGGTGTTTCTTAGCCTCTACAATGATAGCTCAGTTGGCAAAGAATCTGCCTGCAATTCAGGAGACCCCAGTTCAATCCTGGGTTGGGAAGATCAGGTGGAGAAGGGATAGGCTACCCACTCCAGTATTCTTGGACTTCCCTAGTGGCTCAGCTGGTAAAGAATCTCCTGCATCGCAGGAGACCTGGGTTCAATCTCTGGGTTGGGAAGATCCCCTGGAGGATGGCATGACAGCCCACTCCAGTATTCTGGTTGCAAAGAGTCAGACACGACTGAGCACCTTTCACTTTCACAATGTTGCACAAGGTAACAATGAATTACTGCTTCCTTTTTACAGATGAGGAAACTGAGGTTCAAGTAGCTTAAGACTGTGCCAAACCAGCTCTTAAATAGCCAAGTAAGAGTTAGTATGTGGCATGAGATAGACATAGATATGTTAACAAGTAAGACATGGTAACATTTTTAAGATCCTGCCAACAAATTTAGTACATTGCAATTATATGAGAAGCTGGAATAAAAAAAAGGTGCTGGTAAGGAATCTGCTTGCAATGCGGGAGACCTGGATTCAGTCCCTGGGTTGGGAAGATCCCCTGGAGAAGGAAAAGCCAGTATTCTGGCTTGGAGAATTCCATGGACTGTATAATCCATGGGGTTGCAAAGAGTCAGACACAACTGAGCGAGTTTCACTTCACACTGACCTAATTAAATGAGATAATACAGGGGGGAAGGTGCCTACGAAGAAGTAAATACTCGTAAGACACCAGTTCCCATTTGGATTTCTTAAAAGCTCTTCCTGAAATACACACATACATACCACCACCACCATCCCAATTTCTAAGATATATCTTCGATATCTTAGAAATATCTAAAATGTATCTTATCAGATTATTTTGTTTGGAAGGTAACATACATGGAAGCCTGCAATCAATTAATTTAAAGAGTCATACTTAAATAATGAAGTGGCTAGGTTTGTGTTCTAGGTTGAATATAGCAACCCGATGACATTCTGCCCAGATCCTCAGGATGAGACCTGCTTTGGAAACAGGGTGTTTGCAGATGTCATTAGTTAAGGTGAGGTCACCCTGGGTTAGGGTAGGACCTACATCCAATGACTGGTGTCCTTATAAGAAGAGGAGAGGCATGCAGGCACACACAGTCAGGATGCAGCCACACGAGGATGGAGGCAAGGGGCAGGGGTGCAGCTGCACACCAAGGACAGCCTGAGTCCTTGAAACCAGACGGACGAGGGAGAGCCTTCGCAGGGAGCACGGCTCTGCCACCTTCGACGTGGACTTCCAACCTCAGGACCGTGAGAGCACACCCATGTTGTTTTAAGCTACCAGTTTGTGGTAATGCGCCACAGCATCCCCAGGAAATGAGGAGTCTGCAAACAGATTTAGAGCATCGGGGAGCACTGACTAACGAGAGGATGATGCTGAGGTCCACATCTGTGCATCTGAAAAACAGCCCTCTCCTCTCTCTCTCTCCTCCTCCCTCCCCCCCTCTCTGCCCCCTCTCTCCCCCTCCCTCCCCCTCTCTCTCCCCTCCTTCTCTCTCTCTCTCTCCCCTCTCTCTCCCCTCTCTCCCCCTCCCTCCCTCTCTCTCCCCCTCCCTTCCTCTCTCTCCCCCTCCATCCCTTTCTCTCTCTCTCCCCTTCCCCCCTCCCCCTCTCTCCCCTTCCCCCCTCCCCCTCTCTCCCCCTCCCCCCTCCCCCTCTCTCTCCCTCCCCAGCTCCCCTCTCTCTTCCTCCCTCCCTCTCTTCCCTTCCTTCTCTCTCTCTCTCCCTATCCCTCCCTCTCCCCCCTCTCTCTCCCCCCCTTCACCCTCCCTCCCTCTCTACCCCCTCTCTTTCCCCCTCCTTCTCTCCCCACTCCATCTCTCTCTCTCTCCTGTAGACTGCTATGCAGCTGACCTCTAGTTCTGCCCCTGACCACTGGACTTAACCCTTGAGACTGTACCAGATTCCAGGACACTGGCTGAGAACTCCAGGAACCAAGGCTGAATTTCATCTGTTACTGAGGTGAGAAAATGCATACATCAAATATACCAACAAACAGCCACTAATTAGATTTTGGGACAAGATTTGATTTTATCCTGGAACTATAAGCAATCCTTGTACACAATTGAAACTTATGTATATTTGCCTAATTCTAAACTTCACGTTCTATTCTTCTGAAATTAACATAATCAAGTTTAGGATACTTATGTTCAAAATACCAAATGAATAAACATGACTTCATACATCCTCTATAGTTTTACAAGCCTGTGATGAAGAAACGCAATTATGATAATTTAAAGACAGAAACAATAATTTTCTGCAACTGTTTGCAAGAAAAAAAGGTTTTCTTCCCCTGGAAAAATTCACAATACCACAAATGAGACACTTATCTCTTGAGCTTCCATATAACTTAGTCTCCAAAAAAACCCTAACAGAATCAGTGAAATAGTCTCAACTGCACATATGAGTTTCAAATTTATATAACACTTTTATGAAAAATTCACAAATCTCAAAATGTTCTCAAAGTAAATCGGTTACCCCACTAACTCAGCATTCCCTTCAGTAACTCAGTACCTACCCTAACAGGCTATAAAAGGATTCAGAATTCTATATGTGTTATATTTACTATATTGATATAATCAATTTCAGATTTCTCCAACCACCAAAATGCTTCCTAAAACTCCATTACACGGAACTAAAGGTCAATCACTCTGTTCTCGTATCTCTTTGGTGTTTAAAACATTTGCTATTTATTCATCCATTTTCTATTCACATGGAGACACGTGCTTAAAACAAAATAAGTACTGTACTCTTTCAACTCCACAAAGGAAAGATAAACAACCAGAGTATAGCATGAGCTGAGGCTCTGAACAGACGTTTCTTGGGGAGTCATATAATGACCAGTGAACACATGAAAATGGTCAAAACCATCAGCCAACCGGGATCTAATGCCTGATGATCTGAGGTGGAGCTGATGTGATGATAATAGAAATAAAGTGCACAGTAAATGTAATGCACTTGAATCATCAAAAAACCACCCCCTGCAACCCCATCCATGGGAAAAATTGCCTTCCGCAAAACTGTCCCTGGTGCCAAAAAGATTGGGGACTGCTGTTCTTAGGAATACAACTCTTAGAAATTCAAAGTCTGTTTATAAAAGTGTTTTTTAAATGCTTCTTTAAAACTAACTGCATTATAAAGTAAGAAAATGAAGAAAAAGAATTTCCAAGAATCCCAACTACTACCTCTCAATCACTGCATCACTCTAGTATATTTCTTTTTTGATAGTTTAAAACATGTCTCTCTTTAAGTTATACATATGTTAAAATCTTACTTTTCATTTAATATTAGATGAATTTAGGCATGTTACAGTGACTTTAGAATAAATTTCAAGTGAATGCATACATGAATTATAATTTGTGTCATTATGCCTTTATTGTTGGTAGTTAACACAGGTGGACATATTCATCCATATAAAACCCTGTATTTCTGTTCTTAGATTTCTAGAAGTAGTAAAGCCACAAGATTTTCAGAGTTCTTGATATATATCACCCTGTGCTAGCTAAGAGTTTATGATGCAACCTGAGACATGGAGAAATACTGCTGATACACTGTCTACCAGCAACTGATAACTGCCTTTTTAAAAGGGCTTTTGCTAATTAAATGTGCGAGTAATGATAATTCCTGTTTTTAACTTTACTATCTTTGTCAGAACATTTTCTATTTGTTTGTTAACTATATTCCCTCTATTGTGGGTTTTCTTTTTTAATTTTTTTGCCAATTTGTCTCCTGGAGTCCTTAAATTTGTATGAGGTCTTCACTAGCCTTCTTCAATTCTGTCATCTCCTGGTTCTTCCTTGGTTTGGCTGTATTATATTTAACCTTTCCATCTCTCTTAAGTTTATTTTCATGCATGGTATACAATGAGTGTCTAAATTCACTTTTCTCCCAAATTACTAATGAGTTTATTCCAAATGATTTATTGAGCAATCTTTCACTTATCGTTGATACATAGCAGATTAAACAATAACAGTTAAATTCAGCATCTTTGTTTTTTTCAACCTAGGCCAATGCATGCTTGGAAAAATCTGGGTGGCATAGAAAGAAGAGATCAGAACCTCATTACTATTAACTTATCTCACAAACTGATGACTGCACTCATGCATTGATGTGTACACGTATGCACACATATATCTTTATACACGAATGCATATACATCTACTAAAGAGAAGGAAGTATTTTGAGAACAAATAAGCTGGACAACAGTGCTGGCGCTGGAACACCAGGCTCGGTCTGGGTCTGATCAATACAATTAAAGCAAATTGGTGGTGAGATGGAGAAACACACAGCCCTCTGATTCCAGCACCGTCACCTCGTTCATCCGTATCTGTTATCCATCTGCCTTAGATACTTGGCCTGACGCCCTAAACTTTCCTTGATCCTCTTGTGCCGTCATGTCTCTTCTTCACTACAGGAGAAGCTAGAGCTGTGACACTCACTCACTGGCTGACCGAATGTTGGTTGGGTGCTTACGATGTGCCAGGAACGGTGATAAATGCTGCAGGGACAAGCCCACCAAGAACCCCGGTCTCACCACACTCTCGTGTGGATGGGGACCCCTGCCCCCGCCCCCATGCCCTGAAACAAGATGGTGTCACAGAGAGTGGCGTGGCGCATTGAGGCGGACCTGGAGACCGCGGGCAGCAGCTGGATGTCCCTGGACCTCAGCGGGGAGGGGAGGTGGCCCAGAGAAGGAAGCCTTGCCGGCCACCTCCACTGCACAAGGCCGCTGCCCTCTCTGGGGCCCTGCCACGGGCAGCACGGCTCCCGGGGCATCTCTGTGCAGCTGCTTCATCCTCTGGGGCAGGTGTCCACACACGGGCACCACGACCTCAGCCTCCACCCAGGACCCAGAGGGCACATGGAGGAGTCAGTCCTGACAAGATGCGCGGGAGTCTCCTCTTAAAACGCATTCGAACGGCACTGCCGTTCCCATCTGTGAAAACCCACATTTACTGCAGTGGCCTCTGGGGACTTGTTGGTCAGCTGAGAACCGTCCCTGGTGATGGAGAGAACTCAGCGTACTTGCAGGTCGGGGCTCTCACACTTCAGCCCCAGAGGCAGCGGGGGCAGGCCAGCGGAGGCCACGCCCACTGCGGACCCTGCGGCGGGTCTGGGGTGACATCCGGGGGCTCCTGGAGCCTCCTCTGCCGGCTCGACCTCAGGGTTAGAGCCACAACAAGCACACGGCAGCAACCACAAGCAGGTGGTAGGTGCCCGCTCAAACCCTGCATTAACTGACTGGATCCTACCAACAACCCGCGTGCCCTAGAAAGGGTGACCAGCCCATTTGTCTGGATTCTCCCAACAGATCAGGTGTCAAACGTAATCTGTCCAAGGACAAGAGAGCTCACGCTGAGGTTCAGGAGAGACTGAGTCCAGACTCTAGCGCGAGCTCTGCTGTAGGTTCCACACTGAGCCCCCGTGAGCTGCTCGAAACCCAGGGGGTGAGCACATCACCTCTATTTCACAGGAGAAGAGGGCCAAGGGTGGGGCATGTTCCCCCCTCAAGGCTAGTGAACAGGAAAACCGGCTCTCACGCTTTTTCAGAGACCAGTCTGAACCCTCACCTCCAGCACTGGGAACCGTAATCTGCTGTGGAATAAGGTCTCTGCAGGCATGTTTAAGGATCTCGCAGGGGCCCCTAAACCCAATGAGGGGTGTTCTCAGAAAGAAGAGGAGGCTCTGACAGGGCCTCAGGGGAGAAGGAGGTGTGAGGACAAAGGCAGAGACCAGAGTGATGCTCCACAGCACAGAAACTCCACAGCACAGGAGTTAAGAGCTGGGGGGAAGGAAGCCCCCCACCCCCCACAGCCCCTCCCCCCCCCCCCCGCGCCCCACCCCCCCATCCCCCGTGCCCTACCCCCGCTTCCCGGCCACTGCACAGCCTCTGCAGGGGGCCCGGCCCAGCTGACGCCTTGATTCTGGGCCTCCGGCCTCCAGAGCCTCCTTTCTAAGCCACGTGGTTGGCAGTGATGTTTTACAGCCATCCTAGGAAACCAGTGACCAGCTCACCTGGCAGATCTGCTTGATGCCAGGCCAGAATCAAGGGACAGGAAGATGTGGTGGGGGACTGGGGCCCAAACGTAGTGTTTTTTCCTTTCTGCCCACCCACAGCCTTCTGCTTTGAGCTCAACCCCTAACCAACCATAGAGGTTAGCAGCATGAAATGCCAGCACACTTAGAACATGTATCACCAGCTTCTTAGAATATTCTTACCTAACTCAAGCCTTTAGGCTGTGGGTCTTAATTTGATGACGCATACCTCTGCAATCTCAGAGTTACAATAACTTATTTTGGAGGAAAGACTATAATAGCTCCAGGCTTTTTTTTTTTTTCCTTTCCCTGTTAAAAAGGCAAATCCATTAAAAAAAAAAAAAAAGAATGAAAAATACTCATCACCTAGAATCCTACTGCCTTAATAGAATTATTTCTCATTGAAAAAAACCACCTCTCAATTAAAATAATTTCCTCTGCTCCTAACCAGGCAAAGTGATTTTTTTGGGGGCGGGGGGCTCATTTAACTAAACATTAACCCAGGAGTTGTTTGATTTCCCTCAAGGATATGCAAGACCAGCACTATAATTCTTTAAGAATGTTTCCCTGAAGGAAACTAACCATTAACTGTGACTTCCTTCTGGGTGTCACCTCGAGGCTCACGGGAACACGTTCATTCTGCAGAGACTTAACACCTTGTCATCCACCCTCATCCCAAGCAACTTGCTGTGTTTAGGAATCCCCAAGACAGAAAAAGATCAGCTCAAGATTCGGTGTCTGGAGCCATTAAGAATAAAACAACGTCACTCATATGTGGAATCTACTTTTTAAAAATGATATAAATGAACTTATTTACAAAACAGAAATAGACTTACAGATTTCAAAAATAACCTTATGGTTACCAAACAGTAAAAGTGGTGGTGGTGAGGGGGCATAAATTACGAGCTTGGGGTGAACATACACAAACCACTGTATATAAAATGGATAATCAACAAGGACCTACTATACAGCACAGAGAACTGTATTCAATACTCTGCAATGACCTCTATGGGAAAAGAATCTGAACAAGAATATATATACATACACACACATATATATGGGCTTCCCAGTGGTGAAGAACACACCTGCCAATGCAGGAGACGCAGGTTTGATCCCAGGATCAGGAAGGTCCTTTGGAGAAGGAAATGGCAACCCACTCCAGTATTCTTGCCTGGAGAATCCCATGGACAGAGGAGCCTGGGGAGTTATAGTCCATGGGTCACAAAGAGTCAGACACGACTGAGCAACTTAACAACATATGTGTGTGTGTACACACACATATAAAATGGGAAAACCAGCCCTCACACTGTTTTCAAAGATCAGTCTGCATCCTCACCTCCAGTTTTATATATATATGACTGAATCCCTTCGCTATATACCTGAAACTAACACAACATTTTAAATCAAATATACTCCAATAAAATTTTAAAAATAATAAATGAAAAATAAGTAAAACAATGAGATAGGACAGGAAATTGTCAAATCATATAGCAATACTCACGAGGTATTTCCCCCCAGTTCTCTCATCTAACACGTAACTCATCCAGTAGTCCTACATCTGAGAATGTCAGCTGTCTTTGGGCGTCCTTCCTGACTATCACCATCTCCATCTCACAGAAGATGAAACAGACCCAGAAACACAGCTCAGCCAGAGACACAGGACGGGGCCAGGGCTCCGACATCACGCCGCCTGAGCCATCTAAAAGGGTGTGATCAGCGTGCGCCCAGAACGCACATAAGCGCTTAAAACCTCTGGCTGATTCATGCTGGTGTATGGCAGAAACCAACACAGGACTGTAAAGCAATATCCTCCAATTAGAAATAAATAAAGTGAAAAAAAGTCATAGAGCGAGTCCCTCTCACATATGGTTAATAGGGAAAAAAGTTGGAATAATATTTTGTGAAAAGAGAACGTCATGTGAGTGTCACAGTTCAGGGCCCATAAACCTCTCTGATTGGAGCCCCTGGGCTATGAGTCTCGTCTGCAGCCGCATCTGCCCCGGACCATAGAGTTTAGAGGACACGGCAGAGATGAACTTCCCACTTATTTCTAGGAACATGTGATAAGCTGAGAATTACAGAAAAAATCAACACCCCAAATTTCACCCGAGACGTACGTCCTCCTGCAAACCGTGTGAGTCCATCCATATGAAGTTCAAACACAGGCAAAGTTAAGCCAGCCCATGGGTGAGGAGCGCCGTCACCTTCCCGCGGGGGACAGAGAGTGGAGGGCTGGAGCAGGCGACATGGGCGGGCTCCACTGCCGAAAGCCACTGAGCTGCATGCATGTGAAACGCTTGGTTCTGAAGATCAGCAGGAGTGAAAGTTGCTCAGTTGTGTCCGACTTTTTGCGACCCCATGGACTATATAGTCCATGGAATTCTCCAGGCCAGAATACTGGAGTAGGAAGCATTTCCCTTCTCCTCCCTTCTCCAGCGGGTCTTCCCGAACCAGGAATTGACCCAAGGTCTCCTGCGTTGTGGGAGGATTCTTTACCAGCTGAGCCACCAGGCAAGCCCCGAAGATAAGCAGAAGCTTATATAAATTTATACAAGTGGGTGGCATTGCACATTTGGCCCTGCAGAAGCTGATGTGTTTGTTCTCAGACCTTTGAGGGGCCAAGAAGGCAGGGAGCCCTGGGGGTCCCCGCCCACACACTGTCCCATGGTCTCCGCAGACGACCAGGGTACGAAGGCCCACAGGGGAGACGGGAGGGTCAGCCCCTCCCCACCCCACCCTGCTGGCTCCCCGAGCACAGCAGAGCCCTGGGGTCCCAGCGCTCGGAGCGGATTGCAGGAACATGGCTGGGGTGCGCTGGCCGGCCGTCAGGAAACCTTCTGACTCCTCAAGGATGTGAGGCTGCTCTGTCGTCTATTAGGGAAATGGAAATTTTAGCTTTAATAACAGACCGGGGTTCCCCACAAGGAACTGACTTCATTCAGGGTCTAAGCTCAGAGTCATGCATGATGCTTGAACTGGTACAGTGGGCGCCTGGGGCCATGGCAGAGGGCGGGGACCACTGCTGTGGGGAGGGTGGGGGCTGGGGTCCACTTTGAACAACAGGGGGAGTGGGGACTCAGCCGAAGAGCAGGCGGGGGTCACGGATGGAAAACATCCAAGAAGGACCATCACACAGGAGGGAGTGGGGCTCCGGCTGAACCAACCTAAAAGGATGCTCGCTGAAGGCAGGCCAGGACATCAGGGGCGTGGTGGAGGATGGGATCTCCATCAGCTGTCGAGGATGATCAGACTCCGGCGAAGCTGACTCAGCCAGATTCAACAAAGGCCCTGATGATGGCGCCGAGGATGCAAAAGCAACCACCCCCAACCCTGGTCACCCTGGTCTCTGAGACGCTGACGGCCGGGTGTTCTGGGCCCAAGGGTCTTTCACTGTCTTTTAAACCCTCTGACTGCAGACTACCGAGATCACGAGCCACTGCTCTCTGCAGAGGAACAATTCCCAGGTTTGTGGGGGCAGAAATGAGAGCAGGATGACCCCTCCACCCTTCGTGACCACCTCCAAGCCCCGGAACCCAGCCCGGCCCCCCTGTCTGCCCCAATCCCCTCATTTGTACACGACAAGCTCAGCAATCAAATAAAATGAGATTTCGAGCCTGGTCAAGTTGTACATGGATATCAAATTTCCCTTGTCCTGTGGACAGCAGTAATGAAATTTCAGCATGAAAAAGGTCCTCAAGCACCGTGCAAAAATCAATAGGGAGCAAATTGCATGAGGAGTGAAGGGCCACAGGCTTTGGCACTTCAAAAGGCCTTTATTTCAAATGAGAGAGTGGCTCTGGATCACTCCAGCTCTCCCTTCATCTTAATGATATCTGTTAAGTAGGGGCTTAAGTCTTTCTCATGCTTGAAATTAACTTCATGAGGCTAGAATCCAAGCTGCTCTGCACCTTGTCAATCACCACAGACGGTGGTGTGTAACTGAAAAGGAATACTAGTTCATCCCCCGTGCAAACATCCTTTATCCAGGTACGGCAATGATACACGAGAGATTGGCATCCTAGTGGTAACATTGGGTTGTGAGTGATTTTCCATGTTGTGACATGGTCTTCCTAGCCATCTTTGGACAAAGGTCTGTCTAGACAAAGCTATGGTTTTTCCAGTAGTCACGTAGAGATGTGACAGTTGGACTATAAAGAAAGCTGAGCGCCAAAGAACCGATGCTTCTGAACTGTGGCGTTGGAGGACTCTTGAGAGTTCCTTGGACTACAAGGAGATCCAACCAGTCCATCCTAAAGGAAATCAGTCTGGAATATTCATTGGAAGGACTGACGCTGAAGCTGAAACTCCAATACTTTGGCCACCTGATTCGAAGGGCTGACTCATTGGAAAAGACCCTGATGCTGGGAGGGATTGGGGGCAAGAGAAGGGGATGACAGAGGATGAGATGGTTGGATGGCATCACCGACTCGACGGACATGAGTTTGAGCAAGCTCCAGGAGTTGGTGATGGACAGGGAGGCCTGGTGTGCTGCGGTTCATGGGGTCGCAAAGAGTCAGACACGACTGAGCAACTTTCACTTTCAGTTGCAACCCTATGCACTGTAGCCTGCCAGGCTCCTCGGTCCATAGGATTCTCCAGGCAAGAATATGGCAGTGGGATAGCCATTCCCTTCTCCCGGGGATCTTCCCAACCCAGGGATCGAACTCATATCTTCTGCATTGCAGGTAGACTCTTTACCATCTGAGCCACTAGGGAAGCCCCTACATTTTGCCAAATTCATCTCCAAAAAGGCCTTGTGAACTCACAGGCCACAGACAAGATGCAAGGTGTAGTTCATCTCCCTTATCGACCCAGGGCACTGTGATTTCATTAGTTTAATAAGGAGGGTCTTGTTTCACATGCTTTCCTACCCTCGAGTCCGTTTCTCTAGATGTTTATTTACAAGTGGTATTTCATCTCCTGAGAAGGTGGAATACTTCTGTGAGCGGGGTGTACGTGCTGGTGGGCGGCCACGGCCCTTTTAAGTGAAAAATACTACCTAGGAGGCTAATATTAGCAAAGCATAAAGTCAAAGAGGAGAGTTATGTTTTGTTATAAATGCTTACAAACATTTTTCTAATAACCCATCCCCTGAAGTTTGAGTTACTTTTTATTTATTCTTCACATTTGACATTGTTAGAATTTTCTGTAATGAACACCATTAAAAAAAAAAAAAGACACTTTTCAGACTGAGGGGAAAAAAGAAGGTTGTATTTAGATACTGCTTTTTTCTTTCTGTTCTAATAGATTGATGACCTAAGTGTCTCCAATTTCAGCAGAAGGGGAACAGATCAGGAGTTCTTGGGGGTATTAGAGATACAGTCTGAGATTCCAGGGTTGTTCTCTCTTTACTGGTTCAAAATGCCATATCTTCCACTTGTATAACGTCAGGGCATTTCAGAAGCATGGGCTCATCTGCCGACGGCAGAACTACGACGCCACCTGACAACTGGTGAGCTCACCCTGGAAGAAGGCGGGGCGTGTGCATGTGCTTTAACGACCTTCTCATTTCCCAGTTACACCACTGGCTCAACTCTTAAGCCACGTGTTTATCTATAAAATGTCTTGAGAGATTCATGGAAAAGTGCCTCTGCAGACAGGTTTTCCCCCAAACTCATAAAAACAACTGTGTACTTTTTAAAGCCAGCAGTCCTCAGAAGCTCTTCCAACATGGCAGGGAGGAAGTACCACACTTCAGGTCAGAATTTCGAGAAACTTGCTTCATGCTGGGTGTTTTCCGGAAGTCGTTATTCACATTTTTCAGAGTTACTCAAAGCACAATGCTTGTTCTGAAAACTCTAAATTCAACTGGAGCTTCATCTATCACACTAAGAGATATCAGGGGTTTAGCTGAGTCCAGGATTGCGGAAGGCTGGACCACAGGCTCTGACTTCCATCGGCTTGCATCCTCATCAGTGCTGAAGAGGTCGCTCCCCGCGGACACAGACGCCATGCCCCAGCACACGGAATGAACGGTCCCCACACCGTAACATGGAGAAGCGGCTACCCCAGCTTTCCACTCAGTCCAACAGCCTCTCCGAATCTCAAACAGACCTACCCCCCGACTCCCTGCATCAAACACAGCGACCTCCCTTTATCTGTCATATATACCAAGGTTCAGCGGAAGGGTTTATTTGTAGGAATGTGTGTCTGCTGCTAAACAACAATTCTAACCCCCCTGGCCTGGATCAATAGTCTATTTTCTGAGAGCAACAGTTTTCAAAGAATTCACTCAGGAAGGTTGTTCAATTAAAATGAAGTTGATTAAGCTGTGGGTTTTCTTCTCCTCAGTTAGATACATTGCTTCCAATCAATTTATTTGACTAACGGTTCCAAATTAGCTTTTTCTTCCATCAAAAAGAACGTTCCAAGCATGGGTGATCAGAGTTAAACTGATTGTGCAGTGTGAAACTTCACTCCTAATGTGGCATAATGATTTGTTAACAGGCAAATAATTAAATTTAAACATATCTCTGTGTGGGGTGTGTGTGTGTGTGTGTGTGTGTTCCGTCACTTCAGTTGCTTAGCTGCTTCAGTCGTATCTGACTCTTTGCTACCCCATGGACTGTAGCCCGCCAGGCTCCTCTGTGCATGAGATTCTCCAGGCAAGAATACTGGAGTGGGTTGGCTTGCTCTCCTCCAGGGGATCTTCCTGACCCAGGATCAAACTGGAGTCTTCTGTGTCTCCTGCATTGCAGCTAGATTCTTCACCACTGAGCCACCTGGTACGTCCTAAACATATCTACATATACTGACAAAAATTACTTTAGAAAAGGGGCATTCCCTGGTGGCCCCAGACTCTGTACAGTCACTGGCAGGGCCCAAGTTTTGACCCGTGGTCAAGAAAGTGCAGGGCTCCCCGGGAGGTGCAGTGGTAAAGAATCCATCTGCAATGCAGGAGACACAAGAGACACAGGTTCAGTCCCTGGGTCTGGAAGATCCCCTGGATCTTCCATTGGAGAGAGCATGGCAACCCACTCCAGTAGTCTTGCCTGGAGAATCCCATGGACAGAGGAACCTGGCGGGCTATGGTCCATGGGGTCGCAAAGAGTCAGACATGACTGAAATGACTGAGCATGCATGCATGAAAGGAACTGAGATCCTATAAACTGTGAGGTGTGGCCAAAAAAAGGAAAAGAAATATAGAAGAGCCCCCCAAATTTCCTGAAGCAGCTCCTCTCCTGTGTATCCCGCCATCCCACGTGGTCTGCCAGTAACATGAAAACAGAGAAATAAGTGCATGCGATGCTGCAATGTGACAGGGACTAGGGACAAGAGAATTCTACACATTAAAATTTCTCCAAAATTCCTCCACTGCATGGACTGTTTTTGACTGTGCTTTGGTTTTCACACTTCATGTGTCTACAGACTTTAATAAGGAAATTTAAGAAACACATGAGTGTGATTAGTGTGAGTGTGATTCACACTGGGACGTGTGAGCTATGCAGCAGACATATTAGCCCACCATCACAGTTTACAAACCATGTGCATGGTTCACCTCGCTTTATCTTCCCACAACCTCAGCGACAGGGCGTGAGTCCACGGGCAGCTCGACGGTCACCGTCTGAGATGGGGGTGGGGTACCCGGGAGAGCGGCTCCCCTCCCCCGTCAGGACTGGAGGTTGAAACTAGGACCAGGGATCCCGGCTTCCAGCCCAGAATCCATCCCATTGGATTCAGTGGGATGTCAATCGTGACGAAAATTCAATTGCCACCAATCTGGTGGGAAAGTTTATCAGCTAAGTCCTCAGCTCCAACCAAGTGGCTCTATTAAGACATGCGTATCATTTTATTAACAAAAGGAAATGTGCCACAACTAGAAAAGGATGGCGGGGGAGCCTGAAAGAAGAACTGAACCGTCTTTCTCAACCAGGTGTTTCGGCAATGTCACAATCTCGCTCTCCTTCCTAAGACACTAAGGAAGTCAGGGTCAGAAAGATCCCCGGAGTAGAAAATGGCAACCGACTCCAGTGTTCTTGCCTGGAGAAGTCCATGGACAGAGGAGCCTTCAGTCACAGAGAGTCAGACACGACTGAGTGACTCAACAACAACAAAGGCAACAACAAGGCCGCCTGTGTGAGGGCATTCCTAAAACCAACCTCCTTTAATCACGAGCAACACATTCTCCCCGTGCACACGTCATAACCCACAGCCCGACGCCCGTCCCGGAGCTCCTCCTGGTATGTCCACACCCTGAACCTCTCTCACTGTGTCCACAGCTAGACCAATAGTCAGAACCCCGGGGCTTCTTCCCGGCAGCCACCCTCCCCCAAAAGCAGTATTGACGAGTTTTGCCTTTTATTCAACTTTACATATTGAGCTGGCCAAAAAATTCGTTCTGGTTTTTCATAAGCTATTATGGAAAATCCCAAACAAACTCTTAGGCCAACGCAACATGTGAAAGTGAAAGTGTTAGTCGCTCTTTGGGACCCCATGGACTGTAGCCCGCCAGGCTCCTCTGTCCATGGGCTTCTCCAGGCAAGAAGACTGGAGTGGGTTGCCATGCTCTCATCCAGGGGATCTTCCCGACCCAGGGATCGAACCCAGGTCTCCAGCACTCCAGGCAGCTTCTTTACCATCTGAGTCACCAGGGAAACTCAACACATATGGAGTCATAAAATCGCATTTCTGTCACATGTAACAGGTTTTTCACACAACATTACACACGGCTGCGCCACAGGGCAACACACAGGGCACGGGGACACTGCCTGGGAGGAGCAGCTGGGCCGTTTCCGGTTCAGGGGCGCTGTGTCTAACGCCTGGCTTTTGGGACAGGTGGGTGCCTGTTTTTTCTGGGCAGGCCTCTAGGAGCAGAACTGCTGGGTCCCAGGTTTGTTACTGATGGGTTTCCAGAGCGGCTGCCCCAGCCCGGTACTGGGTGTTTCTTATTTTCTTTTTTATGAGAGGTACAGCTATCTTGTTACAGCTTCAGATTGGCACTCCCCTGATGATTACTGAGGTTCCCACATTTTTTCATGTTTATTGTGCAAATTTGCACCTTCTTATACAAAGTATGCAGACTCACTGCCTGTTTTACAGGGGACCATCTTTTCGTGACTGTTCTGTAGGAGTTCTTTTATTCTTGGACGCAAGCCCTTCGGTACGTGTAGCATCTTCCCTCGTCCCCACCTTGCCTTTCCCTCTCTCAACGTCTTAATGAACAGAAGCGCTCAGTTTTACTGTGCTCCACTATGTGCATCTTCTCCTTTTTCTGGTCGGTGCTTTTCCTCCTCTGTTTAAACACATATTCTTCTCTGCCATTTCATTTTCTAGAACCTTCAGTTTTACAATTAGACCTACCATCTATCTGGAATTGGGTTTTGTGTTCAGTGGGACTCAGTGGAGCAGGATACTTTTTATACAGGGATTTTATATTGTCCCAGTCTCAATTAACAAAAAGACCACCCACCTCCCTCTCGCCCCGAGAAGACACAGCCTTAACATGAACATGTTGACTTTAAGCATACACAGAAAAAACTCTCAAAGACCCCAAGTTTTCACCTAAATATCCTTGTACAAGTCCTGTTGGGACATGGAAGCAGAAGCCCAAAGACGGAAGAAAAGCTTTGTTCTCAATTCTGCCGCTTCATACAAAGGTGTTCATTTCCCTGGCTGGTAAGTTTAGACAACAGAACATGAGGAAATGATTTTTAAATCATCTCAAAATGAAGAGATTATAATGTCATTTTGTACCACAAGGAACTCCTTGTGTATCTCAAAGTCCATTTCTTAAATTTCATTTAAAAAACATCCCTACTTCATTAACTTCCCAAAAGCTACTCCAAAAAGCCTCACGTCTCGGGGAGCAGTGACTGGCTGGCTAAGTTAAAGATGATCAGACAGAATTCTGCAGGGCAAGCCTTCCTGGTCTCTGATGCCCTCACATAAAATGTGCATTTCTGAGTGAGAGCCAGACTCCCATTCCTTAAACCCAGGTTCCTTTCTCACCTGCAACACCCAACAGCATCGCCCAGAACAAGCTCAGGAGCCCAGAGGGGAAAATGCTGACCTCTATGGAAAAGGAGACTGCATTTCTATTTTTTGAAAGTGAGTGAAAGTGTTAGTCACTCAGTCATGACTGACTCTTAGTAACCGCATGGACTCCTCTCTACGGATTTCCCAGGTAAGAATACTGGAGCTGATCACCATTTCCTTCTCCAGGGGATCTTCCTGATCCAGGGATCAAACCCAGACTCCTGCATTGCAGACAGGTTCTTTACCCCCTGAGCCACCAGGAAAGCCCTTCTATTTTTACATACAGCTCAATATGTTAACCTTTTCCTTTATGTTTAGTGCCTTTGTATGTTCTATTGGTGATTTTTTCCAGGAAACACGCAGACAACAGTCCTCGGTGACTCATCACTTTTCACCTTCCCCATCCACTGGCTCACTAAGACTGCTATCTCACCATCAAGGCGTGAACTCGGATTTTTGGACTTCCTCCCATCTGATGCCTGTTTCTAAGATACGAAGAGTTTCAAATATTTCTGAGATGAACATCACACTGAAACTTTCCAAATCACAGTGTACCTTGGCATCAAGTTCTCACGTGTCTAGTTCTGGGGTAACCGTTGACCCCACCCTGTAAGTGCTGTTATGGAGGAGCCACTTTCCATTTCTCTGAAACTGTGAGGAACAGAGGGCAGGGCAGGGAGAAGAGGCAGTCAGGTCCTGGGCTGGGGAAGGGGAGGAACCAAAAACCTATCAACTGCCACGTCCAACTGGTGGCTCAGCTGGTAAAGAATCTGCCAGCAATGCGGGAGGCTGGGTTCAATCCCTGGGTCAGGAAGATCCCCTGGAGGAGGGCATGGGAACCCACTCCAGTATTCTTGCCTGGAGAATCCCAGACAGAGGAGCCTGGCTGCTGCAGTCCCTGGGGCTGCAGAGTCCACGGCTGAGCAACGGAGCACACAATTCCCCAGGGCATCCTGGCAGCTGGTGGAGAGCTGGTGCAAGGCGTGGCCCGGGGGCAGAGCTGCAGGTGGCCTGGTAGGACCTTTGCCCCCTTAGCGACCAACAACTGCCTTTCTTCACATCGTCAATCTGGTAACTCATCAGCAGGGGCCAGTCTTGTGCACCATCCCAGCCACAGGCACTCTGGACCTTTCTGGAAGTTGTCCTGAGGCTGCACCAGGCCCAGCCCACCTGGTCTTTCAGTCACCACAGCGCCCCCTCCTGGTCTTTTCATTCGGTCACCACAGCGCCCTCTCCTGGTCTTTTCATTCGGTCACCACAGCGCCCCCTCCTGGTCTTTTCATTCGGTCACCACAGCGCCCTCTCCTGGTCTTTTCATTCAGTCATCACAGCGCCCCCTCCTGGTCTTTTCATTCAGTCACCACAGCGCCCTCTCCTGGTCTTTTCATTCAGTCACCACAGCGCCCCCTCCTGGTCTTTTCATTCGGTCACCACAGCGCCCTCTCCTGGTCTTTTCATTCAGTCATCACAGCGCCCCCTCCTGGTCTTTTCATTCGGTCATCACAGCGCCCCCTCCTGGTCTTTTCATTCGGTCACCACAGCGCCCCCTCCTGGTCTTTTCATTCGGTCACCACAGCGCCCCCTCCTGGTCTTTTCATTCAGTCATCACAGCGCCCCCTCCTGGTCTTTTCATTCAGTCACCACAGCGCCCTCTCCTGGTCTTTTCATTCAGTCACCACAGCGCCCCCTCCTGGTCTTTTCATTCGGTCACCACAGCGCCCTCTCCTGGTCTTTTCATTCAGTCATCACAGCGCCCCCTCCTGGTCTTTTCATTCGGTCATCACAGCGCCCCCTCCTGGTCTTTTCATTCGGTCACCACAGCGCCCTCTCCTGGTCTTTTCATTCGGTCACCACAGCGCCCCCTCCTGGTCTTTTCATTCGGTCACCACAGCGCCCTCTCCTGGTCTTTTCATTCGGTCACCACAGCGCCCCCTCCTGGTCTTTTCATTCGGTCACCACAGCGCCCCCTCCTGGTCTTTTCATTCGGTCATCACAGCGCCCCCTCCTGGCCTTTTCATTCGGTCACCACAGCGCCCCCTCCTGGTCTTTTCATTCGGTCACCACAGCGCCCCCTCCTGGTCTTTTCATTCAGTCACCACAGCGCCCCCTCCTGGTCTTTTCATTCGGTCACCACAGCGCCCCCTCCTGGTCTTTTCATTCGGTCACCACAGCGCCCCCTCCTGGTCTTTTCATTCAGTCACCACAGCGCCCTCTCCTGTGTGCTCAAAACTGACATTTCATATTCTGAGAACAGAGCTGCCTACATGCATCCTGAATTTTTCACACTGCACAGAGGGGATGAGGACAGGAGTTCAGTGTCACCCACGCAGCCTCCTTACTCCTTGACACTGACCTACGACAGCAGAAAGGCTGGCCTTTTGCACATGTTACACGCCAGGTACAGTGTGGATTCCCACTCACAAGAGAAGATGGCTGTCGGCCGAGGAACACAAGAGTCATCTCTAGCACCACAATTTGAAAGCAACAGTTCTTTGGTGCTCAGCCTTCTCTGTGGTCTGACTCTCACATCTGTAGGTTCCTTCCTGTCTTTTCATGGCTGACAGCTCTTTTTATCATCACTTGAGAGCTCTTTCTATCACTCAATAATAATCCATGTCTGGGTGGGTCACAGTTTATCCAGTCACCTGCTGAAGGACATTTTGGTTGCTTTCAAATTAAAAAAAAATAAAAAATTGGTTTCCTACAGATTTTATCCTTGATGTCCTGACCTGAGAAGGGCCATGAAAAACACCATTCTTTTTGCCCTACTGACTTGGGTCTGAAGAATCCAGACTCTGGGGTTGTGCCAGCCAGTTTAAGAGCTGCAGGCGGGTCCTGTGATGCTGGGGCACTTGGGTGTGGCTGGTCTGAAAGGAGATGTGTGTGATGTCTGTGAAAAATACACATCAGATTTCAAAGACGTCTCGTAAACAAGAACATGAAGCATCATTAATAGCTTAACATGGATTATCGAGGAAATGACAGTTTTTCAAATATACTAGATTAAATAAAGTATATTAACATTGTACCAGTTTCTTATTTTTGAAATGTGCCTACTAGAATAATGTAAATTATCTATGTGGCTCATGTTACATTTGTACTGAGCAGGTCTGTTAGAAAAATTATGCTTGTCTACCATGCGCCTTCAAGGGTGTCACTCAACTGGTATTTATTGGGTGCCTATTGTATGTCATGCACTGTACAAATACTTGAGATAAGTTAGTGATTTAAAGAAACAAAGACCCACGACTTTGTGGGTTTTAGCACATTTAGGTTTGAATAGAATCGAATTCAAGAATGTCAAGTCAAGGCCCTTGGACTGCAAGGAGGTCAAACCAGTCAATCCTAAAGAAAATTGACCCTGAATATTCACTGGAGGACTGATGCTGAAACTTCAATACTCTGACCACCTGATGTGCAGAGCAAACTCACTGGAAAAGATCCCGATGCCGGGAAAGACTGAGTGCGTGAGAAGGAGTGGCGACAGAGGGCGGGATGGTTGGATGACTCAATGGATGTGAGTTTAAGCAAACTCCAGGAGACGGTGAAGGACAGGGAATGCTGGTGTGCTGCAGTGCATGGGGTCACAAAGAGTTGGACATGATTTAGTGACTGAACAACAATCAGGTGAAAGAAGCCAATCTGAAAAGGCTAATGACTGCCTGATTCCAAATATGAGACTTTTCAGAAAAGGCAAAACTATGGAGACAATAAAAAGAACAGTGGATTCCAGGGGTTAAGGGAAGAGAGGGGAGCAGGTGCACAGAGGACATCCGGAGTGGTGAGAACACTGCAGGACAGTGAGGATGGACACAGACGTCCGGGGCGGTGAGAACACTGCAGGACAGCGAGGATGGACACATGCGAGTCAACTTTCGTCACAGCCCACAGACTGATACAACACACGGACGGAAGCCCTGAGGTACATTGCGAACCTCAGTCAACACAACAACAACATATCAACATTGGCTCGATTATAACAGATACACCACACCATGCAGGGTGTTAAGAACGGAAGAAACAGTGCGAGGGGGGTGGTAATATGGAAACTACCTCCCAACTTTCCTGTAAACCTGAGAACACTGCTCCTAAAATAGCCAAACAATTTTTAAAAAGCGTACAGTGTGAAGGAGCTACTACAGTAGGTGGACTCACCAGAAACCATGGGGAAGAAATCATCATTCCATCCTGAACCAAAGAAAAAACAGTCCTTCTGTCACAGCCTCCCTGAGCTGACTCGTGGGCACTCGCTCCACCCCAGAGACCAGGCATCCAGGACGGACACGGCATCGCCCACCTGACTCGCAGGCAGCGGAATCCCAGGTAAGTCTTGCCTCCCGGCTTGTTCCCAGCAGTGTGCTGTGGACAGCTAACTGTTCTCTGTCCTCATTTTGGTCACCTCCAAAAACAGGGCTAATGCTGGGGCTTCCCAGGTGGTTTGGTCCTGCTAATGCAGGAGATAGAAGAGATGCAGGTTCAATCCCTGGGTCAGGAAGATCCCCTGGAGAAGGGCTCAGCAACCCACTCCAGTACGCTTGCCTGGAGAATCCCATGGACAGAGGAGCCTGGAGGACTACAGTCCGTGGGGTCACACAGAGTCAGACACGACTGAAGTGACTGAGCGTGCAATAAACCTTTTGAGGTTGTTCCATTTAGAGCATTTCTCACAGGACGGAACATACACTAAGTTTAAAAAAAATATTTCACACACACTGGAGTATCTGTGAACACCAGCTGGTGGACACAAAAGACCCGTGGGCCCTAGAAGAAGCCGGGTGCCTTGCTGGGGCGGCGTGACCTGGACCGGTGGTGGCTTTCCCTCTGTTTGTCTCCATCACTCCGTGGGTCCCTCCCAGGTGGCCCTGAATGTATCTGAGAAATGGCTGCTTCTCTCATACACCTTTAAGCAAGAGGTAGCACCAAGCTGCCAGGCTGCCAAAAACACTGCAGAGTTTGCCAACATCTCCAGGGTGGAGCCTTCCCGAACCAGGCAGAGAAGACCTGAAGATACACCTACTCTTTCACCGTTGTTTTCCTGGTGATTTTTTTTTTTTTTTTTTTTTTACTGTGGTGAAACATATAACCATTTAAACCATTTCCAAGTGTTCAGCGCAGTGGGGTTAAGTACCTTCACCGTGCACGACGTTAAGTACACTGTGCAACCACTGCCACCAGCCACTCCCAGAACGTTGTCATCACCCCAGCTGAAACTCTAACACCAAGTTCACATGACGTCTTCACGACCCCCCCCCAGGCCCCCAGGCGTCACTGCTGGACTTTGTGTCTACAGATCTGGCTGCTCTGGAGACCTCAGGGAAATAAAATCATACACTAGTCGTCCTTTTGTGACTGGCTTTTCACTTAGCACGGCATCTTCAAGGATCCTCTGTGTTACAGCCTGTGTCAAACCTGCCCGTTTTTTGGCTGCACCATGTGACATGTGGGCTCTTAGTTCCTCAGCAAGGAATCAAACCCAGGGGCCTGCAACGGGAGCTCAGAGTCTTAACCCCTGAGCCACCAGGAAGTTCCCAGAATTTGCTTCCTTTTTAAGGCTAAATACTACTCCACCATGTGGACCACATCTCACTTCTCTATGCATCTGTTGATGGACACTTGGGCTGCTCCCACCTTGTATCTGTTGTCACTGATGCTGCCAAGAACACGGGGGTGCAAACATCTTTTCAAGACCCTGGTTCTCTTCTGTTTAGTTTTGCAATATAAATATCAATTTATCAATACATTTGCATTATTTCTTTTTAGATTCCACATATAAAGGATGTCATGTGATAACTTCTCCTCTGTCTTACTTCACTCACTATGACTCTTTTGACTCTACACTCAGATATGGAGTTGCTGGCTCACACACCTTATTTCTGAGAGAAGGATCATCCCTGGATGTGGAAATGACACACCCTGATTGATACTATAAAGTCGAGGACTCCCTCTCTTCTGATTAGAGACCGTACATTCTCGGTCACACAGGTAAAGCTGTTGCCCTGCCTCAAGGGTGACACGCAGCTCTCCTCTGCCTGTTGCCCTGTGATGTTTATAACTCAAAGTAGCATTGGGCTCTTTTGAGTTCAGCCGACACACTGACAAGGAAGCCGGATTTCTTCATTAAAACGGGCTAATGAATTCTGTACTCAAGAATTTAAACTCCGACTCGGTTGGTAAACATGAGATCTCTTGACTGAATTAAAAAGCATGTGAAAATGCTCTTTGTGAACATCTACCCTGCTCCTGCACCATCAGACTAATCTCACCAGACTAATTTAACAAGCTTCAGCATCGTTTAAAACGATACGTTTTGAGGGAGACAGTAGCTCTTGCTCTCCACAGGCCCACTTCTCAGGCAGTTGCCTTGTTAGGACTTTGAAACCCAACAGGCTTTGGCTGAATCCATATTTCCTTTTTTAAAAAAACCTCTTGGCTGTGCTGGGTCTTTGCTGGTGCACGCGGGCCTTCTGCACTGTGCCCAGCGGGCAGCTCCCCAGCTGTGAGCCGGCTTCTCCCCAGCTGTGGGCGGGGCTTCTCCCTGGCTGTGAGCCGGCTTCTCCCGGGGGGAGGCTTCTCTCCTTGCAGAGCACAGGCTCGAGGGCTGGGGCTTCGGCAGGTGTGGCTCCCGGGCTCAGCTGCTCCACATTACGTGGGATCCTCCTGGACCAGGGACTGAACCCGGGTCCCCTGCACTGGCAGCCAGATTTTTAACTGCTTGACCACCAGGAACGTCCTGAATTCATATTTCAATGAGATAACTTGCAGGGAAGATCTGAAAGGGGTGGAGCTGAGCAGAGGAGAAGGCAGAATCCTGTGGGGTGACAGCTGGCAATCTCTGCGGACCTATGACGGGCCCCCTTGAAGGCCCAGGTCACCCGGCCCCCAAACCCGCCTCCTCTCAGGCCCCAGCTTCTCAGCCAAGCTGCCCAGCAGAATTACCTACGAGCCTTGAAAGCCTCTAAGGCCTGGCACCAACCCAGACCACATGAAAGAAAAACACCAGAGGTGGGCCTGGCATATTTTTAAATTCTACAAAGTGATTTGAACGTACAGCCTAAACTTAAAAACCAGAGCTGGGAGGAGGTACGGACTTCCTCTGAATGGGGGGGGGGGGGGGTACACAGCCTGCAAACCGCTGTTCTGTACAGCATCTCCTTGGACTCTCAGCATTTCCAGGCAGCAGATGGACTCATGCTGTTGCTCCTATTTCACAGATGCGTAAACAAGGATTCTATGAGGTCGGGTGACATGCCCAGGGTCACACAGGGCACTCGGGGTTGCAAACCCCCAGCCCCAGTCTTGCCACTACACTGAGCTGCTTCACAACTCGGGGAAACTTCTGCAAACACCAAATATGCCTAAACAAAAACAAAAACAAAATACCCTGACGGGCCTGAAACACAGACAACCTTTTATATTTCTCTGAGCCTTACGAGCAATGACTACGGAATGTTCCCAATGTTTCAGAGAAATGGCATCAATTTCCGCTTGGATTTTACATTTTAAATGGCATTCTCATTTGCTCATTTTCTTGATTTCCTCCAGGCCCAGCCAAGGCCTCCTGACCCTTTCTCTACATCCTGGATTTAACACCACGCCTCTCCTGGGCATTCACAAATGCCTGCTTCGTGTCTCCGGAGGCGGAATCAGCCCTGCGCCACGCCTGCCTTCCAGCTCTTCAAGCGCAAACGACCGATTTGCTGTGTTTGGGTGCACATCCTCCTCAATAACAGCCAACGCCCTAAATTAAACCTTCCGCTGCCGATCTGAACAGGGGTCATTCACTGTGACACCCTCACCGCCCTCCTTCACAGCCCCCAGCTCCGCGCCCCCGGGCTCCTCGGGCCATCCTACAGTCCAGGGATTATTAAAAGGAAAGGAGGGAATGACACTGAGAAACGCCGTCCACAGTGAATCCCCAAATCTCTCTGCCCCGGCGGCCGGGACTCATTAGACCTGAAGCTGCTCGGCTTCTCACGGAGAGACCGGAGCCCAATTACCGCGCTCTGCGCTCAGTGGAATGAGCCGGGTTCCACCAACATTTCACTTTTAAGCTGTTTACTTGAAACAGTCCTGGGGTTCTAACTGGCTTAATCCTTAACTAAATTAATTCCGAAAGGATTTTTAAAATATTACATGCGAGAAGGAGTTCACGAAGATTTCCCAAAGCATCAACACAAAATTCTCAGGAAAAGAAGGTAAGGGCGCTTCCGCCCAGGGCTTCTCGGCAGCTGTGCCCGCATCTCCCCGCGGATCTGGGCTGAATCCCCCCCACCTCTCTGATCTCAGCTTCCCTGGCTCCTAGGCGGGGCTGCTAAGGATCCGCCCCCACAGACAGTCTGACGCCAGGGCTCCTTTGCCCAAGGCTTCCAGTACAAGAGATGTAATGGGTCCAGAGGTGAGGGTCCCCGAGCTGGTCCCCCAGAGCCCAGAGGGATGGCGCGGGTCAAGGGTGAGGTTAAGGGGGCAGGGAGCCGCTCCAGCACCGAGTCCGTCCCGGTGCCCAGCTTCCTGGCACTGCCCCGCCTCGCCCGTCTGCAGGGATCCGTCCACCTGCCTCTAGTAAGAAGCTTTGGACACAGAGAGTGGGTCCAGCTGGAGCCATCCCTGTCATGACCCCCAAGGGACCACCTGGGACTGTGCTGCCATCACAGGGGGGCCTTTACCCTCATCGTCCCGCCAGCGCCTGCGGTCACCCCACTGCGGCCCCACCCCCGCCGGCACCCCCAAGTCAGAAGGAAGGCCCAACCCCGGCAGAGCTGTGCCCCCACCCCAGGACGAAGGCGCTCTTGCCTCCCACCAGCGCACGTGGCTTTGTGCCCTGCGGCATGTGGTGCGGCTCCCTTCAGCGTGTTTGTCTGCAGACGTCTTCACTGCCGTCTCGCCACTGCACCAGCCATACCCAACCCTTTGGCAGCAGGGCCCGGTGGTGTGGAAGACAATTCTTCCACAGACAGTGGGCGTGGAGAGGGGTTTCGGGGTGGCTCAAGCATATTACCTTTACTGTGCACTTTATTTCTGTCATTGCTCCATCTGCTCCACCTCAGACCGTCAGACCTTAGATCGCGGAGACTGGGGACCCCTGACCTGGACCATGGCCGCAGGAAGGGAATGTCTGCTCATGCCCTTCACCATCTTCAGGGTGCCTGACATGCAGCTTCTGTCAGATAAAACACCCGGGGCCTGAACCCAGCACCAACCAAACCCACAACCATGCGCCTGGGCTCTGAAGCCAGCGGGGAGGGCCCTGCCGTGTTCCCGGGGACGCTGGGTGCACAGCTGTCCTGGGTGAGGGCTGCAAAGTCCCTGAACATCTCAGGGTCCAGCAGCCGCGGGCTTCATGCTGAGTCGGTAGCTGCACCCTGAGGGCCCCGACATGGGCAGATGAGCGTGCCCACTGAGGCGCTCAGACCGCATAGGGCCAGTGGCCTCACCTGCTCAGATGGGCCACGGGATCCCATCCTTATGACTGCAAGGGAGAAAGATAAAACACCCACAAAATACAGGTGGTGGGATCGCAGGAACAATGGAGTGAAATGATCCGGCGTACCGTAGGTGCACAAACCAGCATCCAGACTGCTTTCTATTTTTTCTGGCCACATTTTGAGCACTCAGGATCTTAGTTCCCTGACCAGGGATCGAACCTGTGCCCCCTGCACTGGGAGCACAGTCTGACAATGTGTTAGTTTCTATTGTACAGCAGAGTGAATCAGCCATATATTCCTAAAGAAAGGCAATGCCAAAGAATGCTCAAAATACCACACAATTGCACTCATCTCACATGCTACTAAAGTAATGCTCAAAATTCTCCAAGCCAGGCTTCAACACTACGTGAACCTTGAACTTCCAGATGTTCAAGCTGGATTTAGAAAAGGCAGAGGAACCAGAGAGCAAATTGCCAACTTCCGTTGGATCATCAAAAAAGCTAGAGAGTTCCAGAAAAACTACTGTTTTATTGACTATGCCAAAGCCTTTGACTGTGTGGACCACAACAAACTCTGGAAAATTCATCAAGAGATGGGAATACTGGACTACCTGACCTGCCTGTTGAGAAATCTGTATCCAGGTCAGGAAGCAACAGTTACAACTGGACATGGAACAACAGACTGGTTCCAAATCAGGAAAGGAATACGTCAAGGCTGTATATTGTCACCCTGCTTATTTAACTTATATGCAGAGTACATCATGAGAAATGCTGGGCTGGATGAAGCACAAGCTGGAATCAAGATTGCCGGGAGAAATATCAATAACCTCAGATATGCAGATGACACCACCCTTATGGCAGAAAGTGAAGAGGAACTAAAGAACCTCTTGATGAAAGTGAAAGAAGAGAGTGAAAAAGTTGGCTTAAAACTCAACATTCAGAAAACTAAGATCATGGCATCCGGTCCCATCACTTCATGGGAAATAGATGGGGAAACAGTGGAAACAGTGGCAGATTTTATTTTTGGGAGCTCCAAAATCACTGCAGATGGTGATTGCAGCCATGAAATTAAAACACGCTTGCTCCTTGGAAGGAAAGTTATGACCAACCTAGACAGCATATTAAAAAGCAGAGACATTACTTTGCCAACAAAGGTCTATCTAGTCAAGGCTATGGTTCTTCCAGTGGTCATGTATGGATGTGAGAGTTGAACTATAAAGAAAGCTGAGCACCAAAGAATTGATGCTTTTGAACTGTGGTGTTGGAGAAGACTCTTGAGAGTCCCTTGGACTGCAAGGAGATCCAACCAGTCCATCCTAAAGGAGATCAGTCCTGGGTGTTCATTGGAAGGACTGATTTTGAAGCTGAAACTCCAATACTTTGGCCACCTGATTCGAATAACTGACTCATTGGAGAAGACCCTGATGCTGGGAAAGATTGAGGGCAGGAGGCGAAGGGGACGACAGAGGATGAGATGGATGGATGGCATCACTGACTCAGTGGACATGGGTTTGGGTGGACTCCGGGAGTTGGTGGACAGGCGTGCTGCAGTCCATGGGGTCGCAAAGAGTTGGACAGGACTGAGCGACTGAACTGAACTGAACTGATACATACATACCCTCTACTTCTGCTGTGTTAGTTTCCACTGTAGGGCAGAGTGAATCAGCCACACGTATGCACATACACCCTCTTCTTTTGAATCTCCTTCCATCTAGGTCACTGCAGAGTGTGGAGTGGAGTTTCCCGTGCTCTCCAGAAGCTTCTCACTAGAATCTGTCTTATGCACAGTATCAATACTCTATGTGTGTCAATCCCAACCTCCTGATTCTTCCCACCGCCTCTTCCCCAGGAACGAGGAGTCGTGGCCACAGGACCGCCAGGGAAGTCCCCAGACTTCCCTCTTATGGCATCTGTTTGAACATGAACTCAAACGTTGTTCGTTGGCTAACTTCCACCTCACAGGCCTGCAGAAAATCTACCAAGGTGGGTCTCCCTCCATTCACTAGGGAAAGCAGTGGAAAAACACTGGGAGCAAAATTCTGCACATTCTGACAGTATGGGGAGAAACACTACCATGTCTGCTGGAGAACTCTGCAGGCTCTGCTGCAGAAAACCCCAGAGGAGACACTGGCCCTTTGTTAAAACTGTTCAGAAAAACCCCAGCCCCGTGTAAAACAGGAGCTATGCTTCAGTGCCTGAGAGAGCTGTCACCTCAACAATTATACTGAAATTACACATTTGAAAATCCTAATGCACCCCTCTCACTTTTAAGGCTTAAATAATCCATTAGACCAGATACATCATTCTGGCTGTTTTTTTTTGTATCAGGGTTTGCACCCATTTCAAAGAGTAACTGCGGGACCCTCAGTGAGCTCAGAAGTGTCAAGCAGTGATCGGCTCTTGTAACTAGAGTGCATGAATAAAATATATTACTAATAAGTTGAGAATTGCAATTTGTAGCAAGTTGTCTGTCTTTGTGCAACTTGCTTCACAGAGAGGAATCTCTGAATAATTCATTATGTCCTCACCCAAGTCTCTTGGAAAACATTGGAAATGCTTTAGATAATATTCTACCCCTTCCCTGGTGGCTCAGACGTTAGAGAATCTGCCCACAATGCAGGAAACCCAGGTTGGATCCCTGGGTCGGAAAGATCCCCTGGAGGAGGGAAAGGCAACCCACTCCAGTTTCTTGCCTGGGGAATCTCATGGACAGAGGAGCCTGATGGGCTACAGTCCGTGGGGTCGCACAGAGTCGGACATGGCTGAGTGACTGATGCTAAGAGTTCTCCCCGACCCATTTCCAGCCAGCAAACAAATCCCCTGCAGCAGAGGGGGAAGGAAACCACTCAGCCGTGAGTGTCCCTGGAGACCAGAGGCTGACAGCCTTGTGAGACGACCGAGCCCATTGTCCAGGCTGCTGGCAGGTCTGGTCCTGTGGTCACTCAGACTGGTCTCCGTGTCCTCAGCCTGGTCACCTGTGGTCCTTCCCTAGAGAGCCGCCAGGCAGACCCTGTCCATACACATCGCCGCTCAAATGTCTAAAGAGAGCTTTGGGGCCTCCCAGGTGGCGCTAGTGGTAAAGAATCCATCTGCCAATGCAGGAGGCTCAAGAGACACACAGGTCTGACCCCTGCTTCGGGAAGATCCCTGGAGTAGGCAATGGCAGCCCCCTCCAGTATTGTTGCCTGGAAAATTCCCTGGACAGAGGAGCCTGGTGGGCCCCAGTCCACGGGGTCATGAAGAGTCGGACATGACTGAGCACACTCACACAAAGACAGCTTTGAGATCTTCCCACCCTCTTCCTTGGGTTAAATATTTCCATTTCTGTGGCTCCAGGAGTTGACTCTTCAACCATCTCTTTAAATAATGTATTATGGGCTAAAATGCAACTGGATAGCTTCTGCCACCCAATGCCCATGAACACTGTTGCCTTGACTTTTCAAAAAAAAAATTAAGGGATCCTCCCCAGACCTCGGAACACAGATGTTAAACTCACTGGTACATGGCTCCAGGTGCAGATGCATATTTAATCAAGGTTTTCTGGTGATAAAAACTAAATCTTGAATTTTTAAAGGGCCTTCAGACTCAAATGTGTTCAAAACAGAATGCTTCCAGGTTGTAAACAGAAACTCAACGCCTGAAGGTGGCCTTGGAGCCGCAGCCCAGCCCCAAAGCGGGCCTCGCCTTGGACGGCTGGCCTGGGCAGAGCTGAGCTGAGCTGAACGAGTGCCTGCCTTCTCACTGAACGTTTTCTTTTAGGAGAAAGTGGTGGAAAACTGAGAATTCATTTGGCAAAATGAACGGGAAGGTTCTGTATTTAACGACGGGAACAAAAAAATAATTAGTAGCGTTCACTGCCAAGGTCTGACAAACGAAACACTTGATGAATTCTTGGATTGTACATATTTTTTAAACTTAAATAGCATCTGGAGGGGGACACCATTCCCCTAAGGACACTCTAAAATTATTGGGCTCGGGCTTTTCCATAAGATGTCCCGGTCAAGCACCCTCTCCCTAGCTCCCTCCTGAGGCTGCCACATCCACTCAGGCCTCCCTTACACTCTGGACCCCTCGGCTCCCCAGGCGTCTGAACTCCATCCCAGACCCAACGCTCACCACCCCGACCTGCAGGGTCAGCACAGTCTGGGTCTCCAGCAGCACAAGCTCCCCTGTGTGCCTTCTTCAGCCAGCTCTGAATTACCCTAAGGACCACGTCCTTCACTTGGTGGCATCACCTCTGGCCCGAGCCCAGTGTCGGATGGAGGAAAGGGTTCGCTTCCAGGCTGCTTCATGCCTATGGCTGTCGGCGGGAGGATGTGGGGCCTCACCGAGAGACCCCTTGCTGGCCACCTGAATGCCCCCCCCAGGAGCAAGCAATCTCAGCTCAAGGAAGCACATGCCTCTGACACCTCCTCTCAGAAGCCACGCTGTCACGGCCGACATGTCCCATTAATCACAGGCATATCGCTGAGCTCGGTTCACACTGAAGGGCTGGGAACTATGCCTTACCTCTTGATAGGAGCGTATTAAAGAGTTTATGAAGATACTTCTAAATCAAGTGGGGAGCCCAGGAGACATGGAGAGGAAAGGGGGAGCCAGGAGGTGGTGGCTGATGACTCTGCCAACTGCCGTCAATGCTACGTGAGTATTTCATATATTGTTCTCAGACAACAATTCTTTGATGGAACCACATTTGAGGGTAGAGCAGTTCATGATTTAAAGTCACTCATCAGATTTTTATGGAATTTGGGCTTTTTCTATAGCTTTCTATATTCAGATGTCCCACTAAAAAGGCCCACCTGGGATCAGAGACCTGAGGGACACGTTTTATTCTGCCTGGTGACGGGCGGCTTCCGACCCAACCCCGGGAAGCTCCCCGCTCCTGGCGCCCACGCTGTCCTTGAACTCCCCTCCCCGTGGGTGAGCGGGGCTGGACTGAGTGACGGTCCCTCATTAGTAGAACGAGGTGAAGTGTTGGGCTATCGCCTCTGTGACTGGCTTACAGAAGATGGACCAAAATCTTGCTGGTGTTTCCTGCTCTCATTGGCATTTCTCTCCTGACACGGCACAATTTGGGGAAATGAGTGAGAAGCCCATGAGGTGAGGGACTGAGCTTCTCTGTCCAACAGCCGTGAGAAGCAACCCTGCCAGTGGTCACGGGGGCCAGCGTGGACGCAGACCCTCACCCAGTCAAGCCCTGGGATGAGGAGACCCTGGCCGACTCTGGAACCATGGTCCCTGAGAGACCCTGAGTCCAGGCACCTGCCCAGTTACGTTATCATTGGACTCCTGGCCTGTGAAACCCTGAGGTCACAAACATTGTTACTTGAAGCCACTAAGCCTTGGGGTGACTTGTTAGGCAGCAAAGATGACTAACACATTCAGCGTTAACAGAAATCTACAGCATTTGGCATTTAAAGAACCCCATGGCCCAGGTTATTACAATTTTAACTTCTATATACTTTTCAGAACTCATCACACTTTACACTTAAGGTCTGTGCATTTTATAACATGGAACATACACTTCAATAAAGGAAAAAAGGAAAAAAATCTGAGGTTACAGTTTTGATCCCTGGTCAGGGAACTAAGATCCCACTTGCTGCAGAGTGTGAGCAAAAAAATAAATAAAAATTGATGTAAAGGAAAAAAAAAAAAAATCCATGGTGAACAACAAAGATGAAACAAAACAACAACAAAACTGTGCCCTTTGCGAGAGGGGCTGATGTCCGAGGCTCCTTCGCCTGCACCGTGCAGGCTCTGGCAAGGGCTGAGGGCCCACTCCCGCGCCCCCCGCACCCGCACGAACCTCTCCCCCGTTCCTCTTCTGTTCCCAGAGGCTTCCTTAGGCCGGGATGGAATTTTCAACTGTCAGGAGAATCAACAGTCTACATCCAAGAACATCAGCCTCCGAGGAGACTCTCAGTTCAGGACCAGTTGGTGGTCTCGGGCCGCAGTTTCAACCCCGTGATCGCCTCTCCCCTCTTGGCTGCTACTCTCCCCAGGAAGAAAGGACAGAAACCCAGCGCAGGTCAGAAGCATGTGTTTGAGATGCTAAAAAATACACGGGAGGAAAGCTGGGGTAATCTTTCAAGCTGTTCCAGTGGAGACGCGAGTACACAGAGGTCCAAAGAGTCTCTAAAGAGAAACATGGAGGGGGTTTCAGAGGAGTTTAATTCGGGGAGAGGATGGTGGTGGGTCAGGAGAGGGGGCGTTCGCTGCCATGAACATCCTTCCTTCTGGATTTCACACCCCTCTTTGGCTTTTTGTTTGTGCTCAGAATGAATTCTATCTGTATTGCCACCAAGAAGAACAGACCCTGCTCACTGTCAATGAGAGGCAGTGGGGGAAATGGCAACACAGGAGGCAACTAAGTATTTCTTGTAGTTAAGGAACAAAACTTTGGAGTGGAAAATCCGCATCTCTCTCTCATTGCCAAGTGGTCTGCATTCCTGCCACTTGAGATAATTCGGGTCAGAACCACCGCCAGAGGAGCCCGCACGAACGCTATGTGTTAATTTGTATGAAATCTGCGGTTTCTGCTCCCTTCCTGGTTAAAAGTGGATTGTTGTTGCCGTTCAGTCACTAAGTCATGTCCGACGCTTTGCGACCCATGGACAGCAGCACGCCTGGCCTCCCTGTCCGTCACCGGCTCCCGGAGCTCGCTCAGACTCATGCCAAGGTGTCAGTGATGCCATCCAACCACCTCACCCTCTGTCACCCGTTTCTCCTCCTGCCCTCACTCTTTCCCAGCATCAGGGTATTTCCAGTGAGCATTCAGTTAGTACCTATGAGCTGTTGTAAGGAAGCTCCCTCCCCCAGTTATATTTTACACAAATATCTTCGGCTTCATTCACCAAAGACATCTGCCATCACAGGAAAGAAGCAGATGACCATTTAGTGGGCAACGTTTATGATACATCAGGAGAACTCAACTACCCTGGGAAGCTGCTAACTCAACTATGCTGTGTTAAATATTTTACTAACTATAAACAAGAGTAGGAATTATGCAAGTGTGCAGCTTTGGAAAGTGCATGAAAATAGCAGTCTAATTCAACTTTAATTGGATGCCTGGACATGAAACAATAATTGACTCTTTAGCTGTAACTCCAAGGTATTATATCTCATAAAGATCACATTTTCCAAGTTCAGTAATTTATGTGAAAAGGCCTTGTTGACTCATCAACTTTTGTCTTTAAAATGCTACCCCTATCCTGAGAAAATTAGATGCACATTCTAGAATGAAATGGCCTGCCAGATAAAATGTAATTTTGAGAAAACAGAAATGTATGTTAATCGGTACTTTATCATTTAATAGCATGATGGTATTTTTTTCAAGGCAAACAAACACAACACTTAACACCCAACAGCAGGTGAGGATCAGCTCTCTGCAGTCTGCGCCCACTTATTTGTCCAGCTTTCGTCTCCGACTGTAGGCCTCTTCTGGGGAGGCCCGCCCAGCGTGCAGTTTCTGAACAGGCTCTGAAATCTCTAAGGCGGGGCTGTGCCAGGCGGCTCAGTGGGCAGAGAATCTGCCTGCAAAGCAGGAGCAGCAGGAGACTGGGTTCGGTCTGATCCCTGGGTCGGGAAGATCCCCCAGAGAAGGGAATGACAACCCACTCCAGGGTTCTTGCCTGGAGAACCCCATGGACAGAGGAGTCTGGCAGGCTACAGTCCGTGGGGTCACAGTGTTGGACACGACTGAGCAAGCGTGCAAGGCTGTGAGTGCTCCGCCCTGCCCCCTGGGAGTTTAACTGGAGCATTTTCCCAAGAAGCTTCCTTTGGGCATAAATAACCTCCCCGCTCTCCCCTTCACATGCTCAGTAGTGTTCATCGGGTATTTCCATATTCTGGCTTTATTACTGGCCTGCCTGAGGTTTACCAGTTGTCCATTTCTCATCCACACACAGAAAACTCTTCAGGCCAAGGACCATCAGTGGATCCTGCCAGTTTGATGCTAACATTCACGACCTCAGTAAACTGACTGCAAAGCACAGTGTGGAAATCCCAGGCAGACTCAAGGAGAAACAAAAGAGCCCATTTCTCATGCTGACACAGAACAATCTCATAATCTCTCTATGATTTTAAGGTTAGAAAAAAAAAAATGTTTGGCTTGGTCCTGTGCTGCGCTCAGTCATGTCTGACTCTTTGCGACCCCGTGGACTGTAGCCCGCCAGGCTCCTCTGTCCACAGGATTTCCCAGGCAAGAGTACTGGAGTGGGTTCCCATGCCTTCTTGCAGGGGATCTTCCTGATCCAGGGATCAAACCCAGGTTTCTAATGTCTCCTGCATTGGCAGGCGGGTTCTTTACCATAAGGCCACCTAGGAAGTTCCTTGGTTTGGCCCACTCTGCTTAACATCTTTAAACATTAACTTGTAAGTTTTAAAAGCATGAAATAACTTTCCCCCCATGTTTTCATACAGTCCCCAAAATAACTGCAGCAAGAGTTGAAGGCCTCTGTCAATGCCTACACTAAACTCTTGCCATGGGGCTCCACGTGGCCAGTTATCAGCCTCACGCAGAACAAATGTGGTCAAGCTATCTGAAAAAATCTTCTGTGTGACCCAACAATGTGTCCGAAGCTCATGCAGACTTAGGACATTGACATTTAATTGATAACTGAGGAGCACACGCAGATGGGAATCTTAAGGCTCAAAAAGAATCATCCGTTCAGTTCAGTTGCTCAGTCATGTCTGACTCCTCGTGACCCCATGAACCACAGCATGCCCAGCCTCCCTGTCCATTAGCAACTCCCAGAGTTTACCCAAACTCATGTCCATTGAGTCGGTGATGCCATCCAACCATCTCACCCTCTGTCGACCCCTTCTCCTCCTGCCCTCAGTCTTTCCCAGAATCAGGGTCTTTTCAAGTAAGTCCACTCCACAGCAGGTGGCCAAAGTATTGGAGTTTCAGCTTCAACATCAGTCCTTCCAATGAACACCCAGGACTAATCATAAACGTTATGATCACACATCTCTGCACGTGTTTGTTCTGTGACCCCCAAAACAGCAGACGTGGTACGAAGGGGTGATGTTTTCACTTGACTTTCAACATAACTGCTTTCCTCCTTGTGTGGCTCTTGTCTGCCACAGGCTCGTGGGGACCCACACGGCTGAGGAGCCAAGTGGTGGGGGGAAGGAGCCCCTCTTTGCACAGGAACTCCAGCCTCAGGAGCCTCTGTTTGGAGGGTGGGGACGACCTTTCCTCCCACATCCAAGTCTAGGAGGGAAAACTGCCTTGGATTCCCAGTTAACTGCTCTTTGTCTGTTGTAGAAATAAATTTAAGCCACAGAGCGGGGGTGGAGGGTGGTGGGGGCACTTATGAGGGAGCTGGGCCTCCAAAATCCTTTGGTTTCCTTGACTGTGCGGAGGGTCACCAGTGCATTTTCAGAACCAGGGAGACAGGAGCCCTGCCGGATCTGTGGCGGGTGGGGGGGGGGGGGTGGTTGGCGGAAGCACTGTGTGCTGAGCCATCTCACTGAACTATCATGTGCGCTTGACTCTGGCTTATCTCTGCAAAGACAGCAACGGCAGATTAAAATCTGCTTAAAAAAATAAACCTCCCTTTCACATCTTGGTTCATCAAACCTTATCAGAGCTGTTGCAGGAGCAAGCCAGGCCTCTATGAGAGTTGGTTGAGAACTTTGCCTTCCCTGTGACAAGAGTCCCTGCCCAGCCCTGCGATGGTCAAAGGACACACGCACGCACATGTACAGACACGAGAGGCTGAACAAGAAACGGCCACTTCCTACCTCTGTGGAGTTTTCCTAAACTGGTCTTCTCTGGTTATTCACCTCAGGGTGGGGGCAGGGGAGCGGAGGCTCAGAGGTGTAAAAGGATGCACACACGTGAGCATGTGTGACCACCATGGCAGTCCCTGCACGGGTCCAGGGCCTCATCTTCATCTCCATAGGGAGGCTTGCCACTCCTCCCTTCCAGATGGAGAGGAGAAGATGCAGGCAGAGAGGCAGGAGACAGGTCATGGAGGCAGGACTGAGGTGACTCTACAGCCTGAGTTCTCTCTCTGTCAGCTGGCTTCCCTGCCACCCCGGCCGTCCTAGCAAAGTGCTGGAGCCCCAGGTGTGCAAGACCCGCCTCCCCCCCCCCACCCCACCCAATAAAGGACCCGCCGGACTCTGCCTCTCTCTGAAGCCCACACCCAGCAGCTCCCAACCCATCACTCTGGGCTAGTCCTGAGCCAAGCCCTGCTCTGGGCAGACAGCATCTTCAGTCTGTAGCTTACTCATTCCCCCCAGGCCCCCCCAGGAAGCAGAACCAGCACACCCTGTCCTCCCAGCTGCCCCCTCCCGCCCCCTCGCCACGTCGGGGCTCCTGACTTGGGCTGAATGTCACCCTTTGTCTCAGAAGCCCTGGGCCGGCTCTGACGGCTGGAAAGCCTGAACAACAGTGATGAATCAGAGTATTTATTTTTGAGGTTTCCTCCAAGCTGCCTCTTCATCGGCTCTTAAATAGCAGCATTCAAGCTGCTACAGACACTTGCAGAAGTTTGCTGGCCCGGGGCAGCCGGTGGGGAGAACTTGCCCTTCCCGGCAACACACGAGCAGCATTAGCTGAGGCTCTCTGAGACCCCGCCAGGGGCAGATACGTTTAACTCGATTTTTAAAAATTATTTTCACATCCCTCAGGTTGCATGAGCAATGCTGGACTCCTGTTTCTAAGGGGGTGACCTTTTCTAAAACTGTGTTATGCTTTTCACTCTCCTCTATTGGTGTGACTGAAGACCATACGGTACATCTATTTGATGCATCTGAGTGAGCTGGTGGCCCCAGGACAGGGGAACGCATACTCTCTGAATTAAAGAAACATCCGAGGGCATGAGGCTGATAGAAAGCCCTCATGGAAGGTGAGCCATTCTTACTGAGATTAATACCTTAAACTCAATTACACAGTTATCAGGCTTGAGAAGAGGAAATGTAGGAATAATTCACAAATTAAATATTCAGCATTTCTTGCTGCGCCATTTGACTGTTACTCACAGGACAGAAAGATATTCTCCACTTACAGCAATTATTTATACACACACAGCCCACGCCCTGCACCCCACACCCAGCCTGATGCTCTGAAGAGAGCAAAGGAGATCTTTAAAAGAAGGCAGAAAGCGTTAAGGGAAAAAACCAAAAGCCAACAGTTAAACTCTGAGGATGCTGGGCAGAAATACCATGATGTCAAAACACAAAACCGCCTCCAATAAAAATTATTTTAGCACATTTACCTGTGCGTGAGTCAGCCGAGTGTTGAGGAGACCGGGGGGGGGGGGGGGAGGGGGGGGCTCATCATGGTCCTTGGATGATGAAAGCATAAAGTCTAATCTCTGATGGGGCTGGGCCTGCAACGAGGCCTCGGACTCGGGACCCGGAACAAGAACACCGGGGGCAGAAACAGCCGCCCTGCTCCCCCTAGACCTGGCCTCCTGGGGTCCCTCAGGCACACCACCCCGTCCAGTAATTTGCTAACTTGAATGCTTTCTGGCAAAATGGAGAATTCTGCTTTGCTGGGGTTTCTGTCCTAACCTATGAAAGGTCACGCTCAAGCCCCAAATGTCGATTACCATTATTGAACCAGAAAGTATTGTCAACAACGATGAGACTGAAAAATAAAATAATCGCGACCACTTACTATCTTGCTGGACATTCTACCAGATGCTTTGGGCCCATTTGTTACTTAACTTCAGCTGTGCCTGACTCTCTGTGACCCCAGGGCTGTAGCCCACCAGCCTCCTCTGTCCATGGGATTTCCCAATCAGGGATACTAGAGTGAGTTGCCATTTCCTCCTCCAGGGGATCTTCCAATCCAGGGATTGAACCCGCGTATCTTGTGTCTCCTGCATTATCAGGTAGATTCTTTGCCACTACACCACCTGGGAACCTTTTATTAAATATGCAACATTTTCATTGAAAGGTTCAGGTGGCAAGTTCAGATTAAGAATTTTACCATCATCCATCAAGTAGAAATTTCTTTACCTCCAAAAATAACCCATATTCCTAGGTCGTAAACTTCTTAAGGGAAACAGCCCAAATCTTATTCAACCTGCCCCTGCCACCAGCAATAAAAGTTTGCCCTGAACAGATCTAATTTGCTCAAAAGGGCCCATTCTACAGATTCTGAGGCTCCCACCCACTCCCCAGCTGAGGGGTAGAAACCCTCCCAGTTCCCTCTCAACTCCTCTGAGGTAATGAGCATTTCTTGACTCACTTCCCATCCATAAGATCAGGGTGAAAACAGACAATCTTGTCTGAGTCACAGGGAAATGGGAAGACAAAAACTCGGAGTGTACATCCCAATAGAGAAGGGTGAGCACTGAACTGATGCTTTCAAACTGTAGTGCTGGAGAAGACTCTTGAGAGTCCCTTGGACAGCAAGGAGATCAAACCAGGCCATTCTAAAGGAAATCAACCCTGCAATTCATTGGAAGGACTGATGGTGAAGCTCCAATACTTTGGCCACCCGATGTGAAGAGCCAACTTGTTAGAAAAGACCCTGATGCTGGGAAAGATTGAAGGCTGGAGGAGAAGGGGACAACAGAGGATGAGATGGTGGGATGGCATCACTAACTCAACTGTCATGAATTTGAGCAAACTCCGAAAGACAGTGGAGGACAGGGAAGCCTGGCGTGCTGCAGTCCATGGGTTTGCAAAGAGTCAAACATGACTTAGCGATTGAACACCACCACACCAATAACACCTATATTATCTGAAATTAACAGGCCAGCACCTACACTGACTAACCACAAGTGACAAGGAAAATCCTGGCAAGACCTTACTCCCATGCCCAATAAAAACAACACAAAAGTGATGCAATACCAGACTCCTTCTGTACCTGGAAATGTGACTCATTTGCATACTCATGGACTAACTGATGGGAAGGTCAAGCCTGCCTAATTTCCAGACAAGGAGGTTGTGCCTTTTCAGTAATTTTCCCAGGAAGTTAAGGGCAGAGCTTCCACACTGCAAAGCTGCACTGTCTCCCATCTGGTAGCGGATTCTCTAGAAGGGATCGTACACACGGCTACATTTAAAAGGGGTAACTAGCAAGGACCTACTGTACAGCGTGGGAAACCCTGCTCCACGTCACGTGGCAGCCTGGATGGGAGGGGAGTTTGGGGGAGAGTGGACACAGGTATATGGTCAACTACAAATCGGCACCCGCCAGGAGCATTTGCTAGCAACTGAACGACGAGGGCGTTTGTCTGCACTGCTGCCCTCCAACACTCCCTGCAGGGCATTCAGGGTGGAGAGTGTGGCACTCTGAGCCCCAGGGAAACTGGGGCAACAGGTCTTCAGACAGTTAAGATCTTTTCAGGACCTGATTTCATGATCCCCATCCTTGTAGCTCCTCATATCTAGAAACGCAGTAACTCCCTTCATGGTGACACCAGCTCCTTGAGACCAGCAGGAAACTGTAGAGAAAGCGCTGGATTGCACTGAACTCCGTCTCTACTGGAATCTGACGTGTCGCTGTGAGCAAGCCCCACACGGGCACACGCGTGTCTGCCCTTTGAACTCCACAACAAACCTCTGAAGGTCCCGTAGCTGGACGGGCGCTCAGCAGCCCCTGAGGTCTGCCCTGGGGAGTGGGGGGATGGTGGCCGCACCCCCCACCCTACAGCTCATGGGGCCAAGCAGCCAGCTCAAGGTCACAGAACCAGGAACTGGAGGAGTCACTGCAGCCCAGGTCTTCCAGCACTGAAGTTAACCACATTAAAGGCCATCCTAACAGCATCCAGATATCTCAATTTGCATCATCCTTCTCTGCCCAGACGTTATAATCTAATACACACTGCAACCTCATAAAGCATCTCCTTAGGGGTTTTATTTTCCAATCCATGCATCTCCTCAGGGCTCTTCTGTGAATGCGCCCTCCTTGATGGCCCAGCCACATACACAATGGACGAATTAGTCAGAGATGGCCACGAAGGTTCCAGCCGCTGGAGGAAGAGCTCATGTCTCTCAGACATCACTTTCTCGAGACCACGACATGGCACTGCGTCCAGGGCTATGACAGGTGACAGGCTGAGGGGACTGTAGGAAATAAATGCCAGGGTTTGGAAAGTGGGACACAGGCAAAACTTTAAAAACAAGAATTTTAAAGGAGATGTATCTAAAGGCAAGGAGCCAAACCCAGGTAGGAAATGGAAATTAGGAGCCTATATGAATATAGAGACAGCGACAACGGCCATCCTAGGAGGACTAGACAGATGAGCAACAGTGGTGGGGAGGGGGCAGGAGACCCGGGTGCCGACCACCCAACATATTCCAGGAAGGATATTATTCCAGACACAAGTCTTCCCTCTGACCTCAGCATCGGCATGTTACAGCACGGAGGGCGGGTCAGGACCCGGACCTGGCCTGGGAGACCGCAGCCCTGCTGTGCGGACCCTCTTTCCAACAAGGGGATGGATCGGAGGGCCCTGTGGTCTCACAACGCCCGAGACCTCGGGACTCTCTTTCTTGGTGAGAGAACAAGGAGAAGCGGGAGCAGCAAGGGCCCTGGGAACGAGCCGGCCGGGCAGCCGCCCCTGAGGCCGGGCCAGGCGCCTCCTGCCCGTCAGGGGCCCAGAGCCCGGTGGCGGCTCCAGGCCCCGAGGAAGCAGGCTGCAGCAGCCAGCCACCCACATGTGCTATCACCTGTCCCTCCAGCCGGCCATACGCTGCTTTCTCTGCCAGGGGCTGGCAGGTTACAGTCCCTGGCCTGACGGCCCCAGGGTCAACAGATGCCTCTTCATGCTCAAAGACAGTGTGAGCAAACCTGATCCCTGGTGAGTTCTCTCCATCAGGCAAAGTGCTAGTCCCATGTAAGTGGCTGGAGAGATGGGTGGTGAAGTATGGTGTGTGTGTTGGGTGGGGGGGGTCAGTCATTTCTGACTTTTTGCAATCCCATCGACTGTAGCCCACCAGGCTCCTCTGTCCATGGGATTCTCCAAGCAAGAATGCTGGAGTGGGTTGCCAGTTCCTTTTCCAGGGGATCTTCCCGATCCAGGGATGAAACCCATATCTCCTGCACTGGGAGGCAGGTTCTGCACCACCGCACCATCGGGTAAGTCCAATTACAAGGATGCCCACGGTTATCAAAGGTAACATTTCAGCTCAAAGAACGTCTGCTGAAAACCAGATGGAGGCTCACAAAAATGAAAGAGAGGGGCTTCCCCATGAAGGCTGGAGTCTCTCCCTCCCTGAGACAGCAAAACCCAAATGAGATACCAGTCTTCCTAGGTTTGCATATAATCTGATTTTGAACTTCAAATTCTACCACTTAACCTCCTCTAACATTTAAAAATCACTTGCTGCCTTTTAGTCTTAACCACTCAACCAAAATAAACCCGCTAATAGCTGAATCAAATGCACTAGCCATGAAAATATAACATCTTTGTAACTTTTGGAAGCATCCTCTCTTCAGTCACATATGCTGTCAGTTTTCCACTCCCGCTGTAACGGAAGCACCAAAGACTTGGCTTAGAACAGTCAGCGGGCCCCAACCTTGCTGGCACCAGGGGCCAGTTTGGTGGAAGACAACTCTTCCACAAACAGGGGTTGTGGGGGTGGGAGTGCATTACATTATCGTGCACTTTGTCTCTATTATTATTACACCAGTTCCACCTCAGATGATCAGGCAATAGATCCCAGAGATTAGCGACCCCGGGAAACACAGATTTATTATGTTGCAGCCAGGAGGTCAGTGGTCCAGAGTGAGTGCTTCAGGGCTGTAACCTAGGTGGGGGCAGGGCTGCGCTCCTTCTGGGGGCCACTGTATGCTCGCATTTTCCAGCCTTGAGAGGCCACACATCCTCCACGGCTCACGGCCCCACCTCATCCTCAAAGCAGCATACTCCTCCCTCTGCTTCACTATCCTTTTCTGACTTTGACTCTCTTGTTTCAGTCTTATAACTATCTGCCTAGATAATCGGCCTTCTAGATAATTGGCCTGCAGGACAATCTCTCCATCTCAAGATTGTAACCACGTCTTAACCTGCATCTGCAGAGCACGTCTCGCAGACTTACCTGCACGGGTAAGGCATCATTCGCAGGTCCTGGGTATGAGGATGAGGGTACCTTTTGGGGTCATCACTGTCTACTGCATAGAGGCACACATTTATTACACAGGTCCCACGAGGCATCTGCAGTCATTTGGGAGGGGGGGCGCTGGGTGTTTGCCCCAGTGCACAGGCCTAGTTGCCCTGGGGCATCTGGGATCTTAGTTCCCCAACCAGGGATTGCATCTGTGTCCCCTGCATTGGGAGGTCTCCTTCCACTGGACCACCAGGGACGTCCCAATATATCTTCTTGTACGAAACGCTGTATTACAAACATTCCCATGTACCCATATAGTCATCAAGATTGTTTTTAAACCATACAGAGTTTCCTCTAGTTGAGAAAACCCACTATAAATATATGGTAAGGGCTGGTAATGGTGGTTTAGTCGCTAAGTTGTATCCAACTCTTGTGACCCCATGGACTATAGTCCACCAGGCTCCTCTGTCCATGGGATTCTCCAGGCAAGAATACTGGAGTGGATTGCCATTTCCTTCTCCAGGGGATCTTCCCGACCCAGGAATCGAACCCGGGTCTCCTGCATTGCAGGCAGATTCTTTACTGACAGAGCTATGAGGGAAGCCCATGGTAAGGGGTGATGGGTTTAATATCATGAATAGTTTTTCCTTTTAAATTTTCTTTGTAATATTTTACAAAAAATAATTTTACTAATTTTCAGAAAAAGGAGTGAGGAAAATAAAAAGCAGCATGGAGAAACGCGGACCCAGGGGGCTGGGACCAGTGCCCAGCTGACAGAGGAGGGCCTGGTGCACAAAGGTCTGCAGTGTCCCCCGGGAAGAGGGTGCTCTGGTCTGCACTGCATTCCACACAAAAGACAATCGGATTGTCTTTCAGCAGAACAGGCACAATCACCCTATTGTCCAGCCTCATGAATGACCTCCAGAGCCACAAAGCAGGGACAGGAAAGGCAGGAGCAGCCATGCTCCCTCATTAGAGCCCTCTGGTCTCAATGTGGCCGCTCGTGAGCTCCGGGGAAAGGATTAGAGCTTGCGGATGCAAATTGTATTGGACTCCACAGCCAGGATTACCTGATGTCCCTGCTTTACAGAAACACACAGGAATCAGAGTGCAATGCAAACTAAAAAATCCTAAAAGATGCTGGGGGCTGGGGAGGGGGCCTGGGGGGGAGGCTGGGGAGACAGAGGTTACAAGTGAATCTGCTCACACCAACTGTCCAGTCACACAGCACAGGATGCGGTCAGCAGGCTTGCTCTTTGTAAAGGGCCAGAGAGTGAGGACTTCCAGCTCTACGGGCCATTCACATGTCACGATCACCCAGTCGACTCTTGCTAGAGGGCCAGGGCAGCCACACGCAACTCACAGCCATACACACACCACGCACGGCACAACTGTGTGCCTGTGAGGCATTCACAGCACAGGCTGGGATCCGGCCCATCCAGCTGTGGTCTGCAACCCTTGGTGCAGGAGGACAGGAGTCTTCATGCAAAGATGAAACTATCCCCAAGCTGCTTCCTCACCCTCACTGATCTCATCCACCTTTGTCCGCATCTTCAGCAAGCCTTCGCTGTGGTTTTTTAAAAGTATTTATTTACTTGGCTGTGCCAAGTCTTCGCTGCAGAACACGAGATCTAGTTCCCAGACCAGGTATCAAACCGGGGTCCCCTGCATTGAGTCCAGTCTTAGCCACTGGACCACCAATCAGGGAAGTCCCAATTCTTGGTTATTTTTAGATGAGGTAGTTATCAGAGGCTGTTATCAGATGAGGTAGTATGGGCTTCCCTGGTGGTTCGGTGGTAAAGAATCACCTACAATGCAGGAAACCCTGGTTCGATCACTGGGTTGGGAAGATCCTCTGGAAAAGGGAATGGCAACCCACCCCAGTATTCTTGCCTGGAGAATCTCATGAACAGAGGATCCTGGCGGCTACAGTCCACAGGGTGGCAGAGTCAGACACGACTAAGCGACAAGTGCATGATCTGGTGTATTTCGTCCCTGACCCAACTCTCCACTCCTGCCTGCATCTGTGCCCTTCATCACATGACTCTGGAACTCCTCCTGTAAAGGTCAAGTATATTTCCTGGCCTCCTGACTTTGGGTTGAGTCAAGTGACTTGCTTGGTCCAACAGAAAGTGAAAGTCACTCAGTCGTGTCTGACTCTTTGCAACCCCACGGCCTATACAGTCCATGGAATTCTCCAGGCCAGAATACTGGAGTGGGCAGCCCTTCCCTTCTCCAGGGAAGGGGATCTCCCCAACCCAGGGATTGAACCCAACCCAGGGATCTCCCCAACCCAGGGATTGAACCCAGGTCTCCCACATTGCAGGCGGACCCTTCGCCAGCTGAGCACACGGCAGCCCAGGAATACAGGAGTGGGCAGCCCTTCCCTTCTCCAGGGGATCTCCCCTACCCAGGGATGGAACCCGGGTCTCCCGCATGGCAGGCGGATTCTTCACCAGCTGAGCACCGGGCAGCCCTGGTCCAAAAGAATGAGGCCCAAATGCTAACGTGCCTGCTTCACGTCTACAGGACGCAAACTGGGGGTGGTTCTTCTCGGGCTTCTGCCAGCCCTGGGGTGACATGCAGGTGGGAGGAGGATGAGAGGCGCGTACGCTGCCTGGACCGTGGCCGCAGCACGAGAAGGCAGGGAGCCGGCTGAGCCCGAGGACCTCAGCAGACCTCTGGTGACCTGCAGTTACCTAAACGGTCACACCAGGGTGGTCTGAGAGCCACTGACAGCTGATGTGGTTTGTTAGGTGACCCAGCAAATTGATACGGATAGTATACCAATCAGAAAGCAAACAACCACTTTACTTCAAACCCACTAATCACTGCTACAGAAATCATCTCCATATAAAGTCTTGGAACAATCTGCTGATTGAAACACACACATGCATACATAGTATGTGTGAATATGTGTGTGTGTGTGTGTATGTGTGTGTATATGTGTGTATGTGTGTGTGTTTGTGTGTGTATATGTGTGTATGTGTGTATATGTGTGTATGTGTGTGTATATGTGTGTATATGTGTGTGTATGTGTGTGTATATGTGTGTGTTTGTATATGTGTGTATGTGTGTGTGTATATGTGTGTATGTGTGTGTATGTGTGTGTGTATGTGTGTGTATATGTGTGTGTTTGTGAGTATATGTGTGTATGTGTGTGTATATGTGTATGTGTGTGTGTGTTGTTGTTGTTGTTCAGTCGTTAAGTCATGTCTGACTCTCTGTGACCCCATAAACTGCAACAAGCCAGGCTCCTCTGTCTTTCACTATCTCCCAGAGTTTGCTCAAAGTCACGTCCATTGAGTCGGTGATGCTACCTAACCATCTTATCCTCTGCCACTCCCTTCTCCTTTTGCCTTCAATCTTTTTCCAGCATTAGGGTATGTACGTGTGTGTGTGTGTGTATTTCAGGTATATACTTATGTATCTCAGATATATGTTTACTTTAAAACTTGTTTGACTAATTTTATTATTAATAAATGTTCTAGGTATTTCCTTAGAGTAGTGCATAGCTGCTTTTATCTATGAATCAGAATAGATATCTACACAGCAATATAGTTAACACAGGCAATTTCCAAAATTTTTCAGTCCCAGTGATATATCATTTTCAGGCCACTTCATACAACACAGGGCTTGTCATGACTACTAAAGCAATATGGAACCACCCCGACTTCAACTGTTTATATACAGGAAGTATGATTAACAAGGGCATTAAATAAAAGGGTACTTATAAAGCAATTGTGAACAAAATATCCGCAGACGTTCTTCTGGATTAAACGAGAAGAGAAAACGAAACATACTTTGTTCTGTGGAAAAGGGGAAAGTGTGTGGCGCTGCCGTTTTCCTGTTAAGCTGATGGAGACGAGTGCCTGATTCCCGCTGTGCATGGATGTTACCACGTCGTCCTGTCGTCAGCACTCCAGGCAGAGACAGGTCTCTGGTCACTGACGTCATATCTGTCCAAACTCCGAGCAGGTCACCTCAGACCCCACCTCGGCATCTGCACCCACACGAAGCAGGTCCCCAGGCCCAGGCGCCTCCTCCTGCCCACACCCGGAGCATCACACTCACTGTGCTCGTCTCTCCTCACCACACACACGCACACCTGCACACCTGGCCGCCACAGTTCAGGCGGTTCTGCTCCAAAGCTCATCTCTAAGTGGATGATTTCAAACACGCAGTCATTTCCCAAAGCCAACCTTCCAAAGACTACGTCATTCACACAAATGGCAGATATACTAGTGTCTACATTAATAAACACACACATGTTTACAGCTTTCTGTTTGGACAACAAAAGCAATTTGCATGGATGCTGAGGGTGAGCATTTGCAGGGAGCTGATGGGAACTCAGGCAGCTGCACCCGCCGCACAATGGATGGTCCATAGTGCCAGGAAAGAAAGCAACGATGTACAATAAACGCCTTAGAAAGGAAGTGCGGCACACACCTTTGTTGAAAGGTGGCTCAAGTTGGAGCTGCAAGACCCCTGACAGCTGCCCGGTCCTCCAGCCGCCCCTGCCCCTTTCCCACAACCCAGGAAGCTGGGGCTTCAGAAACTAGCTGGGGGCAGACAGAGGACAAGAATTCAGAGTTCACTGAGCTTTAAGCTCCTTCACTACACCCAGCTGACAGTTTCCAGCGGTGTAAACAAGCTTTTGAATATACGCAACTAAAAATAGCAATTAGTCAGAGTCTGGTATTAGATACGTTGACGTCATCAGAAGGCAGTTCTGTCGGCTACGAGCCCCGGCCACACTCACTCTGAAATGTCACCCGAGCCCCTGCCACCCCCAGGCCCCACCCCCACCCCGGTCCAGACTCTCTCCTTCCGGCTTCTTCCAGCAGCCTGAACTTCATCCTGAGTCCTGCCTCCATCCAAAGCTCACCCAAACGCAAGCGCATCTGCTTTTCTCATCCGTGTGCATCAAATATTTGTCAGAGAAGGGAGTGTGTTCTCCCTAATTCCTTTGCACACTCCACAGGCCTGAGCATCGACACACGTTTCGGTTAACACCATAACAGCTAACATTTACTGCATCATTACTAGGTGACGGGAGATGAGCTAATAAGCCTTTTACATGCATTATTTCAGTGAGTTCATCCCGGAACTCTGCACATAAGGATGATTCCTTACCTTCTGCACATAGATAAAGGAATAGAGGCTTGGAGATATTCATTGACCTGCTCAAGGTCACAGAACTAGTAAGGGCGTCTGGAGCTGAGGTTCAGCACCTTGAGTGTTAGACTCTCAAGTATGTGTTTCCTTAGACCTGGTCCCTCCCAGTGAAGACCTGCCTGGGTCTGGAGTGGGGCTAGGAGACGCACTGTGGGAAGCACCCCAGGTGATCCAGGTGTGCATCCAGGCTCGGGGTCTCTGCCCTACACTCCGCAGACTGACACTGACAGACAGAAAGCTGAGTGATGGCAAGCCCACACGCCATCTCCTCGGAGCACTCAGGCGGTGCACACGGCGGGGGGCTGCCTCTCACCTGGACTCAGCCCCTCCCACTGGGCTCCCCCACCCATCTCTGGGTGCTGATGAAAACCAGAGCACACCAGATCGCTCTTCCTGGGGAGCAGAGGCAGTGCTGACGGTCCCTCTAACCCTAACCCTGACGGCACGGCCTGGGGAGGGAGCAGGGCTCGAGGCTCCACCACTTTCACGGCGGGTCTCAGGATGAAAACCTTTCGAGCCCTTCTTTGGGGGCCTGACTTTCTTCTTCAGGGAGTCACCCACACACACCACGTGTCAGCCAACGACAGACCAGCCACACGGTCTCACTCTGTGGTGCCCAAGCTCAGGAGAGATGCTATGGCTTTCACTGCTATACCCAGGAAACCGGGCATGGGAAAACACCCTCAGCACTCCGTCAGTCCACCATGAGCAGGGGGCCCCTCCTCTCTCTACAAAGATGGGGTTCAGCACAAACCACCTGCAGGGGACTAATTCAGCCCCTCTGTAAGAGAAAAACGTGACACCTGGGATGGACTGATTCTGAAGCTGAAGCTGCAATACTTTGGTCACCTGATGCAAAGAGCCGACTCACTGGAAAAGATCCTGATGTTGGGAAAGGATGAGGGCAGGAGAAGGAGGCAACAGAGAGTGAGATGGGTGGATGGCATCATCAAGCCAATGGACATGAGTTTGCGCAAGCTCTGAGAGACAGTGAAGGACAGGGAAGCCCGGAGTGCTGCCATCCATGGGGTCACAAAGAGCACAACACGACTGAGCGACTGAACAACAACAAGGACTGAGATTCTCCAGGAGGTCACAGGCATCAGCTCTCAATCAGCTTTGCACTTCACCCTGCTCAGGGCTCCCCTCTCTCCTGCTCAGCCGGCCCCGCTCCCCCTTCACTGCTCTCTCCTTCTGGCTCCACTGACAGCAGGAACTCCTTTCTGCCCAGCAGAGTTGAGATAAACTCAGAGACACTACTACTAAAGAGTACTGAAAGGTAATAAACACAGAAATCACAAGCAGTCAAAAAAAAAAAAACAAAGCCCAGGAGGGAGGGCGCTGACTGCAGGCTCCCGTCCTGTACCTCTGACTCACGGGCTTGGCCCGGGTCATGCTGTCCTGGGCGCCCATCACCCCCCAGGCTCGGGGCCCAAGCTCCTCCTTGGGGCTCCGGTCTGCCTCCACCCAGAGGATGCTCGCCTGCAGACCCCGTGGACACCGTGAGGACTTCCAGGTCCAGACCAAGCGAAAGACCCCATGTCCCAGGTATGCAGGATGGGAGCTGAAACGTGGACCAGGGAGGAATGAGAAACTGAACAGAAGCTAAAGGGGCCATGAGTGGAAAGCAGGGTTCTTTCTGAGCTAAATCTGAGTTCCTCAATTCTTTTTCACTTGAATATCTTATTTCAAAGAACATCCAGTATTTTCATGACTGATCTAAAAGCAGAAACCAGGTCTCCCTGTCTCCTAAGGGAGCAACGTTCTCCTCTTTCACAGAGTAAAGGACTGAAACAATTCTTGACCCTGTTTCTTTTCTTATGCACATAGTATCAATCTGTAAAGCTGAGAGGGCTTCATTCTCTACAAGAAATCTAAATCTGTCTCAGACTGTCCTTCTTTTCAGCAGTTTTCTAACTTAGGACTTCCTAAAGGATGCAGATTGAGCCAGGCTAGACTCATCACTGCATAATTGGAAGTTTACTTTTAGCTGTCCCAATTAACCAAAAAAGGGGGGAAAATCACATTTCAATTTTCCTGAGGGGGGAAAAGAAGTTGAGCCTCATCTTGCCATTGATACTATATTTTGAGATCCTAGAGAGACGGTACTTATCAAGAAAAGTAAGTGTAAAGCAGTCGAGAAATTAGAGAAAAAATTCTGTGGTCGCACATGACTATTATCCTTATAGATGAGTTTATATCTGAAAGCTGAAAACGTGTTTAAAGACTAAAAAATAAGAATTCTGACTTGATCATCATTCCACTGTCTATACCCTTCACTACAATATGTCATTATTCCCACACTATATAAAAACATGAGTTAGCAATTGACAAATTCTTTCAATGTCTGTGAATACACTTGCTATAGAAACTGCAGACCCCTGCAGAAACCCTGCAAATGTCAAACATTTTTAGGACTTTTCTTTGGAAAGGGGCAATTTTTCAATCAAAATAAGCTGAAGCTGTAATTTGGTTTGTATGGGGTAGGCAGGTCCCCAAAGGATGCTGCTTCATGTCACAGAGTCTGAAGCATCTTATAAATTAAGCTCCCCACCCCCAGCCTTGGCCTCCCACCACACCAGTGATGCCCTGGTTTGAGACTGTTAAATCATTGCTGTTAAAAAGAAAACAAACTCTGTAGCAGGTCTTTCAAAAGCAGCAAAATTGGGAATGACAGACCAGGAGCATTGTGCTCTGTCCAAAATAGCGCTGCAAGTGGAATTGGAATTGTTTGACTTGTCTTGTTGTGCTGCAGGGAGACGCTTGGAAAAACAACAGAGTTGGGAATAAGAAAGCAGGATGCTAGCACTCAAGTTTGGTTAATTGTTTCTAAAGCTCAGGCACAAAATATGCTTATAAATGTAAATCCAGACACCTAGAGTTTATAGGGGGCTTCCTGGTGGCTCAGAGGTTAAAAAGCCTCTGCCGGCAATGCGGGAGACATGGGTTCGATCCCTGGGTCGGGAAGATCCCCTGGAGAAGGGAATGGCAACCCTCTCCAGTATTCCTGCCTGGAGAATCCCAGGGATGGAGGAGCCTGGTGGGCTACAGTCCATGGGGTCGCAAAGAGTCGGACACGACTGAGAGTTTATAAGGAGCATGCTTGCTAATGGCATGAACTTTGACAAGTTGAATCCGACCTACTCTTTTAACAGTGAGATAAACACACAACGATTTTTTTTTTCATTCTGTTATCCTATCCTTCCAAGAGCTCCAAAATGCAAAGCCATCTCATTCAGTGCCTTTCTTTAAACAGTGGTGTGGGCGAGCTCTGTGAGTGACCAAGAAGCTTACATGGCAACATGAACTGTCCTGAATCACGTCCACAATAAACTCATCCCCAGAAACATGTCCTAGGCTGGGTGCCTCTCAGGCAGAGCGCGTCACTGGACAGCCTGCTATACACACACAGATCTCAGGCCCCCTTCCCCGACCTGCCGACTCAGCGCACCTTCGGCACCTGAGCCCCGTCAGCCTGCCTCACCTCCAGGCTCTGTGTCCGTGGAGTCAAGCAACCACGGATCGAAAATAATAGGGAAACAAAATTTCCAGTGAGTTCCATAGGGTAAAACTTGAATTTGCCATGCAAGGGCAACGATTTATGTAACATTTACATTGTATTTACAACTATTTACATAGGACTTACATTGTATTAGGTATGACAAGTAATCCAGAGATGATTTAAAGTGAAGGGGGGAACACACATGCATAGCTTGCATGCAAACACTGGGCCATTTCATACACGGGAGCGTCTGCGGATGGGGGAGGCAGGGAGGGTGACTGCGTCTGACTTGTATTTCTAACAAGTTCCCAGGTGATGCTGAGAGACAGGTGGGAGTCCACTTGCAGAAGCTATGCCCTGGCAAACAGTGAAGGGCATGGCGGATGAGTGGGTACCACGCACAAGGGCCTCTGTCATCAGACCCCGTCCAACCTCAGGGCCTCTGACGGCAGCATCACTGATGCAAAGGTGAGGGAGGACCCTCAGGCCCAGGGAGGTGGTGGTATTCGCTGGTGAGTGAGAAAGCAAGACACAGACACCCAGCATGTGGTGGTCCACCGTCCTTCAAGTGCTTCACCCCCTACCCCCAGCCACACAGCCACGTGCAAACACGCCCCCTCCTGACACCTGACTGGGCTCCCTCGCAGCCTGGGAGCCGCCAAGCATTCAATCAGGCACGGCCGATTCTTGTCTTAGGAGCCAATTTCTACCTCTAATCAGTTTGGGGAATTTCTGTTGGGAATTTGGGACTTTCCAACAATCCTTTTAACTTTTGGCTTGCTCATTTCCTGGACCACTCGACCTCCCAAATCCTCTTTTCTCAACAAGAGACCCCTAACTGAACGTTCAGTCATGACCGGCCTGAACCAGACATAATGCACACCCATACTGGAAATCACGTGTGCCTGCCGCTTGTCCTTCTCCAAGGCTCCTGAGGCTCAGGACGCTGGTGTTTGTGTCTGGTGAGCGGCACAGTTATGTCTTCTTTAGTGTAAGCTCCAGAAACATAGAGCTCCATGTTTTCTACAATACGCACCGTAGCACACCATTCAATAAAGGTTCTGTGTTGATGATATGACCTGCAGTAACTCTCTGTATCAGGGAGTCCCTTACACTGTGTAACAAAGCAACTCCAAGGTCTGTTTCCATGACGACAGCAGCATCACACAGGAAAGAAGGAAGAGGCTACAGAGGCTCTTTAGAAATTGCTACCAAATGCATATCCAGTTTGAGACTGAAAACAATAATCTGGGCATTGGATTTGGGGTTAAAATCTTTTCCTTCTTGAACATATTCTCTAATGATGTGACTATTTTTAAACATCCAATAGGAAGATTCAGAACACTATAAATACCATCCATCTGCCAAATTTCAGGAGGTCTAAAATTAGGTTACTAGGTTCATCAATTTCCCTTAGAAGATTCTAGTAGGGGGAGATCAAACCTTTCTGGTGGCAATAACAGGGAGATGCTGATCATCCAAATGCTATGAAAAATAAATTGCATTCATTTAAAATCTAAAAATTAATAAACTCCCCAACCCCATAATTTCTCCCAAATAAAATTAAAATGGGAAGTGTTTTATGAGATATGAGTTTTAGCAGGCCCTTCAGATCATTTATCGAGTCACACACTGAAAATAACTCACAGTGCTGGGTATTATAACTAAATCATATTATAAACAAACATGTGAGAAGAAAAGTGTATTTTTCTATTGTGCTTGAGATCAGCTTCTGCTTGTGTTTGCTTTTCTTTCATGGATGAGGTAGAAATAAAATAACACACCTTCAGCAGCTTTCTCCCCACCTAATTTCTTTTCCTACCATGATTTTTCCTTCATTGATCAAAGAAAGAGTCCTCTCATACTAAAAATATCCCAGAACAGCCAGAATCATCGGGGACCTATTTTTTTCCTCACCTACTGGGAGATAAGGTTATTTCACCTACATGTGTACTAAGTTATTTTTGAAACCCGCCTCCTTCTCCTCTGGTTATTCTAGTTCAATACACAAGAGGGGACCTGGCAGCCTCTGAGCTCACTCTAAGCACCCCGGCTGCTGCACGGTCCACCCTGTGGTCGCCAGCAGAGATGGAGAGCGGAGCCCACACCCCTGAGCCTGAACACACGAAGCGCTCTGAGAACGCAGCTCGCAGTGTATTCTCAGCCTCGCCACCAGCATCGAAGTCAGACCTCTAAACCAGGTGGCGCCTGCACCCTCACCATCCTCAATGACCATCCGCGATGCTACCTGGCTGGTCCACCACCTGTGAGAACAGGATCGGCGTCAACAAAGTCAAAACAGCAATTCTCTATAAAGTCAAGGCCAACTCAAGCAGAATCTCAGTGACCTCTGCTCACTGACTTGCTAATTTAACACATCTCAGAGCCAGCTAAACCACTGGGTTCTGGGTAAGTGCTGAGGACAGGGAGACAGAAGGTGGGCTTTGGCTTCAAGGGGCAGCCACGGACAGCAGAGGTGGAGGCACTGACTGACCACACAGCATCGTAACTGTCTCCAGTGAGGGCTATGCGGGGGGCGGGGAACCAAAGGAGCTGCTGAGTGGGGCAAGGGGGCAGGCCACGGAGGGAGAAGGGGTGGTCGGGGAAATCTTCTGAGAGAAGAGATGCCCAGTGTGGTGCTAAGACCCTAAGAGATGCCCACGGTCCTAAGGTCCTAAGACCCTACGAGATGCCCTAAGAGCCTACAAGATGCCCTAAGAGCCTACGAGGTGCCCTAAGAGCCTACAAGATGCCCAGGTGGCAGGGGTCTGGCTTCAACCTGTGCTCAGGAAACAAAGATCCCACATGTCTCAGAACCAAAAAATACCAAACTATAAAACAGAAGCAATACTGTAACAAATTCAATAAATGATTTTAAAAAATGGTCCACATTAAAAAAAAAAAAAAAACTTAGGAAAAAAACAAGATCCTCTTAGATATAAATCATTCTCAAGGCTTTGAATCCCATACCTACTGCACTTACCTAGAATGGCTGACATTCAGAGTCTGATGGTTAAATGGATATTCTGCTTCAGTAAGACTGACTTTTACATCTTATTTTCTAATCAATTTGCAGACTGTGTGGTCTTAAGGTGAAGATTAAGGAGAACATGCAGACACCCAGGCACACAGCAGTCTTTAGGTTCACCTACATGGCCAGTCGATCACCATATGGATGGCATTCTAGTCATAGAAAGACCTTCCCTGGTGGCTCAGATGGTAAAGAATCTGCCTGCAACACCCTGGGTTCCATCCCTGAGTTAGGAAGATCCTCTAGAGAAGGGAATGGTTACCCACTCCATTATTCTTGCCTGGAGAATTCCATGGACAGAGGAGCCTGGCAGATCACAGTTCACGAGGACACAAAGAGTCGGACACCACTGGGTGACTAACACTTTCACTTTCATAGCCATAGATAAGGAAAAATCTCCATTGATCCTAGGACATTTCCTTTCAGTGGGAGGAAGTAAAAAAAAAAAAAAACCTGTAAGATTTTGTCACGTCTCTTGTGAAAATAATATACTTTCATTTATCTGAGCAAGAAATATTAACTGAGGACTTACTACCTGCCAGATGCTGTTCCAGGTCAAGTACAAGAGTGAGTGATACAGCATCCCTGCTCTCAGGTGCTTGACGCTGGTGAAAGAGACACAACAATCAAATGACAAATAAAATAACATGGTGTCCAGGGTGACACAAAGAAGGCTGAGTGTTGAAGAATTGATGCTTTTGAACTGTGGTGTTGGAGAAGACTCTTGAGAGTCCCTTGGACTGCAAGGAGATCCAACCAGTCCATCCTAAAGGAGATCAGTCCTGGGTGTTCACTGGAAGGACTGATGCTGAAGTTGAAGCTCCAATAGTTTGGCCACCTGATTGCAAAGAGCTGACTCATTAGAATAGAATTAAAGCAAGAAGAGAAGGAAGCAGCAGAGAACAAGATGGTTGGATGGCATCACCAACTCAATGTACATGGATCTGAGCAAACTCTGGGAGATAGTGAAGGACAAGGAAGCCTGGGGTGCTATAGTCCATAGAGCTGCAAAGAGTTGGACATGACTTGTCTACTGAACAACAACCGCCAGGGGTGACAAGGCCTATCAGAAGCACATAAGAAGGACAGATGAGCGGAAATGATGAGGGCAGGGTGGGATCTGAAGATGCCTTTCCTTGTGCCACCTGAACAGAGACCTGAATGATACAAACGAGCATGGTGACGACGTAGGCATGAGCTGCTCCCACAAGAATCCATCAGCACTGAAGCCCTCAGGTGCAAACGAGCGTGCCAGCCTGTCCTGTCTGAGAGCGGGACAGGAAGCAGCCCACAACCACCACGGACCTCGGTGACCATAGTCAGAAGTCTGTATCTCATTTCTATTTCTTGGTAATGCTCACAGCAGTCCATTGCAGGGAGTGGACAGGGCAATGGAAGGATGTGGTCTGCCTGATACACACGAAACACCAGCGGGGCTGCTGTGCAGGCAACAAAGTACAGGAGACGGGCAGAAACGAGGGGCCAAACAAGATGCCCTAGGGCAACTGCACGATTTTCAGAGGCTGTGTCCCTGGACTCTCCCATCGCTGGGCTCCTGGATGACCGGGAGTTTGGTATCTAGGAATATAATGGAACCAAAGCACAGAGCAGCAAGCAGCCAGTGGGCGTGTGGACCTGTAGGAAGGTCTGCCTCAGATATGAACACGATCCCTTTTTACGTTTTCTACTTGCCACCTTTCTTCCTCACTTCCGGCTCTGTGCCTTAGGTTACTCTAAATTACAGATTTGTAATGAAAAAAAACCTGATTCATTTGAATTACCTAACCCCTGGTACATCATTCACACTCGGCAGACGCAGATGAAAAGAGCCTCCCTTTCTAATTTTAAGACCCACTGTGTGAACTCTGTGTGTTCAAGCCTCCCTGGTCTTTTGTGATTAATTTTAGTAACAAGAGAACGACCTGCTTTAGAACAAATGAGTCATGATGCAGCTTCAAATCTAAAAACCGAAAATCACCCTCCTGCCCAGAAAATATCATTTTTAAGTATAAAATTTCTACCCCATGTTAACTCCACAAAGCTTCCTGCCCTGAAAAAGAGGTGGGGAGGAGCAGGCTAGGAACTTGAGGTTGCAGACAGCAAGCAAGGTGCACGTTGCCTTTGGAATGGCATTTGTCTTAGGCAGGTTTATGACATGAGGGAAAAAAAAACCCGTCAGCTGCTATAAAACAATTTATAGCCTGTGCAATTCAAAACATTCTTTCACAGGCCACATCATAACAATATAGATTTCTCCTGAGCATGAAGAGCAGCCTCGATGACTTCCACACGGATTATCTATCCTGGTGTGGCAAGACATGTCATAGACACATACCTGATTTCAAACTGGAAAGAAAGCAAAGGCTCCTGACTCCTTAGCTGGTGTCCTTAGCTCATCATTTCTCTTCCTCTTGAACTGTGAGCTTATACACTGCTCCAGATTAACTGTAGAATTAGCAAATACTTCAAGGAACATAAATCTGAAACATGCAGCTGACAAAACAAGCATTTCCTTTTAATACATTGTTTGCCCCACCAGCGTTTAGCCAAGAAAAAAAAAACTATGTTCATTAGGTTAAAAAATTCTAGTCACAAGGACTTTCCTGGTGGTCCAGTGATTAAGACTCTGTGCTTCCACTGCGGGGAGCCCGGGATCAATCCCTGGCTGGGGAACTAAGATCCTGCATGCCACTTGGTACTGCCAAAAAAATAAATAAATAGAACAAAATTCTGCTCACACAGTTAGCAAGCATAGTGCAGTGGACATAATTCCCTCAAACATGGAAGATTCCCTCCATACCTTAAAAAAAAAAATCTTCTTGAAGGAAATTCACTTCCTAAAGACTAAAATCCAGAAATGGCTGGTACTGATTCTGAGAGATTCTCATGAAACATTTTACAGATATCTTACTTGAGCTGAAAAAATTATTTTCTATTTTGGGATGAGAGACTTCATTTGTTCTTCCATTTACTCAACACATGTTCATGATCACCTGTGAGTCAGAAATCACATGAGACGCTAAGGATACAGAGAAGGATAAGGTTTAGGGGAAGAAAATATTACAGTGTGAGCACAAGAAGTCTTCCTGGGGTACACTGCTAAAGTAATGGCCTGCGTGACTCACCCTTCCCAGGACCCACACTCTTCTCCCTGCCCCCTGCGATGGTTCATTCTGTGTGCTAACTTCACTGGACCGTGGGCTGCCCAGATATGTGGTCAGACATTACCTTGGTGTCCTGAGGGTGAGTCTGGGATGAGATTAACATTTAAATGGCTGCCAGCCTCCACAGCTGCATGACCTAGTTCTACAGAAGAAATCTCTGGGTGAAACACACATATACACTGTGCATGAGTGCACACATACATACATACACATGCCCCTGTGCACCACCATCGAAGGTCTGGACAGAATTCCTACTAAAAGTCAGTCCAATGACTGATATTGTTTTGGACCCTTGCTCTCACTGTCAATAAAGAAATGTCACAGTGACAATGCCTAGAGAATTCTCAGTAATCTTCCCTCCTCTCCTGTCCTGAGAAAATGCACTTCTTTCTGTCCACAGACACTTCCCAAATCTCTCGCCAGGAGAAGGGGACGGCAGAGGATGAGATGGTTGGATGGCATCACTGACTCGATGGACATGACTTTGAGCAAGCTCTGAGAGTTGGTGATGGACAGGGAAGCCTGGCGTGCTACAGTCCTTGGGGTAGCAGAGTCGGACACGACTGAGTGATTGAACTTAACTGAACTGAATCTCCCGCTGGTAATTCATTAAACAGCAAAAACAAAAAGCAGAGCCAAGGTGAGGAAGAGATTAGCTAACTGAATGGTACTCCTACCTCAGCTTCTGAAAGTGACTCATTAAAACCCAGGAACCAACTCCGGCGTGAGCCAAAGAGCTCTCGGGGCAGGCATTCAGCTCAGGGAGAGCCAACTGTGATGAAGTTGCCAGAAACCCAGTGTCCTGGAAGCCCCACCTTCACCTTTTTGAGGAGAACCCGAACCAAGTCTCCAAATGGCTCCAGGTTCACCTGTTTCCATCACGGTCTCTCCTCCTCACTCATGGGCACTGCGGGCCTCCCTGGTGAATGCTTTTACTGTCAACATCTTAGGAGCATGTGTTAGTTGCTCACTCTTGTCTGACTCTTGCGACCCCATGGACTATAGCCTAGCAGCTTCAGCCACTAGACTAAGTTGACAAGCCCTCCTGGTCCCCTGACTTCCCCAGGAGGCACTTTGTTGTCACCACGCACGCCCTCTTCTCACTGGTGCGTCCAGAGAATGGACGTCCTCCCACCCGCTGCCCCTTCAGCGCGTCGGAACTGCAGCTGGGGAAGCAAGTCTCGGAGGCTATTTTTACTCCTGAACTCAATTAATTTGGCGCAAAAGTAGCAGGAGTCCCTTCTGTTGCAGGAAATGCTTCTGCTGCTGGGCGTCTGGTTCATAAACCCACCCACTGAGCAGCAGAATTAGCACAGGAGCTCGGGCTGGGCTTGCAACCCTGAATAATCCCCTTCCAGGCTTCCGGTGGCAGCGCTGCCCCTGAGGTGCGGGACCCGGTGTGAGTGCTGAGTGTGAGGGTCAGGACCAGAGTGTGAGCGCAGTGCGTGAGGGGTGAGACTTGGTGTGAGGGGCGTGGTGCGTGAGGGGCGGGACCTGGGTGTGAGGAGCAGGACCCCATGTGAGGGGCGGACCCGGTGTGAGCCCAGCGTGAGGGAGGTACCCAGTGTGAGTGCGGAGTGTGAGGGATGGGACCTGGTGTGAGGGGCGCACAGCGTGAGGGACGGGACCTGGTGTGAGCAAAGCATGAGGGGCGGGACCCAGTGTGAGCACTGAGCGTGAGGGCGGGACCAGATGTGAGCACAGCGTGAGGGGCGGGACCCAGTGTGAACGCAGCGTGAGGGCGGGACCCGGTGTGAGGGGTGGGACCTGATGTGAGGGGCGGGACCCGGTGTGAGCCCAGCGTGAGGGAGGGACCCAGTGTGAGTGCGGAGTGTGCGGGGCGGGACCTGGTGTGAGGGGTGGGACCTGATGTGAGGGGCGGGACCCGGTGTGAGCCCAGCGTGAGGGGCGGGACCCAGTGTGAGCACTGAGCGTGAGGGCGGGACCAGATGTGAGCACAGCGTGAGGGGCGGGACCCAGTGTGAACGCAGCGTGAGGGCGGGACCCGGTGTGAGGGGTGGGACCTGATGTGAGGGGCGGGACCCGGTGTGAGCCCAGCGTGAGGGAGGGACCCAGTGTGAGTGCGGAGTGTGCGGGGCGGGACCTGGTGTGAGGGGCGCACAGCGTGAGGGACGGGACCCGGTGTGAGCCCAGCGTGAGGGGCGGGACCCAGTGTGAGCACTGAGCGTGAGGGCGGGACCAGATGTGAGCACAGCGTGAGGGGCGGGACCCAGTGTGAACGCAGCGTGAGGGCGGGACCCGGTGTGAGGGGTGGGACCTGATGTGAGGGGCGGGACCCGGTGTGAGCCCAGCGTGAGGGAGGGACCCAGTGTGAGTGCGGAGTGTGCGGGGCGGGACCTGGTGTGAGGGGCGCACAGCGTGAGGGACGGGACCCGGTGTGAGCAAAGCATGAGGGGCGGGACCCAGTGTGAGCACTGAGCGTGAGGGCGGGACCAGATGTGAGCACAGCGTGAGGGGCGGGACCCAGTGTGAGTGCGGAGTGTGCGGGGCGGGACCTGGTGTGAGGGGCGCACAGCGTGAGGGACGGGACCCGATGTGAGCAAAGCATGAGGGGTGGGACCCAGTGTGAACGCAGCGTGAGGGCGGGACCCGGTGTGAGGGGTGGGACCTGATGTGAGGGGCGGGACCCGGTGTGAGCCCAGCGTGAGGGAGGGACCCAGTGTGAGTGCGGAGTGTGCGGGGCGGGACCTGGTGTGAGGGGCGCGGAGCGTGAGGGGTGGGACCCGATGTGAGGGGCGGGACCCAGTGTGAGGGGCGCTGAGCGTGAGGAGCGGGACCTGGGTGTGAGGAGCAGGACCCCATGTGAGGGGCGGACCCGGCGTGAGCTCAGCGTGAGGGAGGTACCCAGTGTGAGTGCAGAGTGTGAGGGATGGGACCTGGTGTGAGGGGCGCACAGCATGAGGGACGGGACCTGGTGTGAGCGCTGAGCGTGAGGGGCGGGACCCGGTGTAAGGGGCGCGCAGCGTGAGGGGTGGGACCCGGGTGTGAGGGGTGGGACCTGATGTGAGGGGCGGGACCCGGTGTGAAGGGCGGGACCTGGTGTGAGGGGCACACAGCGTGAGGGGCGGGACCCGGTGTGAGCACTGGGCGTGAGGGGCGGGACCCGGTGTGAGGGGCAGGGAGTGTGAGGGCGGGACCCAGTGTGAGCACTGGGCGTGAGGGGCGGGACCCGGTGTGAGGGGCAGGGAGTGTGAGGGGCGGGACCCAGTGTGAGCACTGGGCGTGAGGGGCGGGACCCGGTGTGAGGGGCAGGGAGGGTGAGGGGCGGGACCCGCGGGTAAGCGCAGAGTGTGGGCGCAGGACTACTGAGGCCTTGGCCCACAGGTCCCCTGAGGGACCCACCAGGACCCGCAGAACACACGGGGCTCCCGATGTGTGCTCTTCTCTCCAGTTCTCTTGCAAGGACATGTCACCTGAGTTTACACGTAGCCACACTGGGCGAGAGATGCAACTCCTTTGGCTTTCCAGATGACGCAGTGGATAAAGAATCTGCCTGCCCATGCAGGAGACACAGGAGACGTGCATTTGATCCCTGAGTCAGGAGGATCCCCTGGAGAAGGGCCTGGCAATCTGCTCCAATATGTCTGCTTAGAGAATCCCTTGGACAGAGGAGCCTGGTGGGCTGCAGCCCATGGGGTCACAGAGTCAGACGCAACTGAGCATGCACGCAACTCCCTTAAGCCAGCAGGAGACACTGGAAAATACTGGTCTATTTGTTATTAAAAGAACATTTTGAAAACAATTGAAATAAATCTTAAAAATGTCACCACCTTCAGAAAGCCTCCCCTCATTAGATGCACGCTCCCCTCCACTCGCACTCAACAGCATCTTATGTCTCCCACTGCCAGTGGTGTCACCGGCAACCTTAGAGCCTGAGGATCCATGTCCCTTCCACCAGAGAGGATGAGCAGGATGGTGGGATCTGTCCATCACCTTTCTATCTGCAAAGCTTGAAGCCCTCCGTAGACATTTGCTGTTGTCTAGCCGATAAGTCCAGAGAAGGCAATGGCACCCCACTCCATTACTCTTGCCTGGAAAATCCCATGGATGGAGGAGCCTGGTAGGCTGCAGTCCATGGGGTCGCTAAGAGTCGGACACGACTGAGCGACTTCACTTACATTTTTCACTTTCATGCATTGGAGAAGGAAATGGCAACCCACTACAGTGTTCTTGCCTGGAGAATCCCAGGGACGGGGGAGCCTGGTGGGCTGCTGTCTGTGGGGTCGCACAGAGTTGGACACAACTGAAGTGATTTAGCAGCAGTAGCAGTAGCAGCCGGTAAGTCATGTCCTACTCTTTGTGATCCCATGGACTGCAGCATGCCAGGCTCTTCAGTTCATGGGATTTCCCAGGCAAAAAAACTAGAGTGGGTTGCCATTTCTTTCTCAAGAGGATCTTCCTGGATCAGGGATCAAACCCACATCCCGCATTGGCAGGTAAATTCTTTACCACTGGACCATCAGTAAACATTTAGTGACTGAATATTACTTAGGACTGAAAACAATTTTAAAGATCACCAAGTTCAAACTCCATATAGATGACTAAGAAAACCATAGTCTTCTTCACAAAGGTTGACTTGGTAGGGCCAGGGTCCCCATTTCCACTCCGAGACTCTGTTACCTCACTATGCTGAATTTTAAATGCCACTTTTCAGCACTCCCACCTTTTACACATTACACTTTACTTTGTCAGTTCAGGAATACAAAAAATGTTTGGGTTGTAACAGGGTTTTGCTCACACAATTGTCTTTTTTTTCCCTATTAAATGTAAAAGCACACTCTGAGAAAATAGATCTGCTAATTGAATTTATTTCTAGATTTATTTTACATGTTTTGAGTTTTGTTATAAATGCAGCTTTGAAAGGTTGAATTTGAAACAATTTAGTGGCCTTTTTTCCTTTGCTCGGTTTCTAAGACACAGAGGAGAGCCTGAGAACAAGAGAACGCACATGGCTGTCAGAAGGTAGGGCAGGCAGTTTCATGCCCAGGATGCATGGACACCTGTGGCTCCAGCAACAGTTAGAACCGGACACGGAACAACAGACTGGCTCCAAATCGGGTAAGGAGTACATCAAGGCTGTATATTGTCATCCTGCTTATTTAACTTATATGCAGAGTACATCATGAGAAACGTTGGGCTGGATGAAGCACAAGCTAGAATCATGATTTCGGGGAGAAATATCAATAACCTCAGATATGCAGATGACACCACCCTTATGGCAGAGAGCAAAGAGGAACTAAAGTGCCTCTTGAAAGTGAAAGAGGAGAGTGAAAAAGTTGGCTTAAAACTTAACATTCAGAAAACTAAGATCATGGCATCTGGTCCCATCGTTCATGGCAAATAGGTGGGGAAATAATGCAAACAGTAGACTTCAGTGTTTTGGGCTCCAATATCACTGCAGATGGTGACTACACCAATGAAATTAAAAGACACTTGCTCCTTGGAAGAAAAGTTATGACCAACCTAGACAGCATATTAAAAACCAGAGACATTACTATGTCTCAAGGCTATGGTTTTTCCAGTGGTCATGTATGGATGTGAGAGTTGGACTGTGAAGAAAGCTGAGTGCTGAAGAATTGATGCTTTTGAACTGTGGTGTTGGAGAAGGCTCTTGAGAGTCCCTTGGACTGCAAGGAGATCCAACCAGTCCATCCTAAAGGAGATCAGTCCTGGGTGTTCATTGGAAGGACTGATGCTGAAGCTGAAACTCCAATACTTTTGGCCACCTGATTTGAAGAGCTGACTCATTTGAAAAGACCCTGATGCTGGGGAGGATTGAGGGCAGGAGGAGAAGGGGATGACAGAGGATGAGATGGTTGGATGGCATCACGGGCTCAATGGACATGGTTTGGGTAAACTCCGGGAGTTGGTGATGGACAGGGAAGCCTGGTGTGCTGCAGTCTATGGGGTTGCAAAGAGTCGGACACGACTGAGCGACTGAACTGAACTGAACTGTGTGCTGGGTCCCACGTTTGGTTCTGAGTCAGTCATTTACAGTCGATACTCTCAGCTTCTTCAAATGGCTTGGTTGACAGTCTTCAGACTTGCAGGGGCACCCAGGTCAGAAGTCTGCCACCTTTTAACAAGGTCGTTCATTTCCTCTCAGGTGCCTTGGCAAACATCCTGGGGCCTGGCTGACCCCCGAGGCCGCCTGCCTGCTGGAGGTTCCCCCAGGGGAACTTCAGGAAGACTCAGGATGTTATTTTTAAATGCCCTGAATTCGACTCAGAAGTGTGAGGCCCTACAGGAATCCTTTCTCCCCGGACAGGCTGGGGCACTGATGAGGATGCATCAGGTGCATAAAAACAGGATGCGAAGGAAAAACGCCAAGAGAAGCCCGGGAAGTCAAAGACCTCCAGGGCCTGAGACCTTCAACAGGTTACTCTCCACCCCCCACACACGCTTTCTCCAGTGTCCACATATCTAACCCACAGGAAGCCTTCCAAGGCTTATGGCTAAAGAGCTGCTGAGCATATGTATTGTTTTAATCTCATCACGTAAGATTTTCCTCTCCCTGCTCTTTCCAGACTGAAGGGGCGAGTCTGGACGTGACCTTTCCCGGAAGGGTTGAGATGGGTGTGAGCCTCTGACAGGGACGCTTTGCAGCTTTCCTCACTGGAGGCACAGAGGAAGCAATGTGTGAACAGCAGGATTCGGTGTGCTAACACTCACACATGTGCACACACCCTGGAAGCCCCAGAGCCTCGCAGAACGAGGGGCTTCAGGAGCAGACTCAAGTCAGGAGGAGCAGAGGGGCTCCGGACCAAAGCACAGAGGGGCCGCGGGCGGAGGGAAGGGGTCTGAGGAGGAGCCGGCCCGCCCGGTGAGCCTCACGCCCTCCCGGGCAGAGCGAGGACAGGAGACCCAGCAGGGCGGGCGGCCAGAGCAACTGAAGAAACGAGGGCACCCGGGTCCTTTCAGAAGAACAGCGTCACAGTGCTTGCTTCCCAGAGCCGAAGGAGGTGACAGTCCCCCCGCCACCTGCCCAAGGCTGGGCTCCAGTTTTAACTTGGGGGCCAGAGGGGTAAAGAGCTATTTCTAAACATGGACCCGTTTTGCCTTATATTTTCAATTCAGTTCAGTTCAGTCGCTCAGTCGTGTCTGACTCTTTGCAACCCCATGAACCGCAGCACGCCAGGCCTCCCCGTCCATCACCAACACCCGGAGTTTACTCAAACTCATGTCCATCGAGTCAGTGATGCCATCCAGCCATCTCATCCTCTGTCATCCCCTTCTCCTCCTGCCCTCAATCCCTCCTAGCATCAGGGTCTTTTCAAATGAGTCAGCTCTTCACATCAGGTGGCCAAAGTATCAGAATTTCAGCTTAAGCATCAGTCCTTCCAATGAACACCCAGGACTGATCTCCTTTAGGATGGACTGGTTGGATCTCCTTGCAGTCCAAGGGACTCTCAAGAGTCTTCTCCAACACCACAGTTCAAAAGCATCAATTCTTTGGCACTCAGCTTTCTTTATGGTCCAACTCTCACATCCATACATGACCACTGGAAAAACCATAGCCTTGACTAGATGGACCTTTGTTGGCAAAGTAATGTCTCTGGTTTTTAATATGCTGTCTAGGTTGGTCATAACTTTTCTTCCAAGGAGCAAGTGTCTTTTAATTTCATTGGTGCAGTCACCATCTGCAGTGATTTTGGAGCCCAGAAAAATAAAGTCAGCCACTGTTTCCACTTCTTTCTTCATCCCCTTATAAAACCCTGGACGCGGGGCAGGGGTGCTACGCACTGTGGGTGCACACCTGCAAACCCAAACTCCGCAGCAGCTCCCCCACGGTCCTGCAGTGCCAGCTGGGAGCGTTCTGCTCGCTCTGAGCCCCGGATGAGAGACCGCGTCCCTGCATCGAACCACAAGGCCAGACCTCCGGCAACATCAGTGACCAGGTTACTCTCCAGCATCAGGGTCTTTGAAAATCTTTCCTTTTCTTCTCTCCTCGGGCTGCAGAGGCTTGTGCTTAAAGTCTCAGAAATCATGACTTTTCTCTGTAAATAAGATGGGAGGGAATTTCTGACCAGAGAACACTGCCTGTCCACGGGGTTTGGGGAAACTGGGAGTTGGCCTGAGGGTTTCCAGGGGCTCCCTCCACTGAACCCAGAAACCTTTTCTCCTCAGGGTTCCCTGCACTTCAGCAGACTTTCAACAAGGCTGCTCCTTCGGAGTTGAGGATTATCTCTGCTCAGAAAAATATGGGGGCTGCCCTGGTGGCTCAGTAGTAAAGAATCTGCCTGCCAGTGTAGGAGACACGGGTTTGATCCCTGATCCAGGAAGATTCAACGTACCGCAGAGCACCTAAGCCCGTGTTCCACGACTACCAAGCCTGTGCTGGAGGAGCCACAAGTACCGAGCCCTCATGCAGCAGCTCCTGAAGTCTGCAGGCCCCGGAGCCCGCGCTCTGCAGCAAGAGAAGCCGCCGCAGTGAGAAGCCTGGGCCCCGCAGCCAGAGAGGAGCCCCCCCTCTCAGCACCGAGGGAAAAGCCTGTGCGGCACCGAAGACCCGGCACAGCCAAACACAAATAAACACATAAATACATAAAAAATTTTAAGAAAAGGAATGTCAAGCTCCCTTCCCATGTGGTTCCTGTGATCCAGGTACCATTAGGTTATTTTTCAGTACTTTCTGTTCCTTTCATTTGGAAGGCGACAGAGAAGGTACAGCATCTGGGGGTTCCACAGGATCTGTGACTTCTTTTTCCTCCTCTCCGATTGCTCTGGGGTCTGCTGAGTTCAAGCCACAAACCCACAGACACTGGGTGTCTTAAGCATTCACTGTGGTATAAAAAAAAAAAAAACTAAAAATTTTTTTTTTAATTTCTGGGGGCGGAAAATGTTTGGAGTAGTTTTATGCTCTTAAATTAGATTTCAGTGTTGCCAATCCTTCCATCCTCTGCCCTGGTCTTTCTCATGCCCTCCAGCGCCTCTCCAAGCACTGGGACAGAATGTTCAGTGACCACACCAGGCAGCAGGTTGTTAGCGTGCCCACCACCCACAGGACGACAGGCCAGGGTCCCCTTCCTTCCCTTCACGACCCTGATAAGAATCGCCACAAACCCACCTGTGTTCCAGGGACAACAGGATGCCGCCCCAGGTCATTTCATTGTCTTTCCTCAATATTACTCAGCCTCCACATGGATAAAATAAGGTTAATCCAGAAAAATCTCTAACACCCCTTGCATGCTTCTGCTCCGTCGCGTCCAACTCTGGGGACTGTGGTTCACCAGGCTCCTCTGTCTCTCCACGCAAGAATACTGGAGCGGGTTGCCATGCCCTCCTTCAGGGGATCTTCCTGACCCAGGGATTGAACCCGTGTCTCCTGCACTGCAGGTGTAGATTCCTTACCCCTTCCAGCTCTATAATCCCATGATCTTAAAACATATCCCCCATCCTCAGCTCAGTTGGATGTCCTGACACCTTCATGTGCTTCCAAGTACTTCTCTAGTGAGTTCAGTCTGGGCAGTTTGGAGATTTGTATGATAAATAAACCATCCTGTACGCAGACAGGAAGCCCCAGTCACAGATCAAGGACCGAAGGCAACACTGCCCGTCGGAAAAGAACTCTCAAAACTTTTTGACTGGACAGGCAGGATGGGCCGATTCCTTTTGCACCTTTTTAATAGCCCTCACACTTCTTTTTCTCTCGGATTTAAAAAAAAAAAAACAACTCATAGCTTAACTTTTGAAGATATTAAAACGTGAGTCAAGTCAACACACACAAAGACGAGGTGGAGCAGAGCTCGGCGGGTCAGATGGCCAGTGCGCTTGTTGTTACATTCCCATGGCAAAGAGCCCTCTGCTGACACTCTGCACCTGGCTTGGAGCGGGTGGCCTGTGATCAGCCAAAATGGAACAAAATTCTGAGCATGAAATGAGCTGCTGAAGACAATTCACAGGCAATCCCAGCAACGGACGAGGGTTTCTCAGGTATTAGAGTCTGTCCTGGGCAAGCCTGTGCGTGTTACCCTCTGTGTGGAATACTGGGGCCAACAGAGGACTTGGAACCGAATCACAGACGGGACCAGAGGTGGCCGACAGCCTCTCTGTTAGTAGCTCAGCCATGTCTGATTCTTTGCGAGTCTATAGACTATAGCCCGCCTAGCTCCTCTGTCCATGGAATTCTCCAAGCAAGAACACCAGAGTGGGTTGCCATGCCCTTCTCCAAGGGGATCTTCCCAACCCAGGGACTGAACCTGGGTCTCCTGCATTGCAGGCAGATTCTTTACTCTCTGAGCCACCTGGGAAGCTCTTTTAGGGAACCATGAACCCGGCCTCTCACCCTCTTGGTCCCCACCCAACCTTCGTCTCTTATCCTGTCTATGGGATGGACATCCTCAGAGTTCTCTCCTGGCCTCTATCTTCTCTTCTTCACCCTCTATAGTCTCTCTCCAGCAAAATAACCCACTTCTAACACTTGAAACAAACAAACAACAACAACAACAAAAAAAACAGAACAACTGGAGCAAGTGCTTGGAGCACACGATTTAAGCGACAGTGGCCACAGAGGTCTGGCACGTGCCTCCAGATATGTCCACTGCCCCCGCCTCCCCGCAATTCCTTTTTTGGTTACAGGTATCACTTGGCCTGTCACAGCTCAGATTCTGCTCCACACGATGTGTTTTCAGCACTGGGTAATTCCCCTGCCTCCAAACTCACCCTCTCCTCCACTGATCCTGCTTTTCAGTGAACAAGGGAGGCCACGGCCAGAGCAAGGGCCCACGCCCACGAGTTTACAGATGTTGACAGCTGGGCAGCTTCAGGGGTCATCTGTCCAGTGAAATGGATGTTGGATTATTCAAGCCAACAGGAGCATCTATGACAGCTGATGAAAAGGCAGCAAGAAGCCCATGAAGCCACGAAGGAACCGCCTATGATGTCGGCCAAGAGCAGTGAGAGCCCAGCCGGTTCACCGACTGTCAGGAGCAAACGAAGGGCGGTTCATGTCCAGTAAAGTTCATTTTCCAAAAAGACCTGCCCTGTGTTTGTGAAAGCCACGGCAATAAATTTGCTGGATTTAGCCCACATGGCCGCCCAGAGCCGAACAGAACAAACAAGATAATAGGAAATTCTCCTCCGAGCCCTGGGTAGTCCTGCCAGGCCTCACAGGACTACAGGTCTGTTCATTAGTAAAGCCCAGAGTCACACAGAATGAACCGGTTAGTCTTCCCATTAACAGTGTGTGCCGAAACAACAGAAGTGCAGGCATTAAAAATACTCAGCTCAGAGACACTCATCCACAGAAAATAACAGTTAAAAACACTCAGTTCAGAAACATTCATCAAAATAAAATAATAGTCTCCAGGCTACTTACATCTGTGTCGGGTCCTTTATCTGCCCCCGGACAAGAAAAAGTAACAAATTCATGGCACCTCTTGTGAACCACAAAACAGCAAACTGGTGGAGAGAAAAGAAAACTAAAATTAGAAGAGTGGATTGAATATACAAAGCTTTGTCCTCCAAACAGGGCTACCTGCTGTCAGCAGTCAAATTAATTTCACTACAGACAGAATCGCATAAACAGCAATCAGACAGCATTTCATTGGAGGCTTGGCCTCATTTGGTATTGCTTGGATTCCCGGATAACAGAACCACAGAATGCCCGCATGGACACGGCACAGGAGACCTAAAGCTTAACTTGTCTCCTCTAAAGCTGAGGGGAGAGGACGGGGTGGTAAGACCCTTCTCCTGAGGTATAAACCAGGAAGCTACAGGTAAAGCACTCTGCACTCCCCTCCCCCCCACCGACACAGTCAGGTGTGTAAACGTGGATAAACATTAGACCCTGTGAGTAAGATACAAGGAGAGTAACTTATTACAAATAATACATGGGTATCACCAAGAACTTCCTTAGCAGAATTCTGAACTTCAAGAACTCCTTAAGACACAAACCAGATCTACGGAAAACAGCCCTTTGAAGTGGAGAAAAGTTGGAAAGCATCCTCTCTCTTGAATCTACCAGCTTGGGGAGGGGCGGGGTGGTGACCCACAGACACTCCAAACCACTATGCAGCAAGTGTTTTCCAAGCAACAGGGTTTTCATAAGTCTTCCTGAAGATGAATCAATAAAAAAATCATGAGTTATAAACTAGTAAGTCAGATTTTTATGAATAGTGTAACATGGAGGACACACAAAAGATATAAATAAATGTCCTAGGCCATCCTCCCTCTAAAAGTGCAGCACCAGCTCCAGAGCGCACAACCTACGGCCCTCTTGTTTTCTGCTAAACAATAAGCTGGGCTTCCCCGTTGGCTCAGACAGTAAAGACCCCGCCTGCAATGCAGGAGACCTGGGTTCCAACCCTGGGTCGGGAAGATCGCCTGGAGAAGGGAATGGCAACCCACTCCAGTATTCTGTTTTTGTTTGTTTGTTTGTTTGTTTTTTGAGGCTAACTACTTTACAATATTGTGGTGGTTTTTGCCGTACATGGACATGAATCAGCCACGGGTGTACATGTGTCCCCATCCTGAATGCCCCTCCCACCTCCTCCCCACCCCATCCCTCTGGGTCATCCCAGTGCACCAGCTTTGAGTGCCGTTTCATGCATCGAACCTGGACTGGCGATCTGTTTCACATATGGTAATATAGATGTTTCAGTGCTATTCTGTCAAATCATCCCACCCTCGCCTTCTCCCACAGAGTCCAAAAGTCTGTTCTTTACATCTGTCTCTTTTGCTGTCTCGCATATAGGGTCATCATTACCATCTTTCTAAATTCCATATATATGCGTTAATATACTGTATTGGTGTTTTTCTTTCTGACTTACTTCATTCTGTATAATAGGCTCCAGTTTCATCCACCTCATTAGAACTGATTGAAATGTATTCTTTTTAATAACTGAGTAACATTCCATGGTGTATATGTACCACAGCTTTCTTATCCATTTGTCTGCCGATGGACATCTAGGTTGCTTCCATGGCCTGGCTATTGTAAACAGTGCTGCGATGAACATTGGGGTACACGTGTCTCTTTCAATTCTGGTTTCCTCGGTGTGTATGCCCGGCAGTGGGATTGCTGGGTTGTACGGCTGTTCTATTTCCAGTTTTGTAAGGAATCTCCACACTGTTCTCCATAGTGGCTGCCACTCCAGTGTTCTTGCCTGGAGAATTCTGTAGACAGAGGAGCCTGGAGGGCTACAGTCCATATGGTCGCAAAGCGTTGGACACGACTGAGCAACTAACACTTTCACTTTCAGCTAAAAAACATTCACTGAGAAATCCTATGAGTCCCACATGGAAGGCAGGCGAGACCTCCCCAGACCCTGGCTGCCTTCTTCCGCTGCTGAGGGCGCTTCGCCTCCTGCACATGTGTCAGGAGGCAGAGCCGACTGAAGAGGGCTGGAGAGGCTGGCAGTTTTGCTGAGAGCCGAGACTGCAAGATCAAGGGGGCACTCAGAGGCCTGGTGGGGATGCTCGGGACGTTTGTGCTCAGCACGAGCAGCCACTGAAGGGTCTGAACCCGAGGGACGAAAGCAGTGCTCCTGACGGGCCGATGGTGGCGACAGGAAGGGTTCCTGGGACAGGTCAGGGCTGTAAGGACTGGGCCGGGGCGCCCTAGGTAGTCTAGGATTGAAAGTGATGGCCGTCACTTTTCGGCTGGTAAGAGATGGAAGCGTGAGATGCCACGGACACCGCAGAGGACCTGCCGGCTGACCACAGACACCGCTTGTCAGCCTCCTGCCATGGGCCACTCTGCCAGGTCACGTCACCTGCGTTAATTATCTCACCAAATCCTCACAACGCTACTTAATATGCTCCGACATCTGTGTTTTATGGACGGGAAAGCATTGCACTGATCTTTGGTGTCTAGTCTGTATAAGCTCATGATGTTTGCAGACAGGAGACGGGGTGGGAGAGATGGGCGGACAGAGCGATGAACAGGGCAGACGGACACAGGTCTTCTGGACAGTCATCCCTCCATGCAGAGGAGCCAGGAGCCAAACTAAGGTTTGCTGGACCCACGCCCCCCTGCCCATCTCACACTGGTGAACAGGAGAGGAAAAGGTGATGAAGGGGATGCCGAGTCTGCACATGATGCCAGGGACATGCGTGCATGGAAAAATAGTTCTAAGTATGTAATAAATATATAAAAGTGAATACAGATACATGGGTTGGTCAAAAGGTTCCTTCAGGATTTTCTGTAATATTATGATGTTACCTTTTGGCCAACCGTGTGTGTGTGTGTGTGTGTGTGTGTGTGTGTGTGTGTTTGGCCAACCGTGTGTGTGTGTGTGTGTGTGTGTGTGTGTGTGTTTGGCCAACCGTGTGTGTGTGTGTGTGTGTGTGTGTGACAACCCAGAGGGTGAAGCTGTGGGTGTAATTGTCAGGGAAGCAGGATAAAGGATGACTGCTTTCTTTTTAAATAGCTTTAAGATGGTCATAATACAACGTCAATGCAAAAGTGTATCTTTAAAAAACAAAACCCTCAGGCTGGGCACAGCAGGCAGAATGGGGCACTTAGGGAGCCGTCCGCAGGAAGGTGGACGGTTCGCGAAGCCCTCCCTTCTGGACAGGGAAGCCCGGGTGAGGTGCCAGCCGCGGGCGCCCCTGGGGCGGGACCCCGTGGAGGCGCCCCCGGCCCTCACCGCCCCAGCGCCGCGGCCTCCCGGGCGTGTCCGCCGCAGCGCCCCATCGCAGGCTCCTGAGGACCGACAGACGGCAGCGCGGACGCTCAGACCAGGCCCATCAGCCACGGTCCCCGACACGGCCTCGGCTCCACTCGCGGATTGAGGAAGACAAGGGCCACAGGGCCTGTTTCCTCTCCACGGTTCACTGCGGACACGCTGTGTGGGGCGGACATGGAGCATGCGGAGTCCCTGCTCGGTGCGCCAGCCTTCCAGCGCTTCCTCTGGTCCAGGCGGATCAGGTCCCCGCGGCCGGTTGGTGTCCAGGCCTGCCAGTGCGCCCAGCTCTCCAGCGGGAACTGCACAGACTGTACCCCTGAATCCCCAGTCCAGTCGTATCCTGGAATCAGCCCGCACTGAACAATATAATATGAAAGGGAAGCAAAAGCCCCCAGATCATTTCCTCCCCAACTGCCATGAAGTGACTGGACTCCCCCGGCAGGAGGGGGAGAGGAGGTCCAGAGAGCTGCTCCCCCTGAGTTATCCAGGTGGGTTCAAGGACTCAGATCGAGATGAGATAAAGAAACAGATCGAGATGAGATAAAGAAATGGAACCTGCGGCTCCGCCCTCCCTCCTGTGGGGTGGGGGGCTGATTAGGGAGAGGGAGCAGGGAGACCCTCTCCATTCAAGCCCACAGAGTTTGTTTGGAAAGATAAAAGGTTTTGGAAGTACTTGCTGGTGACAGTTGTACAATCTTGTGTATATACTAAGTCCACTCAGCTGTACAAGTAAACATGGTTAAAATTGTAACTTTAAAGTTACATACACTTTGTTGTTGTTGTTGAGTCGCTAAGTCATGTCTAACTCTTTGTGACCCCATGGACTGTAGCATGCCAGGCTCAACAAAATATAATTTAAGTTACGCATCAACCTGGAGCGAGATTTATGAAGTTATAAATAAGGTACACAGACATGGAGTCTTGCTTATGTAGATTTACGGCTTTTTTTGTTCCCAGTGGACCTGGCTGCAAAACCAAGGAAGTATTACTTCCATTTCATTAGGTTCTACGTAAAGTCCACGCCAGATTAGAGGGGAGATGCGGGGAAAATTGAGTTTTCAGAGCCAAGGACTCACACGATCTCAGAGGATTAGAAATGGGCTCCTCCGACCTTCACATCTCTGTGCAGAGTCAGCAGCAGCAGCAGCGATGGAAACAAGGGCCTCACCCCCAGAGCCTGGCTCTCCACGCAACCCCCGGGGACCGTCTGTCACCTCTTTACATGCAAAACAGGGTCATCCTGCTTACACATCATGTGGACCACAGGCTTGTTGAGGGGAGAAAATACATACTTAGGTATCACCTTCCATTTTGTTTAAACAATAATTTCCTTTCACCCTCAAGTCTTAAGTCCATATCATTTCAAATTCAGCTCATAGTGACATAAAATGGAACATGTGCATAAAAGTCCCGTTGTCCAAAATTAATGGGGTAAAAGCCATTATGTAACAAACCTGCAATTCAAAAAAGGATCCTACTAAATTTAATAGTTTGACTTCATTTAGAGCGGAAGACAGGCAGCCAAGCTTCTGAGAGCTCCTTTTTTAAATACATAAATGGCTGCCATCATGTGAGATGGTTTTAATTAAATCTTGCTTAGCTGGAAGGGATTAATGAAAGGTAACGTCACATCAGAACACAGTGAAAGGAAAACCTCTAAGGCTAGCGAACTGCTTTCAGCTTTGCGGGGAAAGTAACGAAAAACTGAGCATATATTCTATTCGCATGTTAAAAGAAAATTATTGGTTTCAGGTTTGTAACAATTGAAAACGGTCTTCTTGTGTGATGCATGTTAAAGTTGTATGAAAACAAGCCAAATCAATGTGCTTTATCACACAGTGTGATATGCCATTCTGCAGCCAGCATGCTGATTCTGCCCTAAGCCTTTGTGCACATTCTCCTGAGTAAACCCTGTCAAAACCCCCAATATTCAATATTTCCTCCTTTCCCCAGAGGAATCACCTTTAACCTCCTCCTCAACTTTCTATCACCAAGTCCCACAGATGCTTCCTCCTTTGTGTCAGTCCCTGCTTGGAGCCGAGATGTATTTCAGCAGGTGTGAAGGGCAGAGACCAGAGGTGGCCCTCGTGTTCCTGGCCAGAGAATCTAGGCCAACGGTGTGGGCATGTTGAAGCCAAGAGGAGAGCCCTGGGGTGAAACAAAGCAGAGAAGACCAAGACGGAGAGGCAGACAGACAGAGAAGCAGGTCTGTGTCAGCCTGGCATTCAGCTTCCATATTACCCATGTCTATGATCCATCAACGGAGGTCATCCTGCTGCTTTTCACATTGCACCCAAGTACTGCATATCGGACTCTTCTGCTGACTATGAGGACTACTCCATTTCTTCTAAGAGATTCTTGCCCACAGTACTTTGGTCACCTGATGTGAAGAGCCAACTCACTGGAAAAGTCACTGATGCTGGGGAAAACTGAGGGCAGGAGGAGAAGGGGTGGACAGAGGCCGAGACGGCTGGATGGCATCATCGATTCAATGGACATGAGTTTGAGCAAGCTCCAGGAGACAGTGAAGGACAGAGGAGACTGTCGTGCTGCCACCCACAAGGTGGCAGAGAGTCAGATAAGACTTAGCGACTCAACAACAACAACAAATGATCCATCAAACACCCTTTATGTTTTTCATTCTCTTGCGACTTGCCTGGTGGTTGGGTGGCTAAGACTGTGCTGCCAGTCAGGGGCCCTGGGTTCCACCCCAGTCAGAGAAGTGGGACCCACGCACCACAGCGGAGAGGGTCCACCTGTGGTGAAGACCTGGCGCAGCCAAATAAGCAAATATTTTAAAAAATAATGACAAATACTCTAAAATTTTCATTCCCTTCATATACAGCCGCCCTTCACACGTATGATCTAATTTAACACACCTGAACACAGAAGCTCCCGAGTACATGCTTTTTACTGCTATGCCCACTGGAACCTAGTTTTCTGCACGAGCAGCTGAAAGAGTCCTAAACGACAAAAAAGACCAGAAGGCGGTGGAAATGCGTGGAGCAGACCAGGGGGCCTGCCTGCTGCAATGACACCGCGAGGCTGTAAGAGGCAAAATGCCTGCCACCCCAGATCTTTCCAAGAAAGGCAGGAAAAGAAGCTGCAGGTGCAGGGTTCCAGAGGGATGTAAGACAGTAAAAACACTTAGGAACCAGGCTTCAATTCTCAGTGCAGATGAAGAAGGGACTCCTACAGTGCAGACGAAACCTCCGGCTCACGACTGCATTCCATCTGACCTGGAGCACTCAGCAGGGATAAGCCTGTCTCTGGCTGCAGTGGGACTGAGTGTCAGGAAGTGTAACCCATGAATCTCGGCTTTTCTCTGTCTCTTTGGCCAAATATGTGTTTTTCTCAGTGTGTCTGTGCAAGGCTTATTCAGTCTTTTAATAACTTACAAACTTATAATGACTTCACTCTTGCTCATTCCATTCCTCAGCAAACATTTGTAAAGCACCTACTGTCCATCCCTGCTCCCCAGGATGGACCAGACAGGCAGAGTTTGCCTTGCAGGAGCGCAGAGGCCAGTTAAGAAGAAGGGCATGCCGAGGAAGAGGTCTCTCTCGCTTTCTCTGTCCCCACCGCTTCCCCCCTTCATCTCCCGCTTCTGTCCCCTTCAGTTATAATGCAAAGACCAGGGTAGGTTTTATGTTATTGAACAGCTTTTACCTTTGTCTTTATTTATTTATTTTTGATGTAGACCATTTTCAAAGCCAATGCAGATGCCAGAGACTCGGGTTTGACTCCTAGGTCGGGAAGATCCCCTGGAGAAGGAAATGGCAATCCACTCCAGTGTTCTTGCCTGGAGAATCCCATGGACAGAGGAGCCTGGAGGGCTATACTCCATGGGGTCACAAAGAGTCAGACACGACTTAGCAACTAAACTACAACAATATACATACACACACTCATATACAAAATATACACACACACACACACATATATATATACACAAAAAACCAAGGCAGTATCTAGAAAGTTAATAATTCAATAAATAAAAATGATACTCAGATGAGGTATGTGTGCTTAAGAAGAGAGCAACACCCTGGTTCTCAAATGGAACCCAGTTGCTAAGAGAAGATAAGTCTGCAGCATCCAGGTAAAGCTTTGTATGAAAATCAACTTCAGATTTCACCTAACGGGGATGAACAGGGACAGGCTGGAAGGGCTTTGGGGGCAATCGTCGCTGGCAGCTCTGTGGGACGGCACATTCCTGTCGGGAAACTCCCTGCATCACCAGTGAACAGTGAGCTCAGCTTTAAGTCCAAAGCAGCAGTGAGCAATAAACAAACAAACATGTGAATTAGGGTTCCGCACACACTTCCATGGGGAAAACTAAAGGCCCGCAAAGATTACGGGTGACTGTCGGCAAAAAAAGTTATTTCAAACCTAAATTGCTGATGTGAAATGGAAAGGGTGCAATTCAAAAGTATCAGGGGCATTTGTAGACTCATCTTCTCACAGCTATTAACGAGTTTAATAAAGTCAGAATTCTTAAAGGGTTCAATAGAGAAGGGTAATCAGGAGTCCAAAGGTAAAAATTATTGGCATTTTTTATATGCCCTGCTTTATATATTGGCTAGAATTTGCAATCAAAATCATAACAATGACTCTATTTGCTTGATGCTTGCTGATTCTGTAAAGCACTTTCTCAGTCTTTATTGATGATATAACACATGTTCCTACACAAATATTAAGCCCCCGGAAAACAAACAGTTGTCTTCCTCAAGGAACCAAGAGTTCAGGGAAGTCACCTTTATGTTCACCTCCATGAAGATTATTCCTAATTTAAAAGGCAGTAAACATCACTGGGTATCTGAGAATAACAGCCCTGGGGAGAGCTCAGAAAGACTCCACTGCAGCTGTGCCCCTGGAAGCTTCTTCTGGGGGAGGCGGGGGAGGTGAGCAATGAAGTTAGACTCTCCCCAGCCTCAGCTTGTCTCTCCTTTAATCCCAGGCTACAGACTAATCCTCAAGTCAAAGTCCTGCTATCCTAGCAGCCTCACGAAGAGTCAACATCTTCAGCACATATTTGTTCAGTAAACAAGCCACTTGGTTATGAGCCGAAGGTCGGGGTAGATCCAAGAACCGTGTCTATCTTTCCGGAATTCATAAATTTCATAATCTATATCCATTGACTCTCAAAATAAAGTTGCATGTTTGTTCATGTGGCCACTCCTTCCACAAATACCTGTGAAGTTCCGAGGAAAAAGCCAGGAAGGCTGGCAGGTATGGAAGGACTTGGGGTTTAATAAAGCACAGTTCTTTACAGGCCTCTGTCTGCAAGGGATGCCAGAAGCCACCTGAGAAGAGACGGTGACAATCCTGAATGCAGTTTCAAGAAAGATGATGTGCCGGAGTGTCGGGAAGAGGAATCAGCAGAAGACCAGAGACAAGCCCCGGAAAGGAAGCCAGCAGAGCCTGGAGTCCTAAAATCTGTAAGGTGGGAGCATCTCAAAAAGGAAGCTTTCAACAGCATGAGAGCTGGATCGTAAAGAAGGCTGAGCACCAAAGAACTGATGCTTTCAAACCATGGTGCTGGAGAAGACTCTTGAGAGTCCCTTGGACTGCAAGGAGATCAAACCAGTCCATCCTAAAGGAAATCAACCCTGAATATTCATTGGAAGGACTGATGCTGAAGCGCCAATATTTTGACCACCTGATGCGAAGAGCTGACTCATTTGAAAAGACCCTGATGCTGGGAAAGACTGAAGGCAGGAGGAGAAGGGGGCAACAGAGGATGAGATGGTTGGATGGCATCACCGACTCGATGGACATGGGTTTTCCAGGGAAGCCTGGCTGCTGCCATCCACGGGGTCGCAAAGAGCCAGACACAACAGAGCACAGTGCAGCATGCTGTGGATCAACTAGTCTGCAATGAACTCTGTTTTTAAAAATTAAACTTAGAAAAAAAAAATAGAGGAATTAGCAGGAGAGCAGGCTGTAAGGAAACAGAGGTGGTGGACAGACACTTTCAGTTTAGTTAAATTCTGGTCAACAATTTGCTGAGCAGCAGCTACATCCCATGTGGGGAGTGGGCCCTGGTGATGGGAAAGATCAATGAGACTCAGGTCTCTTCAAGAGCTTCTAGCCTGGTTTGGAAAACAGATTCATAAACAGGTAACTTCAAGATTAGGAAGGAGGTGAAGTCAAGTCTTCCCAATGTGGTCTGTGAGCACCTGCAGAAGGGCTCTGATACAAGGCCAAGTTCAGGGAAGTCTGTCAGTAGAAATCATGAAAAGAGACAAAAGGCCAAGGGACTTTCCCCCACTAAGTGAGCAGCAGAGTCGACAGTTAAATCCACATGAAATGATAAAAACAGGCTGGGGCTGCTTCACGTAAACCATGGAGGCAGGTCAGTGGTCAGAGGAAAACTCAAGTCCTGATGGAAAGGAATGCGATTCGTATCAACCAAGAAAATAACTACTTTGGGTCATGGTTCACAGAAATTATGAAGTTGTTCCAAATCCCTCAGTAAACACTCTAATTTCAGAATCCAGTGCTTTTTCTAAAATTTGATTTAGGCATGGCATGTAATTACAAAGCTCCTGTGGGCAAAGTTAGGGAAAAAGTGTTTTATATTTAATGTCTGGTTTGGCTTTGATTTCAATCAATGTTGGAAATGGCATAAGAACTGCCTCCGAATGAAAAGAGGATATTAAAGTTTAGTTAGAAATGCAGGCCATAACAAAGGCAAACACAGTATGCTACTTCTGAAATTAGAAGGTGCCCACAACACAGCGGCAGTTTTTAATTCTCAGAGGTAAACACATGTAGAAAGTTTCCCTAAATAAAACGCTTTCGTTTTCTCGAGATTACATGGAGCTTATGTGACAAAGTCAGTCCACATTAATATGTAAATTCCTACCCAAGTATTTCCCTTGGTTTATCTTGGACAATTCACAAGAAGCCATAATACATTAATTACCTCTCTTTTATCAAGTATGTTGGGAACGAATAAAGCATCAGAGATATGGAACATGACATAATTACTAAGCAAAGAGGCCAGAAGTGTCCAAAAAGGAAATGTGAAGGTGCCCAAGGGATTCCTAAGTCCCTGGGTAACTGGAGGGAGAGCTCAAGGGAAGGACTTGCCACAAAGGAACCAGGAAAGTTTTCATATAAATAAGGACGTTGGGCAGAGAAAGAGCAAGAAAATTAAAAAAAAAAAGTCAACCTTAAAAAATGAGTATTACATTTCTAAATTGGATGCCAGAAAATATAAGGCAAAATAAGTTTTAAAACACAGTAAGTTGGTAAGTAAGTTGTTATCCAGAATTAATCGTGATGCAGAGCTACTTGTAGATTTTAAAAGTTGTACATGTGTCTGCAGGTGGAAGAGTCTACAAAGACAGAGAAAACTGGTAAAAGGATGGTGCTTGGGGAGAATTTATATCACTTTCCCCCCTTCTGTTCATCTACATTTTTTCTAATTCTTCAACCATTAACTAAATTTATAAAAATATGACTTTAAAGATGATATTCAGAATAACAAGGTACAAGATTCTGAAATGCTTTTTGAATCACTGTAAGAGAAAATTAGGAAGCATATATTTAGAATCGAACTTGTTTTGTTACATTGTGAGCCTAGCAGGTATTTATTTAACACAATTCCATGAGTTATGCTGCTGGGTGCTCAACCTCAGGGGTCTATATGGAAATGAGAAAACCCAACTCTGAAATGCTCAAGGATAGAAGCAGAAACAAGAACCCGAACACCAAGGAAGCAGGGACAGCCAGATCAATGGTAACACCTCCTTGTCATCGGCTTAGAGCCTTTCGGTTTTGCACACCAGCAATTCCACACTCAGCAGTTCACTTTTTTTAAATACACACAAAAACGTGTGGCACAGAGGGGTTTACAACAGCACTGCCTATAAGAGTTAAACACTGGGGCAAAGCTACGAGCCCAACAATGGTCACCAGGCGTCCACTTGCTACCACGCTCCAGAGTCTCATGCACTTACTGCAGCAGGTAGGCGTCCAAAACACAGAACGAAGTAGAAGGAAAGCTGGCTGCAAAAGAGAACAGAATACATCTTAACACACACATACCACTCAGCCCACCGCTGAGGGGGGCGTAGAGTCGCTCGGACAAGGACTACAGCCCACCAAGAAAGGCACCAAGGCGATCAACCAGTCCTTCCTAAAGGAAATCAACCCTGAATATTCACTGGAAGGACTGATGCTGAAACTGAAGCTCCAATACTGTGGCCACCTGATGCAAAGAGCTGACTCATCTGGAAAAGACCCTGATGCTGGCAAACACTGAATGCAGGAGAAGGGGGCAACAGAGGATGGTTGGATGGCATCACCAACTGAATGGACATGAGTTTGAGCACTCTGGGAGATGGCAAAGAACGGGGAAGCCTGGCATGCTGCACTCCATGGGGTTGTAAAGAATCGGACGTAACTGAATGACTGAACAACAACAACGACAAAGACAGGCACCACTGTCTTAGAGAATGGGAGGGGGTCACTGTTCATATGCTTTTGGGGGGGGGATGAAATGTAAACTAGACTGTGTTGGTGTTTGCACAACTCTGAAAACAGTAGAAACCACTGCACTGTAGACCTCAAAGGATATCCAAGTGACCGCATGTCATGTGACTTCAAATGACTGTATTGTGAATTATCTTTTTTTTTTATTTTTTGCTGTTTGTTTTAAAACTATTTTTCTTTCAGTTTTATTGCCAGAAAACTGATATAGAATATCATATAAGTTTAAGGTATACAACGTAATGACTGACAAAATTAGTTAACATTCTTCATCTCACATAAATACAAAAAAAAACTTTATCATGTGATGAGAACTGTTATTTTAAAAAGCTAATGTTGTTTAGTCACTCAGTCATATCTGACTCTTTGCGACCCCATGGACTGCAGCCCACCAGGCTCCTCTGTCCACGGGATTTTCCAGGCAAGAACACTGGAGTGGGTTGCCATTTCCTTCCCTAGGGGACCTTCCTGACCCAGGGATCAAAGCCATGTCTCCTGCATTGCAGGCAGATTCTTTACCACTGACCCACCAGGAAAGCCCAGAAATAAATAGTCCTTGGCTGGTCTGGTTCAGCAGAGCCCCAAACAACACTGAAAGGCCATGCGTCCCATTATGTCTTATTTTCAAATTTAAAATAATTTTCTCATGTTTTTGCTCTTTTGAGGTGCTTTTCCCCTAGATTTTCTGGATGGAGATTTTGTTCTGAGTTATCTTGAGAAGGCCGTCTGTGGATGTCTGAACTGTGTTCTCCAGCGGTTTCTCGGGTGTCGTTGCCCAGCACACGGGCTTCTCAGCGCTGTCAGGTACCGTCCTCCACCCCGATTCCATAGCAACTTTACAGTCTGCGAATCCGCCTGAAACTGTAAAGCCCCCAAGTTCCACCTGCGGTAACCCTATGTCACTATTAACCACCTGGGCTGAAGGGCATGAACCGGCACAATCAACACATCAACGGGGGGCTCTTGGGTGGGGGTTGGGAGTCTTACTTCTGTCATGTGACACTTTCAAGGGCACGCCTTAAAGCTAAAGGTGGGGCGAGAACCTCGGTCCTTTCCAGTCGGATTCGCTGCGTAAGCACACGGTGGCCTGGAGCCCCGCTTCCCTCAGCATCATCAGACCCTCAGCTAGACCGCCTCCTCCGCCAGCCACGCCCGCGGAAGGCAGGCTCCCGGGGCAGAGGGCCCTAGAGCCACGCGGCCAGCGGTCCAGGGTCTCCATCCGTGTGTGCGCATAGGCACACAGGAAAACAAGACAAGACTTCAAGGCTTTTGATAATGTCTGCTGCACGGCAGGCGTGCAACCGCAGAAGGGTCTCCCAGCTAGACTACGGGGTTTACACTTGAACGGGCTTGGCCGAGTGAGATAAGGAGCAAGAACAGTCTTCAGGAATCTCTGGCTCAGTGCCTTTATCCCACAGATGAGGAAACGGCACAGGAAGAAGGGAAGGGCAGAGTCACCAGCCAATCGCGGGGAGGTTGAGTTCCAACCCCGGCAGTGGCCTGAGGGTCAGAGCGTCTACCAAGACCGCACCCTTGGGGGCTGGTTATCTCCCCACAGCCGGAGCTCCTGGGTCCCCAGTGTGGGTGCTGCTGTGGCCACTCTAAGGCTCTGATTTTCCGAGCATCTCACTTGGATTTGAGCGGCAAGACGGGCAAAGGTCGGCTGCACAGAGGGGCCCCGTGCTTACCGCGGGTCTGGCTGCAAGGTGTCTCCTTGCTGAAAGGTCGGGACTGGCAGGGACGTGCGGGGCCCAGGTGAGAAGTCAGGCCTGAGCAGCGGAGGGGCAGGGGGATGTCAGCGCTCCAGGCGAGTAAACCTGAGTGAGCCCGGGACGTGCGCAGGGGTGACGGAGCAAGCCTGCGAACAAGCAGACCGAGGCTGGAAGCCCGTCAGAGCCCCGGACATGGGCAGACAGCAGGAGCGGGCACCGAAGCTGCACTGACCCTCGTCCGGGTCTCAGGACGCGGGAGGGGAGCAGCCCCCACGCAGTGGGGGACGTCTGATGCCAGAAGAGAGGACAGGGATCCAGGGGTCCGGGACGAGACGCAGGCGGCTCTCCCAGCTCCGACCCTCGGCCTCCGCGGGGAGAAAGAGGAGACAGAGTGTGCTCCCCGGTCGGGCCTCCGCGAGGGCACCGCCCACTCCCGCCCACCAGGCCAGTCAGCCAGGGTCTGTGGATGGTGGCTGTCTCTTCCGAAGGCACCAGTGTCTCTGAAAACGGACTCGGTCATCGCACGTGGAGCCTGTGCTTCTCCACTGACTCTACATCTGGGGTCCGCAGAGGACCCCCCAAGGAGCTGGGCCTTTCTGCCCAGAAGCTCCTTCGCAGGAAGGAGCCTGGTGGGAGGGCATCTGCAGGAGGACCGGACCGTCCCTCCCCGCCTCCTCCCGAAGTCTGCTCACTCTGCACTTCTTCTTGGCAACTGAGCGCTAAACCCAGGAAGGAAAGATGAGGTTAATTCTGTGGAAACACCTGTCATGGATTTCTGCTCCCTTGACAAAGAAGAGAAAATTGGAGAAATGCTGATAGGGTTCCTGGACTATAAATAAAGACTCAGATGATTTCCACCCTGGTGCCTGCAATGAGCAAACGCGCAGATATCCGCTCAAGGCTGGGGGCTGTGGCCACGGGGGCACCGAGGAGAAGCCTGGGTCCTCCAAGAGCTTCCGCCTCCAGCCTGGGCTCCGGGGAGGTCGCCTCAGGGGCTGTAAACACGCGAAGCTTTATTGACCAAACTGATGGAGCCAGTTCTGAGTCTTCTGCCTCTTCATCCCCTCTGTCCAAATCCTCCAGAGAAACTGAGTCTGAGTTTGCCCCACACCCACCCCCAGCTGTTAGGTGACCTTGAATGTAAGCCCTCCTCTCCCCGAAGGTCAGGGACATAGGGAAAGAAATCTGACCCAATTTCCATCTCTTCACCCCATTTTAGAAAGTGACTTTTGGGACTTCCCTGGCGGTCCATGCTTCCACTGCAGGGGGCAAGGATGCGATATCTGGTCAGGAACCTAGGATCCTGCACAGCGGCCCCCAAAATAACTTTTTATAAAAAGCTTTTCGCTGTTTTGTGTACCAGTTCCACAAAGTTTAGAAAACAGTCCACTCAGTGTTTGAGAGTCATTCGGATTCACTAGTCTAAAAATGGGTTTTACATTTGTTCTCCCCTAAAACCAAGGGAGCTGAAAAGCCCAGTTTTGCCCTGATGACGGTATTTTCCTGTGACTGTCTTATAGTCTGTGACACATCATTGCAGCCCAACTCCACTCAGGACCTCGTCGCTGGGAATCTGTCATGTGCCAGACGCGGGCCCGCGTAACGTGATGAGCCTGGGACACGTGAGCGCATCATGCAGGCAGCACATGGGCAGCGACGGTGACGGCTTGTGCACACACGGCCCCAAAATGGGGCCAGAGCCTGTCCAGCTTCTTCCTGGGGCGGGCAGCCAGACCTTGTTATGCCCTCCCCCAGCCCGCCTGAACCCCGCCACCCCCCCCACCCCAGCACCAAGAAGAGAGCCCACTCCCAAACCTGTGACCGGATGCAGCCTGCACCCACGGGCCGGGGTTGGGGCCTCCAGGGGCAGGGCCTTTAAACTCCTGAAGGAAAGCTGCACCCACACCTTCTTCTCAGGCCCCCAAGGTCATGGAAACTAACAGATCCTGGGGCCGCCTTCTCCCAGACTCCAGCCCTGAGGCTGTGGCACGTTCCGCCCCTTCCAACGTCTCTTTCCTAAAGAACCACGAGGACCTGTGCTTGGGGGCCGGGATACCCAACCAAGCGACATCACTGCTGCTCCTCAGCCTGAGATGGGGATGCGATGGGAGCTGCAGGAACTGGGGGCCTGAGTCACCGTGGAAGCCAGGGGGACGGTGACCCCTCGACCAGCACACCCTCAGCGCTCCAGGCGGCCCGCTGCCCCGCTCGGGCTCTGCAGGTCAAAACTGACTTTGTGAAAATGATCACTCACAATTGCCAGTGACTCATTAAAAAAGTGAACACCTGTATACATGTGTACATACACAGGTATATGTACATGTGCATGAATATACGTGCAGTTCTCCCATCACACCCTATGCTTACTATTTTCTAGGCTGTACCAACAATCAGTCTATGAGCTGCTTTTAGTAAGAGATTTTTCTTCTTAAAGATGACATTTTATTCCCCTAATTAAGCTATGAAACACAGAACGCAAAAACTAGAGGTGGTAGGCAAAGGTGTTCGTGTTTTTGTAAACTGATTCTAAGAAAGCTGCCATCGTTGGTAATGAAGACCTACATCTTGGCTTAGAAGTTTCCTTAAAAGGACATGAAAACTGTTTAAAGGCTTTAGTAAAGTTAAGAAGCAGTTGATGAGTGTCTTATTTGGAGAAAGGGACAAACTCGAGATCATGAAGACATTTGTAGATGCTGCAGTTAAGGCTGGAAGAAATAAGACACTCTGCGTCGCTGTGTAACGATATTCCAGTATCAGGCAGAAGGAGCTGCTCCGCCGAGATGACCCATCCCTGGAGGTGGATGCCGGCGGCCCGGGCCTTCCTTTGCCCTCAGCAGGCGGCAGCATGCGGCTTCAGGGGACACTGGCTGCTGCTCTCCAGCCTCCCATGTCCCCTGTGTCCTTTCAGGGAGAAGCTGCTTCAGGAGAAAGCCAGCCAGCCTTGGCCGCAGGGGCTTGTCTCAGAAACTGCAAGGACCACTCAGCCTCCACCTGCACAAGGCATCGGCCAGCCTCCCTGAGTCCAGAGCGGGGTGACCTCAACAGGAATCACCCATGGTCCACAGCCAGGGGCTCATTTCAAAAGTGATGAAATGAGAGTTGAAAAATACTGAGAACTGTTCATGAATGGCTGAAACACCTCGGTGACGGCCCACAAAACACCCTCTGTCACCTGGGAACCCTTATCACATGCCGCTCTCTCCAGAAGACTGTTTTTTTTTTTTTTTTTTTCAGTTGAAGTGTAGTTGATTTACAATGTTGTGCCAATCTCTGCTGGCCAGCAAAGTGACTCAGTTTCACACATATATGCATTTTTTAAAATACTCTTTTCCATTATGGTTTGTTGCAGACTAAATATAGTTCCCTGTGCTGTACGGTAGGACCCGTTGTTTATCTGTCCTGTATTTAATAGCTTGTATCTGTTAACCCCAAACTCCCAGCTCTTCCCACCCCACCTCTCCGCCTTGGCAAACACAGGTCTGTTCTCTACATCTGAGTCTGTTTTTGTAGATAAGTTCATTTGTGTGAATTTTAGCTTCCACTTATAAGTGACATACTTGTCTTTCTCTGACTTGCTATGACAATCTCTAGTTGCATCCATCTCGCTACAAATGGCATTCTTTGTTCTTTTATGGGTGAGTAGTATCCCATCATGTTTATGTACCACATCTTCATCCATTCATCTGTCGATGGACACTGAGGCCGTGAACAGCACTGCTGTGAACACAGGGGTGTGGGCATCTTTCTGAATGAGCATCTCTGGATACTTGCCCAGGAGAGGAATTGCTGGGTCATGTGTCATCCCATTTTTAGTTTTCTACAGTGGCTGCACCAACTTACATTCCCACCCAACAGTGGAGGAGGCTTCCCTTTTCTCCACACTCTCTCCAGGATTTATTGTTCATAGATTCTTTTTGATGGTGGCCAGTCTGACCAATATGAGGTGACATCTCATTGTAGTTTTGGTTTGAATTTCTCTAACAGTTAGCAATGTGGAGCATTATATGCCTACTAGTCATCTGTGTGTCTTCTTTAGAGAAATGTCTATTATGGCCTTTTGCCCATTTTTCAGTTGGGTTGTTTGTTCTTTGGTTGCTGAATTGTAGGAGCTGTTTGTATTGATATATATTAGACATCAAGCAGGTGTCAATTCTTAACTCTCCGGCTGCCAATTAATTCACGAGCTCCCACAATGCCCACAGAATGCTTCTACATCGAGCAAACAGGTTCTCGGGTCAATATGCTTTAGCATCTACTATAAGGGCTTCCCTGGTGGCTCAGTGGTAAAGAACCCGCCTGCTAATGCGGGAGATGCAGGTTCGATCCCTGGGCCAGGAAGTCCCCTTGGAGAAGGACATGGCAACGCACTCCAGTATTCTTGCCTGGAGAATCCCATGGACAGAGGAGCCTGGTGGGCTGCCGTCCCCCGGGCAGAAAAGAGTCGGACACGACTGAGTGGAAGCACACGCCTCACAATGCACGCGTGGGTGCTCAGGGCGCCGGGTCAGCCTCCCGCGCATCTCCCCGGACAGGCTCACACCACCTCTGCCACCCGCTGGCTGCCTGGCACGCGAGCTCTCTGAGCCTCAATCACTGCATCACGAGATGAGCATTAGGAACAGCTGGGGCGATTGCTGCACTGGAACATGAGGCCACTCTCCACTCTGGATGTCAGAGAATGAAGGCTCTCTGAACGTGTCCATCACAGCTCGCGATACACTGGTATTTCGCTGTTGGAATGTGTCACTGTTACTAGGTGGTTGTCAGCTTATACTTTCACGTGCAGGATAATACATGCCTGCAGAGATTGGTCAAAACCACTCCAGAGGAAATCTGGTTGGAAAAATATTTTTTATATACAGATGAGATGTTGAGCTTTTTACTTCATGTCCTCCAAAAGTATTTGGATGTGCTTTTCTAAAGGACAGGCACGTTGAGACAATCTCAGAGAAGACTGTATATCCGTGTTTCTATTTCATAAACCTGTTACTAGGATGAACCCCAGGGAGGGGCTGAGACACTTGAAGCCTTTAGTCTCCCCAAACTGACCGCTGCAAGAAAAGCTCGAATCCAGTGAGCAGGACAGAAACCCGCTTCATGAATGATTCATCCATGGAGACTGTGGATGGATTACTCACAGCCGCAGAGGTGACCCCTCCTGCACGGGGCCCTGGCATACTGACCACTGCTGCCCGGCAGGCTATGTGCACACACTCAGCTGGACCGCAAGGAAGCAAGGCAGGGATGAAGCAGAGAGCGGCCCTCACACACCCAGAGGGAAAAACAGCAATGGCCCAAATACTGATCTGCTTAAGATCACCCCCAAGAGCATCAGATCAATAGGTACCAAAAAACTGAACAGAAACACCCCCAGCCTACCACCACACTTCCCTCCTGGCCTCTTAATGTCCCTGAGAAAGAACTGGACACAGAGATAGCCTCAGAACCAAATGAAACACAGTCAAACCCCATTCACCCAGCACCACCAGAAGACAAGGTGTTCCACCAGAGGAATTTTCCAGAAAACAGAAACTTCCTCAAACTACCAAAACTTATCACTTGGAACCACCACCATTTCTAATGTGTTGTAGCCCCCACCGCCGGTGCCGCACATCCCCGGCCCCGTGCGTGTGGCTGCCATGCGTCCACAAGCGTGGACCCACTAACACAGAGGGCTCAGTGCCCAGGGCAGCCGTGAGCGCTGGCGTCTGACGGGGCCCTGGAAGCAATCCCGCAGACGCTTGGGGCCGTCCCTTCTCAAACAGGAGGCACAGGACACAGAGGGTTGTCTGGTGAGGGCCCACATACCACTTAGGTCCCAGGTCCCAGTGAGCACTGCAGTGTCCCCTGGAGAGGTGTCCACCCCTGAGAGTGGGACTCCTTGCAGACAAGGACACAGGTTCAGATCCCAATTCCACTACCTCGTGGCTGGGCAGACTTCAGTCTTGCCTCTCAGAGCCTCTGCTTCCCCATCTGTGAAACGGGGACACGGGAACCCGCGCTGCGTGCCTGGCACGTACATAGCAGGCTTTTCACAAAGGTTCCTTCCCTCCTTCTCCCCTTGCCTTCTCTAATCTGATACAAACTGGGGAAGTCAGTAACCAAACCTATAGGAAAAATTACAGTAAATTTTCAGAAGATTCTGAAAGGGTCCTTAATAAGAACCCCAGTAGCAGCATCAGAATGTCCTACTAGGGGTTTTCATGGTGGCTTTTTCTAGTTGTTCATTGTTCAGCTGCTGAGTCCCGTCCGACTCTTTGTGACCCCACAGACTGCATCACGCCAGGCGTCCCTGTCCTTCACTATCTCCCGGAGCTTGCTCAAACTCATGCCCATTGAGCCAGTGATGCCATCCAACCATCTCGTCCTCTGTTGCCCACTTCTCCTCCTATCATCAATCTTTCCCAGCATCAGGGTCTTTTTCCAGTGAGTCAGCTCTTTGCAACAGGTAGCCCAAGTGATGGAGCTTCAGCATCAGTCCTTCCAAAGAATATTCAGGGTTGATTTCCTTTAGGATTGACTGGTTTGATCTCCTTGCTGTCCAAGACTGTTTCTAGTACTCTGCTTAATTCCAAACTCCAGGCTCTGTTCCAGAAAGTTGTAGATTTCTTTGAGCCTTAATGTCTCCAATGTAACCTGATTCCAGTGGCCTAAACAGAAGGCAGATTCATTCACACAAGGATCCTAACAGAAGAACAAACACCTCACTGTGTGATTCTGAGACAGGTTCTCTTTCATGGTTCAAAAATACCTCAAATTAAAGATACTGAAATCGGTACACCCCCACCGACTGAGCAGCTGGGGGTGGTCCTCTCGGGCCACCTGGGTGTGGAAATCACTACCCTCGCGACTTTGTAAAGGTTGTCTTGCTTACGTTGGGCATCTTCTTCAAACCCCCTGGTGGATGCGAGGCGACAGAGGTTCTCACATCCAGTAGGAATCCGTGAAATCACCAGGCCCCAGTCTTTGATTTTGTGAAGAGGAGACTGACGCCCAGAAAGGCCCAGGAGGTGACTCAGCTGGTCAGGGATGACGGCTCACCCCCGCTGAGCGCTCGAGGCGAGCCCGGTGCCTGGCCGGGGAACCACCTTAAGGCATCACCAGCCCCCGGGGACGGCATCCTTCTCTCCACCAGCTCGAGGGGGTTTCTCCAAGACCGAACGCGTCAGAAGCAAAGTCTGAGACTCCCACGTGGGCACAGTCACAAAGCCCCCACTAAGAAATCCGATTCTGCACCCCAAACGCAAAGGTCCTAACCCCAGTTGAGGACAAATACGGACATGGCTAAGAACTTTTCTCTTGGACAAATACCTAAAGCCCTGGTGAGATTATAAGCCGTGGAGAGGATCCCAAGGTAACCTTCCAGCTTAAATTCTTGGTAAAACAGGAAGCTGCTTGGCCAGCATCACCCCAGGCAGAAACCCTCCTTCATCAAGTCACCAGCCGCTCCCCGGCCCCACTCTGAACACCGCTGACGTCCACAGCCGTCCACAGCACCCCTGGGGTCACGCCCCGTCTGCTGTCTCCCCGGATGATGCCTCCTCCTCAGCACGCGGGTGGGCGTCCGTCCCTCCGCAGCGGAGCCTGCAGTGGAGGGGGTGCGTTCCGCCCAGACCAAGCGGCCCCCTGTCTCCTCGGCGGAAGCCAGGGCTGGAGGGAGAGGTGGGTTTCCTGGCCTTCGCTTCTCCTCTGACAATGACGGTGACCCCGACGGCCACCCCCGTCTCCCGAGACAGCAGAGGTGGAGGCTGCCCGCGGGCCAACAACCCGGGGTCTTAGGCCGAGACACCCCCGCCTCCTCCACTGGCCCGTGGGCGGCACAGCAGGGCCCAGGGCGCCCCGCGGTCCGGGTCTGGGACCCCAGCCTCTTCAGAGCCTCGGACGGGAGAAGCCGCTGGTGTCCGCGCTGGGCGGGACAGGAGGAAGCCCCGCGCGATCAGCAGCCGCAGGACGCGGGCGGGGGTGTGGGCTTCCTGGACGCCCCGACAAGGAGGCATGCACCAGGGGCTCCGCATGCAGGCGCGCGTCCTCGGGACCCCGGGGGCCAGGAGTCCCACACCCGGGCCGACAGGGCGGTGCCTTCCGGAGGCGGAGGGTGTGCTCACAGCCGCTCCCGCCCAGGGCCACCCGGCCGTCTCACGAGGACAGCGGCCCGCATCCGCCTCGGCCAGCGTGACCTCCTCTCCGACCACATCCGCCAAGGCCCTATTTCCAAACGAGGTCGCCCGGTGAGATCCCAAGTGGACGTGAATTTTGAGAGGACACTACCCAAACCCAGCAGAGGGGCAAAGAGAGCCGGGAGGGGACTGACGTGCCGGGGGCCAGGCTCTCCACCCCCCAACTCAGGACAGGGGAGCGGGGGGCGGGCCCGGGACGGAAGAGGTGTGTGCGCTCCCCAACCCCCAACTAAGAGGGCAGGGCAGCGGGGGGACGGGAGGCGCTCGGCTCCGCCCACCTCGGGCTCCGTGGGTCCAGCGGGGCGCAGGTCAGACCACAGTGAACCACAGGCCCCGCAGGCTCTTCCTGCACGGGCACGGATGCCGTCCGGTAAGCCTGTCGCAGCCAGACGGCTGTCACTGTGCCGAGCCTGTGCGTTTCCGGAACCTAGGAGAGGAGGGCATCTCCAGGGGCGATCAGGCCCACGGCCCGCAGGCGCCTGCATTCCGTGTCCCCCTGGCAGCTCTGAGTGCCCCGAGAACTCACTCCCCTCTGGGCACCAACAAACTCCCTCCCCGAAAACTCCGCACTCCTGGCAACGTCTGGTGTCTGTGTGGCAACGACAGGCACTTCATTTCTTCAAGCTCATTTGTGAAATGAGTGGGGAGCTGACTAAAATTAATGAACTTTTCCTGCCAAAGAGAAGGAGGCTCCAAAATCGGCCTTGTGTTGCCAAATAGTGTGAATGAAGTCAGTTTGCAAAGAAAAAAAAAATAAGAACATCCCAGAGGAGCAGCTGAATACAGGCGGTCCCTGACTCGTCTGTGCTGAGGACACCCTCCTCTGAGAACAGGCGGTCCCACCCACAGCCAGTCCAGAGCTGCTGCTGGCCGCGGGTCTGCCGCCTGCCCCCAGGCCCCGCCTCCCTCTGCAAACCCCACTGCTGCTGGGAGCCCGCCCCACTCCCACTCCTGTTCCCAGCAGGGTCAGTCCGGGGTCGGGGGGAGGGCAGGCGCCACAGGGATGGAGGGGGCTTCCCCGCCCAGCTGATCTGTGCCTCGGGGCTTGGCCACCTCCCAAACCTTAGGCCTGACCAGAGCCCATGACCTCCAAACCCAACTACTAAAATCCGTGCGTGCCTATAAGTCGCTTCAGTCATGTCTGACTCTTTGCAACTCCACGGACTGCAGCCCGCCAGGCTCCTCTGTCTGTGGGAATCTCCAGGCAAGAATATTGGAGTAGGTTGCCCTTCCCTCCTGCAGGGGATCTTCCCGGCCCAGGGATTGAACCCGCGTCTCTTAGGTCTTCTGCACCGGCAGGCGGGTTCTTAACCACTAGTGCTACCCGGTTTCTTCAAAAAGAATGTTCAGTCCTCTGCCCCAGAGTCCATGCAGTCACCACCTGGCACCCAGGGCCTCACACCTGAGGCTGACCCCCGGGACGCCTTCCCTAGGGAGCTGGAACACTGACGGAGGAGTCCCCGGGGCCTTAGCACATGCCGTGGCTGCTGCGTACAAGAGACTGTCCAGAGGGGTGAGGGGTCTGCGGATGGTTGGCCTGGCTTGTCTGGCACAGACCAACTTGCAGCTGAATAAAATTGTATAAACCGATTTCAGATTAATTCTGGTAAAACCACATCATGAAACTACAGCATGGGGCAAAACTGTTTTCAGAAAGAAACCAAAGTCTATAAGTATTGGGCTCATACCCAACACTGATGAGTACGCACCATAACTGGGGCTGATCAATAACTCAGAGATCACGTCCCACCATTTAAAAAAAACAAAACAAAATCCAATGCCACTGCTGTGGGCTCTGGGGATAAAAACACTAAGGTATTCTGACTCCCATTGGATCTACAGGGGTCCTGCTGGAAACCTCAAAAACATGTGTTTACACCTCAGAGTGTTAGGGCAAAACTGAGACCAACATTAGGTCTGAGTAGAAAAAAGCCCAGACATGTGGGAAGAAGTGTAACCGGGTCTCCTTCCCAGCAAGGGCCCACTTTCAAGTGGCCGTGGAGGGGGGCCACTGGGCTGTCTCGAGGTCGCACACAGAAGCGGGGAGTGATGCAGAGCCGGGTGGAGGGTGGGGGGCCCCCAGTGCTCACTTCGGCAGCACATATACTCCTGGGGCCCCTCAGCGCTCCACCCCCCAACCCCAGAGCTCTTGCCCCAAGCCACAGGATCCGTCGGGGTTTCTAACTCGGTGCATTTCCACCTCCATGACCTCCAGCAACAGGGAGTGAGGGGTCAAAGAACTTTTGGCTCCATCTCTGGGACAGCGATGGGGAAGGCATCCTCGGCCACTCAGACGGGACGCTCGTCCCCCCAGCGCCTCCCCGCACACAAAGCTGGCTGGATGTGGTGGGGACAGGACTCCACCTCCAGGTTCAGTGGGGTGTCAGGGGCCCCCTGCTCGGGGAGCCCAGCCATGTGTGTGGTTCAGTCATAGCAGAGACCAAGCCTGGGGCCCCCTTGGGAGTTTCAGGCACACTGCTTCAGCCAGGCCTGCCCAGGCCCTCTGCAGCCCTCAAAGGCCCGGGAACCGGCAGGGGTGTGCACAGCTGCCGGGAAAACACTGAGGTTCCTGGAGGAGACAGCGGGGCGCTCAGACAGCAGGCGGCCCTCCTCACCCCGTGACCTCCCCCCCCCCCGACCCGGAACCCTTGCAAGGACACAGCAGCCTCCCCAGAGGTGCCCAAACCAAAGGGCAGAGCCTGGAGACAGGCTGTGCTGGGTCTGGGAGGCGGGTGAAGCCCCACCAGGAGCTGGAGGTGCCGGAGCAGAAAGGCAGAGGCACTTCAGACAGGCCGGCCCCGCTGTGTGCGTCCAGCAAGTCAGAGCAGCCAGGCCCGAGGACACAGGCCGCCTGGTACCCCGACCCCCAGTGTGAGACGTGCCGGGCCGTGGAGGGGCCGTAAGCGGCTTTATATTGAGGGAGGGGCGGTGAGGCGGGCTGCTGGCCCCGCGGAGGGGCTGTAAGTGACTTTCTATTATGGGAGGGGCTGTGAAGCGGGACGCTGGCCCCTCGGAGGGGCTGTAAGTGACTTCACATAAATGGGGGGCGAGGCGGGAGGCCCTTGTCAGCTCTGCTTCCCAGCGACGTCCTCTCATCCCGCTTCCTGGACAGTGAGGCTGAGGCAGAAACGGAGAGGTATTTGCCAGGAGCCACAGCACGGCCTTCCTGTGTCCTGGCCCACGTGAAAGCCCACCCTTGGCGGGGCTGAGGGGTCCGGGGCTCAGGAATCCGGGTGGGGTGGGGGAACGTGCCCAGGGACGGGGGTGTGTGTCCACAGGGGGACTGTGCCCCGGGGGTGGGGGCTGGCCATCCCTCCAGGCCCCACCCACCCCCTCACCCCCCGCACCCCTCCCCATCAGGCACCACCACCCAGGCCCCAGCGGGAGCAGAAAGGCAAACAGGAACATAACCTGAGCACCACTCCTGCAGAATACCTGCTCCAGTCTCTAACGCTGCCAGAACATGACAAGCAAAAGCATCTTTCTTCTGTGGACATATTCTAATTAGGAAAAAAAGGGCATTGTGTTATTCTAGGAAAAAACAGAAATTTAAATATATATGACCTGCATGTTAACACACAAGCCCAAATGAACAAAAGCATCTTTTACCGATGCTGTTCCAAGTGGGGGGGGGGAGGATATTTCTAATTCTGTACTTTAAAATTTTTGTAAATTAAAGCTTGCTTCCTGATGTTAACTTCTATCATGTTCTGTCATTAGACTCTCTGCTGAGAGACCAAATCTGGAAGAAGCCACATGCAGACCTGAAGTTCTGAGATGAAATCTGTGGCTTTACCAGGGAGGCAGGCACCCCTTCTATTTCCTTCTGAAGATGAATACCTGTGGCTAAGTCTCTAAATTTCATCATTGTGAATCAATGCAGCACTTGGTTAGTGGAGTGAGGAATCCGAGACAGAAGGACACAGACGGAGACACAGATTCACTGTGTGGCTTCTTCTGAGTCGGCTGGGCACCTCCTCCCCCACCCCTCTCATCACCAGACACGCTCTCTTTCTAAGGTGAGAGGACAGCCATCCAGTGGGTCAAGTTCCGCTTTGCTTTCAGCGAGGCTCCGAGGTCTCCCTCGGCAGGGAGCCGCCACGTCACAGCTCCAAACAGTACCGTCGTCTTCGGAAGTTCAAGTGGAAAAGATCAAAGTGTGTTGCTCGTGGCGTGAGCTGGTGGTTGTCACAAACGCCGCACGCAGCACAGCACACGGGCCCAGGCCCCGAGGCCCCCGTCGCTGGGGGCAGCGGGCGTCCCGCCCCACCGCCCCGCCAGAGCTTCCAAGGAGCCACTGTGGCTGAGGGCCAGCTCGGTGACGGTGAGGGCACCGGAGGAAACGCCCTGACAGGGGCTTCTCCCAACGCCAAGCTCCCTGTCCCCTTGGCGCACCCCCCCACCCCGGGCCTTCTCGCAGACACAGCACCCTTGCGTCCAGCCCCCGCGGGACCCAGGGCCTCCCCCAGGCCCACGGACAGGACCCAGCACTCCTGCGGCAGACTGGGCAGTGGGCATCTGAGCCTATTCTTTTTTTTTAGGCAGGAAATCATCTGGTTTTATTTAGAGGCTGCTGGTCACATGATGGAAAGACAAGTATGGCACAAAATTACAGAGGTTTAGCTCATCACACAATACAAATCATTAGGTCTTTACAATTCATTAGAGTTTTTGAATTTAACTCCCATTTCATGTGCAGCTAATCAGTACAGCCCCCTATCAGCGTGACATGTTTACGTAAGTCCATCCCGTTTGCAGAACTCCACACTCACAGGCTCTCCGAGCTGACCAGTCGGGGCATGCAGGACCCCCCTAAGACAAGCAACAATGGAGTCGGGGTCTTGTCCTGGAGTGAGGCGGACAGGCAGGGCGGCCGGCCCTCTAGACACATGGCGGGCTACAGGAACACATCCTCAACAGTAAGAACCGCCACCCTAAGCCTGGACGCCACCATCCTGGCCTATTTTTAATCCAACCCTCTCTCTCAGCACCTGCCATCCTGCTTACAGAGGCCCCAGCCTTGTGTCCACATGCCTCTTCTCTGGGCTGAACTGAATCTGAACGATGGACACACTGCTGCCTTCAGCCTGGTGTCAGGGACGCAGACGGGAGCTCTGGGGGAAGAACAAGGGTGGGGCACGCTGGATGCAGAGACCCTGAACAAGGTCGGGGCTGGGTCTGTTTGCTGCTTGGCATACGTTTGTTTTTCAAAAATGGCTGAGGAAAAAAAAAAAAAAAATGGCTGAGGAATCACAGGAAGATGCTTCCGTGTCTCCACCCACCCATGCTCTGAAGCTCATGTAGCATGGTTTGGTGGTTTACTGCTTTTTGTGTGTGATGCCTCCTAAAAGCTGGGCTAACCTCTCTCTCAAGACACTATGAACCATGCAGAGAAGGTGAGCAAAACTGACAGATTCCGTAAGTTTAAAACACAACTACATCTGGTCTGTTTGTTGGCCAGAATCTCTTCTGTCCATGGAGGTACTTGCTAACATTACATCCACCTTACTTTTCAAAAGCACATTTTGGAGACAAAGGTGTATGAATATCTTCACTGACCACTTAAAGGGGTTTGGGACGGAGGGCAGGGGGGCAGGGCTCACTTGGCTCTGTTTTGGCAAATCAAAGGGCCAGGAGACCACGGCGAGTTCTTCATAGCACAGGCTTTTGTTATAACCTGAATAATCCAGTCCTGATGTGTTTGATCACTAAATTTAGGTTTTTTTGCAACTCGTTTTCACAATAAACGTCGGCACAGAAATACAGGGCTTCTAACGATTAAAGGGCCTACGAGGATACGAGTTCCTTCTTGATTCACCACCCTTGCCACACGAAGCACTTCAACGGCCCTGAGCCAAACAGGCCCCAAGGAACACAAGGCAGTTGACTTCCATCAGGCACACTGATTCTAAAATCAACTTTCACGGAGCTCCAAGGCAGCTGCTTAGCCATCCCCATAATGAGCTCTTGCTTTTGCAAAACTGCATTTATTAGGGCAAACTGCAATATCCCCAAAGTAACTAATGATCCACAAATCCTAATGTTGTTCAGTCGCCAAGTTCTGTCCGACTCTTTGTGACTCCATGGACTGCAGCACACAGGCTCCCCTGTCCTTCACCACCTCCCAGAGTTTGCTCAGATTCACGTCCACTGAGTCGGTGATGCCATCCAACCATCTCATCCTCTGTCATCCCCTTCTCCTCCTGCCCTCAATCTTTCCCACATTGGGATATTTCCAACGAGTGGCTCTTTGCATCAGGTGGCCAAAGTCCTGAAGCTTTGAGGGGCTAAGTTTGCACTCTGGTTCCAACAAAACAAAGTGACAGCGCGACATCAACTTGTCATGAAAAAGGACACACAGCACCAAGGTCATCCTCCACCAAGTCGTCACTCTGAAGGGCCTAGACGTCATGGTGCCACTGCAGGGGCTTAACTACATTCAATCCAGTAAGGAAGTACCTTCTCCACGCCCTAAATGCAGCAAACCTACAGACACAGAGGGAATAAGACAGCCTCGCCTGCAGAGGCGGAAAAATAACCCAACACCCACACGACGTGAGGGGCACAGACACAGCGCTTCCGAAAGCGGGCGGAGAAGCACTGGCTCCTGCCAAGGCCTTCAGGAGAGGACAGCTGCCAAAGGGAACGGAGCAAACAGCAGACACCCGTCTCCCCCTCAGGGCTCCCCGCCACGCCCAGATAACCAACCAACGCTGCATCCCAAGGTGGAGGGCAGAGCTGCCAGGGGAGGTGAACGGGACTTGAAAAGGATACTGGTTAACAGCTCCCTTTTCCAACACTCTCTAGTGAGCCTGACCCCTCTCGACCCTGCCACTGTTCATGTACATCTGGAGGGACAGCTCTTCCCTTACCCTCTGCACGTTAGTATCACCTTCAGGCTCCCGCCAGGACTTTCTCAGGGAGCTCAGTCCAGTTCCGTTCAGTCACTCAGTGGTGTCTGACTCCTTGCGACCCCATGAATTGCAGCACACAGCCCCGTCCATCACCAACTCCCAGAGTCCACCCAAACCCATGCCCATCGAGTCGGTGATGCCATCCAGCCATCTCACCCTCTGTCGTCCCCTTCTCCTCCTGCCCCCAATCCCTCCCAGCATCAGGGTCTTTTCCAATGAGTCACCTCTTCACATCAGGTGGCCAAAGTATTGGAGTTTTAGCTTCAGCATCAGTCCTTCCAATGAACACCCAGGACTGATTTCCTTTCGGATGGACTGGTTGGATCTGCTTGCAGTCCAAGGGACTCTCAAGAGTCTTCTCCAACACCACAGTTCAAAAGCGTCAATTCTTCAGCACTCAGCTTTCCTCACAGTCCAACTCTCACATCCATACATGACCACTGGAAAAACCATAGCCTTGACTAGACGGACCTTTGTTGGCAAAGTAATGTCTCTGTTTTTAAATATGCGATCCAGGTTGGTCATAACTTTCCTTCCAGGGAGTAAGCGTCTTTTTATTTCATGGCTGCAATCACCATCTGCAGTGATTTTGGAGCCCCGAAAAATAAAGTTTGACACTGTTTCCACTGTGTCCCCATCTATTTCCCATGAGGTGATGGGACCAGATGCCATGATCTTAGTTTTCTGAATGTTGAGCTTTAAGTCAATTTTTTCACTCTCCTCCTTCACTTTCATCAAGAGGCTTTTTAGTTCCTCTTCACTTTCTGCCATAAGGGTGGTGTCGTCTGCATGTCTGAGGTTATTGATATTTCTCCTGGCAATCTTGATTCCAGCTTGTGCTTCCTCCAGCCCAGCGTTTCTCATGATGTGCTCTGCATATCAGTTAAATAAGCAGGGTGACAATATACAGCCTTGATGTACTCCTTTTCCTATTTGGAACTAGGCTGTTGTTCCATGTCCAGCTCTAACTGTTGCTTCCTGACCTGTATACAGGTTTCTCAAGAGGCAGATCAGATGGTCTGGTATTCTCATCTCTTTCAGAATTTTCTACAGTTTATTGTGATCCACACAGTCAAAGGCTTTGGCATAGTCAATAAAGCAGAAATAGATGTTTTCCTGAAACTCTCTTGCTTTTTCTATGATCCAGTGGATGCTGGCAATTTGATCTCTGGTTCCGCTGCCTCTTCTAAACCAGCTTGAACATATGGAAGTTCAAGGTTCACATATTGCTGAAGCCTGGCTTGAGGTCAGGAGCGGCGGCCCAGAGGAACCACCCCACATCCAAGGAGCGGCAGCTGCGCGGGCGCAGGAGGGCGGAGAGGAGCGGCTCCACGTTCAAGGTCAGGGGGGCGGCCGTGAGGAGAGAACCTTCGTCCAAGGTAAGGGGCGGCGGCTGTGCGGGCGCAGGAGGGCGGAGAGGAGCGGCTCCACATTCAAGGTCAGGGGGCGGCCGTGAGGAGAGAACCTTCGTCCAAGGTAAGGGGCGGCGGCTGCGCTTTGCTGGAGCAGCCATGAGGAGGTACCCCTCGTCCAAGGTAAGAGAAACCCAAGTAAGATGGTAGGTGTTGCGAGAGGGCATCCGAGGGCAAACACACTGAAACCATATTCACAGAAAACTAGCCAATCTGATCACAGGACCACAGCCTCAGGGAGCTAGTCCTCTAAATACACTCTTCATGACTTATTAGCCTGTCTTTTGATAGCTTGATATTGAAGTAAGTCTGGAACTTATTTCTATGACAAACTCTCTTAAATTAAAAGGGAATCTGTTGTTATTGAAGCTGAAGCTCCAATACTTTGGCCACCTGATGCAAAGAGCTAACTCACTGGAAAAAACCCTAATGCTGGGAAAGTTTGAAGGCAAGAGGAGAAGAGAGAGGCAGAGGATGAGATGGTTGGATGGCATTACCAACTCAATGGACACGTTTGAGCAAACTCCAGGAGATAGTGGAGGACAGGGAAGCCTGGCGAGCTGCAATCTGTGGGGTTGCAAAGATTCAGACATGACTGAGGGGCTGAATAACAATCTTTGTTAAGTGAAACAAGTCCACAGAGAAATAAGCGCCGTATACTCTCTTATCTGGGGAATCGACATGAAAACACTAAGCTCAAAGATATGAACAACAGGTTGGTGCTGAGAGCAGAAGGTGGGGGGTGAGAGAAATGGGTGAACGTTGTTTGCTTAAATAAGTTCAATAAATAAAAGAACAGTCTTTTCAACAAACAGTGCTGGACATCTGGATATCCACATGCAAAAAGAATGTCATTGCAACCCCATCTCACACCATATATAAAACCCAAGTCAAAATGGATCACCTGTTTAGCTAAATGTCAAGAGCTAAAACTGCAAAACTCTTAAGAAAACATTAGAGTAAATCTTCTTCATCTTGGATTAGGCAGGGGTTTCTTAAATATAACACCAAAAGTGACAAAAGAAAAAAAAAAATCACACATCAAAAGTTTTATCCTTCAAAGGACATCAATAAAGTGAAAAAAAGACTCACAGAATGAAAATTATTGCAAATAATATATCAAATAAGGGACTTATATTCAGAATATATAAAAAACCTCTTACACGGCAATAAGAAACCAGTTTTAAAATGGGTAAAGGATTTAAATAGACATTTTCTCCAAAAAAATACACAAATGGCCAATAAATTTATGAAAAGATGATAAATGTGAGTCATTAGGGAAATGCAAATTCAAGCCACAATGAGACACCACTTCACATCCAGCAAAGATGACAGCAAGTGTTGGCATAACTGTGGAGAGACTGGAACGTTCGTGGCTGTGGACTGTGACGTCGTGTTTGGAGACAATCTGGCAGAACTTCAAGTTAAACATTGCTACCACAGGATTCTGCAAGGCCACAGGCTCCGGCACACAGTGAAGGGTGAAGGGCAGGGACGCCTGGCGTGCTGCAGTCTCTGGGGTCGCAGAGAGTCGGACATGAGTTAGTGACTGAACAACAGAATGAGTCTGTCTACAGGTGGAAGCTGAAGTCCTCTGAGGCATCACAGTTACAGACCCTCCCCCAGGCTTCAGCCAGGCCTGCGCCCTGGTGAGGGGGGTTCCTCTCCCCCAGGCCACAAGACAGCTTCCACTCCGGGTCACTGTTCTACCTGGCCAAGACCTCAGATGCTCGGGCTCCAGGGTCATCAGCACAGACCCACTGCCCCTGGGCAGCCTGGAGACATCGCTGTCGGACGCACTTGCACAGGGCTCTGCGTCTCCTGTCTCTTCCCGGCCCCCTTCTCAGGGTTCAGGCCTGGGGACTGGACCCCAGGAAGCTCACTTTGCAGGGAATCGCAGGGGCAAAGGCTTTATTCGGAGTCCTGCCCCCCACCCTGGAAACGTCACAGTCCAGGTGGCCAATTCAGGGGCAGCTCGTGTCACCAGAACCTCAGGGCCCCACGGAGCGGGCACATGGGCACATGCACACATGCACACATGCTGTGTGTACCTCGCACGCCCGTGCACCCAGGATGTGGCGCGCGCCGTGGGCACTGCGCGTGCGCCTGGGACGTGGCCCGTGCAGTGTGTACTGCGTGTGCGCCATGCGTCTGGGTGGAAGGGAAGGTGCTCAAGGACGTCAGAAACTGAGTGGGATTTTTCCAAACTGCTAAGAAAAGAAACACGGAGGGAAGGAAATTATGTTTTGCTGTCAAAAGCTTTATTCTCTCCACCAGGTGCAAATAAGGGCTTCAGAGGCGGGAACACCTTCAACAAATAACTCACAGCTCGAGCGCCAAAGCTGAACTCCTACTCAAGCGGCAGGGGAACCCTCCCAAAGTGCAGCCTGAGCCCAGCTCTGCAGAGGAGCCGCGGAGCCCGCCCCCAAGGCGAGCCCAGCCCTCCACGTGGAGCCCTGCCCCCAAGGCGAGCCTAGCCCTCCACGTGGAGCCCTGCCCCCAAGGCGAGCCTCTCCTCCCAGAGACCCACCCCTGACCAGGGACCCACTGAACGGGCCAGTTTACCAGCACGGGGTCCTGGACCTTGCATAAAGGTGTTCCCTGCAGGTCACAGGAGGAGGGCTGAGCCCCGGCCTTGCTCACCGGGCAGTCGGCCTCTCAGAAGCCCTCCAGCGAATCAGACCACCAGTGCCACCCACCGTGAGAAGGACAGAACACCCTCAATCACACCGCCAGAGGCCGCCCACCGTGAGGCGGGTGAAAAGAACCAGGACGGGAAGGTGAAAGATGAGAGGGCAGCCCAGGCAGGCCCAGCTCCCATCAGAAGCCTCACAGCGTCTCTATGACCCGGCACCTTGACCCTCACTCTGTGAGTTTCCGGGATCCCCACAAGCCCCAACCTGCTGCTCATCAGAGCAGCTGAAGGTAAAGGTAGAACCCGTCTGGCGAGTTGCAGAGTCAAGTTCCTCCTTCCCCACCCACGTGGGAATTCTCTGCCACCAGAGCAAACAGGCGTGCTTTCTACATCTCCACTTCCAAGCAGTCTGTCAGTCAGTCTCCAAAACCAAGGGCTGGGCTTCTCTCCAGGGGTCACAGGAGCCCCTCACCTCATCACAGCCATCCCCCAGGTTATTTCTCATGCATTACTTTTGGGACTCGGGTCAGAGGGCACTTGGCGAATGACCCACCGCAGCATCATGACAGCATCAGGCAGACCCACACGGACATGGCTCAGAAGGGGCAGCCCAGGCACCCAGCTGGGGGCAGTAATCTGGAGTTCTACGCCCTCACCTTCCACCTGCGACAACGGGGCAAGTCACGACTTGAGACTGGGCTGCTGGTCTGCGGGCATCACGGGCTCTAGAGAGACCCTGTGGACCGGCCCTGGGAAGGTGGCACACGGATCAGTGATGACCCCCCAGAGATGGGGGCACAGCTGAGCCGTGTCCATGTCAGCACCTTCGATGTCACATTTCCCCACATGCGAGCAGTCACTGGTCTCAGACAAGCAGGGATCCAGGAGCTGCTCGTAACCACCTCATTTCAGAAGAGTCATCCCCAAGAAAAGAGTGTGAACGTGTGTGTGTAAGAAAAGTAAAAACACATGTGAAAAGTGAATATTACTGGGTAGTTATGTGCTAGATGTTGGGGTCCAGGAGTTAAAAGATGACCAAGCTTACAGATTAATGGAACAGATATGAACTGTAATTCTGAAAACATCACACCTAAGATGAATGCTAGGAAGAAAGAGCGTGGGCGATATGAGAGCAAATCACGGGGGTCTGAGATGGTCTGGGCTCCAACAAAAGTCTCCAGAGAACACTGATGTCTCGGCTGGAAGCCAGGAGACACGTGGCCACAAGCAGGAGAGCAGTGGGGAAGAGCAGGAGGCCCAGGAGCAGCCGGGGCGAAGGTCTGGGACAGGAGGTGGGCAGGGCACAGCCAGGAAAGTGAGAAAAGGCTCAGAGAGGTTGCGGGGGCAGAAGACACAGGGCCCCATAATCCATTCAGAGAACTGGGGGTTTGTCCCAGAAGCAATGGGAAACCTCTCAACGACTAAGCATGGAGTGGAATTGGGAGTCTTAAACATCACTCAGAGAGGAGAGAGACTGAGGGGGGGGCGGCGGGCAGGGCGGTGGGCTGGAGGACCAGACCCAGAAGCAAAACAGACAGACCTAGTGCTGTCCCATCAAGGACATCCCTTGGCAAAGCTGAGGTCGCAGAGGTAAACTCGTTGGAACCGGGGAGTACAATGCTCCATGATGTTCCTGTCCTTCAGTCTGTCTGTCCGTCCAGCCACTCAGCATTTACTAAAGGCTACTACACTTGCAGGTGTGGGGTGCAGTGTGTGCCATAAAATAAAGCCGCAAGTAGTTCACGGTCAGCCCAGGGTCCTTCTAAGAAAACTGTCGCCCAGCGGTCACACTGTTAGCATCTATTATGGTGTAAATGTGCACACCCCTTAGTAACGGGCCAGGAAGCAGATCACTTCCCTGTAAGCCAGGTGGTCTGTCTTCACCTGAACAACACTCGTTGTGTTGAGAACAAAGACAAGACTCCGAGGGAAAGCACAGGCCAGGAGGAGGACTCGCCTCTGGAGGCCCTTCCCAGACTCTCACCTCCAGTTCCCCAGGGGATGCAGGTGGGTGACCCAGCCACCCACCTGAACAGAAGCATCCTGGCTGGATGAGACACACACCACATGAAGCTGTATAAAAATAAACATTTTCAAGGGTTTTAAAAAAAATTCACCAGACAGATGGGGTTTCAGATCCTTTATAGACACAAAAACAGACTTTGGAAGAGAAAGAGGAAGTCGGGCCACAGTCTGGAGCAGTGGCTGCCACTCTGCACCTAAGAGCAGGCAGGTCGGGGGACTTGGGCGCCTGGGTGTGTCCTCAGGGTGGGGCCACCATGGCCCTCCTCCCCCAGTGGTCCCTCACCAACTCTCACAACCCCCATCCCTGCCTGCCGCCTCCCATCACCAGCCCCCCGTGGACTGGAAACACCTTGAGCCCGGGGCATCTTTGCGTCACATACCATTGTCAGGATTGCCTGAATGTTGAGGTTTATGACTGAAGGCCCATCTCCCTGCTAAACCCTACATTCTGTGGGGGCAGAGGCCCCTTCTCCATCCTCCGCACCCACCAGGAGTTCGAGAGAAGGGTGTCTGACAAGCACGTGTTGTCTAAGTGAGTCAAAAGCAAATATGCTGACAAAACCTTTTAAAAATTAAAGAGTCCACCTGCCAATGTGTCTCCTGCACTGGCAGGCAGACCTTCCGCGGAGCCACCTGGGACGCCTCATGCACTGAGGTCCCCCCGATGCCCTCACTGCTGCCAGCAACTGTTCTCATCTCTACTGAGATGGAGTGCTTGGCTCTGTTCCCCTGGAACCCCATCTTCTTGGCTTGGTTTAAATGAAGTAACTGGTTCTCAGAAAGACTCCCTATGAATGACAAAGTTTTCCAGACAGCCTGTTTCCTTTCTAAAATGCTCCCTGTTTTGAGCTTTTTGTGGCCAAAGAGAGACACCACTTGGACAGTGACAGGCTTGGGCTCCTGACCGCACTTGGACCCGTGTCCGGGCAGCGTCCACTGGAGATGCTGGAGCCACTGGTGGCCGGAGGCTCTGGAATGCTCAGGTTCACCCTCTGCCCACAGAGCTACTTTGATGATGGATAAACTGGAGGAATGAAGGGCATCAGGCTCCTGGCTTCGGGGCCCCCAGATCCTCCAAACCCGGAGAGAGGAGCCAAGGCTCCATGGCCACAAAAGCCGTTTGCTCAGGACGCTGCTCCCGGTCACCTCCGGGGGTTTAGGAATTCATTTCCACTCCTCTCAACCCCGACAGCCCATCAGAACAACACAGTAGCAGCCCAGGAGAAGCCCGCTGTATGGCTGTAAAGTCGCCTGATTTATTTATTCACAGTGTCCAAACAGGAAGAGTGCCTGTTAAAAGACATTTATGGACGCTGGGTCAGCCAGTTCTCAGAAAGAGCCAACAGATAAAGGATTTCAGAGAACTAAGCAAGGTCAGGGAGGGAGACCAGTTCATTTGTGTGGGTTTGGGTCAGCCAAGGAGTTTTCTGCTCTTGCCTAAGCCATTAGCAGTTGACAGAAGGAAAACAAAGAGAACTGCCTGTCTGCTTCTAGGATTCACAGCATCCTGACCCAAGCGGCCCTGGGGTTTCCTCTCCCGAATTCCTCCTCCTGCTCAGCGCTGCACCAGCCAGAGACACGTCATCTCCAGGGGGACAAGCAAGTCGGTCTGTGCACTGTCTCCAAACTCAGGTTTTCTAGCAGAAATCACCACCTCAAAATACACGCTTTTCAGACTAGGGGCTGCTGCTTTCTCAGTACTCAGAAGCCTGATGAATGAGAAAACTGTGGATCGTAAAGCAGGTTTCTCCACCCGTAGGGACACCTGGGTGCAAGGCCCAGCGCTCGCTCGACCTGCACCGGCTCCACGCAAGCGGAAGCCCCTTCCCCGCCCACCTCCTTCCTCCTCCGCGCACGCCCCCGCATCCCCTGCAGCAGGCCCTCCTTCACTCCCAGTTCTCACTTCCTGCCTCTCCGGGTTGTGCTTTAAGCCACTCGCGGCTCCCCTGGGGAAGCGGGGCTTTCATTCGCCCTGCAGCCACGGGGGTCCCGCGTCCCTGAACCTGGCTTCTAAATTATCCCACCACCAAACCACTCCAGCGTCTTTAACAGCCAGGCCCGATCAGCGTGTGCTCTCCCCTCAACTCTCGGTCAGCTCTCAATGGACTCTGACTTGCATGACTTTACATTAAAAAAAAAGAAACACAAAGAACCCTAATCGCCTTCCTTGGTTTCCATGACAACAGTCTCCGCTCTGTCTTCCACTCCCCACTGGCTCGCTGCGTGCCTCTGGTGTCCCCACGGTCCGCCCGCTGATCCAGGGGGTCCCCATGGCGCCATGGCCATGCCCACGCGGCCATCCGCCACTCAGCAACCCCTGAGTCCATCCACCAGCAAGACCCTTCTGTCTCACCAGCACCCTCCGCACCTCCCAAGTCTAGACGGCGCGTCCTTGTATCTGCCACCCTACACATGGGTCTGACTTCCAGCGTGATGAGCACTAAAGACGGAAACAGCGCCACATTTACTGACCACTCGCTACACGCCAGGCGGCTCTACGCCTTTTGTGTGTATGATCTCCTTCAGTCCTCAGGATCCCCTGATGAGGCAGACGCAGCGTCAGCTCCGGGTTACAAACGAGGAAGGGAAGAGGTGCAGTCAGCCCACGCCGCCCGCTGACCGCAGGCAGAAGCGGGCTTTGAGCCAGTGCTTCCTCTCCTCTCCTGAGAGCAGCCAGGGAGCCCCTAAGGGTCGGTCTCCGGCTTCCACCTGACCGCCACCCTACACAGGCGCCGCGGCCGGCCTGGCCCTCCAGCCCTGCAGACCCGCAGTTACCTCTGCCTCTCTTCCTTTAAGATTCAGCCTTTACACACACCCTGACGCTTCCCCCTCCTGCCGGACCACGACCCCGCGTTTCCCTGCCAGCATCGCAGTCTGGCCACCAATCTCCTCCGGCATCACCACGGGCACTTCTCACCAGCACCTTCCTGATGACCTTCCCACTTTGCCAACGTCAACTGAACAGGTGCCGTGTTCCAGGGAGGCCCGGAGGCCCAGGAGGCTCCAGTGACTGCGTTTCAATCTCTGCAACAACCCCATGAGGTAGCAGCATTCCTATAACTGAGGGACTGTTCTATGACAAGCAGGTGCCATGATTTCCACCAAGGCCACTCGTCCAGGGCCCCCCGGAGCCCAAGTCTGACTCCAAAGTCACAGGCTGGGCGTGGGGGGTGGCGGGGGCAGGGACACCTCCCTATGAAAGTGCAGATGCACTCCTGGTTCTGCCTTTCACCAGAGCAAAGGGGTCGGACCACGAAGGAGTCTCCAGCAGCAGCTGATGGATGGGCCCTCAAGACCAGATCCCTGCTTCCCCTGCCCATCACTCATCATTTCAAGCCCCCGATTTCCTTTTATTTGGGTCCCCTTGCACTGTGAGGCCCTTACGGACTGCAATGGAAAGCTCCCCCCCACAAGCCTGGTCCCCACTCCCACCTGCAGCCCACCCCTCAAAAGGCCCCTTGAGGATGAGATGGGACAACACAGCCCGCCCACGGGGAAAGCAAAGCTGCGGTGCAGATGAAGGATCAGCCTCCCGCCTTGTCTCGGAGCCTCGAGGCTCCAGCACAAACAGGACCAGCTCCATCAGCTGCAGACATGCTCGGGGGCGCTGCAGCCTGGGGTCCAGGAAAGCCGGCTCCTGCAGGAACCCACCTCGTGCGCCCCACTGGCGACGTCCTCAGGCGGTCCAAGCTTCAGCAGACATCTAATTTTACCATCACGTCTTTAAGAATCCCTCACTCCCTCTGTTTCATCAAAATTAAATACTTGTTGTGAGGAGTAGCCATCCTCTCTGAAGCTTTCAACTTAACTTTTCTGGAATAGACTTAAAAAAAAAAATGCCTTGTGCAGTTTCCCCCATGAATGCGGCTGGTGTGGTGCCAACCACTTTCTCCCCAAAACTGCTCAAATCAATCATCCCTGGCTCTGGCTGTCTCCCTGACGCCTCTTCTCACCTGTTCACTAGTATTGTGAAGACAGCGCAACGCGACTGCTTCGTGCAAAGGCCTGTGGGTTCACTGCCGGCCACACCTGGTCACCGTTAAATCCATCTACCAGCTTCCCCGAGCCTGTTCACTCAGGCATCAGAACCATCAAGCTCAGAGCAGCGGCTGCCAGAACGTGCGACTGAAGCCCATAACATCAGCTTGGCCTTGACCCTGGGAAGGAGAGATGGGCTCATTCACCAAAGCCAAGGGGCACCAGCCAGCCCCGAGCCGAGGGTCTCCTTCGCTCTGTGCCCAGAACCACAGAGCAGGCATCGCAGCAGCTGTGAGAACTGCACTCGGCTCCTTCCTTTCTGGGACCGTCAGATTACACACGACGGCTTGTACTGGGTTGGGCAGAAAGTTCATCTGGGTTCTTCCATAAGATGTTACGGAAAAACCCGAACGTGAGCTGTTCGGCCAACCCAATATCTGAGACCCTCAAGATGCGTCTCACTTCAAAGACCGGATCTTTTAATGCAAGTCAGTAGTCTCCCCAGCCCGGCTTTTCCTTCTCGTTCATTTCCTCTTTCTAAGCAGCTGCCACCACTGTACCGACACTGCAGCCCATCTGAACCCGACTTGACCTGTGACCCAGTTCCTGGAAACTCCTTTCTCCTTGGTTCTCGGGAGGCTCTCCTAACTCTGAAGTGCACATCTGCAGCCTGGACTCCACTTCTGATCTACCAAGCCCAGGTCTGCACAATGATCCCAGTCCACAGGCACAAAACAAGGTGACATCTTTACCGGAAAAGCTCAGATAAACAGAAAATAGAACTTATATGGACTTGAACCAGGAGTCAGCAAACATGTTCTCTGAAGGGCTGGATAGTAAACATTTTACAACATACGGCTCAAGCCTTTTTTACATCTACTCGACTCTGCAGTTACAAGGCAAAAGCAGCCACAGACAATAGGGTATTGCTGTGTTCCTATAAAACTTTAGGAAAAACAGGTTGTGGGTGGTCTATGGGCCATAGCTTGCCAGCGCCTGCCTGCCTTAAACAATAAAGGGGTATTTATCTTATAAAACAAGGAAAGCCTGTGGCAGGAAAATCCCAGGGCTGACTGATTTAGCCACTCAGCCCACCTACCCTCTACCATCTGCAGCTGTCCTCGTGGTCACAAAAGGGCTGCCACAACTCCAGAGATACACACAAGGCAACAGCCAGCAGCAGCAGAAATGGCACCTATGAAGCCTTGGCCACAACAGGTGCTTCAGAGGCACCACGAGGACAAAACCTGCCTCAGTGACACCGGGCCTGGCCTGCTTGTGTCCCCTCCCTCCTGAGTCACAGCGCCTCTCAGAGTCCTTCTCGGAAGACCACCCTGCCCCTGCAAGTTAATCCGGTTCACATGGGGGCTAACCTCAGGGCTTTCCAAAGCACACATGACATGCAAACAGACCCATAATAAGCTCCTGGGAATCACTGGGTTTGCAAACTACAAGACTTTCTTCCTGAGCTCCAGGTAGTCACTCTCCATCAACATTATTGTTGTTTGTTCACTTGCTTAGTTGTGTCCAACTCTTTGTGACTCCATGGACAGCAGCACACCAGGCTTCCCTGTCCTTCACTATCTCCTGGAGTTTGCTCAAACTCATGTCCGTTGAGTCAGTGATGCCATCCAACCATCTTAGCCTCTCTTGCCCCGCAACCACCCCCCCCATCAACACTGTTCAGTTTCAGGGTCAGGTAATCAAGCCACAGAAACCCCACTCTTTTTCTCATCCTGGGTGGTACTGTGAATATGCCTCCAAGTGATTCTGCAGTGAGAGACACCAGTACCATCCCTGGCACCTTTGACAATGAAAACAAAAGTCTTCAAATAATGGTTTGACAGGGAGCTGACAAATTTCCTTCACGTAATAAAAAGCAAAGAGCAATTCTCCTGATGCAGCTGATGGGAAGCGCTGGCCTGGGCGGGCAGGACGGCGAAACCACCACCACCCTCGGGAGAAAGTGGACGCAGCCAGCCTGGGCCGCAGGATAGCACCAGTGAGCAGGCTTGGCGGTCACGGCTTTGACTCGAGAAGTGATGTGTCTGGATGCTGGCAGAGGGGGAGGCGGAGGCAGCTCAGAGAAGCCTCTTCCCCAAATTAGTCAAGAAAGGGAAGAGGAACTCAGCAATCCTTGCTGATCAGCAAGCCACAGCCAACATTAACTCAAAACCACACGGTTCGCATGTTTTTTTTGAGCTAGCGGAGCCACGCTCGTTATTTGGATGTTCATATGCGAATGGCATTTTACTCAACTCTTACATAGAAATAGCACAGAAACACGCAGGAAGAAGAGACAGATTCAGACATTATGGATCTTCCACAGATGGACTTTCTGAGATTTAGAAGACTTTTCTATCACAAACTCTTACTCCAAATATTATTTTATAAAGCAATGAATTTCTAGAAGACTCTCTATATGATATAGAGAGTCTATATTATATAAGTGAAAAATCACACCTGATATTCAGAATACCTACAGTTTCTTCTCATCGAAAAGCTGCTGAAGGCGCACAGGGCAAGTGGAGAGACAGGCCTGGACCAAAACAGGATGCTCCTCTCAAAGATCCTCGGGGGAAGGAGGACACACTGGTCCCCCCACAGAAGTCCCAGCCCTCCTTCACCCCTGCCTCATCATAACGCTACAAGGTGTCAAAAAGAGCTGTTTTCATAAACAGGGATTTTATGCTCTTAAACTTGAACTGGAGCACTTGATTCTATTAGCTCAAGTGCACTGCAGCTAGAGAAGGGCTCGCAGAGGAAGGGAACAGTGTGCTGTGTTTGAAAAACGGGACATCACCCGCACTTAAGATTGAATTCTTAAACACATTCCACTCCAGAGAAGTGCTCCCAGCCTAATTAGAGCTATCTGTGTAAGGTTCTGCAAGTCTAAGTGTGCTTTAAATATTTCTTACTGCATGATATGATTGTGTTTCTCAGCTGGGAGCAGGCCATTCAAGCAAACCGTAATTATTACTGCAGATTACCTGGGAAGAAAACCAGGAAACATTAAAAGCCTCCCTAACAGTCTGCTGGAGGGTCCTGGGTGGGGGGGTGACCAGGATGGCAGGCGGCAGCCCTCGGGGGACCATCTTGGGTTGGGTTAGCAATTATGGAATGTAAATGATGCCTCCAAAGATGCCTGGAAGAAATCGGAGCCTTTCTTAACCCTCATTCCATGTATTCTTGATTTGATCAGTAAATCTATCGTTTCTAGATTATTCAGAAAATAAGATTAAAAGTAATCAAAATTCCAAACCTGTAAATTTCAAATAAATCCAAGATCTCCAAGTGTGGAATCCCAATCATGTCAGGCATAGCTATTGACTATGGGGCATGAAAGGTTGCATCAGGCAGGAATCTGGGCCAAAAAAACACAAAACAGCTTGCTAACTACATTGACGACATCCTCACCGCTCAGGGAGGCAGCAGTATCTCGGTGAGATGAGTGAAGGGAAATTCCATGATAAATGCCCACAGCCGTTGCTAACAGACCCCAGGGTTCCAACAGCACGTCTCTCTCTGCAGTATCACTTCAAACCAACGAGGTCAGAGCACTATGGCACCTGTGTCTGGTGAGTTTTAAGATGGTTATAAATAACCCAGCCACCAGTTTAGGACTATAGATCATGGTATGTAACAGTGACCAGACAGACAGCCTCCGACAGGTCCCGGATCTCAAGAGGAGTGGTCACGCTGAGACGCTGGGATGAGCCTGTCTGCCTGCCGCCTCAGGGCTCTTGCGCCAAGCCCTACTGTTGACAAGAATCGCTGGCTTTTAGCCGTCTGCTCCCTTTTTTTAAATGAACCTGAGACGAACGTGCCTTCGTGGCACGCCTGTAACGTTCTCAGATGCTTGACATGCATGTTTCCAGCAGCCTCAGCGTCTGAGGGTTCATTCCGCGCTCTCAGCGGTGGAACGTCCTGGTGTGAAGAAAACAGGGAAAACTCACGCTGTGTACATTCTACCTCATGACCACAGGAGCATGCCCTGAGCTCAGAAGCAGAAGCCAACTTCAGGAACCCAGAACTACAGAGTGACAGAGCAGAAGGTGCGGAGAGCAAAGCGTGGGAGAGGGAAGGAAAAGTTCAGCGGCCCGCCCCGTAAGGCCGAGAGACGCTCAGCATGTCTACCACGTTTGCTCCAGCTACATTCTGACACGTGTGTACAGACCAATGACAGAGCCGAGAGAGAGAAAAGGGCTGGGGGGGGGGGGGGGGGGGGGAACCTGACGCCGCCCGGGAAGTGCTTCCTTAGAAAAGCCTGTGAACTTGTGACAACCCGCAACCCCCCAGACGAAGTTCCACTTGACTTCCTCTCCCCATCTGCTTTGCTCAACCATATCCTTTAGGTTTCGCTTCCCTCCTGAGTAAAAGCAGAAGGTGGTCTGCGAGTGGGCTGAGGGCAGAAAAGCCATGTAACAAGACGACAGATCCTGTGGAGAAACTCATCATGCCAAGTTTTGATGGAGACCATCAGACATTCACCCACCAGTTCAGGACCTAAGAATATTTCCATTTTGGTACAAAATGAACATGTATCAAAGAGCCAGTAGACATTCTGGCCGTTCCTTCTTTCAGGGTTAATTTCCCTTGAGAGAAAAATTCAGAAATTACGATTCTGTGGCACCAAGAAAGGCAGGCAGGGTACAACGACATCACTGAATTCCAGGGCTCCAGGCCCAGAGAGACCACCTATCTACTTGATCAAAATCTGGTCTCAAACTTTAAAGACTGTCAAAACAGCCAGTCAAGAATCCTCCAAATGCTTTCTCTTCCCTTTCAGTGTAGCCAGTTCTCACTCCCAGCGAAGTTTAGACAAAGCAGGTCTTCACAGGCTCTGGGGAGAGTCCCTGATGCTGGGGGAGCTCACTCATTCAGCCAGCACTGGGGACACGGTTACTGGGAGCCTCTGGCTCAGAAAGTACCGGGAACCAGGAGCGGACAGGCAGACACGTGCCCTGAAGACTCTCCCATCATCTCTCAGGACGATTAAACTGCCCTGAAGACTCTCCCATCATCTCCCAGGATGATTAAATTAGGCTCATTTGCAAGTAGGGAGTTCTCAGAGCTTTTAGAACTTATCCCACAGAAACCTGCAAGCCACCCCCATCTTCTCCAACAAGCCTCACCCTTCCTTCCCTCCAGTTCTTCCTTCCAAAGGGGAGGGCACTGCTTCCATAGAAGATGGTAAAACGCAAGCTGTTGAAGCCCGCGGGGGCTGTGCTGTCTGTACCCCGAGAAAGTGGGCCACGCTCAACTGTGGATGATTTGGGAAGAGAAAGGTGAGCAGTGTCTCTGCAGGCCAGCACAGTTCATATTCTAGTGTCAGAATTAACAATGGAAACAACAGCTCAGTGTGCATCCGGGGAACTGAGATGAAAAACTAACCCACATCTTTTTTCTGCCATGGAGAGAGCAATTGTTTTAAAATGGGAATTCACGCGGCTTTCCTGCTGCTTCCGTCGTTAAGAGTCCACCTGCAATGCAGGAGACACCGGTTCCATCCCTGGTCCAGGAGGATCCCAGGTGCCATGGAGCAACGAAGGCCGTGGGCCACAAGTCCCAAGCCCGAGTGCCCTAGAACGCGTGCTCCACAAGAGAAGCCGCTGCGCTGAGAAGCGAGGGCCCCGCAACCAGAGAGCAGCCCCCACTCGCTGCACCTAGGGAAAGCCCACACAGCAACCAAGGCACAGCCCAGCAAAAAAGTAAAATTTTAAGATGGGAATTCAGTAGCGTGTTCAGGTCACTATTTTTCTAGCAAGTCAAGTTTTTTACCCTGTGCCCAAGAGGCAGCCAGGAGACAGCACTCGTGCCTGGGCAGCAAGGAAACAGCTGGCTGTCATCCCGCGGCCGTGCTGGAGGCAGGGGCCTCCTCACCGGGGCCAGGCGCTGTCTGCGAGTCCACTTGTTAGACTTAAGACCTGCGCTCAGAGCAGTTAGAGAGACCACCAAGACTCCACGAGTGAGGATGGCCAGAAGCGATCCTCAGGTCAGGAAAGGATGAGCCAGCGGCGGCCACTGGGCAGCACGGGACTGGAGCCTCTGTGAAAACCTCACTCCTGGCCACCAGGCAGGGGGCTGCAGGCCGGGGCCCATGTCGGCGCGCGAGCCAGACTGCTGTGTGGCCCAGGGGCCGCTAGAATTACCCTGGTGGGTAATGGTATTGCAAATTCCACTGTGGATTTAGCAGTTTTCAAATAATCTTTTTATATTCTTTGTTTTAAAAGAAGAAAAAAGGCCAGAGTTCCAGGATCTCTTCAGGTGCTGTGACAAAGGGGATCCCAGAAGAGAGGGGCGAGGGTCGGGGCTGAGCAGAACGTGGGACAGAACAGCATCACGTAGCCCCGGGTGTTCCTGGTGGGCTGGCCGGGGTCATGGGCAGGAGAGATGGGGCGAGTGAGCAATGGGGAGTTCAGACTTTAGGGGCGGGCTGTGGGGGGCTGGAGGGTGTGGTTGCCTGTTGTGGGCTGGTGTGCAGAGCCAGGTGCAACAGTCTGTCACCCCATCCGGAGTGGCCACGGAGGCTTTTCAGGACTGACCCTAATTATATCAGTGGCCGATGAGTGCCCATGATGTGCGAGGCGTCATACAGAGATCAATCTGTTGGGTGCACCAGACGGTTCTGAGCAGGCGCTGTGATTACACTCATCTTACAGGTGGAGGGAAGTGTAGTCCTTCAGTCGTGTCCGACTCTGCGATCCCATGGACTGTAGCCTCCAGGCTCCTCTCTCCATGGAATTCTCCAGGCGAGAATACTGGAGTGGGTCTTCCCAACCTAGGGACTGAACCCGAGTCTCCTGCATTGCAGGCAGATTCTTTACCGTCTGAGCCACCAGGGAAGCCCTTACAGGTGAGGGAGCGGGTGACAGAAAGGTAAGCAAGCCGTGTCCCTCCTGGGGGTGGAGGGCGGGGCCCTGGTCCCGGCTGTGGACCCTGCCGCCTGCCTGTCCTCTTCCCTCCTCGCCCCTCTCTTCTGGGCCCACTCCCAGCCGGTCCACACAGTAGGGGCCCACCCTGCAGGCTAGGGGATGCCGCCGCCCAAGAGGTGGTGACCCTGCAGCCTCGCTCCTCAGTCACCCACCCTCGTAAGAGCAGTTAACCAGGCTGCAGACTCTGTCAGGACAAGTCCTTGCAAATATTCACAGATGATTAAGAAAAGGCCACAACCAAGGAGGCATCTCACCATCCATCCCTCCATTCATTCAACATCGAGGGAATGCCTGCCGTGTCCCTGGTCCCAAAGAATCCCCCAGGACAGGGAAAACACACAGTCTGACGGTGCTGGTGGCCTGGCCTGACCTACACAGAGACCATCCGCCTGCCGCGTGGGGCAGTGGGAGGTGGGGCCAGAAAGCCGTCTTGCTGCTTTGAAGATAAACTCGTGTTGCAGGAAGGTTAAGAAAATGTTTGGTCTTTATGGAAACCAGAGAGTATGCTTTAAGAGTATGCACTCTTAGAAAATTAGGTGTTTTGGTTTAAAAAAGCTCTGACAAAGGTATTCCTGAATGAATCACTTAGGACTCTCAGGATACCTTTGGGCCAAAAGTTAATAATTTACAGCTGAGAAAGTATAGGTAAACTGCCACTTTACAGCAAGCTTCTAATCTCAGGTGGATCACAGAGAATTACGAAGGGCGTGCTCCTCAAGCACAAGCCAACCCAGAGTCCACCTGGAGCTAATCTGACGCCCTGCTCTCGGAGGAAGAAAATCCGTAGGAGGTGCGTTTCCATCGTGCTGTTTTCTAAAGGAAAATGGCACCAAAATTTAAGTGTCGGCATCTTTTCTCAGTCATGGTTAAACACAAATATGGCCAAATCTAAAGTCAGCAGAGACTATATGGACTTCACTACAAGATACAGGGGCTTCACGGCTGGCTCAGCGGTAAAGAATCCACCTGTCACTGCAAGGAGATGCAGGAGACTCAGGTCCAATCCCTGGGTGGGGAAGATCCCCTGGAGGAGGAAATGGCCACCCACTCCAGTATTCTTGCCTGGAAACTCCCATGGACAGAGGAGCCTGGCGGGGTACAGTCCATGGAGTCGCAAAGGGTCAGACACGACTGAATGACTACACAAAGTCACAAAGGGTCCTGCATGACTGAGAATGCAGGCACCGCTTCACTGAAGACATTCTTTCTTTCTTTTTTTTTTTTTTTGCCACACCACACGGCATGTGGAATCTTAGTTCCTGGACCAGGGGTCAAACTCGAACCCCCTGCATTGGCAGTGTGGCGTCTTAACTACTGACCACCAGGAAGCCCCTCACGGAGGACATTCTTCAGGGAAAGTGCTCTGTTATCATCACAAGCATATGGTGGTGGTCCAGGGCAGTCTCTCCCACCAACCACTGCCTGCTCACCATCAGGGCAAATACTGACACCACTGGACAGCAAGAAACCCTCAGTGTTACCAAGAAGACGAGCCTGACCTTGAAGACCCTCTGAAAAGCTAAGACCCCCGGGATCCACAGACCATGCTTTGAGGATGACTGGCCCCAGTGGGCAAGGAAGCGAAAGGGACTTCAACCTGGTTTCTCACTTTCTATTTTCACAGTAAAGACATAATCACCTTTAAATGTCAAAGTGTATCTGAAAGAACCATCTTGCTTGTTAAGGATTTCAGGATTCTCAAATGACCAACAACAATCAAACACAGAAAATGTTAACTCTACACACAGACCAGAATCTCTAAGCCAAAAAACCAGAAAGCCCTCAGTCCAGAGGCGAATGCACATCTGAGGAACTCATTTGCTGCTCAAGTTCAAGAGTTCAACTACTCAAGAACGTCAATGAATTGGAACGAAGTTTATACAACTGCTCTCAGAAACCAAGAATAGCAATACATCAACTTTTTAAGAAGGTTGAGACACTGTGTCCTTGTACTAGGGTACTTCGAGGTTTCAATCACTGTAAACTGTCCTTCAAACCAGGAAAGTGAAAAACTTACTAGAGCTTTCAGTGACAAAGTCACAGACTAGTCACATATGAGTCTCCATTTGGGGATTCACTTATAAGTTGTTAAATTATACTGGGAGGTCTTTTGGCAACACCCACAACATACATAGAAAGACAACCCAGGATGCTTGCCTGGAGAATCCCATGGACAGAGGAGCCTGGAGGGCCACAGTGCCCGGGGTCGCAAGAGTTGGACACGACTTAGCAACTAAATGATGACGATGAATCCTCAAATAAAGAAAAGTCATCCTTTAGCATCCTCTAGCAATGTATATGATTCGGTGATTTTTTTTTTAAAAAAAAGAATTCCTTCTTGATATCTCCTACAAAAGTAAGAGACTCCCAAGGCAAAATGCATTCACACGTCCACCGTGGGCCTTTGTGGAGGGGAGCAAGGAGACGCAGAGCCACCTACACATCCTGGCAGGCTGACGCGACGTCAGGGAAGACATCCAGCTGGTACCCAGGGGCCACATGAAGGGATGAAAGAAACATATGAGCAAACACAGAAGACAGTGGGCTGGCTGGCCGGTAGGACCTGCTGACTGGGTCTGACTTCCGTCTGGGACCCTCATTTCCTCTATTTAGAGCTGAGGTTATTCTGCTCAGTGTTCTGTAATAACCTAAGTGGGAAAAGAATTTGAAAAAGGATACACGTTTAACTGAGTCACTTGGCTATACACCTGCAACTAACACAACATTGTTATTCAACTATGAATGTGAAAGTCGCTCCGCTGTGTCCGACCCTTTGTGACCCCAGGGACTCTACAGTCCATGGAATTCTCCAGGCCAAAGTACTGGAGTGGGCAGCCTTTCCCTTCTCCAGGGGATCTTCCCAACCCAGGGATCAAACCCAGATGTCTCGCATTGCAGGAGGTTTCTTTACCAGCTGAGCCACAAGGGAAGCCCTATTCAATTATACTCCAATATAAAACTTAAAAAATAGAAAGAACAGTAGAGCAAACATCTAAATATGAACCTATTCTCAAATATTTAACTTTCTGAGATGTAAATAATTTCTGAGAGAGAGAAAGGATGTACCATCTAGGGCTATTGGATACACTCAAGCAGGCATGAAACATTTCCGAAGTTTTCCCTTCCACAGAAAGAGAACTAATCTTTATTAAAAAATGCTCATTCATCAACAGAACTCTGTACAGAGGATGCTAAGATGAAGGTGTTATCTGCCTGAATGCAGCAGACCCACGTGGTACCTGAGACCCAGAGAATCATTTCTGACCCCTGAGGGGATGGAGAAGAACAGCCCTTTCGGCCGCTGTAACTCCCCCTCCTCGGTATTTCATGAATGTTCCATGTTTCACAAGCAGACCTCAAAATGCTACTAAATCTCCTCCAGCCATCACTTAAGTAGTAAGTCAAAAACTTGCCAAAAATTAAGGTTTTCTGATAACTGCCGAATACTATCTCAAAAGTGCTAGACTTCCCCGACATCAAACCAACTAACAGGAAGCAAACGGACTGGTTTGTATCTGACCTCTTTCTCAGCCCTGATCACAATGAGGGTAAAATGAGGATTCACACTAAACATGGATGTAGGAAGTCTAAAGCCAATTTTTTGTTTTTAAGAAACCAGATAAACCAAGACACACATAATCAGATAACAAGTCACAGGTGAAAACATTCTCATTTGGTTGGGTCCATTCCAACACACATTTGATGCTGTAACATCCAAGCTGTGCTTTAAATCATTGATTCAAACAATTAGCTGGCAGAGAATAAGTATTTTCTCATTTTCACAAGCTATTTTTCAATGTTCAACTTATAATATTAAAATGTTTGACAACCTTCAGTCTAAAATGCTGCCCTAAAATGCAGTGCTTTGAATAAATTATACCATTACAAAGGTACTAATTAATTAACAATGACTGGAAGGTAGTCAACACAACCTCATAGCTAGAAGGTCTTTGAAACGCTGAATGATAAAGCTTACATTTTTTCCTTCTCAATATTTTTCTTTTTGCATAATTTTATCTGCAAATAATGTATCATCAACCTATAGTTGCCTTTGACAGTCTATTTTGATTAGACCATGTTTTCCAGTAAATCTTCCTTATTCTGTATATCATCCATCCACCCAAAAGAGGTACAGAAAGTGAATTAATGTCAATGCCAATTTTCATAATCCATAATTGAGTGTAACCTTCTTGGTGTTGTGGGGTGGTTCTAACAAATTAGATAAGTGCTTAAACCCTCGTCCAGCCCATTTCAAAATGAATTTCAGTTTCTAATGATTTTGAGCTGCTTACACATTACAAATTCCTAAGAAACACACTCAAGTGTATACCCATGTTCAAGATAGTCTTCAAAGGCTGCTTGCGATGTTCAAGAAGAAACACCGCAATCGCTGGCCTATTGATAGTGAAATTCCGTTAATGTATGGTAAAATGCAACACTTCTGCTAATGTGCTCACTTAACTGCAACAAAGGACTTTTTTCTATAACAAGAAATGCAAAATATTTTTAGTAGCGGAATCACACCGCCTTAAATGCTGCATGGAAACTGTATCGATTTCCAGTCTGACCATTCCTGGGACACATCTGGGTTCAAATGAATAGGTGAGGGGCAGGGTACAAATGAAGAGAAACGACCTACGATCAAGAGTCATATCAATACATTTAAGTCAAACCTCAACAGGACGCCTACTGGACAAGTACAAGAGGAGTGTCGCTGGATCCACACAGCAGTGTAAATATTAACACCCAGGCTTTCATTTTCAAAGCCAGGAAGACAGTCCAGAGGTCACCTGGGAAAGGCTTTCAGTCTTGAAATTAGATTTCCTGGAAATGAAGTGTCTTCTACAGATGAAGCTGCCAAGATTCAGTCAGAAGCAGACGCAAGACAAACCTTCATGGAGCTCGGCCCCCCTCACCCAGCAGACTGCAGGGGACGGGAATTGGGGGAGAGGGAAGGCAGAGGCTCTTTACTTGGATCCCTTTGGCATCAGGCTCAGGGCTTCCCTGGCGGCTCAGGCAGGAAAGAATCTGCCCACAATGCAGGAGACTCGGGTTCTATTCCTGGGTAGGGAAGATCCCCTGGAGAAGGGAATGGCAACCCACTCCAGTATTCTTGCCTGGAGAGTTAAATGGATGGAGGAGCCTGGCGGGCTACAGTCCATGGGGTCACAAAGAGTCAGACACGACTGAGTGACCTACACTTTCACTTTCCTACCAATGACCGAAATCCAAAGGGTTGAACCTGTTTTTCACACTTGACGTTTTAACTGCCAGATTCACATCCAACTTCAGTACAACAGGTTCAGATCCACCAACATCTTTTCTAGGATGCTGAAAAACCCAGAAAAGCTCTACAAAGCGCCACGAGGCTGCCTGGACAGCCTCCTCAGCCCCGCCAGAGACTCCAGGCAGGATGGGGAGAGTGGTAATTAGCCACCTGGGAGCCAGTTTCATTTGGGAGTCCAGCCACAGCCTGAGGGGAACCAGACAAGTCTTTTGTTCCGGAGTGCTATCCCTGCTGTACAGATGCTGACATTTTTACAAAGTATCTGAAAGTAACCGATGCAAGCTTTTCTGAGCAAGTCATCCTAGTTAAGAGATTATACCCCATAAAGAAATCATTTTTAATTCAATGTTTCTTTTATTCCTTAATGGGAGATCTGTAGTTAGAATGAGCAAAAAAATAAAAAATAAAAAACCAAGTACTGAAACACAGAGGCAAATCCTTGTTATCCTGGCTTTCTTAGATATCTGTGGCGAGGTTTTTGGTGGGGGGGTGTTGTTTGGCGATTGGCAATCACTAATGGGTTTCTGCCAGCTCTCATCACCCAACCCACTAACTCAATGTATGACAGTGTAAACTGGGGCAGGCGTTCAAATCTGACAGCTGGCTGGAGAGAAGGGAGGGAAGCCACTTTTTTCTTTCCCGGTAAAGAGGTGAGAATGATGCATACCAGTCTTCCTGCATACAAACCATCCTAATTGTCCACAGGAAGCCCTAAAACCCAGCCAGGCACACAGCCACCGAAAACCCGGCAGGGCCAGCGATGCACATTCTCTCACCAAAATGCTTGACTAAGTTTTAAAAAAAAGGCCAATGAGTAGCCATCTGCCAAGAACTGTCAGCTTTCTCCCATTCAGGCTGTAGTACCTACTGGGGAGGATTAATTTTACCTGAAAAGGAAAGTGAAGTGAAGTCACTCAGTCATGTCCAACTCTGCGACCCCATGGACTGTAGCCTACCAGGCTCCTCTGTCCATGGGATTCTCCAGGCAAGAATACTGGAGTGGGTTGCCAGAGGTTCAATTATTGGATTACAAATCCTCAGAGAAATAGGCTCCACCTACTAGGAACTTCTAAATTTATATTTTAAAGCCAACTAAGTCGTTAAATGTCTGCTCTAACTGTGGAATTCAAATAGCAATTACAGAGGTTGGGTTCTTTTTCCCATTACTGAATATGTGGTGACAGAACATGAATGCTGGAGGGTCTCGTGATGACACTGAAATACAGGCAGATGTTTTCCGTGTGAAAGGACAACCAGACCTGATCCAGAGAGAATCACCACGGAGACGAGTGGTCCAGGGGTGATATCTACAGATGACAGCACCGATGCTCAGCACTGTGTCCCCGGCCATTTCAGGAGAACCTGGAGTGAACAGCCAGACCAGGCCCTTCAGTGAGGGCACCCCCAGGGGCTGGGGGCTGCCGCCGGGAGACCCTCCACAACTCCTCATCCTCACAACTGCCTCCCACAAATCTCTGAAGTCTGTGTGTCGATATCTTTTGGCAAAGTAACCAAAGACCAACACAGGGATGATCGCGGTTCTCCGCCTGCCCTGCGGCCTGATGGGAGAGAAGTAGACGGGCTGAAATTCCAGGAAGAGGGGTCTCCCTGGCCTGCCGAGGACCCGCCGGCTCGCTGATACAGGGGCAGTGACAGAGGGCGGGGTTCAGCTTCCAGGGTCAGTGCTGCGAGGGCCAAGCTGCAGCTAACTCCAGCAGCCCGGGAACTGTGACTTGCCCAAAATAAGTAAAAGATGAACAAGAACTTGAAGAAACAAACAGACCAAGACGACTACACGATCGCCCTTGGCACAGCCAGGAGTGGAGTGCTGCAACACATCATCAGAGGCAGCTCTTCTGGATTTCCGTCTTGGCTGGAGGAGTTGAGGAGCGGAAGCAGCTACCTTGGGAGGGTTATTTGAAGATGATGATGTGCAGGCTAGAGAGTTTCTGCAGAGGCTTTCCCAGCAGGACAAAGCAGAAGCTACCCACACACCGTTCCTGGGCATCTCAGTGCGAAGTCCGATGCTGGACACTGTAGCTGAGTAAGTTAATGCCCATCTCTCTCCTTCCAGCAGGCAAGCACATGGAAGGAGCAGAAAGACGAAGGCTAAGGGTCTGAATTCAGGGGGAACAGCAAGTGGGGGGCTTGCCTGCAGCCCTGCCTCCTAACATACAGCACGCACAGCCAGCTGACTTTACATGATGCCTCTAGCACGGCATACGCAGCCACCCTGGGAAGACCACAGGAACCCTGGATCACAAGCACAAGCGAAGGGCTCTTCTCTGGAACCGAAGCTCAACAACCCGCACGAAGACCACGGCGAGGCAGTCTCCCGGTCCGCTGCAAGGCAGAGCTTATTCAGATGCACACAGCTCCACTCCTCCCTCATTCCGTTTCAGCCTCTGATTCCTTTTAAAACATCACTATGGAGAACGAGCATTATGCTGCAAAGTTCTATTATCTGAATGGCTCATAAATGGATTTACGGCTGCCGCTGAGTTCTCTGAAAGACGTATTGTATGCACTCTCTCGCTGGGAGCATTCATAAAGGTACCCCGACACCTGCACCCACCTTCCTGCAGAGAGCTGGGTATTTATACCTGGAAAACTTTCCACTTAAATTGCTTTAATGGGTTCTAAGCAAAACACGGCTTACTGATTCATTTTTCCATTTGATGGGCTAAGGACATGAATTATAGCTCACAGGATAAACTCATAAATAAATACTGCTAGTATCTTAGTCGGGAGCAATAATGCAACATGGAATTTGCGATTTCTACTTGTCCACCACGGACTTGCTCCTACGGTGAGCACCCCACAGCCAGGCTTGCAGGTGTGTAGAATAATAAATCCTTTATTATTATAAATAAATAATAAAGCACCTTCTTCTCTTCCTCCCCAGGTCAGGGTCGGGAATAATGCCTCTGCAGGCTCACCTGGAGTGCAGAAGTGTTTCAGAAGTGTCGGTCTTAGTGTTTAGAATGTGGCATGTTAAACCAGGTCACAGCGGTTCAGGTACTCCCAGAATAAGATTTCTCAGCAAGTGTCATTCACAAGCATCACATGTGCTCAGTCGTGTCTGAGCCCCATGGACTGTAGCCTGCCAGGCTCCTCTGTCTGTGGGATTCTCCAGGCAGGAATGCTGGAGTGGGCTGCCATTTCCTCCTCCAGGGGATCTCTCCTGCACCCCCGACAGTGGTGGGCAGATTCTTTACCACTAGTTGGGAAGCTCTCAACAAGCATGACAAGACATCAGAAAGCCCCAGGGCTCCTGACACAACCCTGCTGAAGCCAGCGCCCCGCTGCGTGGCACACCGGAGCTGGCAACACTGTCGATCAGCCGCTCTCCAACACAGAACAGGTGTTTGAAAACAGCAGCGCCCACGTACTTGACCACGGATCAAATCCTAAGAAGTCTGTGGATCCATGAATACCACTGGGTGTGTTGGGAGAAATCAAGACCACCGTTCCTGCAGAGGACGAGACCGGGCAGGTGGGCAGTGGGTTTCAGGTTGATACAGGGGCCAGTGACATCACTGATGATGAAAAGGAAGCTGTACGTGAAACTCGTCACAAAAATGATCCTTCAAGCGTCTTCCTTCAGCACCAAGCCCATCAAATTTAGAAACTCTCCTCTAACTGATTTTGAACATTTTCCCTGAACGTCTTTCTCATGTGATTAAATGTTTCATCTTTAATTTCTCTCTTCAAAAAAAAAAAAATACAGATTCCACAAAGACAGCAGCCCACCCTGTCTGGGGTCTCCTTTACCCCAACTCTATCAATCATTCCTTCTTTGTCCTCTGTCTTCGACTTCTCCCTCAAAACCAGGAGGCCCTCAGGGCTGTGGTTAAGAGCGAGATGTATGCAGGTTATAAGACGGGGCCTCCTCCTTGCCTTTGCCACCTGGAGCACTTAATCTAGTGCCTCAGTTTTCTCGTCTGTAAACTGGGCTGTAGTGAAGACCAGGTGGGTTCACTTGTGGACAGCTGTGGAACGCGGTGGACGTGGAGCAAGCCTTCCACCATGTGAACCAACCTGAGGGTAACTGACCTCTTCCCTTCCACTAAAACACACTGAGTCCCTTCATCTTTTCAGAAAAGCTCCCCCCTACCTCTTTTCCCACCTTCCCACTTCTCTTTTCTCCTGAGCTTCTTTAAGAAATACTTCACATTTGAGGTCTCCACCTCCTTCCTAAACATTTAACTGAAATGAGCATCCCACAGCCACTGGCCACAGAGACGGACTGCCACCAATGCGGCTGCATCTGCAGGAGCTGACCACGGTCATCTGCTGACCACGCCTTCTGGGAGGACAAGTCCTCTTTCTTTGCCCCATGACCCCAACATCCCTCTTCAGTTCAATTCAGTCGCTCAGTCATGTCCAACTCTTTGCAACCCCATGAATCACAGCATGCCAGGCCTCCCTGTCCATCACCAACTCCCAGAGTTTGCTCAAACTCATGCCCATCGAGTCCGTGATGCCATCCAGCCATCTCATCCTCTGTTGTCCCCTTCTCCTCCTGCCCCCAATCCCTCCCAGCATCAGGGTCTTTTCCAATCAGTCAACTCTTTGCATGAGGTGGCCAAAATATTGGAGTTTCAGCTTCAGCATCAGTCCTTCCAATGAACACCCAGGACTGATCTCCTTTAGGATGGACTGGTTGGAACTCCTTGCAGTCCAAGGGACTCTCGAGAGTCTTTCCAACACCACAGCTCAAAAGCATCAATTTTTCGGCACTCAGCTTTCTTCACAGTCCAACTCTCACATCCATACATGACCACTGGAAAAACCATAGCCTTGACCAGATGGACCTTTATTGACAAAGTAATGTCTCTGCTTTTTAATATGTTATCTAGATTGGTCATAACTTTCCTTCCAAGGAGTAAGTGTCTTTTAATTTCATGGCTGCAGTCACCATCTGCAGTGATTTTGGAGCCCAAAAAATAAAGTCTGACACTGTTTCCACTGTCTCCCTTTCTATTTCCCATGAGGTGATGGGACCAGATCTTAGTTTTCTGAATGTTAAGCTTTAAGCCGACTTTTTCACTCTCCTCCTTCACTTTCATCAAGAGGCTCTTCAGTCACTCTTCACTCTCTGCCCTAAGGGTGGTGTCCTCTGCATACCACCCCTCTTGGCCCACCCCTACCCAGGGTTCCTTCTCCAGCTCCCTCAGAGGCTGTGGCCCACTGCTCTCCCTTCTTCCCTATCTTGAGGCCCCTCATCCACTTTGATAGTTTTTCCACCATTGGCCTCTAACGGGTCCCTGGAGCACATCTCCACCCCGACCTGGGCCAAGCGACACTCAGGCAGCACCACGTGGTTTCTCAAAACGTATCAACCTCGAGATGCGTCCCAAGACCACGGGCCTGGGCGCGGTCTGACCAATGACCAGGGGCCTGGGCGTGGTCTGCAGGTGCCCTCCTCCTCACCAGCTACACACAGATGGGGAACGGCTGCTGCCGCACTAAGTACTTTGTAAGCCCCGTTGTCTCTCATCTTCCTACAACCACTGCCCTAGGTCAGCCCGCATCTCATCTGAACTGCCACAGATCCCGTTGCTGGCAGAGCGGGGCTCACACACCAGCAAGCTTCCCTGGCTCCCATCTCTGACCAGGTCAAACCCAAGCTGCGGACACACACCAGGCCAGTTCTGCAGTCTCCCCTGCCTCCCACCGACGCCCAGTGCCAGGGGGAGCTGCCCTCCACACGTGGGCCTGACCACACGGACTCCATGCACATCCCCCACCAGCAAGGGAACCACTGACCCTCCAAACATCAACTCCCACCTCATCTGCAGGGAGCCCTCCTTCTCCCCACTCCCCCCCACCCAACCTGGGCTCCTGCTACAGCCTGTGCCCCCCGCCCCCCAATCACCCCCCCAACCTGCCTCCCATCGGCCCCTTGAGGGTCTGGCTCCTGGTCATCTTTGTCTTCTCAACTGGTACTCGCAGGATTCAACATTTATGGGACTGAATAACTCCATTCAAACACCGACAGGGGGTCAAGGCCTGGAACATTCTTGTGCAGTCACTACTCAGAGACACAGATGTTTTAAACCTTCTCCTTCTCAGTAGTGCAGTGGAGCAAATGTGGATAAGTCTCAAACGGTACTTGATTTGTTTAGAACTGTGAGGCGAAGTCTGATGTAATAGATCAGATTGACCTCAAGGCCATCAGGGTGGTTATCAGGACAACCAGCGCCCCCAGTGTTAGGACAGAGAAACTGCGACCCGTGTGCTCCGCTGGTGGGAGTGGAGGATGGCCCAACTGCTGTGGAAAGCAGTAAGAATCTCCTCGGATGGAAAACAGAACTGCCCCCTCACCCAGCAGTTCCTCTTCTGGATATATATGCAAAAGAACTGAAAGCATTCAAAGAAGCATTCGCACAATTTGCACACTTATGTTCATAGTAACATCATTCATGACAGCCAGGATGTTGAAAGTCACCCAGCTGTCCCATCCACAGGTGACGGATTAACAAAATGTGGCACATACACACACACGAACAGTATTTAACTACAGTCCACAGGGTCGCAGAGTCGAACACAAATGAGTAACACTGACTTAAAGTTTGATGTATCTAACATGGATACACCTTGAGGACATTATCTTAAATGAAACACACAAGTCAGAAAGAAATTCTGACTCTACTTGTGAGTATCTACAGCAAATGGATTCATAGAAACAACATGGAATCGGGGTTACACGGGGCCAGGGGGCATTATTTAATGGGTACAGGGTTTCCTTTGTGCAAGACAGAAGTTGTGGAGATCTGCTGAACTCAGTATTACTGAACTGTAGGACTGAGTCCTCACTTGCTTTGGTCGTGTCTGACTCTCTGCAGTGCCATGGACTTTACTCACCAGGCTCCTCTGTCCAGGGCACTTCCCAAGCAAGACTACCGGAGTGGGCTGCCATTTCCTTCTCCAGGGGATTTTCCCGACCCAGGGATCAAACCCATGTCTCTTACGTCTCCTTCACTGGCAGCCAGGTTCTTTACCACTAGCACCACCTGGGAAGCCCCACTGCACTCTATATTATATATTTATTATTAAGTATAAACTTTACTATCTTAACCACCTTTATGTTATCATTAAAAAGGAACTACTGGACGCTTACTCCTTGGAAAGAAAGTTATGACCAATCTAGACAGCATATTAAAAAGCAGAGACATTACTTTGTCAACAAAGGTCTGTCTAGTCAAGGCTATGGTTTTTCCAGTGGTCATGTATGGATGTGAGAGTTGGACTATAAAGAAAGCTGAGTGCCAAAGAATTGATGCTTTTGAACTGTGGTTTGGAGAAGACTCTTGAGAGTCCCTTGGACTGCAAGGAGATCCAACCAGTCCATCCTAAAGGAAATCAGTCCTGAATATTCATTGGAAGGACTGATGCTGAAGCTGAAACTCCAATACTTTGGCCACCTGATGCTAAGAGATGACTCATTGGAAAAGACCCTGATGCTGGGAAAGGTTGAGGGCAGGAGAAGAAGGGGACGACAGAGGATGAGATGGTTGGATGGCATCATGGACTCGATGGACATGGGTTTGGGTGGACTCTGGGAGTTGGTGATGGACAGGGAGATCTGGTCTGCTGCGGTTCATGGGGTTGCAAAGAGTCGGACATGACTGAGCGACTGAACTGAACTGAACCCGACTGAACTGACTGAAATTTAAAGGGAACACCCAAAATCTCATTTACTGCTTTAAATAAATGATGAGGGTTATTTTTTATGACTTGTGATAAAACTATCATTTTCTTTAAAAAGCCATAAGAAAAGCCCACTTGATCATGTGAACACAGTGTCCAACCAGCAGCTCACACCCATGGTGTCACTCGTCAACGCTTTCCCAGCCAGACAGCCTGTGTGTTTCATCTCTAAATTGGATCTGAATCTACATGAGAAAATGCAGAACCAGAACACACAAAAATTGAGCAGACAAAATTAAGCCTTTGGAAAAAGCACAAGCTTGATTTGTAAAGGAGACATAACGACTGCCTGCTTCCTGCACTGAAATCTCTGGATGCTTTTAACAGCAGCAAGGCACAAGCTTGTTTGAAACGAGCGGATGAGATTGTGCTGTGACTTTACAGGTTAAAGGGACATGCGAGCATCATAACGCCAGCCACCGCCACATCAGCCACCCGCCTTTCCTGTCCCTTAACTACAGACGCCTGTGGTTCTTCCTTTCCGGTTGCCCCCAGACACTGCCACGCATCTTCCCGAATGGTGGAAGGCTCCCCGTGTTGCTTGAAGCACTGCCGTCTCATCTGAGCTCCCGCGGCTCCTTGGACGCCGCCCTGCCCCACCTGGTGTCTCTCCACACCGCAGTGCCTTCCTCGTTCCAACCCCTCTCATCCCCTTCTCATTTTATCTGCCCAAACAGCCTACATCAACTCTGATGTTTCCCCTATGACATCACAAAGACAACCTGAGCCCCTGTCCATGGGGTCACCAGGCTGCTGTGAGCCCGCCCACCGCCCACTGTGGGTGAGACCACCTGCAGATGGCAGGCAGTCACCCGAGCTGCGGTCTCCATGGCTCTGAGAGTCAGCCTGGGGTCATCTCTGCTTCACTTACCTCCCAGCTTAAGGATACTGGGCCTGGACTTTGGAATAAATGCAATCCCCATTCCTAGCTGCCCACTCACAGCTGGGTGATTCCAACAAAATCACCCGAACACCCTGAGCTTCTGTTGTATCATCAATAAGCTGAAGCAAACAGTATCGTCTGTGATGTTGTAAGGATTAATCACAGAAAGAAGGTCCTGAGCGTCACGGCCTGGTGCAGAGTCGCTGGAAAAGGTGCTGCAGGGACCAGGTGCTCCGGGGAGGGAAGGCTCTGGGCCTCTGGGGTCTAGACAACATCACCGTGTTCTCCTCAGCTCCTGCGTTGTGCAGACTGTGGAGAAGGTCGCAGAACCGAGGAGTCTGACCCGACCAGCAACCCTGCAGCGGGATGATAACCTCCAGGAATAATCCCCCGAGGGGTCACAGCCGGACCCCCGTCACACCTGCTAAGGTACCACAAAGCTCCAGAGCACCTTGAGAGGTGCAAGTCCTTCATGCTGAGCAGACCTTATTTACGAAAAGCAAGGGCGACCACCTGTGAGCCATGCACCCAGCCCCCTCAGCAAGACGTCTGTTCCTCACCAGTCAAGGACGAGGGCTCCGAAAGAGGCTAAAAACAGGAAAAGCGTCTTTAAGTGTACTTTCCTTCTTATTTTAAAATTTTGCATCAAAATGGCAAACCTATCATCAAGTTAATAAACCCCTTGAAAATTATAATCACCAGCTTGGGCTGGGCTGTCCTGGGGAGGGAAGGCACCCACACTGCAGGTAAATGACCTCGGGTGGTGTTTCTGGAAGGTGATCTGGCAGCCCCCAAAAAGGTCCCAAAACATGCCTATTTCATCTAGTAGTTTCACTTTTAGCAACTTATATTACAATATTTAGATTTTCATATAAATATGTAGAAAGATGTTCATCCCAGCTTTACTGATAATGAAAAATAACAAACAGGTCAATCAAAGTTAAATCAATGACAGAACACCCATAAGGTAGACTATGCAGTCATATATTCTTCAAAGTCATTTAAGAATGAGAAAATACATGCTAAATATAAGAAAGAATTGTGGAAATAGCATGGTAAAATAGATTTCAGGAGGTAGAGAAAAAATATAGGGGATTATGAACTATTTACTCTCTTGTTTTTTTCCTTTCCGATTAGCTCTAAAGATCATGTTATCTTTATATACAACCCAACAGGCAGGGAGGTGACTTGCAGAGACTATCTGCTTGTATTTGCAAGCAGGTCTTGCCTTTCCCTCCATCCCTCCCCACCTAGAGCTCTCACACACAGCTCTTCCCACTGTTTTCCAGCACTGCCTTTATAAACCAGCTCTAAACCAAAGCCTTGATTTGCAGCTGAACCAGAAAAAAAGTGAGATGGAAATTATTTTAACTCCATTCAACAAGCAGGATTTCACCCAGTCCAAAGGCTCTGAGTAGGTGGCATGAAAACTATACTGAGTAATCACGTTCTTGCTTAAGTTTGAAATTAATAGCTACAATATTCAATAAAGTAACTGTTTAAACCTGTACCAAAAATGATACTAAAAATAGGCTGCCAGTGCCACTGACTTTCCCCAGTAGGAGACTTTTCAGGTTAAACTGAAGGTTGGAAGAATTCCTCATCATTAAAGCAGGCAGTGGAAAACACAGATCTACACGCGTTCTCAGGAAGGTCGCTGAGCTCTCTTCTCCACGCTCACCTCCTGGAATATGGAGGGACTCCTGCTGCATGTCCTCAGAGCATCCAGGGCCAGGACAGGACCTCAGACAGGACCGTCCGGCCCGGGACAGGACCCCAGGCAGGACCGTCTGAACGAAATCAGCCGTCTGAATCAGCTGAAGTGAGAAAAGTGATTTACCATGAAGCGTGGGCTACAGCAGCAGCAGACAAACCAGGTCTGCTGTGGGAGCCGCTCCTCATCCTCAGCGCACGGGACGCTGTTCAAAAGGGGCCACCTGACGCCAGGTGGGCCCACGCTACCACCCCTGCAGGCCCGCCCCGTCCACGCTGCGAGCCCATGTCAGCTGAACACTTGGCATTTCAGAATAAAATTAAAAATTTATGGTGAAGTAACAATAGAAGTGGGGCTTCCCTGGGGGCTCAGTGCTAAAGAATCTGCCTGCCAATGCAGGAGACTCGGGTTTGCTCCCTGGGTGGGGAGGATCCCCTGGAGAAGGGAATGGTTACTCACTCCAGTATTCTTGCCTGGGAAATCCCATGGACAGAGGAGCAGAGTGGGCTACATGCTTAGCATGGGGCTGCTAAGAGTCGGACACAACTTAGCAACTAACCAACAACAACGGGAGTTTAGTCACGGGCTACCAGATAAAGAACTGTTGTATTTGACTAATCGATGCCATTTAGGGACTGAGTCACAGCTCTGGGAGTTTTTCATCCAATGAGCATGGAAGCCCCGCCAGCAGGCACCACGGCAGACGCAGGGGACGGAACCGTGAACCAGTCGGTCCCCGACCCCAGGGATCACGGGGAGGAGGAAGGGGGGGCCTCACGGGTGCATCACGACCAGGCACATCTGTGTAGCAAGCAGGATGAACCTGGAAGCTTGTGGAAGTGGAGCGTGTCCTGAGTGCCCAGAATTTGTCCACATGGGGACGGGTGAGCCCTCTGACGGTGAGGGCTCAGCAAGACCAGATGGACACTGACATTCCGCCACCCACTGCGCCCAATCCCTGTCCCAGGACCCCCCTCGGGAGATGGACTCGGAGCCACGAGCAACCTAGGGTGCAGGCCACGGGGCGGGGGGGGGGGGGGGGGGGGGCTGGGACACCTGCAGGTTCTCGTCGGTGCTTCTAAGCCCTGCTGACAGGGACTGGCAGGAGACCGCCCATCTGATCTGGCACGGAGGAAATCCCTCCCTCCCCGTCACAGTGTCCCCTGGAACACCTCGGGGGTCTGCTGTCATCTCAGAAGGTCTCAGACCCCACAGAGGCTGCTCTGCTGAGCAGACCTGGGTCCTCGACTTAGGACGGAGGTGCACCCAGCCTGCCTTCCCGACGCCAAACCTCCCTCTGCCTGGGGGCTTGGGGCTGCTCATCCCCAAGGAAACAAGCTCCTGAAGGCTTTGCAAGTCGTGTTGGCAGTTTCCAACAGTGGAGAAGCTTCCACTCGGGTCACATGAACCAGGGGCAGCTCAGACATAACCTCTATGGGACGAGGGTGGGCTGAGCCACCAAGCGTGTCAACATGACCACGGGAGGTGCGGGAAGCAAACCCCACAGCATCTCCCCTCCTCCCTCCACGGAATCTCTGCAGGCTCGGTTGACAACTCACAGAAACATCTGTGGAAACAGTGCAGCCCTTTTCTCTCTCAAGATAAAAAGCAGCGTTCTTGAAAAACAAAAAGCTGAGTGGGTGTCACTGTGCTCCCTTCTCCTCCTACTTGGCTCTCTGTTGGGTCAGGCTCTTTCTTTTGAAAATTATTTCATAACCCAATCTTGGCTCTTGTACCCAAGGAGGCTAGGAATGCACAACTATTAACAGGACCATTTGTCACGATTATGAGCATCCCAGAAGACAGGAAATACCTCTTGCAAAATGGCCTGCCCTCACGCCCTGGGACTGTGCCAAGCAACTCACTTTCCCTTGGATTATACAAGCCCACGAGTCATTCCTGACATCTGATTTTTAAAAAAGAACGTGAAGACTGTGCCTAAAAATGAAAATTTGGGGTCTAGTGTCAAATACTTCGACGACCACCTTCCAATGAATCGACCTGGCCCAGAAGGTGGGTGTGGAATCGCCTTGCTCCTCGGTCAGGATCTACAGAGGAGGGTCGCACGTGTCAAGTGGGACCAGAGTGAGACCAGCGCCCGTGGCCGGCGCCAGGCACATTCAAGGTCAACCATCCCCAGTTAGGATGGCAGCGATGTCGGTGGGGACAATAAGAGATGATGCACTTTCTAACACCATACACAAAAATAAACTGAAAATGGATTAAAGATCTAAATGTAAGACCAGAAACTATAAAACTCCTAGAGGAGAACATAGGCAAAACACTCTCCGACATAAATCACAGCAAGATCCTCTATGACCCACCTCCCAGAATATTGGAAATAAAAGCAAAACTAAACAAATGGGACCTAATGAAACTTAAAAGCTTTTGCACTACAAAGGAAACTATAAGTAAGGTGAAAAGACAGCCCTCAGATTGGGAGAAAATAATAGCAAATGAAGAAACAGACAAAGGATTAATCTCAAAAATATACAAGCAACTCCTGAAGCTCAATTCCAGAAAAATAAATGACCCAATCAAAAAATGGGCCAAAGAACTAAACAGACATTTCTCCAAAGAAGACATACAGATGGCTAACAAACACATGAAAAGATGCTCAACATCACTCATTATTAGAGAAATGCAAATCAAAACCACAATGAGGTACCATTACACGCCAGTCAGGATGGCTGCTATCCAAAAGTCTACAAGCAATAAATGCTGGAGAGGGTGTGGAGAAAAGGGAACCCTCTTACACTGTTGGTGGGAATGCAAACTAGTACAGCTGCTATGGAAAACAGTGTGGAGATTTCTTAAAAAACTGGAAATAGAACTGCCATATGACCCAGCAATCCCACTTCTGGGCATACACACTGAGGAAACCAGATCTGAAAGAGACATGTGCACCCCAATGTTCATCACAGCACTGTTTATAATAGCCAGGACACGGAAGCAACCTAGATGCCCATCAGCAGATGAATGGATAAGAAAGCTGTGGTACATATACACCATGGAATATTACTCAGCCATTAAAAAGACTTCATTTGAACCAGTCCTAATGAGATGGATGAAGCTGGAGCCCATTATACAGAGTGAAGTAAGCCAGAAAGACAAAGAACATTACAGCATACTAACACATATATATGGAATTTAGAAAGATGGCAACGATAACCCTATATGCAAAACAGAAAAAGAGACACAGAAATACAGAACAGACTTTTGAACTCTGTGGGAGAAGGCGAGGGTGGGATGTTTCGAGAGGAATCGGGTGGAGAGGGAGGTGGGAGCGGGGATTGGGATGGGGAAGACGTGTAAATCCATGGCTGATTCATATCAATGTATGACAAAACCCACTGAAATGTTGTGAAGTAATTAGCCTCCAACTAATAAAAAAATTAAAAAAAAAAAAAAAGAGAGAGATGATGCGGGTTTCCTGAGGACCCACAAGAACCCAGGCACCACCCTGTTTTAACATACACTCTCTCCAGTCCTTACAGTAACCCCACCAAGGTGCCCTCCTGCAGCGGGGATGGAAGTACAGGCCACAGAGCAGAGCTGAGACACTGCCCCCAACCAGGTGGTTAAAAAGTAAGAGTGGAAACGCCAGGGAGGGTCCAGACGACGGCCTCCGCTCTCCCTGCTGGAAGCCACTCTCCCAGTGACCGCCCCCCGCCCCCGCGCCAAGCCCTGCAGGAAGGTCAAAGTGAAGGGCCCCTTTGCTTGGACAGTCAGGGGCCTCTTTAAAAAGAAGGGTATCGTCCACTCACGGAGGCCGGAGCTTCCCAGGCTCGCTGAGAGCCTCCCATGGCCCCGCCCTCTCCCCCCAGCAGGGCGGTCAGCTGCCAGACCGAGCAGCCCCGGACAGCTAAGAAGGTCTGCCGCGGGGCTGCGGCCCGTGGAAACTTCCATTTCTCTTCCCGCGTGCTTCTTCACCAGCGAGGCAGCGCCTCTCCCCGCAGCCCCGCACCGCGCAGCGTCGGCCAGCATCTGAACTGCCCGGGCGGAGGAACATCCACCAGGACTGCTTTCCTCGCCCACCAGGAGCGGACGTCAATCACCCACGCAGGTGGTCCAGCAGGATGGAGCCGCTCACCTGCCAACGTCAGGGAGCAGGAGAATGGAGGGGTCTTCGCTCCCAGGCAAGCACACTGTACTGAAACGATGAGCAAGAAAATTTCACCCCCAAGACCCCTGGGATTCGTCACCATCATCAATGCTTCCACAGAAGAGCTTCAGGACGCTGCGGTCACCACCCCGACACCTACAAGACGCGTCATATGGAGTCAAAACTAGAGATCAGTGAGCAGAATCAACAGAGGAGCTAGCTTGCTCTCAAGACTTCTGTTTAAAAAACAAAAACTCTGGCTTTTAAACAGCAGAAGGTGGGAGAGTAACTCAGCGCAGCATTTGTACAGACACCTGGGACACTCCCTCAAAACCTGGGCTGCTTGTGTGCGTAACCAGCAATCCAGCAAGTCTGCCTAGAAGAATCTACTCCACTGACACGCTCACAGCCCCAGGCGGGGGGACGACTCGGCGACCCTGCGGGACCCTGCAGGGCCCAGGGCTGAGCTGAGGGTCTCGTGGCCAACAGCTGCTTCACTCGGCACACTTGCGAGGTGGTCCTGTTACCACTCCTACCTTAGAACCAGAGGTGGAGCAACCTGTTCAAAGTCACAGAGCCAGCAGCCACGGGGGCAGGATGCAAGGCCTGCTGGTGCAAGGAGGTCCCTGCAGCTCTGCTGAGAAAGGCAACGCGGGGACTCCCCTGGCAGTCCAGGGGTTCAGACATCACGTTCCAGGGGTGTGGGTTCCATCCCTGGTGGGGGAGCTATGACCCCACATGCTGCGTGGCACAGCCCCCCAATTTTTTTAAATTTTTTAAATAAAAATTTTTTCAAAAGGCAACACACATGGAAGTGAAATGCTCACTCACAGAAACCAAGTAAATCACAGCACAACCATGGAGCAGGATGCTACAGAGCTACCACAAGAGCCAGGTCTACAACCGTGGGCGGCAGAGTCTGGAGGACTGTGGTGACCATTCTAATCAGGATACAACGCGTGAAGATCTCCACACCATGTACGATGCACGCTACGTGCTATGTACAGGTGACCTTGAAGATCGACACTGTGCATAATGAACACTACCCAGAGCTGACCTTGAAGATAGACACTATGTAATGTACACTACCCAGAGCTAACCTTGAAGATCGACAATATATCATGTACACTACCCAGAGCTGACCTTGAGGATCGACACTATGTAATGAACACTACCCAGAGCTGACCTTGAGGATCGACAATATATGATGTACACTACCCAGAGCTGACCTTGAAGATCGACACTATGTAATGTACACTACCCAGAGCTGACCTTGAAGGCAGACACTATGTACAATGTATACTATGCACTACGTACAGCTGACCTTGAACAACACAGAGTGGGGGAGCTGCCAACCCTCTCTGCAGCTGAAAATCCGAGAATAACTTAGACGATCCTCCATTTACTACTAGTCTCCTCCACATCCAAGGATTTAACCAACCGCCTATCGTGCAGACTGCAATATTGACTATTTTAAAGATACCTGTGAGTGGACCCATGAAGTTCAAATCAACTGCACGTAATTATGAGCACTGTGCATGCAGCAGTGAAAGGAAATAAGCCCGCACGGCGCACGGAGGGGGACGGTCGCTGGGCTCGAGTGGGGTCACGGGGGCTCCTCAGCCTCAGCTCTCCTGGTGCCTCCCTCCCTCCACGGGCGCCCACTTGAACTCACCCTCCCGCTCCTGCACAGCAGGAGATCCTGGAGGGCAGACGCCCCCCAGCCCCACACTGCGTGTGAGGACTTTTAATCGCCTAAAGTCATCTCCAAAGGCCCCACAGTCCCCCTAAAATAGCCACAACTTTTCTTGTCTGGGCTGGAAGAGAAAGAACACCTGGGTAGAGAATTCTGTTTTTTAATTAAGGAACAATCATAAATTCAACAGAGCCCTCCTTGCCTGTTTAGTTCTGCTTTTAACCATCGCTGGCGCCGAGGAGCATGGCTTTGCTCAGGCCGACACAGGACAGGTGACTAGGCACCTACCCGTCCTGCCGCCTGGGTCCACAACTGCTGCTCTGGACCTAGGTGGTTATAACCAAGTGAAAAAGCTAGGCGTAAAACAGAGGGAACACTAGGGCTCCTCATTAAATGATTCATAAGCACTATTCATTATTCCTTTACTGTGGGCAAGAACAGTTAACATATATTTACACAATAATTCAAAGATGTTAGAGCATTTAATGTTCAAGTGAGAAGTACAGGTTATACTGATGGCCTGTGCTGAAAATATTAAAAACAAATGGGCTATTTAAGAAGCACTTAATGAGCCTTCACTAACCATCAGGCTCTGTTCTAAGCCTTTTAATGTATCAACTCATCTGATCCTCACAACAACCCCATGAGGTGCATACTATTAATTTCCTCATTTAAAAAAAAAAAAAGGCAATTACGAGGAACTGGAGCAGAAGCACTACCTGCTCTCCGATGAAAACGACAGTCCACTTACACACCTGAGTGTGTGTGCCTAGGTGGCTCAGTTGGTAAAGAATCCGCCTGCGATGCAGGATTGACCCTGGGTCAGAAAGATCCCCTGGAGCAGGGACAAGCTGCCCGCTCCAGTGTTCTTGGATTCTCTGGTGGCTCACTTGGTAAAGAATCTGCCTGCAATGCGGGAGGCCCGGGCTCGATCCCTGGGTTGGGAAGACCACCTGAAGGAGGAAATGGCAACCCGCTCCAGTATTCCTGCCTGGAGAATCGCACGGACAGAGGGGCCTGGCGGGCTGCAGTCCGTGAGGTCGCAGAGAGCTGGACACGACTGAGCCACGGCGCACAGCACAGACGATGGGCAGACCACCAAGACGCGCTTTCAGGTTTTCCCGCACAGACCACCGTTCTCATCAGTCCCAGAGAGCCACCCACCACAGGGCTGTCTACATCCTCACTTCTGTTACCTGTGCTTCTTGAACTGCTCACTGGGGTCAGTGCCAGAACACTTCCTAAAACGGATCCTGTCTTAGTAGTCAGCTTGATTTTAGAAAAAAATGATTTGAGACTGACTGGGGCATTTACTTATTCCTTCGAAACACAAAACCTACAATTTTCTTTTCCTGTGACTTGTAACCTCAACAACAGGACAGCTGAGCATCGTCATCCTTTTTAGAAAAAAAAAGTAAAAGCAGTTTTTTTAATCCACAAAATCTCGAAAATGCTAACCAAAGATTACCTTTAATAACAAAATTAGAAAAGCCTCAAAGCAACTCAAATGGAGCATAATGCCGAAGTATAGCTAATTATAAAGTTCTCAGGAAACAGGAATAAATCTTCCCAACTTTTGATTTGGCAGTAGTTGCCTAGATGTGACACCAAGAGCATAAGCATCGAGGAAAACACGCATAGACTAGACTTCAAAATTATAAATGTCTGTGCTTCAAAGGACACCACTGAGAAAGTAAAAAGACAACCCATAAATATTTGCAAGTCATATATCAAATAGAAGACATCTACCTTTTGCTTTAGAACTCTCACAAGTGAAAGAACAAATAACCTAAGAATTGGAAGAGACATTTCTCCAAAGACACAGCCTATGAACACATGAAAAGATGCTCAACATCGTTAGTCGTCAGGAAAATGAAGATCAGCGCCTGATGAGAAATGACTTCCCACCCTCCAGGAAGACAAGTGACAAGCAACAAGTAATACCTGGGTGTTACCCATAGAATTACCCAGTCCCACAGGCATATACCTGGGTGTTACCCATAGAATTACCCAGTCCCACAGGCGTATACCTGGGTGTTACCCATAGACTTACCCAGTCCCACAGGCATATACCTGGGTGTTACCCATAGAATTACCCAGTCCCACAGGCATACACCTGGGAGAGATGAAAAAGACATCTACACACAGACTTGTACATGAGTGTTCAGAGCAGCATCACTCCTAAGAGAGAAAAAGCAGGAACCATCAAGAGTCTACCAACTGATGAACAGTGAATGGAGTGTGCTGTAATTCATACAGGGGAATATTACTGAGCCATAAAAAGGAACGGGGCTTTCCACGTGGCACCACTGGAAAGAAATTTTGAACTGTGGTGTTGGAGAAGAACCTTGAGAGTCCCTTGGACTGCAAGGAGATCAAACCAGTCCATCCTAAAGGAAATCAACCCTGAATATTCACTGGAAGGACTGATGCTGAAATGCCAATACTTTGGCCATCTGATGTGAAGAGCCAACGCATTGGAATTATAAGACCCTGATGCTGGGAAAGACTGAAGGTGGGAGGAGAAGGGGACGACAGAGGATGAGATGGTGGGATGGCATCACCGACTCAATGGACATGAGTTTGAGCAAGCTCCAGGAGATGCTGAAGGACAGGGAAGCTGGTGTGCTGTGGTCCATGGGTTCGTAAAGAGTCAGACACAACTGAGCAACTGAACAAATTAAGAGGAATGAAGAACTGACACTTGTCACCGATACATGGATGAACCTTGACAACGTTACACTAAGTGAAAGATGCCAGACACAAAAGGTCACCTATTGCACAACTTCACTTATATCAAGTGTCCAGAGTAGGCAGAGCCAAAGAGAAAGCAGACTCCTGGCCATCAGGGGCTGGGGGACCTGGTAAGGCACGTGGACAATGAAAACATTCTAAGATTTGGAGCAGAGAGCTGCACAATTCTGTGAATATACTAAGAACCAGCGAACTCTGTACCTCAAAGGAATAAATTCTATGGCATATGAATTGTTTAGTCCCTAAGTCATGCCAGACTCTTTGCAACCCCAGGGATTATAGACAGCCAGGCCCCTCTGTCCATGGGATTTCCCAGGCAAGAATACTGGAGTGGGGAGCCATTTCCTCCTCCAAGGGCTCTTCCCAACCCAGCGATCAAACCTACATTGGCAGGCATGTTCTTTACCACTGAGCTAGCAGGGAAGCCCTGTGGCATACAAACTACATCCCAATAAAACCTGTTACCTAAAAACACCATGTGTGGCAGAGGAAAAAAACCCAGAACTTTCACATTAAAACATGTTGGGTAAAACTCCTGTGCGTCCACCCACGATTCTCAGCTCTCCCTCTTCATGCGCTCACACTGAACAGTGACTGTGGTAAGAAGGGATCCTGTGTCCCCGGGCTTGGCACACGCCAGCTCACGCACCGGTGGGCCTGGGACAATTCCTGCTCCTCGGCCTCAGCCTCCTGAGAGGCACAGAGAGCAAGAGGAGAAACAGGGCCCCGCAAACCTCCCCACCCGAGGGCGGTCGCCCCCACGAGGCCGGGGCCCACCTGGAGGCTGTGCCGAGGAACGGAGATTCAACCAGAAAGGCCGGGACGCTCAGGAAGACGGCGGTCGTGATGTCCTTGCGCGGTCCAACCCTCCCCCCGCCCCCAGACCCTGAGATCCGGCTCCCAGGGCCTAAACCGGGACTCACTGATTAGTGCGGGGCTGAGGGGCAGAGGGGGCTGGAGGAGGAAGGAGGAAATCAGACAGCAGGGGTCCCCGAGGCTGGGCTGATCCCACGGAAACCATGGGGCAGCCGAGGCTTCAGAGCAAGAGGCCAGGACAGAGAAGCAGGCCGTGAGCCTCAGAGGCCCGGCCCTTCAGCGCCCCCGCGACGGGACGCTGAAGCCGCCCTCGGCGCCACGCGGCACAGACGCGGAGCAAGGAAGCTGGTCCAGCGCTGAGCGCTGCAGGGCTGGTGGAGGCGGGCCGGGTGGGAAAGCCCCGGAGGAAGGCTCCCCAGGCAGCACGCGAGCGGCAAAGCCCCCACCCGCCCCGAAACGGCCCGGGCAGCGCCGCCAGGGAGGGTCGAGGGCATGAAGCCGAGGCCAGCGGGAGGGGAGGCGGAGCAGGTGAAGCGCCTCTCTGCTCTCCTTGAACCGAGGCTGCTCAGGGCCTGGGATTAACCGATTAGAAGCTAAAAACCTGAGGACCATTTCATCTGGCTTCTGACCTACGTTAAGGCCTCAAGCACTTGATGCTACAAACCAGGAGGACAGGAGGAAAGTATTTCCATGGCACCTTCCCGGCAGCTGCAGCAGGAACTGGGTTCCGCTTCTGTGGCGGTCGCCATGTAAACTCCCGAAGGGGAAAGGCAATAACCAATAACCAACTCTACACATTAAGAAAGTCATTAGGAGGCTTCTGGTTTACATCAGTGTTCTTATTAAACTAGTGGCTGGGGGCGGGGGGTGGGGAAGGATGAGAATGAAGAGAAGCAGAGAAGGAATTCCTGGGCCATCCAGTGGTCAGGACTCCGAGTTTCCACTGCAGGGGGCCCTGGTTGGGGAACTAAGATCCCACAAGCCTCACGGCACGGCCAGAAACAATATAAAGCAAAGAGAAGCGGGAAAATAAAATCATGTTCTCACCACTTGGCATCCCGGACATTTTGGGGTGTACCCTCATAGACCCTTTAAAAGCACCTATCCATGCAGAGTCAGAATCACACGCCAGTTAAGGCATACGCGCCGTGGGGGCCACTTTCAGGCGTGTGACCTCGCCGAGCCGGGGACCCTCTGGGCCACGCGTCCACCAGCAAACAGGGGTGACGGCAAACTACAGGTTGAGTGTGAAGACACTTGCTAAGTGTCTGCCCGGCAGTGAGTCCTCAGGGAGCATCAGCTATCGTGTTCACCGTGACGTTCCTTCACCTGCCTCCTCCTTCACCCACGTGTCGATCATCCTCCCAAGACTGCAGACAGGCTTCTGCCTTTTCAGGGTCCTCATCAGTAGCTCTGTGTCTTCTCTGAGTGTGAGCCATGAACTGATCCATCCCCTTCCTGCCCTTCGCCAGGGTGGCTCACCCGCCCGTCACTTTCTAGGGAAACTGTCCAGACATCTGCTAAAGTAACGTGGGCTGTGAGGTTTTTTTAAAGCAAAATTTAGTGACTTCAGAATGTCTTAATAAATCTACCTAACATAAAGATCCGGCTAAAAAGTTTCTTAAATTCTTCATAACCAACATCACCACCTCTCAAACTGTTTGTAAATGTACCACTGCCTCTGTTTTAAAGAATTCACCAGCGCTCGGCCATAAAAAGGAACAAAGCTGGGTCATTTGTAGAGACGTGGAAGGACCTAGAGACTGTCACACAGAGTGAAATAAGCCAGAAAGAGAAAAACAGATATCGTATGTTAACATACAAATGTGGAGTCTAGAGAACAGCATAGATGAGTTTATCTGTGAAAAAAACACAAATGTAGAGAACAAACGTTATGCACACCAAGGGGGTAAGGGGGGAGGATGAATCGGGAGACGGGATCAACATACAGACGCGACTCTGGATAAACAGATGACTGACAAGAACGCACCGCAGAGTGCCGGGACTCCCCGCAGCGCTCCGGGTGACCCACACGGCAGGGAGCCCGAAAGAGAGGGGCCACGTGCACACGTGCGGCTGAGGCACCCTCTGCGGCAGAGACCACACTGGGAACTACACTCCAGTACAATCTAAATAAAGCTTTTCTCCGAGTCTGGTCCACAGAGCACCTGCCTCGAAGGGCACCCCCAAGCCCCACGGGTCAGAGCCTCAGGCTGGGGCTGCGCTTCTAAGCGAGGCTCCAGGAGATTCTCAGACGCAGCAGGGCCCAGCGGGTGGGACCTTCGAGTGATGCAGAAGCAGTTCCCGACACCCAGCCTCCATCCACCTTCTCTTCTCTTCGGCTGCAGCCACTGGGTGCAACTCCTTTCTCTCATGTTTACACACAAGGCATTTTAAAGGGCTTCCTGGTGGCTCAGTGGAAAAGAATCAATCTGCCAACACAGGGGATGTGAGTTCGATCCCTGGATCAGGAAGATCCCCTGGAGAAGGAAATGGCAACCCACTCCAGTATTCTTGCCTGGAGAACCCCATGGACAGAGGAGCCTGGCGGGCTAATACAGTCCATGGGGTTGCAAAGAGTCAGACACAACTGAACCACTATACATTTTAAAAGTCAGCTGAATTTGACAAAAAGTATCAGATGCCTGTTGCGTGCCTGGCCTCAGGCAGGCAGTTTCAAGAGACTGCCTTGTGCCCCCAGAAGCGCCTGTAAGCAGAAAACCCACCATCTGGTTTTTAGGCAGTACTGCCCTGGGTCCCAAAGGCCTGGACCACCAGATGGTAACTCTGTTCTACTGTATCATCCAGCGGCCTTTTAAAAGGCAGCATATAAATGACAGATAAAGGGGTTACAATGTTGCTCTATCACCAGGCCCTATTCTAAGGGCTCCATATACTGATTTAACTGCTTCAACAATCAGCATGCTTTGTGGTATTATCTGTATCTCACAGAAGCAGCAGCAGAGGAAGAGGGGGCGGCTTGATCTGCCTGAGACCCAAGTCAGAGGTGGAAGAGCTAGGACTGAACCTGGCCAGTCTGAGTCCAGAGCCGCACCCTCAGCACCAGGCAAGTCTGTCTCCCAGGCTCAAAGCCCAGCACCAGGTCCCACGGAGGAAGATCCTTTCAAAAGCGGTCTCATGTGGAGTCAGTCTTCTTCACCCTCCAATCCTAACCTTGCTGGTGAGTACAGGGCAGGGCAGGCAGTGTGATCAGGGGATGAGAATTCTGACTTCATCGTTGATGCTAAGGGATCACCTCTTCATGGGATTAAAATGTGGTTATTTTTAAAGATGGGGGGACTTGGAGAGAACAAATGCATAATCGTACCTTTTGTTTGGTACTCATCTTCTATAACCCTATAATCAAGTCCGTCTTCCTTTGTTGGAGATAAACAGAAAATAATTTGTTTCTATCTGTGAGTCTAACTGAAAGTGCAAGTGTGAAGTGAAAGTCGCTCCGTCATATCCGACTCTTTGTGACCCCATGAACTGTAGACAGCCAGGCTCCTCTGTCCATGGAATCCTCCAGGCAAGAGTACTGGAGTGGGTAGCCTATCCTTTCTCCCAGACCCAGGAATCGAACTGGCGCCTCCTGCATTGCAGGCAGATTCTTTACCAGTTGAGCCGCCAGGGAAGCTGAGATCCCGAGATTCAGGAAAGCGCTCACGGCGACAGACAGCCGTGGTCTGTGTCCCCTCAGCCCGCCCCGCACGAGTTCACTCAGAGCACAGCGGCTCGCAGCTTCGACGCTGGGTGTGAACCCCACCTCCAGCTGCTTACGATTCACTTCCAGGCAAACACTGGGCTTCTCTACACAGCACATCCTCCGCTGTGACCAAGGAAGGCTCCCTGGACTCATCATGAGGACTCAGTGAGTCTCCAGAGCACCGAGCTCACAATGTTCACCTGGGAAGCCTGGAAGCTCAGCCCTCAGGGACTCAGCAGCCCTGCCCCACGCGCACCCAGGGATTCAATCCACTGTTTCAGAAACCGCTGCGCCAAAGCATGAGGAGGGAGGAGGACTGTCTGCACCATCCCGGAGCTCTGACCAGGCGCAGGCGACAGCGGGGGGGCCGCATGGCCTGTGCCAGCCCAGTCATTAACGGCGTTGCCCCTTCCCTGTCACCAGGGTCCTGGTTTGGATGATGAATTACATGTGCTCACTGGTGATAAGACGAGAACAAGGCAAAGGAGAACAAAGCCAGGTGGTGACGCCTACAAGCGGCCTGGTTCTCGGGGGGATGGGAGCAGACGGCCCTGGGGGCTCGGTGGGGCCCCAGGAGGGAGGGGAGGTGCCCAAGGAGGGGGGAGACCTGCGCGTGGGAGCTGCCCCCCAACTCCTCCCGGAAAACAGGGGCCAGCACCACGTTCACCAGAAAGCGCAGGTGACGGCTAAGCTACACTGGGCTGACTGGGGTGCAGGTGGAAAATACTTGGAGACTACGTGGGCACCACAAGGTCCCCAAGTTCAAAACATCCAAGATTATTAATCATTCATCTCGGCATCCATGGCTTTTCGTTTGCTCGACACCCAGCTGCAGCCAGCCTTTGGGACTTGAAGAGGAAGGGGAGGGGAGGGGAGGGGCCCCCTGCATGGGCATCAATCCCCCATGGGTTATCCCACCTCCCAGGAAGCATGGGAATCTGGGGGCCAGAGGACCACCTCCCCAAAGGTTTCCTACGTAAGTACAAGACCACCTGCGCCTCGTCACAGGGGTCTCGTCACAGCGACTCCTGAAGAGGCAGAACCTCAAGGAGCAAGTCTGGGATGAAGCCCCAGCAGTTCATGTTCATCTCGACCTTCCCTGGGAAGAGTTTCTGATCAATCGTGAAAGCTAGATTATCAACTATTTTCTGAATTACAGGGCATTCCTGGTGGCTCGGTGGTAAAGAATCTGCCAGTCAATGCAGGAGACAGGTTCGATCCCTGGTCCTGAAGACCCCACAGGCCACGGAGCAACTAAGCCCGTGTGCCCCACAGAGCCTGCACTCCGGAGCTCAGGAGCCGAGACCACTGAGGCCCCCACGCCCTGGAGCCCGCGCCCCGCAAGAGAAGCCACTGCAATAAGAAGCCACAAAACTGGAGAGAAGCCTGCTCACCGCAACTGGAGAGAAGCCCACACAGCCACAAAGACCCAGCACAGCCAAAAATAAATAAATTTAAATTACAAAAAAAAATACAGCCCTGACCCAACGTCTGCCAGTCACGCTCCCACAGCCTCACAGAGAAGGCGCCGGTCAGCGGTCCCAGGACAGACCAGAAAAGACATCTGAGAAGGGAAGACTCGAAGCCAAGCTGCACAAACTTTCCCAGTCGACAGAGGAGGCAGCTGGAACCTGCAGACTGTGGGTCCTTCCCGAGTTAAGACGGTTGGGGTCTTTACCAGGGAGCAGGACCCAGCCCTCCACTTGCCGCCTTTACTCTGAAACCAACTAACTGCCCGGGAGGCTCAAGACAATCACCGGATTTTGTATTTACATAGAACCTACTGTTTTTAAAAGGTAGCGTTCACGTGTGTCTCCCCTGAGATAAAGAAGCCTTTCTATCCTTTTATTACGAATGAGAACCACAAAATATGCCAGAAATCCCTGGAATAGTTAAGAACTGAATCTGAATTTTCAAAATGCTGCATCAGCTACAAAAATCTAAGTCCTGGGATTCAGTACAAGGTAAGAATCACCCAACTGGGCTTCACCACCGTCCACACAGGCTCTGGCAGAATGGCCTGGGACGGACAGCGGGTGCCGTGGCTGGAGTGCGGAGCTCACAGCACTGACCCAGGAGGCTGTTCAGGCTTCGCCTCGTGGTGTGCCGGGCGGCCACGGAGGACGCGGCTCAGGCCCCGACCTGGTCTGGAGAAACCGAGAACTCCTCGTTCTGACAACATTTGCTTAATCCAAATAAGTCCCTTACCCAGGGGAGAAACCCAGAGCTCGAGACCATCCCCCACCCCTCCCCGGCCCTGTCCAGACAAAGCTTAACAGAATCTACTGGAGACGGACTGGCGACCCACTGCAGCATTCCTCCCTAGAGAATCCCACAGACAGAGGAGGTTCATGGGGTTCCATGGGGTCACAAAGAGTTGGACACGATTAGACTAAGCACCTAACACCTTCACGCAGAGATTCTACAGGACTGAGAGCAGAGTTCAGAAAGGTACTGAAACAGCAAAACCCTCAGCTCTAAGTCCTCAAATGTCAGATTCACTTCTCACTGCTGTTGAGGTATGCATGCCTTCGACACCCCTGTTTCTCCTGAGTGGCCCTGGCATCCAGACAGTCATTTTTCACCTGCGCACCAAGCCTCCGTGAAGTCCCTTCTCTGCCAATGTGACCGGCCGCTCTCTTCCCAGCTCACGTTCCAGGCCGAGGAGTTCCTGGCCGAGGGCCCGGCGCTTGTGAACAGTGGGTTTCTTTCTTTCTGCTCCCCTGACATCGACGTCCACAAAGAACACTGGGACCCTCTGCTCCCTTTAAAGGAATCAGACGCTGTGAGCTCAGTATGGTCCTGCAGAAAACATAAGGCTTCCTAATTGTCTGCAAATTGAGGTTTGCTGTACACACTTTAATTTTTGGCACCCTGAAAGCAACGTTTCAGAAGAGTTTAGTTTTGGAGGGCAGGGGCAGAGAGCGCCCTGAACAGATCACTCTGACATGACACTCACTGCTCTGTAAAGGCCAACACGGAATGAAAATCCCAAATGTGCTTCTCCCATCATTGAATAATTTAGGTAAAGGTTTAATTAAAATTTCTCATGTGAACCGTTTCTTCAGAACTGACTGTGGATGCCCTAGGAGTCTCTTCAATCACTGTGCTCAATCGTGTCCGACCCTCTGTGGCCCCACGTAGCCCCCCAGGCCCCCCATCCATGGACTGTAGAGCCCAGTCCCCTGTCCATGGGGTTCACATAGCCCCCCAGGCTCCCCTGTCCATCAGGTTCCCCAGGCAAGAATACTGGAGTGGGTAGCCTATCCCCTCTCCAGGGAATCTTCCCGACCCAGGGATCAAACCTGTGTCTCCTGAACTGGCAGGCGGGTTCTCTACCACCAGGGATGCCCCCACAGGACACTTGATCTGAGCCCCAAACAGTAATTTCTAGACTCTCCAGAGATGCCCACGAGAGCTACAGGAGTCTGCTGTCTCCCCTCCCCTCAAGGAGGCTGGCCCGAGGGGCCGGCCGGCTACACACTCGGTCTGCACGTGCTGCTCAGAGCAGCCGGCCCACCAGGCGCTCATCACACTTCCCCTTCTCTTCCAGTCCTGCTACTTCACCCCTCAAACCCACGGCTACCACTTACTGCGACCAACCCCCTATAACTAACGCATACTCAGTGCGGTCAGGGGGGCAGTGAGCTGCCGCTGTCAGCCCTGGAGGGAGGAACGCTGCAACATCAGCTTCTACCCTCAGCCCAGGCCCTGAAGTTGAGAACACAGAGGCGATTTATTTTTAATAAGCGAGGCAGGTGCATGTCACAAAAAGCCTAGCAGGGACGGTTACCCAGAAACAACTACTCTTGCTTTAAAGTTTTCTACCAACAGCCATCCAGGTTTCAGTTTTGAAGACCTTGTAAAACTTTTGGCTTCAGAAGGACTGTCCAGCTGCATTATGAATGAAAATGACCCTCTGGGTTAACATCTAAAAGGCTGTCATTACGAGAGTTGCCCTTAATACTCTAAATCAAGAAATGCAGAGCTCTTCATAGGTAGGAAGATGATGACAATCAGTGAAGGTGGTTTCAGAGGCAAATTTATAACCACCACGATCTTATATAAAGCTGACTTAAAAGTGCACAATACCCCAGCCAGGATATGGACGCGTGTAACAGACGTCCCCTGCACAGTTCTCTGGGCACTCAGGAGAGGTGAGTTGGCTGCTTCAAATGCATCCACATAGAAGCAGGAAGGGCATGGATGCTGCATGACGGTCCACGCTCAGCTCACAAAGAAAAGCCACGGCTCAGGTCCTGTTAAACAGCGTGTCACCTATCATTCACGCGAGGCTTGGCGTGAGCTCTAGACTTCTGCTTGAATAAGTGTGAGACGATCGAGGCGCGTGAACCACTCATAGCTCTACGCGGTGGACACACACTGAGTAAAACCAATTTTATGTCAAGGAGAACCGTCTTCTTTTTAGAATTTATTGGGCGTCGAGGATTATAAGAGACTTACTCGAGGTACCGTGAAGGATATCCAGAGCTAATCCGCTGGGCACAGAGGGTAACAGTGACCGTGAGGGCAGAGCAGAATCGTGGTTAAGAGCGTGAGCCCCCGAGCAAACACACCCACACAGCGTCTCTGATGAAACGGGATTAAACGGGATCACGCACGTCAGGCGCCCCATCCCGGGCTGGGTCACCTACTCCCCCCGGGTCCCATTAGGCTGTAAGGAGCCAGCAAGGCTCCAAGCCCTCCTTCCCCTCTCCCCTTCCTGTGGGGCTTTTTAACACCACCACCTGTTAACCTGGCTGTCTCGCTCAACAGACACCTCGAGTCCAACAGGATGCTGGACGTGGAGTCTTTCCAGAAAGCCTGCCCTAACTCCATGAAGCCTCGAGAAAACTGCTCTGTGAAGGCAAGTCTATTCTGGGAAAATCCAGATGCAAAGATAAAATCACGTTTAAAAGGCCGAGCCCCCCCCTCCCCTGACTCGGATGTGTCTGCCTCCTGCGCAAGCCTCACAGACCAACCTTCGGAGAGTCAGCAATACATGCACAGTGGAAACCACTGCATTTACAACACCTACTACGATTATATTTTTCTATCCCTCAGCTCTGAAATAAACTGCAAGTAAGAAATTATTATGTTAAAGGGTCTGCTGAGCCACGCAAGCAGGAGGGGAAAAAAAAAGTCACACTGGTTGGTCTAAAATAAGACAAGGTCTGCAGAGGAGCACGATGGATGGAAGGCGGGAACGAGAGAACATGAGAGGTACTGGGTGTGCGGGGAGAGCGACCGGCAGCCGGGAGAGGCAGCGACCCCAGATCCGGGAGAAAGCCCCGCCCGTCGCGCGTCCAGGCCCCAGCAGGCGCGGCCCTCCCCCTGCCCCCCACTCTCCCCCGCAGACCTGCCCTCTGAGATCTCACACTGGCCCCTCTGCTGCCACCCCACCCCCGCCCAGGGCTCCTCGTCTCAAGTGCTCTTGAGACCACGTTCAAGTTCTTCAACACCAAGCTCAAACAGCACCTCACGTCCTACCCTCTGGCTCCAGAGCCCCCTGGGGTCACCTCTCTGGTGGTGTTTATCAACCCTGCCCTGTTTGGACCCTTAACTGCTCCTCCCAAGGGAACAGCATCTCTTTAGCGCCTGCCCCTGGACTGTCCATGGCCGTGTCTCCATGTGGCTGGCAGAGCTCAAAGCACAAGGAAGCTGCCCCTTAATTTTCTGTGAAACTGAATTGGCTTTATTCAAGCAGTGCTCCTTCTTAATGAATTTACTTGCAGCAAATGCTACAAATTACTAAATTGTAGACAGTTTGCCTCATTAAGTCATGACTTATTACTTGTGGAATGTAAGGAGATGTTTTTACATTCAGACAGCCAGTTGTTTTTCGGTTTTTTTTAAACCAATGAAGGGCAAGCAGTTGCTTCCTTTTTCTGATTTCACACCATTATTATTCACCGTTTCCTCAAAGACTGGTTCCATGCCATCGCCACTGAAAAGACTGCCCTACGCAGTGAAAACCGGTAAAACGCCAGGACTGAGAAAAACACATGTGGCAGTCACGCAGTGTTTTCCTCGCACCTTGGACTGGCTGGTGCCAGCCTTGCAATGTCTTTTTAGCTAAAACATACGTATCTGCAGAAGCAAAACCCGATCAGCGAGGTGTGACTGGAAGAACACACGACTACTGGGAGCATCCCGACCGTCTCCAAGAGATCCGGGGTCTAGGACGCGATCGTGGCGGAACACGACCAGCTACTTGAGGGCCCTACACACCTGAAGGGCCCCACCCTGGCTGCGGGGACACGCGCCCATCAGGCAACAGACCCCCCGGGCTCGAGGGCCAGAGGCCCGCTCTCTGCCCTCAGGATCTGGCGAAGGCCAATGCCAGACAATCTCAACACGGAGGAGCCGCTGAAGCCCTGAAGGTCGTGGGCCAACTGGGCAGAAGAGAGAAGGAAACACCCGACCCGGAGAGCCAAGAGGTGCCAGCCAGGCTGGGGTGGGGGGGTGCAATTCCACTCAGAAGTGGCAGCAGGAGCAGCAGAGAGGGGAGACCGCCCCCTCCTCCTAGAGCAGCTCGGCGCTGCAGGAGGGCGGCCTCCGGAGTGAGACCTGGGGGACCTCACTTACTGTCCCATGAGCCAGACCCCACGGGCCTGGGTGACGACTCAGAGGGCTGGCCGCCCACCTCCCCCTGTGGATCACTGTGTTCACACAGGACGGCCGCCTGACCCCACTTCTTAAGGGCAAGCTAACGTCCTTGGACACAAGGAGATCAAACCAGTCCATCCTAAAGGAAATCAACCTTGAATATTTATTGGAAGGACTGATCCTGAAGCTCCAATACTTTGGCCACCTGATGTTAACAGCTGACTGATTGGAAAAGACCTTGATGCTGGGAAAGATTGAAGGCAGGAGGAGGAGGGGATGCCAGAGGATGAGATGGTTGGATGGCATCACCGACTAGATGGACATGAGTCTGAGCAAATTCCAGGAGACAGTGGAGGACAGAGGAGCCTGGTCAGCTACATTCCATGGGGTCACAAAGAGCTGGACACGAGTAAGTGACTCAGCATGCAATGCACAGAAGAGAGGCTGCAGATGAGCCCCGTGGACCTCCGCCGCCGCCCTGCCGGGGGCTCCTGCAAAAGCAGGCGCTCACTCCCCACCCGCCCCGCCACCACTGCCTGCGGGTTTCTTCCCGACACATATCCCACCCCCAACTTCTGAGCAGAGCTGAGGAGAGGCCCAGACACTGTAAACACAGAAGATTCCAGCGAGGCCTGCAAGGAGACAGCAGGCATTCCTCTTGTGAGCAGCGACAACTCGTGTGGGGGGTGAGGCTGTCAGTCTCTGCGGCCCGACAGTTGTTGGGGTTCCCATGCCCCTGGGGGCTCAGTGAGGGGCTCGCTGGGCGGGCCCCGCCCCACCCCCACCCGACACCCCACACCCGCCCACAGAGCAGTGACAGGCCCTCAAGGTCTGCTGAACTGGAACGCTATGGAAGCTGCCCCTCCAACCTCAAATATCACAGTGTAGGGTCTTGGCAACCAAGCCCAGCAACATCTGGTGCAACAGTTACTCTGAAAGGAGGGCTTCAGGGCTGTTCCGGCGGCCACCGCAGGGATGACGGAACAGTCCCAATGCCACACAGACACGTGAATTGGAAACACCAACTAAAAAATCTTAATTCATCTACTTTAAAAGAATTGTAATATATAGTGGAACTATATGAAACTTTGTTCTGTATTTTCCAAGTTTCCTGTACGTGTATTATCATACTTTCATAACTAAAAAAAGGGAAAAACATGAATCGTCTGCTCAAAATTGAAGTCTTCAGAGACAGCCTGACCATCACTGCTCGAATTTGGGTCTAGCGAATATAAGGGTGAAAAAATAGGGCTGCATAAGAGACATTTAGACAGTGTGCATGGTCTAGCAGGAGTTAAGTAGTCAGAGACTACAAGAAACACTTATTCCAGCTTCTCTAAAAGAATATCTCAACATGCTTGCTAAGACCCTTTGAGTTTATATGCAAGTTTGTGCCTACTATAAATATTTCCACAATGCTTTTCTGTTCCCAACTCCATGAGAGAAGCTTAAAAAATCTGAAGTATTCTTGCTGTTGGCCTAGAATGAATTGTTATCAGTATTTGGGACAAAACTGGGCTGTTTGTTAGCAGCCTTCAACCCAGCCCTTGCACACCCTGCATGCTCAAGTGCACACACATACACCCCAAGGTGTCCTGCGGAATAAACCCGGGCCTTCCCGCTAGATGACTTTGAGCCAAGAACGAAAGCCCTCCAGAATTCCAGACCCACAAGACAGGCAGAGCTTCTTCCAGAAATGAGACGAGGCCTCAGTCCTGTCAGCGTTACCGCTACTGAGAGGTTGATGTCACTACGTGGTGTGGGGAGCCAGGTTTCTGGGGATCACAGCCAGATCTGAATACACTAAGAAACCACAATTTCTTTTTAAAGAAAGATCTGTGAGGCAGATTTAAAAAATCACTAACAAGTTTATCATTTCTGAGGAGTGCAGGTTTTCAAAGAATTAAAGAGAGGTGTGTCCATGGACTGCTCGTGACTAACAGTCTGGGAAGCTCTCTTTATCGGGGCCCATCTTAAGCTCCATAACTTCTGAATTCATGCTGCAAAACTTACCTGGCTCTCAGAGGATGCATTCTGGGAATGGAAAGTATTGAAGAATTTTTTGGACGCAATTTCCAAACAACTTTCCATTATCAGGTGAGCTCAGCTGAGAAAAAAGGCAATCAACCTAGGCACTGTGAGGACCAAGGCTGTTTGGCAATTCATTTCAAGGCAAATTTTTAGGTTCATTTCACTACTCAAGGTGAAACATTTCCTTAAGCAGAAGTTAAAGGTACTTTCTCAGGCTTCCCTGGTGGCTCAGACTGGTTGGGAAGACGCCCTGGAGAAGGGCAGGAGGGAGAATGCCATGGACAGATGCGCCTGGGGGTGCAGTCCATGGCATCTCAATGAGTTGGGCACAACTGAGAAGTAACACTTTCACTTTTCACAAAGCGACTCTCATCCCAACACCCTGTTCGATTTCCTTCCCACTCCCCAGACTGACGTAATATATGCAACCATGAAAACCAAGAAGAAGAACATGACTGTTGCATGAAAATATAAGGCTCTTTGTGTGAGTGGGACCAGAGACCACATTCAATCAGTAAGCCAGCCAGGAGACGCTGGATTTATTTGAGCAAAGCAACGGTGCTACTCCTGGAGAGGAAAGCAAAAACAAAAAGGCTTAAGAGGAACAAGAAGGTGCTGGTGCATGTTATGAATGTTGAGGAGTAAAGATCACTCATTCCCACAGATTCTTAAACCCATCCCCCTGTAAAGAGCAAAGTAGTTGTGTTCTTTTCTTGTCTCATCAGGGTAGTTTTAGGCCCGACTCTTTAAGGAATTGGGCAGACAAGTAGTTTACCAGTTACTCATCACTACGTGCAAAGAACATTCCAGACCCTGCAAAGGCAGAGGTGCCCAGCCCAAGGAGCTGACATGTTCTGCAGCTGCTGACATAAAGCATCACAAGGCATCCACTGACACGGCTCCTCCAGTTCCTGCTAAGAGCGCCTCTGCCTTCCTAGGAATAATGTTTAAGTTCCTGTGTGCTCAGTCGCTTCAGGCTTGTGGCCCCGTGGACTGTAGCCCACCAGGGTCCTCTGTCCTTGGGATTCTCCAGGCAAGAATACTGGAGTGGGCTGCCCTGCCCTCCTCCGGGGAGTCTTCCCGACCCGGGGACGGAACCTGCGTCTCTCAGTTTCCTGCACTGGCAAGCAGATTGTTCACCACTAGTGCACCTGGGAAGCCCACATATTTACGTTCAGTCCTTAAATAAAAGAACTCCACTGATACAAACAAGTGCATTTTACCAAATGTCTTCCCTTCAAAACACTCAAGAGATTGGATTATAAAATTACATTATATGAAGTAGAGAGCAAAACAAGATAATTAGGTTCTCATTGTCATAGTAATTTAAAATAATATCATTACACACCAATACACACCAAGCTTTTGTTACCATCTTCTCTGCTTCCAAGTTCATGAGAAGAAAAAAAAAAGTCTCCCCTCCAAGGAACTTATTTGCAGTTATGCTGCTGTTCACTTGTGCTTCCAAGGAACCATGCAGAGCCTGGACCAGGCTTCCACCCCCAGCCAGCGTAACAGACACTCCCCGTGACACAGCAGCCTCCGGGCCTTTAACATGATTGCCTCATGAGGTCACGACCATCAACCACCGAGCACTCACGATGAGCGTGCTGCACGCACGGCCGGAGAGCCCCTTCTCTCTCAATACGCACAGGACCCTCCAAGTCAGGTCACACTGTTTCCACTTTACTGACGAGAGAACAAGCAGGACCCGCACTCAGCCTGGTTCTGGCCCCGCAGTCCTACAGCCATCCCACCTTCCCTTATCAGAAGGAATTAGGGATACACATTTTCTAGCATTCTAAATCTAAGGCTTTGTTATTGCTTACTGGGATTTGTTTTTGCCTCTGCTGTCTCTACCATCAGGACAGACCTTGCTATCCTAACCAAGCCTGACTGTACCCACAGCTCACAGCATTAAGTACAATGGTAATAGAATCAAACTAAATACAAGTGAGCTGGTCCAAGACCAGGAGCAGAGGCACCTTAGGTGCACCCCCACCCACTCGGGGAGCCTCCCTCTGTGGCCATCAACCCCTCACTCAGGAACGGGGGCACCGGCGGGCTGTTAACCGGGACCTCTTTTACCTCCTGGCAACCCTGCCCCCAAATGTAGAGAAGAGACTTCTACACCCAGGAGGATGCATTTGAAGAGTTACTTTTATTACCAAAGCATTCATTTCTAGCTATATCTTGTTCACTTTAAAGTAACTACATGCTGTTTCTTTATACAATGTGATTCCTTTTAAAAAAACAAAAAAATGCAGAAAATCAGTTAACTATCATCTGATCAGTTACCGCCATCACCATTCAGGTTTTACCTGGAGATTTTTAATCACTAACGATACTGTGAATATAATTTGCTCTAAGCAGCAGGGTCTATCTCCATGAGCACTTTTTCCTATTCATCCTAAACAGGAATTTGAAAGAAAGTTTAGTCTACTGGAATGTTTGGTGCTGTTGTTGCTGGTCAGTCAGTAAGTTGTATCCAACTCATTGTGGCCCCACGGACTGCAGTATACCAGGCTTCCCAGTCCTTCACTACCTCCTAGAGTTTGCTCAAACTCATGTCCATTGAGTCAGTGACGCCATACAACCATCTCATCCTCTGTCGTTCCCTTCTCCTCCCACCCTCAATCTTTCCCAGCATCAGAGTCTTCTCCAACGAATCGGTTCTTTGCATCAGGTGGCCAAAGTATTGGAGCTTCAGCATCAGTCCTTCCAATGAATATTCAGGGTTATTTCCTTTAGGACTGACTGTTCAGTACTGATCATCACTAAATCATTTCCCTTAAAGCTGAACATAAAGGATGTGTCCAATTCCTTGCTATTTTAAGTAAATCAGCAATGGGAAAACTTATTGTGCAAAAGTCTTCCATATTTAAGACAATCTTAAGGAATGAATCTCAGAAGCTGGATCAGAGGACATAATGACTCAACATGATGAAGACAGCCATGATATAGTGATGACAAATATTCTAGACACAAAAGCTCAGAGAATGATAACAACACCTGTGTGTCCCACAGACAGAAATGTAGTGGTAGGAATTCAAGACCCAGAAGCAAAAGTAGTCATACCTCGAGGAACCCCATCACCGCTGGGTAAGCAGTTGCAATACTTAACTCAAAAAATCCTAAGATTTACTGGTTAAAACTGCAAGCAGCAAGAGGCATCTCACCACCTCCCTCTCATTGGCACTTATCTTGATTTTCATCACACATTCAGCAGGGGTTGACTGCCTGCTTGTAACTGAATTAGAATGATCTCAGTTTTAATGAAGCTTTCTCTGCATATATAAACTGGGGGGGGGGGGGGGGGGGCGGCATTCAACGAGAAAATCTGACCTGTAGGAATTTGGAGACTATTGTTAGCAAATACCATAAAATGCGCTTATTTCCAATTAATCTTTCAGAAAAGACTACAAGCCAAAGACGGCTTCAATTCATGCTGTCTTCTCTCTCTCTGGCAACCGGAATTCATGAGGGGTTGATGAAGTGCAAGCATGGAGGAGAAAAAGCATCCTGTTAAGATGCTGAAAATCACATCATCAGCAACAAGAACAATGCTTCTCCCCATACCACACCAAAAGATAAGGAAACATCACAAAAAGGCCAAGGCACAGATGAAAATTAAATTTCTGCTTAATCATCCTTTTGCAGAGGGAAAAAAAAAAAAGTACTTTATGTGCAAGGCAATATCATCTCTTAATAGCTATGGGACACATTGCTTTCACTCTGCAGCTTCTCAGCTGGAGAAATAGGATTAGTGGCCTAAGAGGGAAGCGCTTAAACTGATTAGGCAAGTAGGCGGTCCTGGGCCAAATGAGCAGGGAAGAGAAACAGGCCAGCCTTCTGCAGCTAAGTGTCCTGCAGAGTAAGAAACCTGGGCTTTAGATTACAATTAACATGAGAAGCTCTAATCCCCCATCTTCAAAACAGACCCCAAGTGACAGGTCAGACTCTGGCTGGCTCAAAACACAATTTTATCTTACAAGATTTTCAGAATAGTCACCATGCATCTATTCATTTTTTTTTCTTTTTTTTTTTCATTCAGTGGTACTTATTAAGCAACTACCATCTTAAGCATTAGACTCAGAGCGTGCATGCAGGGGACAGAGATAATGTAACTTATCATTCTACCTGTTAAGAACCTGAAAGGGCAAAACTGAGTCTCTCAAACTTGGATTCTGATGTGCTGGGTTGGAAGTTATCTTACAGATGACTGTGAACTCTTTCATTCTGCAAAAGACTCCTGGAGTCCAGAGGTGTGTATTAAGTCAGTCAGTTCAGTTCAGTCCAGTCGCTCAGTCGTGTCCGACTCTATTCGACCCCATGAATTGCAGCACGCCAGGCCTCCCTGTCTATCACCAACTCCCGGAGTCCACCCAAACCCATGTCCATTGAGTCGGTGATGCCATCCAACCATCTATCTCATCCTCTGTCATCCCCTTCTTCTCCTGCCCTCAATCTTTCCCAGCATCAGGGTCTTTTCCAATGAGTCAACTCTTCGCATCAGGTAGCCAAAGTACTGGAGTTTCAGCTTCAGCATCAGTCCTTCCAATGAACACACAGGACTGATCTCCTTTAGGATGGACTGGTTGGAGATCCTTGCAGTCCAAGGGACTCTCAAGAGTCTTCTCCAACACCACAGTTCAAAAGCATCAGTTCTTCGGCGCTCAGCTTTCTTTATAGTCCAACTCTCACATCCATACATGACCACTGGTAAAACCATAGCCTTGACCAGACGGACCTAAGTAATACAATATGAAAGAGGCCACGATCATGTCTGCCATGCCGGCCACGAGCTCCTTCTGCACAACAAATTTTAAAGAAATCTGCCCAAAACAGAAATTTTCAAGATCAACTAATGTCGAGTCTGATGGTGATACGGACAAAGAAGGAGCCTGTCTGTGCTGGACTTTCTAACCCAGGACAGTGACAGGCCCCGTCTCATGGACGGAACAGCTCCCGGCAATTGTGAAGCCAAGGCCTGAAGCGAGAGCCCAGCACACGCTGTGAGATTCTGGAAACAGTCCACCAGGGTCACAGAACCCCAGAGCTGCAGGAACCTGACACCGCTTTAATTCCTTCATTTCCAAATATTTTCCTCAATGTTTCTACTGGGGAATTCATAATAGTGCTTTCATAACAGAAGTCAGAGGGAAAACAAACTCCCTTTCTGAATCAAATGACCCGATTCTGTCTGTCATGAAAGAAAGGGACGCCGGTCCTAACATTCAGCAGACAGCCCGGAGAGGTGGTTACCGAGAGCAATTATAAAAATTAAAATAGAGATTAGGGTCAGAGTGAGTCATCAAAAACGGTTAAGCTTCAGCAAAACATGAAGAGCTGCATGTGCTATCCTTAATGGAGAGGATTTCAAATGTTAGATCCAGGACATGACCCTTTAACCAGGGACCTGATCAGTTTAATACAGTCCCAGGTACCCACCTGTTAACAGGTCTCTGGAGGGCACAGCATGAAACTGAAACTATCCTTGGTGCAACTGGGTAAAGCTGGTCAAAACCAACAACAATCTGACAGACTTAAACCTGGCATTAAAACCAGATTACCAAAGGGTCCTATAGAAGAAATACTTTTGAAATACGAACTGGCTGGAAAAAACTATGCCCTCTGAGAGAAGAGCATCCCTCATACCTCATCCCTCCACCACCCGCCTCCTCCCCAAAGCCCCGCAAACTCAAAAACACCCCGAGCCCCAGATATCTTCCTGCTCCTGACACTCCTCTCCTGCCATTTGCTCTAGAGCGGTCCACGGACGCTCCACGACTTGGACCAAATTGCAGTTTCAGCAAGCCTGTGACAGAGACCATCTGGGCCGTCTGCACGACCCACACCCTTGCTCCAGGAAATCCCATCTCGCCCTCAGGGATGGTCCTCCAGGCCCTGGGAGAACACGAGGAGGCCCCCACCCCGACACAGAGGGAGAGGAGAGCGAGGGGGAGACGCAGAGCCGAGGTGGGCCCCGCCCCGGCGGCTCTGAGCTCTGCCGCCTTGCCTTCAGACTGGCCCAGGATGCAGGGGCAGCTCCCAGCCCCTGGGGTCTCGGGGCAGCCCCGCAGCTGTTGGTTCCCAGACTCCTTCCCAGTGCATGAATTCACCAGATCACAGTGGGCAGCGACCACGCTGGACCAACCAACCAAACTGTCTCTGCTGGGAGCGTCAGCCGGGGCCTGCCTGCTAGTGCTTGGCACCCTCAGGCCCTGACGGGGCTGCTTTAGAACTTGTGAGCAGGGAAGGGCAGACCGCTGACCACTACACAGAGAGTGAGCCAGTCCAGGGAGGGGAGGGCCTGGCGGGTGAGCCCCTGGCAGCCTCAGGCTTGGCTCCTGCACAAACAGATCCGGTTCACCCCCTTGCGCCCCCGCCCCAAAGTGCCCTGTGTGTTCTTATATAAACAGTCCACCATGATGACTTCAACTGGTTTGAGTAGGCATTTGCTTTTTGTAACTAATACGATAGTCATATGCTTAATCATTTAAAAGCCAGCATCTGATGATTTATAAACCCAGGAGAAGAGCTGAGGAGACTTTTCAGCAACATGTACTAGAATATATTCGTTTCCAGTTTCAAAACAATTTTGTAGCTCCCCAAAGCCCTTTCTAAAATGCGGTCCCATGCACAGGAGGAAGCTTAGATTAGTACTGAGCCACTGTCCAGGCCATAAGTGATGACTTGTTAAAACCAAAAGCTCTAACACATACATACGGAATCCAGGAAAATGGTGCTGATGAACCTACTTTCAGAGCAGGAATAGAGACGAGACAGAGAGAGCAGACGTGTGGACAGGGCGGGGAAAGGAGAGGCTGGGATGAGCTGAGAGAGCAGCCCTGACATGGACACATCACCACGTGCAACACAGGACTGGTGGGCAGCTGCCGCGCGATGCGGGGAGCTCTGCGACGACCCGGGGGGTGGGACGGCGTGGGAGGCAGCAGGGGTCTCCAGGAGGCGGGGACACGGGGAGTTCTGCGACGACCCGGGGGTGGGACGGCGTGGGAGGCGACGGGGGGGGGGGGGGGGCGCTCCAGGAGGCGGGGACACGGGTAACCTATGATTGATTCATGCTGATGTATGGCAGAAGCCTACACACCATTGTAAAGCCATTAAAAATAAATTAAAAAAACCAAAAACTAAAAACCTTGAGTGAACGGCTTTACTTTCAAATCTTCATGTTCAAGAAGAGTCTCAGGGGCTTGAAGCACACAGCATGGGTCGGATACGGCCGGGAGAAAGCTCCTCCCGGCGCTGGCAGGAGTCTGGCCCCACCCGGCCTCCAGGCCCCCAGTGAGCTGGCCGCCCCCCGGCCCGCGCGCTCCACAGAGACGGGCGCCTGGTCCTGCCAGGTCCTGGGCCCTGCACGTGCCAGGAGGACAGGGGCCATCAGCGCAGACACCCCACTGGGCTCCTGCCATCAGACATTCACACTTTAGTAAGAGAGAACTGCCTCCATGACTACGGGGGCCGCAGCACAGGCTGAGGCGGGAGGAGAAGGGGGTCTGCTGAAGGACTGCAGCGGACGAGCTGTCAGCCCCACAGGCTGGGAGGAGGGCCCAGACACAGGACCTCGGTGCTCACCAGGCGCAAGGCCCCCAACCCCAAGACAGCTGCTCGGCCTCCCGAAGGGGGAGAACAGTTCTGACCACCATCACCACGGTTCATTTTATTTATTTCAGGAAGGGGGAGAAGCCGTCTCCCCGTAACCACCCTCGTCTCTTAAAGGCCCACTGACACCCACCCGAGAAGGAGCCCCCCTGCCTGTAGCAGTGCCCGGCCAGACCACCCAGGGCACAGCGGCCTCTCCTGAGCCCACCCCGGGACCAGACAGGCACGTCCCCCCTGGGCGAGCACGTCCCCCCGGACCACCTCAACACAGGAGCCGGTTCCCCAGCAGGGAGGAGGCCCCGGAGCTGTAAGTGGAGTCCTGGCCCCCGGACACGACCGGCTTCAGTTACAGATTGGCTCCAGCGCTGGGGGCTGCTCCGCCCCTCCCAGCCTGGGGGCACTTTTTCTGTAACCTCTGTAACCCAAGAGACCAGTGGGGACACGTGACGGGAGAAGAGTGGCCTAAAAACCCCAGGTCTCCGGTTCCAGTGGCTGCGGCTCACCTTTCCCGTTTCACACACGGGAGATATTAACCACGGCCCTAAAAATAAGGGCTGCGGGCGGCCAGAGGGACACCCAACACCAATCAGAGCCATGGGTGAGGAGGGCTGGCAGGCTTCGGGAGCGGGGCCAGGCACTCTCCTCCACGGATCCCGCATCCAGGGCCCGCGCACGGTCAGCAGCCAGCGGAAGGTGCACGGACACAGGAGCTGGCCAGCAGGGGGGCCCAGGAAACCCTCCCCGGGCGGAGGCAAAGGCCACCACGTGCGCAGACGCTCCACCGCTCACCTGGGAGCAGAGGGTGACTCATCCCCCGCCCAGCAGGCCAGAAAGGCCAGCAGAGCAGGTGAGGGGGCGAGGGCTTGCAGCCGAACCCCCCACCCCGTGCAGAGCTCCCACCACCCAGGGAGAGCAGCAGAGACCCAGCACCCTAGGCATGCTAACTCCTGCCTTTTTAAAGTATTGGGATTGATACATGCACCTTACTGCTACTGCTAAGTCATGTCAGTTGTGTCTGACTCTGTGCGACCCCATGGACGGCAGCCCACCAGGCTCCCCCATCCCTGGGATTCTCCAGGCAAGAATACTGGAGTGGGTTGCCATTTCCTTCTCCAGCTGACACTATATATAAAACAGGTAACTAATGAGAACCTGGTGCATAGCACAGGGGACTCACTCAGGGCTCCGTGGTGACCTGCGTGGGAAGGAAATCCAAAAAGGGGGATGTGTGCACATTCAGCGGATTCACACAGTCAAGGCTAAGGTCTTCCCCACGGTCAGGCACAGCCATGAGAGCTGGACTGTGAAGACGGCAGAGCACCAAGGACTCGATGCCTTCAAACTGTGGTGCTGGAGAAGACTCCCGAGAGTTCCCTGGACTGCGAGATCAAACCAGTCCATCCTAAAGGAAATCAACCCTTAATATTCATTGGAAGGACTGATGCTGAAGCTGAAGTCCCAGTATTTTGGTCACCTGATGAGAACAGCTGACTCGTTATAAAAGTCCCTGAAGCTGGGAAAGATTGAGGGAAGGAGGAAAAGGGGGTGACAGAGGATGAGATGGTTGGACGGCACCCCTGACTCAATGGACATGAACCTGGTGGCAAACTCCAGGAGACGGTGAAGGACAGGGAGGCCTGGCATACTGCAGTCCACGGGGCCACAAAGGGTCCAATACGAACGGGTGACCAAACAACAATAGATGACTGTGCAGTACAGCAGAAATTAACACCATTGGAAAGCAAGTGCACTCCAGTAAAAACATAAAAATAAAGGACTGTGAGAAACACTACCATCAAACTTTAAATGGGAGGCAGCATTGAACACCTGCTGCACACATACTGCCACGGTTATCTCCAGAGCTGATTAAGTGGTCGTCCACAAGGACTTAAAAATGGGGCTCTGGAATCACACACAGGAAGAGGGGACTGTTCGCTGGACAGATGCTCCAAGAGAGGCAACCTTAGCTCTTCACGCCTCTTCAGGGTCTGGTGCACTGTGAACACTTCCGAAGAGAAATTACCGACACCCTTAATAACAACGTTACATTCCAAAGACAAAGGCTTTATGAAAATCCTCAAGGCAGGCCCAGATACACCCTCAGCTAAATGCTATGCTAGAAGTTTGCACAAAGTGTCTATTTTAGAGACCTGTAATTTTTAACTGTGTCGTTCTGCTTTTCAACTTAGCTGCTGACTAAAGGGAGATCCACTTTCCAATCTGGATACCCACATGTGGGTGACTCACTCGTGGGATTATCCCACTGTGAGGCTGCCCAGCCCTCTGCTGTCCGACCTGCCCCAGGGAGCTGTCAGCCGTCTGCTGCTAGAGACCAGGGATGCAGATCACCGTTAAGACCCCAGAAACAGGACGGTGGTGATGTTCTGGGCCTGCGTGCATTTCTAAGGGAAACAGGAAGCCTCAGCAGTGGGTGTCCACTGCTACAGTGTCTATGACGTGGGGATTTTACTGTGGCTTCTCCAAACCCTTAAAGTGTGGCCCAATGACCTCCAAGGGTCCACGTGAACAAAACTTTTCCTGATGAGAGTAAAGTCATAATTTCTTCCTCCCCTGTGTTGACATCAGCCCTGATGGTGAGAAAGCATTTGTGGTAACAAGACAGCCGGTGCCTTACCAGGAATCACCAGACGGACAAGCAAGACGCTCAACTCCCAGGCCTTTTCTACGCCACGGACTGAAGCCCACCAGGCTCCTCTGTCCATGGGACTCTCCAGGCAAGCGTACTGGAGCAGGTTGCCATCTCCCTCTCCAGGGGATCTCCCTGACCCAGGGATCAAACTTGCGTCTCCTGCATTGGCAGGCTGATCTTTTACCATCTGAGCCAGCAGGGAAGCCAAGCCTCTCTAAAGCCAGGTCCATATTTAAGAAAGCCTTGACGATGCATTTGAAGTCCCATGTTCACATTCTACTTGCATTAAAGCGCGCTGGCTGCTCTCCACAGGTGGCAGTTATCACAGTCCACTCTTTCTATGGAGCGCTGTTCTTACTTGAAAGAGCTACCAAATTATGGATATTCAGACTTGGAGATCTGGCAGGTACTTTCACGAAAATGAAGTGAGCTGTCACTTCGTGGAAAATAACTGACAGGGTTTATCGCCAGTGATAAAAGTCAAGCTTTCAAGTGAAAAACAGAATTTTCGAAGACTTTCATCTGCCATGAGCTTGACAGCCCCCTAGGACCTCAGAGGTTTTGACGACATGGACGGCGGCACTAACTGTGGGTCTTTGGTGTCTATATGACGCGCCAACACTTAAAAGACCCGCAGAGCTAAGTGAGGTCAGCATGTGCCAAACTAAGGAAGACCACAGCACTCAGAAGGACTGCTCGGTATCTGAGACCATGGCCACAGATGCAGCTTCATAGTCTACGCTGCAAGCCACCTGAGAAATCCACTCGCCAGCTGCCAACGAAGAACGTCTCCAATTACCTGGGAAGGTGGATACTCCCTCTTTTTACTATTGTATGTTCAACACATACTTCAAAGGCATCAACAGGTTGAAAGCAAAAGGAGCCAAGCGTCCAAGTGTGTTTCATTAACCAGATGTTAAATTTCTTGTATGTAACACTCAATTTTGTTTTGAAAAATATTCTTCTTTATCACAAAATTATGTAACTCATGTTCGCATGTGAAGGGTTTATCATTGCTATTTTCTTATCAATTAAAAAACTTCCCATTTTTAATCTGTAATAAGATGAATATTGGCAGACAAAATCCAAATAAACAAAAGCCCTTTGGAATTTCCAATAATTTAGTGTAAAGGAGTTCTAAGACCTAAGAGTTTAAGAACTATGACCATGATACAATTTATATTAAATTCAAAATGTCAGCTCTTATTTAATATTTCCAAATAAAAATGGGTTTCTGGTATCATAAGACATAACATGATCTTGAATGCTTGACTTTTTAATATATACTTTGCTCTCATCTCTCAGGGTCTGTCATTTTGGTACTGAAACGAAGCCTACGACTTGTCATTTGGTGTCTACTCACAACGCAGTGATCAAGTCCCTTCTAGATGATGCTAGAAATACAGCTTACATTCAGTGGCGTTCATCCACGTGCCTCCCTGAACATTCATTCAATAAAATTAACCATCTGTTCGATGCCAAGCCCCATCCTTGGCCCTCTCAACACCCCAACACTGATGTACTTAACTGCATTTTTAGGAGGGCTATGAATTCTTTTCAAACATTTGATTTTTGTTCATTTCCCTTTTTTTCTTTTTTTTGGAGTTGAGATATTTCATCCTACATCTGAAGGCTATTGTTACATTCATTTTTCTGTCTATAATCTCATGATAAAAATAAAATTTTGTAAGAGGAAGAGATGTATTGACTACCAGAAGGACCCCCTCTGACACTGCCTCCTCTTTCCGGCGACAAAGGAGCGGTCCCTGACCAGATGCTGGGAAGACAGCATCAAGAAGAGGACTGGGAGGCCACGATCTGCACTGAGAGGGGGCAGAGGCGCCCCTACTGGCAGATGATCGAGGCCGAGTGGGTTTCCTCGCAAAGCTGATCAGGCAAGTGACGGTACATAAACAAACGCTACTCTCAGACTCATTACAGCAAGAGTCCAGAGGAAGCTGAAAGATAACTGTCCATTAGTCACACCGGCTGAACATAAGTGACCACTCCAAAAAGTCAACATGTTAACAAGGCTTAATTCAATCACAACATAAAAAACAAAACAAAAAGCCAACAGCGCCACCACAAACTAAGAGCCGGCTAGAAAAGCTGGTGGGGGCGGCCAGGACGGTGACATGGAGCAAGTCTGACTTGGGAATGATGCTCTGTGAATCTGAGTATTCCACTGTCTCCAAAACAAGACGAGGTATGAGCTTTCCTGATGAAGTCCTGCTTGGAGGATAAAAGGCGTCTTATCTACAGAGAAGACAGGACACAAATCGGAAGAAGAGGGGGAGCCTTATGACGAGCCTGTGCAGGGGCAGTCCACAGAAGAGGCTGCCTCAGGTTGCAGACACTCCCTGACGCTCGTTCACCACCTACTAACCTGCCTTCTCTAAGCTTCAGCTTCCCATCTGTAAGCCGGGAACGCGGGCTCCAACCTCACAGCACAGTTACGTAAGTTACTAGCACAGAGATATGCTAGCGCTTATCAGGTGTGACCCCGGAAAGGCCAAGCAGTGTGCCAAAGCAGCTTTCAGACACAAGTCAGGAGGACATCCTGAGAAAGTGGCTTTCAGGAGAAGCTTAAACTCCCTACCATCAAGCTGAGCAGGATATTTCCATTTCTTCATATTCCTGTGCTTCGTAAGACTACAACAAGCATCTATCGAGTGGCTTCAGTGAGGAAACACTGTGAGTGGTTCCTCACCTGTGTGAGTCATGGCTCTCCCGAGTCTAAGTTACAGAAGCAACCTCTTCTCAGAAGACGTTGAGAACTTTTAGGGAGGGACAGGCCCCCCAGGACGCATTCACAGGCCAAGCCGAAGACAATGCCTCAAACGTTCTGCGATTGTTGATCTGAATTGAAGGCCAAGGCCACCAGGTCCAGCGTCAGGAACCAGACATGAGCCTGGCTCGTTTCCCACCAGGTCTTGTCTCCGGGAAGGGCAAGCCAGACTCCTGCGTGCCAGCTTGGCTCCCAGCAGACTGTGGACACTCCCCACCCCTCCGGCCCATCTAAGCCTCACTGAGTCCCATCCATCTAACGCTCACTGAGTCCCATCGGGGCTGAGTCCTGTCCTGTGACCCTCACTGAGACCCGTGGTCTCTGAAGCCGGGCTCTCACTCCCCTCCTCCGTCCGTCTGACCCTCCCCGGGTCCCGCCCGTCTGACCCTCCCCAGGTCCCGTCCGTCTGACCCTCCCTGACTCCCGTGGTCTCTGAAGCCCGGCTCTCACACCCGCCCCTCCGGCCCCTCCTCGGTCCCGGCCGCCACCCTTCGGCAGGACGGCCTCAGCAGCGAGGTGACCGGGCTCCCCACAGTCTGACCTCCACACTGCGGGCAAGTAAACTGGAAACACCCTTCACACCATCATCCCCATCCCCCCACACACCTCCTCAATAGCTTTCCATGAAAAAAAAAGGCAAACTTCTTCACTGAAATGAAGCTGTGTCTCTCTGACTGATATCAAAGAGTGGTATGGCCCCAGGGTGGCTGTGGGAGAAACAAAGTCAGGTGGAAAAACATAACTTACGGCCGGAGACAGGGGGGAGTCTCAACACCAACAGCCCCAAGTACACCTCCAGTTACCTGGGGAACTGGAGCCTGTGTGGATAACGTAACATACACCCAATGCACAGTATGGCAGACGGTACCGCTCTCCAGTCACCCCAACTTTAGAAATTAAAATTAAATTTAAATTATTTAATTTAAATTAAAAGTATTTAATTTAGAAATTAAAAATTTTTTACAAATTCATATTCCTAACATGCAAACTATCTAACTTCTAAAATTTTGGCATTAAGAAAGTATTTAAGCAGGTATGCAGTGCAGAGAAGGACAAACGCAAAAATATACGTGCTGGTGTTTGAGCTGATTTGTCATTAACACTAGGCAAAAACCATTCTTGGTATCTCTGTACATGGATGGATGGATGGAGACATAGACAAACAGAAATAATTTTAGGAAGATGATATTCAACATGCGAATTCATTCTTATTGAAGTTAAATTTGCTTGCCTACAGCAAAACAACTCCTGCAGCTCAATTCCAGAAAAATAAATGACCCAATCAAAAAATGGGCCAAAGAACTAAACAGACATTTCTCCAAAGAAGACATACAGATGGCTAACAAACACATGAAAAGATGCTCAACATCACTCATTATCAGGGAAATGCAAATCAAAACCACAATGAGGTACCATTACACGCCAGTCAGGATGGCTGCTATCCAAAAGTCTACAAGCAATAAATGCTGGAGAGGGTGTGGAGAGGGGGGAACCCTCTTACACTGTTGGTGGGAATGCAAACTAGTACAGCCACTATGGAAAACAGTGTGGAGATTTCTTAAAAAACTGGAAACAGAACTGCCATATGACCCAGCAATCCCACTTCTGGGCATACATACCGAGGAAACCAGATCTGAAAGAGACACGTGCACCCCAATGTTCATCACAGCACTGTTTATAATAGCCAGGACACGGAAGCAACCTAGATGCCCATCAGCAGACGAATGGATAAGGAAGCTGTTGTACATATACACCATGGAATATTACTCAGCCGTTAAAAAGAATTCATTTGAACCAGTTCTAATGAGATGGATGAAACTGGAGCCCATTACACAGAGTGAAGTAAGCCAGAAAGATAAACACTAATACAGTATACTAATGCATATATATGGAATTCAGAAAGATGGTAACGATAACCCTATATGCAAAACAGAAAAAGAGACACAGATGTGCAGAACAGACTTTGGGACTCTGTGGGAGAAGGTGAGGGTGGGATGTTTCTAGAGAACAGCATTGAAACATGTATATTATCTAGGGTGAAACAGACCACCAGCCCAGGTTGGATGCATGAGACAAGTGCTCAGGGCTGGTGCACTGGGAAGACCCAGAGGGATGGGATGGAGAGGGAGGTGGGAGGGGGGATCGGGATGGGAAACACACGTAAATCCATGGCTGATTCATGTCAATGTATGGCAAACACCACTACAATATTGTAAAGTAATTAGCCTCCAACTAATAAAAATAAATGGGAAAAAAAAAAAGTTTGTGACTGTTTGAGATGGTGAAGTCTGTTAAGAAACCAAAGTCTTTCTAAGAAAGTACTTCAGTTTGGTGCAGAACTGGTGGACTCCACTTTGAAAGATGTGGATGCCAGCATGCTAATACTTCCTCTCATTTCTATCTGTGCCTTCAGCTCTTCATTCACTTTATTTGTATCTATGCCCTGCCTGCGTGCTCAGTCGTGTCCGACTCTGCGACCCTTTGGACTGTAGGCTGCCAGGCTCCTCTGTCCGTGGGGTCTCCAGCAAGAACACTGGAGCTCCCACTTACTCCTCCAGGGGATCTTCCCGACCCAGGGGTCGAACCTGCATTTCCTGGGTCTCGTGCACTGCAGGCAGATTCTTTACCCACTGAGCCATCGGGAAGACAGTATCTTGGTTTATAACTTTTACATCCCGTTCTGTTCTCATAATTCTCTTAATCTCCTGTCACTAGTTCTACCAACACATGAACAGGTTCAGATGCTCACCCGCCTCCCCTAGTACCTCCAGCTCTGAATTTGAGTTTTGTTTTTAATTTGTTTTGATTCACCTTTTAACTGGATAGATTTCAGAACTTCTTTACAAGTAGTGCCACATCCGATTTAGTCAGTGCTACACCCACAGGACGAGAAATGGCAACCCACTCCAGTACTCTTGCCTGGAGAATCCCATGGATGGAGGGGCCTGGTGGGCTACAGTCCATGGGGTTGCAAAGACTCAGACATGACTGAGCGACTTCACTTTCTTTCTTTCTATAGTTCCTTTTGGAGAAGGAAATGGCAACCCACTCCAGTACTCTTGCCTGGAGAATCCCATGGATGGAGGGGCCTGGTGGGCTACAGTCCATGGGGTTGCAAAGACTCAGACATGACTGAGCGACTTCACTTTCTTTCTTTCTATAGTTCCTTTTGGAGAAGGAAATGGCAACCCACTCCAGTACTCTTGCCTGGAGAATCCCATGGATGGAGGGGCCTGGTGGGCTACAGTCCATGGGGTTGCAAAGACTCAGACATGACTGAGCGACTTCACTTTCTTTCTTTCTATAGTTCCTTTTGGAGAAGGAAATGGCAACCCACTCCAGTACTCTTGCCTGGAGAATCCCATGGATGGAGGGGCCTGGTGGGCTACAGTCTATGTGGTTGCACAGAGTCGGACACATCTAAGCAACTCAACACACACACACATACACACACAGACACACACACACACACACGACACCCGTACAACAGGTGGTCCAGAAAATATCTGTCCAGTGCTGAAATCTATAACTGCAAAACCGTGACAACAGCTTACAGCCTATTAAGCTACTTCTACTGTATCTGTGGCCCACATAAGACAACCTGAAATCATGAATTCCCTGTTCAGGAATTGTAGTCATTCATAGACTATCTGTCAAGGTTTACAAGCTGCCTTCCTGTCTGAGACACTTTCTTAATAAATCGTAGTGACATGTAAGGTGGCTTTTTAAAGCTATATGAATGTTTAGGGTAACATGCAAAAAGACGTTCATTCACATAAATACTCAGAAGACAACCAGGTCAAGTTCAATTTCAAATTCCAAGCCGTTATCATGTTGTGCTAGGATCACGCTGGCACAGTCAAACATCTGGTTAATTATTTGTGTTTTACGACCATTAACTCATCTCACCAGAACAGCTCCTTCCTGCTAAGTACTTTTCAAAAATCCAAAACTTTAACCCACTTAAATTTATACCCTTCAGCAGAACTCTCCAGCAGAGTCAGAATTAAGCACTCACAATGTAAGACACGTCTCCTCGCCACGTTGCAAGAACCACAAAGCACGCATTTCAAAACACTCCTCGCTCGTCTCTGCGCCCCTAAAAGGGCAATTCACGAGAAACAGACGTCAGGCTCTCAGAAACTGCCAACTACCATCAGAACTTGCACTTTTGACATTAAACGCAGAAAAAAAACGTGATGGATCCGATAGACTGAAACTGAATCTGAAGAGCCTGCTTAATATTTACTGTCTGCTGCCAGCAAGCCCGGCTGTGACATAAAAAAACCAAGAGGCCGGCCACAGCCCCAAACTTCTGCCTCCAGGAGCAGGAAGCTGGAAAGCTTCTGGACAGAGGATCCGGGACCCCCGACAAACAGGAGAGATGCAGTAGGTGTTGCGAGGTTTGTGGTTTTTGTCTTTCCAAAAAAAAAAAAAAGTCAAGAACTGCAGAGACCCATGTGAGGGCTTGTTCAAATCAATAACCACTCACCCCACTTCTTGCAGGCGGACGCCCAGCCCTCCCGACGCCCACAGAGCTGGCCATGGACTGCCTGCCTCGGGTGCTGCCCCTGTGACGGAACTGTCACACTCCTCCTGGGCCTTGGGACCATGAGCGGCGCCCGGACCTTAAATGCCAAGTAACTGGAGCCGAATTCTGGCCTCTGGCCTCACTGCACACAGCGGCATCCTCAGTGATGGAGACAAATGAGCCTTAGATGAAGGGCTTCTGAGGGACCCAGGTTCAGATGGGCTCTGCCTGCTCCGAATAGACACGAGCACCCGATGGGGATGCTTCTTCGCCCTCCACTGAACCTTCTAAACATCCTCCTGTTTATATTCTAATTTTTCTCCCATCCTAAAGAAGCTTTGAAGCGTGGTTATACTTAGTCCAAATTCATCTTCTGGACGAGGGGTGTTTGTGTAGCAGACACAGCAAACCACTGCTGACCTGCCTGCCTCAAGAGCTTCTGGAACGTTCACCACCTGACAAGCTAACCCAAACAGGGCCTCGTTCTGACGAGCTGTCCCTGCCACCGCCGAGGCCAAGACGCCCCCAGCCCGTGCACTGTGCTCAGACTCTCAGCCATGTCCAGCTCTCTGCGACCCCGTGGCCTGCAGCCTGCCGGGTTTCTCTGCTCATGGGAGTCTCCAGGCCAGAATACTGGAGTGGGCTGTCACACCCTCCTCCGGAGGATCTTCCCAACCCAGGAACTGAACCAAGCTCTCTCACATCTCCTGCATTAGCAGGCGGGTTTCTTTACCACTAACACCACACTCCTGCTGAGGGCCAAATCACCCACCCGAACCTACTCCCCTGAGGCCCTGGTCAATATTTTCCACCACTGACATAATCTTAAGGAAAAGTCCACAAGCTTTTTGTCTGATACAAACATATTATGGTGCATGGCTTGTCTGTAAGGCTTCAATGTCCTTTTTCTGTTCCTCCTTAAGAGTTTAATGCAATTCACAAAAAGAGGAAAGTATGCATGTTCGGCACAGAACTAATCCACACCACTTTTACCCCAAAACAGTCCTTCCTGTAAGCCTAGAATTAAAATGACATCCAATGATAAGGCTTACACGCTTAGCTCATGCAATGAAGTTATAATTCAGATCTCTCACTTTCACCTCTGTTACATAATTTTATAAAGGCATTTGAAAATCAGACTAAGCTCGCATTCATAGAGTAATGGGCAGATTTCAAGATGGAGTCTTAATTTTGGGGGAATTTTGTTGCTTTGGGGGGACTTTCCAAGTTTGAGGACCAGAATATTACCATAAAGCCCTTTCGGCCTTTTTGCTGGCCTTCAGAGACAAGCTGCCACCCTCTACCCAACAACCAGAAGAAATCGAATAGAGCTCAGGGTTTTAAATGCAGCAAAAGGAAACAGTCTCTATCTAAAGGTTTTCAGGGGAAAGAGGAAGGTGTCAAGGAAAAAAAGATTCTGGAGCTGACAGTTCTTTAAATGGACTCCAAGCAGCTGTTACATTTCTTTATAAGCTCCCCTTGAGTAGTAAATGACTAAAGAATATTGGGTTTTGAACCAACAGAATAGAATCCAAAGTTCCTTCACAGAAACAGTTTTCCAATAACTCTAGGAAAACACATAAAAAAAAATGTTTTTAGCTTAACCTGAAGTTAAATTTAAGTTAGCTTCAACTTGGTTTGCAAAGAAAAAAAAAAAATCCTTGAGTTAATGAAAGGGATTTTAGCCCAAGTGGAAGCTGGGTTTTACAAAAGAATCCATTTTCCTTTTTAGCCACTCTGTCTTCAGAAGGCCCAATTTTAAAAGATGAATTAAATACTAGGGTAATGGCTCAGTCGTAGTAAATCTGCCTATCAAGCAAGAGACACCAGAGACATGGGTTTGATCCCTGGGTCGGGAAGATCCTCTGGAAAAGGAAATGGCAACCCACTGCAGCATTCTTGCCTGGGAAGTTCCATGAACAGAGGAGCCTGGTGAGCTACAGTCCACGGGGTCAAAAAGAATCGGACATGCCTGAGTGACTAAACAACAAGGGCAAACAGACAGCAGGGACTGCAGGGCAGGCTCGGGAAAAGTGGGAAAGTCTGCCAGGAGACTCTGTCACCCTCTGGAAGGTTAGGACTCCAGAAGCAAGTGTTGCAAAGTCAGCTTCAAAAACTCAAGCCAGAACTAGGCCATTCCCTCTCTCAGCATATAGAGTAACAGTAATTGAAGTTCTGTATCTATCCCATCCCTTTTAGCACAGGAGTTATCAGAATCAAAATGATCATCTACCCCCAGCCTATCTACCTTCTTTCCAACACACGGGCACACACTCTTCAATACGTGTCTAAGGAAGGCCAGTGAGTGAGACAAAAAGGAGCCTGATCCAGCACTGCAGTAGTTAACACGTCAGAAAGCTAAGACTGAAACACGGCTGGACCAGAGGACTCGGATTGTGGCTGCAAGTACATCCTCTTCATTTCCTTCTGTTACCTTGTGAAGAACTGATGCTTTCAAACTGTGATGCTGGAGAAGACTCTTGAGAGTCTCTTGGACTGCAAGGAGATCAAACCAGTCCATCCTAAAGGAAATCAACCCTGAATATTCATTGGAAGGACTGAAGCTGAAACTGAAACTCCAATACTTTGTGAAGAGCTGACTCATTGGAAAAGACCCTGATGCTGGGAAAGACTGAGGGCATGAAGAGAAGGGGACTACAGAAGATGTGATGGATGGCATCACTGACTCAATGGACATGAGTTTGAGCAAGCTCCAGGAGAGAGTGGAGGACAGAGGAGCCTGGCAGCCCATGGGTCACAAAGGGTCGGACAGGACTCAGTGACTGAACAAATCCCCCGTGATCAGGAAGCACATCTCCAGATGCAGCAGCACAATGGCCTGGTGAGTTCTGCGACCCACAACTGCTCCCCATAAGAGCTGGGTCTGAGAAACAGTTGTATGAAACCTCTGCCAGGAGGAGACAATCAAAACTACAAAAACACCTTCCTTGTTGGTTATGGTCCAGTCTCCCAAAATGTTTTTCCCTTCTTCCCACTATAACCTCCTCAGAAGGCTGTCCAAGTCCAGAAGCAACTATAGTATATTGGTTCATGTCTATTTTAAAAATCTGGAGGACAGTTCTGGACAACTCCATACCCATCAGTTTAAGATGAGTGGGGCTGGTACGTCCTCAGCAAACTGAGTTTACTTACTGAGCAGATGCATCCCCAGAGTGGGCTTCCCTGGGGGCTCAGCTGGTACAGAATCTGCTGGCAAAGCAGAAGACCTGTGTTCAATCCCTGCATTGGGGAAGATCCCCTGGGAAAGGAAGTGGTAACCCATTCCAGTGTTCCTGCCTGGAAAATCCCATGGACAAAGGAGCTTGGCCAGCTATAGTCCATATGGTCAGAAGAGCCAGACGTGACTTAGTGACTGAACTACCACAAAATGAGACTAATCCTAGAAGTGAGGGAGCCGACACCAGGAAGCACCAGCCCTGGCCAGCCTCTGCCCATCCTCTGGAGGAAAGCAATTCAGTGAAGCGATGTCAGGTGCTCATGCCAAAGCGCAGACCGTGGCTTGCAGCCAGAGTGGCGTTTGCTGCCAAAGTGGGGTTTTTGCACAGTAAGTCAAAACAGCCAGTTCTGAAAATTGGACTGAAGTCTTCAGTCTGGAGCCAGGCAGAAATGAAGAGTGACACGTTTGGTCAGTGACCAAGGAAAACCGGCGTTTTCTGGTGACGGCAACCGAGACCTGGCGGCTCGGGTGGCGTCAGGTCCCGAACGCACCCAGAACAGGAGACACGGCGCACGGCCAGGTAAACTCGGTACCCAGGGCATCCTCAGGTGCCTTGGGGACTCACTCAAGAAGAACCAGCCTGCCAGAGCAATTCACACGGTCAGAACTGCCTCTCCAAGAAGATGCCACCTGTCACAATTGGGACTAAGGAAAAAGACTTCGAGGTAAAAAAATTATAATAACAGCAACTATCTATGGTATTGGCACGGTGTAGCAACAGAAGTTAAAAATTTGGCTTTTGGGTTCAAGTAAAAGCAAAAGGCTCATTAATCATGGGCTAAAGTTTCACATTCAGGATTTCATCCAGAATTCCACTGAATCAAGCTCCTAACACTCCAAGTCAAAAGCCCAATGCCAACTTTTCTGGTACTTCCCCTTAACAAAGAACATCACGGCATCTTAGGAAGAGATCGGGCGTCACCACCTGTTCACACGGTTGCGCTCTGACTTTGGACAAGCTTCTTAGCCACTGCTCTCACAGGGGTGGTTTCCTAGTTTGTAAAGACTGAGGCCCGACGTTACGTGAGAAGGCACGTGGTCTCTGGGGACGCTGATGGCTTTTACTGCTTTCCGAGCCCTCAAACATCTTGTCACCCACCCACTCTTCCCCCCTGCAACTCTTTCAGCCCGCTGCCCCCCAATCTGTTTCCCTCCCTCCCAGGATTCCTGAGTTTGACTCTGAAGGGGAGGTGAAAATGAAGATCTAGTTAGATTCTTACGAACAAAAGAGGAGCCCTACCCAGAGTCAAACTCAGAAAGAAAGACAGTGAACACAAATGCCCAGACCTCTGGGGTCCACACGAGGCACCAGCTGGGATCCAAGGGGCCTCATACTTTCCCACGACACAGACAGTCTCAGAGCAGAGCAGACCAGAGGGGCGGGAAGAGGAGGAGAGGTCGACACCAGGCGGCAGGAGTGGCCGGCAGGACGACGCCGAGCACAGCGCAGGCTGGGCCGTGGCCCGCCCTCACACTGGCTCCATCCCATGCTGTGGGCAAAGCGGGCACCAGGATTGTTGAAGACCTGAACCCAACCACCAAGTCGAGGTTTTAATTAAGAGCATCGTCCTCAGAGCTTCTGGAGTTGGCCTCCAGGAGGAGGAAAGACCACCTGCTTCTACCTGCCCTGTGGCGGCGTGGAGGGGACGCCCGCTGGGGGCCATGCAGCCTCTGGGCGATGCTGACCAGAGATGCCTACACTGACCGGACCTCGACCCCCATCACTCCCCCCGCCTCCAGAGTCCAGGCTCCCTCCTGTCTGCCCCAAGCTCCCACCGGGTGCTGGGGACAGGGACAAGTGCCCCTCTCAACACCCTAGAAACAGGCCCGGTGCCTGAACGGCCGAGAACAGCGTCACGAGAAAGAAACTTGCTCAGACGAGGGGAGCCCAAATGACAGAGACAGTCATCACGAGAAAGACAACCAGGCCATGTCACGGTGGGCGGCCTGCCCAGCCCCACCCGTCAGCCTGGAGCATCGCATCCCTGGCGTTCAACAGAAAACAGGCTGGCCGTCCACCTGGAGGACAGATGGGGCTCCTGGGAATACAGGACTCCCAGCACTCAGAGGAAGCCATCCCGTCTAACACCCCTCATTTGTCACAGTCTGTGAGATTCTCCATTAGGCCGTTAGTTATTTGTGACGCATACCGCCTTCCTCCGTGCCAGCTTCTCTGGCAGAGCTAATGCCACACAGGGAACAGAGGTGCTGGGTAAGAAGGTCTGGAGGAGGAAAAGGGAAAGTTTTTATTTTACCTAAACTAAGATGAGTCTCCTTAAAAGGACCAGACTCCCAAATCAGAAAGATCTTTTTAAAAATGTCAGGGTTAAAAAAAAAGTTTTTAAAAACTTTAAATAAAAAGGTAAAAATTCAAAAATAAAAAGTTTTAAAGTAAAAAAAAATTTTGAACTTAAAATAATAAAAACAAAAATAAATTTTAAAAATGCCAGGGACCCATTTGAGACCTCACAGAAACTGGAAGAGCTCCAGCCTGGATGACTGTTGGATGCTAATGTTGTCTCTCCCCCAGATTCCCCCACCTCAACCTCACAGCAAATGCTCTAAAACTACCAACACTTTGACTAACTGCTCTGGGAGTCACCAGAATCCCGACGCTCTAGTGCATGTATGTTACATGCAATCATCCTTGTAAATGGGACCAAAGTTGTCTTGTTCTAGTATGTTCTGAATAAACTCGAAGTGGTTTGCTACATTGGATTCAAAAGGAAAGTACTGATCAAATAAAAGAAAAAAACTCTAAAAATAAGTTGCTTAACAAGACAGATTGTGTGTCCTTCATATTGTCTTTAAGAGTTTCCGTTAAGGAAAGGCTGTAAGCGGCGCGTCTACCAGCGGGGAGGTTCTAACAGTTTCTACTCCCGTGAAGGAACTCCGACACCACCGCCGGGTCAGAATCACCCAGGTCCTCCCACATGGGGAGGGTCAGGTGACTCGCTCTGGCCAATCATCGCGGGCGACGTCCCTCCCGACTGAAGCAGAGGCCCCTGGGTGATGCTGTCTTGCCTTTTGAAGGAGGCGGCCGCGAGGCTGCAAGACTATGAGGGGCAGCCCCTTTCCTGCCAGGTGCAGTGAGGGAGGCGCAAATCTGTGAAGCCACAGGTGGGGGACCAGCGCGCTGCTGAGGCCTGAAACCTCACGGGCCCTGAGCAATCCGTGTCCGAGCTCAGACCGTGGCCCTGGCCACGCGCGGGAGGATAAACGTGGGTGTCTTCAGAGGTGGGAGAGGGGAGACGCAAAGGGGTCCAACCAATGCTTGAACTCAGAGAATGAATCAAGGGGAGAGCGGGAAGCACAGAACAGGGTCTCTCAGCCAAAACGACCAAGGCTAAAACACAGCTAAGAGCCACACACCCAAACCCTCCTCCCGGATGAGTCCACCTCAGCAGCGAGCTAGGGTTCCGACTGTCACGACAAGGCGCTCAGCCGCAGCCTGCCTCCAGGGCTGCCGGCCTCGGCAGCATCGCAGGCACACCCTCTTGTTAATTCACAGAGTTGCTATTCCACGCGTGAAAATTATGTAGCCGCTACTGACAGCAGCCACCTAAGAGGACAAGCCGCCTTCATTCCGACCAGGACCGTGCCCCCCAGAGCCGGAGGCCGCTAATCCCACACACAGATGAGCCCCAAGTCATTTTTCCTGTTGCTGTTTTAAATTCCGTCTTAACGTATTTATGAAACTCTGTAATCTAGTTAACGCGGGAGCACGTGCCCCTCCAAAGACCCCTGTTCCTGCCATCACACTGATACCCTCTTAACAGAAGACACGGAAATGGAGTCCCGTCTCTAATCGAATATTCTAGCTTAATGAAATCTCCTTCAAACACTGACAAATGCTTGCTTGCCTACTGATCCGTTTTATCTCTTTGATAGGATGAGCAGATATTACAGCCCTATGACTAAAAAAAAAAAAAATTAAGTGCTTTCACTGATAAATACAAATGTCCCGGCTGAGTAATACAGACAGAGGGGTGATGGCCAGGATGCCCCCTCCGAGTCACGCACAAGTTGGTTCTCATCTCTGAGAACAGCTCAGCTCCCCAGATGCTCCCTCCTGTAGGAACACCCAGGAGAGACGGAGGGAGAAGGGGTCCAACGAGAGCCAGTTCAGTGATCAGCAAAGACTGGGCGCTGGATGAGTAACAATCTAAAACTTAAATTTGTTTTACCCATCTTTCTAAAGACTGAAAACAGGGTAACTTTTATTATTATTTTTTAACCCTTAGTGGTTGAAAGAGCCCCTCCTCGGGAGCCACAACCTCAAAGACGACACATGGAAAGACCAAGGGGAGGCATTTAAACTTCATGACCCTCGGGAACGTCCAGGGGTCGCTGCCCAGCATCCACGCCCCTTCCTTCACCCGCGGCCCAGGCCAGGAAGACCCCAGCACGGCAGCTCTGAGCCCCAGCCGGGTGAGCTCCTGCCACTCACCCCCCCACCACTCGTCCAGTTCACACGCCTGCTCCCACCCCGGCCGCCTGTCCACTCTGGGCCTGGGATCCGGCTACCACCCTGACTGTCCTCTCCCCGCTCTGGAAACCTCAACAGTCCTGCTCACTCAGCAGGTTCAAGGCCACAAGACCTTCCCCAAAGCTGAGCCTTCCAACTCGTCACCAACAGTGACTGTCATCACCGTCCCTGTTACAGTCTGCTCCTCCCCCCACGTCCAGCTGCGGCCCCCTCCCAGACAGGCCCTGGGTCTGGAAACCTCTCTCCACCAGCCCTCCGGCTGCAGGACCCCAAACTCCGCCCAGGTGAGGAGGGGCCTCCCGACGGGCTGCCCCGCCCACTCCTGCCCACTTGGGTTTAGGTCCCCACGCAGCCACGACTGTGTGGTCCCTTCAGCGGAAACTCTGATCAGGCCAGCTCCCTCTTGAGAACCTGTGTTGGCTCCCCCACCACGGCTTTCGGGCTCAGGAACGGAGATCTTCAACCTGGTCCGAGACCTGCCCGGCGGCCGTGCCGACCTCGCCTGACTCCTCTGCCCTGTGCAGACACTGCAGACCCCGAGGGCCCTTCTGGGTCCAGGACACACAGGGCTCCCTCCCCAGGGCTGTGTCCACGCTGGCTTCTGACTCAGGAGGCTCTTCCTTCTTTTCTCACCTAGACAGTCCACACGCTCTAGAGCTCAAGTACTTCCCTGGGTGAGATATCCGTGACCCCAGACTAGGTCAGAGCCCCATGGTCTCTCTGTGCGCCCACAGGGTGACGGGCGCATCACCAGAGGGATGAACAGAGTCTCAGAGGTGAGGGTGGGGTGACAGTAAGTGCCCATGGAGCAGACAGTCGTCTAAAATTTCAGACCCCGTTCTAAGAGAATCCCCCCCAAACTTGTCGTACTAATGTTCAAATAGCTGTCTGATGAGTTCACATTTCAAAAACAAGAGGTGAGAGGTGGCCTAAGGACAGAGCAGAAAGGAAGTATAATAAAGAATTAAGACATCCGCATGGAGGACACACAGCTTTGGAGCAGATGTCAAGAATTTGGACACAAGAATATAGGAACAGTTTTCAATAAGCTGATTATCAGAAGTACAACAAAGGTACCATCTGATATCACTTTCAGCAAAACCTCCCCTTCAAATGTTATCAAAAAATCTATGAATACTGAAGTTAGAGGCCCACTTAAGTAACACCCCAAGTCTGAGTCTGGTGAACAGATACAAGGACACACCACCAAGGCTAAGAGAAGCCCAATCTGTGCTGGGTAGATACTGCCCAGCTCTGGGCAAGCCCAGCAGAATCGATCCCTCAGCTCAGAAGTACGGACAGGCAGGCACCAGAGCACACAGACAGTTACAAACCTGCCTGCCAAGCCCAGGGTAGGGCAGGAAAAAAGGACACTCCAAGAAAGTAAAAGGCCGGGATTGCTGTTTTAAATAGAAATCTGCTCCATGTACCTTTGAAGCCTCTTCTGAACGTGTGCGAGGCTTGACTGCACTTGCTTCACAGCATCTTTATACAACCCCCAGGATGTAAGACAGGAAATTAAGGAGCATGTTCTTACAGATACCTGTCTACGTTTTACTATGATGGATTCAGGAGGGGGGCTCTGGGGAGGGAAGAGCATCTGGATCCAAGCTGTAAAAATGGCTTTAAAAAAAAAAAAACAAACCCATGAAGAATTTACCTTTTAAAAACTTTTTGGATGAAATACCACAAAAATCCATGTGATGGAAAGAATAAAGTGAATAACCCCCCCCAAAAAAGAATGTGTATGTGTGTATATATATATATATACACACACACACACACACACATATGTATAAATGAATCATTTTGTGTATACGTGTGTATGTATGTATAACTGAATCATTTTGTGTATATATATGCGCACGTATGTATAACTGAGTCATTTTGTGTGTGTATATATATGTGTGCACGTATGTATAACTGAGTCATTTTGTGTATATATGTGTGTGCACGTATGTATAACTGAGTCATTTTGTGTATATATGTGTGCACGTATGTATAACTGAGTCATTTTGTGTATATATGTGTGTGCACGTATGTATAACTGAGTCATTTTGTGTATATATGTGTGCACGTATGTATAACTGAGTCATTTTGTGTATATATGTGTGTGCACGTATGTATAACTGAGTCATTTTGTGTATATATGTGTGTGCACATATGTATAACTGAGTCATTTTGCTATACAGCAGTATTAACACTGTAAGTCAACTGTACTTCAATTAAAATTGTTTTAAATAATTTCAAAACAAAGCAACAAATATAAACCTAACCCCAGTCACTTAGTTGTAAGATTCTTAACCCGAGAGAAACGCCTGTCCTCGGCGGCCGTGGAAGTTACAGAAGAAACGTGTCGTCTGTCAAGTGCTCAACACTGGGCCATGTGCAGGCCATGCTCAGTAAGTGTTATCATAGTTACTATCACTCCCAGCAAACTAGCTCAGTACCTGGGGAGAGTATGTACGGAATACATAATTAGACGAGTAGATGGACGGTAGCCAGCACAGATGTAAGTCTCAGGGCCTTAACATCAACCATAAGATGTAAAACTTCACAAAGGTCAGCTTTTTTAGGGGCGGGGGCAGAGAGACAGAATGGGGACAGTAATGGAAATTTTAAAGGTCAAATTTGCACAGACAGGATTTGTGCATGCAAAGGCATGCAGTCCTATAAACTCAAAGTAATCCTAGGGCTCTATCTAGCTCAAAGGATTGTAAGCAAGCTTTCCAAAAAAAAAAAGATAATAAATCACAACTATCCTCCCTTTAGGGCTTCTCTCCTCTCCCTCAGCTGCTCTGAACAGTTTTAGGAATACGGCATCCTGACTTGTGTCCATCAAGATCTCCTCTCCTACATGAGTCTGGATCCCACTACCACCGAGGATCACTGGGGTCAGCTCACTCGCTCGTCGTGCTGGCTCTTTGCGACCCCATGAATCGCAGCACGCCAGGCCTCCCTGTCCATCACCAACTCCCAGACTCCACCCAAATTCATGTCCATTGAGCGCATGATGCCATCCAACCATCTCATCCTCTGTCGTCCCCTTCTCCTCCTGCCCTCAATCCTTCCCAGCATCAGGGTCTTTTCCATCTGATGGCTCTTTGCATCAGGTGGCCAAAGTACTGGAGCTTCAGCTTCAGCATCAGTCCTACCAGTGAACACCCAGGACTGATCTCCTCTAGGGTGGACTGGTTGGATATCCTTGCAGAGCACTGGGGTCAAGGTACCATTATTTCAGCATATGGTTACTACAAGATAAAGTGCAAAGTTCTTCTCCCAGTATTTTTATTTTCTCTCCAGATTAGAAAGGGGCTCCAGAGTCATTATTTGGGTCACAGAACTCTGTAAAATGCCACAAAACCAAAACGCAACTCAAATACCAGATTTCAACTGTAAGGCACTCACATAAGTTAGACCATTAAAAAAAAATCACTTGGACCCAACAGAAGCCAGAAAATTAACATTTTACATGCTGCCAATCAAGAAAAACATCAAGAAAGGATCAGGGGATTTTTTTTTTCAATCCTAAATCAACTCAACTCCTGGCTGAAGGCCAGTCCCCAGCAACCAGTGGTTTGTTTTGCATGAAACTTTCAGCATTTCAATGATAATATTTTTAGAAAAAAATTCAGCACTGTGGATTATTTTCCCGAGACATTGTGCTTCCAGGGAATGATTAAAGGAGGGGACATACAAACACGGGGCTGGGGGCGGCGCCGCAGCAGGTCAACAGCTGGCAGGACACTAGGAGGCAGGCAGCCTGGCATGGGGCTCGGCCTCCCCATCCACTCCAATCACCACTGCGCAGCGGCCACTCGGGGCCTGGGCTGAGGATTCTGACACCGAAAGACCAATATTATCTGACAGCAGCTGGCAGGAATGCCACATGCTTGCTACCCCTCAAAAGAATCCAACGTCCCCAGTGCAAAGTGAAAGAAACATGTCAGTCGCTCAGTCGTGTCTGATCCTTTTCGACGGCATGGACTGCAGCCCACCAGGCTCCTCTGTCCATGCGATTCTCCAGGCAAGAATACTGGGGTCGGTTGCCATGCCCTTCTCCAGAGGATCTTCCCTACCCAGGGATCGAACCCAGGTCTCCTGCAATGCAGGCAGATTCTGAGCCACAAGGGAAGCCTCCTGCCCTCAACTGCAAAGAGGGATCTAAACCAAGGTTACCTAACCTCCAGTCTAGTGCTCATTTGTCACAGGAAGGGCTCTTAATTTTTACACTTTAACTTATACATGCTGACTTTTTACATACTCTTTAGTGCTCTGTGTGTAAGTCAAATTATCCAGTTATAAACTCCCTGATAAGACTCAGAGGGTCTGCTCACTCTTAGGAGAACCCTCGTCTGTATCAGCAGCTCGTACACGGTTCTGCCCACAGTGGACCCAGGAGCTGACAGTCTTCTTCTCTGAAGAGGAAGACACTGAATTCGCTTCTCACAGGCTTATTCTCTGTGCCCCGCCATGTTCCAGTGCACAAAAATAACTATAAAGCCCAATTTTGATCTTGTGTTGGATACTGAGATCAGGAATAAACAGACCACATACATAGTTGTGTGGGGGAAGTTTAGACAAGAAAATGACTATATAACAATTCAATTAGTAATTATTTCCACCGCCCACAGACAGACACACCCACACATACACACACACCTCGTGCCCACAGAAGTACTGGGTAAAACTAAAATTTGCATAGAGGTGTAAGGCACACCGTACACTTAAGAAAAAACCCCCGACAACCTAGTTTTCCACAAGCAGCACGCAGTCCCTGTTTCCAGGTCGTGTACCACACCCCATAAAACTTCACTAGTTCAACTGACTTATGTTCATTTCTCAGTTTTGGATACTTTGATAGAAAAACCTCATTTAAGGTCTTTCCACATTAATATATGTGTGAATAACATGCATGTGACCTTAAAAAGGCATCTGAAACTATAAACCCAAACTGAACTCAAATCCAGTGGGACCTCTGGATCCAGGTGCCAGTTTGCAGAAAGCACAGAGGAATATGAAGCGCTATGAGCATGCAATTAACAGGATTCTGACTGTGGGAAAGTCTACAGGTCCCGAAGCCCAGGGACGCCCCCAGATAGTGAAAGGGGCGTGAAAGAGGAAGCTGTAGATTAAGAGAGACTTAAGGACATTTCCAGTTATTTTAAGTGTGCAAGATGAAACTACAGTGTCTGTGGAAAACCACGGAGCAAAACTAAACGAAAAGAAATGCAGAGAAGTGATGATCTAAAAGTCACAGCGGCAGTTCCTCTGGGGGAAGAAATGAGGCAAGGGGCGGACTAGCGAGCTCATCCGCTAGACCCGGGGTGGCTGCAGCAACGCGGGCCGTGTGGCCATCCATAGACCACGCATTTTCTGTGGGGCTTAATACATCTGCATCTTATTCTACAATGAAAGGCTTAAAAGGGTATGATCTGATTTACTCCCTCAGGATTCTCTAAAGCTGAACTCTGCTACCACAGCCACTAACAACAGCAAGGAGATCAAACCAGTCAATCCTAAAGGAAATCAACTCTGAATATTCACTGCAAGGACAGATGCTGAAGCTGCAATACTTTGGCCACCTGATGCAAAGAGCCAACTCATTGGAAAAGACCCTGATGCTGGGAGAGATTGAGAGAAGGAGAAGAAAGGGGTGAATGGAAGATGAGATGGCTGCATGGCGTCACTGACTCAATGGACAAGAGTTTGAGCAAACTCTGGGAGATGGTGAAGGACAGGGAAGCCTGGCGTGCTGCAGTCCATGGGGTCATAAAGAGTCAGACAAGACTTAGCAACTGAACAACAAGATTCAACTTTAAAAATAAATTGCAACGAAAAATTCGGTTCCACATTTCAAGGGCCTGACAAGCAGACATTGCTGATGATGACACAACAAGACAACGCTGATTACAGAGCATTCCCAGCATCACACAAAGTACTGGACGACAGCCCAGAGAACAAGTCGGCTTTCCAGATCAAGCTGAATTCATAGATCATCTCCCCCGAAAAATCCTTGCAGATGCAGGAGACCCTTGGCCTCCAGGGGCTTCCATTCTTACGATTCTGCTTGTAGGTAAGATTCGTGGCAAAAAAGAACAAGATGAACTCAGTGACAACCACTGAGCACCCACAGTGGCCACAAGCAGACCCCCCCAGCTTGTCACTGCCCAGGGAAACCAAGAGGAATAAAAAAGGAGGGGTCGACTCGTTACCAAGGAAGACATCTGACTGCACCATGCGTGACCAGACACAACACACCCACACAACCTGAACAAAAAGTGACTGACCTCCGAGGCTAAAAGTTAGATGCACTGTGGGATCGTATACAGCAGGATCTAATGCCTGATGATCTGAGGTGGAGCTGATGTAATAACAACAGAGATAAAGTACACAATAACTGTGATGCCCCAGAATCATCCTGAAACCATCCCCAACTCCCATCCATGGAAAACTGGCTCCCATGAAACCGGTCCCTGGTGACAAGCATGCGGACCACTGCTACATAGGGCCTTACGACAGAAAGAGCGCATCAGTAGGAAACTGGTGAAAATTCAAATGAGCTCTACGTTAATACTGTACCAATGTGAACTTCCTGCTCCTCATAATCATACCATGGTTATGTAAGATGTTAATACTGGAGGAGTTTGAGCAAGCTCCAGGAGCTGGTGAGGGACAGGGAAGCCTGGCGTGCTCCAGTCCGTGGGGTCACAAAGGGTCGGACACGACTGAGCGACTGAACTGAACTGAATCCTGGGGGAGGTGAGACAGACAGAGATACTCCCTGTACCATTTTTCAACTTTCCAGTGTCTAGAATTAGTTCAAAAGTTTTAAAGAAAACTGTTTCTTCCAAAGATTTAAGGATCTGGATGATAAAAAGCTTTCATTAGAGTCAAGTGTAGTTCAGTCACTTGAGGGCGAAGTAAGGTCTATAGGTCTCAAAGCCCAAGGACGCACCCAGATAAGGAAACGGGGATGAAAGAGGAAACTGCAGATTAAGAGACTTAAGGACATTTCCAGTTACTTGAAATGTGCAAGGTCAAACTACAGGGGCTGTGGACAACCACGTGACAGAACTAGAAAAGGTGCCCAGACGTGACGGATCTAACAGTCACACGAGTAGTTACTTGGAGGAGGAAACTTGTGCAGAACTGACTGTCCGCACTCACCGCCCCACTGCAGAGTCAAAGGCTTTCTCAGAAAAGTGAGCTGAATTTGAAAAGGAAGGCTATTATTCAAAGCAGGCAACAACTCCCATCTAACAGCAGTCACAAAGGATAAAAAAGATGGCCTAGAAATTCCCCACTCCTAAGTCCTAGCAGATCTTCAAAATCATTCATATATGTGTATATATATATATATATAAAATCATCAGTGATAATGTACTTAGGATTTCCTAACTTTAAATTTGGTTCAAAGACTCTTGGAGCAATAAAGATGTCTAAGAGCTATGATAGGGAAACTGACCAAGGTGGGGGGTTGGGGGGAGAAACCAACATTTTTGGCTCATTTTTAAAGCAACTTAGAAATCTAGGACATAAAGAAAATTTTCCATGGAGCATTTACAAGACTTACGTTGTATCCGGATTTAGAAAATACTGAAAAAGGTATGCATAAGGCCATGCTTCATTTCCGTTTCATCATGCTGTGTATTTTCTGAATTTATGTATTTCTAAGATCAGAACCTCAAGTCAGGACTCCCCTGAAGGTCTAGGGGCTAAGACTCCATGCTCCCAGGGCAGGGGGCCCGGGATCCAACCCTGGTCAGGGAAATAGATTCTACATGCTGCAACTAAAACACCCTCACAGCCAAATAAATAATTTTTTAAAAAGAAAAAAAAAAGAATAAGAACCTCAAGTCAACACTGAAACTAAGATTTGACTTCTATATTTGTACCACTGTTGAGAAATAATTTCAATTCTAACAACGGAGTTACTTGTACTATAGAAAACAAAACCAGTAAATAACAAACTTTATGGTTATATTCAGTCACCCTTCAAATCTTGCTTGGGGGGGCTACTAAAATCTGTACACTTAAAGATTAATACTATTGCATTTGTACATGCATACTTTAAGTGTAAAGTCAGCTCCGCTGTAACATCTCAGTGTAAGATTAAAACCCGAGGGCAGGAGAAGGGGGAGGCAGAGGCTGAGACGGCTGGATGGCATCCCTGACTCGACAGACGTGAGTTTGAGCAAATCTCAGGAGACAGTGAAGGACAGGGAAGCCTGGCGTGCTACAGTCCACGCTGGTGCCAGGAGCCGGACACAACTCAACAAGTGAACAACAACGACCAAGAGCAGACTAAGCACTCAGGGGAGGAGCTCGCTTCCAAAGAACCAAGAGGAGCTAAAATCAAAAAGACGAAAGTCAAAAAATATGTGATTTCAAGGACAGCAGTTTTCCCTGCCTGTGAATTCTCATTCAATACAGAGCCTCATGCATTCTCGACGCTTTAAACAGGTCTTTGTTACCGCGTGTGTGCTCAGCTGTGTCGGACTCTCTGCTGCCCCGTGGACTGTAGCCCGCCAGGCTCCTCTGTCCGTGGGATTCTCCAGGCAAGAGTACTGGAGCGGAATGCCATCTCCTACTCCAGGTCCTTCTGTTATTACCAGACTAGCAATCTAAATTATGAAAGATAAATGTACAATCTTTACTCAATAAAACTCCCAGGCTTCAGAGTACAATGCCCACTTGTCTCCAAAAGGCACTGCCATTTTTCAAAGGCAATAAAAGGAATCCAGCGCCTGCTTTGTTTGCAGATTTCCTCATGCTTTAACACTGAGATTCCTGGACGAGTACTGAGACTCGCCGGTTGCAGAATTAAGGTTTAAGACTGCAGAGGACACAAAGTACAAAGGTTTGTGAGCTACCAGGAAGCAGGAAGGGGCCACGGGCATGACCGCTGCACGAGCTGGGTGTGCAGACAGGCCTGGGGCTCGGACTACACACAGCGTGGCCGCCGCGGGGCCAGCTCCACCGCCGGAAGTTGCGGGACCTCAGTCACACAGCCCCCACCATCCCTCCCCACTTTGAATTCCAAGACCAAGGCTCTTCTTGATCTTGTAACTACAGAATCCACCAAGGAGGTCAAGGTCAGTACATAAATGCACATGGATTCAGATGATTAACCTACATTTAAAGAGAAGCGTGTTTTTGATTACATATACATAATATTAAATCTAATGGTTAGGAGCGCTATCTAGCTTCTTAGTGACTAAAATCTTGCCCATCTGATACAAATCTATTCTACTGCAATTTTTTCTTTTTTTTAATTCTAAGTCTCCACAGAGTTTCAGACAAAGTATACAGAACATCAAATAAAACCAACAGGACAGGGACACATAGGGAAACAAAAGCTACAAGTTGATGCATTTTAGAATTTGGGATAAAACTTGGGACTTCAATTAATCCTCCACCATTAAGCAAGTTACGCAAGCACTCTGCTCAGAATGAGTCTATCATAGGTAACGTCATGAATTCTGAGTTTATGCTTTCATTGATCATGATGTGTGTGTTACACCTCTCACCATCATATTAAGTGAACCCAGGAGGCCCAGAACCTCGCCCAGTGAGTCAGCCGCTGATCTCTAGCACCTCTGCCATTTACCTTAGTTACTCCACAGCATTGTTCATTTTAGACAACCATGGAAGTCTCAAACATGAACTGCTCCAGCTCCCACTCAACAACTAATCTTTACAAAATGTGATTGTGCAAGTTAATTTGCATCACACGAACACAGACTCAACCCAGCCATCAGGTGCTGTGATGCTTGGTGGCACAGACGAACAAAGGGAAAACGTCAGCCCTTACGCCGAACTTGACCTTGGACCTAGAGAATAAATATCAGTCCTACCTGCTTCTGAACCGTCATTCAGAAATTAAAGCAGAAGAGTGATAGAGTGCTCCATGTTAATAAGTCACTCAGAAACTGATATGCAGAAACTAACGTCAAACTAAAGCAACGAAAATCACTGTAGTGATCAAAAGTGACTTGAGACATTTTAGTCACTTAGCGAGCAGCATGTGAAAAAGTTAGGTTTCCTCAGAAGATTTCAGTCAGGTGTATGACCTGCTGTGTATTTTACATGGATGACCGACAAGGCCCTTGTGTCCTGTGCAGGGGACTCCGCTCCATGCTAGGCTGCAGCCTGCAGGGGAGGGGCGCCGGGGAGAATGAACACACATACCCCTGCGGCTGAGATCCTTGCTGTCCACCTGAAACTGTCACCTGCTACGACGCTCTGAACCCCACCCCGATGTAGAAGTTCAAAGTTAAAAAATCAGGTATCACAACCCACATGATCATTTTGTAAGCTGGATTCTCCAGGCAAGAATACTGGAGTGGGTCTCCATTCTTGTCTCCAGGGCATCTTCGCAACCCAGGGTTCGAACTCGTGTCTCTTGGCTCTCCTGCATTGGCAGGCTGATTCTTTACCAGTAGCACCACCTGGGAAACCTGCCTATTAATGTTAAACATTCATATGTGACTTCTCATGATTATAACTGCATTAAGCACCTTTGAGAACAAAAAGTATGATTTAAACTACTCCCTACACTGTAAATACTCAAGAATCAAGCTGCAAGTTTCAAAGTTTTAAAAGGGAACCATCTCCCATTTCCACCTTTTAAGGCAGTTACATATAGTTGCAGGCATTAATTCAACAAGAAGAGGAAAACAATTGAAGCTCATTTAACTTCAAAACAAATCCAAGCAAACTAAGGAAAACCTTTACAAGCATGAGCATAGCTTTCCTGAACCAATGCGTTTTATTCCAATTACAACAAACAGCAACACAAATCATACTTTATTAAAAAACATGACAGAAGGAAAATCGAGTGAAAACTACTTACGGTACAGCTTCAGAAAAAGCTGTTTCTGCAATGAGGACTTTCTGCAATGAAACAGCTGTTTACTCCATCAGCCTGTTCTCCAGGCCAGACGACGGGAGGGCCAGCCCTTAGCCTTTGCCCAGCATCCAGCCCTGGGGAAGCGGGCAGGGGCGCCAGCTCCCCGGGCGTTGGGGGCACATGCTGAGCACGTGCACTGTGGCAGCAGTCTCCTGTGAGTCCCTACCTTGCAAATCTGAAATCGAGCAGAAAGCCCACCTTACGTTCTCACTGGGGTACCCTGCAGCACCACTTCACCATCCTTTCCCAAGGATTCTGCTTAGGGTTATAATTCTTTCCCAGAGTTTAGCACCACGGAGAAGGAAGCAGTAACCACTGATCGTGAACAGAACAATGGCTGAACAAATATCAATATGCAGTTTTTAAAATACAAAGTGCTACTGGTTTTATATATTATGAATGTTTTATTTATTATTTCCCTTATTAATGTGTATAAGCCTATTACAACTCAGTGTATCACCTCCAGTCCTAATCTCAAGGCTGCAAAACCCTGCACTTCCAACTGTCATCAACAGTACCAGCTTCAGAAGAGAAAAACAAATATAGTATATTAACGCATATATATGGAACCTAGAAAAACGGTTCTGATGAACCTATTTGCCGGGCGGGAATAGAGATGCTGACTCACTGGAAAAGACCCTGATGCTGGAAAGACTGAAGGCAAAAGAAGGGGGTGACAGAGGATGAGATGGCTCAATAGCATCACTGACTCACTGGACATGAATCCGAGCCAAGTCCAGGAGATAGTGAAGGACAGGGAAGGCTGGCGTGCTGCAGCTCATGGGGTCGCAAAGAGTCAGACAGGACTTAGCGACTGAAGAACAAGTAAAGACGGATCCCCCCCAGCTCCACTGTCCCGTGAGGGCTGTAACCGAAGTCTGGCAAGGCAGGGGAACCCGAGGGCAGCAGGTCACGGGGTGAGCAGCACAGGGCCCAAACCCACACTGCCCGGTGAGCGGACAGCTCCACCACTCCCCGGCCACGCGACCTCGGGCAAGTCAGCAGCTCCCGTGCCTTGGGCTGCTCTTCCGTAAAGTGGGTATAACCCTTGACCTTCTCAGAAGTGCTGGGTGAGAGACTAGCCGCATCACTCCAAGAATCAGTTTCACTAACAGGATAGTTGGCACTTAGGTATTAGGTCTCTAGAATAAAATTTTGCTCGGAATTCAGCTGTTGATCAGATCTTCCTCTTATCCCATTTCTTTCACAAGTTGGATCTAAATTTATTTATAGTACATCTTCAGGTCCTGGGCTTCCACCTTATCTCTTACCTACCTATTTACCCCAGATAACAAATGACCTTGTATTTCCCCAAATGCCAAAACTAGAGATGTGCAGACATAAGGGGAGAAACACATCAAATGAAGGCATTCAAGATGAACTGCCCGCATACCAATCTCACTCGCTGAACTTGGTCTTAAATAATTCCTAACCTGTGCTGACAATTTATCACATCATTCCCCTCTATTCCATTCCTGGTAGAAATTATTTTCAAAAACCATTTCCCCCTTTCTATAATTTAATAGAGGGTTTCTTTTAATGTAGCTGTAGTAATTTCAACCAGATCTGACTGCTAGGGCCATGCCAACCCTGAAATGTTCATGTCTCAGGATAAGTCTAACAAGAGGTTTGCTGGGTGGGAAGGGACTCGAAATGAAGGGTTTGTCGTGGAAACTCTGACAGACAGCGGAGGCCAGTGAGGTCTTAATTCTGTGTCACCCAGGCATGCTTCAGTGTTTCCCTTCACGGCGTCATTCTTTCCTCCCCTCACATAAACTGAGGCTCTGTAAGCACCAAAAAGTTTCCATTTGGCTCTGGAAAGTGCTCTCAGCAGAACTGTTAGAGTCTACACCCGCACTCCACCCCACCACCGGCCTGGCAGAGTCATCAGGACTCATTTCAAAACGATCACATCCTGTGCTTACGGGGGACTTTTGAACAAACGGATCTAAGACGAGAGCTCATGCATGTCCGGCAAGTGGCTGCACTTAACACGAGTTTATCTTTCGACTGACTGACACCTGCTGAGGGTCCGTAACGCAGCGACAGCGGCTGCCCAGACACCCACGCCAGCACCACCCCGCCGAGTGTGAGGACACAGAGACCGTGCAGGTGCAAGAGGAGTAAAACCACCAGCGCCAAGCCGAGCCCCGGATCGCTCTGCGCATGACAATCCAGCTTCGGCTACTAGCAACCCCTAAGCAAAGGATCACCTCAGTGACTGTCAGACACACACCACTGCTGGTGGAGATTCTTGCCCTGCACTCGAGGCTGGACACGGCTGCGGCCCACCAGAGGCTCTTGTTTAACTTGTGAGGGAGATTCACGGGTGCCTGGACACGTCTCAGTCAGAAGGCAGACAGAGTACGTGGTTTATTCCTATCATTCTAAATTCAGTAGGTTTAACATTACACAGAGCTTACAAGGACAAACTGGACTTCTCCATTCTATATTTTGATTAAGTACTCTTAGCTATAACAAGCCTACACAGCATATTAAAAAGCAGAGACATCACTTTGCCAACAAAGGTCCATCTAGTCAAAGCTGTGGTTTTTCCAGCAGTCATGTATGGATGTGAGAGTTGGACCATAAAGAAGGCTGACCACCAAAGAATGCATGCTGTTGAAGTGTGGTGTTGGAGAAGAATCTTGAGAATCCCCTGGACTGCAAGATCAAACCAGTCAATCCTAAAGGAAATCAACCCTGAATATTCATCGGAAGGACTGACGCTGAAGCTCCAATCCTTTGGCCACCTGATGCAAACAGCTGACTCACTGGGAAAGACCCTGGTGCAGGGGAAGATGGAGGGCAGGAGGAGAAGGGGACGACAGAGGATGAGATGGCTGGATGGCATCACTGACTCGATGGGCGTGAGTCTCAGCAAACTCAGGGAGAAAGTGTAGGACAGGGGAGCCCGGCGCGCTGCCATTCACGGGGTCACACAGCGTCGGACACGACTGAGCGACTGAACAACACTTAGCTTCAGAAAGTACTTTTCTCAGTCATCTCAAGATCTCCTCCCAGCTGACATGACTTTGGATTATAAACTAGACTTTAAAAAATAGCAGGCAGGCAGAAGTCATCCTGATCCTTCATACCGTTTAATATTTATATAATCTCATACTCAGCAAATATTTACGTAGTGTCCAATGAGTGCCAGGCACCGCATTAAACGCTGGAGACAGAGAAGGCGGACTCAGTCCTTGCCCTCGGGGCAGGCAGGGGCAACAGACAGGCCGCGCTGCAGGAGGAGGGTCCCACGGCACGGAGGGCGGGAAAGCCCGGGAGGCACAGCAGGGGAAGCCTCACAGGTGAGGCGAACCGTCTTGGCCGATTCAGGCTGGGAGAGGAGAGGGGTCAAGAGAAAACACTTCCTGGGAAAGGACATCTCAAGCACTTATCTCGGTGCCGGGAGGAAGGACAGCAGCCTCAGGTGAGCCTGAGAAAGCAAGGACTGAGGAGACACCACGTCCTGGCAAGGAGCCGGGCTCTCACCAACAGGGAAGCTCTGCAGGCAAGGAATGCTACTTTGAAAAAACACTCTGGAGGAGGAAAAAACAAGAAATGAGCGTGCTAAGCGTTAATGTGCCTAAAAACTTAAATGTGAGAGTCTTCCAGGAGAGTGAGACACTCAGGACAGTAAGTCACATTAAAGGAAACGGACGTGTCAAATAAACATTTGAGGTTTCTAGTGCTGAGGGGGAGGAGTAACCACTCCACACGCCTCAGCGTCGGCTTGGGGTGCAGTGTGAAGGAAAGCACTTTCACTTAATGTACCACGCGGCGATTCAGAAAGCCATTAACCAGAAATCATTTCGTAACCAGTTTGCACCAAACGGGAATCCCCAACACCAGTTTTTTTCACTGCGTCTCTGTTTCTAACAAGTAAAAACTATTAACCCTTCCAAGTGCCCACCTCAATCACACTTTCCTGCATTTTGGGAATTACAGGCAATTTCATCTTTGAAGCTGAAATAAGGCTTTGGTCTGACCTCAGTGCAAAACCTCCAGTTTCAAATTAGACTCGCTCTTACTCGGACTGGTGTTTTTGGAACTCAGATAACCAAGGGTTCATCTATAGTTCACACATCTGCTAACCAGGAGGGCCTTCCTGGTGGCTCTGAGGTAAAGAATCCGCCTGACAATGTAGGAGAGGTGGGTTCCACCCCTGGGTCGGGAAGATCTCCCGGAGGAGGAAATGGCAACCCACTCCAGTGTTCCTGCCTGGAACATCCCATGGACAGAGGAGCCTGGTGGGGCTACAGTTTATGCGGTCACAGAGAACCAGACACAACTTAGCAACTAAACAACAATAAACCAGATGGGGGGGGGGGGGGGGTCCTGAGATGCTGACCTGTTTTGAAATGGAAAATCCTGGCTTCCACTTTGAAAATCAGTGGTTTGTGCGAGAGTCTGGGGGCAGTCAAGCCAGCAGGTAGGAAGGGCAGGGACTGTTAGAGGTGCAGCCCCACCTGGTCTCGGCCCCCAGCCCCTGCCAGCACTGCTGACCACCCTGCGTGGCTCTCAGAACTCTGTTAGAGGTCACCCTCCCTTAGAGAGACCTGGTTTTCTGGAATTCCTCAGCTCCAACAGCTAAAAGGGGAACCGCTTTTCTTCTTCCTTCTTTCAAACATCACCTTTCATTCTCAGAGAATATTGATCAAACACTATCCTGTTCAGGTGAGCTGAAATATCAATCCAGAGACAGGCCTTTAAGGAATGTCATCAGGAAAGCTATAGGGAAAGCTGACTTTTAACCCTCAAAGACGGAAAAATACAGAGCTTCCCGGGGCCACAGGTCAAGTTCAGTGCTTGGTGTGTTCTTGGCAGGAAGTGGCTCGAGACTGCACACTCCCTCAGAGCCGTATCGCAGGCCCCAGAGCGAGATGAAGCCCCTGCAGATGACCCCACGGCCCCGCTCATCGGTGGGGGTCCAGTCTGATGCAGTTCCTGGAGCGCCGGCTTCTCAGGTGGCACCAGTGGTAAAGAACCCACCTGCCAATGCAGGAGACGCAAGAGACACAGGTTGGATCCCTGGGTCGGGTGGGGGAGAGCCCCTGGAGGAGGAAATGGCAACCCACCCCAGTATTCGTGCCTGGAGAATCCCATGGACAGAGGAGCCTGGTGGGCCACAGAGTCTCGAACATGACTAAGTGACTTAGCATGCATTCTGTGGCACACTCAGAGCGCCTGGGTGATGTTCACCAAGAGGGAAGGAATAGAAGGAGCAGGGAAGACAGAAGAGGCAGGTTAACCAGATGTAGCGGACTGACCACGCAGGTTTGAGAAGTAGCTCCTGTCACTGTAGTTAGAGAAGTGCATGGGTCTTGCTGACTCGGAGGGAAAGAAAGGTCGGGCTGGCCCCCTCCCGTTTCCAGCAGAGAGAGCAGGAGATAAGCCGCTTTGGCTCCCCGGCCCCAGAGGAAGTACATCTGCAGCCCCGCTCCAGGACACTGCTGGGGCACACAGGCCGGGCAGGACCGGCTCCCAGCCGGGGACAGGCCTCCTGGGCTTAAAGCTCAGCTTCAGGAACGGCCAGGGCCAGACAAGCTTCCTTCTCGTCCTTTCTTTTCTTAAAAAAGTAGGCAAGGACCAGTTCTCCGCGAGCCTCACAGACATGAAATGAGCACCGAACAGATTGAGCCAACCTACAGAGCAGTAAGCCGATCAAACAAAAAAAGCAAATTCAAGTCCTGCCATCTCGGCTCTACAAAGGAGCGCGTTTGTCTTCATCTCTAAGAACATTAAGAAGGTCCCATGGCTTCCAGATCTACCATGTCCTCCTCCGTGATCCAGGCCCTGGTTCCACCACGTCAGGCAGCACACCCGCAGCACGGGACCCCCCGTGTCAGCTGCCCTGGGGATGCGTGTTTGGGGTCTCCCGGTACCACGACGGGAGGACAGCAGAGTCCAGCAAGGCAAAGTGGGCGTGACCCAGCAGACCTGCAGAAGGTCCCTGCTTCTGTTAATATCTTGGGGAAAGGAAAGTGGGAAATCTTACTTTTTTTGAACACTCTTACAAAATATGCTTTTTAGATAGCGTGTTCGGCTCAGTTGTGTCTGACTCTTTGCGGCCCCATGAACTGCAGCCTGCCAGGATTCTCTGTCCACGCACTTTCCCGGGCAAGAATACTGGAGTGGGTTGCCATCTCCTTCTCAATTTCTAAATGGCACAGGTAACAAATCCAGTTGTAAGGACTAAAACTTATTTCTTTCATTTTCCAATTCTTACTTAACATTCACTAGGAAGATGGCACGTGCACTTCAGGCTATCTTACTCCATGAACACGACTCATTTGGAGTGCCTACCGCTCTTAAGCTGAAGTCAACTTGGCTGCAAATACGTCATCTACTGAGCAAAGCAACAGGTTGCATACTAGCAGCTAGAGACACTGCCCCTCCTTCAGTGATGGGGAAGGGATACCAAGCCAGCCCCAGACTCCAGCTGCCATCCCCAGGGCGTGTGCTGCCAGGCGCGGACGAGAACAGTCCGTCTCCTGAGTAAGAACGAGTCTGTCAAACTGAGACAACAGGAAGTTAACTTAGGGAACACAGAGAAAACGTAAACATATTCTGAAATGACAAAGTGTTAAGACTGAGGCAAGAGGGACGTCCCTGGTGGTCCACTGGTCAGGGTCCTGTGCTTCCACTGCAGGGAGCACAGGGCTGATCCCTGGTGGGCGAGCTAAGATCCTGTAAGCTTCGAGGTGTGGCCAAAAAAAAAAAAAAAAAAGTGTGGCAAGCACCAAAATAGGAAAACGCTGGGTAACCACTGGGCAATTAAACAACTGTGACAACCTGGGGGCGGGATGAGGTGGGAGGGACGTTCGGGGGGGAGATGTGCATGTGCATGGCAGAAACCCATCCGACACAGTAAAGCAATCACCCTCCAGTTAAAAATAAATTAAAATTAAAGCCTGAAAAACACCACTGTCCCAAGCTAACATTATCTAAGTTACAACCAACAATAAGGTAGCAGGTGAGTATAGGCCTGCCAGAGTCAAATGCAGATGACACATAGCAATTGTAACAAGCAGTTAGCTCACTGCAGACACACTTATATTTGAGATGGCTTTTGTGAATTAACATGCGTAAATATAATAGGGGAACTCATTAATGGGATCTGGTTTAACTCTTCAAAGCAAAGAAGAGCACAGGGACTTTGTTGGTGGTCCAATGGCCAGGAGTCCCAGCTTCCACACTGCCCGGGGCACAGCTTCCATCTGGTCGGGGAACTAAGATCCTGCAAGCTGAGAGGCACAGTCCAAAAAAAAAAAAAAAAAAAACAGAATAGCACACGTTCACTACTATAATTTGGTTTGTAAATCCTCAATTTCAAATGTTAAGGAAGTTCACAGGACAGATAAAAAAATGGCTAAAATGTGTTGGAAAAAGTGCTTAACCTCACACAGGAGATGAAACTTGAAAGAAGCCTCTTTCATCTACCAGAGCAAAAATGCAGAGGATTTACTTGCATTATCCAACATTGGTTAAGAGTGAAGAGAAAGTGGTACTCTCACATTGATACTGAAATACAAATTGGAACCTTTCTGGAGAGCAACTTAGCTGTGCTTATTAAAGTTTAAAATGTATCCACACACTTCTAAGTATCTATTGCAGACATGCCTATACTAGAGCCCAAGGATACTGAAAGCTTCATTTGCTAAGAACTTAGAAACAATTAAAATGTCCCTCAGTAGAGACAGGTGAATCAGTTTGATGCTTCCACACATTCAACTAAATAAGGCAGAAGTGACATTCTGAGAGAGAAGCATTTCCCCAAACCCACTGCCTACTGCTGGAAAAACGTATAAGAGTGATTGAAAATTCAGATAAAAAGTATGTGCAATTTAGTGAATGCATGGATGTCTGAAGTTATGCCTGAGGGAAAAGAAAACAAGGATACAATTTCATTTTTATATAGTGTTTGTACAATTTACAAGCATCACTTTTATAACTGAGGTAAAAGGGGGCGATGCTGACGTGAGGCCAGTGACCTGCTAATCCACCGAAAGCTCCGCAGACGCTCCCTGGGAACCCACTGGGGTCCTGCCGTGGTCAACACACCCACTCTCCAATTTCAACAACAAAACCTGCAGGTCTGAAAAGGGTCAACTTTATTATCCCGGATTCTTTATCTGTAGAAAAGGACTGTTTTTAAAATAACATACCCACTTCTTCTTGTACATTATTTAGGACATTTAGTAAATACCTTTCCTTATGAGTTTCCATAGGTCTCCACCCAAGCACATTACCAAAAATGATAAGAGAAGGAAATCACATTGGGCCCGGAATCACAAGGTTACATCCTTAAACTCCATGTTCAAGGGATTCAAATGCTGCCTCCGAAGCTCAGGCCCACAACTCTGAGAACCGGAAAGAGTCACATTTCTTCCTATCTCTAAGACACACGTTCACTCTTTTTCAAAGGACTCTCTGGATTACTCTCCAAATAAGTTTATTCAACAGGGGTGTTAAGCGCAATGTGAAGAAAAGTGGAATGCTGATGGGTAATGCTGCAAAATATCTGCATCTAGAAATGTTTAGGAAACGTATATAAGAAACACATTCACAGTGTGTGGAAGGATTTGAAAGGTGACCAACTTACTAGCACAATTTTAAAGTCATAAAGAGTACACCCTGCGTGTCTCTAATGCGCTTAATATTAAACAGTGTTAGGATAATATTTTCCAGGCTAGAATGTACTTTCCACTTGCCCTAATAAACCGAAGCCCAGATGGGAAATGTAACCAGGACTAAGTAAACATAATATAGAGAGTGAGGAGAGCTAATGACCTAGGATGCCTTCACGAGCAATAAAGCGTTTAAAAAAAAAAAAAAGTTTCAACAAACAGAGGGTATGAAAAGCTGGGCATTTGGAGTGTGTAAAATAAATGCACCTTCAGAGAGGAAATTCGTTTCTGTGGATGCGGCTGAGAGTGTCACAAAGCTGACGTGAGGGAGAGACATGCCTCATGAAGCAGCCTTTAAAACATGCAGACTTGATTCTGGCTGACAATCCGTCATCAAAACCCCCAGGCATCTTACTAGGGTGCTGTATGGCCCACAGTGAGAAGTCCAACCCAGTTCCTAGTAAAAGATGAACCGAAACAGGAAGAACAGCCACACAAACACAAAGCGATTCCATTTTTTCTGAACACCCACACAAAGACAGCAGTTTCTGACAAGAACGTTCTTGGCAAAAAAAAAAAAAGTTACAGGAAGGTTTTATTTCCTTGAAGAAAAAGGCAGGTCTATACGCAGATTACCAGGCAATACCAAATGGTGTTCTTCCCCCAGGTCCAAGTTTACAGCCTTCACATTTTGAAAACATCTGAATGTGTTTTTGCTTTTTTATCAAATAAAAGATGACTGGAAACACTGTTCTTGTCTGGAATGCTTATTTCTTGTTGTACTTGAAAATAAAATCCAACATGGCAGCTTACCTTGGCACTGGAAGCCTTGTTTCCCAAACCCCCTGAAAAACAAATAAGAAAAATTTCTTATTTTCTGTTGACACCACGTCTTAAGCCAGTTATATGACAAAGCATTCTACAGAAGTAAAAGTTTGCATGTGAAACCCAATGATCTGACAGGAAAACATGCCTAAACAGCTCGAAGCGCAGTCAAGTCATCTTTGAAAAGATCTGGCCTCCAAAGTCTCACTGAACTCATTTCAACATATTCAAGGTTCTTGCCAGTTTTTTTTCCCTAACATTTTATTAGTACTTAATTTAAGAACATGACTATAAAAGTTGTCGGCTACGATATCCAAGTAACAAGAAGAACTTTATGGTTAAAAAATCAAATCTACAAAGATGGCTGAATTTGGTCCCTAAAGACCAACTGAAAATCTTTTTGCCCTAAAAACAAATAAGTGGCTTCATCATTTGTTATGATGTATTATTTACCTAGAAATTACCACATAGCACCACTCTTAACACTAAATTTTGGCTTAATTAAGAGCCAGATTTTACAGTGTCATCCCTATTATTTGCATGTGAGATTATGATCTGATTTTACTGTGAACTAACAGCATTCAAAGCACATTCAGAAGCTATATTGCTCTTGTAAATTACTTTAGAGAATTTACTCTCTAAGCAGAGAACTCCGACATGGACATTAAATTGCAAACACCATTTCAACTAGGATGAACTACATTAAAATTCTCAGAAGGTTATGAGTCATAATCTCTTGCTTTACATAGCATTTTAAATTTACAAAGCACTTCACATATCTTTATAATTAACTTAGTCACTCCCCACCCCCCAAAAAAATTTAAATGCAAATAGTTTTAAAATATCAGTGCTTTAATATTTGAGTTGTAAACTAGGGAAACAGAAGAAAATTGAAAAATTAAAACCACGGCTAGACCGTGCTGGGGAATATTTTCCTGGAACTTCCAAGGGGTTGCTCTACAGCTAAGTGGAGAAGAGGAGTATCGACTATGGGGAAGAAGAGGACAAGGAGATCTTTATTTCCACTTCATGCTACACCTGGTGACCCAACAGGCCACATCAGTTCACAGGGGAAAACAAATGACAGTGTAAAGTCTTCAGCAAGTCTGGATGTATAGGTTGCAAGTCTCTTTTCTACCTTACCCTCGTCCTGCAAAAGTAATCGGCAGTCTGTTCCGTTTTAATGGAATTTCACAGCTGACACGTGAGGCCGAAGACCTCCCCTTAACTAAATGCAATCTCTAGGCCTTGAGGCTCCAAGAACTGACTTTAAGCAGTCTTGTCTACATTGACCTAGGAGCTCAGCCGCTTCAGGCGCTGACTACACCTCGTAAATCATTCAGAGAGGTGGCTCTGCTTTATACATAAGTCTGCTTTGGAGTGGATTTCCAAAAAGAAACGAAGACATTAAGCACCTCATTAGCACATTTGTGGGGTTTCCCTTAAAGATTCCCCCAGGTGTGACGGGTTCAGATAAAGCCATCCTTAAGGGAGAAGTTAAGCACCTATTAATTAGCACGTTTGCGGGACTCGCCCTTGGAGACGGTTTCCCCGTGCGATGCATTCAAGCAGCGTTCTCCCAAGAGCCCCACAAGATCCAGGAGCCACACAACGGCTGGGCAGTCACCCGACGCCGCTCCCCCGGGGGTAGGGGAGTTAAGGAGGCCTAGACGGCTCTGACTTGGGGGGCGGGGGGCTTCCTACATACAGCAGCAAGAGATTGAATGGGTGGAGGTTGTCTGGCAACGCAAGAGGAAAAAAACTAACGCTTCTCCAAGTGAGGCATCTGCACTGCCTTTAGTTTCAGCTTTCTTAAAACAACTGGAGGAGAGGGGTCATCAACCTTTTTAAAGTCAGTCAAAGTCATCACCGTCTCCCCAGAAACAAGCACCACGCGATTCCCCCCCGGCTTAGCGGGATCGGGGACCCTTGCAACCTGTCCGGCAGCCGCGGCGCGTAAAGCGCGGCCCGGGTGACACCGCTGCCTGGAAGTTACCTGGGCTCGGCGGCCGCAGGCCGATGGCAGCCCCGGGCAGGCCTGTGTCCTCCCGGCCCCGCGCGGCCCGGGTCCGCTCCAGAGGCCGCCCGCGCCCCCGCCCCGCCGGCCGGCCGGCCGGCCGGCCGCCGCCCTCCCCGCGCCCGCCTCAACAGTTTGCCGCCGCTCCTCCCGGCTCTCGGGCCCGGCCCGGGGAGAGGTCCGCGCGCGCGGCGGGGCCCGGGCAGCCTCCCGGGGCCGCCCTCCGAGTCTCCGGCCCGGGGAGACGTCCGCGCCCCGCCCGGGGTCCCGCCGGGAGCGGACTCTCCGCGGGGCCGAGCCCGGGGGCGGCGCGCACCCACCAGATGAAGTCGGTGCAGTGGCTGCAGAAGGTGGGCTGCTTGAAGAAGCGCGCGATGAAGCGGTGGTTCTTCACCTCGTGCACGTTCTTCTGCCTCAGCGCCCCTTTGCGGGCGAAGCGGTTGGCCACGTCCTGTGGCGCCGCCGGCTCGGCGGTCGGGAAGACGTCAGCCATGGTCCCCCGCCACCTCCTGCCGCGCCGGGTGCGGGCGGCGGCCGAGGGCGGCCGGGAGCCGAGCGGGCGCGGAGCGGAGCGGAGCCGCGAGCTCGCTGTGGCCGCTCGGCTCTGACGGCGGCGCCGGCGCTCGCGCTTCCTAGTCGGGCGGCGGGGGCGGCCCGCCCACCGCGCATGCCCGAGCGCGGCCCGGCAGACAGGGCGGGGGCGCGCGGGGAGGCCCGGGCGCGCGCGGAGAGGCCCGGGGGCGCGCGCGGAGGGAGGGCGGGGCCGCGCGGGCCGGGGCCGCGCGGGCGGGCCGGGGCGGGGGCGCGCAGAGGGGCGGGGACGCACGGGAGGGCGGGGGCGCGCGCGGAGGGAGCCGGCGGCCCCGCCGCCCCCGAGCCACCCAGGAGGCGCCCTCTCCCGTTCCCCCGGGTTGGCCGGGCTCCTCCCTCCCGCGCTCCGCTCCTCCCGCCTTAGGCGCAGCCCCGCGTCCCGGGCCGGCTCCTGGCCGCGCCCCCTTCCAGGACCCAGCGCGGTCCCGGGACGGACACCCGCGCCACTCTGAGGCTCAGCCCCTCCGCGGCCTGCACCCTGTGCCGCCTGCGGCCCCGCGCCCTACGGACACGTCTGATGTGTCGGGACGGCTAGGGGACCTGTCCTGGCTGTTCACCCCGTTACCCGTTGGCTCCCACGCTTACAGCGTGGGTGATCAGGTCTTCTTGACTTTACAAGCCCCGAGCCTTAATTTAGACAGGGTTTTGCAGCCTAAAGCTGATGACTGCCCTACAGGCAGGTGCCGAGCACAGCCAGTTCGTTTGTAAACTGCAGAGTGAAACCGCTCCGTGAACGCGTGGCTGCCACGGACCGGCGAGGCACGCGCGTGGGGCCGGACCGACTGGTCACTCGCTGAATGCTCGTTAACTCTGCCCGAGGATGCTAAAACACATGAGGGAAACGTTTCATTGTTGTTTTATTTCATTGTCAGATTCGCTCAGATCAGAAAGTAACGCATGTATTAAAAGGAATATGTTTAATCCTTCAAGAAGTTAGGAAAAGAAATAGAGAAGGAAGAAAGAAAGAAATCTTTCCTAAGATCTATACTATCTTAGAGTACATAGGCCAAGTAGGGCTACCATTTTTTTTAAGATTGCTCAATTGAACGCCTGTTGGTAGGAATGTCTTATGTTTTGACAGGGATAATGACCGGCCCTTAATGGGGCGTGTACTTCCAGCGCTCACTCACAATCTTTCCAGCCAGTGTTCTTGGAGCTTAAGAACATTGCACCGCTTGCTCTTCTGGTCAGAAACTTCTCCACTTTTGGTGGGGCCCTTAGTCCAAGGTGGGGTGGGGGGCGGGGGGCTTCCCAGGTGGGACTAATGGTAAAGAACCCACCTGCCAATGCAGGAGATGCAAGAGACGTGGGTTCCATCCCTGGGTCAGGAAGATCCCCCTGGAGGGGGGCATGGCAACCCACTCCAATGTTCTTGCCAGGAGAATCTCATGGACAGAGGATCCTGGCGGGCTACAGTCCATGGGGTCACGAAGAGTTGGACATGACTGAAGTGATGTAACATGCATGCCTGTTCAAAAGGAAGATGCAAGGAAAGGAATGAAAAGTAGGGAATGCAGGAAAATAGAGCAAGTTCTCCATAAAACACTATTACCATCTCAAGCACGGTCATGTATTGCTTAATACTTTTAAGTTACATAGAAAAATCACGGTGCTTGTAAGTACTTGTAATTGATGGTCAAAAGAAACACACATTCTTGCCTCAAAACCACCTGGATCTAAGACAGTGTGTGAAGACAAGCTGTTGTTTCCCCGAAGCCCTGAGGTAAAGACGGAAGAAAAGATGGGAGAGCTGGGAGGAGAGTGGTAGGTGAGAGTGACATCTGAGCAGGGGGCGGGAGGTGAGCTAAGAACCCAGTGGACCTTGCAAGGAGTCCGCTGTCAGGGTGGAGAGACCAGAGGCAATATCTCATTTCTCTCGGGCTGTGGTTTTGCTTTCTTGCCTCCCTTATTACTGTTGTTCCCTGTGAGTAGGGAGAGAACTAACTGGAAGTTTCTTGAGCAATGACTGAGCGCTCGCGCTCAATTGCCTACAGCTGTGCTCAGCTCCGGGGCGGCGTGGGGATGCACCTGGGGGAGTCCTCCAGCCATGCAGCACCGCCCCAGCAAGGCGGGTGGGGGCGCGGGCCACACGTGGCCCTGAAACCCAGCCGGGCCCTGCAGGGCTCCTGGGCACTTACGCCCTTCTGTGTCCCCATTTCTTGGTTAAAGGAAAGAGGCTTCATTCAGCCCGAATGACCTTCCCTGAGTTCCAAAAGGTAAGTTCAAATAAAGAAATGCTGACTAGGGAAGGAAGGGGATGTGGAAATAAGGGAGGAACCATGGAGAAGCAGATCAGCTGTGGGGCAGGGTCTCTGTCCCCCCCACCCCCCAAGGGTTACCCAGAGCACTATCTTTGAGCTGGTCTGAAGGTGCGGAAACCCCCAGCAGGGGGGCGGACTTAACTGTATGCTGCCTGCAGGCACTTAGATCCCAGACCTGTCAGAACCAGAAGGTTGATGGTGTTGCTGGCCCAAATCTTGGCTTTCTCTGCCCACTGAAGCCGAATGAAAACATACAGAGACAAAGTTTGGAGGAAATAGAAAGGCGGCTTCAGTCCTCAGCCGGCAGAGAGGGGAACCCCGTAGGCTCAAGAACAATGCTCCCCACGAGGGGTCCAGGGGCTTCCATGAGAAGAGGGCTCGCAGTAGTTGGTGAGGAGGAGCAAAGGTGTTTGGCTCTTGATGTCTTCCTGTCGCGTTGTTTCAAAGACAGTCACAGGCTGGCATCAGTAACCCAATAATTGAGTCTGGCAGTTCGGTGGCTCTGTGGCCTTCTTTCTGATGTGTGACTACGAGGGGAAGGGTGTTGTAAGGGTAAACACTAGGAATGCAGAAAAGTAAACTTAGATATGACATGCAGAGTTAGGAGCAGTTAAAGTAAAGAAAACAAAAAACAAAAAAAACTAGGAACGTTCAGGCCTGTTCTCGTTATCTTCTTTGTTCTCAGGACTGAGAAAGAAAAAAACTCATTCCTTTTTTGACTGTCACTGCAACAGTGGTTCCGACTCCCGGTCACCCCAGCACCCGTCCATCAGAAGGACGTTCACGGGCTGATCACGTCCTCTGTGAAGCATTACTATAAAGCTCCCCGCTGCCCCTTCCAGGTCTTACACCAGTTCTGAGGGCATGAGGCCACTGTGGCACCCTCTGCCTGGCAAAGCAAGAAAACTACTGTACGGCACCCCAGGCTCTGTCTCTGAGATTTAATTCCGTGGCCGGTACAGAGACCAGATTTGGCTTTAGCCCCTGTGGCCCACCTGGCAGAGTCTCCATGGGGTCACTAAAGTGGAGGGGTTTCCAGAGAGACCCCTGTGCAGGGGGAGGGTCAGAGAGACGTGGTGGTAGTGATGATTTTAGAGTCTGCTGTTTCCTGGGGAAGGCATGGGAGAGCAGGAACAGTAGACTGGATGCGGGGTTTGTGAGAACCCTCCTCTGTGATCCCTGACTTGAGGAGTAAGCCTGACACTCTTTGCAGAGGTGCTGCCTAGACCAGACTTTTGGAAAGCATCAAAGAAAAATGTTGTCAAACCCTAACTGAATATACTGCATTTTAAGAAGTCCGTAATTCCCTGGTAAGTGAAGGAAGCAGGATGTAAAACAGTATTTGGAGATGCCATTTTTTAGATGTATGTACACCCATATCTGGGCTTCCCGGGTGGCTCGGTGATAAAGAATCTACATGCCAATGCAGGAGATGTGGGTTCTATCCCTGGGTCAGGAAGATCCCCTCGAGTAGGAAATGGGAACCCACTCCAGTATTCTTGCCTGGAGAATTCCATGGACAGAGGAGTCTGGTGGGCCACAGTACATGGGGTTGCAAAAGAGTCAGGCATGACTAAGTGACTGAGCACACATGCCCAGCCATGTCTATATGCTCTAGATAAGCTTGTGCGTGTACACACAGGTGTATACAGGGGCACCATGTCTGTATGCTCTAGGTAAGCTTGTGCGTGTAAACACAGTTGTATACAGGGGCACCATGTCTGTATGCTCTAGATAAGCTTGTGCGTGTACACACAGGTGTACACAGGGGCACCATGTCTATATGCTCTAGATGAGCTTGTGCGTGTACACACAGGTGTACACAGGGGCACCATGTCTGTATGCTCTAGATAAGCTTGTGCGTGTACACACAGGTGTACGCAGGGGCACCATGTCTGTATGCTCTAGATAAGCTTGTGCGTGTACACACAGGTGTATACAGGGGCACCATGTCTGTATGCTCTAGATAAGCTTGTGTGTGTACACACAGGTGTATACAGGGGCACCATGTCTGTATGCTCTAAATATGCTTGTGCATGTACACACAGGTGTATACAGGGACATACATGGTGAATGTTCATTTAAGTCACTTTCTCTGGGTGGCTGGAGTACAAACACTCTTCTGATCAGAAAGAGAAGCCTTCGGCTCAGGACTCACGTTTTGAAAGGACATTAAAAGTCACATTTCTAATGTCACCAAAAGAAGGTATTTATTACTTTTAACACAAAAAGTTTTATTGCCAGAATTTTATTGTTGTTGCATGGAGTAGAGATAGTACCGGTTTGAATGCAGAATGTTTGAGAAGTGTGTTTCCAGCCAGTGGCCCTCAGCTCTTCTGTTAGCCCTGGTCCACTACTAGAAGCTAAATTCCCGAGTGGACTGCCCAAGGACGCCTCTAGCTGTCCAGGATTTCTGCTTCCTCCACAAAGCATTTTCCCTCCACTTTCTCCCAGTTTTCCTACAGCAGACATGACACAAACCAGACAGAGGATCAGAAAACCTTGGTTGGAGTCCAAGCTTCAACACTTATTTGTTTGTGTCATTGGGGTAAATTAGCTTCTCCAAGTCTCTCTCCATGTAAAAATGGAGATTCGTAACTACCCTAGGATTTCCTTGGGAATTTAACCAGATGATACATGCATATATATATAAATGTACATAAATATAAACAAAACCAGGTGACGCGCGCTGAGTCCCAAAGGCTCAGACAAACACAAGGCGGGGGTCTGTCTCAGAGAACCCTGCAGAGAAGAGCCAGGCAGGCTCTTCTTCAGTCTACAGGGTCACCGAAAGTCGGACATGGCTGAAGCAATTTAGCACACACACAGTTTATTGAAATCAATCCTGTACTAAACAAAACTGTAAACATGTTTAAAGCTAAATCACTAAGTCCTCTAAAACAAAAACAGGCAAACTGGGAGACTGGAGCAAGAAAGAGCAGGCCTTTCCCAGGGCGTTCAGCTGCCTTTCCTGGGGCAGGACCGCTCTGCGCCCAAGGTGAGAGGCAGCTTAGTTTCAAGCAAGGGGCTCGGCTGGTGGCGCGGTGGCTAGGATGTCACCTTCCAATGCAGGGGGTGCAGGCCGCCCTAAAATCCCGCAGGCCTCATGGGCAAAAAACCAAAACATAAAGCAGAAGCGATGTTGTAACAAATTCAATAAAGACTTTAAAAATGGTTCACATTGAAAACAAAAAAAGCTTAATTCCAACCCCAAAGCACTCCAGGGCTCCAGTTGTGTGATGGCCCTTCACTAGACCCAGGAATCTGTACAAAAGGAAAAAGGCACGTTCCCCGCCCTCTGGGAGCTCAGACAGGGGAGAGGTCAGTCCAGGAGCGGAATCTTATTGAGAGAAGTGCTGTCCAACAAGCAGAAGAAGTAAGCTGAAAGACGGTCCTTTCTCTTGTCCCTCAATGGACCTGAATCAAAATCCAATCCATGACCCCCAGCCGGACTTTTCAACCCCCTCTTCTTCTCCCCCCTACTTTCACCCTGAACCCCCACTCTCAACAGCCTCTCAGAAACCACCCCCCACCAAATACTCCTTCTGTGCCCCCAGCTTGTCGGGCTTCTACTCCCTCTCCTCCCCTTTATGGTTTTCTGTGCTCTTTATTTTATGTCACTTTCAGCAAAAGTTCCTGCACCTCTCCCTTCAGGGTAAGGCTTTCCAAGCTCCTCTTATGATTTTGCATCACAAAAAGCCTAGCAACCAGCGTTTTAAAGGATAAGTGGGGGACTCCCCTAGTGGTCCAGAGGTTATGATTTCCCCTTCCAGTGCAGGGGGGTGGGTGTCGTCCCTGGTCAGGGAACTAAGATCCCGCATGCTGAGCAGTCAAAAAACCAAAACACAAAACAGAGGCAACATTTTAAACAAATAAAGACTTTACAAATGAGCCACATGAAAAAAAATTTCTTTTAAATCTTAAAAAAAAGGTGGTTGGGCTGGGAGTGAGCGCCAGGGTGGCTGAGCAGAAGGAAAATGCTGGCGATTTGCTAGACTCCTCACCCTTTGTTTAGCAATGAATGCTGGGTCCTGGAATGTTCATATATTATCTGGTGTTCACTATATATATCTCTGCCTTTGTATAACTTACATTCTCTTCGGTAATTTGGGCGGGAGAGGGAAGTCTGTGGACACTCCCACCCAGGAAAACGTAACTCACCCGCTTGCTCACTTCTGTTCTGACAACAGCCATCATTTAAAAAGCACATGCATGACCACCCTCAACATGCCGATGTTATTTCAGTTCGGGTGTTTTCTGCTGTACACAGTCACAGAGTAAAAACAGCTCTTCTCCTACCAATGGGCACAGGGCAAGGATTCCAGCGGAACTTGGAGAGGCTGGTGGCAAGATTATGTGCTGTGAGTTTTACTTAGGGAAATCAGTAAGCGAGGTGGAATGCCAGCTTCCCCTTGGGAGGAGTGTTTCACAAGAGTCAGCGCAGCGATGACAGCCTGGTTCTTTTGAACGCACGCTTAATTTTTTTGGCAAACTGTACAATCTGCGATTGTTCCTGTGGTTGGTATAGCCTTAGAACTATCTCCAAAAGCCTTGGAGTCCATCCAAATGTCATCCAGATTTCTTTGTGGGCTATGTCTCCAAACAAGCAGGAAGGATAGAAGAAGCATTCAGAAACACCAGGAAATCTGCATAAGCACCAACGCTCCAGGACTGGACAGGGTGTCGGGGGTGAACAGCGAACAGAACTCACAGGCAAGTCTGGCTCAGCCTCTTGGGGGGTCACTGGTCCTTTCTCTTGGGTCCTGGTGCACACAAGGTTTTGTTTGTGCCCTCCAAGAATCTCTGTTTCCCCGTCTGTGGAAGTTCTGTAATCAAATCCCGCTGACCTTCACAGTCAGATTCCCTGGGGATTCCCAGGCCCTTTGCTGGATCCCTAGGTTGGGATATCTGTTGTGGGGCTTAGACTCTTCGCATCAGTGCGAGAACTTCTCTAGTATAATTGTTCTCCAGTTTGCGGGTCGCCCACCTGGTGGTTCTATGGCAGGGCTGCCGGTGACCTCCTCCAAGAGGACTCCGGGAGGTGGTGATGGATAGGGAGGCCTGGCTGCTGCAGCCCACGGGGTCGCAAAGGGTCCGACATGGCCGAGTGACTGAACATGGTGCACAGAAGAGAGTTTCCCTGGAGAGGTGGGAGCTGGTCAAAGCTTGCTTGGAGGGGCTTTAAAGAGAGGGGAAGAAGAGAAACAAGTCAGAGAGGAAGGGGTACCGTTGCAAACAGGAGTTTTTTTTTTTTAAGTGGAGGAGGGTGGTCAGTGAGATCTAAATACATTTTTTATAGGAAAATAACATCATATTTGTATGATGATGGGCATGACCCTGGAGGAATGTGAAGTGTGAAAGTGTTATCGCTCAGTCATGTCTAACTCTTTGTGACCCCATGGGCTGTAGCCTACCAACCAGGTTCCCTGTCCATGGAATTCTCCAGGCAAGAATACTTGAGTGGGTAACCATTCGCTTCTCCAGGGGATCTTCCCAACCCAGGGATCAAATCCAGGTCTCCTGCATTGCAGGCAGATTCTTTACCATCTAAGCCACTTAGATGGGAAGCCCAGAAAAATGAATACTAAACAGACACAGCAAATAGTTATGTTGACTAAATATGGCTGATAGGTATTGGGGAAGAAAGAGTTTTCCTCTACTCTCTGAAGTTGAGTGATAGGGCATGTGAATTAAATTAATGCAAGACAACAGGAGAAAAGGCCAGTTTTTATTCATGTACACAGAAGCAAAGAGATAATGTTACTCAAAGGTGTGGTTAGAACTGGGGGCTCAGAGTCCATCTTAATAGGGGGAGAGAGGGGACCAAAGGGCTCTTATCTAAAATCAGAGGTACACGGGCTCTTCGGGAAATATATATCTTTGTGATAAGGTCTCTTTAGGTGATGTCTTATCCCGGTGATTCCATCTCCAGTGATAAAAGTTGTGAAACTCCCAGGGAGGGGATTTATGACAGCTGAGTTCTTTGGCAAGGCTCTGCTTTTGGACAGATAAGGAGAGTTCGGGGCAAAGCCTTCCTGCCTTTAGATTCTCAAGTGACTTCGGCTCCAGAAGTGTCAATCCACAGCGGCCTGTTCTATACGGGAGTCGGTGGGACAGCGACTGTCAGCTAAAAACAGCCGAGCTCCACAGGCCGTCAGGAGAAAAGTCATTTCCTGGTGCCATAGTTCCAGATTTCTTCTCCTTTGGAATGTCTGGTGATGACCTTGGCTCAGTGCGAGGATCATCTCCAGTGGCAGGTCAGCTTCAGGGTCTTCTCTTCAGCGGGTAAACGTCCTTCACCTCGGCGATCCAGAGTTAACTCTCTCACTGATGCATTAAACCTACGGGTTTGAGTTTGTGAGTTAAGTTTAGAAACTGTGTGCATTCGCTTTCAAGAGAGTTTGGCATATTAGAAGATTTAACAGATTCTGGTTTAAACTGTGTTGCTCGCTGAATCGGGGCACGGGCTGCGATTTTAAGGTGGAATCTCTCTCACTTTGTGAGAAGCATGGAAACGCTGAGAGAATCTTAAGACTCGCCAGGCTGTCTCCCTTGCAGTTTTATTGGGATATAATTGACATGGCCACTCAGGCACGCCTGACTCCGCGGCCCCGTAGACTATAGCCAGCCAGGCCCCTCTGTCCATGGGATTCTCCAGGCAAGAACACAGGAGTGGGTTGCATGCCATCCTCCAGGGGATCTTCCCAACCCAGGGATTGAACCCGTGTCTCCTGCATCGGCAGGCAGACTATTGACCTTCTGAGCCACCAGGAATAGGGGAGTAAGATGCACAGCACATGATTTGACTTACATATACCATGAAAAGATTATGACAAGTTAGGGAGCATCCACCTTCTCATTTAGCACCAGTTTTGTAAGTTAAAATTTCTAGATTTATGAAACTTAAGTTTTAAATCTTATTAAGGGGACCTTTGTTTGTCAGGAAATTGACTGTTTATTATTATCCATTATTCATTTCCTCACGCATCTCTAAGGTGACTTGTAATAAAAGAGAACCATTTGTACACTTTAAAAGCTTAAGGAAGGACTATGTTTTTATATCTGACGTTAGCTAATTGGACACGGATGTTAAAAATATATCCTGCTGAATGTTTTTCTGGGCAAAAGAATAACATAGGTGACCCCCAGGGTCATAAAAAGTCCCATTGACAGTTCTTTGTGTAATTTTATCTCATACCCACATTTACATAGGGTTTTTTTCTGTCCTTTTAAAGATGTTATTTATTTTTAACTGGAGGATAATTGCCTTACAACATTGTGTTGGTTTCTGCCAAACATCGATGTCCATCAGCCACAGGCGCACAGACATCGCTCCCTTCCGAGCTGAACGTCCCCCCCACCCCCCACCCCCGCCTCGTCCGGCCCCTCTAGGTTAGCAAAGGCCTAGGAACCAGCAGGAGGCCCAAGGCGGTAGCTGGGAGACTGCGTATGCATACACTTCTAAGAGTTCTAGAGTTGCTTTCTGAAAAGTGTCACATATTCAGACTGAATTGGACTAAAGTTGTCAAATCTTGATTTATTATCTTTGAAACTAGGTGTCAGTGATCGTAAAATGGTTTGAGGCACTTCCCTGGTGATCCAGTGGTTAGACTCTGTGCTTCCATTTCAAGGGCATGGGTATGATTCCTGGTCTGGGAACTAAGATCCCATCAGCTGCAAAATAGAATAAAAGCAATGACATGTATCTATAAAAATTTCTTTAAAAATTAAAAAATTATTTCAGCTAAATATATACGTCAATATATTTATAATAGATATATTAAATTATAAATATATTAGCATAAATAATATTAACATATTTATTAATAGTATCATGTTATTTAAATGTATTAAATATACCATAAATATATTAGATATAAATATATTGTTAATATAAATAATATATATTTAGCTCAAATATGCATATAGATATATATGTATATATATATACACATACACACACACACAGAGAAATGGAAATGAAGGTTCAACAGTGATAAAACTCTGGCCTACCAAATTGCTCCAGAGCTTTAGAAAAAAAATTAGCGGAGTTCTGAAGGCGTGAACCGCGTGGAGGCAGAAAGCATGTGTGATGAGAGCTGGTCTCCGCGAGACAGGCACTTCAGGGCCGCCTGCTGAGGTCGTCACGTGACAGTATTTCTTGGCTCATTTGGACCAATGTAGTAGAAATTTGAAGCTGATAAACATTGTCTCTAATAAATACCTCTTGTTGACAATAAGATAACTCAGCTCTCTATAGCTGCCCTTAGATGATCTAGTAACTTATAAAGTTTAACAAGAGAGAAACAACAAAAAAGCATTCAGCGTTTACTGAGGGCTCAGCTCTGTCCCAGGAATTATCTTAAGCTCTTCACAGGCAAGCGTTAACTCCCTCTGTCCCCACATCCTTTGAGGTGGGTATTAATATTATCCCCATTTAACCTGTGCTGAGCCAGAAGAGATGGAGTTACACGTCTCAAATTGCAGCGCCTGTCAGCGGCAGAGCTGAGATGGGACCCCGGCCCCCTGACCCCACACCCGCCCCCAAATGGGCTGCGGTCACGACCAGGGCCACCACCATCTTTCATGCCTACCCTGCGGCTGCACAGGCTTCCCTGGGGGCTCTGAAGGCAGAGAATCTGCCTGAAGTCCAGGAGATGAGGGTTCGATCCCTGGGTCAGGAAGATCCCCTGGAGGAGGAAATGACCACCCGCTCCCGGATTCCTGCCTGGAGAATCCCACGGACAGAGGAGCCTGGTGGGCTGCAGGCCCTGGGGTTGCAGAGAATCGGACACGGTGGAGTGACTGACACACGGAAGGCTGCACAGGCGGGCTTCTCCCAGGCTGGTCCTCCAGAGGGTGGAGGAGGATTTTTGTCCCAGGTGAGGAGATCTGATGATGACAATGTAAACACTGAAAGACTCAGGGAGAAGCCAGCCTTCCCTCTAGTGGTGCAGAAATGGCTTGTGGTGACTCAACGTGGAACTTCCACACGCCACTCCAAGAAGAAACAAACAAGCAAAACAAACATTTCAAGGCGGCCTAGTCACCATCTAGTTGCTAGATTTTTTTACTTTGATTGAGTGTACAATTTAGCTCAGAGCACCTGGACTGGGTGAAGATGGTGTGAGTGAATACAGACCCCAAAGCTTGATGCTTTGCAATGAAAACCAAGGTTCCCATCTGCAGGGAGCTCGAGGCCGGCTTGCTTTTGTCCAACGACTCATAATCTTTCGAAGATGCTCTCTCTTCACTTCTGATGGACTCCCCATAAATGTTCTTTCACACTTGGGCTTTCAGTTCTCATAATTCCCAAGTCAAAGAGTTAATCATTTTTAAACAAATACTAAGCTGACTGAAGAACCATTACCTGAAGAAATTCTTTATGAGATTAAAAAAAAAAAAAGGATTTAGTAAAAATCATTCACAACACTTCTAATTTATCGTTTCATGAAGCTGAATTTTCAGACATAGAGTTTCTTTAAAATGTATAGCTAGGGAATTCCCTGGTGTCAGTGGCTAGGACTTGGCCCTTTCACTGCAGGGGCCCAGGGTTCAATCCATGGTTGGGGAACTAAGATCCCACAAGCTGTACAGTGCAGCCAAAAAAATAAAATAACACGTGTATCCATTTCTATCTACACCAGTATCTAGAAAACACTGAATTATCAAACTGCCCAGGCTTTCCCGGTGGCCCAGAGTGTAAAGAATCTGCCTGCAATGCTGGAGACCCAGCTTCAATCCCTGGGTCAGGAAGATCCCCTGGAGGAGGAAATGGCAACCCACTCCAGGACTCTTGCCTGGGAAACCCCATGGACAGAGGAGCCTGGAGGGCTAAAATCCCTGGGGTCCCAGAAGAGTTGGACACGACTGAGCGACTAAACAGCAACAATCATGGAGATGCTTCTCGGATTTACAACAGGCAGTTCAGCCTGAGAGAAACAGCAAGTATCTGGCGACTCTGGGCAAAGGGGATGTGTTTTCCAACATGTTTTCTGCTTGTGACCCTCTTTTGTGGGGGGTGGTTTTTTTTTTTTCATTTAAACTAGTTTCTGTTTTTTAAGAGAGGGCTCAGTGAGACACATGGTCAAATACAAATATTAGAGAAATGTTTTTTCTCCACCACCTCCTCCCCTTCTATCCCCCAGAGGTAATCTCTGTATATACTTGCCTTTTAAAGAAAAATATTCATGTTGCACAACCCAGTGTCTGGATCCAAGTTTTTAAAAAGTGAAAGACAAATGGTTCCAAGGAACTGCCCCACTCTCTTCTCTTTTTGAAAATATCAGCCATTGGTTCCATCAGACTCTTGGAAAGATTAACTGGTATCACAGCGTAAGATATCTTTTTCTACTTCCTGTATAGCACGGGAACTCTGCTCAATGTTATGTGGCAGCCTGGATGGAAGGGGAGTCTGGGGGAGAATGAAGTGAAGTGAAAGTCGCTCAGTCGTGTCTGACTCTTTGTAACCCCATGGACTACACAGTCCATGGAATTCCCCAGGACAGAATACTGGAGTGGGTAGCCGTTCCCTTCTCCAGGGGATCTTCCCAGCCCAGGTCTCCCGCATTTCGGGCAGATTCCTTACCAGCTGAGCCAGCAGGGAAACCCACCTGTAGGAAAATGTAAAATGTGTGTGTAGGTCTGAGTCCCTGTGCGGCTCGCCTGAAAACTGGCACAATAGTATTAACCAGTTATGCCCCAATACGAAATAAAACGCTAAAAAAGAAGACATCTTTTTCTAACTACATCAGACAATGTCTTTTCACATTCACTCAATCTTGGAAGAGATCAATACATGTTGATTGATCAGATAATTTGTTTTTGGTTCACTAAAGAGCCATTTAATGAGAAAATAGTAAATAAGCATATAGCCATCACTCTTGACTTCCCTTACCACATAAAGTATGTTCTCATGTGTATGTGCGCTCAGTCACATAGTTGTGTCCGACTCTGTGACCCCACAGACTGTAGCCCGCCAGGCTCCTCTGTCCCTGGGATTCCCCGGGCAAGAATACTGGAGTGGGTTGCCATTCCCTTCTCCAGGGGATCTTCCCGACCCAGGGATTGAACCCTCATCTCCTGCGTCTCCTGCACTGACAGGCAGGTTCTTTACCACTGAGCCCCCTGGGAAGCCTATACTCCGATACAAAATAAAAAGTTTTAAAAAAAGAAATGTAAGTTCCCTACTTAAGACGTGTATTTTGGGAATGGAAGAAAGAAAGGATCATAAAGGAAAAATAAAAAGAAGACAGGAAGGAAACAGTAAGGACCAGCAGGAGAAAGAGTCAGGATCAACATCTTTTTGTCCTGGAGATGGTCCTCGGGCTCCAGGCTCAGCGGGTGTGTGTTTCAGGACCTGCTTCTCCCTCCTGCAGCTCAGCCTTTGGCCATTTCGTTCCTCATTAGCACCTTCCCCAGGAAGAAGAACAGCCAGCCACTGAAGCTCAGATCTGTCAATTTTGCAGTTATCAGGTCTTGTCAAGACCGAGCTGGGAGAAGACAAGATGCAGCCAGAATAGAAGCTGGAGCTGCGTGTGGATTTCCGCTCTCTCTCTTTCTCATCTCTCTTGACTCGGACGCCTCTGTGCGGGAGTCTGGGTCCTATGTGCCCACCTCCCCGTCACCCACTCATGCTTAACCTTGGTTGACTGTCCTCGGTGGCCCTCCACTCCCTGTCGGGTGGCTACTGAGCTTGCCCTTCCAACCAGAGCAAGCTCTTGATTGCCAGGTTGTTCGGCCTTTTCTTAGTCCATGAGTGGTATTGGCACTTGTTGCTCAGTCATTAAGTCCTGTCCGGCTCTCTGTGACCCCACGGACTGCAGCACGCCAGGCTCCTCTGTCCTTCACTGTCCGGCTCTCTGTGACCCCACGGACTGCAGCACGCCAGGCTCCTCTGTCCTTCACTGTCCGGCTCTCTGTGACCCCATGGACTGCAGCACGCCAGGCTCCTCTGTCCCTCACTGTCTCCCGGAGTTTGCCCAGATTCATGTCAAGTCGGTGATGCCATCCAGCCACCTCATCCTCTGCCGCCCCCTTCTTCTCTTGCCCTCAGTCTTCCCCAGCATCAGGGGCTTTTCCAGTGAGGACACTAGCAGTTACCCAACTCCACTTGCCTGTCCCTCTGGGCTGTCCTAGACTGGAGGCCATGCGCGCAGCTGAAAGCCCACATCCCCAGCCTCCTTGGCAACTGGAAATGTCCAGCAAGATGCAGGTACTGTTATGCATGGGGACAGGCAGCCTGGAAGGTCATCGGGCGAGTCTTCTGGCAGCTTGAACCTGGCCGGAACCTCCTTTTCCACTCAAACCTGGGGACTTGAGATGATTAAGGAAACATTTTCCTAGGACTTAGAGAGTTCAACCTGACAGAATTCTCCCTCTTCCCTAAAGCAGGTGTGGGATAAGTGTCCTGGCTGGTGGGGTGGGAGGGGTGGTGGGGGCAGAGGAGAGTTTCTGGGTAAAACCTTGGGAATGACTCTGGCTTGTCCTTTCTGGTGGTGAGTGACATGTCCAGAGACTGCAGAGCTGCCAGGAGTTGGGGGAGCAGGCGGGCGGGGAGCCAGATATAGAACCCCACTCTCAGAACCAGCCAAGGTCAGGCTGAAAGGGGGCGCATCTTAGCCAAGACAGGATGGAAATGCCCAGGTCGCTGCCCTTGCTGGAAAGTCTGAGGGAGGCTGGAATGGGGGGGGGGGCACCCTGCTGCCTCCTCCAGAGCCGGGATGCTGCACCATCGGCAGGGCTGAGCAGTGGCACAGGAACCAAGTGGGAAAGCCTCAGGAGGGTGTGCAGAGGTCGCTGGAGAGGCCTCATCCCCAGAACAGGGCCCCGGGCTCCGTGAGTCGCCGTGGCACGGATCACAGCCCTTGCTGGCCGAGTTTCCCGGTGATGCATCTCCCTGGTACGTGTGGTCACTGCACAGGCTGGTCTGGGAGTTTGTGCCGACTCTTCAGTCATCTACAGGAGAGGCCGTCTTAGACATGGAGACCGTCTAACAGACAACCCTCAGCAGAGCAGGGGAGTGTGCAGGAGTCGGGCAATTCCTGTGAATCAGGCAAATTCTACTTCTCTTCTGAGGCTCAATTTCCTCAACTCTAAAACGGAAATAGTAAAGCTGCCTTGCTGTAACAACTAACCGAGGTCATGTATTTAAAGCAGCAGATCTCAAACTTCATCCATCTGAAGAGCGTTCATCTTTTAAATTTTTATTAAGTTAAAAAATTTAATTAAAAATAATTGTTTAATCTTGTTATAATACAGATGACAGAGGCCTACCTCCAGAGTTTCTGATTTCCTCGAGCCAGGTGGGGCCTGAGAATTTGCATTTTGAACAAATTCCCAGGAGCTGCTTCTACTGCTTATCGGGAGGTTGCACTTCCAGGACCCGCACTGGAAAACACCTGGCTCTTCTGGAGGCTTGTACACGCAGTTTTCCCGAGTGCCCTTCCTTCCTCTTGTTCACGCAATGGGCGTCTGTAACACAAGGCTTAGATCCATGACTCAGTTTCTGGCACACATGCTATTAATAATTGCTCTGATATCAGCCTGGTGTGCAGGTAAGTAGCTGCAACATAATGTAATCTTTCTAGGAATAATAGTTGTTGTGTGGTCGTTAAGTCACCGTGGACTGTAGCCCTCCAGGCTCCTCTGTCCATGGGATTGTCCAGGCAAGAATAATGGAGTGGTTGCCATTTTCTCCTCCAGGAGATCTTCCCGGGGACAGACCCTGCATCTCTTGCATGTCTTACATTGGCAGGTGGGTTCTTTACCACTGAGCCCCCTGCGAAGCCTTCCAGGGATAGTACCAAAGTACTAGGGATAGTACCTTCCAGCTTAGTATCAAAGCTAATACTTGTGCAGACTCTCATGAGTATACTTTTACTTGACTGTCACCAAATCCTGGTTTTGCAGGAGAAGACGCCGAGGTTGAGGGAGCTTAAGGAACCCGGTCAAACTCACAGAGCTGGTCCGTGGCCAAGCCTGGCCTCGGACACAGGTCTTCTGACCTTTAAGCTGGTGTTCTTCCCACTGAGTGCAGCCAACATTGTTTTCTGTTGTTATTACAAACTCATAGGGAGGCAGGTTTTTCCCCTTTGCCAAACACCTTTAATGAGGGGACTGATTTGCTGCCAAGTCCCTAAGTGCAAAGGCATTACCGCTTCCAGCCCCGGGAGCAGCCAGAAAGTGCGGCTGTGGCTGGTTTGTCAGTGTTTGTCCCGAGGCACGCGTGGTCCTAACCTACGACTCCGCAGCAGCTCCTTCGGGGAGAAATCCTGCCCTCCTGCGGACTTCCCCTCCAATGGGGATGCCCCCCACCCCCATCCTCGAGGACTACATTAGCACTGATGTGTCAACGGCGAAAAAGTTCAGAGCCACGTTCAATCGGTGAAATTGCTGAAAAGTGCACAGAAACGACATTCCATCCAGGGAAAAGGAGAACCAGCCACTTCCCAGAGAGACAAAGTCCCTGGGGCTGAAAGAGAGGCCGCTGGTCTCCTACGCAGGAGGGTGTGGAGCCAAAAAGACTCTCGCTCCAGTGCAGCGGGGGATGGCAGCTTGGCAGCGAGGAGCAGGCTCGGGGTCAGCTGGGGAGGGGAAGAGGCTGGGACCGCACGGACCTGGCTGCCTCTTGGGCTCCTCCACATGCAGGGCAGCCCCGGGCACATTCCCAGCCTCTGCGAGCACCTCTGGGGCATTCTCGGGAATTAACGAGGTTCTCGCCCACAAGGCCCATCAGCTCCCTGCCTCTGCCTGCTGGGGCCCCCTTATTGTGCTCCTTTGTCTTATTTTGCTGGTGCCATTACTTTGGTTTTCTTCCATCGTCCATCAGAACATTGCTCTTTTTTAGAAACTTTTAATTTAGGATGGGGGTATAGCTGGTTACCAATGTTGTGATGGTTTCAGGTGGACAGCAAAGGGACTCGGCCATACGCACACACGTGTCCATGCTCCCTCAAACTCCCCTCCCATCCAGCCTGCCTCAGAACCCGAGCAGAGCTCCCTGAGCTGTGCATTGGTCCTTGTTGGTTATCTACTTTAGATAGAGCAGCGTATGCGTGTGGATCCCGAACCCCGTAACTGTCCCTTCCCCGCGTTTTCCCCCCATCAACCACAAGTCCATGGAACATCGCTCTGATTTGGCGATGAGAGCTCTCCTACAATAGTGCTACGGTGAAAGGGGTGGATCAACGTGGTCGTGTTGCGGTCTTTGCGGGCACGGTGGATGGTCTGGGCTTCCTGTGGCCTCACCTTCTCCAGGGTCCAGCCTTTTCCAGGCCTCTCTCCAGACTTCCTGATGAGTCCATGAGCTCCGGACACCCTTCCAGCACATTCCCCTGTGCTCATACCTGCCAGAATTGCTTGCCAGTTACTCGCAGCCATACACGTCTAGACTGGAGTCAGCAGAGGAGTGTCAGGGTATGTTAGACGATCGCCATTTATTAACTCGGATCCTAGGGCCAGACTTAATATCATGGATGTGGCTGCTTTTAGGCAAGATTCAGTCTTTCTTAGCAGCAGAATGAAGCAGGTCCAGTTGGTGATGCAAGAAAAGCATGCTTTGAGCAGCGCCTGTTCTTGGGGGCCTGGGCGGGGCTGGGGACCATCTTCTCTCCCTTGGCCTCCAGATCACCGCGCAGTTGCTCTGACAGCAGGGCCGCTGTCGCCGGGTATGAATATGTCTGTTCCCCAAAGATGCTGAAAGTCATGACAGGAGAAGGGAGCCTTCTTGGCCTCCTAAGATCCAGCCTGGACGTCACAGGAGGACCAGGGGGAGTGCCTAAGAGAAACGTTCTCTCCACACCCCAGTCACTCCTCTTCCTGGGAAGGAATACCCGCCGGGCATGTGTGTTGTGGCTCAGTCGTGTCCGACTCTTTGTGACCCCATGGGCTGTGGCCCTCCAGGCTCCTCTGTCCGTGGGATTCTCCAGGCAAGAATACTGGAGCGGGTTGCCATTCCCTTCTCCAGGGATCTTCCCGACCCAGGGATCAAACCCACATCTCTTGTGTCTCCTGCATTGGCAGGCGGGTTCTTTACCCCTGAGCCATCAGGGAAGCCCCGTTGCAAAGCACACTGTAGAAATCACCAGGCTGGGACAGCTGGGAGGGCCTGTGAGAGGCGGACACGGCCAGAGGGGTGCTCTTCCCTTAGACTATGCATTTGGGGTCCCCTGGCCTGCAGCACTTTCCCACCAGTGAAGGGGCCTTTATGGGGGGATGTTTCGAGGGCTCCCCCTCCAGAGCAGTGATCCATGCCTGAGGATCAGGGACCGTGTCTTAGCAGGGACCAGGGTTTATCCGCAGCATCTTGGAGCCCAAAGAGCAACTTGGAAGATGGGGACCGTCCTGGACAAAGCCTCAGCCCCAGTCTCCACCCCGAGGTTTCTAACGCCACAGGAGCTGGGGGGCTTTGTGACCAAGAAGGGGAAGAAGGGACCCTCCAGGATCTCTTGGGGCTGATGTTTCTTCCAGTCACTAGGTAGGGGCCCAAAGCGGTTGAAACTTGATTTTGAGATATACAGCAGTGGGATCCTCGGTGCAAAATTCATGGTCAACACGTAACGTTTCCGCTTTTCACTGCAGGCTCACTGTAGTCAGTCATTGTACAGCTGACTCAGCATGTGAGTTTCCTCATCACAGAAGCAAGCTCTGCAAGCTGGCTCTGGGCAGCAGAGCAGTGCTGCGTGTTTTTGACCAGACAGAGCTCCGTCTAAGCTCGATGTGGGTTTCCAGCCCTGGGCTCTTTCCTCCGCTTGGTCTTTGGTGTCATCTCTTTCTGGCTGCTTGAGTCCCTTCCTTGATGCTTCACTCAACATCACTCCCAGCTGGGCGGTGGTCCTCTCTTCCTGGCTCCCTGGAGGCCTTCTGCAATCTCAGGACTGTGTCCCTAGCCCTCAGACCAAAACCTGAACTACTTGGGCGTCCGACGCAACCACAAGTCCCCAGCCCAGCGACGCACCCACCTGCAGTGCCTCACAGTCTCTCGGAGGAACATAAAAGTTCATCCAGGTCCTGAGTGGACGTTGGGAGGCTCAGGCAGAGGGCCAGGCACCTGTCTGTTCAACCATCTTCCCAGGCCGTTCTGGAGCTCAGCCAGGCTCAGGGACCATTCTCCTGGCCAGAGATGCTCAAGTTGCCCACTTCCTAACCACAGAAGAGAGCCAGTCAGGCGCCTCTGGGAAGAGTCTGGTTCCAGAGTCCAAGAGCCCACAGAGCTGAAATGCCTTCGAAGACTGGTGTTCTGTCCTGAAAGCAAGGGTGAGGGGGCTCAGAGGCAGGTTCTGGAGTCAGAGTGCCTGTGTCTGAATCCCAGCTCTAGGTCAGAGCAGCGGCAAGGTGCTTAACCTCCGAGAGCCTCAGTTTCTGCATCTGAGAAAGGGGAACATACGGTGTCCTAGAACCGTGAGGATTCCGTGAGGTATGGAGAGCACCCAGCCTGGGACGCCGTGGGGGCTGAGCACCAGGATGAATAAGCAGTCGGGGCTTTGACGGTGGTGCAGGGGACGTGGTCCACCCCGATGCCTGGCCCGCGAAGAGCAACTAAGCCCGTGCGCCGCACGTCCTGGGCCTGCGCTCCACAAGAGAGGCCTGAGCACCGCACCCGAGAAAGCCCACGCGCAGCCAGAGACCCAGCACAGCCACAAATAAATAAGGAATTCTTTTAAAAGAGCAGTTTGAACAGGAGTTGCTGGCGGAGCGAGAGCCCCTCCCCGTGCACGCCGCCCGCCCCACTGAACCGCACCCACCCGCCCCACCCCTTCCCGCCGCACCCGCCGCGCCCAGACGTCGGCCTCGTTTCTCGGAGCCCACCGCCAGCCGAGCTCCCTGATCCGCTGCTGCTTCATCAGCCGCGCCTTCCGGGGGCTTGTCCGGCGGTCGGCGCAGAGCGAGAGCGCCTCGCGGGCAGGCGCCACTTACGGCCGGAGCCGCTGCGCCGGCTCAGCCCGCGCCCAGCGCTGATGGCCTTCAGACCAGTCGCTCCTGAATTGCTGTCCTGCCGCTTCGGTCTGACTACAGAGGGGCCAGTCATGAGGCCAGACTGACGAGCCGTCAGGGAGAAGCATTCTTGCCTTTCCCCCAGTGAGACTGACTCCCCGGCGGAGCTGTGCATCATGCTGGTCTTGTGAGCAGCGCTGGCTTCCCGCTGGCTGGCCTACTCAGCGAGCGCCGGAGGACGCTCCTGCCAGCAGGACCCTCACCTGCACGCCTTCGTCCTGTTTCTCTGGAATTCCAGACTCTGATAGGTGGTCTCCTAGCTCACCGTCTTTTTGTAACTAATTCAGTGAGCAAAAAACAAACAAACAAACCAACCCAGGCTGGGAATGTTGCCACAGCAGCGAACAAGTCTGCTAAGGGGCCGATCCCACGGTTGCCTCAGTGGCTTAGAGGGTGTTTGCAGTCTCTTCTAGAGCAGTCTCATGGGGGTGTGTGTGTGTGAGAGAGAGAGAAGGCTGAAGGGATGGGTCAGCTCCTTCAGGAGTCTTACCTGTCATTTCAGAGACTTACATCAGCGTATTAGGCCTCCTCTGCATATCAGATGCATGGCAGAGCGTGGTCTGTCCGGGGGGAAGTCTAGGGCTGGGTGCAGCAAGGCCTCTTTTATCAATAAAAACAAGACAACAGGAGAGGTGGGCGCAGGAGTCCAAGGTCAGCTTGGTTTGTGGCGATGGTGGACGTGAGAAACACAAGACTCCGTGTGAAAGAATTTCATAAGATGAAGAGTTCAGTATGATGTGAATGTACTTAAGTCTGCTGAACTATACACTTAAAAATGGCCAAGATGATATGTGTGTTATGTGTATATATATTCTACCATAATTTTTAAAATAAATAGAAATTTATAGAAATTTTAAAAGAAATTGCATGACTGACCCATACCTCGCTCCTGTTGGTTCGTCAAGAGCCAGAGCCTTCCTCCTTGGAACTGTTTCTTAGGCAGAGTTCTCAGAAATGCACTTCACACCTCACTGCATGCAAACCCACCATTATGATATGACAAGTTCAAGACATTTGGAAGTGTTGACCCTTACACAAAGGAGCCCCAGACCGTCCACATTTTCACTCATTTTTTCTCTTTCTTTTTTATTTTTTAAATTATGAAAGTATGACAACACATTTACGGAAGACTTGGAAAACACAGAACAGAGTTACATATAGTCCCACTATATATTGCAATTATTTTTAAACAGATACTTTAAGAGTTTTTAGTTGGAATTTCAATATCAAACTCTCAAAAATTAATAGAATGAATATTCAGAAAAGTAGATGGATATAGTAGACCTGAAAAACACCATGAACCAATTCAACATAAGATTTATACAATTTTCACACAACAGTAGGATACAGATTCTATTCAAGTTTTCATAGACTATAAGCTAGGAGACACTGGAACATATCCAGGGATGTAAACCAAGGTGCAAACATTTCATTCACACATTTAAAAAAATTTGCTCACGCCATGGGGCTAGTGGGGTCTTAGTTCCCAGATCAGGGATGGAAGCAAGACCTGCACAGAGAAAGTGCTGAGCCCTAACCACTAGACCACCAGGGAGGTCTCAACTCTCCATTTGTGTGGCTAGCTTGCGTAGCTCTCTCTGATCATAAAGTGATACAGTTAAAAAATGTTTTCTAAGTTCCTTTTTAACAGTTTGTATTGTTTCCTTCCAGACATGATCCATTTCTTGCTTTCGGTTTCCTGTAACCAGCTCCTAGCAGCATCTCTCTCATTTCTTATCTTAGATCTGGGAAACCATACAATCACGCTTATTACAATTGTGTGTGAAGAGTAGCTTCAAGATAGATGAACACTTGGCGGATCAGTATTGCTATTAGAAGTTTCTAGAGGATAATAGAAGCAGCTGTAGGCTGTGGAATCAGATGTGTGCATGTGTGTGTGTGTCTGTTAGTCACTCAGTTGTATCTGACTCTGCCACCCCATGGACTGTAGCCCACCAGGCTCCTCTGTCCATGGGATTCTCCAGGTAAGAATACTGGGGTGGGCTGCCATTTCCTTTTCCCGGGGATCTTCCTGACCCAGGGAATGAACCCACCTCTTCTGCATTGGCAGGCAGATTCTTTACCACTGTGCCACCTGGGAAGCCCAAGTTGTATTCATTTGAACAAGTCATTTGACTTCTCTGGGCCATGACTCCCTAGTCTAGGTCTGAGATAAATGACACATAACAGATCGTCACCAATCTTAACTTTCTTTCTTCCAGACTGGATGTCTTTCTGTTCAGTTTAAGGACCTTAGTGTCCCAAGAAACTACTACAACTAGATGATTTTGTTCCTAAAACTAGGCACATCTCTTCTTATACACTTTACAAATAAAACCTCTGTCATTTGCTCAGGAGGAGCAGAAATCGACCTTGTAATGGGGTGTCAATACAGGTCCTATCTGGGCAGCTCAGGAGAAGAGTTTCATTAACCTCCTACCTGGTGACCTTTGAGGGGAATGATGGACTGATTACCAAATCTTCCCCTGCAGTTTAGAGAATGTTGTGCAGGTGGGCACATACACACTGGTGAGTAGGTTTTCCATATTTGTGGGCAGTGGGCTGGGGCCTGGGGGCAGTTATCTATATAAACGGGGCTTCCCTGGTAGCTCAGCTGGTAAAGAATCCACCTGCAACGTAGGAGACCCTGGTTCAATTCCTGGGTGGGGAAGAGCCTCTGGAGAAGGGATAGGCTACCCACTCCAGTATTCTTGCCTGGAGAATTCCATGGATGGAGGAGCCTGGTGGGCTACAGCCCATGGGGTCGTAAAGAGTCGGACACGACTGGGCGGCTAAGCACAGCACAGAACCTCTATATAAACTCCCAGCTTGAATTGTGCTCATCAGCTGCCAAGCAGGTACAACTCTAATTGAAGTTTTTCTGCTCAAACGACACACTATCCAGGAAAAAATAAGAAGTATTTCTGCTGTGAAATTGGATTGCTGGTGTTCTGCCAAATGGAAGCCTTATCATAGTAAATATATCAACTTTAATTATTCATTTCTATTTGCTCGAAGAAATATTCTTCTGTGACATACATATGTTCCTACACTCCCTTGTTACAGAAACATGAACGAAATAAATCACTTTCACACACAAATGTAGCCGTAAGAGTTTGGATTGCTGACTGGTCTCTCTTCCGTTCGCACGTGTTCATTTGGCTGGAGGAGAGGTGCTGTCTGGGTAACGCGGGGGAGCTGTGGACCAAAGGTGAGGGTCTTTTTAGGGGCTCTCAAGTAAAGGGGGGCAATAAAGCAGGGGCTGCCATCTGCTACCGATGAACCAAGACACCTCTACCCACAGAAGTTCAGTGATGCACCACCGGCCGGCCACATGCACGCACTCAGTCTGAATCGACGGAACCAAAAACCAGGCTTCAAGTCTTTGCAGCTTGTCTGCGAGTCGCCCGTGGCAGACACATCAGGGCCTGTTCCGCCATCTGGTGTTCACGGGAGGAAAAGTCCACCGAGCTGAGCTGAAATTGCCAGCATTCATGCATTACTGGTGGCTGTGAAATTGCTACGATCTCAGTGAAAGGCAATTCCATCCTCTCTGCCAAATTCCAACCGAAGACTGTTTGAGAGTATCTATTAAAATTTAAAAGGCACGCACCCTCCGTCTAGTGATTCCACTTTTAGGAATTCATCTTATGAATATGTTTGTGCATGTGCACAAAGAAGCGTGTCAAAGGAGGTCCCAGCACCACTGTGTGCACTAGCAGAAGACGGAGACGGGGTGAGCCCCCATCACTAGGGCACTGCTTCAGTAAATCGTGATTTACCCACACAATAGGAATACCAGGCAGCTGTCTGAAAGAGAAGGCTAACCCTCCCACACAGTTGGAAATGTCAGCTGGTGCAGCCACTCTGGAGTTTCCTTAAATGACTAAAAAAGGGCTACTCTATGATCCAGCAATCCCACTCCTCAGCATATACCTGGAGGAAATCGTAATTCTAAAAATACACAGGCCCCAGTGTCCATGGCAGCACTATTTATAATAGCCAAGACAGGAAAGCAACCTAAAAGTCCATCCGCAGATGAATGGATAAAGAAGATGTGGCATATTTACACAATGGAATATTACTCAGCCACAAAGAAGAATGAAATAGTGCCATTTGCAGCAACCTGGATGGACCTAGAGATTACCATATTAAGTGAAGTAAGCCAGAGAAAGACAAATATCATATGATAGCACCACTTCTTGAATAAACCCATCCGATTGCTGGGAAATCTTTTATTTGAAACAGAATCCTTCTTCTTTATAAGTGCTGTTCATTAAGTGAAGTTCTGCCTTCAGGGACAACTGAAAACCAATTTAAAACTTCTTCCACATAATGGCTGTTGAAATGTTGGGAGACAGTTTTCTAAGTCTTCTCTCCTCTGTAGGGTAAACATCCACAATTCATTGAATTATTGTTCTATCACATGACTTTAAGAGTTTTTTTCTTTTTTTTTTTTAATCTTTCAGAGGGTCTGACTTTTCAATGTGTTCTTTGCAAACAGCCTGACTTCGGTCTGATCAGACAAAGCAACTGTGCCCAAGGTTGAAGTTGTCTGTCTGTGTCTTTGAACACAGTCTAATTCAATGGTATTTCAGCCGGGTCACTATTGAATCAGGCTAAACTTGCTGTCTGTGGAAGCATCTAGAATTTCTTCATGCTAGAACAGCTCTGTCCCCTGCTTAATCAACCCACACACTGAGATTTACAGGTATCTTGTGAGATTTATCCCGTGTTTTCCAGCTGATGGGCTGTTTTTTTGCTATCAACTCTGTCCACATTCTCTCTGCTATGTGACAACTTACAATTTATGGAATTTTTCAACACTTCATCCAATTTATTGGAAGTATTGAATAGAGGAGAACATTCTATAGTTTTCTTCTGGAAAGTTTTTCTAAATTATCATCTTTTCATAAAGTGACCTGAGGATAGAAGATTGTGTTTTTCTGTGTGGAGTGCAAGGACCCTTGTTTCTAGGGCTTTGGAGCAGCGCAAATATATGAAGGAGGGGATTCTGTGCTGAAGAAACTAACAGGCAAACGTGTAGAAACAGAAGGGAAATACAAATGCTGTAGACAAGTTAAATAATCAGTTGGATTTATTTTTACCTGGGAGACCAGGGAAATCATCTGTAAAGGTCCTTGATGTATTTGTGGTGGTTGTATAATGAGATACTGCAGGAATGTTTCCTAAGATCCATGGTCTACTTGAGGGGTCTATCTAAATCAAACTGTTGGATGTCCACACTCACTTTGTGCTGTGCTTAGCCACTCAGTCGTGTTTGATTCTTTATGTCCATGGTCTGCAGCCCACCAGGCTCCTCTGTCCATGGGGATTCTCCAGGCAAGATAATTGGAGTGGGTTGCCATGCTCTTCTCCAAGGGATCTTCCCAACCCAGGGATCAAACCCAAGCCTCCTGCATTGTAGGCAAATTCTTTACCGTCTGAGCCACCTGGGAAGCCCAAGAATACTGGAGTGGGTAGCCTATCCCTTCTCTAGGAGATCTTCCCGACCCAGGAATCGAACCAGGGTCTCCTACATTGCAGGTGGATTCTTCACCAGCTGAGCAACCAGGGAAGCCCATACTCACTTTAAAGATTTAAATTTAGAATAAACAGCAATAAGGGAATTCCCTGGTGGTCTGATGGATAGGACTCCTCCCTTTCACTGCTAAGGGCCTGTGTTCAATCCCTGGTTGGGCAACTAAGCTTCCACAAGCCACATAGTCAAAAAAAATAACACAAACAGCAATAAATCATATTGCTGGGGCACATTTGTGCCTCTTACTGTCTTAAAAATGGTAAACCCAAGCCTTCTTTACTTTCATATAACTTAGACCCAGCAGAGCTGATCAAACCCCCTGGGACTTGATTTTTTCGTATCACAGTTACTAAGCGGAACTTTACACTTATAGTTTGCCCAAGCAGCTGCTCAGCCGACTGAGAATACTCTTAGTAGCAGCAGAGGTAGTGTCGGTCGCTCAGTCGTGTCTGACTCTTTGCAACCCCACGGACTCTTGCCCTCCAGACTCCTCTGTCCATGGGATTCTCAAGCCAAGAATGCTGGAGTGGGTTGCCATCGCCTTCTCCAGAGGGTCTTCTCGACCCAGGGGTCGAACCTACGTCTCCTGTGTCTCCTGCATTGACAGGCAGGTTCTTTACCTCTGAGCCACCAGGGAAGCCCCATCTTACTCCCAAGTGAAAGTGAGAGTTGCTCAGTCGTGTCCAACTCTTTGCAACCCCATGGACGATACAGTCCATGGAATTCTCTAGGCCAGAATAGTGGAGAGGATAGCCTTTCCCTTCTCCAGGGGATCTTTCCAACTCAGGGATCGAACCCAGGTCTCCCACATTGCAGGCGGATTCTTGTACCAGTTGAGCCACCAGGGAAGCCCATCTTACTACCAAGGGCACTATTAAAAGACAAGTCTTCAAACGCTTTGCTAGAATGGAGACACATTATCGTGAAAGCGCTTCTTATTTACTCTCCTAAGACAACGTCAGAAACAGAACTGGGCTTTGTTTGTTGTAACCTGTTGCAAGAGGTCACACGTTTTTAGTGATCATTCCCATTAATTGAAATGCACACAAACCATCTTCTTAAATAATTTTTACCCCCAGGCTGTGAGTTTATATCAAATGTCACGATCTATTGGTTTTCTTCCTGTGTCTTCAGGGATTTCTCTTGCTTATCATTTTAAAAAATCCCCTTTTCTCCCACTATCAAGTGATACAGACTACATGAAATAGGAAAGTAAACAAGATAAAAAAATCTCTTCCTAACTGAATTATTCTTCACATTTTGGTGCATTAACTTCCAGTATTTTTCTGTATTTTCTTTACACAGATCACAATGTGGTCCATATGTGTTTTAAAATAAAATGCCTGTGGTACTGGATTGTCTTCCTTGATATCCTGTAATGTAAAGATTGATGACAGTGATGTTGTGGTCACAGTTACAAGTTCACACAACCTGGGATATGTTTTCCTGGGTTGATTGACAGTCCTGAAATGCATTTGGGACAGCTGGTAGCTTAAATGATTTTCTAGCAAAGTTTCAATTCCATCTCTATGGTGTATTTTACCTTTTTCAGTGTAAGTGTAATTTTCTTTGTTTGGACAAGCCAAATGAAAACTAAAAACTAAATAACAGAGCTCCCTCTGGGTCAGTTAGCATTGCACTGTGTTTAAAACTTTTAAACATTGTCAAATAAATGGGGCTAACTGTTCTGGAAGGCAGCAAGCCATATATATATAAAGATTCTTAAAAATGTTTTGCCTCAAGTAATTCCACCTCTAGAAAAAAGATTCTAAGGAAGAAACTTATCCAACGATTTTGCCAAAGAACTTAGCTGTGGGGTTATTCATAATGTTGCAAGATACCAACTAAATGTCCAAAAGCAGGGAGATGGTTAAAATAGAGACGATGGAAGAGTACGGAGTTACTTTCAGGAAGCACGCTCGTAGAGCATAAAATAATGATCCAGGAAAGCACCTATGACAGGAAAATAAAACACCAAATCGTATTCTGAATATGGCCCTGATTCTGATATATAAAAATGCCAGAATGACTTAACTCTACATTGTGAAGTTTTAAGATTTTTTTGGAAGACATTTTTGAGTTCTTGCTTGTTTCTTTGCTTGCTTTTGGCCTTGCAGCATGCAGGATCTTCCTTGACCAGGGACCAAGCCTGTGTCTCCTGTATCGTGAGCGCAGAGTCTTAACCAGTGAACCACAGGGCAGTGTGAGGTGTTATGGGGTTTTTAAATATTTGTTGGGCTTCCTTTGTGGCTCAGCTGGTTAAAGAATCCCGCTGTAATGCGGGAGACCTGGATTCGATCCCTGGGTTAGGAAGAGTCCCTGGAGGAGGGAAAGGCTTCCCACTCCAGTATTCTGACCTAGAGAATTCCATGGACTGTGTAGTCCATGGGGTCACAAAGAATCAGACACGACTCAGCAACTTTCACTTCACTTCACTTCATAGGTTTGCTTTCCAGATTTATGCAAACAATACAACATTCCTTTTATAATGAGGAAGATACATGTAATTTCCATATGTACCAACCTCCTCCTATTCTGACCCCCAGACTTGGTTGTCTTTGCAAACTTTAACTTGTCCTGTGCTTAGGTCAGCAGAGGTCCTGATGGTTTGTAGACTTTAACTTGTCCTGCGCTGGGGTCAGCTGAGGTCCCGATGGTTTGCAGACTTGGTTTGTGCTGCACATGGATTCATTCCACGTAATACCCCCTCCTTCCATCCGTTTCTATCTTTATTTTTTAACATGGTCTTTTTATATCTGCGCTCATCAGAGAACTTCTTGGGAAGAGTCGTGTCAGTTTCTCTGGCTGCCTTTTCATTTTCTTCTACGTTGGATCATCAGCAAACGCATTCTCAGCATTTTATTCTCAGGTCCTCGTGTGCTCACCCTCGTTCCCTTTTAGCGTCTCGAGCAACGCGGTCCTTCTGGTGTGGATGCTGGTGTCTCACAGAGTGTTTCTACACATGTGTCACACCTGTGTGTGGGTCCCGGGCTTCTCTTCTCTGGGTTCCAGAATGTCACGGCCTTTTGTCCTAACCTGGGGCTTTGTGTGATGTGGGGAAAGGGAGGAAGCTGGGGGTGAAGCCCAACGCGCACATCAGGGCCAGACCGAGGGTGAAGTAGACAGCTCTGGAGGCACTGGCTGGGGCTTCTCGTGGCCACTGGACACCACGGGGGCGAAGTACGGACTCCACTGAAGCTCGGGACACGTGTAGTAGCTCCTATGCCACGTGAGTTCCTGACGCAGGGAACCAGGTGATTTGGTAAATAGCTCCCCGGGAAGCTATTAAACGTGTGTGAATTGCATCCCTACTTTTGTGTGTGTGGGTTTTCATACAGACACATCTTGTTTTTCCCCAAATGTGGAAACAGATTTTCTGTCTTATCTATTGATGGGGTTTTAAAAATCAGTAAAAACAAAATAATACAAAAATCTGATGTATTGAAAAAAAGGAAGAAAGTAAAATGCCTGTATCTTGCCGCCTAGCGATAACCCCCACTCACCCGTGACAGCAGGGCCTGGAATGGATGTCATTCTCTCTTTTTGTCTCCCGTTCTTCGTGGTTTCTGGTCATGAGGACCAATTCAGTGAGTCTCACTGAAACCTATTTGTGTTTTGGTGCCTTTGTGCACAAAAAACATGCTTCTGTCCAGGAATTCCCAGACTTTGCTGCGAGACATCCGAGGCGCTGCTATTAATGCTGAGGAGGATGTTAACGAGAGCCAGACGTCACCCAGCACTCAGCCTAAGCCGGCGTTTTGTAAGCACTGTGTGCACTCTGATTTAACCCTGACCTCAGGCACATGAAGTAGGTTTTATGTTCACCCCTGATGTATTTTTTATTTATTTGTTGGCTGCACCACGTGGCGTGTGGGATCTTAGGCTCCCCGACCAGGGGTCAATCCCAGGACACCTGCAGTGGCCGCTCAGCGTCCTAACCACTGGACCACCGGGGCAGTCCTCACCCCAGCTTAGAGATGGGACTCGGCCCTGGGCTGCGGCTGGCCCCCGAGGCCACGGTCAGAAAGACGCAGGGCCGGCAGGGCTCAGACCAGCGGACCCCGATGGAAGCTTCCGGCCCCGCCCAGGACGCCGCACTCCGCGCAGCGTGGCGGGCTTGCCCGCTCCCTGACCGAGGCACCGTGAGGAGCGGGTATCAGGCTCGTTTCCTCTGGCTCCGCTTCTCCTCCACAGACTCGGCCCCAGCCGTGGGAACTGTCCGCACCGAGTTAAAACCCGAACCTCTGGGCTGCTGAGTCCTCCCAGCAAAATCCCCACGGGTTTCTGAGTGATGCCCTCAGTCCTTCGCTAGAAGCCCAGTCTTGGGCGTCTCAGGCCAGGGTCTGGGAAACAACAGACTCTCCGGAGCCTCTTCAGGAGAGCAGCTGGTCCTCAGCGTCGTCACGGCCGCTGTGCGCGGGGCCAGTTTCTAAGACTGTCCCCGGTTCGGCGCCGAGCGCGGCTGCGCAAGGTGGGTTTGGAGAGTGAGAACGGAGGCGGGGCGAGCCGCGCGGGCCTTCTTCCTCTCCCCCTGCCTCACCCCGGCCCGCCTCCTCGGCTGTGGTCGGGTTCTTCCGGCAGTCCGCGCTGGACTGCGGGCCTCCCCGCGCTGCCGTCAAGCTGGCCTCTAACTCTTGGACGCGGCGTCGGAGGCGCCTCTGTCATCCCGAGCCTACGCCCTCCCCAGGCCGCATCCACTGCTCCTCGCCGAAAATATTCCGCTCCAGCAGGGTTCAGCCATGCGGCATCTCTCGGGAACACAGCCCGCTGCCTTCCGCCTTCTGGATCTGACAACTGCGTCCTTACCTCCTCACCTGCTGCCCTCCGAACTGCCAAACTCAAGGTTCTTTAAGACATAACCCAAGGGAAATACCCTCTGTAGAATTCCTGCAGATGCTTCCAAGGAAAATAAGTACCTTGGGTTTTCTTTTATATTTCTTCTGTAGCATTGTATCTCAGGCCTAGAAAACTGTGAATTCCTTGCGGACAACAGTCAAGACTTGTGTTTTTCTGAGATTCCAATGCCAACTGCCAAGTACAGCTTAATAAGGGCTTGGGAAATACTTGCAAAAGAAAGACTGAATTTGTGGAATCTAGGAAGTAATTCACAGGTGATCAAGGAGTCACACACTATAGAAAGTATAAAAGGTAATCTCACGTTGGCAAGACAGAGGATTATGTGGTAGAACCTTATCAGTAGAACTTAGGTAAATATTGACATGCTGAATCAATGGGTCTTAATCCCCACTGCTATCGTTAATTACCTGGGGCTTTAAAAAAGCCCAATGCCTGGACTGTCCCCTCAGAAATTCTGTTCAATTTTTCTATTTTTTGAAAACAGTGTTGGAGATTATACTGTGCATCCAAGGTTAAGAATAACCACTCTAGATAAAAATAGAAATTGAAGTATATAAAGATACTAGTTGGGGCTTCCCTGGTGGCTCAGTGGTTAAAAAATCCACCTGCCAATGCAGGAGACAAGAGACACAGGTTCGATCCGTTCCTGGGTGGAAAGATCCCCTGGAGAAGGAAATGGCAACCCGCTCCAGTATTCTTGCCTGAAGAATCCCATGGACAGAGGAGCCTGGTGGGCTACAGTCCATGGGGTCGCAAAGAGTCGGGCATGGCTGAGCGACTGAGCAGGCGTCTATGCACGCAAAGACACGTCAGTTGCTACAAGGTGAAAGCAATTTGCAAGCAGGGGGTCCCAGAATTTGCACAAAGATGTCTCAGTGCAGACACAGGCTAACTAGGCATTTCTAGACTCACGTGGCCATGCCCACGAAGCTCACGACAAGTGCCTTCGGCCTCTCTGAATGTGTTCACAGTTCCTGATCCACTTTGCTGTCACTGGAGCAAAGGTACTGAGGGCTTACTGGTGAACAGTAGTCAGACTCTTAACCCAGAAAGAGGCAACTTTCAGAAGTTTTTAAAAAAATCTAAGCTATTGCTAAATGTTTAATGTTATGGTCAAAGTCTCTGCTTGTGAAGTAAACAAAGTTTTTGAACATGTGATGCAATGTGATTTCAGGAATACAAAACCTTGGACTCTGAGTCTAGGTCTTGCTAGTTAATTTACAAAATAAATAGGAAAGGATATAAAGTCATTACGAATTTTTCCCCCTTTAAAAAAAATTGTGATACAGTTGATATATGGTATCAGGCTAGCTTCAGGTACGTTGCGCAGTGACTTGACGTGAGCACACATCATGAGATGATTGTCCCCGCTCAGAGGTATTACAACATTCTCAGCCATATTTCTTTTGCTGTGTCCCCATGGCTTGCTTATTTTGTAAGTGGAGGTTTGTACCTCTTCATCCCCTTCACCTATTTCAGCCACCCCCCAAGTCATTAAGAATTTTAAGTGCAAGGTCCTATGTCTCTTGTGAAACAAATATTGTCCTGTATTCTTCAACCCAAGTATCTTTGTGGCTCTGTATTCCTGTTCATGGTTAAGAAAACATAATATCCTAAGTGCAACATTAAATCCCAGGGTTGCCTACTCTTTAGTGATGATTATAAACCCTAACAGTACAAAGCAGGCACTTCATTTGTCAAAATTCCTTGGATTTTTGTCTTGATGGTCTTTCCATTTGCTCTGCCAAATTAAACTTTAGTGGCAAGTTTAAATGTGTCTTTAAAATGTCATTTAACATTGATTGTCAGTCGGCTCTGTGGTTATTATATTACTGAGCTATCACTGGGGTGAGAGTTAAACCATATGGAAAGGAAGATAGACATGACTACACATCACCCAGCTGGTGCTAAAGTTACAGCAAAAACACATTGCAAACTGGAGGATGGATGAATACCTCTCGTCCTAAAGCTCATCACAAGGCTTTTCATTAGACCCGTGTTTGTCTGTGCAGATTCTGGGAACATCTTGTAATTCTGACATGTTCAAGTGGCGAGGCACTTAGAATTAATAGCAATAATAATTATAATTTATAAATTGTAGATTACCATCCATTATGCTTGTATTTCATTTTACCAAGAAAGAAAATTTTTATTAGCCAAAAAATAAAAAACCCCACATGAGTCTCCTCCAAAGCTCTTGAACTAACTTGGATTTAGTGGTTTCTTCATTTTCCTGCTAATACTGCTTTTTGCATCATTTTCCAAAGTTCTGTAGCTGGTAAATAGGAGCTGTTGTCAATGACTCAAAAAAGTATTTTTATAATAATCTCATCACTGGTCCTCGCAGTGTCTGTCACTTAGTTTGGGGCTTCCCTGGTGTCTCAGATGGTAAAGAATCTGCCTGCAATGTGGAAAACCTGGGTTTGATTCCTGGGTTGGGAAGATCCCCTGGAGGAGGGCATGGCAACCCACTCCAGTATTCTGGCCTGGAGAATCCCCATGGACAGAGGAGTCTGTGGGTTACAGTCCATGAGGTCACAGAGTCGGACATGACTGAGTGACTAAGTACAGCACACACAGCACTTAGGACATGACTGAGTGACTAAGCGCAGCACACACAGCACTTAGGACATGACTGAGTGACTAAGCACTGAGGACATGACTGAGTGACTAAGCACTTAGGACATGACTGAGTGACTGAGCACAGCACACACAGCACTGAGGACATGACTGAGTGACTAAGCGCAGCACACACAGCACTTAGGACATGACTGAGTGACTAAGCACTGAGGACATGACTGAGTGACTAAGCACTTAGGACATGACTGAGTGACTAAGCGCAGCACACACAGCACTGAGGACATGACTGAGTGACTAAGCACAGCACACAGCACTTAGGACATGACTGAGTGACTAAGCACAGCACACACAGCATTGAGGACACAACTGAGTGACTAAGCACAGCACACACAGCACTTAGGACATGACTGAGTGACTAAGCACAGCACACACAGCATTGAGGACACAACTGAGTGACTAAGCGCAGCACACACAGCACTGAGGACACGACTGAGTGACTAAGCACAGCACACACAGCACTTAGGACATGACTGAGTGACTAAGCACAGCACACACAGCACTTAGTTTGCACCTGCTGCCAAAAATGTTTTCTTCTCAATTTTAAACTCCAAATTTTCTTTACCCAATCCCCAGCCTGTAGGTTTCTCTCTCTCTTCCTCCATCCATCTCAGTTCTTTATTATCTAGGACACCTTGGCCCTTTTCATTCATTTTCTCTCTTCTCCACTCTTTGAAGGAATTCTCCACAATAACACCAAGCCTGTGGGTGATCTAGAAAACAACATCTTTCTCTTTAGAAGAGGTAGCCGGGAACATGCCCAGTAGTGGGGTTGCTGGGTCACATGGTAGACTTATTCCTAGTTTTCTAAGGATTCTCCACACTGTTCCCTACAATGGCTGTAACAGTAGCATTGATATGTATACATTATGGGGTGTAAAGTGGGTAAAGTTGGGGAGAAATTGCTGCAAAACACAGGGAGCCCAGTCTGGTGCTCTGTGATGACCTAGAGGCTGGAAGGGAGGGAGGCTCAGGGCGAGGAGGGGATATAGTTGTAATTATGGTGGACTCTGGGAGCTGGTGATCGACAGGGAGGCCTGGCATGCTGCGGTTCATGGAGTCGCAAAGAGTCCGACGCGACTGAGTGACTGAACTGAACTGAACTGAAGGCTGATTTTACGTTGTTGAACGGCAGAAACCATCACAATATTGTAAAAATTAAAAAACAAAAAAGAATAAAAGAAAAGGAAGTTGGAGTGTGTGTGCGTGTGCGTGTGTGTGTGAAAGAAAGAGAAGACTGTCACCATCACAAGAGAGGAAGGAGCAGCCTTGCTTTATGTTGGTGGCAGCACACTGTTCTCCCCATCATGGAACACCACGTTCATTAGCAGCATCGCTCAAGAGTCACTGTCTGCCAAGAACATGTCTCAAACCGATGTGTCTTCAGAAACTTCAGACTTGGGTGTAAAACACTATCATCCAAATGAGAACAGGCAAAGCTGTTTATTCAGAGCTTGCCATCGGAAGGCACTCAGACATCATCGTGTTTGGCAGAGACCCAGAATCAGTTAAAGGAGTGGGAAAGCTTCACTGCAGATGAAAATGGAAAGCCTCGAGTAGGCCCTGATGGGAGGGCTTGGTTGGGGCAAGTCGTGATTGATCACAGCAACACACCTGGTTCCCTCTGGTGGGCCTACGTCCACCCGATTGCCCCAGCGACTGTGGTCAGAACTCTGTTTTTATACGCTGTCTAGCCATTGTCCACGTGTGTATTCAGCCCCTGAGAGCGAATGACATGAGAACTAGGGTCCTGAATGGTCCCTCTGAGCCCACTCGTGAGCATCCTTGACACCCGCCCGTCCTCTCCTGCTCTCCTTTGCTTCTTAGTGTCTGGACTAGTAATTTCACATCAACCTTCCAGTCCCCCAAACAGAGCTAGAAGTCTGTTGAGACAGATCAGAGAAGGCTTCGGCATGGATGAGCAGGACTTTGTGTTGATGTGGTGTGAGAGGAGAGTGCAGCTACCAGGAGGGTCGTGTTACTGAAGACAGAAGAGGAAGCACTCGGCTTGTGAGGGAAGACGCCGAGCTCAGGTTTTAGAAAATCTCAGCTGCCTCTGTGATGATGTTCTTTAGAGCCAGGCAGCTGCCATCCGGAATGTCATTTCAGAGGTGGGGAGAGGAGGCCTGAGAGTAAGTGATGGGCCTCAGTTTACACACCGAGGCCAGGGCTGGAGCAGGTACTGCAGCTCTGGGCTTTCCAACCACCACCAAGGATGGAGAGCAGTCGGTCTGGACCAGAGGCCAGGCAATCTGGAACCACCAGGATGCTCTCAGAGGCAAGAATAAGCCACTCCACACCATTACCATAAATGTGGTAAAGACAGAAACTGTCTATGAAGATTTCACACAGGCCCACCAAGAAGAAAAGTAAATGATTAAAGAAGGTAGGTTTGGAGATCCTTTCGAACCATGATCCTTTATCTTCTATTTACAGAGATAAAAGTACACCCCCAAATGGTTAATATTTAAGCACATCAATATTTACAGCTCTCCTTTTAGGAGAGGAAAGCCACTCTGGCAGTGCCATTGTGACCCACCCGCGATGATTCCCCCAGTGCTCATCTTGTTGTCGGGTTTTCTCTGCCACGTTGCTATTGCAGGACGAAGTAAGTACTCACGGCTTTTGAAAAAAAAAAAATCCAATCCTGGGCTTCCCTGGTGACACTAGTGGTAAATAACCTGCCTGCCAGTGCAGGAGACATGGGACTGATCTCTGGGGTGGGAAGATCCCCTGGAGAAGGAAATGGAACCCACTCTAGTATTCTTACCTGGGAAATCCCATGGACAGAGGAGCCTGGTGGGCTACAGTCCATGCGGTCAAGAAGAGTGGGACATGACTGAGCGCATACCCAACCCTCCGGTAAATGCTGGGGGCCCACAGGGATTATCTAAATTCTCTTTAGGGTGGATGCTGGGGAGACTGGATTGGTGCTTATTGTTTGATGAAGCCATGCTTAAACTCCTCGGCAAGATACTTAGCTCCTTCAAGCCTCAGTATACTGGCCTATGAAATGGGGATAACACATCTAACCTCTTTTAAAAGCTGGTGAGGAGATTAGCTGGGGTACGGCATATGTCAAGTATTTGGAGCAAAACAAAGTGTAAATATTTTGGTAGCATTAAATGTTTTTCATTTGTGTGGGCCAGCTAAACTTAAAAAGGCAAATATGGGTTTCTCAACCAACTGCATTCTGCTCCTGTTTCAGCCTGCCCCAAGCCAGATGAGGTACCATTTTCCATGGTGGTTCCACTGAAACGGTCCTATGAGCCTGGGGAGCAGATAGTGTTCTCCTGCCAGCCGGGCTACGTGTCCCGGGGAGGGATCCGGCGGTTTACGTGCCCGCTCACAGGACTCTGGCCCATCAACACGCTGAAATGCATACGTAAGTCAGCCTCCTTCTGCACAGTCTCTGCTCATTCTGATCGGGCACATGGTGGGGAGATGACCGACCTTGTCCAGCTCCGGGTGCAGGAGGCCAGCAGAGCTGCGGGGCAGGGGGCAGTGGAGAAACACGAGGGCCTGTGGGGGTGGGGGTGGGTTTCATGGGAGGAGAGACTGCGGACAGTCAGTGCTGTTTGCCGGAAGCCAGGAGGAGAGGGCGGCAGAGGATGAGCTGCTTAGACGACATCATTGACTCAGTGGACACGAATCTGAGCAAATTCCGGGAGACTGTGGTGGACAGGGGAGCCTGGCGTGCTGCAGTCCACGGGGTCACAAAAGGTTGAATGGGAATTAGCCACAACAACTGGAATTAGCTAGGAGAGATTTTAAAAAGAGACTTGGTGTGATAAAAGAAGAGGGAGGCACTGCAGATGTGAAAAGAGAAGTGGATATGATATCACAAATTATATTTCTAATAAAATACAAACATTATATTAAATCAATGTTATGCATCATATATACAATATTATGCATAATATATATATAATATTAAGGGGCTTCCCAGGTGGCTCAGTAGTAAAGAATCCACCTGCCAATACAGGAGACTCAAGAGATGCAGGTTCAATCCCTGGGTCAGGAAGATTCCCTGGAGAAAGAAATGGCAACCCACTCCAATATCCTTGCCTGAGAAATCTCATGGACAGACGGGCATGGCGGGCTGCAGTCCATGGGGACGAAAAAGGGTAGAACACTACTGAGGGACTAAACAACCACAACAGAGTGAACATTTAGACCGTTCGATTTTTGTCATTTTAGCTAACAGCTCTAATGTGCAGGGGCCTCCCTGGCGGCCAGTGGTTCAGACTCTGCGCTTCCACTGCAGGGGTCATGGGTTCTCTCCCTGGTTTGGGAACTAAGATCCTGCATGCTGCATGCCCCTCCCCACCAAAACAAACAAACAAAAAACCAAAAAAACAAGAAGTAACAATACAATGGACTCCATAGTACATGTGTCATTTAGGTTATTCTGAGTTAACTTCTGAGAATAGTTATCAGTAGAGTCACTGGATCAAAAGATAGAAATGAGTTTAAACACTTTTAACAGGAAATTCTGTAACTAGAAATTGATGCTTTTATCTTTAAATCACAGCCAGAGTATGTCCTTTTGCTGGGATCTTAGAAAATGGAACGGTACGCTACACAACCTTTGAATATCCCAACACGATCAGCTTTTCCTGCCACACCGGGTAAGGACTTTTGGCTCACAGAGGTTGTGCATTCCTGCTCCCTTAAGCTGAACATCAAGGCTGGCCCCTGTTTTCTTTCTAGTCTTTAGGCTGGACTTGCTTAATATGGATCACTGAATAAAAATCCACAGTGGAGTTGGAGTGGGGTGGAGAATACAGCAGTTGGTAAAATACAAAATCGATGCTCTATCTAATTTTTCTGCACCTGATTAGCTACTCATATGAGGAGTACATTGAAATTATTGAAGCTGGGTGATAATTCTTTATAATCTCTGGGCCAAATCTTGGCTTGGGGTTAAAGTATTCTAGTAGTCAGACTTGGGCTTTAGGCTAATATAATGGACTGTGACCTAGGTTCACTGGTAAAGAATCTGCCTGCTAATGCAGGAGACGTGGGTTTGATCCCTGGGGTTGAGAAATCCCTTGGAGAAGGACATGGCAACCCTCTCCAGTAATCTTGTCTGGGAAATGCCATAGACAGAGGAACCTGGTGGGCTAGAGTCCATGGGGTCGCAAAGAGTCGGACACGACTGAGCGCCTGAGCACGAAGTAGAGGAGAATTCTGTGGAGAAGACTGAGGGTGACGGTGTAGAAACGCCCTCCTCCTCACCAGGACCGCCTCCCTGGGAAGAAAGCATGTCCGGAGGGACACCTGGCTGGTCCTCCTCACGAGCAAACACCACGGGTGACCCAGGCAACAGCCCGCTGGCCGTCAGGTCAGGCAAAAGTTCACCGAGGATCCTTGTTTGTGATGAGAGATTAAGAAATACTGTGTGTGAAAGAGAAATGCAGTCCTTTCAACTGAAAGACCAATTTATTAATAGGTTCTTGATGCGTGACCTTGAACACATTGTCTTCAAGGACAATGGCACATTTATAATGTTGATAGACTGCATTGACAGCCCAAATTATTACAGCCCAAATTATAACACATTTGGGCCAGCAGGCTCTCAGAAAATGAGTATTAGAGGTGACTCAGTATGATTCACTTTTGTGACCCCCGAAAAAGAGGTGTCTTGGATTGGAAGCCATTACCCTGACCAGCTGGTTGGAGACCAGGGGTTTGGAGACTGGAGGCAGGGTGGGCCTCCACACCCAGCGGTGATGGAACCCTCGCATGCTTCAGCAATTGCCCTGCAGCCCCAGGCTGGGAGGCTTGCTGAGCCTTAGAGGAATTTAAGCCTCTCAGGAAAACAGTATGGAAAGATGGAAAAGAAGCCAATAGTATTTGTCTGCAGCACAGCTTGATGGGAAAAAAATTTGAGGTGCCGGGGGTGGATGACTCTATAATTTAATGGGTTCAATTTTCCCTCTGCAGGTTTTATCTGAAAGGAGCTAGTTCTGCGAAATGCACTGAGGAAGGAAAGTGGAGCCCAGACATTCCTGTCTGTGCCCGTGAGTCTCCGGGTCCAGCTCTAGGAGGATGACCGCTTGGTTGGCCTCGGACGTTCCTGGTTTTACCAATACAAGACCTACACCCTAAACCCCTCAGTCCCAGCTCCCTGAGATGATCGCTCACCTGTTTTGGGACTGCTCATCCTGACATCTTCTTAAAATGATTTTATTGATTGATTTTTGGTGGCTGTGCTGGGCCTTGGTTGTTGCGTGGGCCTTTCGTTGCGGCGAGTGGGGGCTCCTCTCTGGTGGCGGGGTGCAGGCTTCGTTTGCAGGGGCTTCTGTCTAGACCACAGGCTGCTGGGCGCACTGGCTTCATTGCCCTTTGGCACGTGGGAGCTTCCTGGATCAGGGATCGAACCCGTGTCCCCTGCATTGGCAGGTGGATTCTTTACCAAGAAGCCACCGGGGAAGCCCCATCCTGGTCTCTTACTCTGGAAGATGAAGCAGCCCCTTTGAGTGACACACCCTAACCCTAGCTTTGAAGCTCTAGATCACTTAGGTCAGGATGACAGCCCACTTCTGAGTCCCTGCGTGAAGCTACTTGGGCAGGCTCCACACAGAGAGAGTACAAAAGCAGGAGGTATTCAGCGGGAGCAAATGAACCTGCATTAGCACCAAGGTGTCACTCAGATGTCACTGACTTCTTGTCGTCAGCAGCTTTTGCAGGATGCTGGCTCGGTGAGGTCCTTCACCAATTCTGACTCCGAGAAATGTCTTCAGGGTAGCATTTCGTTCCAAGACGTTTGGTCACCTAAGCAACATGGTCTTGTGACAGGCAAATCAGTGATGGCAAAACTTAAATTCCCTTCATTTTTCAGTTTTCTGACTGGCTCAGACATCTGATTTTCTGATCACATTTTCTTCCCTGGCTTCTCCAATGGACTATGGTTACCCTGGCATTTGATCAAATTTTGCACTATCTCAAGTTAATCTTTGGATTTTTTCCTTTCTGTAAAGAGTATTTTGTTTAAAAATGACTCAACTATTTTCATTCAAATGACAGTTCTTTCTTTTTTCAGCTATAACCTGCCCTCCACCACCCATACCCAAGTTTGCAAAACTCAGCGTTTACAAGCCGTTGGCTGGGAACAACTCCTTCTATGGCAGCAAGGCAGTCTTTGAGTGCTTGCCACACCACGCCATGTTTGGAAGCGACACGGTTACCTGCACGGAACATGGGAACTGGACGCAGTTGCCGGAATGCAGGGGTAAGTGCGACGATGCAGCAAAGCAGTCATGGGAGTGCAGGGTCTCTCTGCTGAAGAGGACTGCAGATTCCACTCTCCCGGAGGGTTCTGAATGGCCTTGCTTACCGTGGCGGCTGCTCTGTGCCTGGGGCTGAGGGTGCCGGGTGATGGAGACCTGGCTTCCGGCTCAGGGTGATGAGAGGAGGTGCGGTGGACAGTCTGGAGCAGCCTGGGAGAGCTCGTGGGAGGAGGAGGTGCGGGTGGAGTGGGGAACAGTGCAGGCATGCGTCAGGAAGCGGGGGAGCTGGGGAGGGGACAGGGAAGAACAGGGCCTGAGCATGGACAGCTGAATGTCACAGTGAGGTTGCTGAAGAGACGCCTGGATTAAACTGGGAAGTCCAAAGAGATCAGGGCTTCCCTGGTGGCTTAGCGGTAAAGAATCCGCCTGCAATGCAGGAGACCTGGGCTCGATCCCTGGTCGGGAAGATCCCCTGGAGAAGAAAATGGCAACCCACTCCAATATTCTTGCCTGCAAAATCCCATGGACAGAGGAGCCTAGCAGGCTATAGTCCATGGGGTTGCAAAGAGTCAGACATGAGTGAGTAACTAAAGCTTTCACTTTACTTTTGAGAGATTTAAGGTGAAAAACTGGGTTGCAGTTAGATCGATATCAGCTTTTGTAGTTTTTAACCTAAATTTAAGAATCACAAGAATATTCAATTAAAAAATATATATGAAAATCCTCTCTCCTTTAATTGGACTCATCATTGCTATATTTATTTGTTTATTGGCCATGTGGCATGTGGGATCTTCCCCAATCCAAGATCGGACCCATGCCTCCTGCAGTGGGAGCATGGAGTCTTAACCGCTGGGCCATCAGGGAAGTCCCATTACTGTCTGTGAATTTGTCCACTGCATGATGAGTAGGCAGATTATAGAATTTATCATGCGTTCGAGGAGTGACGCTAAAGTCTGTTACCTTCTCCCACAGTGGATAGTACAGACGTCTGCTGAAGGAATCCAACGAAGTACTTTTTAGCATAGGGGAGCGCGTGCCACACCTAACACCCAGCACCTTTTGGGGACTTAACTCATGTTTATGCATACGTCATCTCATTAATTCTCCCAATTAGTGGATTCTTCGTGGGCTCTTTTTTCTTCTTATTTTCAGCTGTTTACATTGATATGTCAGCCATGAGCATGTTGTGACATGCTCTCTCTTTCTTTATAGACATGCTTTTCCCCCTGAATCTTCTGAAAATAAGTTATACCCATCATGACACTTACCCATGAACACGTCAGCAGCATGAACATCCTAATAACAATGAGATTCTCCTATGTTGTCCCTGTACCCAAGACATTTAACGTGTTGGAATTACTAACGATAATAATGTAAACAATTGTATACATTTAGCAATGTTTATTTCATATGCAAATTGCTCCACCTGATCCAGAAGTTCCTTCACACACACATCTTGTTCTCTGTGAAATCCAATCGTGACCCACACCTCTGTCTGGCTGTCACATCTCTTTCATCTCCTTTAGTCCTGTAGTTACGAATGACCCTCTGCCTTTTCAGTCATCTTTCACTGATGTTTATGAAGAGTGCGTGCTGGTTGTCTCTGGCAGTTTCTGGAATGTGAGTTTGGCGGCTTATTTACTCACGATTAGCCTCAAGTTAACACTTTTTAAGAACGCACTCCCTCTCAGCAGAAGGCACGCGGTGTCAGTCAGCCATGGCCAGGGGTACTGCGATCCCGTGGCCAAGGGGGTACACCCTTCTTCTCTTGGTAAAAAAGCATCTCTTCCTCTTTGGAATTAGTACGCAGCCTGTGGTGGTAGTTGGAGGCTATGTGAACACCCACTCTTGAGCAGTCATTTCCATTGATAACCCTGGACTCAGTCAGCTGAGGCACTGGTGGTTGCAAAATGGTGGCTTTCTAATGTTATCTGTCCTTTGATATTTATTACCTGGAATTCTTCTACAGGGAAAAGTTTTTCTTCCATGGACTGTTTCTCTTTAGTTTCATTATAAACTCATACATTCCTTTGTACTCAATTTGTGGAAGAACCAAAACTGATCCAAGCAGTCCAACTCCGAATTTTGTACTCTTTTTTAAAAAATCCATTTTATTTATTTGGCTGTGCTGGGTCTTAGCTGCAGCACGTGGGATCTTTTAGTTGAAGCATGTCGTATCCAGTTCCCTGACCAGCGGTGGAACTCGGGAGCGTGGAGTCTTAGCCACTGGACCAGCGAAGTCCATGGATTTTGTATCCTTGAACCATCGCATTAGGCTACCTTCCAAAAGCTCTGTACTCCTCCATCCAGCCTGGTTTTCTGTAGTGTGGTAAAGAGGGGACGACAGAGGATGAGATGGTTGGATGGTATCACCGACTCAATGGACATGAACTGAGTAAACTCCGGGAGATGGTGAAGGACAGGGAAGCCTGGCGTGCTGCAGTCCACGGGGTCGCAAAGAGTTGGACAGACTTAGTGACTGAACAACAGCAATGACAAAGAGGGGTATGGATTTAGGACTTTCCCGCTGGGGGTCTTCAGAAGGCCAGGGAGCAGCACCGCTTTTCTCCTTCGTATTTCATGCTGGCTTCTTGTATAGTCTGGAGAAATCATAAGAATTATGTTTAACATTTAAAATCCAAATAATAGTGTTCTACTGTGCATGGAGGGAATCTTTGTGTTTTAATTTCATGGTCTGTTGATTGAAAGAGACAGACTTTTCTTTTGTTCAAACCCACCATCTTAGATGATGTGCAGATGAAGTTTGCAATAAATAATACCTTGTGATTATACAAAAGCCCAAAGAACTTGGTAAATCATTAATTTACTTTCAAAGTGTTGTTTCTATTTTAACGCCCAGGGTTTCACGAGGATAAGATAAAGGGGAAGTCACAGGAATCACCCAGTGATTCACCGGTGTAAGAGGAGCTTGAAACTATTCCGTAATCACCGGGCCCCACACTGTTTATGCTAACACCGCTTATGGCTTAAACTTTTTAGAAGTAAAATGCCCATTCCCATCAAGACCAGACAATGGGTTTGTGAACTATCCTGCAAATCCAGTGCTCTACTACAAGGACACCGCCACGTTTGGCTGCCATGAGACGTATTCCTTGGATGGACCGGAAGAAGTAGAATGCACCAAATTTGGAAACTGGTCTGCACAGCCGAGCTGTAAAGGTATGAGATACGGGTAAGGTCTCAAACCGCCTCCAGGTTCATCCGGTGAATCTCCTTTACTTGCCGTTTTCTTGTTCCAGTCATTTTCCACTTTGTTTCTCAGACTTGCTTCACAGCTACTGGGATTTATATGAACACTTCACGCCTAGCAAGCCTGTTTGAGATTTAAAAACTATATACTTTATTCATTTATTTAGTTTTGGCTGCATCGGGTCTCGGTCTCAGCTCTCGGGCGCTGTAGTTTCGGCACGCAGGCTTAGCTGCCCTGCGGCGTGTGGGCTCGTGGTCTCCTGAACAGGAATCAGGCCCACGGCCCCTGGATGGCGGATTCTTAACTGCTGGACCACCAGGAGGTCCCTCCTGACTGCGTGAGACAAGTGTTTCTGTGGTAGGCCTTGATGACGTGGTGGAAGATTGTGTGGGCTTCCTACAGCTGCTTCTACGTCCTGGCCCATGACCATCCTGTTTCGCTTTGTTCTAGTCAAGACTCTTCTCACTGGGGCAAAACCCACCACACAGTCAAGCGAGTTCCTGGAAATGGTGATTAACTACAAATGGCAACAGGTGATCGTATGGACCATGAGTCTGGGGAAATGAGGACGGAACTGAGTCAGGAACCGCTGCTACTCTCTCCACGGGGGCCTCAGGGTCCCCGTGTATCTCTGTTTCTCTGCTTCCTCAGCTTGAACCTGGCCTGATTCTGTGCCAGGACCTGTCACCTGAAGGGTCCTCACTCAGGGCATCTTTTCCCTGAGAAGCTGGTTCCTTTAACGTCACGGCTCCTTGATCTGGCCCGTGTCGTACTTACTCAGTGAGCATCAGGGGTGCGCTGTGGCTCTGCTCAGGCTGCTGTGGGCTGGAAGGAAAGTGGGCAAAATGGAGAATGGGGTCCCCTCGAACCAGAGCCTGAGGCAGGGACTCAAATGCAGCTGATGTACTGAGTCTCAGGAAAAAGAGAGTGAGGCGGGTAGGATGGAGCCGGACACGGGCGCTCAAGCCTCCCTGCATCAGAAGCACCTGGAGGGCTTGTTTAAACAGAGTCTTTGGTTCGCCGGGTCTGGAATAGGACCTGAGAAGTAGCATTTCTACCAGGTCCCGGGAGATGCTGGCGTTGCAGACACAGGGCCCATGTCTGGAACAAGGAAGTGGGCTCGGCTAGAGTATAACATCAGTTTAACCCCCGGGGAGCTCTGGACAGGGCCGCTAATGCCATGGAGAGGCGAGGGGACTTATCTTGATCCCCCTGTGAGTCTGCACAGGCTGTGGGCTGCCCGCTTCCCTGCCCCTGGGCTGACGTGCACGCTCTCCTGGGAGAGGAGGCTCCCGGTGGCTGAAGGCCGTTTTTCAGAGAAGGGAGCACTTGGGAGCTGTTACCAGCCCACACTCACCTGGCTCGGGGGGTGGGTGCGCCCGGTCAGTGAGCGGGAGCAGGGTGGGCCGCGGAGACTTACCTGCAGCAGCGGTGTCTTTTTAAAAACGTTTTATTGGAGTATGGTAGCTTCACTATGTTGTGTTTCTACTGGACGGCAAAGCGCATCAGCCGTAGTATACACGCGTGCCCTCCTTGTTTCCCTCCCAGTCGGTCACCACGGGGCGCCGGGGAGACTCCCACGCTACGCAGCAGGCTCTCACCAGTTCGCTCAAGCAGGGTATCAACAGCGTATCTACGTCCACCCCAGTCTCCCACCTCCCCCCCCCCTCGGGAACCCTACATTAGTTCTCTCCAGCTGTGTATCTGATAGAAGTGCTTTTTAAAAAACAGTTTATTTATTTATTGGCTGTGCTAGGTCTTCACCGCTGTGTGCGCTTTCCCTAGTTGCTACCAGAACGCGGAACCACTAGAAGTGGACCGGGCTTCTCTTGGACGCGGCGTGAGGCTTCTCACTGCGGGGGCTTCTCTTGCTGCTGAGCACGGGCTCTGGGGCCTGTGGGGGTCTTCCTTGCGTTGCAAGGCGGATTCTTAACCACTGCACCACCAGGGAAGCAGAGCACCTGATGCTTCTGCTCTGACCTTCTCACGTGGCCACTCCAGGGGAAGAAGAGGTGGTCCTGGAAGCCATGGTTCATGGTCCTATTGATAAAGAACTGCAGTTGGCAATGCTGCTGAGGCTACTCACCACGCACCTTCTTAGAATCTTCTCCTCTTGGGCCATTTGTCTCAGGTCTACTCATCGAGTGGTTCTGATGTTACATTCTCTTTGCTGCTGCTGCTGCTAAGTCACTTCAGTCATGTCCGACTCTGTGTGATCCCATAGACGGCAGCCCACCAGGCTCCCCCGTCCCTGGGATTCTCCAGGCAAAAACACTGGAGTGGGTTGCCATTTCCTTCTCCAATGTGTGAAAGTAAAAAGTGAAAGTGAAGTCGCTCAGTCGTGTCCGACTCTTAGCGACCCCATGGACCACAGCCTACCAGGCTCCTCCATACATGGGATTTTCCAGGCAAGAGTACTGGAGTGGGGTGCCATTGCCTTCTCTGCACATTCTCTTTAAGAAACAGTAAATGAAGTCCCGTCTTGACTACAAATATTGTCTCTTTCAGCGTCTTGTAAGTTATCTGTTAAAAAAGCTACTGTGATATACGAAGGAGAGAGAGTAGCTATCCAGAACAAATTTAAGAATGGAATGCTGCATGGCCAAAAGATTTCTTTCTTCTGCAAGAATAAGGAAAAGAAGTGCAGCTACACAGAAGATGCCCAGTGCATAGACGGCACCATCGAAATCCCCAAGTGCTTCAAGGGTGAGTTTAGTGCTGGAGTGTTTAGCTGGCATTTCCCTTGCCCTGGCCATAATCAGTACTTTTTAAAAAAAATTTCAGTTTGTATTGGGATGTAGCCGATGAACAATGTTGTGATAGTTTAAGGTGAACGGTGAAGGGACTCAGCCGTATACGTATACCTGTGTCCATTCTCCCCCAAGCTCCCCTCCCATCCAGGCTACCACATAGCATTGAGCAGAGTCCCCTGTGCTTACAGGAGGTCCTTGTTGGCTGTCCATTTTAAATAATAGGTGTGTGTACATGTCCGTCCCAGACTCCCCCACTAGCCCTTCTCCCTGTCCTTTCCCCCGGCCACTGTAAGTTCCTTCTCTACCTCTGTGAGTCTTTCTCTTTGTAAGTAAGTTCACTTGTATCATTTCTTTCTAGATTCCACATATAAGGGATGTTGTATGATGTTTTTTCTTCTCTGTCTCACTCAGTGTGACCATCTCTAGGCCCATCCATGTTGCTGCAAATGGCATTACTGCATTCTTTTTAACAGTCTAGTAATCATAATTTATACTTTTATTATTGACACATAATGACTAAAATAAGCCATGTCAGTTTGGCCACTGGATTTTTAAAAGGAGGGTTGGACAGGAGAGAATAGCAAGATGAGGCAGTAACTGCATTTGGTATTTCCTGTTTCCTTTCCAATTCTTTTCCTTAAAACTCAGTCAGGATTGTGGCTTTCTTTGATGAGTGTTAAATTATGCCACGGTGTATAATTCCAGATTGTACGTGAATAATAATAATGACATTGATTGGAACATTGAATAATAATGTTTACCACCTCTTGAGCCCAAATGATAATGAAGTCACCCCAAATTACAAAGTAATTCAAGTCAATGGGTCGTTGGTTTACAGATCTAACATTTCTTTCCCTCTTTTGACAGTTCCTGGAGTTTGAAAAGTACCCGTTAGAGAAAAGCATTCATTACAGCAAAGCATTTAAAGAAAGATGACATTGTGTTTGTGTGAGATAAAGGAGTGTACAATGGTCAGCATTTAAGCCATTAGTTTCAGGTCTAAATAAATACCTTTGTTGCCACAAAGGAAGAGCCAGCCAGAGGCTGAAGCTATGATTGCATCTGGGTTCAGAGATGCTTCTAGAATGTCGTCAGCCCTGTATCAGCTGGCAGAGGACACAGCTGGGAGCAGATTAGGGAAGAGAGGTCTGAGAAGTGGGCAGCTAGAGACAGAGGAGGAAACGAGAACCAGCAAACAATACCCACCTCAAAGGTTTGATGATTAGAAATCTCACCCATGACATGCTGTGGGTACTCAGTGATAAGCATGACAGTTCTTCTCACTCTTAATTACAAACAGTTAGAAATGCACTGCACAAATTGTTATTGTTCAAAATAGAGCAGAGCCCTGGTGCGATGTTATGTACTAAAACTGACAAAAAATCCTGGTACAGATCGGCAGAAATAATAGTACTAGCAGAGGGTAATTTAAAAAAGTCAAACAGAGCTTGGTTAATGTATTTCTTCAGGCTGTTCTCGCCTATAGTCTGCAGACAGATGAGTGCTGTGGGTACATTGGGGATAAATAAAGGGCTGATGCAGTTTTTTCTTTTACTCTTGAGTGTCAGAATTATATAGAACCTTTCATTTTCTCTCTTGGAAATGATTGCTTTATCTTTTCCCTGATGTTTTCTCGAATCACTTAAACCTCACACGGAATGCTTTCATTCATATAATTAGATTTATTCTACACGTTTATAAAATGTATTTGATTTGGCTTGGCTATTTAACAAATTTAAGAAATGATTGTTTCTCTTATAGTATTTTATTTTTTCTCCCCAAACAGAGCACAGTTCTTTTGCTTTCTGGAAAACGGATGCATCTGATGTAAAACCATGCTGAGTTGGTTTTCACACTGAAAATTAAATGTCATGGTTGTATGCGTCTGTCCAAGGAACCCAATGGAAATGGAAAAATAAAGTGACTGAATTTGCGGTGTCAGCCATTGCCGTGTTACTCCTCATGGTAGCTTACTTTTAGTTATCTGGATTTTTGCTTGCTATCGTTCAGTTGCTAAGTTATGTCCAACTCTTTGTGACCCCTTGAACTGCAGCATGCCAGGCTCCCTTGTCCTTCACTATCTCCCAGAGTTTGCTCAAATTCATGTGCACTGAGTCAGTGATACTATCCAACCATCTCATCCTCTGCCACACCCTTCTCCTCTTGCCCTTGATCTTCCCCAGCATCAGTCTTTTCCAGTGAGTCAGCTCTTTACATCAGTTCAGTTCAGTTCAGTTGCTCAGTCATATCCAACTCTTTGCAACCCCATGGACTGCAGCACGCCAGGCCTCCCTGTCCATCACCAACTCCCAGAGTCTACTCAAACTCATGTCCATTGAGTCAGTGATGCCATCCAACCATCTCATCCTCTGTCGTCCCCTTCTCCTCCTGCCCTCAATCTTTCCCAGCATCAGGGTCTTTTCAAATGAGTCAGCTCTTCGCATCACGTGGCCAAATTCAGAAACCCAAATATTTGGGACATTGTTCTTGCACAGCTGTGAAACGGAAAGTGTAAGTAATTACCCGGGTTGCCCAGTTCCCCTCTCCCTAATTCTACTCACTCAAAACAACTGCAATGGAATTATTTTCTTAGAATGGTCCGTAGACTCCAGCATCAGTTTCGCCTGGTAATAATCACAAAGGAAAAAATGCTGTGTACTGGGATTTCTGAGGTTGGCCCCCAAATATGCATCTGTAACAAAGTCCCCAGATAACTGCCTTTTTGAGAAGTGTCACTGTAAAGGATAAACAGAGTGCATAGCCCTTCAGGCCAGTAGAACTGGGTCTGGACTCGGATAGCTCGGTTTCCATAATGCCTAGAAATCTCTCCTTGTCCACCAACATGCCTCTGACCCACCGCAGGCTCTAGTTGTTTCCTGTGCCGGCACCAGAGCAGCTGAACGTTGCTGAAACAAAAAGAAACTTCACAATTATGCTGTTAGGTCCCGCTTTGATCCATGGACACGAACCTCACACGAGCTCAGCTGCGCCTGGCAGTTCTGCCACATTGCTCTGGTTGGTCCTCACCCCGCCTCCCGACAGGGCTGTGTCTCTTCTCAGCCCTGCTCAAGCCACCCTCCTTCCCTCTCAGACAGCGTCCTGCTCTTATTTCACCAAGAAAACAGGAAAGAACCTTTTCAGTCTTCGCACAACCAAGTCTGTCACCTCAGCAGAGTCTGTACCAAGTTCTCTGCACTCTGTCTCCTTACTCTGAGATCCCATCTAAGGGCAAACCTCATGCCCAGGACCCCATCTTCTGTCTCCTTAGTTAAGAATTTTGCTCCTGAGATGAATGGTCTTCCATTTTTTTCTCCCTTTCTACTGGAGCAGTTCTACACAAACATACAGTAATGTTGTTGAGTCGCTCTTCTCCACGGACCGCAGCACACCAGGCTCCTCTGTCACCACCGTCTCCCAGAGCTTGCTCAAACTCATGTCCTTTGAGTCCATGACACCATCCAACCATCCCCTCCTCTGTCGCCCCCTTCTCCTCCTGCCCTCAGTCTTTCCCAGCATCAGGGTCTGTTCCAATAATATCATCACTTAAAAAAGAAAACCTGACTGTTACCTCACATCATTTTCTAGCTACCGCTCCCCATCTGTGTCAACTTAAAATAGTCACAACCTAAAGTTGAGAGTTACGTTTTATTTGGTGGGAACTTTTAGGACTCCAAGTCCTGGAGACTTGAAGCATCTCAAGTGACCGAGAGAACTGCTCTGAGGCGGCGGGAGGGGAGTCAGGTTACACAGAAGTTGGCCACAAGGGGCAGGTAGTGTGGACATCAAAAGTATTTTTGTGAATTAAAGAAAGCCAGATACCTCGAGGGGAGGAACTGGCGCTTTCCTGGGTACGGGGCAACGCAGGCGTCTGGGCTCCCTGACATCGCCCTTTCGTGGGCACCTCAGTCCTCTGGGAGGCTCCCGAGTCCTCCGTGCTCACCGCCGGAGCGCCTGCGGGCTGGCGGTTCAGACTGCGAGTACTGATCTCCTCCTGGGCGCCCTGAGGGCTCAGAAGTTTACACAAGGAGGGCCAGATCCCTGCCGGCTGTGACATCCTTGTTTATTATTGTGGCAGAAAATACTTTGTTTCTCATCTGTGTCCCTTGTTTTCATAAAAGTCCCAGAAAGGGCTGTTGGTCTTTGCCGGCTCCACATTGGTGTACGGTGCGGTGTACAATGTTGTGATTGGCGTACCCATCACGGCTCTTCACCTCTGTCTCCCCCCAGGTCTCTTCTCGCGGACGCTTGGTCCTCGGGACTCAGGTGCCTTCACCGGGTGCGGGTCTGATCTCTTCACCAAGATGCTCTTCTGAGCCTCTTCCCCTACACAAACCAGTGTGGCTCTTCCCAGACTGTCGTTCAAAATCTCCAAAGTCCCACTGTTGTGGTCGTTCAGTCGTTCAGCTGTGTCCAACTCTTCTGTGATCCCATTGACTGTAGCCCATCAAGCTCTTCTATCCACAGGATTTCCTAGGCAAGAATACTGGAGTGGGTTACCGCTGACTCCTCCAGGGGATCTTCCTGACCTGGGAATCAAGCTTGTGACTCCTGCATTGGCAGGCAATTCTTTATCACTGCACCTCTTGCATAGCCCAATTATTGTATATATATATGTGTGTGTGTGTGTGTGTGTGTGTGTGTGTGTATGTATATTCAATGTTCCATTATATAGCACATCTTCTTAATCCACTCATCTGTTGATGGACACTTAAGTTGCTTCCACATCTTGGCTATTGTAAGTAGTGATGCTATGAACATTGGGATGCATATATCTCTTCCAATTAGTGAAGAAAATGTAGGCAGAACACCCTATGATGTAAATCATGGCATTATTTTTTTGGATCTGTCTCTTAAAGCAAAGGAAATTAAACAAAAATAAACAAATGGGAAGTATTTACACTTAAAAATTTTTGCACAGCAAAGGAAACCACTGACAAATCAAAAAGACAACCCACTGAATAGGAGAAAATGTTTGCTAATTATATGACTGATAAGAATCATATATCAGTTTAATCAGATGCTGAAGCTCCAATGCTTTGGCCACCTGATGTAAAGAACTGACTCATTTGAAAAGACCCTGATGCTAGAAAAGATTGCAGGCGGGAGGAGAAGGGAACAACAGAGGATGAGATGGTTGGATGCCATCACCGACTTGATGGACATGAGTATGAGTAAGCTCCAGGAGTTGGTGATGGACAGGGAAGCCTGGTGTGCTGCAGTCCACAGGGTCTCAAAGAGTCGGACATGATTGACGGACTGAACTGAACTGACGAGTTTAATAGCCAAAGCACATAAATAGCTCAGACGACTGAACATTAAAACAAAAACAAGCAAACAAACAAAAAAAACCACCCCAGTTTAAAAAAGGGCAAAAGGCCTGAATAGACATTTTTCCAAAGAAGATATACAATGGGCATGCGAAAAGATGCTCCACATCATTAATGGTCAGAGAAATGCAAATTAAAACCACAATGAGACACCAGCTCACACCTGTCAGAGTGGTCATCATCAAAGAGGCCACAAACAATAAACAATGGAGAGGCTGTGAGCAAAGGGAACCCTCCTCCTCTCTTGGTGGGAATGTGAATTGGTGACACCACTGTGGAAAACAGTATAGAGGTTCCTTAAAAAACAAAATAGAACTACCATACGATGCCACAATTCCCTCCTGGGTATTTATCTGACCATATAGGTTCTTTCAAATCAGTCTTGCTGAAACTTTGTAAGAAATCTCCAGGTTGAACTTCTAATAGACTATTTGATTTAAAAAAAAAAAAAAAACCTCTTGGAATATGGCAAGTTTGTTGTGGATGGCTTTTGGCATAATCTTTTTCACTGGAAGGCATTTCAGGCCACTGGGTAGGCTTGAGTCCTTGAAAACTAATCAGAGTAGACTTTAGAGCTTAGGCCATAGTACTTACTCCTCTAATTTAATGATAGTTTTACAGAAAGAAAAAATCTGCTCTTTTTCAGTCTGAAGAGGCAATTTGGATTAGAAAAGCCTATCAGTGGGAGCTGCCCAGTTGCAGTTTAGTGATTACCTGGTCCGCCTAGTGATTACGTGGTCCATTTAGCTCTGTAAGGGCACTCTCTATTCAAAATGTTTTTCTTCTTAAATTCTTAGATCACCAGGCTGCCCGTCATTAGAATTCAGCTGTGTGCTCCCTTCTCAGAGTCCGGTGACTTTGCCTGCTGGCTCAGAGTCCAGAAAACAACACTGTCCTCCGCACACAGCCAGCCTAGTACAGGAGGAGTGAAGCCATAACCACAGATGGGTGGTCCTCCATTTTAACACGGCCGAATGTGGCTTTTTCCTTCGCAGGTGACGTTGCTGAACCAGCGACTGCAGACCCACTGCGCCCCGCGAGCGCTCGAGGCCCACGAGGCCTTGTTCTGTGACAAGCAGGCCCCTTCATGTGCTTCCCAACGACCAGCTCTCTTCTCTTCCAGTATGAAAGGTGGGCTTCTAAATGCAAAGGGATCCAGGTCTTTACTTTTGTTTCCTGCGATAACATATTTCTGCAAGGAGTTATGGAAAGTGAGCTCTCTTATTTCCAAGACATTGAACAATCTTTCAATATGTAGGTTCTCATTTCTGAGTCCCCCAAGCTCAATAACAGGTGTTCATCGGTAACATTTCCTGGCCACTAGCCTGAAGGTCATTCCCCGCCTTAAACTGAAATAAAAGATTAAAAGAAAGAGAAAAAAGAAAGAAAGGAAGGAAGAAAAGAGCTTGGAGTGTGTGCATATGGGTGTGAGTATATGTCTGCATGTGTGTGTGTGTGGTTGGTGTGCATGTGTATATGTGAAAGTATATGTTGTTTGTGTGTTCTTTGTGAGCATGCGTATGTGTGCATGCCTATGTGAGTGTGATGTGTGTCTGTACATGAGTGTGTTTGTGTGCTCTTTGTGCACATATGTGGATGTGAGCATGCATGTGTGTGAGTGTGTTTACATGAGAGAGAGAGTGTGTGTGTGTGTGTGGCATACCTAGTTCTTTCCGTGCTAATGCTGCCTCCTAGTGACGTCCACCACTTCTGAAAGTGCATGAGTTCTCAAAGAAAAGATAAACGTTTCCTGAGTCAGCTACAGCTACAGCCAAGTCGCTTCAGTCGTGTCCAACTCCGTGCGACCCCATAGACGGCAGCCCACCAGGCTCCTCTGTCCCTAGGATTCTCCAGGCAAGAACACTGGAGTGGGTTGCCATTTCCTTCTCCATTCCTGAGTCAAGCACAGGGCAAAATTTCCCACGTGCCTCACCTGTGTTAAGTCCATCTTCCCAAATCACCCCGTTGGGAAGGTAAAGAAACTGAAGCTCACGGAGTTCTGGCAGCCAGCTTACACAAGTGACGGAGCCAGACAGCCATGCTTCCGAACTGGGTCTTTTCTCCCTTGCTCACACTCCTAGTTGAGCGGTGGCTTCTTGGAAATAACTGAATTCCAAAGCTGAGATTTTCCAGCCTAGGGAGGAGTGCTGAAACAGGGTGGTGGGGAGATTTGGGAACAGGTGAGGCTGGGAGGTGCCCTAGTGGGTGGTTGCTAGTCGAGTGAATGCTGGCTAGAGCAGTGTGTCTACACGTCTTCCTTGACTTCCAATGGGGTTTTGCATGTGTGTGTCAGTTGTCATGTCTGACTCTTTGCGACCCATGGACTGTAGACTGCCAGGCTCCTCTGTCTGTGGGATTTTCAGGCAAGAATACTGGAGTGGGTTGCTGTTTCCTCTTCCAAGGGATCTTCCCAGCCCAATGGGGTTACCTCCTGGATAAACACATTGTACATTGACTATATTGTAAGCTGAAAATACATTTAAAAAACCCAACTTACTGCTTATCATAACTTAGCCTAGCCTACTTTAAACGTGCTTAGAACAATTACATTAGCCTACAGTTCAGTCGGTAAAGCATCTGTCTGCAATGCAGGAGACCTGGGTTCAATCCCTGGGTCAGGAAGGTCCCCTGGGGAAGGAAATGGCCACCCACTCCAGTAGTCTTGCCTGGGAAATCCCATGGACAGAGGAGCCTGGTGGGATTCAGTCCACGGAGTCACAAGAGTAGGACATGACTTAGTGCTGTCTTTCTTTCTTACAGTTGGCCAAAATCATCTATTGTAAAGCCTATCTTATGATAAAGTGTCAAATATCTCATGCAATTTATTGAGTGGACTTCCTAGGTTGCTCAGTGGTAAAGAACTTACCTGCCATTGCAGAAGACTTGGGTTTGTTCTGTGGCTCAGGAAGATCCCCTGGAGAAGGACCACTCCAGTGTTCGTGCTTAAGGAAACTGCAAGGACAGAGGAGCCTGGCGGGCCATAGTGCATGGGGCCACAAAGAGCTGGACACGATTGTCAACTAAACAATGACAATACTGATTGAACGCCATACTGAAAGTGGAAAACAGAATGGTTTGGGTACAGAATGTCGGAAACCTGTGGGTTATTTATCCTCCTGGTCACATGGCTTTCTGGGAGCCATGCTGCCCCACTGCCAGCATCATGAGAGAGCATCTCGCCTCGTATCACTAGCTGGGAAAATATCCAAAGTCAACATTCGAGGTTTGGTTTCTACTACATCTGTATTGCTTGTACACCATCATGCAAATGGAAAAATCTAAAGCTTAACCATCATAAGTGGGGGACTGTTTGTATTATTGAAAGGTGGGGGCAGAGGGAGAATAGCCAGTTTATCTCTGCTCATAGCCACTGGCACCCATGGACTGCCCAGGAAGGCAGACGACTAAGCCACGGAGGAGGGGATGAAACAGTGATTTCACCTTCCTTCTGGCAAAAGGAAGGAATCCAGAATCGCTGAGTTACAGGTTGTAACTCTGTTTTCTGGTAGTGATGAAAAGAAAATATTCCCCACTATTCTTGGTTTCTACTCCCTTTAAACTACATCTATTTGTGGTATAATTTATACTTCTGTGTCCTATAAATAGAAAGTTCTGAACCATTTCCTATCCAACTTAAGGACTTCACTGACTACAGCATTATTCCGATATTTATCACTAATGTCTTTCGTGCCGGTGTGCTTCCTCCTCAGTCAGGTCCAATTCTTTTCCAACCCCACGGACTGCAGCCCGCCAGGCTCCTCTGTCCAGGGGATTTCCCAGGCGAGAATCCTGGAGCGGTTTGCCATCTCCTCCTCCGGGGGGGTCTTCCTGTGTCTCCTGGGCCTCCTGCATTGGCAGGCGGATTCTTTACCATTGTGCCATGTCTTAACATAATAATAATAATGTTCATTCTTGATATGTATCTAAATTGCTTTCCAGTTAGATGGCTGAGTCATTCATGTATTTCAATCTAATGATAGAGAGGATCTTAATAACACAAAATGGGAAATCCCTGACTAAAATTTGGTTATTTAGGATAACAACTTATGCAATAATACTGTGTATAGACATTTGCTGGGATTTAAGCAATAAATTAAAATATAGAAGATACATGTATCATGTGAAACACACCCTCAAAATGGGCAAAGCACTGGAGAGGTATTTTGTAGAAGAATTTTTAAAAAGGACTAATGTTGCTGCTTAAATATTTCAGCTGTCCTAATAGTGGAAAATGCAAATTAAACAGAGGTGCTATTTTTATACACACAATTATCACAGATTAGAAAAATTGTTAATGTGAGACAACCACTCTCAGGAACTGTTGAGTGGAACTGCAAATTTGCCAAACACTTCCAGGAAGCAATTAGGCAGTACTGATCAAGAACTTTAATTTCTTTCATGCCCATAGGAATATCTTTTATGGAGATAGCTGAAACTTCAACCAAGATGTATATATTAAGAGACATTTATTACAGTATTACTTGTAAGAGTCAAAAATTGCTAATAATTTATATATCCAATCACTGGAAAATAAGTAAATTATGTTACATCCAAATGAAGCAAAAATAAGTAGATATTAAAATGACTATATATATGTGTAAGATTTGAGAACATATTTACTATTGTTAACAGTAGCTGTTCATTAATAGTAGAATTACATGTAATTTTATATTCTTTGCCTACCTTTCCAATTTCCATATAGTATCATCAAAACTTTTATAACCTGAAAGAATACTCAATTCAAAAATCTCATCTTATGGGGGACTTTCCTTGAGGTCCAGTGATTAAGACTTTGCCTTCCAAAGCACAAAGTGTGGGTTCAATCCCTGGTTGGGGAGCTAGAAGAGTAAGAGCCTAAGAGCCAATATGCCTCATGACCTAAAACCCAAAACATAAACAGAAGCAACACTGATTGAAAAAATTCAATAAAGACTTTAAAAGTGGCCCAATTAAAAAAAAATCTTTAAAAACAAATCCTCCAAAATCTCAGCTTGGGAAGAAAAATTTTGTTTCTCTTCACAATTCAGTTCAGTTTAGTTCAGTCCTTCAGTCGTGTCCAACTCTTTGTGACCCCACGAACCGCAGCACACCAGGCCTCCCTGTCCATCACCAACTCCCACAGTCCACCCAAACCCATGTCCATTGAGTAGGTGATGCCATCCGACCATCTCATCCTCTGTCTTCCCCTTCTCCTCCTGCCCTCAATCTTTCCCAGCATCAGGGTCTTTTCAAGTGAGTCCGCTCTTTGCATCAGGTGGCCAAAGTATCGGGGTTTCAACTTCAACATCAGTCCTTCCAATGAACACCCAGGACTGATCTCCTCTAGGATGGACTGGTTGGATCTCCTTGCAGTCCAAGGGACTCCCAAGAGTCTTCTCCAACACCACAGTTCAAAAGCATCAATTCTTTGGCGCTCAGCTTTCTTCACAGTCCAACTCTCACATCCATACGTGACCACTGGAAAAGCCATAGCCTTGACCAGACAGACCTTTGTTGGCAAAGTAATGTCTCTGCTTTTTAATATGCTGTCTAGCTTGGTCATAACTTTCCTTCCAAGGAGTAAGCGTCTTTTACTTTCATGGCTGCAGTCACCATCGGCAGTGATTTTGGAGCCCAGGAAAATAAAGCCAGCCACTGTGTCCGCTGGCTCTTGATCACTCCTGACAGTGAGTGGGGATAGCCCGCCGCCGTGATGCAAAGTCACTGATGTCTGTCTTGTGTCTCGTGTCTGCTCTGCAATGTGTTCATTAGCCGCAGTCTCTCAAACTGTTGGATAGCTTCACATGGGAGCGCTTGAAACCTTAATTTCAGAACACCAGAGAGGAGAAGAAGATGGTGAATTCCATAGTTTTATGTCTAAGTCAATGTTTTCCAAAATAAAGGCTATTTTTGGAGAGATTTGAGGATATTTATGAAGTAAAATTGACAAGACTTGAATCATCTTTAATTTCATTATGTAGAGAATCATTGATTCACATGCTTACATCTCTCTGTTTGGTAAGTAAGTAAGTTAGTAGAATGGCTTGTAAACTATTTTGTAATTCATTTTCTGTGAGTTTATTAGTAATTCATTTATTGGTATAGACTGAAACGATACTGCCAGTGGAGGGTTTGAAAAAAGCATCTTGGAAAGAGTATTATTTCCCTCTGGAAGCTTGATAGAAACTAGTTACAAATGAATGAATCTTCTATTTTCTTTATGGAAAATTGAAAAGATGCTCCAAGCTGTGTTTATGTTAGATTTGGCATCACACTGTGTGTATTGCAAAGATACTGCAGAAGGAATCCTGTTGTGAAATTACATGAAAAACAGTGGTAAACTGAATTTCTTTTAAATGAGTGTTTTTACAATTTAAATTTTGTTTCTGCTCGGTATTTTAAAATATATATATATAGTTCAGAGCTTTTCCAGAAATGTAATAGAAGACCAAAGAAAACCACAACATAGCAATGCAAACATGGAGATCGCCCTGAGGTGGAAGAGACTTCTTGGAGCAGCAGAAATACATTTTACACTTGATCTTGCTGTTCTGCACAGAATTGGTAAACACAAAGTCTTTTCATTTTATTTCAGTGTCTTCAGAATTTGGGGTAAGTTCTTTCAGATCTTGGATAGTTCTGAACCCCCCAAAAATGTAATGTTAATTTTCTTGTCTAATTCAACGGTATTCGCCTCTGAGTTGTGAGATCACTTCTTTAGACTCATTCAATGTTGTCTGTCCTAATAACGGGCACGCCCCTCTGTGAATATCCTCCTGCGACCCCATTTTCTTTGCTCTTTATCTGTTCTTTCTCTACAGCCCCTAAAGTGTTGACAGGCTCCTATCCGAGCGGGATACCCGAGGGCAGCAGTGTCCCGACAGCGGTCTGGTCATCCTGGGAGTGTCGGCCTGGGATTGGTCTACCGCCTGGCTGGAAAGCTAGCCTAGAGCTGCGCAGAGGACCGGACGTCGTCATGACAACGCCGCCCAGCATAGGGGGGCGGGGAAACGCTAGTGCGGAAGTCCCCGCCCCCGGCCTGCCGGGCGGGGCCGCCGAGGCCCGGGCGTCGCCATGGCAGCGTCGGGAAGGGGTGTGGCCTGCGACGGGGCGCCCCCGCCCGGCGGACCCCACCCGGGCCTGCACCGCGGGCGGCGATCTCGACGCCCGCAAGGGTTTGAAACCGTTTTGTGGCGGCGGCGGCGGCGGCCAGTCGGAAAGCTTGCACGTAGGGTCGCCAGTTCTGGTTTTCCCGAATCCCTTCCCGGGCCCCCACGCGCGGGTTCCCGGTGGAATTTTGTGCGGGGAGGGGTCGCCCCGGGCCGGCCGCCGTCCAGGCCCCTGGCGCGCGCCGCTGGGGTGTCCGGGCGCGGCGGCCGCGGCTCCGCGTGCGGAGAGGGGTCCGGGCGGCGCGGCCCGGGGCTTCTGACGAAGTTGGGGGCAGGCGGGGCGGGTCAGCACGCGGGGCCCCGGCTCCCGACGGGACGGCGCCCATGAGGAGACGTCGGCGCGCGGCCGCGGGGTCTGGCCTGGGTCCCCTCCCTTTCCCCGGGGTCCCTGCGCGCCCCCCGCTCTGACCTCCCTCCTCTCCCGGGGTCCCCGCGCGCCCCCGGCTCTGACCTCCCTCCCTTCTCCCCGGCTCCTCTCCGGGCCGGAGCACTTCCTCCGCAGCCGGGCGGGGGTCCTGGGCCCTCTGGGGGCGGCCCCTGGGAGACCCGCCCGCCCTCAGGGCGGACAGGGCTCGACTCCAGGGTCCCCGGGACGATTGCGGACCCTGCGCGCGGCCTGCCGGCTGATCGTCGTGGAAGCGGGTGGAGAAGCCGGTCGCGGGGACTCCAGCCGCCCCGTGGGGGTTAGGGTGCGGCGGGGGGCGGGCCCCGGCGTCCCCGGTCTCCGGGGCGATGCCACCCGTCGTGGGAAGTGCGGTCAGTGCCTGGTAACTGTCCAAACACCCGGAGGTGCGAGCTGGTGAAACAGGCACCTATATACGAGTTTCAGGTTTTGTTTAATGACCCGCCATCCACTTGAAGTATGATTTGATTGAGCAGAATTGATTTTAGGTGACTTGGAAGAGTGTATTTATTTCGCGTGACCTCTGTGAGCGGTATCTTCGTTTGTGGGTGTGGCCGCGTTTCCCCAGGACCTAGAATGTGTAAGGCTTCCTCGTGCTTTGCTGATGTCTAGGACCGCTGAGCACCGTCAGAAGCACATCTTAGCCCATTTCCTAGCTGTCAGCAGAGACACAGGTATAAAAAAAGACCATGAACTAAATATGCTAGAGCTATAAGCAAGTCATCCAGCTTATTGCTTTTTATGTGATTGGTAGGCACACTCTAAGTATTTTAAATCTAACTCAAAAGATATAGCTTTACTTATTTTTTTAATTCTAATAATTTAAATCTGCAATTCTAATAAGTCATACATAATAAAACTTTTTGATTAGCTGGGAGTAAGTACATATAACCTACCTGTAAGAGGTAATTCCTTAAAGGTTTGAAGCAAGAATTCTTTGACAGTTTGAACCAATAACTTAATTTTGTTTTCATTTTGTTGGAGAATAAATAAGGGATAAGGAAAAGCTGAGTTTTAGCATTAACCAAGCATTGACACTGATTCTTTACTGTGCTTTTTAACAAAATAACTATTTGGCCGCACTGGGTCCTTGGTTGCTGCATGTGGGATCTTTAGTTGAGACATGTGGGATCTAGTTCCCAGACTAGGAATGGAACCTGGGCCTCCTGCATTGGGAGCTCAGCTTCTTAGCCACTGGACCACCAGGGAAGTCCCTCTTTACTGTGCTTTTTAAAAAATGTATACTCCAGTATTGCATATTATTATAGCAATTTGATTGCCTTTCTACTTTCCAAAATACTTCTTGGAGGTATTGCTGATTTATATTTGAATGGCCAACAGGTCAGATATAATGAATCTGAGAGCTGCTGGTTTCAGAGTTTGAATCTGAACTTTATGCTTAATTTTATGACTAAGTGAGTCATTTTACTGTTGAGTTTTGTTTCCTCTAAAACTGAACATTAACATCTTCTGCTTATCTCAAAGGATTGATGAGAACTAGCAATTATAAGGAATCTTTGTTTTCAGTTCAGTTCAGTTCAGTCGCTCAGTCGTGTCCAACTCTTTGCAACCCCGTGAATCGCAGTACGCGAGGCCTCCCTGTCCATCACCAACTCGCGGAGTTTACCCAGACTCATGTCCATCGAGTCGGTGATGTCATCCAGCCATCTCATCCTCTGTGTCCCCTTCTCCTCCTGCCCCCAGTCCCTCCCAGCATCAGGGTCTTTTCCAGAGATCTTTGTTTTAGCGGTAGCTAAAGACCCTGATGCTGGGGAAGATTGAAGGCAGGAGGAGAAGGGGACGACAGAGGATGAGATGGTTGGATGTGGCATCACCGACTCAATGGACATGAGTCTGGGTAAACTCCAGGAGTTGGTGATGGACAGGGAGGCCTGGTGTGCTGCAGTCCATGGGGTTGCAGAGTCAGACATGACTGAGCGACTGAACTGAACTGATGGGCTCTCCTAGGCATATGTTTGATTATGTGGGCAAGATGAACTATTTAAGCCTGGAAGTACACTTCAGGTCAGAACTATGCTTAAAACTCTGGGTTTCTGTGTTTCCATTTGTTTGTTTATCCATTTGATTAATTGCTTTTCAGCTTAATGATAGTAATATAACATCTGGCAGTGGTATCTTGTTACCAGCTTTCTGTTGGTACTTTCTGTCACTGATGGAGTTATGTAAATTATGCAGCTAGTTATTGTAGGAATGTAAAACAAAACCAACCAGCCAAATAACCCCAGGCCAACTAACCAATCATTGTTTTTATTTAGTCACTAAGTTGTGTCTGACTCTCTGCGACCCCATGGACTGTGGCCTACCAGGCTCCTCTGTCCCTGGGATTTCCCAGGCAGGAATACTGCAGTGGGTTGCCATTTCCTCCTCCAGGGGATCTTCCCGACCCAGGGATTGAACTGTCTCCTGTGTCTCCTGCATTGACAGTTGAATTCTTTACCACTGTGCCACCTGGGAAGCCCTAACTAATCATTAAACATGATTAAATAAAACAAAATTTATGTTAACCAAGTCTTGAATTCAAAAACATGTTTCTTCTACTGTAATGTAGAAGGTACCATGACCAGTTTTGGTTAACAGAATTAAGGGCAATAGTATTTCTATTCTAGAAGAACTATTTGGTACTTGGAACAGAATTTAAAAAAAAAAAAACAAAAACCAACCACAGATACACCTTGTTTTACTGCGCTTTGCTTTATTATGCTTCATAGATACTGTGTTTTTAACAATTGAAGGTTTGTGGCAGCTCTGCCTGAAACAAGTCCATCACTTGCCAACAGCATCTGCTCGCTTCATGTCTCTGGGTCACATTTTGGTAATTCCCACAACATTTGAAACCCTCCCCAAAATGATTACAAATGATGGATAGTGTTTTCTTTTCTTTTCTTTTTTTTTAGCAATAAAATTTTTTTAAAATTAAGGTATGTACTTTTGTAGCATGACGCTATTGAACACGCAGTAGACGACAGTATAGTGAAAACATACCTTTTATATGAGGGGGCTTCCCTAGTGACTCAGATGTTAAAGTATCACCTGCCATGCAGGGGACCTGGGTTCCATCCCTGGGTCAGGAATATCCCCTGAAGAAGGGAGTGGCAGCCTACTCCAGTATTCTTGCCTGAAGAATCCCATAGCCATTCCAGTCCTTTTTTATGCACTGGGAAAGCACAGTGTTCAGGTGGGTCGCTTCACTGTGACGTGTGCTTCATTGCTGTGGTCTGGAACAGCCTTCTGTGTCTCTGAGGTCGCCTGTATTTGTCATGTGGAAGTAGGCTGTTCACTTCTTCAGGGAGCTCTTATTTACCAGTCAGTTCTTCAGCTTTTGTCACGTGCATGTGATGTACGAGGTACCTGCTGAGATGTGTCAGACACGGTCCCTGCCTGCTGGAAGCATCTCACAGATGGTGGAAGACGTGTAAACAGTATGCAGTTGTGTGAAGAGTGAAAGCACGATAAATGCTGCCGCACAGCTGTGAGCCGTGCACACTCAGATGGAGCGAAGAGTCTGGGCGACGCGGGGCAAGTCTCAGAAGGGTGCTTGAGCTGCGTGAGGATGAGTGGTGCTCTAAGGAGAGCAGGCCTGAGCGTGTGCAGGCCAGCGGGGAGTTCTGATGGTGCATGGTCATTCGTGGGGCGGTTAGTGAGGCAGAGTGTATGTGTGTGTGTGTGTGTGTGTGTGTGTGTGTGTGTGTATAGAGTGGTCATCCGTGGGGCGGTTAGTGGTCCCTGTGTGTTTGTATGTATGTGTAGGGAGTGGTCTGTTAGGCTGAGTGTGTGTGTGTGTGTGTGTGTGTGTGTGTGTGTGTGTGTAGAAGTGGTCATCCGTGGGGCGGTTAGTGGTCCCTGTGTGTTTGTATGTATGTGTAGGGAGTGGTCATTGGTGGGGCTGTTAGGCTGAGTGTGTGTGTCTGTGTGTGTGTAGAGACTGGTCATCCATGGGTTGGTTAGGTAGGCCCTGTGTGTGTATGTGTGTGTGTGTGAGGTGGGGGGAGTGGTTATCCATGGGGCAGTTAGTTAGGCCGTGTGTGTGTGTGTGTGTGTGGAGAAGTAGTCATCTGTGGGTTGGTTAGTTAGGCCCTGTGTGTGTGTGTGTGTGTGGAGAAGTGGTCATCTGTGGGTTGGTTAGGCCGTGTGTGTGTGTGTGTGAGAAGTGGTCATCCGTGGCTTGGTTAGTTAGGCTGTGTGTGTGTAGGGGTGTGTGTGTGTGTGAGGTGGTCATCCATGGGTTGCTTAGTTAGATGTGTGTGTGTGTGTAGAAGTGGTCAACCATGGGTTGGTTAGTTAGGCTGTGTGTGTGGAGAAGTGGTCATCCGTGGGTTGGTTAGTTATGCCGTGTGTGTGTAGAAGTGGTCATCTGTGGGTTGGTTAGTTAGGCCCAGTGTGTGTGTGTACGTGTGTGTGTGTAGAAGTGGTTATCCATGGGTTGCTTAGGTAGCCCCTGTGTGTGTATATGTGTGTGGGGGGTGGGGGGAGTGTTCATCCGTGGGTTGGTTAGTTAGGCTGTGTGTGTGTGTGTGTGTGTGTGTGTGTGTGTGTGTGTGTGTGTGTGAAGTGGTCATCCATGGGTTGGTTGGTTAGGGTGTGTGTGTGTCTGTGTGTGTGGAGAAGTGGTCATCTGTGTGTTGGTTAGTTAGGCTGTGTGTGTGTGTGTGTGTGTGTGTGTGTGGAGAAGTCATCTGTGGGTTGGTTAGTTTGGCCGTGTGTGTGTGTGTGTATGTGAAGGAGTGGTCATCCGTGGGGTGGTTGGTTAGGCCCTGTGTGTTTGAGTGTGAGGAGTAGTCATCTGTGGGGCAGTTAGGCCCTGTGTGTGTGTGTGTGTGTGTGTGTGTGTGTGTGTGTAAGAGTGTTCATCCGTGGGGTGGTTGGTTAGGCCCTATGTGTGTGTGTGTATCTGTGTCCATGTGTCTGTGTCTGTCTGTGTCTGTGTGTCTGTGTGTGTCCGTGTGCCTGTGTGAGTGTGTCTGTGTGTGTATGTGAAGGAGTGGTCATCCGTGGGGTGGTTGGTTAGGCCCAGTGTGTGTGTGTGTCTGTGTGTGTCCGTGTCTGTGTGTGTGTGTGTGTATAGGAATGGTCATCTGTGGGGTGGTTGGTTAGGCCCTGTGTGTATGTCTGGTGTGTATGTGTGTGTGTGTGTGTGTGGAGAGTGGTCATATGTGGGTTGGTTAGTTAGGCCCTGTGTGTGTGGAGGGGGAGGAGTGGTCATCCATGGGGTGGTTGGTTAGGCCCTGTGTGTATGTCTGTGTGTGTGTGTGTGTGTGTGTGGAGAGTGGTCAAATGTGGGTTGGTTAGTTAGGCCCTGTGTGTGTGGGGGGGGAGGAGTGGTCATCCATGGGGTGGTTGGTTAGGCCCTGTGTGTATGTCTGTGTGTGTGTGTGTGTGTGTGTGTGTGGAGAGTGGTCAAATGTGGGTTGGTTAGTTAGGCCCTGTGTGTGTGTGAGTGTGTGAGTGTGTGGAGGAGTGGTCATCCGTGGTTGGTTGGTTAGGCCCTGTGTGTGTCCGTGTGTCTGTGTGTGAGTGTGTCTGTGTGTGTGCGTCTATATGTTCGTGTGTGTGAGTGTGTGGAGAAGTGGTCATCCGTGGGTGGTTGGTTAGGCCCTGTGTGTGTCCGTGTGTCTGTGTGTGAGTGTGTCTGTGTGTGTGCGTCTATATGTTCATGTGTGTGAGTGTGTGGAGGAGTGGTCATCCGTGGTTGGTTGGTTAGGCCCTGTGTGTGTCCGTGTGTCTGTGTGTGAGTGTGTCTGTGTGTGTGCGTCTATATGTTCGTGTGTGTGAGTGTGTGGAGAAGTGGTCATCCGTGGGTGGTTGGTTAGGCCCTGTGTGTGTCCGTGTGTCTGTGTGTGAGTGTGTCTGTGTGTGTGCGTCTATATGTTCATGTGTGTGAGTGTGTGGAGGAGTGGTCATCCGTGGTTGGTTGGTTAGGCCCTGTGTGTATGTCTGTGTGTGTGTGTGTGTGTGTGGAGAGTGGTCAAATGTGGGTTGGTTAGTTAGGCCCTGTGTGTGTTGGGGGGGAGGAGTGGTCATCCATGGGGTGGTTGGTTAGGCCCTGTGTGTATGTCTGTGTGTGTGTGTGTGTGTGTGTGTGTGTGTGTGTGTGTGGAGAGTGGTCAAATGTGGGTTGGTTAGTTAGGCCCTGTGTGTGTGTGAGTGTGTGAGTGTGTGGAGGAGTGGTCATCCGTGGTTGGTTGGTTAGGCCCTGTGTGTGTCCGTGTGTCTGTGTGTGAGTGTGTCTGTGTGTGTGCGTCTATATGTTCGTGTGTGTGAGTGTGTGGAGAAGTGGTCATCCGTGGGTGGTTGGTTAGGCCCTGTGTGTGTCCGTGTGTCTGTGTGTGAGTGTGTCTGTGTGTGTGCGTCTATATGTTCATGTGTGTGAGTGTGTGGAGAAGTGGTCATCCGTGGTTGGTTGGTTAGGCCCTGTGTGTGTCCGTGTGTCTGTGTGTGAGTGTGTCTGTGTGTGTGCGTCTATATGTTTGTGTGTGTGAGTGTGTGGAGAAGTGGTCATCCGTGGGTGGTTGGTTAGGCCCTGTGTGTGTCCGTGTGTCTGTGTGTGAGTGTGTCTGTGTGTGTGCGTCTATATGTTCGTGTGTGTGAGTGTGTGGAGAAGTGGTCATCCGTGGGTGGTTGGTTAGGCCCTGTGTGTGTGTGTTTCTGTGTCCGTGTGTCTACCTGTGTGTGAGTGTGTGGAGAAGTGGTCATCCGTGGGTGGTTGGTTAGGCCCTGTGTGTGTCCGTGTGTCTGTGTGTGAGTGTGTCTGTGTGTGTGCGTCTATATGTTCGTGTGTGTGAGTGTGTGGAGAAGTGGTCATCCGTGGGTGGTTGGTTAGGCCCTGTGTGTGTGTGTTTCTGTGTCCGTGTGTCTACCTGTGTGTGAGTGTGTGGAGAAGTGGTCATCCGTGGGTGGTTGGTTAGGCCCTGTGTGTGTCCGTGTGTCTGTGTGTGAGTGTGTCTGTGTGTGTGCGTCTATATGTTCATGTGTGTGAGTGTGTGGAGGAGTGGTCATCCGTGGTTGGTTGGTTAGGCCCTGTGTGTGTCCGTGTGTCTGTGTGTGAGTGTGTCTGTGTGTGTGCGTCTATATGTTTGTGTGTGTGAGTGTGTGGAGAAGTGGTCATCCGTGGGTGGTTGGTTAGGCCCTGTGTGTGTCCGTGTGTCTGTGTGTGAGTGTGTCTGTGTGTGTGCGTCTATATGTTCGTGTGTGTGAGTGTGTGGAGAAGTGGTCATCCGTGGGTGGTTGGTTAGGCCCTGTGTGTGTGTGTTTCTGTGTCCGTGTGTCTACCTGTGTGTGAGTGTGTGGAGAAGTGGTCATCCGTGGGTGGTTGGTTAGGCCCTGTGTGTGTCCGTGTGTCTGTGTGTGAGTGTGTCTGTGTGTGTGCGTCTATATGTTCGTGTGTGTGAGTGTGTGGAGAAGTGGTCATCCGTGGGTGGTTGGTTAGGCCCTGTGTGTGTGTGTTTCTGTGTCCGTGTGTCTACCTGTGTGTGAGTGTGTGGAGGAGTGGTCATCCGTGGGTGGTTGGTTAGGCCCTGTGTGTGTCCGTGTGTCTGTGTGTGAGTGTGTCTGTGTGTGTGCGTCTATATGTTCGTGTGTGTGAGTGTGTGGAGGAGTGGTCATCCGTGGGTGGTTGGTTAGGCCCTGTGTGTGTCCGTGTGTCTGTGTGTGAGTGTGTCTGTGTGTGTGCGTCTATATGTTCGTGTGTGTGAGTGTGTGGAGAAGTGGTCATCCGTGGGTGGTTGGTTAGGCCCTGTGTGTGTGTGTTTCTGTGTCCGTGTGTCTACCTGTGTGTGAGTGTGTGGAGAAGTGGTCATCCGTGGGTGGTTGGTTAGGCCCTGTGTGTGTGTGTTTCTGTGTCCGTGTGTCTACCTGTGTGTGAGTGTGTGGAGAAGTGGTCATCCGTGGGTGGTTGGTTAGGCCCTGTGTGTGTGTGTTTCTGTGTCCGTGTGTCTACCTGTGTGTGAGTGTGTGGAGGGGAGAGAGAGGCTCGGGAGGCTCCTCACTGGGCGGCCTGACGGTCTGGGCTCGGCGGCCGCCCGCACCCTGGAGGCGGAGGTGAGGGGCTGAGCTCCGGGCCCAGGACTGAGCGGGGAAGCGGGAGGGCGTCCTCTGACTGAGGGGGCACGGGTGAGTTTGGAGGTGTTTCTGGGTGTTTGTTCTTCATGTTGGGGTGACACAGCGAGGAGGTCGTCGGCAGGGGAGGCGGTGGGCGCCAGTCGGGGCGCCGCCCAGACGCGCAGCGGGCCGCATCTGAGCTGGGAGCTGCGGAGAGAGCATCTGGGCGTCGCCCCGACTCTTCCTCTGCCGCAGGAGGAAGGCCCTGAAGTGGGAAGTGCGCGGAGGCCGCAGCGGCCTGAGCGGCCTGGCCCCGCTTCGGCGCGGCCCTGGAGGAGGAGTGGTGAGGGACCCGAGCGGGCTTTCTCCCGCGGGGCCTCGGTCAGGGCGGGAGGGCGGCCGGAAGAGCCGCGCGTGGGAGCCTGGCCCCTCCGGCCGGACCGGCTGCGTGCGGAGCCCCTGTGAGCGGTGCCGACCCTGCCCTGGAGGCGCCGGGGCAGGTTAGTGGGAGAGCGGGGGGCAGAGAGGCCCAGCAGGGCTTTTCTCCAACTGTGATTTGCAGATTTGAATAAATGACACATGGGGACCATGTATCACATAGAGACAGTACCCAGGCATTTCAGAACTTAGAGGAACATGTGGACTCTTGAGTAGATTTTAACTTAAGGAGTCTTGTCAAAACCTATGTTTCTGATTTTGGGGGTTCACCCCTTTATAATCAGTGTTTTTCCTGTTGATTAGGAAGAAACCTGAGGACCGGTATTTTAAGTTTTTTGACGGGAATTAAACGTTGTACATTTATCGACATTAAAACCCACTTTTCTGGTATACAGTTTGGTTAATTTTTGCACATACATGGAGTAGGTGCTTACAGCCCACACAGACGGCGTGTGGGACAGCCCCAGGACCTGTGTGATCTCCTCCCCCGCCCCGTCCTATCGCTAACCCCCTGAGGGAGCCGCATGCCTGCACTTTCTCTGGGTGCCGGTAGTTCCTGCCTTTTCTGGGGTTTCACACAAGGGATGTGGTCATGCCGTATGTGGCCTTTGAGATGGGCTTCTTTCACTTAGGCTGACGCATGTGCAGGTCACCCATGTTGTCGGGCGTATCAGCACTTCTTTCCTTGTTTTTCTTTGTGTGGATGAACCACTGTTGGTTTATCCATTTCCCAGGGGAGGGACACTTAGTTGGAGTCCAGTGTTTGGAACTGATTACAGAAGTTAACCAATGGTTACAGAAGAAAAAAGCTGGTATAAACAGTACCTTCAGGTTTCCATGTGAATATAGGTTTTGTTTCATTTGGATAAATGCCTAAGACTAGGATTTTTGAGTCCTATGCCAAGTGTGTGCTTAACTGGCTAAGAAATGGCTGTTTTCCAGAGTGGTTGCACCATTTTGTGTTCTTACCAGCAGTACGTGAGTCTTCCTGTGGCCGTGTGCCCTTAGCAGGTGTGGTGGTGGTTGCGTTTCTCAGTTTCGCTGTCCTCGTAGGTGGGTAGTGATATCTCAGTGTGGTTCTCATTGGCATCTGTCTGCTGATTAGTGATGTAAGGCGTCTTCACCTGCTTACATGTCAGCTGTACATCTTCTTTTGTGAAGGAACTAATGTTTTTTGCTGATTACCTTTATTGGGTTGTTTGTTTACTTGTGGTTTAGTTTTTAAAGTTCTTTATGTATTCTTGATATAGGTTCCTTTCTGAGATATATGCAGTGTTTCTTCCCAGTCTGTAACTTATCTTTTCAGCTCCTTGACAGAGTTCTTTGCAGAACAGAAGTGTTTTATTTTGATAAAGTCCAATATATCAACTTTTTCTTTTATGGGTAGTGCTTTTAATGTTGTATCTGAGAAACCCTTGACTAACTTCAAGTCATGAAGATTTTTTTTCCTATGTTTTCTTGTTTTACATTTTACACTTAGGTCTATAATTTGAGTTAATTTTCAGTTCAGTTCAGTCACTCAGTCGTGTCTGACTCTTTGTGACCCATAGACTGCAGCACGCCAGGTCTCCCTGTCCATCACCAACTCCTGGAGTTTGCTCAAACTCATGTGCACTGAGTTGGTGATGCCATCCAACCATCTCACCCTCTGTCGTCCCCTTCTCCTCCCACCCTCAGTCTTTCCCAGCATCAACGTCTTTTCCAGTGAGTCAGCTTTTCATATCAGGTGGCCAAAGTATTGGAGTTTCAGCTTCAGCATCAGTCCTTCCAATGAATATTCAAGACTGATTTCCTTTAGGATGGACTGGTTGGATCTCCTTGCTGTCCAAGGGACTCTCAAGAGTCTTCTCCAACACCACAGTTCAAAAAGCCTTAGTTCTTCAGCGCTCAACTTTCTTTATAGTCCAACTCTCACATCCATACATGACTACTGGAAAAACCATAGCTTTGACTAGATGGACCTTTGTTGGCAAAGTAATGTCTCTGCTTTTTAGTAAGCTGTCTAGGTTTGTAGTGTTTATAGTGTTTCTTATAAACACTATTGCTTTATAGTGTTTCTTAAAATCAGGTAAAGTGAGTTTTCCAAACTTGTTCTTCTTTTTCAGAATTATTTCTGCTGTTCTAATTCCTTTAACTTTCCATGTCAATTTTCAAGTCAGCTTGTGTACATCTGTAAGGAATACTGCTGGGAATTTTAGTGGAACTGCATTAAATCTGTAGATCAATTTGGGGGTGTTCAATACTAATGAATTTTATTTGATCTCTTCCAACAGTTATGTAGTTTTCAGCATACAGACATTATTATTTTAATTTTAAATATTTTACAGGCTGAATTATGGAAATGGGAAGTGAAGAAGAAAAATGGGAGAAGCTGGATGCGGAATTTGATCACTTTGTGGTAGATATGAAGCCTTTTGTTCTAAAATTACCCCACAGGTCAGGTAAGATTATGTTTGAAAATTAGGTTTTTATCATTAATTTTTTTCTTTGTATTATTTAGCCAAACCAATGAACTTCCAATATGGAGAGAAAACTGAATTTGTTTAGTAACAATTTTCATCTTATAAAAAGATTGTTTACTCTGAGCTGTTCGAGGGAACATGGAAATTCAGCAATGATGATGTCTTCCTAAGCCATGGCAAGGTCTTACATGTTACATGTCCATGTCAGGAGCTTAAACTGCATGAATCTTTCAAGTTAGCTGAAACAGTTCTTTCTTTAGACTTTTCCCTCCTCCCATGGAAATGGTTCCTTTCAGGAGCTTACTGTACACCTGTCTCTGACCCTTGTTCATTAAAGCAGGAAATAGTCTGTTAATCTTCCCTGCTTGTTGGTTGACTGAATAAAAATCAAGTGTGAATGAGTTTTTGTTGCTCTCTTGTTTGCAGTGCCTAACCTGTTACCCTTTGAGAGTTTTTGTCTCAACTCAGAGATTTTCAGATAATGTAAGGTTTATCAAAGAGCAGGTAAAGAGACTATGAGGAGCTTGGAAGCTTTTCTAAGTTAGGGCAGCCGTAAGGCTGGCTGTAAAAGTAAGTCTGTTTTGGGAGCTTTTGAGTGGAGGGTTAGGAGTGGGGACAAGAAACTGGCATTTCCCCAAGTTTTGTCCAAGTTCCCTCTAACTCTGAGACCCCTAGTGAACTTCACATTCAGGAGGAGGAGCCAAGTCAATGTAGACCGTTACCCCAGGGAAGAGGGGGTGTAGTGTATGAGTCCCAATCCTGTGGTCATCCACCGTACAGGCAGGGCCTGCAGCCCGCCGAGTCCAGGGGTTTGGCTCGGTCTTCCCTTCACGGTCTTCCTCTGGCCTCTTCTCTTGCCTTGTTGGATGGTAACCTCTTTTTTCTCCCTCTGCCATCCTTACAATGAGTACTTCCTGTCCCGTGGCTCAGTCACAGTTGGTTGAACTAGGATTTAACGGTGTTTCTACACTGTGCTCTCTTCTGATATTCACTGTGTTTTTTCCTTCTTGTGTTAGATCTGCTGATTAGGATAAATGTATATTAAAATCTCTCATTATAAATGTACTTCAAGTCAAACTATGTTCATATTTCATCTTTTAAAAAGGGATTTGGGGTATCCAGAATGGGATTAACTGTAATCTTTGGTTTGTGACTCATTGTGGAAATTGGTACATCCCTGGTGCTTTTTTATGCCATTAATTCATAATGAAAGCTCAGAAACTCACATCCCAGTCAAGACCTGACCATTCATATAACTTCAATCTCATTATAGCTAAATTCTACTTCGTTTCCCCCCATTATTTTAAGTAATGAGTTTTTTTTCATTAGCCAAATGGCTGTACTAAGCTCTGTTCATTTGTATATTATATGTTAATAGATTTCAGTTTGCTCCAGGACATATAGAAATACACAGTTTGAAAAACCGTTTACTTAAGTTGATCAGTTTTACTTACTGTTTTCTTTTTGCACAAAGTACACCTGATATTGGGGCCTCCCTGGTAGCTTGGCAGGTAAAGAATCCACCTGCAATGTAGGAGACCCCGTTTCAATTCCTGGGTTGGGAAAATCCCCTGGAGAAGGGAAAGGCTACCCACTCCAGTATTCTGGCCTGGAGAATTCCACGGACTATATAGGCCATGGGGTTGCAAAGAGTCGTACATGACTGGGCCAGTTTCACATCCAGTATTTCAAGAAGTTTGTTTGTTTTGTGATTATATAATTTTCAAAACTAAAAATACAAAGTTCTTTAGAGACTACTCTTATACCTGGAGTGATAAATCCAGCCTGAGCAAAGTGGTAAATCAACCCCAGGGATTTTTGTAGGTACAACAATAAATGAATATGACCTTTAGAGACTAAGAGATTAAAGCAGATTTATGATTTGTGTTAGATATATAATCCTTAAATTGAGTTAGACAGAAAAGATTAATGTTGAAATAGACTTGGTGAGCCCTGAAAACAATTCTGTGTCATGGTGAGATGAGGCAGTCAATAGGCCATTATATGTGGATTAAACCTTGGTACATTTTTAAGGTAGTTTTTAAAAGGATAATTATTTTTCAAAATTATATTTAAATACAGTAATCCTCAAATATTTTTAGAGAGGTTAAAAGAGAACCCTAAATAAATCATTGACAAATCCTTGAAAATTATCAGCTTTAATAAATAAAACACTTGAGATTCAATTTTAGATTGAGTTTAAAATGCTTAAGTAAGTTTGCATTTTCTCTCTCGTGGTTTTATAATTAAAATTATAGAAAGATTTTTCAACACAACTAAAATTATTTTAGAGATGATTTTTGGCAACACTTTTGTCTCAGAGATTTATCTGATGGTAATCCTGGAACTCTAATCGACTGCTGGAGTCTAGCCCAGGGGTGGCAGACTGCAGCCCTTGTCCACATACCGCCTGCGGCCTTTTCTGTGAAGATTGATTAGAAAACAGCTATGACCCCCCGTGGATGCACGGTGCGGGCGATTCCTTGCAACCTTGAGACGTTGTGTGGAAGATCACTTGGGCCTGCAAAACCGAAATGTTTGCTGTCTGGCGCTTTACAGAAAAGATCTGCTAGCCCCTGTGCTGGACGAGAGCAGATGTTTTATGGGTCTGTAAGGGAATGTTGTGTTTTCTGAGAAATGCAGCCTAACAGCCCCTGTGTGTGTCTAGAACGGCAGCGGTGCGCACTCTGGATCAGAAAGCTGTGTGAGCCTTCAGGTACCGGCACCGGCATCCCGGGCAGGAAGAACCGCAACTTGTACGCCAAGCTCCTGCTGCACATGCTCCGGCGGGGGGTGCTGGAGGGCCCGTTCACGCAGCGCCCCGAGCCAGGGACCCTCAGAGCCCTGCCTTCCTACATGGTAGGTGTATGCGCGCCAAGCGCCTTACTGCCCATGCCCAGGCGGGGGTGCTCGAGAGCCCTGCCTTCCTACATGGTGGATGTGTGTGCGCCAAGCGCCTTACTGCCTTTGCTCAGTCGGGGGCGCTCGAGAGCCCTGCCTTCCTACATGGTGGATGTGTGTGCGCCAAGCGCCTTACTGCCTTTGCTCAGTCGGGGGCGCTCGAGGGCCTGTTCACACAGCACCCTAGGGTCATTTATTAAGTTACAAGTCCTAGATAGGCGTTAGTTAAAACAATTTTTTTGCTCCGTGATTCAGTTTTTTTCCACCTCGAATGGAAATTAGAGATTGGGCTCTAAGGGGACTACACTTAATTGATTTAGTCACCACCCAGTATTCTACAATATTTTTTAAAAATTAAAATTTATTTTTAAATATCAAGCCTTAATTTCCCACTGATTTTCACTGGATTACATTAATCTTCCCTGGATTACACTAATAATGTATAGATGTCAGTAAATTCTAGCTTCTGAAGCTTTCTAGATGTTAACATGAATTTGAGCAAACTTCAGAATAGTGAAGGTGAGGGAAGCCTGGTGTGCTGGCGTCTCAAAGTCAGACACAACTTAGCCACTGAACAATGAATATGTTTTACTTAATGTATATGAGAGGTGGGGTTGAATGACTTCTAATGTTTTTTATGATCTAATAAAATGATAATAATGAGTTAGAGTTTAGAAGTGATTTTCTGTACTTTGATTTCATTATCAAAAATCAGCTTTGTTACAGAGGCAGTTGGCATTGTGCTTGGTTGATGAATATTCAGTCTTGGACCTCATAACCATGAAATATGTCTTGGTTTATGTGGTGTTTGGATACTTGAGAAATCTGTAGGTGTTGGTGGTTGCTGATAGATATATATTTATTAAAAAATAAAAAACCCTGCAAAACTTTTGTGTAGTATATTTTAAGATTTTACTCTATTTTATCAGTTAAACCAAAGTTCAGTCAAGAGGCATGCTGCACGCTAGATAATAATTTCTGTTATTCATGGCAGAATGCCAGACTTTTTGATGAGATTCTGCTTTATATGTTAAAACTATGGCCATGCATTTTCTTAAGATCAGTTGTCTTTGGGGTAGTAGTTACTTGACTTGATAATTGATTAAGCATTGGAGTGACTTTCTCAATTAAAAAGAAACAGCTGTGCTTGTTTGACTTGGGGTAGAGGATCGTGTGTCTCCCTTCCTTAGAGAAAAGCCCCTGGAGAATTTTTTGAGTAGGATTGGGAGGATTACAGTTAATGCAAACTTTATATGCAGAGTTTTCTTCAGAAATGTGTCATGAAGCCTATCTCCCTTGAGAAGAAATAAATGGGCTGGTGTCTTTCTTCTTAATGACTGAAGATAGAACATTTTCTGAGACATCTTCAGATGTTGAAATACAAGTGTACCATTTCATGTTTTCCCAATCACACTCATTTTACGGGATCATCGGAAAGGGCTTTAGTTTATAAATAATAATAATAATGTAAAAGCCTAGAGACCTGTCTTGGATTTTTCAGCTAGGTCATGGCATGGCCAGAACTAAATTCTAGGTCTTCAACTCTGTTATTCCTAATGATGAAGAGGTTTCTAATTTTTTTTTCTGATTTTTATTGATTTTAGTTTCTCTGCCTACTGATTTGTGTGTGTGTGTGTGTGTGTGTACATGTGTACGCATGCACACAGAGTAATGATCACAGAAAGAAATAGGAGAGCACAAAAAAGACCTTTTCATTTGTCTTTTCAGAAAGCTAATATTCCTTTTGTAATATAAATCATTATTATCATATGTGTCTGTCATAATTTTATGATTTATCAAATTTAAACATGACATAATTAAAATGTGAGCTATCCATTTTTATGTATTTTAATATTTCATTGAATGATACATTTTTATATAATTAAACTTGAGTATTTGAAAGGTTGTTTTGAAACTTGATGGAAATCTTAACTGATTATTTCATTATATAGTACATTTTGAAAGAATAATTTTTCTAATTTTTAAAAATCAGTCCATCTATTTTGATGAACCAAATCCAGCACAAGCCAAAGGGTCCAGCCCGGATGGATTACCGGACTGGGTGGTGGGTGAGCTGGGGACCAGCGAGCACAGATGCAGCGAATCCCGGGAGCTTTCCTCTGGAGAAGATTACTCCTTGGTGCAGTCGCCGACCGATGTCCACAGGTATGCCTGAGCCTGGGATTCCACGTGTGTCTCATCATTTAGCTTGTCTTTGAAACTGGTTAATACATTCCATATTTCCTTCTTTTTTTATGGTAAACAGTTGGTTTACGTTATGTTTTTGCTGAAGTTGAGGGCTATGAAGGGATGTCATGTTGGTAAAATAAGTGTTGCTTTTCCATTGATGGTATATTGAAGATTATATTACATTTTTAACTGATTTTTTAATATCTGTTAAATATTTACATCTCTTCCCATTGCTTGGGAAGTGGTGATTGAAAGTCCTTAAGTAACATAGTTCTCTGTTTTCCTCTGGGACACGTGTGAACTGAGAATATTTCAGTGACTTCAACAAAATACAGCATCTTCCATATCCATCTTGAAGCTTATGCTTGAATTTCTGTCCTTCTCTCCCCTCACCAAACAGTATTTGTTTTGATTTAATAGAATAGTGAAGGCAAACATAAACCCAATTAAACTGTGCTTTCTACCTAGATATAAGCTTAAATATGATTTTTAGTACAAATAAAAGTGATTTCTGAATTTTAAGTACACAATAAAACAATTATTGTTGTAGTATAACTTTTGGTCTTTAGAAGGAATAGATTTCAATTGGACTTTAATGAAATTACATTTGGCACTGTTCCCTGAAATGTTAATGTACTGGACAGTGTCAACTCCTCACCATTCTCTTAGTAATTTTTATTTTTGGAATTTGATTAGGTTAACAATGTGATCTTTCTTTTCTACTATTAATTTTTTTTTGCTTTATTCCTTAAAGGGTACAGAAATCTCATTAGTAATTTGAAACATCTTCATAGTTGGTGTAGTCTGGTTGTGTTTTTCAGACCTCACATATTATGGTGGAAAAGAACAGATGAACGTAAAGCAAGAGATCCAGTCCATGTGAAATTTTTTTATTAGAAAGGGGAAATAAGTTAATATGGAGAGGCAGAACAGGCAGAGGTGATATAATTAGGACATGTGTCAGAAGCGTAAAAAGGGAGGAACAGGTGAGTCCATGGCAGATGGCTTCCTGGGAAGTTTAGAGTAGAATTCAGGACAGGAAGTGGACTTGGGGCCTCCAGGGAATCCAGGTGAATGGGACTTTTTCTCTCTCAGAATAGAGGATCAAGTTGCAGGAAATATGGTGATAATATTATTTAAATATTACTCAGTAACTTTTCTGGGCAATGAAACCATAGTAAAATCTCTATGGTTTTAACAAGTAACATATCTCTTTGTTGCTCACCTATAATAAAATGACATTTCAATGCAAATTACTTGAATTTGAGGCCTTAGTTGTTAACAGTTATACAATAAGTAATTAATGGAAAAAGCAGACAGTCCTTCATTCCTCCTCAGCCCTTCAGAGCTCACGACTTCAGAGAAGCGTCCCCTGGTGTGTAGGTGACCTTGTTATCCGCACGTTTCCTCTGTGTCTCTGCTGTGCTCCCCACACGTGCAGAGGTGCTCCCCTGTCCTCGGGCTGGATCCTCAGCTTCAGAGCGCAGGGACGGTGTTCCCAGTGCCCTGGGCAGGCACTGTGGGGACGTGCCCGAGTCTTAGTCTTTGGTGAGTGCGCGCAGGAGTCCGGGAGGGGTAGTTAGGCCACATGTTGAATTTCATCTGTGCAAAGCCCCTTTCAGACAGGTATGTTGGGGCAGAGAGAATAGCCCACGAGGATTTATTTTAAAAACTATTTAGAAAAACCTGAGGGAGGGATAAATTTTAGAAGTTAAGAGATGTATGGATATAGGCTAGAGATGCCTATTTGTTTCCTAGCCTTCTTATCTTATTTCTGATGAAGTTGTTAAAGAAAACGAAGGAGCTGGAAAAGACAGCTGTCTTTCTGGTCAAGCGTTAGAGTTTCCCTAAGGGTAAGGCCAAGTAAGGGTATCTTTACTTGCACACTTTTAATTTAACTCAATCTATTTAAAATTTTTAATCTGCATGTATATTGCTTAATAGATATTTGTAATTTTATATACATAAAGGCGCTTAAAAATAAAACTACTTTACTTTACCTAAAGGCAGTACACTTAATTTAAGGCCAAATACATAATGTGTTTGATCAGCTCAGAAGCAGTGGTAGAATCTATTGATGGTCTGTCTTCATGTTTCTTTTCTAGAGTTGATCCTTTACTCTGAGTGGTCATACTGTGCTAATGAAAAAGTTAGAATCTGCTCGTGTTGACCTAATACATCTCATCAGTTCTGCACGAAATTGTTTTAAAAAGTTTAAGAGGCTTATAATATGTGACACATGTATGTTTTTATAGTGAATAATTTATTGTTACTTAGAACTGAAGTTTAATGCTGCCTCATAAATTTTACAACCACTTCAACTTGTCCTTTGAAAAACCTCTTTAATCTTAAAAGATTTTCCCCCTTAGTGTTTCTTTTTTGATCACTATAAAATCCTGCTTTACTTAGGCCTTTTTGTATGTGAAGTATTTCTCATGGCATTTTAGATTATGCTGTTTGTGTCCTGGCCTTTTCATATTATTAAAGATGCAGAGGCCTTTTGAAGCCTCTTTGCCAGGACTCCTGTTCAGTAGAGATGGTGCCTGTCCCGGACCTTTAGTCTTCCTGCAGTGCATGTCACGTGGCCGCGTCCTAGACACATTAGACGTGTAGTGAGGTCGTACGCTCTGAGGCGTATTCTCGTGCTTTTCTCCTCAAATACACACTGCACACGAGTACACTTAGCATTTCACTTCAGTTTCAACATGTAACTCGTCCTGTCCTGGTTTTATCCTTTGCTTTCTTTTTTCGTAGTTCTTGGTTTAATGTTATGTTATTACCCATAGTTTATTTTAGAAAAACCACTTTCCAAATTGCATTATATTATTAGATATCTTTTATTATATTTTTGTATCAAATAACTGATTCTTTTGTTGCCAGTGAAATATCTGAGTTACATTTGAGTTTGGAGCACGATTTCACAAAATGTTAGAGCTCTCCCCTGTACAGTTTGGGTAATTTCGTGTAACTGGACCGCTGTGAGTTACGTCCACGTGGGTTACTTCCTGGTCATCTTCCAGGTGCTTAGCTCTGAGTGGTGGTAAAGGCCCGCGTTGTCTTTGTGGTGCCCGGACCTGCAGGTGGCCCCGCGATGCGCTGTGGGTGCTGACGGCCTTGCCCGGTCCCCTCCTTCAGTGTGGGCAGGACCTGTGAGGGCGTCTCACCAGCAGGATGCGGCAGAGGTGACGGGCTGTCACGTCCGTGAGTGCCTGGCGTGCTGGAGACTGCCCTGCGTGCAGACCGGCCCTAGGGGCCTGCTGCCTCCCTTGCTGCTGAGGAGCGGGCTGCCCTGAGTCTGTGGCCGGAAGGAGGTGGAGCTGCTGACGGCTGTGACCGCAGGCAAGGTGGGCTCCTCCCTCCAGGGGGGGACGCGGCCCCGGGCAGACCCCGAGCAGGGGCTCCGGCGTGGCGGCGCCCGCACTGCTGGCCCACGGAGACGGGGAGCGACGCGGGTGGCGTTTGAAGTGTCTGTCCGTGGTGGGTGGTTATGCAGCAGTAGATGACGGGTGCTCTCTTTGTCCTCATTGTAGAAGCTCATGCAGTCACGCGCGGTACATTCTTGTGAAAATCTCAGCGTGGGCCTGCGAAGAGTAGGACGTGCTCTCTCCTCCCCGTGCTCTCTCTCCGCTTCCGCGTGCGAGGTGTGGGCGCCAGTACTTGGGCGTGTGTCATCCCGTGTACACACACCCCCGGGGGAGTGACAAGACCGCAGTCGGCTTGTGCTGCGTGTGCTGCTCTTTGGTCACGTGACCCGTGTGATCTTTTTAACACAGGTGATACTCCATGGTGTAGATGTACTGTGACTAATCTGTCTCTGTTGCTGGTGGTGCTTTGGCATTATAAAGTATGTCCTAGTTGACACCCCGGTACATCTATCATGATGAACCTGTGTGTGCTTGGGCTGTTACTGACTCTGTAGCCAGGAACAGTGAAACATGTAATGAGCTGTTGCTGGGATTATTAGTAGGTTCAACATCTTGTACAGAAAAGTATCTAGGCTAGTATGGAGTGATGTCTCAGATATGTGAAGTTCAAAAGAAGTACAAGTAGTACGCTTCCATTTGTGTGTGCGTGTCTCTTAAAAAGGATATGTGGATGTGTATGTGCACACGTGTGTGGAGTATTTCTGGGTGCCATGTGTGAAGCTGTTTTACGTTTAGGGAGTGGGGTAATCTGGTGTGAAAAGTTAAAAACTTTTTTTATACATGTGTCTGTTACTTTTAATAACCACACTTATTTTTTGATAGGGAGTGTCAAGTTGCCTTCCAAAATGCCCTCTCATTAAAATACTCAGCCACACACACTATTTAGATTAGTGATGCACATTAATGAATCTAACCATGTATAGCAAATACACAGATTTAAACAGAAGGATGAAATTTTCCCAATAGATAGTGTTTGTGAGTTATACTCAGATTTCTAATTTGTTAAAACAGGAACCAAGTGAGGCAAGTTGTACATTTATGGAGCACCTACTGTATGCTAAATGCTATTCTAGAAATCTTTGGTAAGTTATCTGACTTCATCCTCTAGAATTCTGTGAGGTTGACACAGTTGCCCTTTGTACTTATGAGGAGGTTACCGCTTCAGTAAGGTCAGTAAGCTCCCCAGTGATGGATGCAGAATTGGAATCTAGGTCTTGTAATTCCAGACCCTGTGTTCTTGCTGGCAGACCATGCAGGCATGAGTGCTTTTTGCAGCAAATATGGAAACTTCACTTTAACCCTTCCCCCTGCCTTGAGCTTCGTTAGCAATCTTGGGCCTTTGTTCATGGTTATTTCTGGGTTGAGTGAAATGAGGCAGTTTGCCTTTGTTATTAAATATCACTTCTGACACTTGGCAACCGCGTGTCCTCAGGCAAGTTCCTTCCTTTCTCCAAACTCGGTGTCATCCTTTGTGAGAGGCAGACGACAGTGCTGACCCCAGAGCAGCGAGGCTGGGGGAGCCCTGCCCGTCGCCTTTGACGTGGGGCCCGTCACTCCCCACCTTCGGGGTTCAGGGGTCCTTCACGTGGGCTTGTTAGCTTGGCTCCTCTTCTGGTGCTCTCATGATCTGATCTTCCCAAAAGTGTTGTCTTAAATCCATTGGTCATTAATTATTTTCAGTTTAAAAGTAATTTTGTGTTCATGAGAAAAGGAAATTAACGGCTGTGCAGAAGGGTTCTGATTGTTAAGTGTGAATCCTGCACATTCTCAGAATAAAGAGATGGAATAGTATTTTAGAAGAGGCTTTGGGGAGCTCCTTAGTGGTCCAGAGGTATTAGGACTCGTCATGCCAGGGCCTGGGTTCAATCCCTGGTCCGAGAATGAAAATCCCGTAAGCCATGCAGCACAGCCAAAGAAATTAGAAATAAATAAAGTGAAAATAAAAGAGGCTTTGAAGCAATCTTTATTTGGATAACTCAGCAAGTCCCCTTTTCCAGAACAGAGGGAACACAATGTGGTTGGCCCTGGTTTTAAACATTTCCCCACACCACGCGTTAGAAGCTGCCTACGTAGGGCTAGACTTCAGTTCTTGTCGTCTCCATGTATTTCTTGGTGTTCACTATTCCAAAGACAGACACAAAGACAGTAGGTTGTGTTCTTGTCCTACAGTTCTGTGGAAGAGGTTTTGAAGCTTCTTTGTAATGTCTGGTAATTATTTTTATGAGTTTTCAACCAAGTATGATGTGGTCTGGTAGCTTATCACCAAAGTGTAGTTAGATCCTGGGGTGAGGAAAGATGAAAAAGAATGATTTAATGCCACATTATTTTTAACTTGAAACTTTGGTTAAGAGTTATGAGTTAGGAGAGAGCAAAGAGTAATGTCGAATAAACCCCAACCTTTAAACACTGCTTCGCATGGAAGAAAGACAGTTTTGGTCATTTTAGAGGACTTTGTTGTTGAAAAAGAAGGCATTAGTAGTTTAGATTTCTTTAGATGCCACTTTATAAAGAGTCACGATCCAGAATGCTTAAAAATTCCAGGAGCGTGCAAGCAGAATTATTACTTCCTAGGTGGCGCTAGTGGTGAAGAACCCTTCTGCCAGTGCAGGAGATGAAAGAGATGCGGGTTCGATTCTTAGGTCAGGAAGATGCCCTGGAGGAGGCAATGACAACCCACTCCAGTATTCTTGCCTGGAGAACCCCATGGACAGAGGAGTGTGGCAGGAGGGGGTGGGTACGGTCCGGGTAGCAAAGAGTCAGATATGACTGCCTGACTAAGCACATGTATTACTTTTACCATATTAGACTTAGGTTAACTTTGTATAAATGAAAGTTTTATCTTTTAATTCATGCCATGTCCTTTAAATAGCATATACGTTCACACCTTTAAGAAAGGACTTGGGGAATAATTATCCTATTTTAAATGAGGATGAGTGCTAAGTCACTTCAGTTGTGTCTAACTCTTTGTGACCCCATGGACTGTAGCCCACCAGGCTTCTCTGTCCATGGGGATTCTTCAGGCAAGGATACTAGAGTGGGTTGCCATGCCCTCCTCAAATGAGGATAGAGGACTCTAATTTCTGCATCTTGCTTTAGTGAGATCTTTCCATGGGTTATTTCATGCCAGATTTTAGTCTGGAATTAAGAATCTAATTATAGTCCTGCCCTTATGGAAAATATGATTTGCTTTACAATGATCCTCTTTAACATGTGGTTTTCCAGTAATGATTGTGGCGAAAAGCTGAGACTCCGTGCCCTTTAAATGTGTCTCCCAGGACAGCTAGCCCTTGGCTTGCGGCTGCAGTTTAAACACGTCGCCAGCAGATGGTGATCAAGTAACGAAAACGTGCTCGTGCTTGCGTATGAATACGGTGATCATGTGAAAAAACATTTTCGCTTTAAAAATATTGATTTAATTTTTAGTCTGCATACTCAGACAGCATAATAGACAGACTCTTTTTAATTTGTTCAGCTCCATTTTTATATGTAAACGACACTGACCTGTAAATGGCCCCTGCTTCTAAGCTGCTGGATGAGTTTATGGTGGAGCTGATCATTACCTTGCCTTCCTCGGGCTTGTTGATGTCCCTGGCTCGGGTGGTTAGGGTTACGCACGGTCCAGCGTCCTTAAGTGTCATTCACGGCAGTGCATTCCGTTTAGTTAAGAGTCGCCCTGCTGATGAGACAGATCTGTCTGCAGTGGTACCTCACGTTGTTCCTGCCTGTGTGTGCGTCACGGGTGTCCTGCCGGGTGCAGTGTGGCGCGTCTGGGGCCGGCCAGTGTATCCACGCCTGTTCACACATGGCTGGCGAGCACCAAAGGTGGCCAGTGTATCCCTGAGGAATGGACTGTTGGATTTAAATTAACTCAGAGAGTGTGTGGGGCTTCCTGGTGGATGGGGTCTGCTCTCTGCAGGGAGGTCAGGTGGGTAGGGAGTGGGCGTTGGGTCCTGGCACATCTTGGCCACCTCTGCCCGGGGAGACTGTGTTCTGGGCAGGTGTCTCCCTTTGTTGGTGAGGATCACTCGTGGTCAGTGGTTGGTCTCAGTTGGTCAGCCTAAGGTTTCAAAGGAGCTTCCCCAACTGGTCTGTTTGGAAGAAAGAAAAATTGATCATCTCCCTTAACTTACTGAAAGAAGGATCAGCCTTGTTCATCCTTTTGTTTGGAGAGAACTTTGGTATGGAATAAATCTGATTGATGTGGTCTTCTTGCTAGAATGGAGGCTTGTCAGGTGGACATTTAACCTTGAGCTGTTGGGAGTAAGACTGCCTCACCAACGAGGAACAGAATCTCTTTCTTAGGACCCTCAATCCAGCAGTGTGCTTCACACACTCATGGGACCACTTAACTGGTCACTAATTTTCAACAGTGATGTGCTAATTAAATATCCTTCTTAGGTATTTACCAAGACAAGGCCAAGCGACAACAATTTTGTAACTGAGATGGAATGGCTCTGAAAATAATGACCTGGCATTTCTTTTGGGCTTTTTAAATTTTTTTTATTGAGTCAGACTTCTCACAAATTTAGTCACTTCTTTTTTAAACATTTTTAATGAGTGGGGCTTTGTAATAAGTATCTTTTTATTTCACAAGCAAGTTTCTTTTTGTGAGATCATAATATTGAACAGTTTAGTTTTGATGTTCTTTTAAGCAGAAAAGGATGACAGTAAGCTTATACGTGTATTGTATAACAATTTAAAGGGAATTAAAATACTTTCTGGAATGTTGATACTGTTAAACCAGAGATATATTAATAAACATGGATTTAAATGTGTTAACTTCTAAAGATGGTTTCTATTTTTAAGTGTAAAGTCAAATGTGTTATTCTAAAGTAGTAAATGGGAAAAATATGAAGTCTTAAAATGTTTATGAATCTCTGGTCAGTTTTTAGTTTTGTCAGGCTTCTCACTTTTTAAAATTTAGTTTTGTTTTTCTTTTTATTCCTAATAAAGTTCCCTTTGAAATATTAAAGTAAATATGTTGTAGATCCTTGTAAATTATTTTCATTTTCTTATTTTCAGTGTTATTTCATACTTTACTGTAGTATTAGTTGTTGCTAGTTATTTGTATGTTTCATTGATGTTAGCAATACGGTAAAAAGACTTCTGCAGGTGGTATATAACAGTATTAATTGCTACTTAGATGAATGCAAAGACATGAAATCTAAAGTTAGTTCTCATTTTAGTTTTCTGATTTATAATACAATAGTTGTATTACTCTTAAAATGTTTTGCATCTGTGAAACATAGCATGTATGTAAAAACTATATGAAAATGCATTTAAAGACCATTATAAACATCCTTATACTTTTGACCCAGCCAAGAAGTAGCACTTTTACCGTATCCCGGAAACCTTCTGCCATCCTTTGCCTTGGTGCCTCTGCTTCCCATATCCTGAAAGACCCAGTGTCCTGTATTTTGTGTTAATTATTTCTTTGCTTCTTTTTTAAACTTCATGTAAGTGAAATCCTACTGTATATATTATTTTGAAGCTTGCTTCCTTCTCTCATATTTTTCAGATTCATTCATGTTAATAAATGTAGCTGTAGTTCATTCTTTGTTTTGTAGGAAACTTTTAAAGTCAGTGTATAACATGACATCAAGACTCACAGATCTGAAGTGTGGTGCTTGATGCAAATTCATAGAGTGACTGCATCCGTGTGTCCTCTTCTAGGTCAAGACAGAGACCACTGCCAGCTCCCCAGAAAGCCCTCTCTTTCCCCAGCCATTTTCATCCCCCAGAAGCTGATCACTGTTCTGCAATATATGACCATAGATTAGTTTTCAGTTCATAAAGCGTCTTCACTTTCTTCTAGCTGCTTTTGCTCAACATTGTGTTGTGAGATTGATCCATGTTGTTGCATTTAGCAGTGGGTTATTTTTACTTTATTACTGTGTGAAAATGTCACACTTACATACCCATTTGCCCGTTGTTGGGGGTTTGGGAGTTTTTCCAGTTTTTGGCGACCACAGATAACCCTGTGAGCATTCTTGCCCATGTCTTCTAGTGCCCATAAGCACACTGTATTTACTTGGAGGTGTAAGTGCGGTAGATACTGCCAGAGAGTTTTACATGATGTCTGTAGCAGTTGACTCTGCCCCCAGGAGGGTTTAAAAGTCTGTCTCACATCTTACCAGTTCTTGGTTTGTCAGCTTCTCCAGCTTTAGCCTACATTCTAGTATAGTGGATGTGGGTTTTAATTTGCATCTTCCCTCATTACTGATGATATTGAGCTTTTCTATGCCTGATATAATATTGATATTTTCTATGCTTTATAGCCATTTGGGTATCTTCTTTTGTGAAGTTCAATTTGTCTCTGTCCACATTGTAATAAAAATGGTTCGTCAGTCTTTTCTCCATAGATTTGTTACAACTCTTTATATATTCATAAATAATTTCTTTGATACATAGATGGCAAATATCTTCTCCCACTTTCACTGATTTGTTCTGTTGAACAATCTTCAATTATAATGTAAATTATTTTTAGTCAGTCATCTGGGATATTGTCTGTGTTTTTTTGTGTCCTATTTAAAATTTTTTGCCTTGCCTGTTCCAAGATCATGGGAATGTTTGCCTTGTTACCTTCTAGAAGGTTCCTTATTTAACCCTTGGGATTGTGCTACTTATCGAGCTGGTTTTTATGTATAAAGTGAGGTAGGGGTCATTCCCCCACCCCTCCTGTGGATAGTTAATAGCCATTTGATCCATTAACAGTTAGAAAGCTATTCTTTCCCCACTACTGTGGTTGACACCATTATTGTAAACCAGAAAACCTGTTGGTGTGGGTTCCTGGACCCCCGTCCCCTCCCGTGATCGCTTTGTCTGTCTGTGTACTAATACTACACCCCCTTAGTTGCCGCAGCTTTAAAATTAGTCTTGACTTTCCACAGATTGGTGCCTGCACTGCATCTTTCCTCTTCTTTGAGACTTCCTTGGTTCTTTTTGGTCCCTTGTATTACCAGATGAGTGTTAGAATCACCTTGCCAGTTTTTATAATGCCCATACACATGCCCCTGTTGAGATTTTGACTGAGAATGCATTGAGTCTGTAGATCAGTTTGGGAAGACTGTATCAGTAATTCATTCCTTTTTATTCCTGAATGGTGTTTCATTGATGAGTATATCACATTTCTTTATCCATTTACTAGTTAATAGATATTTGGATTGTTAGTTTTTAACTATTCTAAAAACACTACTATGGACTTTCATATACATATTTTTGCTTGGACATTTGTTTTTCATTTCTTTTGTGTAGCTATCTAGCAGTGAGTTGTGTGGTAAGTTTATTTTTAACTTTTTTAGGGAATCAAACCCTTTTCTAAAATGGCAGTGCCATTTTACATCCCCGTGAGTGTTCCAGTTTCTTCACATCCTAAACTGTTGATATTGTCAGTGTTTTAGGTTTTGGTCATTTTAATAAGCATATAGTGGTGTCTATCTCATTATGGTTTTTTTTTTTTTTTTCCTATTTCTGAACTCTTTATTTATTTTTTTTTCAAGCTGTTGAATTTTTTTTTTTTATTTATTTATTTTTTAAATCTTTTTTTTTTTTTTATTAGTTGGAGGCCAATCACTTCACAACATTTCAGTGGGTTTTGTCATACATTGATATGAATCAGCCATGGATTTACACGTATTCCCCATCCCGATCCCCGCTCCCACCTCCCTCTCCACCAGATTCCCCCGAGTCCTCCCAGTGCACCAGGCTGGAGCACTTGTCTCATGCATCCCACCTGGGCTGGTGATCTGTTTCACCATAGATAGTATACATGCTGTTCTTTTGAAATATCCCACTCACATTCTCCCACAGAGTTCAACAGTCTGTTCTGTATTTCTGTGTCTCTTTTTCTGTTTTGCATATAGGGTTATCGTTACCATCTTTCTAAATTCCATATATATGTGATAGTATGCTGTAATGTTCTTTATCTTTCTGGCTTACTTCACTCTGTATAAGGGGCTCCAGCTTCATCCATCTCATTAGGACTGGTTCAAATGAATTCTTTTTAACGGCTGAGTAATATTCCATGGTGTATATGTACCACAGCTTCCTTATCCATTCATCTGCTGATGGGCATCTAGGTTGCTTCCATGTCCTGGCTATTATAAACAGTGCTGCGATGAACATTGGGGTGCACGTGTCTCTTTCAGATCTGGTTTCCTCAGTGTGTATGCCCAGAAGTGGGATTGCTGGGTCATATGGCAGTTCTATTTCCAGTTTTTTAAGAAATCTCCACACTCTTTTCCATAGCGGCTGTACTAGTTTGCATTCCCACCAACAGTGTAAGAGGGTTCCCTTTTCTCCACACCCTCTCCAGCATTTATTGCTTGTAGACTTTTGGATAGCAGCCATCCTGACTGGCGTGTAATGGTACCTCATTGTGGTTTTGATTTGCATTTCTCTAATAATGAGTGATGTTGAGCATCTTTTCATGTGTTTGTTAGCCATCTGTATGTCTTCTTTGGAGAAACGTCTGTTTAGTTCTTTGGCCCATTTTTTGATTGGGTCATTTATTTTTCTGGAATTGAGCTTCAGGAGTTGCTTGTATATTTTTGAGATTAATCCTTTGTCTGTTTCTTCATTTGCTATTATTTTCTCCCAATCTGAGGGCTGTTTTTTCACCTTACTTATAGTTTCCTTTGTAGTGCAAAAGCTTTTAAGTTTCATTAGGTCCCGTTTGTTTAGTTTTGCTTTTATTTCCAATATTCTGGGAGGTGGGTCATAGAGGATCTTGCTGTGGTTTATGTCGGAGAGTGTTTTGCCTATGTTCTCCTCTAGGAGTTTTATAGTTTCTGGTCTTACATTTAGATCTTTAATCCATTTTGAGTTTATTTTTGTGTATGGTGTTAGAAAGTGTTCTAGTTTCATTCTTTTACAAGTGGTTGACCAGTTTTCCCAGCACCACTTGTTAAAGAGGTTGTCTTTTTTCCATTGTATATCCTTGCCTCCTTTGTCAAAGATAAGGTGTCCATAGGTTCGTGGATTTATCTCTGGGCTTTCTGTTCTGTTCCATTGATCTATATTTCGGTCTTTGTGCCAGTACCATACTGTCTTGATGACTGTGGCTTTGTAGTAGAGTCTGAAGTCAGGCAGCTTGATTCCTCCAGTTCCATTCTTCTTTCTCAAGATTACTTTGGCTATTCGAGGTTTTTTGTATTTCCATACAAATTGTGAAATTCTTTGGTCTAGTTCTGTGAAAAATATCGTTGGTAGCTTGATAGGGATTGCATTGAATCTATAGACAGCTTTGGGTAGAATAGCCATTTTGACAATATTGATTCTTCCAATCCATGAACACGGTATGTTTCTCCATCTGTTTGTGTCCTCTTTGATTTCTTTCACCAGTGTTTTATAGTTTTCTATGTATAGGTCTTTTGTTTCTTTAGGTAGATATACTCCTAAGTATTTTATTCTTTTTGTTGCAATGGTGAATGGTATTGTTTCCTTAATTTCTCTTTCTGTTTTTTCATTGTTAGTATATAGGAATGCAAGGGATTTCTGTGTGTTAATTTTATATCCTGCAACTTTACCATATTCATTGATTAGCTCTAGTAATTTTCTGGTAGAGTCTTTAGGGTTTTCTATGTAGAGGATCATGTCATCTGCAAACAGTGAGAGTTTCACTTCTTCTTTTCCAATCTGGATTCCTTTTACTTCTTTTTCTGCTCTGATTGCTGTGGCCAGAACTTCCAACACTATGTTGAATAGTAGTGGTGAGAGTGGGCACCCTTGTCTTGTTCCTGATTTCAGGGGAAATGCTTTCAATTTTTCACCATTGAGGGTGATGCTTGCTGTGGGTTTGTCATATATAGCTTTTATTATGTTGAGGTATGTTCCTTCTATTCCTGCTTTTTGGAGAGTTTTAATCATAAATGAGTGTTGAATTTTGTCAAAGGCTTTTTCTGCATCTATTGAGATAATCATATGGTTTTTATCTTTCAATTTGTTAATGTGGTGTATTACATTGATTGATTTGCGGATATTAAAGAATCCTTGCATTCCTGGGATAAAGCCCACTTGGTCATGGTGTATGATTTTTTTAATATGTTGTTGGATTCTGTTTGCTAGAATTTTGTTAAGGATTTTTGCATCTATGTTCATCAGTGATATTGGTCTGTAGTTTTCTTTTTTTGTGGCATCTTTGTCTGGTTTTGGAATTAGGGTGATGGTGGCCTCATAGAATGAGTTTGGAAGCTTACCTTCATCTGCAATTTTCTGGAAGAGTTTGGGTAAGATAGGTGTTAGCTCTTCTCTAAATTTTTGGTAGAATTCAGCTGTGAAGCCATCTGGTCCTGGGCTTTTGTTTGCTGGAAGATTTTTGATTACAGTTTCGATTTCCTTGCTTGTGATGGGTCTGTTAAGATCTTCTATTTCTTCCTGGTTCAGTTTTGGAAAGTTGTACTTTTCTAAGAATTTGTCCATTTCATCCAAGTTGTCCATTTTATTGGCATAGAGCTGCTGGTAGTAGTCTCTTATGATCCTTTGTATTTCAGTGTTGCCTGTTGTGATCTCTCCATTTTCATTTCTAATTTTGTTAATTTGGTTCTTCTCTCTTTGTTTCTTAATGAGTCTTGCTAATGGTTTGTCAATTTTGTTTATTTTTTCAAAAAACCAGCTTTTAGCTTTGTTGATTTTTGCTATGGTCTCTTTAGTTTCTTTTGCATTTATTTCTGCCCTAATTTTTAAGATTTCTTTCCTTCTGCTAACCCTGGGGTTCTTCATTTCTTCCTTCTCTAATTGCTTTAGGTGTAGAGTTAGGTTATTTATTTGTTTTTTTTCTTGTTTCTTGATGTAAGCCTGTAATGCTATGAACCTTCCCCTTAGCACTGCTTTTACAGTGTCCCATAGGTTTTGGGTTGTTGTGTTTTCATTTTCATTCATTTCTATACATATTTTGATTTCTTTTTTGATTTCTTCTATGATTTGTTGGTTATTCAGAAGCGTGTTATTTAGCCTCCATATGTTTGAAGTTTTAACAATTTTTTTCCTGTAATTGAGATCTAATCTTACTGCACTGTGGTCAGAAAAGATGACTGGAATGATTTCAATTTTTTTGAATTTTCCAAGACCAGATTTATGGCCCAGGATGTGATCTATTCTGGAGAATGTTCCGTATGCACTTGAGAAAAAGGTGAAGTTGATTGTTTTGGGGTGAAATGTCCTATAGATATCAATTAGGTCTAGCTGGTCCATTGTGTCATTTAAGGTTTGTGTTTCCTTGTTAATTTTCTGTTTAGTTGATCTATCCATAGTTGTGAGTGGGGTATTAAAGTCTCCCACTATTATTGTGTTACTATTAATTTCCTCTTTCATACTCATTAGTGTTTGCTGCACATATTGTGGTGCTCCTATGTTGGGTGCATATATATTTATAATTGTTATATCTTCTTCTTTGATTGATCCTTTGATCATTATGTAGTGTCCTTCTTTGTCTCTTTTTACATCCTTTATTTGAAAGTCTATTTTATCTGATATGAGTATTGTGACTCCTGCTTTCTTTTGGTCTCCGTTTGCATGAAATATTTTTTTCCAGCCCTTCACTTTTAGTCTGTATGTGTCTCTTGTTTTGAGGTGGGTCTCTTGTAGACAGCATATATAGGGGTCTTGTTTTTGTATCCATTCAGCCAATCTTTGTCTTTTGGTTGGGGCATTCAACCCATTTACATTTAGGGTAATTATTGATAGGTGTGGTCCCGTTGCCATTTACTTTGTTGTTTTGGGTTCACGTTTATACCACCTTTCTGCATTTCCTGTCTAGAGAAGATCCTTTAGCATTTGTTGAAGAGCTGGTTTGGTGATGCTGAATTCTCTCAGCTTTTGCTTATCTGTAAAGCTTTTGAATTCTCCTTCATATCTGAATGAGATCCTTGCTGGATACAATAATCTAGGTTGTAGGTTATTCTCTTTCATTACTTTCAGTACGTCCTGCCATTCCCTTCTGGCCTGGAGGGTTTCTATGGATAGATCAGCTGTTATCCTTATGGGAATCCCTTTGTGTGTTATTTGTTGTTTTTCCCTTGCTGCTTTTAATATTTGTTCTTTGTGTTTGATCTTTGATTAATATGTGTCTTGGGGTGTTTTGCCTTGGGTTTATCCTGTTTGGGACTCTCTGGGTTTCTTGGACTTGGGTGGCTATTTCCTTCCCCATTTTAGGGAAGTTTTCAGCTATTATCTCCTCGAGTATTTTCTCATGGCCTTTCTGTCTTCTTCTTCTGGGACTCCTATGATTCGAATGTTGGGGCGTTTCACAGTGTCCCAGAGATCCCTGACGTTGTCCTCATTTCTTTTGATCCTTTTTTCTTTTTTCCTCTCTGCTTCATTTATTTCCATCATTTTATCTTCTACCTCACTTATCCTATCTTCTGCCTCCGTTATTCTACTCTTGGTTCCCTCCAAAGTGTTTTTGATCTCATTCATTGCATTATTCATTTTTAATTGACTCTTTTTTATTTCTTCTAGGTCTTTATTAAACATTTCTTGAATCTTTTCAATCTTTGTTTCCAGGCTATTTATCTGTAACTCCATTTTGTTTTCAAGATTTTGGATCATTTTTATTATCATTATTCTAAATTCTTTTTCAGGTAGATTCCCTATCTCCTCCTCTTTTGTTTGACTTGGTGGGCATTTTTCATGTTCCTTTACCTGTTGGGTATTTCTTTGCCTTTTCATCTTGTTTAGATTGCTGTATCTGGAGTGGGCTTTCTGTATTCTGGAGGTCTGTGGTTCCTTTTTACTGTGGAGGATTAACCCAGTGGGTGGGGTTAGACGATTGGCTTGTCAAGGTTTCCTGGTTAGGGAAGCTTGCGTCAGTGTTCTGGTGCGTGGAACTTGATTTCTTCTCTTTGGAGAGCAATGGAGTGCCCAGGAATGAGTTTTTGAGATGGGTCTATGTGTTAGGTGTGACCTTGGGCAGCCTGTATGTTGATGTTCAGGGCTATGTTCCTGCGTTGCTGGAGAATTTGCATGGTATGTCTTTCTCTAAAACTTATTGGCTCTTGGGTGGTGGTTGGTTTCAGTGTAGGTATGAAGGCTTTTGGACAGTCACTGATTACTTAAAGTTCCATGTAGTCAGGAGTTTTCTGGTGTTTTCAGGTTTTGGGCTTAAGTCTCCTGCCTCTGGATTTCAGTTTTATTCTTCCTGTAGTCTCAGGACTTCTCCAACTATACAGCCCTGATAAGAAAACTTCTAGGTTAATGGCTAAAAGATTCTCCCCCGTTAGGGACACCCAGAGAGGTTCACAGAGTTACATGAAGAAGAGGAGAGGGAGGAGGGAGATAGAGATGAGCAGGAGGAGGAAAAAGGGGACTCAAGAGGAGAGAGACAGATCTAAGCAGCTGTCTGTTCCCAGAGTGTTCTCCGTAGCCCAGTCACCTACAAAGATTCACAGAATCGGATTGGGAAGAGAAGGGGAAAGGAGGAAATAGAGGTGTTCTGAGGTAGAAAACAGACAGTCAAGATTGGGAGAGAATAATCTTCGATTTAAAAATAGGGCTTCTCTTCTTTTTTTTTTGTAAGGTTATAGTGTATTGAAAATGAAAATTAAGGAGTAGTAGAGGAGTACTAGAGGACTTTAAAAGAAATAAGAGAAAAAGAAAAATAGAAAATAGAAGAGAAAAAGGAAAGAAAAAAAAGAAGAAAAAAGAAAAAAAAAGAAAAAAAAAAGAAAAAAGAAAAAAAAATTTTTTTTCCCCCCTAATTAAAAAAAATCATAAAAATCTATGGAAATGAAAGTTAAGGAGTAATGGGGGAGTAATAGGGGATTTTAAAGGAAAATAAAAGAGAAAAAATAAAAAATAAAAAAAAGAAAAAAAAAAAGAGAGAAAAAAGTAAAATTATATCTAGGAGTTTCTCTGGAGCTGTTGCGGTCAGTGTGGGTTTGGCTCAGTTTCAGATAGCTCCTCGTTCCAGCTTACGCTTCTCGATATCTACAGGCCCCTTCCGGTGTAGTCGGTGTTTTCTAGAGGGATTTTAATCTGTTGCATGGGTCCCTTCTGAAGCGGTTCCCTTTGTTTATTTGGCTTCTGTTTGCCGGTCTCTTCAGAGCCTCATTTCCGCCCTGACACAGGCGGGCGGAGGTGGACTCTTATTCAGGCAGCTAGTTCCGTCGCTCTGCGCCGCGGGGCTTGCGCCGCGGGGATGGGCTGGGGCTGCCAGGAGGGGCTGACGCTGCCCTCTCCGGCTGCGCTGCTCAGGCTCCCGGCTGTTCTATATGGAGCGCGCCCCGCGCTGCGCGCGGTTCCAGCCCTCGGGTGTTCCACAAAAGCGCGGAAGGAGAAGCTGCGCCTGCTCTCTGTGCCTTCCCCGTCAGAGCGGTCCAGGCAGCCAGGGGCTCGGTGGGCGCACTCTCCCCAGGTGTGGCGCGCCCCCTCCCCTCCGCGGACCCAGTCTCAGTCTCCGCTGGCGCCAGTCGGGTGCGCACGCCTTCCGCCCTCCGCGTCCCCAGCCCCCGTCCCCGCCCGCGCCGGTCGGGTGCCTGCGCCCTGTGTCTCGCCGCGACCTTCCCCTCCCCACTGCCTCCTGCCTCCGGCGGGGCTGGGCCGGTCCGCAGCCTGCGAGCTCTTCTCTGGACTTTCTCGGTCTCTTTGTTCTGCGAACGGCCGGCAGTGTGTTCAGGCCGGCTAATTTACTCTCTCTCTTTTGGTCTCCCACAGTTCAAGTTGGCAACTCCTAGAAGCTCCCTCCGATTGTCCTCAGGGCACTCAGGCCCGGACCCTACCCCAAGCAATGCCGCCTAAGACTTCTCGGGACGGATCTCCGTCCGTAGCTCTTTTGTCTCACTTTTTATCTTTTATATTTTGTCCTACCTCCTTTCGAAGACAATGGGCTGCTTTTCTGGGCGCCTGATGACCTCAGCTAGCGATCAGAAGTTGTTTTGCGAAGTTTGCTCTGCGTTCAGTTATTCTTTTGATGAATTTGTAGGAGAGAAAGTGGTCTCCCCGTCCTACTCCTCCGCCATCTTGGCTCCTCCCTCCTCATTATGGTTTTGATTGACATTTCCCTAATGACTAATGATGCTGAGCATTTTTTCACGTAGTCACTGCCCATTTGTATATCTTCTTTGGAGAAATGTCTATTCCAATAGTTACCCGCTTCCCACACACCCAACATACAATAATCACTATAGACATTTCTAAAAAGGAGAATGATAGGAGGTACAAAGGAGTCCATAGCAATTCTGAAGCCCAGTTGGGCAAATGTTGAAAGTTCCTTAATTAGAGCTCAAGACCTGGATATAATATTCTGTGTCTCTTGGCTCCTCCAAGTAGGAGGAGGCTTTTGATTCTACCTTCTGAGTTATCCTTTGTTTTTCATGAAAAATAGTATATGTTTGCAGTTGGGTAGTTCTCTTAGTATGCTTCCTTCCAGAAGAATTTTGGGGGTCCAGTGGCCCCTTTTCATTTTTACCCTGTCCTTTTTGGTCCAAGAGCAGTGATTTTGCTAGTATAATTTTGTCAGAACCTTTGTAGGCCTCCTGTGAATCCTGTGTGTGTAGGGAAACTAGAAATCACTATCTGTAGTAAAACTGGAAAATTCATAAATATGTGGGAATTAAATAACAAACTCTTAATCAAGCAAAGAAGATATCAAATGGGAAATTAGAAAACATTTTGAGACAAATGAAAACACAACATACCAAAACTTAGGGGATGCAGTAAAAATAGTGCTATGTGGGGAGTTTATGGTTGTCAAACTTATATGAAAAAAGAAGGAAGATCTCACATCAGCAAATTTATATCTTAAGTAACTAGAAAAAGAACAAACTGAAGCTAGCAGAAGAAAGGAAATGATAAAAATTAGAGTAGAAAAAACAAAATAGATATTGGAAAAAGCATTAGAGAAAATCAAGGAAACCAAGATTTCTTTTTTTTAATTAACAAAAGTGACAAACTTTTAGCTGAATTGTCTAGAAAAAAAGACTCATCTGACATCAGAGATGAAAGAAGGGACATTAGCACCAATTTTACAGAAATAAAAAGGATTATGAGTGAGTACAGGAAGCAGTTGTGAATCAACAAGTTGGATTACCTTGATTAAGTGGGTAAATTTCTAAGAACACACAATCTACCCAGACCGAATCATGAAGAAGAAGAACAGACCTACAATTAGTAAGGAGACTGAAAGTGAAATTCGCTCAGTTGTGTCCGATCTTTTCCAGCCCCATGGACTGTAGTCCATGGAATCAAGGAGACTGAAGTCATCTTGGAAACCTCCCACCAGGGAAAAGCCTAGGACCAGACAGCTTCACTGGCAAGTTCTGTTGCTCTGCTAAGTCATGTCTGAGTCTTTGTGACCTCATGGGCTGCGGCATGCCAGGCTCCCCTGTCCTTCACTATTTCCCAGAGTGTGCTCAGGTTTATGTCCATTGAGTCAGTGATACTATCTAACCATCTCATCCTCTGGTTAGCACCCATTCTCCTTAACTCTTCCAGAATTGAAGAGCAGAGAAGCGGGTACTTCTAGGCTTATGGTGTGAGGCTAGCACCACCGTGGTGCCGACGCCAGATGAGACACTGCGAGAGAAGAAAACCACAGGCCAGTATTCCTGGTGCACACTGATGAAAAAATCCCTCAGAAAATTGCTGGGAGACAGTTCAACAGCATAGTGAAAGGGTTATACACCATGACAAAGCGGGATGTATTCCTAGAATGCAAGGAAAATTTGACAAGTGGAACAATGATTATAATATAGAATGATGGAAAAAAGCCACACAGTCATCTCAGAAATTGATGCAGGGAAAGATGTGACAAAATTTAACAGCTTTTCATGATAAAAATACCTGACAAACTAGGAATAGAAAGAAACTACCTCAAAATAATAAAGGCCATATATGAAAAGCCCACACATAATAGCATACTTAATGGTGAAAGCAAAAACTTTGCCTTTAAGGGCACTAATAAGACAGGGACGCCCACTCTTATCACTGCTATTTGACATAGTACTGGAAGTACTAACCAGAGAATTAGGCAAGAAAAAGAAAGAAAAGTCATCAAAATTGAAAAGAAGAAAATGAATCTCTGTTCACAGATGGTGTGGTCTTAGATACAGAAAACTCAATGGAAAACTAATAAAACCAACACAGAAAAATCAGTTGCATTTTTATACATTAGCAATGAACAATCAGAAAAGGAAATTTTAAAAAAGTTTCATTTGCTATAGTATCAAAAAGGACAAAATAATTAGGAATAAACTTAACCAAGGAGGTGAAAGACTGGTACACTAAAAAAAAAAAAAAAAACAAAAAACAACTACAAAATACTGTTGAGAGAAATTTAAAAAGACACCACGGTAAATGGAAAGACATTCTGTGTTCATGGGTTGGAAGAATTAATATTGTTAAGATGTACAGTATGACCCAAAGTGATATAATTCAATCCCTATCAAAATTCCAGTGGCTTTTTTTTTTTCCAGAAAAAAGAAAATTCTTCCTAAAATTCATATGGAATCTCAAGTGACACTGTATAGCAAAAACAGTCTTGGAAAAGAAAAGACTGGAATTCTACCATTTTCTAATTTCAAGACTTACTACATGGTCACAGTCATCAAAGCAGTGTGGTGCTATCTGCGAAGGATAAAGCAAGCCTTCTGCACCAACATGCAGTTTTAACCTTACCTGCTCTAATAGTAGCTTGCACCTCCCAATACAGCCTGAAGAGGAGTGCAAAAGAAAAAGAGGATAGAAGTGCCTGCACGAATTGCTAGAGTTGAGAAAAGCCATCGGAAGTGCTACAGCCCTGCTCGTAAGCTCCTTTCCCGCCGGTACTGTTTGGGATCTAGCAAGGATGGTGTTCCCAGCCGAGGTGTGCCGGCCGCCGTGCAGGACAGTCAGCGCTGATGCTGGTCTGAGACGCATGAGGGACAGCAAGGCCTGGACACGGTGGCCAAGTTCATGTCCAGTGTGTGTGTTGGGAAACGTGGGAGGCTAGATCTGTGGCCAGTTTTATTTGTCTTTTGTAATGAAAGAACTGTTTTTTTTTTTTTTTTGCATTTTAAATAAAAATAACTAGCGGTTTTTGAATTAAAAGTTTCTTGACTGGCTACATTGAAATGCTATAATCACTTGGAGCGTGAGCGCCAAAAGTCCGTCGTGCACACACTGCCTTTGGAAATTGCAGGTGTACCTGGTGTCAGGTGCTTGTTGGGGCAAAGAGGAGGTGTGCCCGTGCCGACCTCTGTACAAAGACAGTTGTTGCTTCAGTTGCCGAGTCGTGGCCAACTCTTTGTAACTGCGTTGTGTGCCACCTGCCAGGTGCCTCTGTCCATGGGATTCTCCAGGCAGGAATGCTGGAGTGGGTTGCCGTTTCCTTCTCCAGGGGACTTCCCTGACCCAGGGGTCGAGCCTGTATCTCCTGCATTGCAGGCAGCAGACTCTTTACCACTGAGCCACCAGGGAAGCCCACAGAGGACAGACACTACTGTAAATGTGCGCACCCCCTCGACACTTGATGCACTCTGCCCACATTGGGCAAAGGAGGCAGCAGAGTCTGCCAGCAATAGTGATGTAGAAGCCACCGTCCTTCGGTACACCGAAGGGTTTTTCTTCCTGTGACTCCACGTTTTATGAAGACAATACAAAGACTGATTGAGAACGATCTTATGCAAACAATAAAGGGGTGTAGTGTTTTCTGATATCAGCCTGGGGTTCATCCTCACAAAGCTCCTTGAGGGGGAGACTCTAGCCTGTTCACAGTGGGATTCCTAAGACCTGTCACTATACCATGGAAGACAGTTACTCAGTTATCTGCCGAAGGAATATATGAATGAATGGACAAATGAATGATTGGATAAAATTTAAAAAGGAAACAGTGTGGTACAGGCATAAAGACAGACATAGTGACAGAATAGAGAGCCCAGAAACACACCTTTGCATATATGGTCAAGTGAGTTTTGATAAGGATGCCAAGACCATTCAGGAGGAAAGGACAGTCTTTTCAACAAATGATGTGGCAAAACTGGACATCCACATACAATAGAATGAAGTTGAACTGTTCTTTTTCACATACAAAATCTAATGCAAAATGGATCAAATACCTAAAGGTAAAATCTAAGACAGTAAAACTCTCAGAGGGAAATACAAAGGAAGCTTCGTGACAGTGGGCTTGGCATTGATTTACTGGATATGTACCAAGAGCACAGCCAGCAACCCCAAAGGCCCTGGATAAATTGGACTACCTCAAACCTAAAAACTTTTGTGCATCAAGGGACAGTCAGCAGAGTGAAAGGGCAACCCATGGAATGGGAGAAAGTATTTACAAATCACCTGTCTGAAAAGGCGACTGGTATCCTGAATATGTAAGAAGTCCCACAATTCAACAACAATAAAAACAAACAACTGATTAAAAAATGAGCAAAGGACTTGAACAGACATGTCTGCAAAGAAATGATCACTAGTCATTCTGGAAATGCAAATCCAAACCTTATATCTGTTAGGATGACCACTGCAAAACAGATGAGGGAACAGACTACATGCTTGGCCAGGATGTGGAGGGACTGGAACCCCGTGCACTGTGGGTAGGAGTGTAAGATGGTGTGGCTGTAGTTGGACATCATTGGCAGGTCATCAGGAAAGTTAAAAATAAAATAACCATGTCATCCAGAACCCCCACTTCTGGGCATATATCCTGAATAACTGAAAACAGGGGCCTGCAGAGGTATTTGTACACACGTGTGCGTAGCACCATTATTTGCAACAGTCAAAAGGTGGAAGCACCCAAGAGGCCACCCGTGGATGAACGCATAAACAAAATGTGGTATGCAATGCAGTGGAATAGTGCTGAGCCTCAAAGAAGAAGGGAATTCTGACACATGTTACAACATGGGTGAGATTCGAAGTGATTATGCGAGGGCGGAAGAGCCAGTCACAATGTGAGGAATACCTTCTGATTCCACTTACATGAATGAAGTGTAAATTCAGAGAGGCAGAAAGTTGAATGGTTTTTGCCAGGGGCGATGAACATTTGAAGAGACCCTGATGCTGGGAAAGATTGAAGGTGGAAGGAGAAGGGGATGACACAGGATGAGATGGTTGGATGTGGCATCATTGACTCAATGGACATGAGTTTGAGTAAACTCTGGGAATTGGTGATGGACAGGGAGGCCTGGCGTGCTGCAGTCCAAGGGGTTGCAGAGTTGGACAAGACTGAATGAGTGAACTGAACTGGTGAACATTGGGATGCATGTATCTTTTTGAATTAGTGTTTTTCATCTTTGCATATATAGCCAGGAGTGAAATTGCTGGATCATATGGTAGTTCTATTTTTAGTTTTTTGAGAAACTTCCTTACAGTTTTCAATAGTGGCTCCACCAACTTACATACCCATTAATAGAGTATTAGGTTTTCCTTTTTTCCACATCCTCACCAACACTTACTTGTGGTCTTTTTTGGCGATAGCATGATATTACATTTTTTTTTAATTGCATTTTTGTCTGAGCTAAAAGAGATATCCTAGGTTATTTGTTTAGGCTCTTCTCCAGTTAAAATGCAGTTTTAACTGGCATTGTCACTGCTATTTCTTTAATTACTATTTTTCTAGTTTCTGTTTCTATTTAAACCTTCTGGAATTCATATTATTTTGATATAAGAGATTTTGAATTTATCTTCTTCATCTCTTACATTTTCACTCATTATATTCATTCCTTTATTTTTTGTGTGTTCTCAGAATATTTCTTGAACTAGTTTTCTAATTTGCTGGTTTGATTTTTATGCTGTATTTAACCTGTCATTCTCTTCTTACATTGTGGTTTTAAAATTTGGCAATCGTGTTTTTCATTTTTAAGCACATTTTTATGATCACAGATTGTTTATTTCCTTTTCTATCTGAAATGTCTACTTGAATCACATTGAGAACGAATTAAAAAGACTGTTTAGAAACTTTCTATGTATATTATGTTTCTTTAGAAGAAGGACATTCAGTTAGTCCTTTTTTAGACTTTTAAATCTTACATCTCATTACTTATCTCTTTATCTTTATAGTGACAAGTCTATGATTCTGTAGTATCTGGGATCAACACGGATGCTGGGAGGATGTTTCTGGATTTCTGTTGACATATTTTACCTTTCCGTAGTGGCTCAGATGGTAAAGAATCCACCTGCAATACAGGAGACCCAGGTTCAATCCCTGGGTCGGGAAGATCCCCTGGAGAAGGAAATGGCTACCCACTCCAGTATTCTTGCCTGGGAAATCCCATGGACAGAAGAGTCTGGTGGGCTACAGTCCATGGGGTCACAAAGAACTGGATGTGACTGAGTGAGTAACACAACATTAGCCGTGGGGAGAAATGATGGGGAAATTTTGTATTTCCCACAGTCTTGGCCCTTCAGAGGAGTAAGGTGGCGCTCCTGTCAGGGACCCTCACTAGCATGCTGAGATCTTGCTTTCTGTGCCGGTGTTCCCTCTTCCTGTACCTCCACGGGAATCCTGATGCCTCTGTGACCCTGCTCCTTGCCCCAGCTACAGGTGGTCTCTGTGAGCACCTCGACCGGCTCTTCATGCAGGATAACCGAGGGTGAAGCTCTGCCTCCTGCCCTATGTCCCCCTGTTTGCCGTGGCCTCCAGCTGTGTCACCGTGACCTTGGCCCCATTCCTGTGACCTTGGCCCCATCCCTGTGACCTTGGCCCCATCACCGTGACCTTGGCCCCATCCCTGTGACCTTAGCCCCATCCCTGTGACTTTGGCCCCGTCACCGTGACCTTGGCCCCATCCCTGTGACCTTGGCCCCATCACCGTGACCTTGGCCCCGTCACCGTGACCTTGGCCCCATCCCTGTGACCTTGGCCCCGTCACCGTGACCTTGGCCCCATCCCTGTGACCTTGGCCCCGTCACCGTGACCTTGGCCCCATCCCTGTGACCTTGGCCCCGTCACCGTGACCTTGGCCCCATCCCTGTGACCTTGGCCCCGTCACCGTGACCTTGGCCCCATCCCTGTGACCTTGGCCCCGTCACCGTGACCTTGGCCCCGTCCCTGTGACCTTGGCCCCGTCACCGTGACCTTGGCCCCATCCCTGTGACCTTGGCCCCGTCACCGTGACCTTGGCCCCGTCCCTGTGACCTTGGCCCCGTCACCGTGACCTTGGCCCCATCCCTGTGACCTTGGCCCCGTCACCGTGACCTTGGCCCCATCCCTGTGACCTTGGCCCCGTCACCGTGACCTTGGCCCCATCCCTGTGACCTTGGCCCCGTCACCGTGACCTTGGCCCCATCCCTGTGACCTTGGCCCCGTCACCGTGACCTTGGCCCCATCCCTGTGACCTTGGCCCCGTCACCGTGACCTTGGCCCCGTCCCTGTGACCTTGGCCCCGTCACCGTGACCTTGGCCCCATCCCTGTGACCTTGGCCCCGTCACCGTGACCTTGGCCCCGTCCCTGTGACCTTGGCCCCGTCACCGTGACCTTGGCCCCATCCCTGTGACCTTGGCCCCGTCACCGTGACCTTGGCCCCATCCCTGTGACCTTGGCCCCGTCACCGTGACCTTGGCCCCATCCCTGTGACCTTGACCCCGTCACCGTGACCTTGGCCCCATCCCTGTGACCTTGGCCCCGTCACCGTGACCTTGGCCCCATCCCTGTGACCTTGGCCCCGTCACCGTGACCTTGGCCCCATCCCTGTGACCTTGGCCCCGTCACCGTGACCTTGGCCCCGTCCCTGTGACCTTGGCCCCGTCACCGTGACCGCTGCAGTTCAGAGTTGCAGTTAGTTGTGTCTCCATCTGGAGTCATCATCAGTAGCAAGAAATGGAGCCGCCATGCTTAGCGTCCTATGTGTGCGTCAGCAGTGACACTGACCTCCGTCTTGTTTGGCTCAGTGGCCTCCACAAGGAGCTGACGTGGACGGTCTCTGCTTCACTCGGCCTGCACTGGGGACATGGCGTGCCCTGTCTCGGGCAGGTTGGATTGGAGGGAAGGCTGTCAAATGTGTGTTTGTGGTGGGGTGGAGGGCAGTAGAACAGGTTGGACTGGAGATGAAGGTTGGTGATCAGTTTCCCCTTGTGATTTGGAAACTAATGGTATACACTGAACTGACCAGGGAAGCACATAACAGAAAAATAAATAAGGCTGGGCACAGAACTCAGGGATCAGAGCCTGTGTGAGATGGGCAGAGGGAGAAAAACTAGCGGAAGAGCTGAGAAGCGGGCTGACCAGGCCGGACCCCGCCGAGCTTCCCGGCTCGGAGGCCAGGCACGTTCGGGGCGGCGCGGCGGCGGGAGCTGGAAGGAGGCCCCGCGGAGCCGGCGCGCGGCGTCCCCGCGGCTCCACGGGGAGGCAGGGAGTGGGCCGTCCGGCCGCTCTGCGCCTGCTGACCCCACGCGCAGCACCCGCGGGGGGACCGGAAAGGACACGGGCCCGCCGCCCCCGGCAGGCTCGCCGAGGGACGGCCCGGAGGACGGCTGCGCGCCGCTTCAGAGGACGTGCTGGTTTGTGGATGCGCCCGGTGTGATAAACAGATAAATGTTTCAGTGCTCTTTTTTATTAACATTTTCCGTGAGAAGAATGACTTTTAATATTTAAGCATTTTTTCAGTTTTTCAGCAGCGCTCTTTTTATGACCGTTTAATCTGTTCTTAAGGTGCAGGCACTGCTTACTGCGATGTAGTCTGTGCCGCGCGCTAAGCGTGAAGAGCTGCTCATCCGCTCAGGCACACTGACTGATGAGATTATCCTCAAAACGTCACTTTATTTCTTTTTCTCATTTATTCTTAAGTGTTTGGATATCTGGACTATTGATTAAGGGTATAAAAAGTCCACAGCTCTCTTTAAAACAGCTTTTTTCAGAAATTCTAAATTACCTAGTAACTAGTCTAAGGACTGTCATTCTGTCAGTGTTAACTACCAAAAACCACATTCATTTTAACCTTGTCTTTCTGAACTACAATTCTGTCTTTTGGGAACACTTAGGATGACCCACAGCTTGTGAGGGAAATCCTGATATGGCTAGAAGTTGAAAGTCAGTGACTTAAATTCATTCAATAATGGTTCATTTTCATTTTGTATCTCCTGAAGGAGCCATTCAGAGAACAGGTATTTGTCATCATGGAGCTTTCACTGAAGTAGCTGGAATAAAAATATCTGGGAGACTCCAGGCTAAAGTAGAATATGGAGAATGGCATTTTGAATATTTGGTATATTTTATATTGGAGGAAAATCTTTTTTGTTCAAATTCATCTGGAAGCTTAAACCATTTTCCTGTTTATGCTGTGCTTATTATATTTTACCTGAATTAACATGGCATATTTTTAAATTTAGGACTTTGATTTATCTGTGGTTTCTGACATGGTTTTGAATTTTCAGACTTTTAGCTACATGAAAGTTTTGTTATTTTATGTGTTTTAAGACTTTATCTTAATGTGAAACATGAGTCCAACAAAACTTGCTAACCTTTTAAAACACTTATCTTCTTTGAGAGGGTATGCTTTAAGTTTTCTCTTCCTACTCTTAGAAAAAGGGGAAATACCTGTGGTTTATTATAGTCCCACTTGACAACAGTATTTGTTTGTAAGAAAGCATGTGACATTTAGGTGACATTTTATTTGTTGTGTCACCTAATTGAAGTAAAATGTGAGATACAAGTGGTTATTATCTGTATTTTTTTTTCTTTGCTATTGAAATATCACTGTTAATATAAACAACCATCTCATTTCCAAAAGAAAAAAACATGATAGTCCTAGATTTTAATGCCCTCATGTCCTCTGAATTCCCCCAGTTCTGACTGTGACTGTTTTGGTCTCTTAATAGGGAACAATGCATTGCGAAGTTCCAAACCAGATCACAGTCTATGAGTCCAACCCACGGAGAAGATGGACGGATTATTACCCCAAAGGATTGTGTAAGATCAGACTTCACTCTCGCTTTTCTGCTTGTTTTCTTCTTGTTTTGAAATATCTCCACACATTTTTAGTTTCATATTGTTAAATTCCTGTGATTCCTGACAAACAGTAGACAGTCTGATGGTTTTGGTGGGTATCCTGACTTCAAAGAAAGGGACGTGTTGGGTATATTGCTCTGTTCCTTCTGCTTTCCCTAACATTCTGAAGCATCGTGTTCATCAGTCTGTCATTTTTCCCGGGCACTGAAAAATAACTTTGAAAAACTTCATTTTTTAGTTATTTTTTCCCCTTTTTCTCTGTGTATGTATAAAAATGACTAGACACACAGTGGTCATAAACTTAGAAATGGGACTGGTTTGTAGTGAAGTAGAGGACACTTCCTTCCTGGTGAAGGTGGACTGTTCACATCCTGAAATACGAACACCTCTCTTGCATGTTAGACTCAGCAGAGATACTGTTTGAACGTGGAGCTAGTGAGCTTCGTAAAGAGAAGGACTTTGCCTGCTTGCCTCCATCCTTGCATAATTCTGGCTTGTCTTGGGTTACAAGCCTTTTAGTTAAGCAAGCCATGTGTGATGCTTGACTTTTTTAGCACGTTTGCTCTACATATAATTCCTTCTATTTTCTCCAGTGATGGGGAATTCCAGTTTGGAACTTTAATAAGCCTCTTGATATAAAGAAGAACACATTTTAAATATTTGTGAATTTATTATTAATCATCATATTTATTTAAAATAAACAAGGGAGGTACATTTTAAAAGATATTCTCATTCACACACACAAACATTCAAAAAGCAAGGGACCAACTGTAGAGGCAGTAATGAATTTTAATACAGTATAAATAGTAAACCCAACATTTTGTTCAATAGAAATTTGTAAATTTTTAATTAGTTTCTGAGTTTCTAAATTAGTTTCTAATTAATTTCTAGATTTCAAATTAGTAAAATATGAAGAACATTTTAGTGTATTTTTCATTACTTCAGATAATATAAATGACCATAGATAGATTTATTTGTTAGTAATGAGGTTTTCCGGAGAAGGAAATGGAAACCCACTCCAGTATTCTTGCCTGGAGAATCCCAGGGACAGAGGAGCCTGGTGGGCTGCCGTCTATGGGGTCGCACAGAGTGGGACACGAGTGAAGCGACTTAGCAGCAGCAGCAGCAGCAATGAGGTTTTCTAGGAGCTTCCCAGGTGGAGCTGGTGGTAAAGAACCCACCTGCCAGTGCAGGAGATGTAAGAGACACTGGTCGGATCCCTGGGTCAGGAAGATCCTCTGGAGAAGGAAATGGTAACCCACTCCAGTATTCTTGCCTGGAGAACCCCATGGACAGAGGAGCCTGGCAGGCTACAGTCCATGGAGTCGTGAAGAGCTGGACACGACTGGAGTGACTTGGTACATATGCACAAGGTTTTCTAAAAGCATGAAAGTGCTATACCAACAAATTAAATTAAAATAAAATAAATTTTTTAGCTGTACTGTAAAATATACATTATTATTTTATACCGAGTTACCTTCATAAGTTTTTGGGCTTTCAGATCATTGTCCATTTCTGGACACAGATCTTTGGCTTTCCTCAGTTAATTATGATTTTAATCTGATTTGATAGATATGTAATATAAAAAATTATACAGCAGGGAAAAGAGCATGGAGTTTTAATTTTTTAAGAAAGTTAAGAATTACCATGATTACGTTTTCATGATGTGAATCCAAGGCTCATTTCTCTTTATGTTCGGTGTATAATGAGAAACAATTTAAGAACAAAGAGTTTCTTGGACATCAACCCAAACTTCCCTGTTAACTCATTTTAACGAGAGTAAGTAATTCATCTTTTCAAGTGTTCCCTTTCCCTCCTTTAAAACTACCATGGTACACCACAATTAAAACTTTTTGTAAAAGAATTTAAAGAGTCTGGATTATTTTTTAAAATATTCTTTTGATTTTTTGAAACCCAGTTAATGTAAATATACTGTGAAGGAGTCTCATAGCCTTAAGCGGCTGTATGAAACAGTCATCCCTTGGAACTGCGGACCAGCTCAGCTGTAGCCTTGTGCTTTCCTCTGAGGGCGGTTGAGCGTTACCAAAACGCACACGGACACTCGTTACTCTGAAGACACGTATTTCGTCCTGTTTTCTCCCTCCCTCCCCTCTGCCCTTCCTTCCTTCTTTCCTCTGTTACTTCTTCCATCCTTCCTTCTTTCCTCCATTCTGTCTTTTGTTTTCATTCTGTTTTTCTTTTCTGTGTTTCAGGATATTCATTTGAAAAAATCTACTCTTTCTTTGGATGACAGCGACATGGAAACTCGCCTTAATAGTTGGAATCTTGGGGTAAAAAAGCATTTGTTTTACGAGTGTATGTTGATGTGGCAGAATCATTTTGTGTTTGGGAAACATCTGAACTAATTTAATTCTAAACAATGACTCTTACCGATGTTAGACACTTAGTCCTGGGTGAGTGCTGGGAAGGACTTGGGGAACAGGAAAGAAGCGTGAGTGGTCCCTGTGCTTGACAAGCTGGCTTTCCTGTTGGTGAGATGGCAGATACACACATGAAACAGTTAAATACAGTTTCAGACAGCATGTGATCGAATACCAGAATAAGTTACCCAGAAAGTAGGGTACTGAAGGCCACGTGAGTGAGAAAGTTCTCTGGCAGACTTCAGGCCCGAACCACCATTGTGGACAGTTTTCATTTGCGGAGGCTGGGGCGCCCGTGTGCCTGGAGGGTGGAGGGAAAGGGGCCAGGAACTTAAGGCCGGAGGAGGCGTGAAGAAAGGCGGGGAAAGCGGGGCTCGCACAGGGGGCCGGCGGGCAGGGCTGCTGGGCTGGGGCCTGTTGGAGCTTGACTGCTAAAGCAGAAGTTCCGCTTTCAGATTTGAGACGGTTGTGAGCTCTGAGGTTAGTTCCCCCGCCTCCACGTTTCCACTGTACATACAGGCTCTTTAATGCTTTCAGGAAGTGAAAAGGGCTTTAATCAATTTTTAAAAAAAACCCAACTTTATTATTATAAAAATAATTTGTAATTTGAAAAATGCAGAAAGTCAGATATGCTGAGAGATGTATTAACATTTTGTTACATATATCTTTCCCTCATTTTTTTCTGCATGTATTTATAAAATTAAACTTTAAACAAAATTGGGGTCATATTATAAATGCTATTTTATTATATGCTGTTTTAAATTTGGGATAGGTTTACAGTAGTTCTATTAGCATGACTGTTAATGGTAGCACTAATTTTTCTTTTGAGTGGATAGTTCATAACTTACTTAAGCATTCTGATATTTTGGACATGTAGGTTGCTTCCAGTTTATTGCTAATATAAGTAACAAGTGCAACAGAATTCCTTGAAAGAATCCTTTTGTACCTATTTGGTTGCTTTCTTAGATTATGTTAGGTCTTGGAACATTGCCCTCCATAAGGCATACACCAGTCTTATTTTCCAACCAGAAGTATATAGGACTGTTCATTTTTTACTTCTTTGCCTACATCAGGGACTGTTACTTTTATAAAAACCCTGAAACCCTTCTTGCTAATAATGATCTTTGATGAAGGCAGTGCTTTAAGGAGGCTGAGTGGGTGGTGGTATGAAGGCTGTGTTGGATGTGTATGGAAATGGAGAAGGGGAGCAGTCATGTGTGGGGGCTCCACCTTGCTATGACTCCGAGCATGGAAGAGATGGAAAAGGAAAACATTTAGAAGAGAATAAAGAATGCTTAGTGACTGACTGGCGACTGAACAGAAGGGCATCTAAAGCTTTGGTTCCAGGAAAACGGGAGGGTTGGCTCGCTGTCAGCTACCTGGTTGTCTGATGGCGGAATCATTTCAGGGGTTTCACCGTTTTATCGTAGACTGCTTTCGTTCGGAGAGTAATCGGGGAGTTTCACGCTTTCAGCTCTGTGGTCTCCAGGGCTGCAGTCTTGTTTTGCAGCCACACGCTGGACGTGGTGGCTGTACCCAGAGCCTGGAACCGCTGTCTTTAGAGACTTCAAACCGGGACTCGGTGGCCACCATCAGAGGGTCAGAGGTGGGGGACAGGAAGGGATTTGAAGTGAGTCACTTGAAGGTATGTTAATGAAGGAGAAGGGAGAAATAGAATTGATAACGAGAGGGGAATGGGTCAAAAGAAAACCATTTCCAAATTTGAAGGAGTCGGGGAAGCTGCCCCCAGAACGACTCCTGACTTACTGGTGCGGGAGAGGAGCAAGGAGGCCTCGGAGAGCAGAATCAGAGAGATGGACGTTCTGGGATGTCCTTCTGCAACGGCCTCTGCCCTAGGCCATTGAGAACTTGTGATGTGCATTTTGTAGCACACACAGTACTTTTCACAAATATTTAACTGTTCAGAGGATTAAACTTTTCATTTGTATAATAAAATTAAGATAAAAAATCTAAACTATTTTGATGGACTGCCTTAAAACTAGGGCCGCCTGGGATTTTGTTTCACATTTTTATTGTTCAAAGAGTGCACTCAGTGTGAAATAGAGTCCCTCATTTTTATATATTTATAACAGAGATGCATTAATCAGGTTCAACTATATCTCTTCATCACAGTAGAATAATTTAAATATCCAGTGTATTAAAAAGCTTAGATTTTGCTTTGATTTTAGTTTTGTATGAGAATGTGTGATGGACTTTTATTTCTTTCTTCCTCCAAATGATCAGTTAATAGCTAGTTAATTTTTGTGCTCTATACTAAGGGCACATTTTTTTATGTTGCTGGCATGCCTGTCAAGACCTATTTTCTGATGCATTAGAAGTTCCAGATTTTGAATTTTCTAGTTTTTGTTGAAAATATACATTTCCCCCAGTTATATTCTTTCTTTTCCCAGGAGTGTTTTAACATATTCCCTGTGAATATATAATTCAAGTAGAAATTTGCTTCCTAAACCTAGCCGTTACATTTTCCTCCTGTATTATTATATTTTATTATTATTACTCTTTAGCCTTTTTAACCTTTAGCTTTGGGGGAGCTTTCTTGCTTTGTTAACCTATCTTATATACATTTCATTCACGACTGTCTTTATATAAACTTTTTTCTTTTTTTCCTGAGGAGGACTGGGGGATCTGGAGGAGTCTCTCCTGGGCCTCGCATGGGTCACCAGACCCCCACCTGTCCGCACCCAGGCCTTGCATGGGTCACCGCCCCCAGCCTGTGCCACCGGGGCCTCTGTCCTGACTGTGGAGGCTCGCTTCCACCAGGAGCAAACAGTGGGTACACTTTAGGTGACACCCTTAGGTCAGGTCTCTGCAGAATGGGCGAGAGAACATTCTGTTCTGTTCCTCGCAGGACAGGATGGTCAGCGGGAGGGTGGACAGCACCCCTAGTCCGGCGGCCCCCCTGGAGGGCAGGGTCCCTGGCGGGACCTCCTGTCCAGGGCCAGGGGCACCTGCACGTCCCGGAACCCCTGGTAAGGAGTGTGGGGGCCGAGCGGACCCCGCCGGGAGTCCAGGTGGGGGAGCGGGGCCGCGCGGTGGGGAAGGGAGCGCGTGGGCTCCGCGGGGTTGGGCTCAAGGTGATGGTGCGGCGGTGCCGCGAACGCCGTCGGGTCGAAAGGTGCCCATGCGCGTCCTCATCCGGCGCTGCGTGCGCCGTGCCTGCCCCTCGCTTTCTCTCTGGCGCCTGGAGGTGCCAGTTACTAATAGTTTTCTTTAAAGTATGCAACTGAGCCATTCTCTGCAGCGGCTAGTGACACTGCACGTGTGGACTGAATATGTATTTTCCTGATGACTGATAAAGTTAGATCCCTTTTAATACGCTGATGGACAGTTTGGGTAGCCTCCCAGGGTGCAGTGGTGACTGGGGACTTGGCCGGTTCTCCTGTTGGGCTGTCTGCCTTTTTGTCAATATAGAAGAGCTTTGTATCTATTCTGGATGAGTCCTTTCGGAATCTAGTTTCACAAATAGTTTCTTCCACTTCGTTGCTTTCCTCCATTCTCTTACTGCTGTCTTTGATGAACAGGAACTAAAAAAATTTTTTTAAAATTTTTATTTATTCATTTGGCTGCACGGGGCTCTTAGTTTTGGCTCAGGCATGTAAACTCTCAGTTGCAGCATGTGGGATCTAGTTCCCTGACCAGGGATTGAACCCCTGCCCCCTGCTTTGGGAGTGCAGTATTAGCCACCAGGGAAATCCCAGGAACTTTAAATTTTAATGTGGTTCATTTTCCCATGACTTTGTCTCATGAAAAATTGCTTTCAGTGTCTGTGTGAGGTATGTGGCTGTCCTGAGTTCTTGAAGAGGTTCTCCCAGGTCTTCTAGCAGCTCTAATGTTTTCCTGTTTCTGCTTAGAACTACATGCCACCCGGAAGCACTTGTGGGGCATGTTGTAAGATAGGAAGTGAAGATCTGTGGGCCTTACAGGGTCCGCCGGATGCCCTCATTTACCGAGGAGCCTCTTCCCTCCCTGCTGCACGGCACAGTTTCGTCTCACAGATCAGATGGCAGCACGTGCATGTTCCCATTCTGTCCTTGGCTTGTTTGCTTTTCCTTGTGGCAGTGAATGGTGTCTCTTATCTGTATTTTATTTGTGCTCATTAAATGTTGAAATGTGAGTAAACCCGTTTGTAGTATTGTATTTTTTTCTGTGGAAAACATTTTTCAATTTCTAAAATATGGACTTAAGAGTAAGAGCATTATTTTGGAGCATAAGTGACATTGGTGACTGAATTTATTTTATGCTGTAGGAAGAGGTTTGGCCATTCTTCTGATGGGTGCTCTGACTTTAAGAACAGTTATTCTGGTTGTGCTGCTAGTAATATATTGCTTTAGAATGTCCTTTCCTCTAAGATGGCCAAAATACCATATAAAATGTCTTCCTATTTTTCTGAAACCTTGAAACATCTCTCTTTGATCAATATTAGTCTATAAGGAGGTCAGTTTGACCAAATCCTGAATAATTTGAAAAAGACAAACTGACAGAACTCTTTGAACAATTCTGGTAAAAAATTAAACAAAGCGTCAAAAGGCAGTTTTCATTAGAGAGCATTCAGATACCTGTTTTCATGTCTAGTTTAAATTACTGTTTATTTATTATTGTGATTCTACTTGTTTTTCGAACAAGAAACATTCTGTCATGTGATTTATTCATGCTATTGGAACTTAATTATTTTTGGCATTACTGTCTGTATAATATTTTGTTAGACTTTAATGTTTCACATAAGCTCTATTTATCTTCCATTCTGGACATTCCTTATTGTGGTATTCTTTCTTGAGGTATTATGTTATGAGAGAACAAGAAGTCTTCTGAAAGAGCATGAAGAAAATCAATGTTAAGACTGTTTACAGATTTCTGCAAGTCCCTGTTACTTGTGGATCACAGAGTGGGAACATTCAACTTCAAAGCACATCTGACTGGTGTTATAAAATCAGAAAATAGATTGCTTATTTCCCTCAAACAGACTCAAGAACATGCTCTCCTATGAATAACTCCCATTACATGTTAAAGTGGGTATGAGACAATGCACTGCACATGAATAAGAACAACAGAAGATTTATGCTTGTTTACAGCGTTCATTGTTGCTTTTAAATATTAGAATAGACTTTTGTCAACTTGAGAAAGGAAATTTATGATAACACGATGAGTCCTTAACTTCTGTATTTAATGATTTTTAAAGATGAAGAGGATGAAATAGTTATTTCTGCATAGTTGAAAGGCTACATTGTAATTAGCTAAACCAATATTTCGTACCCTGCTTATAAATGTAGAGCTGGGTAAAAATAAGTCACAGATGGTTTTCTTGGCTTTTGGGTTTAAATTTTAAGCTTAATTAGAGCTTGAGCATCTTTGAGAATTCTCTGTTTTTCTCTTCCTTTATTTTTCCCCTTGTATTTAATTCTGCTTCATGAATTAGGGTTTTATGTGCATGTGTCTTTGAAGGACTTACTTTTTATGCTGGTTTTCTCCATTCCAAAAATAGAGAATGGTTATTTGCTTTTCATATATGTACCTTCAGACAATAAATACTTATTGAGTGTACTTTGCTGCCTGCTGGAAATTGGCTGCCTCTATTTTTCAAAAAGCTGTGTATATATAGTACCATTTTGTTTACTAAAGACTATGCCTCTGTCTCTGGTATGATATTTAAGTAGACTTTATTATTATCTTTATTTAATAATGTTTCCCAAAGTAAAAGGAAGAAGTCATACACCCAACAGTAGGGCCCCACATCTGGAACACATTTATTATCAAATTTTTAATTTTTGTTTTTTAATTAATTTGTTATAACTTATTTATTTATTTAAAAACTCATTTATTGACTATGCCAGCGCCTTTGACTGTGTGGATCACAATAAACTGTGGAAAATTCTTAAAGATATGGGGACGCCAGACCACCTGACCTGCCTCCTGAGAAATCTGTATGCAGGTCAAGAAGCAACAGTTGGAACTGGACATGGAACAACGGACTGGTTCCAGATTGGGAAAGGAGTACGTCAAGGCTGTATATTGTCACCCTGCTTATTTAACTTATATGCAGAGTATGTTATGCGAAATGCCAGGCTGGATGAAACACAAGTTGGAATCAAGATTGCTGAGACAAATATCAATAACCTCAGATATGTAGATGACACCACCCTCATGGCAGAAAGTGAAGAGGAACTAAAGAGCCTCTTGATGAAAGTGAAAGAGGAGAGTGAAAAGGCTGGCTTAAAACTCAACATTCAGAAAACTAAGATCATGGCATCTGGTCCCATCCCTTCATGGGAAATAGATGGGTAAACAATGGAAACAGTGACAGATTTTATTTTGGGGACTCCAAAATTACTATGGATGGTGATTGCAATCATGAAATTAAAAGACACTTGCTCCTTGGAAGAAAAGCTATGACCAACCTAGACAGCATGTTAAAAAGCAGAGACATTACTTTGCCAACAAAGGTCTGTCTAGTCAAGGCTATGGTTTTCCTGTAGTCATGTATGGATTTGAGAGCTGGACCATAAAGAAAGCTGAGCACCAAAGAGTTGATGCTTTTGAACTGTGGTGTTGGAGAAGACTCTTGAGATTTCCGTGGACTGCAAGGAGATCAAGTCAGTCAAACCTGAAGGAAATCAGTCCTGAATATTGGATGGGCTGATGCTGAAGCTGAAGCTCCAGTACTTTGGCCACCTGATGCGGAGAGCTGACTCATTTGAGAAGACCGTGATGCTGGGAAAGACTGAGGGCAGGAGGAGAAGGGGATGACAGAGGATGAGATGGTTGGATGGCATCACAGACTCAATGGACATGAATTTGGGTGGACTCTGGGAGTTGGTGATGGACAGGGAGGCCTTGGCGTGCTGTGGTTCATGGGGTCGCAGAGACTCAGACACGACTGAGCGACTGAACTGAACTGAATTTTATATATGTGATGTGATTTAGTTGGTAAGTCATGTCTGACTGTTGCGACCCCATGGTCTGTGTAGCCTGCCAGGCTCCTCTGTCCATGGGATTCTCCAGGCGAGAGTACTGGAGTGGGTTGCCATTTCCTTCTCCAGCGGATCTTTCCAACCCAGGAATCAAACCTGGGTCTCCTGCATTGCAGGCAGATTCTTTACCAGCTGAACTACATATTTTATATATAATGGTGTGTATATGTCAATTCCGGTCTCCCAAATTATCTTTTTCCCGAGTACCCCTTGGTAACTCATAAATTTATTTTCTATATCTATAACTGTATGTCCAGTTTTTAATATATGCCTATCTGGTGGCTGTAAAATACCATCTCTTGTGGTATTACTTTACATTTTTCATAGTCCTAGATAGTTTAAGCATGTTTTCATATGCTTATGTCATTCAGATTTCCAAATCTGCCTAGGGGTGTAGTGATTAAATTGAGACTTGAAGGATGCTAGGTGCGTGCTTACAGGGACTGGGGTGGGGTGGGCAGAGGTAGAGAGGCACAGGAGACCTGCCGTCTCCTGGTGATGGGAGCCCTTCAGGGCCCGGGGGTGAAGTGTGAGGCGAGCAGGGGTGGGGGAGGCCGGGGGCCTCGGCCGTGAGAGGATCTCTCAAGGGTGTTTGTGTATGCAAAGGCGGTTACGCTTTATGTTTTATTTGTTAGTGGGCCACTAGAAATATATTATGCAATATGTATTCTAAGAAACATGCTAAATATTAGGACATATGGAAAACATTTTCATTATAGTTTAATTAATACTCAAATATTAATGTCTTTATTTTAAAATTTCAGATAGAAAACCCTCGATACCTGAGACAGAAGCCCATCCCACTTACTCTGGTAGGTGAGAATTGCCCTGCGCTTTCCCTGTGGGCAGATGTCTTAAAATAAAATAATTGTTTAGTTGTTTACAGAAAGCGATGCCAGTCCACATTATGAAGTCTAGTAGTCTTGTTAATCCTATCACTTGGAAGTGAATAAATCACTTTTTTTCCTCCAGTGTTTGTATTGTTTTGGCATGAACTTCAGTCAGTTTGCAGTTTACTTTTGGGTACATCAGGCCTGAAACAGTATTGAATGTCTCTTCCTCATTCAACAGATGACTCCAAAATTCAGCCTGAGAAAATCCAGCAGTCTCCACGATGACCAGTTACTCTCCCGCATGCATGAGAAAGAGGTAGGATCGCGATGTTTCTGGCGTATCTGATCTGTGCACACAGTTTTCGTGTTTTGTGTAACGTGAGCTTTCACGTCCTAGTTAGAGTAATGGAGGCCTGGTAGGAAGAGGCTGCTGTCGGTGTCAGTGTAGAATTCTGGTGCAGGTAAAGGCAGGCCTTCCGTTCCGTTTTCACTGGCGTGGGGGCAGAGCTGCTTTGGAGGGTGTGTGCGTTTCTGCCGTTCAGCAGCGTGATTCCCAGGTGTGCCCGTACGCAGATCCCCTCTCTTTTGGATCTCCCTCCCGCTGTGTCTCCACAGGGCACTGGGCCGAGCTCCGTGTGCCGTGCAGCAGGTTCTCGTTGGCCACCTGTGTATACACGGGGGCAGCGGTGTGTATGTGTCAGTCCTCGTCTTCCAGCTCTGCCCCGTAAACCAGCCTGCTGGCGTGCCCGCTGCTGGCTCAGTGGTTCAGAGACCTGCTAGAGCTCCCGTCTGAGGCCCGAGGGCTTTTGTTTCTTAGTGCACTGCTGGTGCTTTTAAAAAATCTGTTGAAATAAAAAGATGTTACATTCCATAAAAACTTTTTGAGGACAATACTTACAATCAGATGGACCTTCTTTGAAATCCTTGTTCTGAAATTTTTTCTTTCCTTTTAAGAAGTTGTCAGTTGTTTTTACACATCATTCCAAGTCATTACCAAACATTTTCCCTCTTACTGTTCAGACTGCTTACCATAGAATAGTGACCTCCTGTCTTTTTGAAAATTTTTCTGGTCTTTTGTGACACAATATTCTTCCTCTTTATGTTCACACCTCGGGTTAGGGCTCAGCATACCAATGCTCCCCACATACGTGTTGAAAGAGAAGATTCTTAAAAGTACCATGTGTTGCACCAGAGATTCATTTCTAAACGTGTGTGGCTTTTTTTTCCTGTACCCCTGTGTTTTTGTTTTTCTTTTTGGTATACTGGTAAAAATATTTGTGGGATCATTGAGAAGTTTGCATGTAAACATCAACTTACACCATATCTTAAAATATACCCAGTGTATATTTTGACTAAAATAACCCTTTGTGTAGTTACATAGTTGTTTCTGACTATTTTGGGTGAAATGTTTGGTCGTTTTTTCCTCCTAAAATATTTAAGAGTGTATGCTGGCTGAGTTGCTTCAGTGTGACACCTTAGTTTCTTTTAAAGCAGTATCTGTGATTATTAAATAACTTTGGATGTTTATTAAAAGAAATTTTGTAAAATATAATAAAATAAAGAAAAATAAAGCTTTTTATTACCCAGAGGGGGAAAGAAAAGAAATTTTGTAAAATGCAGACATATGTAAAGAAGGAAATAAAATCACCTATGAAATTAATATATAGAAATGAAAAGGCAGCATTGTGTTGACTTTGGTTCTCTTTTAATGTATTCTACAGAATACATGTTATTTTTCTTTAGGAAATTGAGATGATATAATTTGAGTATTTTTTGTGTAATGAGTATTTCTTGTATAACTTGAGTATTTTATGCTACTAGATATTGTTCCTAAGCATTTATTTATTTATTTATTTTTGATGTCCATTCTTTTATTTCTTATATGTGTCTAACATGATACATACATCTTTACATGTAAAATTTAGTAACATCTGAATACATTCCTGCCTATTCTCGGCTACAAGTAAATATTGTGAATTATCTCTCTGGCTTTCTCCAGAAAGTTGTTGTTCAGTTGCTAAGTTGTGTCTGACTCTTTATGACCCCATGGACTGACCACACCAGTCTTTCCTGTCCCACGCTTTCTCTAGGAGTTTGCCCAAGTTCATGCCAGTTGAGTTGGTGATGCCATCCATCCACCTCATCCTCTGCCATCTTCTCTTTTTGCCTTCAATCCTTCCCAGCATCAGGATCTTTTCAGTGACTTGGCTGTTGGTGTCAGCTGGCTAAAGTGCTGGCGTTTCAGCTTCAGCATCAGTCCTTTCAGCGAACACTCAGGGCTGGTGTCCTTTAGGATTCTCTGATTTGACCTTCTTGCTGTCCAAGCATTTATTTATTTATTTTTCAAGCATTTATTTTTAATGGCTGTATTATAGTCTATATTATAGAATTATCCCCAGTTAATTTGATGTATCCCTATTGTTAGGTATTGAGATTGAGTTTTCACTAATATAAATAATTCTGGGAAAAAATATCCTCATATCTCTATCTTTATATGCATTTTTAGATATTCGTATGGGGTAATGAATTATGTCTTACATGGTAAAATTGAAATGATGGATTTTTGTAAGTATAGTAACATAAAAAATTTAACCTCTAAAATAAAAATTAATACTTGGAAGTCTCATGAATATTGTATGTGATTTTAAGATACAAGTAAAGAATGTATTATATGCAAAAATGAGAGTGAATGTAAAAAGGCAGAGGTAATTAGGAGCCACTTGAATGCTGAGGAAAGTGGCAGTGTAGATTGCCTTTGTAAATATAAAGATACTAATTATATTTTAAATACAGAGCATTGGTTTTTAAAAGCTTTTTTCAGTTTTAGGACACAGTTTTTTCAATATTTTCATTTTTGAAATAGAAAATGTTAATCATTAATAAAAAGACATTCAGGCGTTGTGGCCTTTCCTGAATCACGTGTGCGCCTCTGTGCTGAGCCCCATGTGGCTCTGCCAAGCAGCTGCCTGCTGCCCTCTGCGCCAGGAAGCCCGGCGCCCCCGGCTCTGGCCGCTGCAGGGGCCCGGTGTCCCGAGCCCGTTTCCAGGAGCTGTGCTCGTTCACGGCACTCACCTCCTGCTGGTCTCTGACTGTTCCACACCCCTGCCAGCTTTTGTCCATCTCCTTTAACCTCATTGTATTTGTGTATGTTTGTGTAACTACCTCACACTCTTTCTAGAATGGTGCATGAATAGATGGATAGATTTAAAAAGTCCATTTAAAAAAAAGAGTTAAAAACAAGAAAATATCAATCCTACTGCTTCACTATTTTTACTGATTTTCCTGAGATAGTTTTCTAACATGGACTTTTCCCTACGCTTAAATGCGTAGCTACGCTGTGATGTGTTCAGTCATCGTCCACTGGCTGAGGTCACTTTTCTCAGAGGCTTCCTTGTGGGCCCGGGGGTGGCGGCTTTTCTGTCTTGACCTCAGCAGACTCTTGCACACCGGGGTTGGGCAGCCCTGAGGTGTGCTGTGCGTTCTCGTAGAGAAATGCTTTCGTTGCTGCTGGGTCATGTTGTAAAAATAAGAAACAGTCTTGTTCGAGTTACGTTTATTTTAAAATTAAATAGTAAACATTAAAATTAAATAGTAATATTTATTTTCACAACACCTGATGGCTCTTCAAGGTAATCATTGATAAAAATTTAATATGTATTCTCTTTAAAAGTTTAAAAATACAAATAATATACTAGGTCATACTCTACATTTTGTTTCATTTTGCTTTTTAAATTCAAACATAATTCTGATGATTTTTATATCAGTAACATGGTTTAATTCTTTTAAATAGTTGCACTATCCTTTGTTTTATTGATGGCCCATGTTTTATTACTGGAGATTCCTACTGAGGGGTGTAGGTTGTGAAGAATATTTTGCTACAACAAGCCGTGTTTCAAGAATATCCCTGTAGACAGTTGTGTGTATTGCATGTTTATTCTTAGGCCATAAATTCTGTGAAATCTAACTTCTCAGGGTTACACGTTTTAATTTTTTATTGAAATTGACAGATTGCCCTTAAAATGATGTTATGTCTGCCTTGGGCTGTAGACATTGGTGAGACTGGAGAGTGATGGCCAATGAGCGTCAGTGTTCCTTTTTGGAGTAGTGAAAAGTCCTAAATTAGACTGGGGTGATGTTGCATAATTCTCTGATGAATTGAAAGACATCCAGTTGCATACTTTAAGTGGGTGAATGTTATATGTCAGGTCTGTTTATACTTGCACCAGTAGTGTTTGAGAATGTCTGCCTCCTCATTTAATCAGCAATACTGAATTATAAACATTTTTGATTATCTGTACAGACAAAAAAGTAGTATCTTGTTTTAATATTTGCATTGCTTTTATTATGTGAGAATGAACATATTTTTGTCTGTTTATTGTCTTTTTAATTTCACTTTTGTGAACTGTCCTTATTATACCTTTCCATATTTTTGTTAAATTGTTTGTCTTCATTGTGATTCCTCAGCAGTTTATGTATTAAGGAATTCAGGTCTCTGTCATATATCTTACAGGTATTTTTCTGTGTATGTCTTTTGATTTATTTCTGTCTTTTTTTTAAAGTATAGAAGTTTTCTTTTCAGTAGGTGGCCCCATCAGTCTTTTCTCTATGGCTTTTGGTTTTTGTATTGTGTAGAAAAGCTTTGCTTATTCCAAGATTATGAAAAACTTAATTCATATTTTTGTCTCTTTTAAAATCTCATCTTTGTATTTAAATCTCAGGTCCATTTCACAGGGTTTTACTCTGAGTAGTGATGATAATCTAGATTAATCGGTTCTTAATGTTATAAAATAAAAACTTAGGAGGTTGAGTGCTGAAGTTAAAGAATGCAGTAAGTGTGGAAAGAATTGAGTGACATGAAGTTCTCTATAGATTACAGAGTTTGTCTGCATTTAATAAGTGATTTAATTCTGTTGATGCTTTGGCGAGTTCTGAAATACTTAATTAGCCTTTGGAAATTAAACTCTATAAAACAACTTCCATTCTAGTTTATAATTCTATAGAAGATACCTTAGGTGTTAAATGAGTAATATTCACAATGTTATTTTATTAGAGTTGAAGAGCTGTATAGTTTTCTTTTGATTGGTAGAAACACACACATACATTATTTTAAGATTGGAAACTTTGTTCGGCTTATTTGGCATTGTGGGAAGACGTGTTTGGTGACTGCCCCTTGGCTTTCGCCTTCGCCTGTCACTCGCAGACACGCCTGGGTTTGCCGGCCTCTGCAGTTGTGACGCGTCTCCTGTGACGTCACATCGCAGGGCTCTGTGACCTCGGGCACCGTCGGGCGGTGTGCTGGCTTTTTAATTTTTTTAGTGTTCTTAAAAAAGATTTCTGATATAGATTAAGACATTCAGAAAACTGTTGTCACTGAAAATGGAAGGAGAGAGCACAAGGAGAGGAGATCAGTTTTCAGAGAACAGATGGTGGAAATTGCCCTTTTTGTGAAATAAAATAGAGTATTTCCTTTGAACTTTACCTCCACCCACAGTGACTGTTCCCACCCATTGCCTAAAAGGCTGCCTTGCTTCTTTCTTACACGTAATGCCAATTAGGCATTTTTTCCTTTTGCAAATCTCCTAGTAAAATGTGGAATTTAAATAAATCCAAATGACAAAATCTACAGTCATTGATGTAATAAATGAGAAAATTTATACTTTAAAGCATTTCTTATGAATAGAGCATTCAGAGACTCACAGTCTTACAAGATGTAATAATTATTCAAAGGAAAACCATCGTGGACCACATGCAGGCAAGGGTTAGATCCTGACCAAGGCGCCGGCCACCTGCCGTCCACCGCCTCAGTCCTGCTCTTGTCCACCTCCCCAACAATAACCACCATCCTGACGTCTCTCATCATTTCCCTCCTCTGCTTTTTAAGTTGACTTTGCTACCAAGCCTGCCTTCTTAAGAATGAAAATACTTCCATTCGGTGGATTTTGAACTTCATTTAAATAAAACAACTTTTCTGCTCAGTAGTGTGTGGGTAACACTCATGTTTGTTAGGCATTTAGCTGTAGTTGGCTTCATTTGCGGTACTTTCTATTAAATGAATCTGCCACACTTTCTTGCCATTGGGTTGATGAATCTATTCTAATTTTTGACTTTTGCAAACAGTAACCTGTGAACAGTCTAGTACGTGTCTCCTGACACATATGTACAAGAGTTTCTTTAGGGCAGTGGTTCTCAGAGTGTAGGCCATGAACCCTGTGATCCCTAAGATCCATGAGGTCTATTAGGTCAAAATTATTTTTGCAATAATTAAAAAAATTTTTTCTACTGTACTGACGTTTGTGTTGACTTTGCACACAGAGTGTTGGGTAGAACTGTGTCCTGACCCACATCGAGGCAGCGGCACCAGATTGTACCAGTCGGCGTGTTCTTCACTGCCTCGTGCTCCCAGGGAAAAAATTACCAATCGTACTTACTTAAGAATGTTCTCAGTGAAGCAAGTAGAAAATTCTTAATTTTACTAAATCTCGTGACTCAAATACACATCTGGCTAGATGAATGATGAAGTAGAACTGCATATAGAGGGCTTAGGGTGCATATCCAGGCGTGTATCGGAGTACCAGAAGGAAAACCCCGTGTGCTTCCTCAGTTATGAACTGTAATAGCTCCTGCTTGTGGGATGTCATTTTTACTTGATGTAATGACTGACGGACAAAATATGGTTATTCAGACTTGGTTATTGGGAGACATTTTCTGGAAAGTGAACAAATTGAACCTGTCACTTTAAGCAAAACAACTGACCATATTTGCTGCTAATGATAGAATTTGACCTTTTAATACAAATTAGAATTTTGGCAACCCTGTATCAGTCACTGTGAGCTTGAGAACTTTCCAATACTAAGACTTTTCCGATGAGATTGGTGGTAATATTAACCAGTGTGAGGTTTTGATATTATGTAATGAAATTTTCAATATTTGGAAATCTCTGCAACTCATTGAACTGATGTTTTCCAACTGAGTAATGCATGATGTCATAGCATCAGACATGGGTAGCAGAGCCGTTCCAAGTTCAGGGCAGACCAACAGACCCACTGTGACAGTGAAAGCTTGAGTCCACTTACTAAGTCCATGTAACTTAGGAAACCTAGCACTTGTGAGTGTCGGTTTACTTAAAAAGAATATCTACAGTTATCAAAAAGGGGATTAACACACTCTACTTTACAACTACATATTTATTTAAGGAAACACTTAAGGAAGAACTGTGTTCCAGTATTACGTATTACACAGATTCTCTGAGATAACAGAGGGGGATACTGTTTTCAGCTGCTTTTATGAGGCAGATACAATATGGTTAGAACCAAGAACATTTCAAGAAAAAAATTAAATCCCCTTAATAAAATCACAGTGACAAAGTTCGTTGTCAATACATTGAGAAAAGACTTATTTAATGAATGATGCTGGTACAACCTTTCAGTTACGTGGAAAAAAATAAAATTGGGTCCTTTCCTTTAAAAACAAAAATAACCAAAAATTGTGGATGTACCTAAAACTTAACCTGTAAACACCCAGACAAAAAGTTTCAAAGCAACAAAAATCTTGACATCAGGTCTTTCTTACCCAAAAACCTTTCCAAACTCAGAATGAATAAAAGAAATGATAGAAATATTTGACTCAAGTGACGTAAAGAATTTGTAAGGTAAAAAAAATATAAGAAATAAAATCAATTGCAAAACAATCAATTTGGGGAAAATATTAGAGATAAACTGTGAATGTATATACACACATTAAATTAATACATAATAAAACCTGCATACCAGATTTTACTGATCGACAGACGGGAATGTGGATAAAAATTGTGAAAGGGCCTTCATAGAAGACCAGATTCAGAAGGCCCCAAACATGTGACATATTTATATCCTGAATATTCATTGAAAGGACTGATGGTGAAGCTGAAACTCCAGTACTTTGGCCACCTAATGTGAAGATCTGACTCATTGGAAAAGACCCTGATGCTGGGAAAGATTGAAGGCAGGAGGAGAAGGGGATGCCAGAGGATGAGATGGTTGGGTGGCATCACTGACTCGATGGACATGAGTTTGAGCAAGCTCCAGGAGTTGGTGATGGACAGGGAAGCCTGGCGTGCTACAGTCCATGGGGTCGCAAAGAGTTGGACACGACTGAGCGACTGAACTGAACTGGCTGAAACATGTGACAAGGGGCCAACACACGGTAGTTTTCAGGGAAATGCACATTAGGATCGTAGTGAGATGTCTGTTCTTCCAGCAGAAATGTGAATTTACCTTTAACAGAGGGAAAATATACCTAGATGATTTGAATCATTGCCATGTCTTTTGAGAACCCACCCTTAGAAAGCAAAATCCAGGTGTGCTGGGTGCATACATGAGAATGTTTTGCAGTGTTGTTTCTAGTGGAGACAGACTGAGAAGAAAGTGAATATGCATTAAGAAGAGTGGTTGAACAGATTTTATTTTCTCCTCATGAAAGAATAGTTGGTAACTGTTTAAAAAATGAATAAAAACTAGAGCAAGTTTTTTAGAGGGATTTCCAGGAGATATTGTTCAGAGAGAAAGGCAAGGTGTAGAAAATACGTATTTTTGTGTGTGAAACGTTCATAATAAAAAGTTATGTATTGCTGAGGGTGTAGCAGCTTAGAGAAGAGAGTCTGCTTAGCACTCCTACGGCAGCGCGGGGCACATGGGCAGTGCGTGGCTTTGCCGTGTCGCGGGGGACCCGCCTGGTGGGCAGCCTCTCCGCCCGCAGCTCACAGCTGCAGTGTCCCCACCTGAGGTCTTGGTTACTCATCCTTCAGAAAGAGAGGGTGGAGGGAAAGCCACTTCTGAGAAAACACGTCCATCGCAGTTGTCTGCATCACCTCTGCCCCATCAGCCCCCCAGCCAGCCCGGAGGCGATGGAGTTAGTGGGGCCCCAAGGAAGAAGAGAGGAAGAAATGTCGGGGATCCTCCTGGCCTGTGCCACACAATACCAAGTGGATTTAGCAAAATACCAGTTCACAATGACCCTTTCGGAGGAGTGGAGTGGGCTGGGTATCACTGATGAATCTGTGTTCTTTAGCCTGTAGAATGAGGTTTGTTCAGAAGACTTTTAATCAACTTGGAGGTGATCACAGAGTACACCCAGTGTGTGAGTGTATGTAGTGTGGTTGCTGGACTAGTGACTATAAGGTGAACGTGGAAAATGATGCTCTCTTTCATACAAGAGTTTATTTTAATTTAATTGTGTACTTTTTCAAAATGGAAAAGTAAATTAATAACACCTTTAAAATATTTTCCTTGAAGTTGGACATGAAAACAAAGCTGATGGAAGCTAAATATCATGAAGAGAAACTTAAATTGCAGCAGAAGCACGATGCTGATGTTCAGAAGGTAGGGTGTGCACTGTTTATTATTTTTTTAGAATTGAGCATTTGAAATATTCTAGGTCTCATGACCATCCATCCACTTATTATATTTATGTGCTTATGAGAGTCTGACATATAAATGGGACTTGCTAAATTAATATCCTAGCAAAGCTGATCTTTAAACCTCATTTGCTAAACAGATGTATTCATGCGAGTCCTCATAGTTTACATGATCTTCAGGCTCTCCTTTATTTCTTACGGCCCTTTACATTCTATCACTGCTGTTCATTACAGTTGAAATGAAATATCGGCTGTAAATACTAGAGTTTGTTTTGGTCTAATATTCTTTCAGTCTTCTGGCAATTGCAGTTTCCTTTCTAATTTAAAAAGAAATCTTGAACTTAGTTCTCTTTGGTGTAGACTGCGTGTACTGTGAGGCCAGTGTTGGCTTTCTTTCAGTAGCTCGTTGGGATTTATGCCTTCCAGTATTTCAATTTGTACTTTAAAGTATAATTTTTCTTCTTAATGGGCACAGCAAAAGTCATCAATGTATAGTTATTATACATTATAATTGTATAACTATATTTTAGTATTGATTTTTAAAATGTAGTGATATATAATTTTAATATATGAATTTTGAACTCATGACAGTTGATCCAAATAGAAACTTGGCATTGTCCGTTTCAAAACTAAGCCTGTGATGCTGCTCCCCAGAGTGAAGTGACAGAGTTGGAGGGAGGGAGTGGAGGCCAGAGCATCACGTAACCTGCTTTTGTCTCCCCCACCACCCCGCCCCGCTTTCTTAAAGCTGAAGATCTACTAGTGTTTAGTCAGGCATATATTGGGCTCACCTTCTTGCAAAGCAACAGGAGGGAAACCACTGATTGAAAATTAGAGAAAAACTATTGAATCCTTTTCCTTGACTTTCCTCTCTTCCATTCAGACTTTAAAGGCAAATATTACTTTATGTTCTTACTAGAATTTTACCTAAGCATAAATGGTTAGATAAAAGCAGTTCTCTATCATAAATATGTTAAGAGGTTCAGTAATATAATTTCAATAGAGCATAATACATGTCTAAATTGAAAATAGAACCTATTGATGTATAAAATATTGATGTGTAATATAAATAAATATAGAAATATATTTGGAAAAATCATGGTAATAGAGTTTGAAATAGGCTTTTTGGTATGTCCGTTGCAAAGCGCTATTCTAAGAAAAACATTTAATAGTAGAATCCTTTCCAGGAATTTCTCTTTTAAAATAAATTCTGCATGAAAAAAGAAAGCAGTGCAACTAGTTTGAAATGCCAGGTAAAATATAAATAAAATCTTTGACCTCATGCTAGATTTGGAAAGTATATTCATCAGTTTGTTGCATGTATGGCATTTTCTATGTGTTAGGAATTGGGAAGGAATAAAATTGAAAGTGTTTATCTCTTTGCACACATTCTTTTCCTAATCTGCTTCTTTATGGACATGGAGATCAAACTGGCTCCTTTACTTATTTATCAGTTGTTCTTAGAGGTGGGACCAAAATAATGAAAGGTAAAGTAAGATGCTGGTAATACAAGAAAAACTTGGTTAGACAAGGTGATAACCTGTTTTCAAAAATTGAATTTGCATGTGTAGGAATATACCTCAACCGTAAGAAAAGTGGGTAGTCATACTTCTGCCTCAGTTTGGTTTTCCTTTTCCCCCTTGGTTAGACATGTCTTTACCCTGCTTGCTCACTTTCCTATACTTCGTTTTTCTGTAATTTTTTTAAAGTATTGGATGTATTTAAAAGTATTTAATGATCCATTTAAAAACTTCTGAGAGTATAAATTAATGATGTAGAATATTCATACAATTTTGGACATACTTTGAACTGACTTATTTGATTCCCAAGAGCAGAACTAAATATAAAAGACGTCTGTTCCACCCACATTCCCGTGTGTCTGGGCGTGCTCGGTACTGTGCGTGGCAGTGACAGAAGGCCCTGTGGGGGGCTCGGGGTGTGCGTGTCTGCAGGGCCCCCGTCTCAGGGCTGGGAGGGGCTTGCACTGTGTCAGCATATCAGCTTTCTGATGCTGCTCTCTGCTACTTGGTGAGAGCGTCATCTGTTACATTTTAGAGAACCAGCTAATTTAGTAGTTACAATCTCCTTAAGAACTGGTACATGAAAATTTGAAACAGCATATTTCTTTCGGTAATCAACTGTTACAGTGTATTTAATGTTTTGCCAATGCACTAAAATATAATTTTTACATCTTTTTTTGGGAAGCCACTTACAGGATTAGCTGAGATAGACTTAAAAGAATATTATGCTCTTTTAAAAAAATTATGTGTTCCATACATAAAATAATATAGTGTACTAAAATATTTTAAATTTGTTTGCAGATTTTAGAAAGAAAGAATAATGAAATAGAAGAAATGAAAACTTTGTTCAAAAAGAAACAAAGTGAAACTGAGGAGACTATTAGAAAACTTGAGAAGAAAGGTGATGTTGTCTATTGTTACATAAATCCGTTAAGACATGTCTACTTTATTTTAGGGCTTCTATAAAGTACAGTTTTATTTCTGACTGTAGTGTGAGATAGGAAAGTTTGTATGGGTATGGGTTTCCTTTGTTGGTGCGCTGATGTGAACTTGTGTATGACTGCAGAAAAACCTGAGTGTGTGTGTGTGTGTGTGTGTGTGTGTGTGTGTGTGTGGTAGCAATGGTGGTTGGTTTGGTTAAAGGTTTAGGAGAGTCTGTAACTGTTACTCTGTCTTAATCCTCTCCCTCTTCATTGGACTGGAATGGCCATAGGTCAGTCTTAGAATAGAACATACTGGCTTTCACAACAGAGTCTAGAGAAATTATTCGTCTTGGTCTAATAAAAATTCATTCCATTAAATGTCTACTTTATGCTTTATAGTATATGCTATGTTGTGATGGACAGAACATTTAAAAGTATTCCTCATTTATACTTTCATTATGAAGGAAAAGAAAACAGGTAATCAAGTGTTAAATTGATTATGACTATAGGTTGAAACATTGAAATATAGTGGACAGTCTTAGTGAAAGTGTTGGAAATATTTGGGGAGGGGGAAGGAACTTTAAAAGTTTTGTAAGATTTAGTTATTTGCAGAGGAGAGTTCCAGGTACTGGGGTGGGAATGATGATGTTCATAAACTGTGGGAAGGATGATGCAGAACCATCTGTCTAGAGTGGAGATCCTCATGTTAAGAGAGAGACTGACAACGACTAAGGTAGGTGACTTGGGGTCATATGAGCATGACCTTGAATTTCAGATTTAGAAATTTCAAGTTTATCCTGTAGCTGCTGAGACAGGGAGGGGGAGAGAGGGGGATGGCGAGGGGGAGAGAGGGAGTGAGCATCTTCCTTCTTAGGAAACCTGCTCTTCAGCATCTGCTGTGGCCCATCGGCAAGCCTCTTACTCATAAAGCAGTGTGATTGGAGATGTAATGTATATAAAATCCTTTCAACTCAGGGACGCTATGCCTCCATAATGTCATGTGTAAGATGATGAGGACCCAGAATATCTCAGTAATAGCAGTGGGAGTGGTGAGAGCAAACCTGAAAAAGAAATTCTGCGGGATTTGTGAATGATCCAATGTCAGTGAAGAGTAAGAAGAAAGTGGAGAGTCTGTCATGGAACCGCTCCAAACATCAGTGGCTGCACACATTTAAAATCTATTTCTAGGTTTTTGTTTTTATTCTGATTCGAACCAGGCACTTTAAACATTCAAAGAATGTTCAAACTGCCATACAATTGCACTGATTTCATGTGCTAGCAAGGCTGTGTTCAAAATCCTTCAAGCTAGGCTTCAGTAGTACATAAACCGAGAACTTCCAGATGTACAAGCTGGGTTGAAAAAAGGCAGAGGAATCAGAGATCAAATTGCCAACATCCATTGGGTCATAGAAAAAGCAAGGAAATTCCAGAAAAACATCTACTTCTGCTTCATTCATTGACTGTACTAAAGCCTTTGTGCAGATCACAACAAACTGTGGAAAATTCTTAAAGGGAAGGGAGTGCCAGACCACCTTTCCTGTCTCCTGAGAAACCTGTATGGTGGTCAAGAAGCAACAGTTAGAACCAGACAGGGAACAACGGATTGGTTCAAAATTGGGAAAGGAGTATGACAAGGGTATATATTGTCACCCTGTTTATTTAACTTGTATGCAGAGTACATCATGCGAAATGCTGGGCTCGATGACTCACAAGCTGGAATCAAGATTGCTGGGAGAAATATCAACAACCTCAGATATTCAGATGATACCACCCTGATGGCAGAAAGCAAGGAGGAGCTAAAGAGTCTGTTGATGAGGGTGAAAGAGGAGCGTGAGAAAGCTGGCTTAAAACTTAACATTCAAAAAACTGTAAGATCTGGTCCCATCACTCCATGGCAAATAGAAGGGGAAAAGGTGGAAATAGTGACAGATTTTATTTTGGGGGGGCTCCAAAATCACTACAGATGGTAACTGCAGCCACAAAATTAAGACACTTGCTCCTTGGAAAGAAAGCTATGATAAACCTAGACAGTGTATTGAAAAGCAGAGACATCATTTTGCCGACAAAGGTCCATATAGTCAAGGCTATGGTTTTTCCAGTAGTCATGTACAGATGTGAGAGTTGAACCATAGAGAAGGCTGAAGGCCAAAGAATTGATGCTTTTGAACTGTAGTGCTGGAGAAGAGTCTTCTGGACTGTAAGGAGATCAAACAGTCCTAAAGGAAATCAACCCTGAATCTTGGTGGCTTAGACAGTAAACAATCTGCCTGCAAAGCAGGAGACCTGGGTTCAATCCCTGGGTTGGGAAGATCCCCTGGAGAAGGGAATGGCTACCCACTCCACTATTCTTGCCTGGAGAATTCTATGGACAGAGGTACCTGGAGGGTGATACTCCGTGGGGTCACAAAGAGTCGGACATGACTGAGTGACTTACACTTAAAAAAAAAATCTTTTTTATTGGAATTTATTGGAAGGACTGATGTTGAAGCTCCAATAATTTGGCCACCTGATGTGAAGAGCAAACTCACTGGGAAAGACCCTGAGGCTGGAAAAGATTGAGGGCAGAAGGAGAATGCAACAGAGGATGAGATGGTTGGATGGCATCATTGACTCAATGGACATGAGTTTGAGCAAACTCCGGGAGAAAATGAAGGACAGGGAAGCCTGGCCTGCTGCAGTCCATGGGGTTGAAAAGAGTCGGACACGTCTTATTGACTGAACAACAATATCAGGTTAACTTGGACTCGTCTCCTTCTCACTTACTTGCTGCATCATTGAGATATAAAAGTGAAAGAAATGTCTATGTAAATGTTTATGAAAATTTTCGTATCTTGCAGTAAGTGAATAAGAACATATTAAGGAGGCTAATAAAATACCACTTTCAAAGAAATACACAACTAAATTTATTTTGCATCCGGATGACATGAATATATTGAACAATTTTCACTCAAATCAATGACCGTTTAAATCAGTTTTAAAAAGAAGATAGAAATTTAAATGCTTTATAAGGAAAATGTTTTATGTAATTTAGGGCATGTTTTGCTTCAGTCCCAGTAACTTTAATGCACCCAGGAGCAGTGGCAGACTCGAGAGGTGGGTTTCTTTATCTGTGGGCTTAGCACACAGCGTTTGGGGTACTTGCCTGACTGCCAGTCTTTTGCTCTGTAGTTAGAGTTGAAATATCTTTCTCTTCAGTGAAGAAGGAAATAAACTATTATAGCATGCAGGGTAATAAGGGACTTAATGTAGAAATCTAGGAGGCCCCCTGGGCATAGAGAGGAGTGTCTTTCTGCCCCTGCAAGAGGAGGAGACTGGTTGGTTCCGGAAGGAGGTGTGACTTGAACTGAGACTGATTGAGCACGTGGTGTTTCAGCAGGGCAGCAGGGCAGTCCAGGCGGATAGGTGGGCGCATCTGGGCAGGAGGATGAAAAGAGTGGATCTGCAGATAGGTTGGTGTGTTTACGAGGTTAAACACACGGACGTGGCTGAAGATACGGCCAGAAAGCAGTCGGGTCTGAGGAGCTGTTTCCTGTGTCAGAGGCTTTGGGTCTCTATCTTGTGGGAGGGGAACTGGGAGTTAAGGTCTGAGGGTAGCGGTGCCGCATCGGCACAGGGAAAGGGCCTCTGCAGAGCGGTGGCGGACACCCTGCAGGAGAGCTAGGGAGGCCAGCACACCGTGCGTGTGGTCTAGGGGTGAGCTGCGAGGGCTTCACCAGGGCTGCGGAGGTGGACGTGGAAAAGAGGAGGGAGGAAGAGATATTTTAGGGGAGAGCAGAGAAGACTGGGAGGAAGATGGGATGATCTGTTAACTGGTGCACTTTGCTTTTTATCACCGGACTCTTATGTGGCAGGTAGAATTGGTTTCATTATGTTTTCGTCATTTTTGACAGTTCAGACCCTCGTCCGTGAATGCCAGGTTATCAGAGAAACCAAAGACAACCAGATCGCAGAGTTAAAAAAGATTTGTGAGCAGAGCACAGAATCTCTGAATAATGATTGGGAAAAAAAGGTAAGCTACAGAAAATAAAATAGTGATGGAAAAATATAAAGGGTTATACTTTAACGTAGCCTACTTAATTATAAAATAATGGGTATTCACAAAATATAAAGAAGAGTTTGAAAAAATAAAAGTAATAGTGTTCTAGACTATCTAGAAATAGCTGTTGTGTTTTGGTATACTTTTTTCTGGAAGTTTAATGGTTTATAAACTAGTTTTCATTTAGAAAAGTTACTTTTAACAATTCTTGGATTTAATTAAGGCTTTGAATTTTTGTCAGAGCTAATAGACTTTAAGCAGAATTCATAGGAATACAATAGCAGGGTAATTTTGGGGAGTTAAATTGTTCAAATTTTGGATGTAGGCCCCTGGATCATTTCTTTTCTGAAATCTCAGATGACACAATAGTTGTAGTATAAACTTGTTTTTGGTATAAACAAAATCAGTTGTAGATGGATTATTCTTAGAGGAACATTTAATTAAGAAAAACATTTTCATTAAATTTAGCAGAGCCAAGAGTAATGTAAAAAATACTTATAATGTGTCATAAACGTCTTACCTAGTCCCACGTAGTAACTACTTTCAGGCTTCCCTGTGGCTCAGCGATGAAGAATCTGCCTGCAATGCAGGAGACGTGGGTTCAGTCCCTGGGTTGGGAAGATCCCCTGGAGGAGGGCATGGCACCCCACTCCAGTGTTCTTGCCTGGAGAGTCCCATGGACAGAGGAGCCTGGCGGGCTACAGTCCACGGGGTCACAAAGGGTCAGACAGGACTGAGCAAGCATGCAGGTACATAGTACTTTCATTTAGGAGCTCTTCGCCATTGGTTGAAATTATAATATGTACTCACGAGAAATGAAACACGTCACTTCTTTTGAGTAAGTCGGCCGTGAAGGTCTTCGGTGAACTCCTCCAGCTGACCGTCTCCCAGTGGGTTGAGTTTGGGCATTTTCCTGGGCCCTGCGGGTGTTTGGAGCCAACGCCAGGTGGCTGTGTCCTGGGGCCGCGGCTCCAGGGCCGTGTGCGGAGGGCCCCTGTCCAGAGGGCAGACGGAGCACTCTTCTAGGTTCATGTTCCTTTGTGTGCTTTTACCTTTTCTGTAACATTGGCATGTCTTTTTTCTGGCTGCTGCAAGTACACATTTCATTATTTAACACTTCACTCTAGACACCCGTCTTCTTAAAACCAGGCCAGCAGTAATTGGAAAACACTCTACAGTATCTGTAAAACTATATAAATTATAACTTACTTTGACTTGATTAAATGTATATATAAATGCCAGACCCTGGAATAACTATTCTGAGCTCCATCAGGCTTCAGATCTGTGAGCCTGGGCTGGGTGCAGAGGACAGGAACTAGATTCCGAATTCCCCACCCTTGAAGACGGGTGGACAGCAGGAACTAGATTCCGAGTTCCCCGCCTGTGAAGATGGGTGGACAGCAGGAACTAGATTCTGAATTCCCCGCCCGTGAAGACGGGTGGACAGCAGGAACTAGATTCCGAATTCCCCGCCTGTGAGACAGGTGGACAACAGGAACTAGATTCCGAATTCCCCGCCTGTGAAGACAGGTGACCAACAGGAACTAGATTCCGAATTTCCCGCCCGTGAAGACGGGTGGACAACAGGAACTAGATTCCGAATTCCCCACCTGTGAAGACAGGTGGACAAATGCCCATGAGGCTTGTCACCTGGGTTTTCCACTTCCTTAGAGGCTGCCCATTTAAAATTGGTTTCCTTACCTTAGTTGCATCCCTGTTTCAGCATCTCACCCACTTCAGCATATGTGCACAGTCCTCGTTCAGACAGCCAGTGTGCACAAAGACATGGAGCGTGCAGCTCTCCCGAAAGCTGGCTTTGGTTGACACGTGCCACCTTTCTGTCCACTTAGTGTAGTTTATGGAGTGGATAAAAATAGTTTCTTGCTGGGAGTCAGGTTGAAGGATAAAGCATTTTGAACATTACTCTTGCACAAGGTTTCATGCAAATAAGATGAAAATTCTGTGAGATAGCAATCTTAATTGATGGCAGTATTATAAATACCTTTGTTTTCTGATATGAGGCTGATTCTGGTGCTGTTTACCTGATGCATTGTGTTATCTGACTTATTTACTATTCTGCCTGAGGTGGATCATCCCCTTTAATATTTGTTTATCCAATAAAACTTTCAATTCAGGAAAGTAAAGAAAAAATTGTTTCTTAATCAAGCTCTTTACAGGAATATTTACTTCAAATTTTTTATATCTTTCGTTGTTCAGGTCATCATATAAATAGAGAAATATAGGGAAGCTTTTTTTCTGAATTACAAAATGGTCCATTCTGTAACAGTAGTGAAAGAGTCAGTTCTTCTCCTCTGTAGCTCCACAACGCTGTAGCAGAAATGGAAAAGGAAAAGTTTGAACTTCAGAAGCGACACACGGAAAATATTCAAGACCTGCTCGAGGACACAAACGTGCGGCTGAACAAAATGGAGAGTGAATACATGGCACAGACGCAGTCCACAGTACGTCTGCTTTCCTTGTCTTGTCGCTTTATGAGCTGTCCTCTTCACCTCCCTGTCCTCAGGCCTCCCCGCTCCCAGAGCGTGCAGTGCAAGGGAAGTGTGTAGTGGAGTTAAAACCACTCGCCTTCCTTCCCGACACAGGCTTACATGTGGCAGTGTGCGGCCTCCTCCAGTGGCCGTGGGATTTCCCTGGGGGTCGTTTGTTGTCACTTCTTTTTTATTTTTTTTTACCCCACCAAACCTTTATAAACCTTTCTCCTTTTTTTTTCCCACTGACTCTCAGCCTAGAGATAACTTCTTTACTTTTTTCCTTTCTGTTTTATTTATTTGTTTCAGTCTTTTTGACTGAAGACGTGGTTGTTTTTCTGGGAATGTGTAATGCCCATGGGAAGACAGTCAGATCGGGAGGTGGAGTGGTGTGGCTGTAACCCCTGGGAAGACAGTCAGATCGGGAGGTGGAGTGGTGTGGCTGTAATCCCTGGGAAGACAGTCAGATCGGGAGGTGGAGTGGTGTGGCTGTAATCCCTGGGAAGACAGTCAGATGAGGAGGTGGAGTGGTGTGGCTGTAATCCCTGGAAAGACAGTCAGATCGGGAGGTGGAGCCGTGTGGCTGTAATCCCTGGGAAGACAGTCAGATCGGGAGGTGGAGTGGTGTGGCTGTAATCCCTGGGAAGACAGTCAGATCGGGAGGTGGAGCGGTGTGGCTGTAATCCCTGGGAAGACAGTCAGATCGGGAGGTGGAGCGGTGTGGCTGTAATCCCTGGGAAGACAGTCAGATGAGGAGGTGGAGTGGTGTGGCTGTAATCCCTGGGAAGACAGTCAGATCGGGAGGTGGAGCGGTGTGGCTGTAATCCCTGGGAAGACAGTCAGATCGGGAGGTGGAGCGGTGTGGCTGTAATCCCTGGGAAGAGAGTCAGATGAGGAGGTGGAGCGGTGTGGCTGTAATCCCTGGGAAGACAGTCAGATCGGGAGGTGGAGCCGTGTGGCTGTAATCCCTGGGAAGACAGTCAGATGAGGAGGTGGAGTCCTGTGGCTGGTGGAAGGCGGTCTTTCTTAGTCGCTCTGTCTTGACTGAGGGAGCAGACAAAGATGCCCTGTGGGTAAGCCCAGAGTCTCTTCCTGAGGATTCAGAGGGGGGCCACCAGCGTACACAGCAGGAGACCAGGCGCGTCCTCCTAGCAAGGATGGAGGGCCCCCAGAGCTCCTCGCTGAGTCTCTGCTTGCAGAGGTGGGTCTTCAGCCTTGAGAGGCTCAGCTGCCTTCCTGAATTGCGGAAGCCTGGAGAAGGTGGGCTGAGGACGCCTGGACCCGGGGCCTCACGTCTGAGGCAGTGCACCTCGTCCTCCTTGTTCCTGATACGTGATCTGACCTCGTGGCACGTAGACCCTGAATCCTCAGCACGAGCACCGTCCCCTGGCCACTGAGCCCCCTCAGTCTCCTGGTTTTTCCAGAGTGCCTCCTTGGATTTAAAGCTGTGGAGTCTGAGCCAGCGTCTGTTACCTAGGCGTGTCTTGGAGACCCCAGGCTACTGAAGGGCGCGTGTCAGAGGGCGGAAGGGGTGGGACGCCGCACCCACAGTGGTGCGGAGCTGGCTGTAGGTCTCGGGCTCCAGTTCCAGGTCCTTGACGGCTTGAGTGCCGGGCCAGCCTTCGGGGTGTTCGGTGTCCTTGTCCGTCAGGCGGGGTGGCAGCAGGAGTGCAGTGTGGGGTATGTTGCTGGGAATGTCAGATGTGTTAACATACATACGTTAAGTTATGTAGTAAGTGCTCAGTAGGTGGCTGTAACATACAAGAACAATGTATACGCAAGGAGGTGCTCAGTTCAGGAAGCTGGTGGGCGTTTGCTTGCAGACAGCAGGCTGAGCTCAATGTGTACCTCCGTTCCCTCCCGCAGAGACGCAGCCGTGACCAGTGGGATGGAGGGGAGAGCGGGGACTGTCTGGGGTTGGGCCAGGCGAGCAGTGGGCTGACACAGAGCCAGTGGGTCAAGAAAGCAGAACCCTGAGTCGGCCTGGAAGGAACCTAAGCAGCAGACAGTTCCATGTGGATCTTCCAGGGCCCAGGGCCTGTCCTGCTGTCACCTCTGGAGGAGGGGATGCAGGTGGGGCTTCAGCAGGTAAAGTGCTGGACAGTTTAAGAACCAGCTAGATGTGGAATTGGGGTGAAGAATATAGTGGGTTTATTATACGATTCCTCCTCCTTTTGTGTATGTTTGAAATGTCCCATAGCAAAACTTCTAAAAATTTTATATGATTTGGCTGTGCCAAACCTTCAGATTGCAGAATCCTTAGTTGCAGCATGTAGGGTCTATTTCCCTGACCAGGGGTCAAACTCGGGCCCCCCACTCTGGGAGGCGGAGTCCTAACTGCTGGTTCACCAGGGAGTCCCTCTAGCCTTGTTGTAACGTCTGTCCATTTTAGAATATTTCCCAATGATAATACTGGATATGAAAAATAAGAATTGAAATAAAAAGTGTAATAGTTACAATTAGAAACAATACAATAAATACAGCAGAAGGAAGTCTACTAAAAAATTAAATGAGAGTAAGATCAGAATTGGAGAAAGAAATGGCAACCCACTCCAGTACTCTTGCCTGGAAAATCCCATGGATGGAGGAGCCTGGTAGGCTACAGTCCATGGGGTTGTGAAGAGTCCGACACGACTGAGTGACTTCACTTTACTTTTCACTTTCATGCACTGGAGAAGGAAATGGCAACCCACTTCAGCGTTCTTGCCTGGAGAATCCCAGGGGCGGGGGAGCCTGGTGGGCTGCCGTCTATGGGGTCGCACAGAGTTGGACACAACTGAAGCGACTTAGCAGCAACAGCAGCAAGATCAGAATGGGCTTCCCTTGTAACTCAGTCGATAAAGAATCTGCCTGTAATGCAGGAGACCTGGATTCAATTCCTGGGTCGGGAAGATCCCCTGGAGAAGGAAATGGCAACCCACTCCAGTATTCTTGCCTGGAGAGTTCCATGGACAGAGGAGCCTGGTAGGTTCCTAGTCCACATGGTCGCAGGAATTGGACACAACTTAGCGACTAAAACACAGCCACCACCACCAAGATCAGAATGGAAAACTATCCTAGGAGCAAAGGCTTGGAAGAAACTGCAAGGAGACAGAAACATGGAATGAGACCACGGAGTAAGAAGGATAGATCTTTTTGAAGAAATAATGTAAATTAATTTCTCGAAGTTAAAGAAAAATGAAAAACACAAAGGGATCAAATAATGCCCCAAATGCTCACACTTGGCAACACTGGAGTGACACTTAACGCATAAAAATCGAAGATGTTTGCTGATGTTTGAAGCTGCCTGTGTCTCCACTTGGGCACCGTCTTAGGGCCATGCTTTCCCACACATTCACCTCCTCGTGTTGCTCCACCGTCTTCCGGAATTTCAGGCAGAAGGAACAGCCAGTGCAAAAATCCCAAATCTGGGACACCCCAGCCAACGGCAGCAGGGACGGGGCCCTGTGAGCAGAGAGCAAGGTGGAAGGAGAATTTGTCAGGGCACAGATCAGGGAAAACCTCGTGATTGATCCTTTAAAAAAAACCAAACAGCTTTATTGGTATATGATTATAATTAGTATATTGTAAGATTCATCTATTTTAAAGCATACAGTTCCGTGAATTTTTGGCATCTTGCATTGCATTTGTAGTGGATTGAGTACATCAGAGTGGTTCCATGTGAATGTTACTCTTAATGTGTCTGTCTTGCTCTGTGCAGAGAACAAACCGTGGGCTCCGAGAACAGACTCAGGGGCGCTGGGGACCCAGGGCCATGGGCGCGGTGTGGGGGACAGGCGGCTGGGCCTGGGGTCTGCGAGGGCAAGCACTGCCGCTGCGGGGCTGCTCCCTGGTGGGGCGGGGATGCCCGACATGGACCCGCTCTCCTCGGCAAGATCAGGGGTCTGTTTTCTGGGGAATCAGCACAAGGATGATATTCAAGGCTGTGAACAAAAGCCAAATTTATATCTGAAATACATTTTTGTCATCTCAGCCTCCTGAATTTTCACAAACATGAATATATTAAGTAATTGTAGGGTTGAAATTTATGAAACATATTAATTGCCTACAATGTTTGCTGCACTGTTATTTTTCATTAGTTAGGTAACATTAAGAGAGTAATAGCTTTCATATTGGAATTTTTAATTTTTATAAATTTGTAGTGTAAACTAAAGTCATACTTTGGGGCCAAGAGGTTACTGTTAGAGAAACTGCTTTCTATTTTTAATGAAAATTGAATTTAAAAATTAGCATTCAGACCTTGTCATTAGGCAACAGTAAAATATAGAGAAGAATGGACAGGGTCTGTCAGCAGGGTTGAATTTAAGAATCATCAAAACTAGACAGATCTTGCTGAGCTGCTCCTGACTTAATAATTAAACAAGGTAGAGTTCAAGGCGCGGCTTAAGATGAAAGACGAGACTGTCACTGAGAATTAGTTCCTGGGTGTTGTTCTTTCAGGCTCTCTTCTTTTTTTAATTGGGTCTTATTTTTTCCCTGTTCCATTTTTTTGGAAGCAGGCATTTGTACAGATGATTAGACCCATGTCTCTTGGTATTGGCGGGGTCTCCTTGTGTGAAACCAACAATTACACATGGAAACACTGGATTTTTAGAACGACGTGTTACAGCTTATAAATATGAAAACGGTAGCAGTGTTCTTAGACGCTTGGGGAGGTGACAGCTGTAAAGTGCAGGGCTCTCTTCACATCAGGGGTTTAGACACAAAGTCTGTGAGTGGTTTTATTGAGATTTTAGGCTTTCTTAGCAGAATTCTTTACCCCTCTCTTTAGCACAGATGCCACTGGCAATCTTGTGAAGTTTATGCATCCCTCTCCACATAATATTTGACAATTTAATAAAATTATATAAGATGACAAAGAAATTATAGTTACAGTCATCAAAATATTAATTAGAGTCATGATAAAGTGATACATATGCTTCTAAACAAGTGCAATAAATATCATGATTGAGCAGTGGGCCTAATAAGTGTGGTAACTTATGAATAATGATGAGGGTAAACAATATTTGAAAGCTGAGTGCAGAAGAATCGATGCTTTTGGACTGTGGTGTTGGAGGAGACTCTTGAGAGCCCCTCGGACTGCAAGGAGATCCAACCAGTCCATCCTAAAGGAAATCAGTCCTGAATATTCATTGGAAGGACTGGTGCTGAAACTGAAACTTCAATACTTTGGTCACCTGATGTGAAGAGCTGACTCGTTGGAAAAGACCCTGATGCTGGGAAAGATTGAAGGCAGGAGGAGAAGGGGATGACAGATAAGATGGTCAGATGGCATCACCGACTTGATGAACATGAGTTTTAGCAATCTCCGCGAGTTGGTGAAGGACAGGGAAGCCTGGCATGCTGCAGTCCATGGGGTCGCAAAGAGTCAGACACGACTGAGCGACTGAACTGACTGAAACAATATTAGAGATTATCCCACACTATATTGATCTGTAAACTACCTGTGATTTCCGTTATTCACAGGCATTGCTAATACTTCATCGGTGGTTGACTGTACTCATAGTTGGAGGGAAATGCTGAAGGTCCGTCAGGGGACTGGAAATAGAGATGAGCTGTGTTCCAAGTTCTATTCATGGACCTGAATCGAGTTTAAGAGTATCACAGGCCTTAGAGACGTAAAGCGTTGTGTCGACCACGTACAGTTATCCACCACTGCTGGTGGCGAGCATGAATCGGACAGCAGCGTGTCACTCTCCGGCTTGGCTGGGATTCATCATTTCATAGTTGCCATCAACATTTCTCTTCCAGCCTCACAATGTTAAAGAAGAATCTCCTGACTAGCATCAGTTGATTATTTTGAATAGGATTGCCATTTAAACAAATAGATTTTATTTTCTAGAAGGTTTTAGATTTACAGGAAGTTTGAGAAGATGGTACAGAGTTCCCATGTACCCCACACCCAGCTCCCTCTTTGTGACATCTTATGTTATTTTGGTATGCTTGTTACAGTCAGCAAATCAGCAGGATGCGTTAATAAACCAAAGTCCATAATTTGCTCAGTTTTCCTTCACTTTTCCCTAATGTCCTTCTTTTTTCCCAGGATCTCATCCAGACACCACATTCTGTTTTCTCCTTAGGCTTCTTTGGGTTGTGGCAGTGTCTCAGATGCCCCCGTGTCTCAGACCTCAGCGGTTTTGAGGAGGATTGGTCAGGAATACTGCAGGACACCCTGCCTCCCATTCTTCTCATGAGAAGATGGGGTTATGGGCTGACGCAGTAGGCCATGGAAGTCCAGTGCTGCTCTCCACATCACACCAAGGGCACACGCTGCTCATGGCCACGCCTGTGGACGTTAGCCCTGGGCGCCTGGCTGAGGTGGTGTGTGCTGGGTTCTCCCCCGTGAGGGTGGCCTCCTGCCTTTCCACACTGTCCTCTCTGGAGGAAAGTTCCCGTGAGTAGCCTGTGCGTAAGGAGTACGCGGTGTACTCTTTATACTCAGGGGAGGGGAATCTGAATTACCGGGAGTTTCTCTACAGGGAAATCTATCTCGTCTCCCTCATTTGTTAATTTATTGAGCGATTTACTTTTATCAGTGTGGATATTATTTATGTTCTGGGTATAATCCCGTATTCCTTCCTTTTGTCACTTAAGTTGCTCTAGCTTCAGCCACTGGGAGACTCTCCAGGAGGCCCCTGGGCCACTCTGACCCCCCCGCAATGTGGAGGACGTGGAGAATGGTGTTAGAGACCGAGGTCTGCTTTCCGGGGGTGCCTGTGACTTGGGGGGTGTCGTTTCTTTCCTGTCCTCTCACCAGACAGTGTTTGTGTATGTACAAGCCTGTGTGTATAGGCACATCTGTGAACCTTCGTATCTATAACCAACTGCATCTGTGTTAAGCTAAGCATAATCTCTTACTGGTGTCTGTAACCCTGAACCTTCACCGCACGGGCTAGTCCAGCCTTTTCCTTGCTCCCGTAAGCGGTCAGTCTGACAGTGGGCGCGTGGCCTGCACCGTCCTCCGTTCGCTTTCTGACTGTTCACTTGGTGCAGACGTGGGTTACTCAGGGTTGTTGACCCGTGTCCCCGGGGGACCAGGCCTGCTGACCTTCAGCGAGGTTTTTTACATATTTGTGATATAACAAGGTTCTCTTTTCACAGCCTGTATTTCTTCCTGGGATCCCCAAACTACTAAATTATTTTTTTAAGTTTGCATAAAGCTCATCCTTTGTGCTTTAAAATTCCATGGGTTTTGACAAATGCATCTAGTCGCGTATATACCATTATGGTTTTATACATAGCATTTTCACTGTCTTGAATTCACACATTGCCTCATCCTGTTCTTCCCTTGCCCCTCTCTCTAGGATCTCTGGCAACCACTGATCACCTTAACTGTCTGTAAAACATCGTTTTTTGCATAGTTTCTTTTCCAAAATATTGTATAATTGGAATCATACAGTATGTAGCCTTTTCAGACTGGCTTCTTTCATAAAAAATTATACATTTATGGTTTCTTCATGTCTTTTTATGGCTTTATAGCTCATTTCTTTTTATTGCTGAATAATATTCAATTATATGGATTAACATTGTTTATTCACATCCCTATCGAAGGACATCGTGGTCGCATCTACTTTTGGCACTTACAAACATTTGGCTGTTACAGACATTCACTTTCAAGTTTTTGCCTGGTCTTAGTTTTCAGATCACTTATGACTGAGCATTTTCACTATAGAATGTCCAACCAAAAGAGACGGGTGAATACGTGCACCATGAAACATGTGTGAAAATGTTCATAGCAGCATTGTTATTAATAACCGAACACTGAAAACAACCAACCAGTCAGTAAAATGGATAGATTATTTTGGGTGTATTCCACAATGGAGCCGTGAATATAGCACTGAAAATACTGCTGTAACCCACGTCACGGATAACAGCTCTCACAGAGAGGTGATGTGCCTGGCCCAAAAGGGTGCATGCTCTCTGCATTTATTTATAGAAAGTTCAGCAAAAGACAAAGTTTTTTTTTGTGATAGACATCAGAGTAGTGGTTACCTCTTTGTGGAGGATGAGCACTGAGGCATCTGGGCAGCCCCTTGCTGACATCTTGTCCTGGCTCATGGCTTCCCGTGGTGAAGAATCCACTGGCCGTGGAGGAGACACAGGCTTGACCCCTGGGCGCAGAAGATGCCCTGGAGAAGGAACAGCCCACTCTAGTGCTCTTGCCTGGGAGACCCCATGGGCCTGGCGGGCTCTCACGCACAGGGCCACAAGGGTTGGACACAGCTTGGTGACTAAATCACCACCACCACTGGTTCATGGCTGTTTTCAAGTAACAAATTATCAAGATATATGTTTAAGATTTGTGCATTTTGTATATATATTTCAAGAAGAATTTTATGAAGTAAAGTGTGTTGCTACTTTTTCCATAGGGATTGAACTTTGGACTATCAATAGTTGCTGATTACTAATCCTTTCTAATTTTTGACTCCTATAGGATTTCACACAAAGTTTGTATGTAAAATTCTAACATTTCTTATTCTATCTATTGGTTATATAACTGAAAGCCCATCAGATATTTTATAATTTCCTAGTACTTAACTTGCTGAAAATAATGTCTGTATTTCCTAACAAAATAATGCCCTTTCACAACCTTCCTCTAAATTCCCACTGTGCCATTCCTCTTGGAGTGTTTGGTTTTGGAACTGAGATGCCTATGATTTTTGCTGCTTCTCGTCTCCTGCGGATAGTGTTTTACTCGATCACACTGTTTGCTTCTCTGGGAGTTTGCTTGGAGCTACTCCGCCCCCTTCTGTTTCCGCAGCGACCACTCACGCTCGGGCCATTGTTGCCTCATTCCGGGTCCTTCCAGTGGCCTGCTGGCCGCTCCCCCCCGTCCTCCTCTTGTTCCATGTCCCACATGTGCAGGTTGTCTCGTTTGCCCGCGACCGAGACCTTGAGTTGCTAACCTAATGCCCCTTGTAACTTCTGTCTACAAGCCATGTCCGTTCACAAACTCCAACTTTGTGTTCCGAGTGCCCCCTCTGAGGCCACAGTGTGGGAAGGTATTCTTTGTGCCCAAGGTAATCTGTCTGTTCCTCTCTGATTCTGTAGTTAGTTAAAAAGCCTGGAATCCCCCTTCCGCCCTGTTTGTTACAGCCTGAAAAATATGGCTGGACATCAGCATCTTTTTATCTTTGTAACTTTTGGCCCCATTTTGAGGTTTCCACTATTTTGTGTCCCCTCGGGTCTTTGTATTCATTAAAAACAAAACAAAACATTATTTTGGCCAAATGTTGTTAAGGTGTTTCATATATGTCTGTAGGGTTTCCCCTGACATGAGTTTAACTTTCTTTTTGTTTATTGATACTTTATGTTTGCTTTATTTTGTCTAATCCACAGTGTGTTAAGAAAATGCTTTTAAAAGTAAATATAGTAAATACAAATAGTAAAGTGAATAACTGTGATCACACATTTTGCTTCTTGAATCAGAGAGTTTGCAGCAGCGTATGCAGAAGTATCTGTCCGGTAATCGCAGATCTTAATACGGAAGCCAGTTTTCAGTTCGTGTGACGCTTGGCTGTATAGTAGGGACGCCTTTAACAGCGCCCTTGCACCAGAAGCCAAGCAGGCGTCACCAGCCAGGTGTTACGCAGACGCCCAGTGCGTGGGACCTCGTGTCAGACCCATCCTGTCTTCGTGTTAAGCCTGCCTGTTTCTGCTCCGTCCCTTCTGCTGTCTCCTTCATCCCTCTTGCCTGGCCTTTCCCGTGCGCCTGGCTGCGTGCTGTTTCTCTGCCCGAGTCCTCTCGTCGCTTCCGGTCCTGCGCTTCCCTCTGGTGACTGTTCTGTTGGCACAGCCCCGGGGCTCTCTGACCTTGTGTCCTCAGACAGTGCCAGCCAGATTGTTTTGGCCCGTTTTGTTCTATTTATTATCTATCGCCTGTGCTAAACATACAGATTAGTTGAAATAATTGCTAAGGGACTCTCCGGGTAAAAGTCTTTGACAATTTGATCTTTGTATGTTGGAATTAGGATGGACGTTATACAGAAAATTTATTTCCAAAATCAGTTTGAGCCTGAGACAATGAGTCGAATCATGTGGTAAAGGGAATGGTTCTAGGGCCTGTTTTCTGTAGACTTAGTTTTTTTAGAGCTGTTTTATTCACAGCAGAATTGAGGAGGAAGGTGGATTCCCATAAGCCCTGTCCCTTCTGCTGAGAAGCAGAGCCCACCACCACGGACACCCCCACCAGAGTGCACCATCACCCAGAGTCCGTCTCTTACCTCAGGGTTGAGTCTCACGGTTATATGTTCTGTGAACTTGGACAAATACATAATGCCACGGATTGACCTAACGTTATGGTATTAGACATAGTATTTCCACTGCCCTAAAAGTCCCCTGTCTCCGCCTACTCATCTTTCCCCTCGCCCAGCCCCTGGCAGTGTCTCCAGAAAATCATGTCATTGGAGTTGTACGCTATGTAGACTTTTCCAGTTGGTTTCTTCTGCTTGTTAATATGCATGTCGGTCTCCTCTGTGCCTCGTCATGGTCAGAGCTCATTTCCCCTTAGTGCTGAACGCTGTCCCGTCCTCTGCACGCTCTGCGGTCTATCCATTCGCCTCCTGAAGGGCGTCTTCATTGCTTTTTGCCAGTTATGAGTACAAAGCTGCCGTAAACATCCGTGTCTGCAGGTTTTCATTTGGACACAAATTTTTAACTCATTTGGGCAAATACCAAGCAGCATGATTCCTGGATTCTATGAAAAGAGTGTGTTTTCTAAGAACCTGCCAAGCTGCCTTCCAGGCTGGATGTGCTACCGTACTTAGTGAGAGTTCCTTTTGCTCCAAACCCTTGTCAGTGTTTGTTGTCAGTGTTCTGATGGGTGCAGAGTGGTGTCTCATTGCTGTTTTAATCTGCATTTCCATGCTATATGGTGACATGTGATATGACATCCTCTCCTACGCTTATTCATCAGCTGTATATCTTCTCTGGTGGGGTGTCTAAGTCTTTAACACATTTTTAAATTAGGTTTATATTATTGTTGAGTTTTAAGAGTTCTTTGTATATTTTGGATAGCAATCCTTCATCAGATGTGTCTTTTGCAAGTATTTTTTCCCCATTTATGGCTTACGTTCTGATTCTCTTAATAAACACTGTCTTTTGTGGAATAGGAAATGTTAATCTTAATAAAGTCCAATTTATCAATTATTTCTTTAATGCTTTGGGCCATGAATATTGTATCTGAAAAGTCCTTGCCAAACTTAAGACAATTCAGGTTTTTCCTGTGTTATTTTCTAGGATTTTTGTGGTTTTGCATTTAGGTCTGTGATGTCTTTTGAGTTAGTTTCTAAGATCTGTGTCTAGATTTTTTTGTTGTTGTTTTTTTTGCATTGGTTGTCCAGTTGTTCCAGGACCATTTGTTGAAGACACTGTCTTTGCTCCATTGTGCTGCTTTTGTTCCTCTGTCAAAAACCAGACTGTGTTTATGGGGGTCTCTTTCTGGCCTCTCTGTTCTCTTCCATTGATCTGGTTGTCTTTTCTTTTGACAGGCCACAGGGCTTTGATTACTGTGTCTTATAGTAAGTCTTGAAGTAGGCAGTGTCAGTCTTCCCACTGTGTTCTTCTCTTTCAGTTTTGCATTGGGTATTTTGTTCCTTTTGTCTCTCCATGTAAACTTTTAAGAGCAGTTTATCCATATCCATAAAATAATTTTCTGGGATTTTAATTGGTGTTGCATTAAATCTGTAGATCAAGTTGGGAATAACCAACATTGCATTACAGAGTCTTCCTATCCATGAACATGGACTATCTCTCCATTTATTTAGTTCTTTGATTTTTCTCATTCTTTCATCAGAGGTTTGTAATTTACCACATACAGCTCTTGTACATATTTTGTCAGACTTTTTTGAGAGGGTGCTAATGTAAATAGTGGGCTTCCTGGGTCACGCTCATGGTAAAGAACCTTCTTGCCAGTGCGGTAGATGTAAGAAATGTGGGTTGAATCCCTGAGTCAGAAAGATCTCCTGGAGAAGGAAATGGCAACCCACTCCAGTAATCTTGCCTAGAGAATCCCATGGACAGAGAAGCCTGGCAGGCTGCGGCTCATAGGGTTGCAAGTAGTTGGACATGAGTGAAGCGACTTAGCATGCATGCACTTAAGCTTATATCCCCGGATCAGAATGGTGCTGTTCAGCGAATGGATACCCACTCATTGAACGAATGAGAGGCTAAAAGCGTACAAACACGTTAGCCTGTCTTGCATGGTAGAAAGCGCTCCTTTTTTTTTTTTAAAGACAGTTAATTTAGAGGTTGGTTTGGTTTTTATTAGTATGATTTATGGTACATTTTTTTGTATTCTTATCTCTAATCCCTTGCATTTTTCTTCGGGTTACTTAATGATGCAGAATTGTTGTAAAGTCAGAGGCTTTCTTAACAATGACCTATTCTTTCAGAACCAGATGATCAAAGAACTGGAGTCCCGTGTCCAGCAGCTGACTGGAGAAGCGGAGAACAGTAATTTACAGAAACAAAAATTAATTCAAGAAAAACTGGAACTGGAGAGATGTTACCAGATAACATGTAATGAGTTACAAGAAGTAAAGGCAAGGTATTGTCTGAGGTCAGACAACTCTCAGGTGTGGCTATAAAAAACTGACATTAACTCTGTAAGTTATGTGGTAAAATTAAAAACTTGTGCATTTAACCTTGGAAGGTTTCCAGTCTAAATGCTGGTGTTAAATTTTTTAAGTACCATTGAATGTAAGAGGCATACTGTTTAAAAACACTTGATAAAAATACGCTTACTTATTTGATGTATTGAAAGATAATGCATTTGGATTTGACTAGCTAAAAAATTCCATTTTAGAGGTTGATTATAAATACATTGGAAGTGTATTTTATTCTCTGGTTGCTTTTAGGCGCAACACACTGCATAAAGAGAAAGACCATCTCATCAGTGATTATGAGCAAAACCTGAAACTATTAAAAACCAAGTATGACGCTGATGTCAACCTTCTGAAAAAGGAACACGCTCTTTCTGCCTCTAAGGTAGTCTAGGGGCTGATAGCTATAGCCAGTCAGAGTCGTTATTCCCTTCCCTCAGCACAGAACCAGAAGTGCCCTGCGGAAGCTCACTGTCTGGCGTGTAAATGAGTCTCCTTTGCTTAATTTAATGCTAAATGTCTAATATAGAGCACAACATAAATACTTAATAAATTAAAATCTGCTATAAATTAACCCTTTTAATTAAACTAATTACTAAAGTTTTTGAAAGAGGAAGCATAAAACTCCAAGAAGTAATGTTCAGTTGTTTTAACAACATTTTTGAGTAACTCTATTTGAGTAACATTATTATTTGAGTAACTCAAATAACTCTATACATTGTTATGTTAATAGTTAATTAATAAATAATATTGTTAATAATGTATAGAGCTAATATTTTGAATATAATAATAGTAATTAATATTATTAATATTTTGAGATCTTGGTTATACATTAGTTTTCTTGCCCTCACACATGTATATAAGCCTACATACTCCCTTAGGGCACCCACCCCCTTTTGTGTCAGATAATTGAAACTTTATGCAGAGAAAATCCTATAGCTGCGGTGCTAAAGTGGTTACTTACTTGATATTTCAAGAATTATTAGGTTGGTGCAAACATAATCATGGTTTCAAACTGTGAATTTTAAATCATTATAACTAGGCTCAAACACATCTTTATTAATCAAAATAGGAACCATTACAATCAACACATTTTTCCCAATGAGAAATGTTTGTTTACCCTTATTAAAATCAATGCTTAAAATCTCTAAAATCAAAGCATAAAAATCAGTGCTTCGGGATTTGATGAACTCTTAGAAAGCATTTTCTACCTCCTGCTGGTTGTGGAAGCATTTTCCCTGCAGAAAGTTGTAAAGATGCTTGAAGAAGTGGTAGTCGGTTGGCGAGAGATAAGGTGAAAATGGCAGATGAGGTAAAACTTTATAGCTCAATTCTTTCAACTTTTGAAGCATTGGTTGTGCGATGTGTAGTCAGGCATTGTTGTGGAGAATTGGGCCCATTCTGACCAGTGCTGGCTGTAGGCATTGCAATTTTCAGTGCATCTCATCAATTTGCTGAGCATGTTTCTCAAATGTAATGTTTTGTGGGGCTTCAGGAAGCTGTAGTGGATCAAACAGGCAGCAGACCACCAAACAAGACCTGTTTTTAGTGCAAGTTTGGCTGTGGGAAGTATTTTGAAGCTTCTTCTCGGTCCAACCACTGAACTGGTCATCGCCAGTTGTATTAAAATCCACTTTTAATCATACATCACAATCTGATTGAGAAATGGTTCATTGTTGTTGCACAGAAGAAAAGACACTTCAGAACTATGACTTTTTTGATTTGTGGTCAGCTCGCGAGGGACCCACTGACTGAGCTTCTCCACCTTTCCTGTTTGTTTCAAATGCCAATGACCATAGAATGATTGACGTTGAATTCTTTGGCAGCTTCTTGTGTAGTTGTAAGAGGATCAGCTTCGATGATGGCTGTCAGTTGTCGTTGTCAACGTCTGATGACCGGCCACTATGCTCTTCATCTTCAGGACTCTTGCTTCCTTCGTAAGATTTCCCGAACCACCACTGCACTGTACGTTTGTGAGCGGCTCCTGGGCCAAACGTGTTGTTGATGGTGCAAGTTGTCTCTGCTGCTTTATAACTCATTTTGAACTCAGATAATAAAATCACTCGAATTTGCTTTTTGTCTAACATCTTTTCTGTAGTTTAAAATAAATATAAAATAAACAGCAAGTAATAAGTCATTAGCAAAAAAAAACCCCCATAAAATGAAAAATGTGCATTAAAATGATGTATAACGTAACTATCACATTTATTTAGAATGTGGTCCAATATCAAATGGCAAATTGCACCAATGCAAAAACTGCAATTACTTTTGCACCAACCTAATAACTATTCCAATGGATTTGGTTTTTAAATTAATGTTTAAAAAGTTTTCTGTTTACCTATTCTTTTTATATCAATATTTTCATAACTTTAAATACTATGAATTTAATTTATATTTTCATTTCAAAGATTTTTTAACTTAAATTTTTGTAAAATTCACATTTATAGATGATTTTAATTCTAATTAAAACTTCAGGAAGAAAAAGGGTAAATTTATTCAACTGGAAGTTTGGAGGATGATAGAAAAATCAAAATTTCATTTTTTATTATTTTCCTGAAATCTCTTTAGGCATCTGGTATGATTAAAGAACTAGAACAGAACGTCTGTCAATTAAAACAGCAATTACAGGAATCAGAACTTCAGAGAAAGCAGCAGCTCAAGGTGAGTCCCGTGCTTTTAAACAGAGCAATGGCTAAAAGTCACCCGTCCTTTTCTGGGTATATATGTATAAGTGAGTGTCAGTTAAAAAGCTCAGAAATGCAGGTAACCATTTCTGATTCTTTTATTGCACTGTATCATTTCTTATCTTATTTATTTTAACAAAAGTAGATGCTAATGTGATAGAGTAAGAAGAGCAATTTTAATTTGGACAGTCTACTCTTACGAGATTAGTTTGAAAAATAAACCTTATTTAGATATACTATTATTTTAGAATAATTTCCTCTTTAAATTGTTGTCTGCCATTCTCTACAGTTTCTCTCTCTCCCTTTTTCTCTTTCCGCCTCTTGTGCATGCATCTGTCTGGTTTTGGCCGCGCCCAGCGGACGCAGCGTCCTGGTTTCCTGACCAGGGGTGGAGCCTGTGCCGCCTGCAGTGGAAGCACGGCGTCCCAACCACCGGACAGCCAGGGAACCCCCTCTTTCACTCCTTTTAGACCCTCTCTTTTAATCTTTTGGTCAAAAAGTACCAAACCCTGATATATGATACAACACATTATTTTCATATTGATTCATTCGATCATTGTTAAGTGGTCTCCTAATTCTAAGGGTCAGAAAGTGTCTCTCTCACTGGAATGTAGGTGCTTCTGAGAGTAAGTAACATCTTCAGTAAATGGACGTTTTATGGTCTCCAACAGAAAGCTATTCATGTTTCTGTTTGTGCTTTAGAAAACTGGACAGGTAGGACTCACTTACTGGTAGGCAAAACTCAAATAAGTTTGTCATCAAAGAGATTGACTTTTTTCATTAGATTACTAATTTTATTGACCCTAGAAGCGATTTTAAGTATAATAAAGATAAATATTTATTATTCACAGGATCAAGAAAATAAGTTTCAAATGGAGAGAAGTCACTTAAAACGCACCTTTGAGAAAAAGGTAATATATTTTGTGGGAAGCTGTAAGCCACTTAATAGCAAAGGAGACAGTTAAGAGTCCATGCTAATTTCTATAAAGCCATGTGTTGTAGACTGTATTTTAGGTTTATTTCAGTTAGCCAGTAATCAAATTTTGCTTCTTTATTTTTCATGTTTATGAACAGCTTCTTCAGTTTGATTCTTAATTATGTTAACATTAATATACCACTTCTGTGTTTCATTTAATGAGTGAAGAGTATTATTATGTTCACCTCTCATAATAACCCTTTGAAATTATATTTTGTTTTTACCAGTTTAAAAATACGATATAATTGATGGGAGTTATTTTTTTCTGTTGTATCATATGTGTAATAAAACTCTAAATAATTAACCAAAGAATATAAAACAATGAAAGAATTGTCACTGCAACTGATTAGTAAAAAAAGTTGATTAGTAATTATTTCCTGTCATTTAGAGTAGTGACTGTTTCTGCGGATGCATGCTGGTGTCCTTGTTATCAGTGATAACTGGGTGTCCACGGCCACCTGTTCACACCTTCAGTGATAAAGTACAGAGTTCTACAGGGTCTGTGACTTTCGAACTTCTGTTTTGAATTTGTTGTTTGCTCTATAACAACAGTAGTTGAGATAGCAGAGATTTTGTTGCTGCTTTCTGATTATTTACAGTTCTAATATCCACCAAATTCATCCGCTTGTAGAATACATACACAATGGAAAATGAGAAAAAGGTTACCCCCTCAGCTAATCAGACAGATTGTGTGGCACAAAGTTCTTAAAATGCCGTGAAATCGCGTCTGATGTGTGTGTACCGTCCCCTGGGACGTGTGTTCAGTGCCCGCCCGGAGTGCGGTCTCTCTGGGCCCTGGGTGGAGGAGGGGCTGAGGGGACAGGCCGTGCAGCTTGCTCTCCGGGGGCCTTGGGTTTCTTGTGACGCGCATGGACCTAAGTATGTGCTCTTTAAAAGTGTAATAAGTTTTCTTATTGCTAAAAAAATTTTCCCCCTGCAGTTTTAATACAGCTCAACGCAAGATACTGAATATATTTCATGCCTACAAAATGATATCTGAGCAGGAGGGAGAAATACTGCTTTCCCTGAAATAAGGAATTTTTTCTTTTGGTTTCCACTTTAGAGCTTTGCAGCTTCATAAATATTAATATTTGACTTCCCCAAAGAAGACCACCTACTATCATAAGCCTCACTGCCCACTGTCTGAGGTATCCATACCCTTGGGTATACCTGTTAGTCCCTTGTTGGTACCATGGGCGGGTTACTGGTTCCCTATCCGTCAGGGACCCCTCCCTGGCCTCCTGCTCTGTTACCCTGCTGGCAGCCGCCCTCCTGGGAGATGGCGTCTGCACCCCTGTGGGCCCCGGAGCCCTGGTGCCCAGAGGAGGCCACCCCGGTTCACAGCATCCAGCTGTGGGCCGGGAGGCACGGAGCTGGAAGACAGTCTCCTACCACTGTCCTTTCTGGCCATGCAGCCACCGAGTAAACCTGGGACTCGGGACCAGCCCCCCGCCTGGTGGACACACAGGAAGCCGTGTTAGAATCGATTCCTCCCGGTCCTAGTCTGTGTCACTTCAGGGAGCAGACCACAGTCGTGTCATCGGGCATCTTGGTAACCACAGCCTTTCCCTGTCTGTGAGCTATCAAGTGGCCTCGCTTTTAAGTAACAGTAACTAGTTCAGTTCAGTTCAGTCGCTCAGTCGTGTCTGACTCTTTGCGACCCCATGGACCGCAGCACGCCAGGCCTCCCTGTCCATCACCAGCTCCCGGAGTTTACTCAAACTCATGTCCATTGAGTCGGTGATGCCATCCATCCATCTCATCCTCTGTCATCCCCTTCTCCTCCCACCTTCAATCCTTCCCAGCATCAGGGTCTTTTCAAATGAGTATGTGTTTAGAATAACACCTTCTGTAAAGAAAAAGGAGCGTATTTGTTCACACTGTGTATGTTCTAACAGTATTTGTATTGGAAGAAAATGTCGCTCAGCGTGTTGCTTTTTGTTTTACACTCAATTCCACAATCTGCCCTTTTAAATTGACATCTGTTCTTCTCTCTGTATTAAACCTGTGATCTCAGTCCTTGATGATCTGCTGCCTTGTGCCCCCTCAGGGAATATCCTCTGACTCCTCTGAGGGCGGACACCAGCCTCACCTCGCTCTGGGATGTGTGACCTGAGAGCAGAGAGGGGTGCACAGGGCATTTGTCTGTTAGACGGTGTTACAGGTGTGCGCATTCAGTAACTGTGCAAACCCAAGTTCTGAGTGTCTGTTCAGGAGGAGGAAATGCCATCTGAGTGACATCATTTCCTCCTGCCGACAAGAAAGCAGCTCGAGAGAGGCCAGCTGCTTTGAGGTCCGAGGAGCAGTTACATCAGATGCCCCCTGGTTTAAGCCCACAAGTTATCGAATGGTCTTTATTGATCTCTGGTGGCTGTTGCCTGCTCCTAAGATCTCTGAACATCAAACAGAGAATAGGTAGTAAAACTAAATGTCATTGTTTGATGACATGTCCTAATCTGTTAAATCAGGAAATGGTTAAGCTAAATGATTTTACGAGCAAGGAAACACCTGCCTCCTGCAAATAACCTACTACCTGTTTTCCAAACAGGCATTGGAGAGTTAAAAGATGGTGCTGTTTACTGAAAGAAGTTCACGGGACAGATGTTAAGCATGTCTGCTGTAAACTGCTAGAGCTGAAGCGTCTGCTTATGACTGTGACCCATGGCCACTGTGTCGCCATGAGGCCTGACGGAGTTCAAAAGTGTTAGGAATGGTGTTTACATGTATATAATTCTTTTAATTAGGTTAGACTAATGTAAAATTTACATAGTTTTACATATATTGTGGAGTGTTTTCCAACAATTATTGGCCTGGTTTTCTTTAAGAGGTAAGGTGTCTTGAGTGAAGTTTTTCAAAAAATGAAATTTCACAGTGAAATGATTGATAGAAATCATGGCGCCCGAGGTCCCGAGTTTGTCCCATCAAGAGGCAGAGGTGGACAGGGTGGTTAGGAAGTATGGTGGGCCGTCCAGAGGTCCAGCAGTGAACCTGCCGTGGCTCCACGTGCTTTTGGTGCCTTGATGTCTCCCACCGTATGTGTTTCCTTACATGGAGCAAGTCTCTCTCTTGTTTATAGGAGCACGCCTTTTTTGATAACTTAAATTCTTAAGGTGCAAGGGAGTGAAATCTCCACTTGGTAGGTGCGCGGTAAATGTGCTTCCAGCTCCCTCGGTCAGTGTTTGTAGAACACTCCCATGTTTGAGAATATATGCTGTATCTTGGCTGTCTGCTTCGTGTTTTCATTGTTTAAGTGATTAAAACTCGTACTTGGTGTTCACAGCGTACGGCAGGGGCGGGACCGCAAGCGGGCGGCTCTGCCACTGAAGTCAGCTCTGACGACGGGCCGACTTCAGCTCTGTTCCCCACTGCCCGTGGGGCCGGAGGAGAGGCCGGCAGCGCGCTGCCGCTGTCCCCCACTATCTCGCAGATAGGTAACACCGGCAGGATAGCCCGAGAGCCCGAGGGCGCTCGGCGCAGATACGTTCAGTGGGGAGCAGACACCCAGGACAGCATGCCCTGCCCTCTCGTGTGGGCCCCGCGTTGTGCTGGGCGCCGGGACGTGAAAGCAGGGGCGGAGCCGCTTCCCCCCAGGAACCCGGGCTCAGAAGCCTGTGCGCTGACGCAGGCTCCGCTCCTCCCACCCAGGGCGTCCCACGCCTGCCTTGGGCCTGGCGCTCTTGGTTTGGAAGCGGTGGGTTGGATCCAGGCGCTGGGGTCCGCCGCCGGTCAGGGAGCGGCGGCCACACTCGGCGGAGGTGACCGCTGCCTCTCCCGTGGCAGACCGCGCTGACGGGGACTCAAGATTCTGCGGAGCGCGGTGCAGGCTTCTCCGAGAAGGAGGTCCTTCAGAAGGGGACACTGCGAAATTCACCGGCGGGGGCTCCCGGAAGTGTCAGAGGGGAGAGGCGGAGAGGGGACGCCGGGCCGACTTCAGCTGCGGACGTCACCCCGCGGCCAGCGCGGCCTTCCCGCCTGCGTGGAGCGGCTTTCAGTTCCCAGGCGGTTGATTTGATCGGGCTACCTTCTGTCTGTCTGCCTGCCTGTCTACCTACCTACCTACCTGTCTATCTACCTATTTCCCTAAAACACCGAGGGGAAAAACGAAAGAGAATTACAATGGGAAAAAGCCAAAGAACAAGGATTTTTTGGTTAGGCTTCTGTCCAAATGAATAAATAGCTAAACAGAGGTATTTTTGAGGAGTATTGATTCAGTGTCAGAAAAGGTTTGTGACTGTGTATGTGATTGTGTGTGTGGTTGTGTATGAGTGTGTGTATGTGATTGTGTGTATGATTGAGTGTGTGTGGTTGTGTGTGTGTGGTTGTGTATGATTGTGTGTATGTGGTTGTGTGGTTGTGTGTGGTTGTGTGTGTGTTAGTTTAGGAGTGTGTGTGTGATTGTCTGTATGATTGTGTGTGTGACCCTGTGTGTGTGTGTGTTGATCTCACTCTCTCCTGTCTCTCGTGCCCCCAGTTGTACACCCCGCCTCAGCTGGGTGGCCGGCAGGAGAGTGCGCGGGGTCCCCGCTGGCTGAGTGGCCTCGGCTGGGCTCTGCGCCCCGGGGGCTCGCGTGAGAGCTCCCTTCTCTATGTGAGGTCCCTGCGCTGCGTCCCTGCTCGGCCCACACCGGGCGTGCGCATCTGCACGTGCTCACGCAGAGCTTTCGGTGCAGAGGTGCTCACGTGGCCGCCTCCTCCTGGCTGCCAACCAGCTGTCAAAGGGCACCACTCCAGGAGAGCGGTGCTCCTGGGCGACTTCCCCAGACTCAGAGGATGGCTGGGTAGATCATCCTGGAAGCAGGCGGCTGTCTCATCACAGCCTGTGTGTGTCTGGGGACTGTGTCTGTGTGTGCTCAGTCGCTCAGTCGTGTCCAACTCGTTGTGACCCCATGGACTACAGCCCACCAGGCTCCTCTGTCCAATGATTTTTCCAGGCAAGAATACTGGAATGGGTAGCCATTCCCTTCTCCAGGGGATCTTCCCAACCCAGGGACTGAACCCAGGACTCCTGCATTGCAGGCAGATGCTCTACCGTCTGAGTCACCAGGGAAGCCAAATAGAGACGTTATTTTTTGTATTCTCCCGTATCTCATTAGATTACTTTCCTTTGGTTAATGTGGAATGTTAAAAAAAAATTCAGAAGTTCCGTTTTTTAATTTCTTACATATCAGTTTATTTTACAGGGATTCCACATGCAGGCTCATTTAAACAATGATTAACTTTGACCAGAAAGTTATTATCAGAAGAACAGTATTAAAATAATTTTATGGTAAATGATTATGGTTAACCAAGCCTCTATCTTGAAAAATCTAAATCTAATTTGATATTAAAAATGGATTTAAGACTACTGTTTCATTGTATTTGTCCTTTGAGGAAACTTGATTTGTCTTTTAGTAAATTTTATGTCTTTGTCATGGCAGATTCATGACTTACAGAGTGAACTTGATAAGGAAAAAGAAGATGCTCAAAAGAAAATCCATAAACTTGAGGAAGCTTTGAAGTGAGTAAAAGTGTAATATATTTAATTTTTAAAAATACTTATTCTAAATTGTGAGCCAAATTAAGTGACTAAAACCCAAGCATTATATTTTTTTATCATAACCTTGCTGTGGTTTAGTTTGAGTCAGTTTTCCATCATGAATCTCTATTTTCAGAATTTTATTACTAGCCAATGAATTTTGTTTTTTTAAAAAAGGAAAAAAATCAATTCAGCTGTTTTTAAGTGATAGGAATGTAAGAAAGAGAGCTTAGTGGTTTCAGATGCTTTCCTCCTCTTAAATGAAAACAGATTAAAAATAACAATAACAATAAGATTTAGATCTTAGGACATTTAGAAATTCCTCTGTAGATTTTTTTGGAGGAATTTGGGTAATGATATGTTTCAGCTGTTATATTTAAAAATGGACTATTATACAGGCATTGTTTAGCAAAGGTTTTGTTTTATGATACCTAAGCATACACATTGAAATATGTTTTATATATATTTGTCTTTTCTAATAATTTGCTAAGTTGATGAGGCCTTACTTATCACTAGATACCATCCTGTAGTTTTTCGCTGGAAAATACTGATGCAGCCAGTAAACGTTGCGTGCTCACCGTGTTTCAAACAGCGTGTGTGATTCCTTCCTGGACGACCCATGTTGCAGTCCAGTGGGGAGGATGGTCGCCCTTGGGCAGGTCCAGGGCAGAGCCTTGAGCCAAGAGGGCTTTCTTGGAAGAAAGGCCAGGAGGGCACTTGGCCCGAGAAGCTGACTTAGGAAGAGAGCTTGCTTGGGCGCAGTGTGTCCAGCTGACTCCCAGGGAATCAGCAAGTTCCATTTTCTGAGCTTTTCCAAATGTCCAAGCAGGAATAATTTAGAGAAAGGCCAAAAAGAATGTCTAGGATCACAGAGGCCTGTGTCAGATTCTCCTGGGAGGGTCGCGCAGCCATCCCTGCCTGTCAGTCAGCGAGCCGTGTGCTGCACGTCACAGGGTGTCAGCGTCTCTTCTGTTCCAGGACTTCCACGTCGCCACGTGGGGGTCAGACGGCCTCAGAGGACGGTAGTGTTCGTTACGCGTCAGGTCAGGTAACCGTGCTCATGCGCCAGCTTGAGTGTCGCCACAGCGAGGGCCTCTTGCTTGTGGACGAGATGTCCTCCCTTGATCCCCCGTTAACTCATTGTTTTCCTCCTTAAAATGTTGAGTACACAACTTTATCTGTTCAACTTTCCATATTTTCCTTTCTTTTTTGTTCTACTTTGTCTTTTTCTTCTGTGACTTTATACTTTTTCCATTAGTTTGTTGATGTGCATTTATCTTATATCCATAAAGGAAGAGATAATTCCTTCAAATAACAGTAAATCAGCAAATATTTATTTAGTACCTCCAATGTCTATATATTGTAGTATCGTGTAAAAAGAAATGGAAGGTTTAGAAGCTATAGCTCAAGACACAACCCTGTTCTTAACAGTTTTCTTGTCTGGCGTGGGCATTTGAGGTCCATAGCATTGTTAAGTATCAAGTTGTTGACATAAGTGCAATAGTGTGGTCTTTTCATTTTCACTGTGAAAAAACCCAGAAGCCTCCATAGTTTCCATATAAAACATAATCTATTTAAGGCTTCAGAAGTGTTTACCAAAATGCAAAGTTTTACTTGGAGTTAAAGAAAGCTAGTTTAGATTGTTAATAATGTTCCTTGTGGATCTGTGTCTTCCATTCCCCTTGTAGGAGATGTCTTTATTTCCACTAAATGTCTGTTTGACCTTAATGATCTAGCTCCTGGTACAGCGGGAGTAATCTGATCTGAAGTAGGAGTAATTTATTGTGCAGTTTTCACGTCAGAGCAAACAACACAGTCTGGCTATTTCCCTGAAGGAGAATATTCTGGGGGCAACTGCTGCTGCTTTTCAATCCAAGAATAGTGTTAGACTCAGTGGGTCCAGAGACAGTTCCATTTTTCTAGAAGAGAGGTGTATGATATGGAAATTTGTCATGATTATTAACAGGTTTTTTTTTCCATAATAAAAATATACACAAAGGTGGAAAATCTGACTTTCAGAATGTGGTGGCATCCATCCATCCATCCATCCATCCATCCATCCTTTCACTCAATAGGGTTGCTTTCCTCCATGCATGTTGAATGGCAGAAGAGGCTGTCAGAGAGGTGGAGACTGCACGGGAATTAATCGGCCCCTAGAAACGTGATGTGTGTGTTCAGCTCAGTCCTGGATTCAGAGCTCAGGTGACGCTTCCCCTCCACTGGTGTGAAGAGCAACACTGGTTTGGAGTCGGCACTTACTGTAAACACAGCTTCTAAAGCTAACTTGCCTCCTTGTCTGTGATTTTTAGAAAAGTTTAAATTTACTCTATTACTTACAACTTTTATTCAACACATATCCTAAACATTTTTTTGCTTTCTATTTCATTTTTGATGCAGAAGATATTTTATAGCCCCTTGTAACTGAAAAGAATCTGAAACTATAACTGTAAATGGTATGAATTGTATGTGTTCATTTTTCTTTTTTTTTCTTTTTTTTTCATTTCTATCTGATTTCTTCCCTCAATATTCCTGGATCTAAAAGCAAATTATAAAATTTATCATACATCCATATTCAGGATTCCTCAAAAAATATTCTCTTCTTGTCTTTTATCATGTTTTTTGAAATTATTTTACTTCATTTCACTTATTCAAAGCAACTAATAGCCATGAATTTCTGTAACACCATGCTTTTTAACAGAACGTTTTATTTGAGATAATTGTAGATATAGTTGTAAGAAGTAATACGGAGGCCCCATGTTACCTTTACCCACTTTCCCACAATGATAACATTCTACAAAACTATAGTAGAGTATCTCAAGCAAGATACTGATATTGATACAGGCAAGATAAAGAATAACTGCATCACCAACCAGGACCTCTCCTGTTTCTTTTTAGAGCCATACCTACTTTCCTCCAGCTTCACCCCATCTTTAATCCTTGACAACCACTAATCTGTTTTTCTTTTCTATAATTCTGTCATTTCCAGAACATTGTATAAGTGTAATTATGTAAGTAAGACTGGGCATTGGCATTTTCATTCAAGTCTAAATCTCTGGAGATTCATACAAGTGATATCATATATATTTATATTTCTGCATGCTAAAATGTAAGCCATGTCTTTAATATTGAGTGAATCTATGTATTTCGTAAATGTAATGATATGTTTATAGCAAAAAATTCTCTGTAAATTTTTATTTTTTTATTTTTTTTCATTTATTTTTATTAGTTGGAGGCTAATCACTTTATAGTTCATTTTTCAAAGATAAATAATTAAACCAAATGAGAAAGTCAGTAATGAATGGGAAATTACCATAGGTAACAAAATAATTTGGTGTAACTCTTTGAAAGACTGACACAAAGTATGTTTTTTTTTTTCTTTTTGAAGGAGTTTACATCTATGAAAAACACGTGTAGATATTTAGTTCAGTTCAGTCGCTCAGTCTTGTCCGACTCTTTGCGACCCCATGAACCGCAGCACGCCAGGCCTCCCTGTCTATCACCAACTGCCGGAGTCCACCCAAACCCACATCCATCGAGTCAGTGATGCCATCTAACCATCTCATCCTCTGTCGTCCCCTTCTCCTCCTGCCCTCAATCTTTCCCAGCATCAGGGTCTTTTCAAATGAGTCAGCTCTTCATGTCAGGTGGCCAAACTATTGGAGTTTCAGTTTCAAAATCAGTCCTTCCAGTGAACACCCAGGACTGATTTCCTTTAGGATGGACTGATTGGATCTCCTCACAGTCCAAGGGACTCTCAAGAGTCTTCTCCAACACCACAGTTCAAAAGCATCAATTCTTTGGTGCTCAGCTTTCTTTATAGTCCAACTCTTACATCCATACATGACCACTGGAAAAACCATAGCCTTGACTAGATGGACCTTTGTTGTTGAAGTAATGTCTCTGCTTTTTAATATGCTGTCTAGGTTGGTCATCACTTTCCTTCCAAGGAGTAAGCGTCTTTTAATTTCATGGCTGCAAAGTGAAGTAGATATTTATATGTTTACCAAATTTGATTTCTAAGTTTTGGGTGCTGTAGAAATAATGGAGCATTGTTCTGAGATCTTGTATAAATTGACTATTCTAAAGCAATCTGTGAAACCTTCCAAGGTCGTCTTCTTGATTGATACCTTTTTCAAAGTCCTCTGTGGCAGTAAAATGCAGAACTGTCTCAAAACAGATTTATTCTGATCCATTTTAACTTTTTTTGTGTTGTCCATTGTAATCCTAAGTATTTCTACTCTGACACTAATATATCTAAACTTTTGGATTTTCAGTACTGAAAGTGAGTGGTGGTGATTTCACCAGAACATGTCACAAAGGAGGCCTTCAGATGGTACGGTTATGAATGACCCTACAGGAAGCAAGCCCTTATTCGGCTAAGCCACTGTTTCCGTCTGCCAGCGCACAGTGCAGGGCACTGCGCTTTGGTGCCCACGGAGCGCGGGGCTGTCACAGAGACCCCGGGGGTGGTCGGTGTGGTTTTCCTGCTTAGCTTAACATGAGATACTCCTGACCTTATTTTATTTACAGTAGTGTGAATTAGGTATTTTGCCTCCTACTGAGCAATGCGTTGTTGGGATTCCTGCATTGTTTGTAAAAGTAGAAAGTTTGTAATGAGGGGGAAATGCAGTGTTCCGTCCCTGTTTCAGGAGTGAGGGGAAGAATTACAGGCAACCCAGAAGCAGTCTGCTTGGCCCTCTGAGTCCACGACATCCTTGCAGAGCCCGGCCGCCCCAGGGCCCTGCCTCATCTCGCTGCTCACCTGGCTTCCCTTTGCTGCTTCCCGTCGGCTAGATGTTCAAAGTGCCCCATGCTCCTCTTTGAGGGATTTTTTTCTCTGTTCATGTATGCAGAATGAAAATCAATGTTTTCTTCCAGAGGCTGACCCAATAGAATGTCTTTAAAGCTACTTGGCTCTTCCTTTTGGAGAAAATCTGTCTTAGGGATTTAAATACAAAGTTTTATTTTCATCCTGGGATTTCTATCCATAATTTTTTTTTTATAATGCCACTGATAATTTGTAGGGCCGATTCCACTTACATAATGGTGAAGGCAGGAAAATAAATGAGTAATTTTTTTTAGTGGTTACTTCAGCAAGTGATTATTTCCTGTGTTTATAATAGAGATATAGTGAACTTATTACGAGAAACAGCAAATAAAATATCTGTATTTCTAAAACAGACTGAAATGGGTTACAGTATAAATAGAAATTAACATATGATTGAAATTAAAGTGTAATGTAAGCATGTGAAGTAGGATGGATATGAAATGAAATTGTTTCTGTTTTGAAATTCTAAATTCACCCTGACCGAACTGGTTCCCATGGTTTGGGGAGGCACGTGAGCTTCGTGTAAGAGCGTGGGCCCAGGTTCCAGCTCAGGTTGCCAGCCTGTGATGCTGGGCCTGGGGTCCATCTGTGTGGTCAGTCTTTACCTCCGTCAAATGACCTTCCTCCGAAGGTTGTGAGGAGGCTTGGAGCAGTTCCCGCAGGGCGCCTCCAGCAGTGTCTGCTCTGTCAGCTCTTAGCGCTTTCTCTCTCTCTATCTTACGGACGGGACAGACAGATTCGTCAGATGATCTTACCCTGCCACGTTTTTTTAACAGCTTTATTGAAGTCTAATCTCACCCCATAGAATTTACTTAGTTTCACCGTATAGCTCACTGACGTTTAGAAATTCAGAGTTGTGCAGTGATAACCATAGTTCAGTTTTAGAACATTCTCATCATCCCCAAAAGACTCCTCATGGCACCAAATTTTAGAAGGATAATATCATGATTGATTTTATTTTTCTGACCAAACAGAATAAGTAATAAGGGACACGATCTTCCATATGTTATTTTGCAGAAAATGCTAACTGGCCACTTCTCATTATGATCCTCAGTAAAAGCTGACAACACAATATTAAGATGTGCTCTTGCGTTTTGTGGAGACCTGAGGGTGTAGCCCAGTATGTTCCTTCCAGGTTAACGGTCTGACATTTTACCTTTGATACGAGGTTGCATTTAGAAAGCAGATTCTGTGTGTGTGTGTGTGTGTGTGTGTGTGTGTGTGTGTAAATGCACTGAAAGCAATCTTGAAATACACATGTACCTGAGTGTTTGGGGTGATATTCATGTTTTCCTCTTTATGTTTCAGTGTATTTTGAATCTTTTCCGATGAGACTATTGCATGGTACTTTGGTAGCTTAAAACAACAGTAAAGACAAAAGAAACCAGTGAAGATTTTCAAAGGAAGAATTATAAACATTAATGATGGTTATCCTTAATTGTTGAGAATATGGGATTTTAAAAATTTTCTCTACATTTTGCATATTCTAAAATCAGCATGTCCAGAAACTCCTCAGAGTCTTGAGGACTTTCAGCTTGCTGCAAATCCCTCAGTTAGCATGGGATGGGGCAGGCTGTGAACACAGTCTCTGGAAATACATGAGCTCTAAGTATCTGGGCCTCTTGATGAAGGTGATAGAGGAGAGTGAAAAAGCTGGCTTAAAACTCAACATTCAGAAAACTAAGGTCATGGCATCCAGTCCCATCACTTCATGGCAAATGGAAACAGTGACAGATTTTATTTTCTTGGGCTCCAAAATCACTGCAGACGGTGACTGCAGCCATGAAATTAAAAGATGCTTCCTCCTTGGAAGAAAAGTTATGACTAACCTAGACAGTATATTAAAAAGCAGAGACACACTTTTCCAAAAAAGGTCTGTCTAGTCAAAGTTATGGTTTTTCCAGTAGTCATGTGTGTACGTGTGAATTGGACCATAAAGAAGACTGAATGCTGAAAAATTGATGCTTTTGAACTGTGGTGTTGGAGAAGACTCTTAAAAGTTCCTTGGACTGCAAGGAGATAAAACCAGTGAATCCTAAAGGAAATCAACCCTGAATATTCATTGGAAGGACTGAGGCTGAAGCTGAAACTCCAATACTTTAGCCACCTGATGCGAAGAACTGTCTCATTTGAAAAGACCCTGCTGCCAGGAAAGATTGAGGGCAGGAGGAGAAGGGGACAACAGAGGATGAGATGGTTGGATGGCATCACCGACTCAATGGACACGGGTTTGAGTAAGCTCTGGGAGTTGGTGACAGACAGGGAGGCCTGGCGTGCTGCAGTCCGTGGGGTCGCAAAGAGTCGGACACGACTGAGTGAACAACAACAACAAGTAAACAAGTATCGTGGGATTTCGACTGGAAAAACCTCTTGTGCATTTCTTATAATAAATGGACAGATGATAAGGCTGATAGTCTATTTTTTTGTTTTTTAGAATGGAAGGGCACCCTGCCACAGAATTTTAGGTGAGGTTATTCGGAGGCCAATAGAGTACAGACTAGGAAATACAGCTTTCTAATAAGTGTCAAATTAGGATATTTTTAATGCAAGTACGAGGTATTTTCCATGAAAGATGATACTACATTTTAGATATGCTTTAAGTTTTCTTCCTGTGGCAATTCACAGGTAATTCATAGATTCACTTTCCACTTTTCTTTTATCAGTCTTTTCTTGTAAACTTGGCTCTGGTTGTAGCACACATATTTTGATTCTTAGCATCAGAGCAGATGACTGTGCAGTGGTTATCAATCCCAAGAGAGGAAGGCTCTGGTCACTGGTTACTGGTCCCTGGGGAGAACTCCAACTACCTGGAGGAAGGCAGAGGTCCTCCCAACGCCAGCCACCGGCGGAAGTCCAGACATACCTGCCAACCGCACGTACTAGAGTCACCAAGAGGACGGCGCAGCCTGGCACTGGGTGGGGCCAGGCTTCGCTGACACAGGAGAGCCAGAGAACAAGACACGGAGACGCTGTGAATCAGTGCTACTCCTGTAAACATTTAAAAACTGACTGCATTGTTAAAGCATTTTAACTATAGATCGTTGCTGTGTCTAGACTATATCATTTTAAATATTAAGAGTAAATAAATTTATTCAATTAATTATACCTTTATTTACATAATAAGAGCTTTTAAGTCTATATATTAAATTATTTTAAATAAGTGTTTAACAATGTATTACTTATTTAAAATTTAAAAATAAAATAAACATGGCTATGAAATGAAGCCTCCATTAAAAAAAAGCTTAGTTGATCTACAATATTTTGTTAGTTTTGGTTGTACAGCCTAGTGAATTGTATTTTTGCAGATTATACCCCACTGTAAGTCGTTAGAAGATAAAGGCTGTCATTTCCTGTGCTAGACCTGTATCCTTGTTGCTTGTCTGCTTTATACACAGTCGTTTGTGTCTGTAAATCCCACACCCCTAATGTGTCCCTCCACTCCCCTTCTCCCCTTCACTAACAACAGGTTTGTTTTCTATATCTGCAAGTCTGTATTTTGCATATATGTTCATCTGTGTTATTTTTTAGATTCCGCATATAAGTGAGGTCATACATTATTTGTCTTTCTCTGACTGATTTCACTGAGCATAATGTTCTCCAGATCCTGCCACGTTGCTGTAAGGAGCAGAATATCATTCCTTTTAACCGCTGAATAACATTCTGTGGCCACATCTTCCTCATCCATTCATCTGTTGATGGGCACTTGGGTTGCTCCCGTGTCTTGACTATTGTAAATAGTGTTGCTAGGCCCATTGGGGCACGTGTGTGTTTCTGCTTTTTCTTGTATACTCAGGAGTGGAATTGCTAGATCAGATCATAGTTCTATTTTTCTTCTAGTTTGTGGAAGAGAATTTCAAAGTGAGCATATGACAGTATATCTATCCATCCTACTGTCAGTATCCATCTGCGCGGTCTCTACGTTTAGGATGTTAGTAACTGTGCTGTGATGAACATGCTTATTCCTAGTTATTTACCTCCGTCCAGTTTGTGGGTTGTGCCGAGTAAGACACAGCTCAAGGGAGGGTGCGCCTTTAGATTGCAGTGGTGTCGTCGCGGAGCTGGCTGGAGCTGGAGGGTTTCGGGTTGGTTTGGCGCCAGAGGGGAGCTGTTGGAGGACTTTGCTCACTTTTAGTTTACCCTGGTGGAGGTTTGAACCTCTGATTCTGAAAACACAGTATATCAACTCTGCTTAGGAGGATCTAAGACACAGGGGGTCTGATTCATGGACCTGCTAGCTGGTGACTGGGTGACTAAAATTGAGCAGGTATTAGAGCAAGGAAAGAATATGAAAACTTCCTAAGGGCTTATTTTGCCATGGTCTTGATTTTTATGGATATTCCTCCCTCCCATAAGGATTTCTGTTATTGATAATTGGCCTTTGTAGAAAATGCATAATTTTATTTTCATGTACCATTGCCCACAAGTGCAATTTCACTTGCACACAGAACTGTTAGAAAAAATTCCTGATGTTTTGTAAAGTGATTCACAATGTTCTTGAATTATATTTTTATTTGACCTGTTTTGAAGCCAGCTCTCAATGCTAGTGATACTCAGCAAATGTTCACCATCTGGTTCATTGAAAGTTATTATACAGAAATGAACAGCACCTGTTCTTTTGCCTGGCTTTATCTATAGTTTTGTTTTTTATTAAATAGTTTTGGGGTGTCATTTTTCCAACAAATTGACATATGGCTTTATAAAAACACAGTGTTTACTTTCTCAATATACATAGATTCATAATCTCTCCTTACAGTGGAAAGTAGACTACCTCTAAAGTTATATTTTTAAAGACGTTATATTTTTAAACACGGATGGAAAAGCTTTCCTATAAGGTTCTTTTAAATCTCCTTCGTTTATCTCTGGTTGTGTGTTTGTTGTCATAAATCAACATTTATAATATTAGGAGGAACAGGGATTAATCTTCAAATAAGAATGCCTTAGAATAAAGATAGTAAAGCTGCAGAGTTATAATGACAGTGTTTTTGTACTTTTACTTGCTGGAGACTAATCTTATGGAAGATTTAAATGGAATACTAAACAGTCTTGTGATTATTTGAAGAAGTGGACTGCATGCTGTTGATGCTTGTTTTTCATTTGAACCAGGCTTCCTGCAGAAATCTGGATAAAGTACATTAAAAGCAGGTAGTTTTGCAGTTTACCCCAGAGGCTGGAAGTTTGAATTTTGGTACAACGGGAGAGCTTGGTTAAATCCAGTCTTGTGTAGGGATTTTTAAGTACGGCTGAATAGTATAATTCCAAATTTAGTTTTATATATTGCTGAAGTGAGAAGCTGTGGCTTAGTCATATTGTTTGTAAGTTTGGTTAAAAAAAATCTCTAAGAATTAATAGTGATGTATACTTTAAAATAGGAAAAAAAAAAAAAAAAGAATCAAAGAGCTATCTAGAAAGAAGCTAAAGAATGCCTGCAAACTTGAATTCTCAGTCTGAAGATTTCTGTGCCTTTTAAGTGAATGAAAACATCTCTACAGGGTCACCTTGATAAGACATTTTATCCTGTGTAGAAAACAAGATTTTTACTTTTTAAAGTTTTCTTAGAGGAGTAACTAAAAATAGGTTCCACTGCAATATCAAAATAGCCTGGAATTTATGGTGCTTATTAAAGAAGATGTGGTATTGGTTTTAACCAAGAGTATATAAATTTAAAGACTGATTAAGTTTGTAAATTTTCAGTTGTTTTCTTTCAGTTTATGGTACTTATTAAAGAAGATGTGATGCTGGTTTAAACCAAGGCATGGTGGTTTAGTCACCGAATCGCGTCCCACTCTGTATGCCCTGTGGGCTGTAGCCCACCAGGCTCCTCTGTCCACAGAATTTTCCAGGCAAGAATGCTGGGTTGTCATTTCCTTCTCCAGGGGATCTTCGTGACCCAGGAATTGCACCTGGGTCTTCTGCACTGCAGGCAGTTTCTTTACTGACTGAATTGCCAGGGAGGCCTTTAATGAGGAATATATAAAGACCTATATTTACCTATAATGTTACCACTAAAAACCTAGATTTATATAGAGTTGGAGAGCAGGAAGATATTATTTGAAATGTATGAAATCATTTTAGGTTTTATATAGCTAAAATTAAATTAATTATGTCAAAGCTGGCTTAAATGTAACCAGAAATTGGTAAATTATTTTATAGTTGTGTTATTTAAGAAGTTTATTATATATCGCTGCCACTTAAGTTTCAGCTAATCCAAAAAAGAAATGCTTTTTTTCTACCATCGGAACAGAAGACTTCTGTTCAAGTGAACCCACCCAGCGTCCTTGGAGGGTGAACTCTGGTTGCCAACATTGTGCAAAACTTTTCAAAGTATCTGTTCTTTAGCTGTATTTTTATCACAAACTAGTACATGCTTGCTGTAGAGAATTGTAAAATTACAGAAGAGCACAGATAAAAAAAATCAAAATCGTTTATGGTCACATTAAATAGAACTATCTACTGTTTTGCCCTTTTATTATTTTATTAAAGTACAATTCATTTACATGATTATTAGTTTCAGGTGTGGCACATAATATTTGATATTTTTATACATTGCATCATTCAAAAAACAAAGATCATGGCATCTAGTCCCATCACTTCCTGGCAAATACATGGGGAAACAATGGAAATAGTGACAGATTTTATTTTCGTGGGCTCCAAAATCACTGCAGGTGGTGACTGCAGCCACAAAATTGAATGACGCTTGCTCCTTGGAAGAAAAGCTATGACAAACCTAGGTAGCATATTAAAAAGCAGAGACATCACTTTGCCAACAAAGGTCCATATAATCAAAGCTATGGTTTTTCCAGTAGTCATGTATGGATGTGAGAGTTGGATCATAAAGAAGACTGAATACTGAAGAATTGATGCTTTTGGGCTGTGGTGTTGGGAGAAGACTCTTGAGAGTCCCTTGGACAGCAAGGAGATCCAACCGGTTCATCCTAAAAGAAATCAGTCCTGAATATTCACTGGAAGAACTGATGCTGAAGCTGAAGCTCCAATACTTCGGCCTCCTGATGCAAAGAACTGACTCATTAGAAAGGACCGTGATGCTGGGAAAGATTGAAGACGGGAGGAGAAGGGGACAGCAGAGGATGAGGTGGTTGGATGGCATCACCGATTCAATGGACATGAGTTTGAGCAAACTATGGGAGATGGCGAAGGACAGGGGAGCCTGGTGTGCTGCAGTCCACGGGGTCACAGAGAGCCGGACACGACTGAGCGACTGAACAACAACGGCACGTTACAGAATGAGCACGGCAGTCAGTCTGTGCTTCTGTCGCCATAGTTACTGCAGTGTTACTGAGGACGTGCCCCGAGATGCCCATGACATCCCATGACTCACCTGCCTGTACCTGCCCTCGTACGTCTTCATCCCCTTCACCTGTTCCACCCACCCCCCTCACGCCTGTCTCCTTTGCCACTGCTGGTTTCTTCTCTGTATCTGTGAAGTCTGTTTCTGTTTGTCCTGATTTGTTGGTTTGTTTTGGTTTTTAGAAAACTGCAGTGAGATATCACCCCACACATGTTAGCATGGCTATTATCATAAAGACAAGAAATAAACAAGTGTTGGTGAGGATGTGGAGTAAAGGGAACTCTCATGAAATGTTGGTTGGGATGTAAATTGGAACATCCACTATGGAAAACAGTATGGAGGTTTCTCAAAAATTAAAAAGTGAACTATGATAGGATCCAGCGGTTCCAATTCTGGGTGTTTATCTGAAGAAAACAAAAACATAATTTGAAAAGTTATGTGCACCCCAGTGTTCATAACAGCATTATTTACAGTAACCTAGATATGGAGGCAGCCTAACTGTCCATCAGTAGGTGAACAGACAAGAAAGATGTATATACACACAATGGAATATTATTCAGCCATAAAAAGAAGGAAATATTGCCATTTTTTTGCAACACGGATAGACTTGGAAGGTATGCTAAGTGGAATAAGTCACATACAGAAAGACAAATGTTGTATGATTTCAATTAAATGTAGCATCTGTTATACCATTTTATTACTCTGAATACAAATAAAATCTTGAGCTTTAATAGAATGAGAATATCCTCTTCCAGGTTCTATTCATTTTTTTCTCCCACATTTCATTGTCTATCTCCAAACAATGGATTGGAGATAGCAATTGGCTATTCTTAGCCATTTGCTCTTCTATTTCAAGTTTAGAATTAGGTTTTATTAAAATTTTGTTGGGATTTTTATTATATTTTCATTATTGTTATAGATTACCATAAGTAGAATTAAAATTTTTATTATATTTTATTTACTATATTTTTTCCACAAATAGTATTTTTCTCCATTGATTTATCTATTTTAATATCTTTTAGTAAAATGTTTATAATTTTCCCCATATATGTTTTACGTATTTTTGTTAGATTGATTCTTTCATACCTCCTAGTTCATGTTACCATTTTATATTTTTATCTTTTTTAAAATTATGTTTTCTAAGTAATGGATCTAGCTGAACAAAAATCTTCAATACATTTTTTAAATACTGAACACCTTCATCTGGTACTTCTGCTGAATTTATTTTCAGTGTTTTAGGTTGAAGGTTTTTGATAGATACCTTGTTTCAGGTTAAGGAAACTCCCTTTCATTCCTAAAAACTCTTTATATTTTTAGAAATGAATGGATATTACAGGGTATTGAAAGGTTTTTGTTTTTATTAAGATGACCATATAATTTTTAAAAAATGGCTTTTAAAAGTTTTTTAAAAAGTTCTACTTTATTAGCAAATTTTAATTATACAATATGATGTTATCAACCACAGTTATCTTTATATCCTCAGACCTTATTTATCTTTAAGTTAAAATTTGTGCTCTTTTAAAAACCAGTCTCCCCCTGTTTCCCCTGCCCCCAGCAGGCAACTGTCGTTCTCCTCTGTTTCCGCGTGTTCAGGGTTGGTAAGTATAGTTGATTTCCAGTGTTGTGTTGGTTTACGTTGTACAGGAAAGTGATTCAGCGATACTTATGTGTGCAATCTTTTTTGTATTCTGTTCCATTATGGTTTATCAAATGATATCCTGGAGAAGGTTTTGTGTGCACTTAAGAAGAATGTGTGTTTTGCTGCTGTTGAATGGAATGTCTCTTAGGTGCATCTGATCTAATGCATAGTTTAAGTGCAGTTTCCTTATCGGCTTTCTCTCTGGCTGGTCTATCCATTGTTGAAAGTAGGGTTGTTATCCCTACTGTTATTTTATTGTCTGTTTCTCTCTTCAGATCTGTTAATATATACGTATTATAATTTCTTTTCTCCTGTATTAGGTGCATGCGTATTTACTAGTGCTGTATTCTTTTAATCAGTTGACCCTTTCATCATTATATCATGACTTTCTTTGTCTCTTGCTGCAGCTGTTGGCTTCAGGTCTCTCTTGTGTGATAAAGTACATCTGCTTCTGCTGTATTTCGGTTTCCATTTGCTGTGGATTATCTTCTTTTATCCCTCTACTTTCCGACTATGTGTCCTTGAAGCTGAAGTGAGTCTCTTGTAGGTTTAGTTATAGGCAGCATATAGTTGAGTCTGTTTTGTTTTCTTAATCCTAATTCATGTGGCCACTCTCTATCTTTATTTACACTAGAGTATTTAATACATTTACATTTAAAGTAGTCAGTGACAGTTATGGATTTTCTGCTACCATTTTTAAAGTTCTCTGGCTGTTTTGTAATTCCTGTGTTCATTTACCCCTCTCACGCTCTCTGCCTTTATGATTTGATGACTGTCTGCAGTGGTCTGCTGTGGTTCCTTTCTCCCTACCTCTCGTGCGTCTGTGGAGTCCAGACCCTCTGCTCCTCGGGGAGGGGCTGGGAGTGGAGGGCCCCCTGCTGTGTGATCCTCTGGCGGGCGGTTTATGGCCGGAGCACGTGTCCTGCTCCGCTGGACATGGCCGAGGTGTGTCACCTCGGGCCCACTGTCCCTGTGCCCATCAGGGGCTGCCGTCCTGCGGGGCTTGTAGATGCAAGGCCTGCTGCTGTCAGATCCAGGCAGTGTTTGGAGCTGCTCAGCTCGTTTCTGGATTTCTGTTAGAGTGGCTTACTCCGTGTGCGGCTGTCCATTCGCTGTGTCTGCAGGGGCGGGGCCTTCTGGGTCCTCGTCTCAGCCGATGCCCTCTCTCGGGAAGCGCTCTTTCTTCTTCCTCAAACTGTCCTGTCTGTGCTTGCATAGCGCCAGAAGCATCCGATGGTTTTCTCCCAACTTGATTGGAGGCTCTTTTTCAATCTTCTTTGAACTGAGTCCTCCTCTCCCACAGGATTCCATGTTTCAAAGTTGCCTGGGTTCAATCCTATACCATCTCTTTTTCTGTATATATGCCCATTTCTTAAGTGATCTCATAAAGCTCTGTAGCTTCAAGTACCATACATTTAGTAAATCTCATATTTTTATCTCTGGCCCAGAGCTGTCTGTTACACTCCAAATTCTTATGTTCAACATCTTTATTGAGTTATTTTTTTAACACTTCTTTTCACATCCATTTAAAAAATCTTTTATCATTCCTTCATATTTATGATTTTCTTTACTATATTTTTCATCAGTTTTTTTTTGTCCTCTGAGTATGTGTTTAAGATGGTTTATAGCATTATTGATTTTATTTTCTGCACCTACATTTCTGCTCTTTTATTTTTATTATGAAATTTTATTGTGCTCTAAATTTTTCTCTCTTTTTAAATCCCTTTTCATCTTAATCATTCCTTACTTTAAATATTATTGATATTTTAAATCTTTAGTCAGTTCAGTTCAATCGCTCAGTCGTATCCAACTCTTTGCGACCCCATGAACTGCAGCACTCCAGGCCTCCCTGTCCATCATCAACTCCTGGAGTTTACTCAAACTCATGCCCATCGAGTCGGTGATGCCATCCAGCCATCTCATCCTCTGTCGTCCTCTTCTCCTCCTGCCCCCAATCCCTCCCAGCATCAGGGTCTTTTCCAACGAGTCAACTCTTCACATGAGGGGGCCAAAGTATTGGAGTTTCAGCTTCAGCATCAGTCCTTCCAATGAACACCCAGGACTGATCTCCTTTAGGATGGACTGGTTGGATCTCCTTGCGGTCCAAGGGACTCTCAAGAGTCTTCTCCAACACCACAGTTCAAAAGCATCAATTCTTCGGCACTCAGCTTTCTTCACCGTCCAACTCTCACATCCATACATGACCACTGGAAAAACCATAGCCTTGACCAGACGGACCTTTGTTGGCAAAGTAATGTCTCTGCTTTTTAATATGCTGTCTAGGTTGGTCATCACTTTCCTTCCAAGGAGTAAGCGTCTTTTAATTTCATGGCTGCAGTCACCATCTGCAGTGATTTGGGAGCCCAAAAAAAATGAAGTCTGACACTGTTTCCACTGTCTCCCCATCTATTTCCCATGAGGTGATGGGACCAGATGCCATGATCTTAGTTTTTTGAATGTTGAGCTTTAAGCCAACTTTTTCACTCTCCTCTTCCACTTTCATCAAGAGGCTTTTTAGTTCCTCTTCACTTTCTACCATAAGGGTGGTGTCATCTGCATATCTAAGGTTGTTGATATTTCTCCCGGCAATCTTGATTCTAGCTTGTGCTTCCTCCAGCTCACCGTTTATCATGATGTACTCTGCATATAAGTTAAATAAGCAGGGTGACAGTATACAGCCTTGAGGTACTCCTTTTCCTATTTGGAACCAGTCTGTTGTTCCATGTCCAGTTCTAACTGTTGCTTCCTGACCTGCATACAGGTTTCTCAAGAGGCAGGTCAGGTGGTCTGGTATTCCCATCTCTTTCAGAATTTTCCACAGTTTATTGTGATCCACACAGTCGAAGGCTTTGGCATAGTCAATAAAGCAGAAATAGATGTTTTTCTGGAACTCTCTTGCTTTTTCGATGTTCCAGCAGATATTGGCAATTTGGTCTCTGGTTCCTCTGCCTCTTCTAAAACCAGCTTGAACATCTGGAAGTTCTTGATTCACGTATTGCTGAAGCCTGGCTTGGAGAATTTTGAGCATTACCTTACTAGCGTGTGAGATGAGTGCAATTGTGCAGTAGTTGGAGCATTCTTTGGGATTGCCTTTCTTTGGGATTGGAATGAAAACTGACCTTTTCCAGTCCTGTGGCCACTGCTGAGTTTTCCAAATTTGCTGACATATTGAGTAGTAGCACTTTCACAGCATCATCTTTCAGGATTTGAAATAGCTCAGCTGGAATTCCATCACCTCCACTAGCTTTGTTTGTAGTGATGCTTTCTAAGGCCCACTTGACTTCACATTCCAGGATGTCTGGCTCTAGGTGAGTTATCACACCTAAATATTTTATCATACCTAAGATTTTAAATCTTAGCTAATTCTTAAGGTCACCCCCTATATCGTTAAGATGGTCATCTATCTTTCCAATATGTCAGAGTCACAGTTTTTCTGATGCTTTCTTCTGGATATTGTGTTAATAGGTTTTCCTTCTTTGTGTAGACGGTGTTCGTCCTGGCTCTGTTCCTAGCTTATGCAGTAGCTTTCAGATTCTAATTGATGTTTGTCTGCATTGCTCCTCAACTTTGAACAGGTACATTTTGTTTGGTCTTGATGATTTGTTTATTGAGCAAACACCTGGATTTCTCCTTTTGTAGATACCATCTGACTTTAGTGTGCTATCTGTTTGGATATGGATCATCTCTGCTCCATATTGACTTGCATACCTTCCATGTTCTTTCAGAGATATGCAAGTGGGTAGAAAAATTATTTGTCAGCTGCCAGTGAAGTTCCAAGTTTCTGGGAAGATATCACCTAGAGAAACTTTGCTTTACTGATGAGATACTTTTTCATAACCTGTATGATGAGTATCTGCTTTTTCTGAACGAATGTGAATCCATAGTTCTCAGGAAGTTTTGAATTCAGGTTTCTTCTTTTTGTGGCCATCCACGTTACTTTCTTTATTGAGATTATGGTCTTCTACATACAGTGCATTACCATTTGTCCTTTACTCCCAGTCCGGACGTTTTCTGGGAGTTCCTGACTCTGAATGGATGTGTATAAAACATCAATATATGTTGCTGTGTAGCTCCCCTTTCGAGGAGGAATCCCAGCTACCAAAATATTTTATTTCTTTTTAGACGCAGAATCTTTGACCTGGGGAAGGAAGGAAGATATCTTCCTTCCTCATTTTTCAAAGTTTCTGTTTCCTAACACCAGTTTACATTTGCTCTCAGGTGGACCAGCAACAATCCACTTCCATTTGCTTTGTATTTATTGGAGATTCCTCCCAAGTTTTTTCACTGAGATGTTTGTTTGTCCATCTCAGTCCTTGTTATTGGGATTTTTAAAATATTTTTCCACTTTCTCTTTGTAGGTATGTTAGTAAGTATTTAAGAGAGTCTATTTAGGAGATGGTAGCCAGATGTCACTTTGTGTATGAAGAAGAAGACTGTTCTTAACATATTTTTGATAGAATTCTTTTTGAAATGTAATATACACCCTCCCATCCATTTTATCCTCGCCTAATGAAAACAATTTATGGCAAGTTGGCATCATCATTTTTGGAATCAATTATTGTAATTTGGTGTAGATTCAATTATAGTTTGTGTGACTAAAATCTAAACATGTACTGACCTTCTTGTGACCTTGAAACTTGCATTTTTTTTTTAAAGTCCTTGATCTCAGCTTGCTCTGTGGTCTTAGCCTCTTTTTCAGGAGGACAGCACGCCACGTGGGCTGTGACCTCCTGCGCTATGCAGCAGTGTTAGCTTTCTGCAAAATTAATAAGTGAATCAAAGGCTGACTCAGATCTCCCAAATGGTTTTTTTAACTCTAGAAAATCATCATATTCTCTGTTGCCCTGAGTGTTCTTTGATTTTTCACACCAGTGAGATATGCTTTATTAATATAATAGAGCCCAGCCGGCTCCTTCTGAGCTTTTATCCTTATTTTAGAGATTCTCGACGCTGTCTGTTCACGGAGCACATGGAGAAGCCCTGTCCTCACTCTCCATCGCCTTGTCTGTCTCCAGGGCCCTGTCTCTAATACCTGACGCTGGTGCTATTTCTGCCCTGGCAACTCCAGTCTCAGATCGTCTCTGTAATTAACATCCACCCGGTAACGTGCTCATGGCCAGCTTTCTGGAAGAGCATAATAACTAGCTTTGTGTCAGAACATAGTAAACATAGATGAACGAGTGTCAGACATTTCCATCCTCAAGAAAAACCTGCTTCTATTTCCTCACTGAATTTCCTTTATTCCTTCCCTAAGTCATAGTTCCCCAAGTTTGAGGTCATGAAAATTTTTTTTTTGAGGTCATGAAATTTAACAAGAGAATTTGAAAATTGGTGGCTTTGTTAACATTTGGATCCTCTAGATTTTATTACTTGATATAAAATTTACTCATGTTAGGTGTGGAATACACAAATGTCAAGGAACTTTGAAAAAACCTTCAGTAATTTGAACCATATATCTCTATTCTTAGTGAAAAATGAAAACAACCCAAAGGAGGTTTTATGTGGAGTAAACCAGGTCTGGAAATGGTCTGTATTGGAAGACCTGACGGTCTTTTGATGTCTGATTCTTTGATTTGGCCTTTTCTCTGTAAAGGGGTGCTATGTGATTATAATTAGAAACATTTCAAGTTCCTTACCTGGGAGTTAATTGCTCTATAATTCGCTCTATTGTGAGTGATCATGTAGTTTTGCTTGGTAGTGGGATTTGAAGTTATTACTGAAGAGACGCTCCCTGTGTAGCAGGGAAAGTTTGGTCACACCCCTAACGGGAAGTCACTTGTCTTGCAGGTTTGGCTGTGATGTGAACATACATTTATTATATATTTAACATGTTTCATTTTAATGATATTCTAAGTAGTTAATGGGGATATAATAGTTTGGTTTTTGTGCCATTATGTTTGAACTTGGAAATTATGGATAAGTAAGTAAGAATAAATAAGATAAATAAGTAGAAGGCTGTAAATAAGTAAGCACTATGGTGCTGGAGAAGACTCCTGAGAGTTCCTTGGACTACAAGGAGATCAAACCAGTCAATCCTAAAGGAGATCAACCCTGAATATTCATTGGAAGGACTGATGCTGAAGCTGAAACTCCAATACTTTGGCCACCTGATGCAAAGAGCCGACTCATTGGAAAAGACCCTGATGCTGGGAAAGATTGAAGGCAGGAGGAGAAGGGGGCAGCAGAGAACGGGATGGTTAGATGGCATCACCTATGCAATGGACATGAACTTGGGCAAACTTGGGAGATGGTGAGCAACAGGGAGGCGTGGCGTGCTGCAGTCCATGGGGTCACAAAGAGTGGGACACAACAACCAAGTGGAAGGCACTGCCAGAGTTTTACATTCGCGTTTGTTTGGTGACTTGAGAAGTCCTCGGCTTTGCATTGATACAAACACGTGCCTCATCCTGAGCAGTTACCCCCTAGGCTTTGGGAAGCTCTGAATGTCATGTTCTTCTTGAGAGCAGCTTTCTTAAGTATGGCTGCTGGTGGTGGCGGGGACCCATCTGCTCTCTTTTCTGCTTGAGCATCTGAAACCACTTTCGATGGAGAGCAGTCAGAGTTTCCATTTTATTGTGAGCATTCCTGAGCGGCAGCGGGCCTGCTGACATGACCCTCCCTCCCAGAGGCAGGATGAGAAGCGCAGAGAGAGGACAGAAAGCTGCGGCGACCTTGTTTCCAGCTGAGGAGGAAGTTTCTGGTCTCAGTCCTTCTTTGTGGGCACATCTTCATGGAGTTCTGTGTTTCTTCTCGCTGCCTTGGAGAGTGTCTGTCTAATATGACCGTCAGGAGGCCTCCTCGGCAGAGACAGTTGTGACACTATTTCACACAATAGCTTTAATTTGGAACATGAGATCTTTAGGCTTTTGGGTGTTTTCTTCAGAAACTAAGTTTGCAAAACGCGTACTTTTTAGCTTCTTGAGTTTTACCATAATCAAGATTGATTTTAGCAATGGGATGTGGTGAAATAAATGTGATTCTGATGAGGAATTGATACTAACACAATATAGCAATACTTTGTTTAATGTTTTATGGTCAACAAATGATTTTAATACACATTCCCTCAATGTAGCCTCAGAAGAACTTTGTGTGGTTGTTTGTTATTATCTGCAACTTCAAGGGAGAAGCTGAGAAATTTCAAGGAGGGGAAGCAGTGTAGCGGGCCCAGCTCAGCCTCTTCTCTCCCAGGAGGAGCTGACCCAGGCGCTCACGCTCTGGGCCAGTCGGGGCGGCGGGGCCAGAGGACAGCGTCACGCAGGCGGCCCACAGGTGCGCTTGCAGCAAAAGGTGGCATCTTGTGATTAAAGGAAAAAATGTCATCTGTGTGAATTTCTCTCTTTCCCTCCCTAGAGGTAATCACGCCTTTCTTGTTCACATTTTATGCTTTTACCACATCTTTTAAAGGCTGTGTTCCCTCCTTGGAATGATACCTGATTTTCATTAGGAGGAATTCTCTTCAAGGAGAATTGTCTGTCCCCTATGCAAATAGACTTTTGATAGTCGTAACCGAGTAATTTATCACACAGACCAGGAGGCATGTGAATCCCACAGCCGAAATCTCAGATTAGTCCCAAATTCTGACTCCCACTGTATGTGCTTTAACATAGAATGTCGTAATTCCAAAAGAGATTTCACACACTTTTCTTTTTCTAACTTCTGCTTTTAAGGCTCTAAATTGTTTTGAGAAATGCTGAGGTTGTATCCTACAAATTATTATATGTCCTGTTTTCCTTGTGATTCATTTACAAGTATAATTAGTTCATGATCTTCAATATGATTTCTTATTAGATAGAAATTACCTAATGGTGTGTTTTCCGCTTTCCAAAGAAATGACCTTTATCCCCTCTCAGCAGGCAGAGATAGGAAACAGGAATGCATACATCCACACGCGTGGATGTGTGTGTTTTTATTCATGTACATACACTAACACACATATCTACCTCTGCTTCTATATTTGGCTAAATATATAAACATCATGAATTCACACTAATTCCAGTTCCAGGGAGACGCCACAGGTTAGCATCTCCTTATGCGCTATTCCCTTCTCTGACAGAGAGAAACCTGACTTCCAATATATGTCAAGTTGTTTGCTCAAAGCTTGAATTCCAGGAAGTGGTTTTTGAATCCATAAACCATACCTCTGGGAAAAAGAACCCTAAAGCCATGGTTTCATTCTTCTCTGAGTTCTCTTTGTCCTGAGTCTTGTGATCCGAGTATTGTCTTCAGAAGTTACTCTGGCTGTTTCTTCTCTCTCCTCCTCTGTGTGGTTATGTTATTAATCATCTGAAGTGTGACCAGGCTTTTTGTGGTGTTGTTTCACCTTAGAATTTCCCTCCTCCATGCTGTTTTATTCTTTCCTTTTTAGTCAATGGAACATGAACATGGTTTTAAGAATCAGACCTGGACTGCAAGGTGTGATGGCAGAGCAGTGTCCCCCACCTCTTGTCTGCTCCCAGCCTCCCTGCAGACAGGCGGTCTCCTGGGTCTCTGGCTGGGCCCCTCTGTATGTGTTTTGCACAAATGAGCTCTTACGTGTTTATCTCGTGATTTTCTCTTCATTTGTACACTTTCCCTTTTCCCCTTAATTATAAACTGGAAGTCCTCACTGCTCTCCCATCAGCAGAGTACACTAATGTGCAGATGAAGGTTAGCTTATGCAGCTGCCGTCCTGCCTGCGGACCGGGAGGTCGCATCCAGTACTCACAATGATGAACGATGCTGAAAAGAACAACCGAGCAGATACATGTTTTTGTATTCTTTGAAATTTATATTCAGGGTAACTTTAGAAATGAGAATGCTGGGTGAAAAGACAAACGTATTTGTAGTTTTGTTGAGTGTTGCCAAATTCCCCTTCATGACCTTTGCACTGATTGAACTTCTACTGGCTAGGTATTAGAATGACTTTTGACTTACAGCCTTCCAAGTAGACTGTGTTGTTCTGTTTTAAATTTTTTGAAGTTCTGCTAGGTGATAAGCAGTTTCTCAACATTGTCTTAATTTGCTTTCTCTAACTGAGAGTAAACATATTTTCATATATTTAAGGGCTGTTTTAACAGTCTTATTGAGTTATAATTGAAAGTAATTTCATGTAGTGTACAGATTCATGTTTTGGCGTATGTGTTCATTTGGGAAACTGCCCACACAGAAAGGTGTCACCGTGAGCACAGATGCAGCCCCAGCTTCCTCTCGCCCCGGGTAGTCTCTCCTGCCCACACTTCTGCCTCGCCACGGGCCGGCAGCTGCGAGTCTCCTTTCTGTCACTGTTACTGTATTTTAATGTCTAGAGTTCCAAGTAAATGGAAGCATGTTGTTTGTATACTTTTTGGTCCTACCTCTTTCCCTTGACTTGATGATGATGAGGTCTATCCATGTTGTGCTGTGTGTCAGCAGTTCTCTCTTTTATACTTTTGGGTAATATTCCATTATATTGATGCACCGTAATTTGTTGATCTGTGTATCTGCTGATGGACATTTACACTGTTTTCACTCTTGGGGCCATTACAGATAAAGCCTCTGTGAACATCAGTGTCCAGGTCTTTGTATAGACATCTGCATTTTGTTCCCTTGGATAAAAACCTCTAAGTCACAGGCCTAGATCATGCGGGAGGTGTATGTTTACCTCTGAGAAACTGCCGTCCTGCTCTCCAAAGTGGGTGTGCTATTTCACACCCACTGACATGTATAAGACCTCCAGGTCCTCCAGATTCTTGTCAAAACGCAATATGATCATTGTTTTTATTTTCACAGTTCCAACAGGTATGTACAAGTAAGTCATTGTGGTTTCAATTTGCATTTCCCTGGAGACTAATGTTGAAAAAACTTTTCATGTCTTTTTTGTTGTGTACTTTGGGTTTGTTCAAATCTTTAACCTATTTGTTAACTGGATTGATTATTTTCCTGTTATTGACTTCTGAGAATCTTTTGTTCATATTGGATACAAATCCTTTGACAGATAGATGGTTTGTGAATATTTTCTCCCAATGTGCGGCTTTTCTTTTTATTCTTTTAATAGTTTCTTCCAAAGAACAGGTGTTTTTAATTTTAATGAAATTCAGTTTATTTATTTGTTCTTTTATGGATTGTGCCTTTCGTGTGTCATAGCTAAGAAATCTTTCCCTTCCTTGAGACAAAGGTTTTCTCCTATTTTCTTTTGGAAGTTTTATAGTTTTTAATTTTGTGTATGCTGGGAAGTATGAATTGAAATTTTTTCTCTTTATTTCATAAAACTGCCTCTTTACCTTTTAATACATATGCAATCTTTAGTGATTTTCATTCATAACCTTTCATTCATAATATTGTTAATTTGTATTGTTTCTTTTTCCAGATAAGTCTGACTACACTTTTATCAATTTTATTAATCTTCCCAGAGAGCCAGATTTTTGTTACACTAATTTTTGTCTAATGTTTTCTGTTCCTATTTTTATCGATTTCTGTTCTGATTATTTTTTTTCTTTCTCCCACTTACTTTATGTTTAATTTGCTATTCTTTTTCTAATTCATTAAGGTGAAAGCTGATGCCATGGATTTGAAATCTATATGTTTAAAATTTTTCTATATAGGTATTTAATTTTATAAAACTTCTCTCAAGTTTTTTGTTGATTGTTTAGTTGCTCAGTCGTGTCCGACTCTTTGCAAGCCCGTGGAGTGCAGCACACCAGGCTTCCCTGTCCTTCACCATCTCCTGGAGTTTGCTCAAACTCATGTCCATTGAGTAGCTGATGCCATCCAACCATCTCATCCTCTGTCATCCCCTTCTCCTCCTGCCTTCAATCTTTCCCAGCATCAGGGTCTTTTCCAATGAATCAGCTGTTTGCATCAAGTGGCCTCAGTATTGGAACTTCAGCTTCAACATCAGTCCTTAGAAGCATCTTTTTAATTTTGATATGTTTTTTTGTTCATTTTCATTAAGTTCAAAATATTTTCTAACTTCTCATTTTATTTCTTTTTTGACCCCTATGTTTGGTAGAAGAATGTTATTTAGTTTTCAGTTATTTGGAGGTTTCATAGAAGTCTTTCTTAAATAGGTTTTAAATTTAATTCCACTGTGATCAGAGAGTATGCATTGCATGACTTGAATCCTTTTAAAATGTTTGAGAATTGTTTTATGTTCCCAAATGTAGTCTATTTTTGCTAAGTATTCTACTTTTGAAAGTAACATGTTTTCTGCTGTGGTTGGGTGGAATGTTCCATAAGTGTCAATTAGGTCATGTTAGATCTGTAAGTTTTTAACTTTAGCTAAATTTGAAAAGGCTTTGGCCATTATTTCTTCAAAGATTTTCCCATCCCACCTCTCTCTGGTGTTCTCCTTTGGAGACTCTGGGTGCACGTGCATTAGGTCACCAGTGCTTCCCTTCCCTTTTGTTATTCTGTTTTCCTTCTGTGCTTTGTTGTGGTTAGTTTCCATGTTCGCTCATCTTCTCTTTAGCAGTTTATAATCTGCCTTTAGTCTCATCCATTGTATTTTTCAAACATTGTAGTTTTTCTGTAAAGCTATAGAAATTCTCTCTCTAGAATTTCGGCGTGTGGAAGTAATTCTCAGCATCATCACAAACCCCTTTCTCTGTTCTCTGTTTGTCTTCTTGACTCCCGTTCTCGTCCAGGACTTGGCAGCAGCCTTTCCCTTTCACAGCTTCTCCACCTGTCCTTCTCCCTGGCGTGTTCTTATCCTGCATTCTCCAGCCCTTCTCACCCTTCAGTTGACTTGACATCACTGTCTTATATCCTGATTCTTAGGGAAGGTTTATTTTTCCTTGTTTATACAAACCCTTAATATCCTATATTTCCCTTTGTTCATTTCATTGAATGTTCACTAATAGCAGTGTATTAATTCACAGGCTTTCCCCTGCTAGACTGGAAGCTCCTGTAGCCCAGGAGTTGGTTGTGATTCACCCAGTGGTGATTCCTCAGCCTCTTTGCAGGAGCCTACCCAGAATGGGTGTTAATACATGAGTGGTACATGAACGGGTGGACGCCACATGGTGGCGGATGAGCGGATGACTGCACTGACCACGCACGTGGAGGTTGGGCACTTGGGTCCTGGGAGGAGTTTAAGTGTGAGGGGGCAGAAATGGTCAGGGAGGCCTGATGTATGTTTATAAATGGATGGGTATCTTAAAAGTAGTACAAATCCAGGTAACATACTTTTATGCCCTATCAATAGAGTGTTTTATAATCAGTAAAAATGGTTCTACATGTTATTTTATCTCAAAGAAGACTTCAATCCTATTTTTAGAAATGATTACCTGTCATCTTCCTCTTGAAAGAAAAATCTGATGGAGGTTTACTTTTTTCATGGAAAGTATGATGGTAAGGAAGAAAAGATAATTTATAAATATCAAATGCAAATATGTATTTTACAAATACATGTACAATTTATATACATACACTTAACATATAATATGTATGTAAAGAATCTGCCTGCCAGTGCAGGAGACACAGGTTTGTTCCCTGGGTTGGAAAGATGCCCTGGAGAAAGAAATGGCAACCTAGTCCAAGAAATGGCAACCTAGTCCAGTATTCTTGCCTGGGAGAATCCCCATGGACAGAGGAACCTGACAGGCTACAGCCCATGGGGTTGCAAAGAGTCAGTGACTTAGCAACTAAGCAACAACAACATATGTATACACACACACACACACACATATAAATAATACCTCTTAAACATTATTAGCGATGATCTTACCAAAATGATGTGCCCTTTATAAAGCTTTACTGTTCTACTCTAAGTACAATGAATTCCACTGGTCTTTGTTCATAGTGTTGCATTCATATCTTTGTGCAGGTTTATTATCTGACAACAATATAGAGTGTCTTTCTTCCCATTTTGGAAGCAGGGCCAGTGTCTTGATTATTTTTGTATTTCTAGCACCAAGCTCACATCTTGGCATATAGTACTAAGTAAATGCTTGATGGACATTTTAGCTTTCAAATGTAAAAGTTATTTGTTATACAAATATTAATGTTATATAAGGATAAATTATAGTAAGGGCCTAGTTAATTATTATTGAACAGTGATTTAGTTAACCATATGTGTTATATATATATATACACACATGCACAGATTTAAAGTAGTAGAACAACTTTGAAGTCAGATGGGCTGTTTTACCTTCTCATTTTGCCCCTTAGTATATAAACTTCAGTAAATCACTTAACTCTTCTAAATTTAATTTAATTGTTTTCTTTTGTGAAAAAATAATTTTCTATAGTTATATAATGAAATGAAATAATGTATGAACTACTCTAAATGTAATGAGTATAGAAATCACTCAATGTTCACTCTTTCATCATTTGCAAAACCATTGAAAATTATGGTTCCATAATAAAATGTTATAGTCTGTAGCAACATCATTCAGTAAAGTACTAGAAATGTCTACTGTGGCTTTGAAATATATTTCACATAATTTAGAAATCATTTATGATAAGCAGAAAATTTTCTCTCAGTGATAAATGTTACATTTATATTTAGTAAATAAAGAGAAATTTGCCTACTTAAAATTTCATCTGCTTGTGCACAGTGATGAATGTAAGTGAGAATATTTTTCAGCTACTTTGAAATATTGAACTGCCCAGGGACAAGGCATGGATGGTGTTTTGAAGGAAATAAATATTTCAGCCTCACATTTCAGCCTTTCTTCTTTATTCCTTTGATCTGGCTTTGGTTTACTTATCATTCTGCTTGAATGACTTCACACTGCCTTTTTCCTCTCCATAGTAACAAGAAGTGGTTCTGCACCTACTTTACAATGTTTAGACTTTGTCATTTCGTAGGAGGAACATGTGTTTCCCTGTTATTTACTGATATATTACTGCCTATAAAATAAGATGGATTGATGGGCACGTATGTAGATTTGCATATATTATGTATAACTTATATGCAGAGCTTTTAATCAGTACTTCCCTACATATAGGAAACATGAAAGGAAGCAGCATTAGATTTGGGATTTATTTGAAGTTTAAAGTGAAAGATGAAAGATTTTAGAGGGATTTTTCTTCACTGTACACTGAAGCTGTTCTATTCTTAAGGATCATTTTCCCAAAGTTTTCTTATTTCACCATAAAAATTTCAGTCATGTTTTTATTTGCCGAGGTGTGAGTGTCCATCTCTTGCGACCCCAAGGACTGTAGCCCACCAGGCTTCTCTGTACCTAGGATTTTCCAGGCAAGAATACTGGAGTGAGTTGCCATGCCTCCTCCAGGGGATCTTCCCAACCCAGGGATTGAACCCTGGTCTCCTGCACCCCCTGAATTGGCCAGTGCATTCTGTACCACTGCACCACCTGCGAAGCTAGTGGAAGTGGAAGTGGAAGTGGAGTCGCTCAGTCGTGTCCAACTCTTTGTGACCCCATGGACTGTAGCCCACCAGGCTCCTCCATCCATGGGATTGTCCAGGCAATAGTACTGGAGTGGACTGCCATTTCCTTCTCCAGGGGATCTTCCGCATTGTAGGCAGACGCTTTACCGTCTGACCCACCAGGGAAGTACGTAGTTTATGTGAAATGCTATAGTAGCAGTATATAAAAAGCGCTAACAAGGATGAAACTAAGAAGCAGCTAGCAATTCTATCTGAAGAGTTAACAGCTGAGCCCCCAAAGAATGACTGGTACTATGCCAGTCAGTCAGAACAGCCAAGAAGGGATGGCCAGGCAAGCTCCTGTGAAACTGATCCCCCCACAGGTATAAACTCTGTTCAGACATAAAGTAAGGCTCCCTGTTCAGAAATAACATTCAGCCCCAGAGGACGAATACGTAGGAGACATGGGAGGCAGGACACACCTGGAAGAAGGGAAGGTGGACTTCCCGTTTTTACAGCAGTGCCCAGTTTGATGCCACATGGGACAACTAGAACTCGGGTACATACTTGTCATCTTGGTGCTTGAAGAGCCAGATGAAAGAATGGGCAGTTGTAGCCACTGGCAAAGTAAGGTGGAGACACCAAGAAACCAGGGAGCCTGCTTCCTTGGTGCATGTTCTTGGTTCGCATTTCTGCCTGACCCTCAAGACTCCCAAAGCCCAAGTCAGGCTAACAGAGTGGATTTATAGATGAGTTCCTGCTCCTTGCATGGGAGACAAGGTTTGTAGTTTGAATTCAGCCAAGTTAACTGCCTGCTATAAACAAATAATGAAAATGATCATTCAGTACTATTCAGAGGAAAGAATAGAGTCCAGACTGTCCACTCTGCATCACTCATAAAGATAGAAGCTAAAATGACTTGACGCACAAAGAATCAGGATAACATGTGACCTCTTTATTCTCAACAGAAAATGCAATCAGCGGAGACCACTCCAGGATGAATTAGGTACTAGAATCAGCGAATCAAAATTTAAAGTAGCTATGCACAGGAACTTCAAGAAAAATTGGTTATAATGAATGAAAAGCTAAAAGAACTTTCAACAAGAAAACAGTGGAAAATACAACACTTGAGGTTTAAAACATAGCCTGAATATAACACCAGAATGAAGATTACAAAAAGAACGTGATGATGAGTCACTAGAAATAAGTCAATCTGAGAACAATGAGAAAATGTGTGGAAAAAAATACAAGCTGCAGACACTTGCAGGGTAATACCAATGTATAGAATATATTTCATTTGAGTCACAGAAGCAGAGGGAAGAGAGTGATAGAACAGAAAAATATTTGAAAAACTCATGGCCCCAAATTTTCCAGTTTCATGGAACACAAAGTTATGCTAATTGAAAGAAGTTCAGTAAAATCCAAGCAGAGTAAATGCAAAACAAAACAGAACAATAATGCTTGTTACTGTCTGTCTTTGGAGTACAGCTGTCCTGGAGGCAGTTTAATGGCTCCTCAGCTCAGTTCAGTTCAGTCGCTCAGTCGTGTCCGACTCTTTGCGACCCCGTGAACTGCAGCACACCAGGCCTCCCTGTCCATCATCAACTCCCGGAGTCTACCCAAACCCATGTCCATTGAGTCAGTGATGCCATCCAACCATCTCACCCTCTGACGTCCCCTTCTCCTCCTGCCCTCAATCTTCCCCAGCATCAGGGTCTTTTCAAATGAGTCAGCTCTTCACATCAGGTGGCCAAAGTATTGGAGTTTTAGCTTCAGCATCAGTCCTTCCAATGAACACCCAGGACTGATTTCCTTTAGGATGGACTGGTTGGATCTCCTTGCGGTCCAAGGGACTCTCAAGAGTCTTCTCCAACACCACAGTTCAACAGCATCAATTCTTCTGCGCTCAGCTTTCTTTATAGTCCAACTCTCACATCCATACATGACCACAGGACAAACCATAGCCTTGACTAGATGGACTTTTGTTGGCAAAGTAATGTCTCTGCTTTTTAATATGCTGTCTAGGTTGGTCATCACTTTCCTTCCAAGGAGTAAGCGTCTTTTAATTTCATGGCTGCAGTCACCATCTGCAGTGATTTTGGAGCCCAGAAAAATGAAGTCTGACAGTTTCCACTGTTTCCCCATCTATTTGCCATGAAGTGATGGAACTGGATGCCATTATTTTAGTTTTCTGAATGTTGAGCTTTAAGCCAACTTTTTCACTCTCGTCTTTCACTTTCATCAAGAGGCTCTTTAGTTCCTCTTCACTTTCTGCCGTAAGGGTGGTGTCATCTGCATATCTGATGTTATTGATATTTCTCCCGGCAACCTTGATTCCAGCTTGTGCTTCCTCCAGCCCACCGTTTCTCATGATGTACTCTGCATGTAGGTTAAGTAAGCAGGGTGACAATATACAGCCTTGAGGTACTCCTTTTCCTATTTGGAACCAGTCTGTTGTTCCATGTCCAGTTCTAACTGTTGCTTCCTGACCTGCATACAGGTTTCTCAAGAGGCAGGTCAGGTGGTCTGGTATGCCCATCTCGTTCAGAATTTTCTACAGTTTATTGTGATCCACACAGTCAAAGGCTTTGCATAGTCAAGAAAGCAGAAATAGATGTTTTTCTGGAACTCTCTTGCTTTTTTGATGATCCAGCGGATGTTGGCAATTTGATCTCTGGTTCCTCTGCCTTTTCTAAACCCAGCCTGAACACCTGGAAGTTCTCGGTTCACGTATTGCTGAAGCCTGGCTTGGAGAATTTTGAGCATTACCTTACCAGCGTGTGAGATGAGTGCAATTGTGCAGTAGTTGGAGCATTCTTTGGGATTGCCTTTCTTTGGGATTGGAATGAAAATTGATCTTTTCCAGTCCTGTGGCCACTGCTGAGTTTTCCAAATTTGTTGGCATATTGAGTGCAGCACTTTCATAGCATCATCTTTCAGGATTTGAAGTAGCTCAACTGGAATTCCATCACCTCCACTAGCTTTGTGGAGGTGATGGAATTCCAATTGAGCTACGCTCCTCATGGTGACTTTAATTTGCAGTTCCTTTTTTTTTCTTTTGAGATATCGAGAGTCCGTTCATGCGTTTTTTTGGCTAATTATACATCTTCTTTGAAGAAATATCTGTGAGGATTCTTCACCTGTTTACTTATTTGTTGTTTTATAAAGTGTGTTGTGTTAGCTTCTGTTGTACAGCAAAGTGATTGTTATAAATACAGACTTGCGAGTCCTCCAACTTTGTTCTTTTTCAAAATGGTTTTGCCTATTTTGAGTCCTTTGTATTTCCATATGAATTTTAGGATCAACTTAATAATTTCAGCAAGACATCATCTGGAATTCTGATCGGGGCTGGGTTGAATCTGTAGATCAGTTTGAGGAGTGTTGTCATCTTTTCAATATTAAGACCACTGTTAATTTCCATTTTCACTGGTGTTTGTTCCTAACCCTTGAAGTGTCAAATGTTTAGATGTGTCCACAGCATTTATCATTTTTAGCAAGAATTTAGCAGAGACCATTGGTCTCAGTCACGTGAAGAAGAGGCAGAAGAAGTCTATTTATTGCTCGTGGTTAGTGAAAGGTATTATTTCGAGTGCCTTGAATGTCATAGTTTCTGGCTGACCCACTATCAGCAGCTGAAGTGCCAGTAGCAGCCGTGAGGAGAGAGGATGTAGCTGCTTGAAGTCTTGCTTTTCACCCTAGCTGGGGCGGGAGTGGGGACTCGTCTATGGTTTCCAGGGCTGTTGGAAGTGTTTTGTTCTGTTTTGTTTTCCTTGGGGCCTCCAGTGGAGAGGCCAAGCTGGCAGCAGATGAAGTCTACTGTAATGTGAAGCCTGTGAATGTATGTTGGGTCTCTGCCATCATTATCAAAAGTACTGGTGCAGAAATGTGCAAAGGGAAGATTTTCAAATTAAGGTTGGCCTGAACATATAAATGTTAGCTTTCAAAGCTCAAGAAATAGTAAATTGTAGTCCATTAGTCTCCTACATTTTATTGCCTGTTTGGAATAATCATGGTCTTCAGAACATCCTTTAATCTGAACTGGCTTGTGGTTGTATAAGAATGCAGCTTCTTTCTTCTTTATGCTTTATATACTCAGACGAGGAAAATTTACTGCATTTTATAAATAAATCAGAGTTAAAAAGGAAATTTTCTTCCCACCTTTTTATCTTCACAGAGGCACATCTTTAAGGCATTTGAGTGATGCGTTTACACTCAGCTCCACAGCTACTTCCACTGAAAAAAATAATCTTCAAAGTCACTTTTTTTTTTGCTTCTTACAGGGCACATTATTTGGAATCATGGTAAAAGGAAATACTGTTCTTATATTATTGAGGAGCAAACCCTTTTCTTTTTCAAGTGCTGAAAAATTTAACTTCTATTTCATTACTTTGATGGAAATTAAAATGATACCTCATTAAAATGAATATCATCTTTTTATTTAAAAAGACAGATATTTTATGTTAAGACAGAAGATTTCAGAGTATGAATGGAGCTCAGTGTGTTTGTGTGGCCTCACTGGGCAGAAATACTGACTTCCTGAGTGCTGCCTTCTGTGGTGGTTAGCGTCACCACTGTTAGCTTTGTAGGTGAGGTGGGGCTAAAAGTGAATTGAGAGGCTTCACTCATTTCCTTGTGTCTTCTATTAAATATTAAATAGAAAGCAATATTTTACTATAAAACAATATTTGCCATCTGTAAATACTTTTTAATATGTGAAAAGACACTTATTATTATTAATGTTACTGTACAACAGTCTAGTCAAGGCTATGGTTTGTCCTGTGCCCATGTGTGGATGTGAGAGTTGGACTACAAAGAAAGCTGAGCGCCAAAGAATTGATGCTTTTGACCTGTGGTGCTGGAGAAGACTCTTGAGAGTCCCTTGGACTGCAAGGAGGTCCAACCAGTCCATCCTAAAGGAGATCAGTCCTGGGTGTTCATTGGAAGGACTGATGCTGAAGCTGAAACTCCAGTACTTTGGACACCTGATGCCAAGAGCCGACTCATTGGAAAAGACCCTGATGCTGGGAAAGATTGAAGGCGGGAGGAGAAGGGGACGACAGAGGATGAGATGGTTGGATGGCATCACCGACTCGATGGACTTGAGTTTGAGCAGGCTCCGGGAGCTGGTGATGGACGGGGAGGCCTGGCGTGCTGCAGTTCACGGGGTCGCAAAGAGTCGGACACGACTGAGTGACTGAAGTGAACATACAGGACTTCCCTGGTGGCTCAGTGGTGAAGAATCCACCTGACAATGCAGGAGATGCTCAGGAAACACAGGTTCAATCCCTGGTTTGGGGAGATCCCTTGGGGGAGGAACTGGCAACCCACTCCAGTATTTTGGCCTGGGAAATCCCATGGACAGAGGAGCCTGGTGTGCTACAGTCCATGGGTTCACAAAAGAGTCAGAAATGACTTAGTGACTAAACAACAACAGTAACAAATAACAACATACCAGTGAATATGCCGGACTGTATTTTCTCAAATAGCAAATGGGATGAGGGATAACGTTCCTCTTTGATTCCTGAAAACCTCAACATCATCTGTCTTTTGCAGGATTCAGTTTCTTACGGAATCTGTGATTCTGTCCACGAGGATTCCAATGCTGCTTAGTACTGAAGAACATTTTACTAAGTGTTCTACCCTGGGTCCTGGCACTGAGTGTTCCCTTTTGTCTTCTGATCTGGTTTTCAGCACAGCATCGTGTGTTTCTTCATTATCACGCACAGGATCTGGCCGAGGGGTGGGTTTTGTGTGTATGTGCGGAATGTCCACAGAAGGGTGATGGCATACTGTTGCGCTGCCATCAGGCCCATCAGACGTCAGGCTAGAAATGATCAGTCAGAAGCAGTGGGCCTTACTCACTAGGTTATAGTTTAACAAAGAGCATTTTTATTATGGTCTCAGTATATAACTGATCATGAATAAAACTTTGGCCTTTGATTTTTGTAGTCAATTACAAAGTAAATGAACTAAATTTGGTAGTTAAGAATGAGATAAAATAGAGAAAATTTTTGTCCTAGTAAATTGAAAGTATTTATAGTAACAGTAGCTCAGGTGAGTTATTGCACAAAAAATTTAAAACAACTCACTTTCAGCATTTACAGAAAAAGTTGATATTTCATATATTTTTATAAAATGTGTTAGAATTTTCTCCTGGGTAATTAGTGATGCATAATTTTAAATTATATGGTTTATAAATTTTTTAAGTTTTCAAAGTGAAGAGGAACTAAAGAGCCTCTTGATGAAGGTGAAAGACAAGAGTGAAAAAGCTGGCCTAAAACTCAACATTCAGAAAACTAAGATCATGGCATCCGGTCCCATCACTTCATGGCAAATAGGTGGGGAAAATATGGAAATAGCATCATGTTTCATTTTCTTGGGCTCCAAAATCAATGTGGATAGTGACTGTAGCCACAAAATTAAAAGACACTTGCTCCTTGGAAGAATAGCTTAACAAACCTAGACAGCATATTAAAAAACAAAGACATCACTTTGCTAACAAAGTCCATGCAGTCAAAACTCTGGTTTTTCCAGTAGTCATGTATGGATGTGAGAGTTGGACAATATAGAAGGCTGAGTGCCAAAGAATTGATGCTTTCGAACTGTGGTGTTGGAGAAGACTCTTGAGAGTTCCTTGGACTGCAAGGAGATCAGTCCAGTCAATCTTAAAGGAAATCAGTCCTGAATATTCATTGAAAGGACTGATACTGAAGCTCCAATACTTTGGCCACCTGATGCAAAGAGCTGACTCATTGGAAAAGACCCTGATGCTGGGAAAGATTGAAGGCAGGAAGAGAAGGGGACAACAGAGGATGAGATGGTTGGATGGCATCACTGACTCAGTGCACATGAGTTTGAGCAAACTCCAGGAGATGGTGAAGGACAGGGAAGCCTGGTGTGCTACAGTTCATGGGGCTGCAAAGAGTTGGACATGATTGAGCGACTGAACAACAAAAAACAAAAGTTTTCAAATATTGTCCACTGTACTTTCTTTTCTAATATGAAACAGACTGAGCATGCAAATGTGACCCTTTGAAAACTTGTAGTCCCCAAGTGTGTGAGACTTGGGATGGTCCTCCAGCGTGGCGAGCATGGGATGAACAGTCCAGGGGCATGTGGCAGGGGAGTAGCTCCTGTGCGTCCTGTCCTCGTGACCTCGTGACCTCGTAGGGACCCTCGTCGTCAGCTGCAGCCTCTGCCCCGGCACCCACGTCACAGTCCTCTAAGTGGAGCCTCCGGGTGACCGCTCCCAGTCACCAGGGCAATGTCCATCCAGCACTCGTGACAGCTCTCTGCCACCTGCTTCCTGGCCATGGGACCCAGTAGGGGCCCTTCTGTGAGGCACTTGTCTCATTCTTGGGGCACTTTCTGAGCATAGGAAATGGCATCAGGGACACCCGGAAAGCCACAGAGCAGCCAGAGCACGGGCTCCGCAGGGCCGCCGGGGCACAGTCCCGCTTGGCCATCAGTGACGTGGGGCCTCGGGGACGGTCTCTGAGCCCGTTTCCTGTTCTGCAAATGGCCTTACACAAGCTGGCCGTGAGAACAAAGGAGAGAAGACGGGTTAAAATCATTCACGCAGCGCCCGGCACCCAGTCAGAGCTCAGTAGTGGCCAATATTAACATTCACATGTTTATACCCTAAAGTCTTACTTTTTGTTCTGTCAGCATGCAGAGATTCCTCTTCTGTTGGTGGACCCTCTTGACTATTTGGTTTTAGTTCAAGGTACAAAGAAACGTGATGGTTATGGTTCTCTTAGGCAAGTCCGCTGCGGGCAGGAGGTTGTGTCTGGCCGGCACGGCGCTCCACCGGGCCTGGCACCCCATAGGTCGGCTCCTGCCAGACGTGTGTGTTAGAGGGGTTCCCATGGTACCTGTGCTTTTCTAAGCAAGATGTGAAAGATTGAGGGCAGGAGGAGAAGGGGACGACAGAGGATGAGATGGCTGGATGGCATCACCGACTTGATGGACATGAGTTTGAGTAAACTCCGGGAGTTGGTGATGGACAGGGAGGCCTGGTGTGCTGTGGTTCATGGGGTCGCAAAGAGTTGGACATGACAGAGCGACTGAACTGAACTGATTATTCACATACGTAGAATTCATCCTTTCAAAGTGTACAGTTTAGCAGATTTTAGTATATCCACAAAGATGTGCGGCCATCACTACTAAGTCCAGCATGTTTGTCACCCCCAGCCCCCTATGAGTGAGCAGTCACTGCCAGCCCCCCGTCCCCGCAGCCCGTGGTGACCACTGACCTGCTTTCTCTGTCTCTATGGGTTTGTCTGTTCTGGATGTTTCTCATAGATAGAATCATACGATATGTAAGCTTGTGACCTTGAGCCTGGCTCCTGTAATGTTGCGGTGTTTTCGAGATTTGTCCATGTTGCAGGTGCGTCAGAGCTTCATGCCTTTTTGAGGCTGAATACTGTTCCTCAATGCTCCGTCCATCGGGTGGTGGAGGTCCGTGGTGATAAACAGTCTTGTTCTAGGAAAGTTGTTCAAAGCCAGTGTGTCCTTATCAGAACACCCATTATGTGCTCATATCCTTCTTTCCTGAGACAAATCGTGTTACTGTCATCTTTTGAAGAGAGGTTTTATAGCCTTTGGATACTTCAGATAGAAATCTGGTCTGTGCTTTAGAGAGACTTAAAGCTTGTTCTGTGACCAAACCTGGCTCTTCCGTTGTGCGCTAACGCTGTGGCCTGTGTGGCCTTCCCAGGGAGAAGGAGGAGCAGCTGACCCGCGTGAGCGAGGGGCAGAGGCTGCAGGCACAGCAGGCGGACGCCGCGCTGGAGGAGTTCAAGCGGCAGGTGGAGCTGAACTCGGAGAAGGTCTACGCGGAGATGAAGGAGCAGGTGAGAGGCCGCCTCTGGGGCGGAGACGTGCGGGTCTCCCATGGGAAGCAGCGTGTTTACCAGCTCAGGAGGCTCTGCCAGGGTTAGCCCACCGTGGGTCGGGGCTTCAGGTGAGGGCCAGGGTGGACACCCACCTCCCCCAGAGCCCCAGAAGGACGGGCAGCTCCTCTTGACCGAGACAAGAGCCCCGGAGGAGGGCTCAGCCGGCGCGGCCCTGCTGCCCTCCCCACAGGGCGGCCTTCCTGGGCTGCGGGAGGGCCTCCGCTCGGCTGCTCCTGGCAGTGGGCAGGGGACAGAGCGTGGTGGAGTGGGGCTGGGGGTCCTCCAACCCCCTCAGTGCCCTCTTGAAAGCAGTGCCAGAAACCATTCCAAGTCCTGTCCATCGACACGGTCATGGCCAGACTGTGCCAGGCTTTGGGACACAGGTCAGCTTAGAGGTAAAACCCCATGACTGGTCATTTTCTCCAGAGCAAGGCCTCAAGTTACCCTCATCTGTGTCTGTCCATGTGCCGTGAAAAATGTTGCATTGGTCAGTTACGGCAAATTATTTTCTAGTGGCATTTCAGGAGGACAGAGGCTGTCTTCGGTTCTTATGTAAGCAGTATGTTGTATAGTTTTGAGAAAAAATTTAAAAATTTATAGAAGAATAAAGGAAACAGACACCTAAGTACCCATCATGAAGAATCAACAATTGTCAACAGCGTTTATTTAAATAAAATGTTACAGATGTAGTTTCATTTTACTTTGGATTTCAAGTCTAGTCACATTATTCTCTCTCCTCTCTTCTCCTGGTCTTTTCAGGAGAGCTCATACTATAATTAATGTAGTGTGTATCATTTCAGTGTATTTGTACTTTCATATGCACATGTAATGTCCGTAAGTATCACATGCATGTATCTTACATATATACATATGTGTATAATTTCTATGCTTCCATTTTTGAAAAGTTAAAAACTACAGATTTATGTCTCAGTCTTATTTGCACTTGTACACTGAATTTTATATAGTTGTGGCCTACCTGTAGATTTAGTGCAATGCATTTAACATTGTATGTGTTTTATCATATGAATATACCATATTTTATATATCAGCTCCCCTATTCGAGAGCATTTCGTTGATTTTCAGGTTTTCTTAATTGTTAAGAGTGTTACAATACTTGTTTGTGATTTCATTTTCAGCTGCAGTTTTCTTCTCAGGAGGCCTGAGCACTCACATGTGGTAGAAACTTCCCTGTGGAAGGTCATGGGCAGAGCCTGTGGGGTTTACAAAACTGGAACTGTGCTTCCTTATTATTTCCTTGGTTTGGATTGTGTGGACCTGGGTCCTGAGGGCAAGGTTTGAGACCCCCGCTCACTGCCTTGGGCGAGAGCCAGACTCCTGGTAGAAGTTGCGGCTGGGAGGAGGGCCGTTCGGTGCCCACTCCTGAACGTGTGTCTCTTCCCAGCTCCCCGCTGTGATCAGAGGCCAGGCCCAGAGGAGGCCTGTCTGCTCAGATGTGCAGCGGAGCTCACAGGGAACTCTTTGATCAGCTTAACATTTAAAGGAATACAGAGAATATTGAAGGAGGGGGCCCCTGGCAAGAAGTTTTGAGTATACCCTGAAGAAGGCTAAAAAAGGGGCTTTTGAAAGTGCCAAGGCTGACATTACAACTTTCCGATAAAAGCTGAAGCTACGGCAGCACCTTTGGCTCAATAAAGACACCTTTGGGCGTTGGTGATGCAGTGTTAACAAACCGCCTGATAATGGGTCCGGAGAGAAACAAGCAAACAACATGGGGCTTGTGAAAACATTCTGTAGAACAAGAAAAAGACATTTGTATCCAGCAGTCACAGAATAAAAGCACACTTTTGAAAACAGTCTACTGTAGAATTCAGGGAAAAGAAAAACCAGAAAACCTCAGAGAAGCAGTACCTTTAGTGAGAATACATGATCTGTATGAAAGAGGCACATACATCAAGTAAAATTAATGCAATTAAAGCTAGATACCTTTTGGAAAAGTACTTAACATCAAGAATAAAATGGAAATCCAATAAGTTTCTAGGCAGAATGAAACTGGAAAAGAAATTGGAGAAATAATGGAGTCTTGAAGGAGAAAGGCTGTGACCCAATTTTATACATAACCAAGGAGCTTCTCACTTCCAGAATCAACAGAAAAACACTTTGTTAGTAAGAGTTCACATACTGTATACTGATTGTTTCTTCTCTGGAAAAAAATTATATCAATTCAGAGCAGAAGACACCCAGCACATGGGAAAACCATCATAGTAAAGGATGAGCCGAGAACCGTGGGATCCAACAAGACAAAAGCAAAGTCAGCCGGCTGTCACACCTCTAGTCATGAGATAGAACGCCGCAGAAGGCGTCTAGTATAGAAAATACAAATTTGGTAACAACAGATAATCTGAACCCTCAGGTCACACTAGTAAAGTTCACAAAGCTTGGATCGGGATGGGGGAGCACAGTGGCCAACACTCTGCCATGAGATGAGACTCAAAGGATTCGCGAGATGAGGGATGTAGGTTAAAACATTCTTTAGATGCATAAAACAGGCATTAACAAAATTAACAAGATGCTCCATTCTCATAAAAATCTTGAGAAGATAAAAGCAAAACTTGAGATACTGCCAAGGGAATAGAGGTAGAAACAGAACAAAATGTCCAAAATAAGACAGAGTATATAGCTGTAGTAATAAACAGTGATAGGTTAAGTTTTTCTAATAAAAAAGGTATTGATTAGCTGACTTAAATGAGTATATACTATTTATAAAATATACAGCTAAAAGTTACACAAAAGTTATATATAGAAAATATATTTTATCACTTGTATTCAGAATTAAAGAAAATGTAATACTGTCGTATAAATTAACATCAACACAAGTCAGTAAACTGGACGAAGGAGTCTATTTTTGCTTGAGAAAGCCAAGAGTCCTCATGAAATGTGTAAGGAATACATGAAAAAATTGCCATAGTCATGGGATGCTTTCATAAATTTTTCTCCATTCTTGACTGCTCAGGGGGGCAAAACCTAAACAAATAGGAGATCTAAATAGCAGTTTATAAAACTGCCATATTTCTACTTCCCACTGTTTAAATATGACATATTAAGTTCTTACTCCAATGGAGCAGTTACAGAACTAAGTGAACCAATAAATTTCTTTTTTTTTTTTCTAGTTCCAAATCTTTATTTTTTTTAATTTTTAAAAAATTTTTTATTTTTTATTAGTTAGAGGCTAATTATTTCACAACATTTCAGTGGGTTTTGTCATACATTGATATAAATCAGCCATAGAGTTACACGTATTCCCCATCCCGATCCCCCTCCCACCTCCCTCTCCACCCGATTCCTCTGGGTCTTCCCAGTGCACCAGGCCCGAGCACTTGTCTCATGCATCCCACCTGGGCTGGTGATCTGTTTCACCATAGATAATATACATGCTGTTCTTTCGAAACATCCCAGCCTCACCTTCTCCCACAGAGTTCAAAAGTCTGTTCTGTACTTCTGTGTCTCTTTTTCTGTTTTGCATATATGGTTATCGTTACCATCTTTCTAAATTCCATATATATGTGTTAGTATGCTGTAATGTTCTTTATCTTTCTGGCTTACTTCACTCTGTATAATGGGCTCCAGTTTCATCCATCTCATTAGAACTGATTCAAATGAATTCTTTTTAACGGCCGAGTAATATTCCATGGTGTATATGTACCACAGCTTCCTTATCCATTCATCTGATGATGGGCATCTAGGTTGCTTCCATGTCCTGGCTATTATAAACAGTGCTGCGATGAACATTGGGGTGCACGTGTCTCTTTCAGATCTGGTTTCCTCAGTGTGTATGCCCAGAAGTGGGATTGCTGGGTCATATGGCAGTTCTGTTTCCAGTTTTTTAAGAAATCTCCACACTGTTTTCCATAGTGGCTGTACTAGTTTGCATTCCCACCAACAGTGTAAGAGGGTTCCCCCCTCTCCACACCCTCTCCAGCATTTATTGCTTGTAGACTTTTGGATAGCAGCCATCCTGACTGGCGTGTAATGGTACCTCGTTGTGGTTTTGATTTGCATTTCTCTAATAATGAGTGATGTTGAGCATCTTTTCATGTGTTTGTTAGCCATCTGTATGTCTTCTTTGGAGAAATGTCTGTTTAGTTCTTTGGCCCATTTTTTGATTGGGTCATTTATTTTTCTGGAATTGAGCTTCAGGAGTTGCTTGTATATTTTTGAGATTAATCCTTTGTCTGTTTCTTCATTTGCTATTATTTTCTCCCAATCTGAGGGCTGTCTTTTCACCTTACTTATAGTTTCCTTTGTAGTGCAAAAGCTTTTAAGTTTCATTAGGTCCCATTTGTTTAGTTTTGCTTTTATTTCCAATATTCTGGGAGGTGAGTCATAGAGGATCCCGCTGTGATTCATGTCAGAGAGTGTTTTGCCTATGTTCTCCTCTAGGAGTTTTATAGTTTCTGGTCTTAGATTTAGATCTTTAATCCATTTTGAGTTTATTTTTGTGTATGGTGTTGGAAAGTGTTCTAGTCTCATTCTTTTACAAGTGGTTGACCAGTTTTCCCAGCACCACTTGTTAAAGAGGTTGTCTTTTTTCCATTGTATATCCTTGCCTCCTTTGTCAAAGATAAGGTGTCCATAGGTACATGGATTTATCTCTGGGCTTTCTATTCTGTTCCATTGATCTATATTTCTGTCTTTATGCCAGTACCATACTGTCTTGATGACTGTGGCTTTGTAGTAGAGTCTGAAGTCAGGCAGCTTGATTCCTCCAGTTCCATTCTTCTTTCTCAAGATTACTTTGGCTATTCGAGGTTTTTTGTATTTCCATACAAATTGTGAAATTATTTGTTCTAGTTCTGTGAAAAATACCATTGGTAGCTTGATAGGGATTGCATTGAATCTATAGATTACTTTGGGTAGAATAGCCATTTTGACAATATTGATTCTTCCAATCCATGAACACGGTATGTTTCTCCATCTGTTTGTGTTCTCTTTGATTTCTTTCATCAGTGTTTTATAGTTTTCTATGTATAGGTCTTTTGTTTCTTTAGGTAGATATACTCCTAAGTATTTTATTCTTTTTGTTGCAATGGTGAATGGTATTGTTTCCTTAATTTCTCTTTCTGTTTTTTCATTGTTAGTATATAGGAATGCAAGGGATTTCTGTGTGTTAATTTTATATCCTGCAACTTTACTATATTCATTGATTAGCTCTAGTAATTTTCTGGAAGAGTCTTTAGGGTTTTCTATGTAGAGGATCATGTCATCTGCAAACAGCGAGAGTTTCACTTCTTCTTTTCCTATCTGGATTCCCTTTACTTCTTTTTCTTCTCTGATTGCTGTGGCCAAAACTTCCAATACTATGTTGAATAGTAGTGGTGAGAGTGGGCACCCTTGTCTTGTTCCTGATTTCAGGGGAAATGCTTTCAGTTTTTCACCATTGAGGGTGATGCTTGCTGTGGGTTTGTCATATATAGCTTTTATTATGTTGAGGTATGTTCCTTCTATTCCTGCTTTCTGAAGAGTTTTAATCATAAATGAGTGTTGAATTTTGTCAAAGGCTTTCTCTGCATCTATTGAGATAATCATATGAACCAATAAATTTCTGAACCTTGACAGCACATATTTTACCACAATGCTTATTAGTAAAACCAGAAATTAAATTTCAATTAAAATTGCTGCATTCACCAAAAACTTTTGTTTTTTGAAAGACTCCATTAAAAACAACAAGAGGAAGTTAAGGCAAGCCAGAGAATGGGAAAATAAAGGATTGACAAATATTTTCAAGAACTCATATCTAAAATATAAAAGAAATCTTACAACACAATAAGAAGACAAACAACCAAGTTAAAAATAGGCAGCATATTTGGACACCTCAGAGAAGACTAATAAGCACATAAAGAGATGTTCAGTATTATCATTCGTCAAGGAAATACGAACTAAGACCAAGCAAGATGCCACTGCATGCTCTTGGAAAAGGTTAAAACTGTAAAGATTAGCTGAGGGTGCCAAACATTGGTAAAGGTAAAGGTGTGGTCAAATGTGGTACTTTCACACTGCCGGTGCAAAAATGTTCAACGTACATAACCATCTGTCAGCCATTCCCTTCCTATATGTTTAACCAGGAGAATTGAAGTCATATCCAGACAGAGACTTCTACTCAAAAGTTGTCAGCAGCTTTGTTTACAAAAGCCCAAAACTTGAACAACCCGAATATTCCTCAGAATTTGAAAGGGCAATCGAGAGGCAGTGTATACCCTGGAGTATGACTTGGGAATAAAAGGAATGAACTGCTGATACCTGCAACAAAGGATGCGTCTCAGAAGTCCTGCTGGAGGGAAGAAGCTTAAACACACAGGGTTCATGCTGTGTGCTCTGTGCGTCTGATTGATGTCGGAACTCCCCAGATGATGTCAGCTTTTCTGTACGTCTAACTGATGTCAGAGCTCCCCAGGTGATGTCAGCTTTTCTGTACGTCTAACTGATGTCAGAGCTCCCCAGATGATGTCAGCTTTTCTGTTTTGGCAGAGTGCCAGCCTGATTTGTTTCAGAGCAGAAGTCTCTTCTTCTGTGGGTGGGCTCCAGTTTCAGACCAGTCTCCATCCTTTGCTGTGCTGGTCTGTTGGGCTGGGACACTCAGGAGCATATCTAGACTTGTGGTGATTTATACCCCTCCACCCAGGAGCTCCAGGCATTCACGGGACATTCTCCGGGGTAGACCATGTGCTTGGCCAAGAAACACTACTCAGTAAACCTTAAAAGGACTCAGAAGATCTTAAAATCATACAAAATGTGTTCCTTGACCCCGATGATAATAAATTAGAAGCAAACAATAATAAGAAATCTGGGAAAATACCACATGTTTGGAAATTAAATAAGACACTTATGAGTAACTCTTGGAATAAAGGAGATATTACATTAAAATTAGAAATTATTTTGAACTGAATTAAAATGAAAACATGGCATATCAAAGTTTACAGAATGCAGCTAACACAGTACTTAGATACAAGCTTGTAACATCTGTCTCCAAGAAGAACATTCTCAAATCAGTAACCTAGTTTTTGTCTTAAAAAACCAGAACAGGGAAAGCAGGCTTCTGCTCAGGGAAGCAGAATAAAGGAAATCATGGATATTTGCATATGTATGTATTTATGGAAAGCAAAGAAGTAGAAAACGTTAAACTAGAGAAAGTCAATGAAGCCAAAATTTGGTTCTTTGAAAAGATCGAACAAAATTGACAAATATAGCTTGACTGCTGAGGGTAAAATACAAAAAGTGAGGAGAAACAAATGACCAAAGCTAGGGATGCAAAAGGAAAGGAGTGTATACCCTGATCTTATAGAAAATGAAATAACTATAATGTGATGTTTTAAAAACTTGATGCCAACAAACAACAAAAACTTAGGTGAGATGGACAAATTCCTAGGAAGATGCAAATTATTAAAACTGTCTAAAGAAGAGATAGAAAGTCCAAATTGTCCTGTGATAGATAAGGATATTTAATTAGCAATTAAAAATCTTTTCACAAGGAAAAGCCCAGGACCAGACGGCTTCCCTGGGGCTGTGTGTGCTGTGTGCTCAGCTGTGTCCGACCCTTGCAGCCCAGTGAACTGTAGCTGGCCACTCATTGGCTCCTCTGTCCATGAGATCCTCCAGGCAGAAGCACTGTGGTTCAGGCAGTAGGAGGATCAAGCAGTGTGGACGAGGAAGAATCATTTTCCTGTTCTGCCTCTGGGATTCTATTTTTCAAGACTCCAAGGTGTGCATGATGTGTGTTCAAGGTTGTTCATTGTGCTGTTATTTATCAAGGGTAAAAAAACTAGAAACTATATGTCAAAAAATATATATAGTTGAACTATAAAGAAAGCTAAGTGCTGAAGAATCGATGCTTTTGAACTGTGGTGTTGGAGAAGACTCTTGCGAGTCCCTTGGACCGCAAGGAGATCCAACCAGTCCATCCTAAAGGAGATCAGTCCTGGGTGTTCATTGGAAGGACTGATGCTGAAGCTGAACCTCCAATACTTTGGTCACCTGATTCGAAGAGCTGACTCATTTGAAAAAAGACCCTGATACTGGGAAAGATTGAGGGCAGGAGGAGAAGGGGATGACAGAGGATGAGATGGTTGGATGGCATCTCCAACTCGATGGACATGAGTTTGAGTAAGCTCCAGGAGTTGGTGATGGACAGGGAATCCTGGTGTGCTGCGGTTCATGGGGTTGCAAAGAGTCAGACACAACTGAGCAACTGAACTGAACTGATGTCAAAAAAAGTTGGAGAGAATGTTAAAAAAAAAAAAAAAAAAGCCTTGGAGAGAATGTGATCTCAGGAACCATTAAATTAGAAATTCATCTTCCTCTTTCCTCTGCAAAAACTGGCCCCTTTAAAATCAAACCATCTTGAAGATCCAGATGCTAAACCCCTAGTTACTGTTTCCAAGTTAAATGGAGCAAACAAACAACTAGAAGGAAATTTAAAAAAAAAAAAAGAAGAACCCTGCCCAGCCACCAAGTGAGACTGCAGTAAAACAAGGCCAGCTGAGGCCAAGAGATGGCCTCTGTGCAGAGGATGCGGACACCGCCCCGCAGTCCGTCCACCCTCACGCCCCACTGCTCTGCCCTGCACCAGCGTCATCTGTCTTTCTTCCTTCGCCAGTTCTCTGTCCCTCTGTGTGATTCTCCCATTTCTGGACCTCCAGAGTCCGCGTGTTCCTACCTTGCAGACATCGCATCTCTGTGGACCAGTTACCCGATCTGACGGAGGGTCCTCTGTGGTGCATGCGGCTGGGGTCCCCTTGCCCCCACGCACCCTCACCCGTGTCCTGTCTTTGCCAGCGGTCCTCACTGACCTGTCCAGTGGTTCTGGATTCAGACCCATTGAAACATGACAGCAGCTGACCAGTGAGCAATGCTCTGTTTGTTTTCTGTTGGAAGAAAGTTCTTCCGTGGTTTCAGTGACAGATAGTTTTGCCAAGTGCAGCTGAGTTTTTGAAACACAGAAAGCACCTTTGGTGTGAGTGTAATAATATGGAGCAGCCCCACTTATAAAGGAATCCTTATAGCCAAGCTCATTAGCAAATTGGACAATTCTCACACAGAAAATTTTAACAGGCAGTAAATACAATATATATGTCAAAACATGGTAAATTAGATACCTTTCACTTCCGATTGTCAGTTGGTTAAAAAGTGTGAATCTGATGTGGCTCAAGTTCTCAAAGACAGTCAATCAGAAGATTCATTATTTGGAGAATTCATACTGCTTTTGGGTGTTTCCATAGTCTGTATTTTCCTTTTCTGTTGTTGTTTTGAACTGTTCTTTTCTCACTGAAGTCTTTTGTGTAAAAGCCAGGAGAGCTCAGGGCATCTTTTTCCACTTGGAAACTGCTGCACATAGAAGACAACGGGAATTTGAATTAAAAAAAGCTTTGAGTTTGTTTTTGAAAGCGAATTGCTGTTTGAAAAATGAGGCCCATGAGAGAAAATGGAACAGACTTTAACTTTTTAAAAAAGTTGCTTCACACTGTTTCTTTCACTTTGAAGAACTTTTTATCTGATTTAAGACTGCTTAAATAACCTAATTTTTACTCCAGTGGCGAAATCCATTATATATGTTAGCTGTCAGCAATTAGTTGTGCAAAATATACATATTTTAATTGTGAAAATGTATTACTGTTAGAGTTATTCCTGTATATGTGTATATAATTGTATTTTTTAAAGAAATAGGGTTCTATATTTTCCTATTCTCTGTGAAACAAGTAAATGACCGAAAAAGACAGCTTTGTCTTTTGAAGTATTGGCAGCAATTCTAAGGTGAAACTTTTTCATCTTGTAAACCAACTGAATGAATGTCAGCTCACCACTTCCTCCTGGGGCTTCCACTCAACCATTTGACTTTTCTAGTTAGTTTTTCTCCTCTTGAAAATACATTCTCATTAAGTGGCATTTGCTGCTAAATATCTGGCTTTAAATTCTGTTCCTTTATCTTTGTAGCCATCAGCTACATGGTATTAACTTTATACTTGGAAAACCCATGGTTTGCTGTGAAAACCCAATTCAAAAACCCTGCCTTTGACTAGTTAGGTTGCTTCTGGGTGCTGGTACATTTGAAACTGATTAGCAGCTTCTTACAGTCTAAAAGATTTTGAGTTTAGTTTATCATCTCATAGTTGCTGTTGACTTCATGAAAAAATTCTCAAGTTACAAGGAAGGAGGAATGTCATCTGAATATATCTGTGCTTTTGTAAATGTAGATGGATAACAAACAGACTGAGAGAGAAGACTATATACAGACCATCCATCCTCTTGTCCTTTAAGGGTCATGCTGGCTCATGTAATTAAATAAGGTCTTTTTAGACCAGCTTTAAGGTAATAGAATATCCAATACAAATAGAAGCATGTTTTTTCAGTTACTTTTTGATGATAATGGGCAAATCTGTCTCCGCTTTCAACAGTTGAAAAATTTTGTCTTCAAATGAGATGAGGTAGCAGAGGTAAACTTCTCGAAGTATATTTAAGTAAGTATTCTAACAGAGCCTATTGTGTTAATTAATTCCAAATATCAACATCCAAAGTCTATGGATAAATGTTTGGCTTTGAAAAACAAAATTAAATGAAGAAATCAAATAATTAAAAGAAACCTTAACTCTCACCCTTAAATACTTAATAGAGTAGTAAGTGAAAGTTTACTTACTACCAAGGAAGACCTGGACGAATTGGGAAATGTATCTTGTGTATGGATTTGAAGACTCAGTGTTATAAAGATGTCCTAAAATATTTTTCTATGCTCTTTACTCCATTCCTGTTGATTCTGCCTTGGTTTAGGCCCTTCTAATTCCACACCGTGTGTGCATGCTTAGTTGCTCGGTCCCTGTCCGATTCTTTGCGACCCCACAGACAACAGCCCACCAGGCTCCTCTGTCCATGGGATTTCCCAGGCAGGAATATTGCAGAGGATTGCCATTTCCTCTGGCAGAGGAACTTCTCAACCCAGGGGTTGAATGTGTCTCACCTGTGTCTCCTGCGTTGTAGGTGGGTTCTTTACTGGCTGAGCCATCGGGAAAACCTGTAAAAATGTCAGTTCTCCCCAGATTAATATATAGAATCAACATAATCCTAAAAATCAAAACATTAGCAGTGCTTTATGCTGGGGGGCGGGTGGCGGGGGAGTGGTGGGGGAGTGAGGGAAACTGGCAAGCTGATTCTAAAATCTACGTGGAAATACAGACAGCTCAGAGCAGCCATGGCAACCTTATGCTACTAGAACTTATAAATACTGCCAAATACTGAGACTAATATTAAGCTATAGTCATAACTACAGTGTGGTTTTGGCACAAAGATGACCAGTGTTTTAGAGGAAAGAGACCAAAAACAGACTCACACACACTACGATCACCCTGATTCACGTCACAGTAAGTATTGCCGTACAGCCGGCAGAGAAGGGCCAGGCCAGTAAAGGGTGCTGTGGCAACGAGGCACTGAACGGAGCATCCACACCCAGGGTCGACCGAGAACTCCTACAGATAGATAGGAAGGGGAGCGGTACCAGACACGGATCCACTGCTTTCCTCTATCAAGGGTGTTAGTTCCTACTGAATCTTTAGTCTAGCACAGATAACTGTTTATCTGTCTTGCTGCCGTTTGTATCTGTCTTATCTGCCTATCTGTCTGTCTGTCCTTCTATCTACAGCTATACATATTTAAAAATATTTGAAGGACAATTTCTTATAGTTTATCTAAATATGTATTAAAAACAGTAAAATTGTATATGTCTATAAAATTGTATAATTATCTACTAAATTTATATGTCAGATTACTCAGAACCTAACAACACAAGAGAACTTGACTAGAGAAAGAACAGTGACTTTTTACAACCACATTTGACAGAAACGCTAGATCCTGGCCCAGTGTCCATTCCTAGTCTCTTATTAATACAGTAGAGCCCTGAGTTTATTTAGGGCAACATTAGACACAGTTCTAAATTGGCAGCCTCTCACCTTGCAGATGGAGTGTGGCTTCTAATGCAGAGAACTTCTAACACAGTGAATGAGATGGAAACAGCATACTTAACTTGCTCCTGACAGGAACTGGCAGGAAAGCCCCTTCAGAGGGTTTTCAGCAGCTTCAATGGACCCTTAACCCTTGTCCCCTCGCCCCCACCCTTTAGGGCTGGGATTCTGAGGTGCAGAAACCATTCAGGGGCCATCACGGGAAGCTGAATTGCAGAGACCCGAGCCCTGACATCTCTGAACTGCCGACGCTGCGGCCTGTCCCTGAACGTCTCGTGCCCCGAGGAGAACACAGGGCGCTGGCGTTGCTTAAGCTCTGGACGCTCAGGTGTTCTCTTTCGTGGAGCTCAAGTAACACCCAAGACACCATCGTAGACCTCTCTTCAGCACCCGTGAATGTTAGATATTCATAGAAACACACCTGAGCCCGTTTCTGCTCCTAATTTGATCACCAAGTTCTACACTTAGCTTTCTTGGAAGCCATTTACCCAATGTTCTTTTTTCCTTACACTTGAAGTTAAATGGAATATGGAATAATGTATGATTAAGCAGAATCTTTTGTATCTATGGCAACTGAGAACCTTGTGTTTCTACACAAACTTCAAGTGTTTTACAAGACTTGTTTATTTTGGTTAAATTGTGGAAGGAGAATGGAGTGGGGTCTTGCATTTTCGGTCAGTATAAAGCAACATTTATAATAACACTGAATAACACTGAATTTTTCTCAATATTTTGGTATAAGAGGTCTTTCATGTGCTTTAAATTGTTTTCTACTTTGCTTATAGATAATTTTTTTTTGAGGGAAGATATCCTATTTTTATGAATGTTGTGTATACAAAGCTCTTAATTTAAAATATTTTAATAATTATTGTTATTTGTAATATTCAGTCTGTGCTAAAGTAGAATAAGAACCAAAAATCAACTTCATATGAAGATTTGTCTTAAAAGCACTGAATAAACCAGGTCTTCTCTCATTGATTTAACTTTCTTGCCTCCTTTCTGTTTTACTTTTGTCTGCCCTCCATTCATCCTTGAGAATTTAATATGTATGTATTCTACACACCATGGCAACTAATTAATAACTAAGATATAACAGAATTATAAGTCATAGTTTCTTTTATTTGGGAGCTCACTATGTAGATGAGTAAGCAAAGCTTGCAACCTGAAACACTCCTGCGCTCCAGAGAAAAGCGCCGTGTGCTGGGGAAAGGAAAAGTTTCATTTTCTTGCTCCCAGAGCACAGTAAGAGGAAGGTGTTTCCGTCAGTTGTGGATTAGAGAGCAGACCCCTCTGCCAGGAGGGGAGGCTCGAGTCAGCCTCAGAGAGGGATGGTTGGGTGAGAGAAACATGGAGGATTTTCCAACAGAGGACCAAAGTTGCCTCGTGAGTAGCCGCAGCCGTTCGGGAAGTGCCAGGGGAGCCAGAGTGCAGGGGTGGCTCGAGGACCAAGTCACAGGCCTCTGGGTAGAGGGCTGATGCGAAGAGCGCTCACTGGAGGAGAGAGTCCTGAAGCCCACGTCCTGAGTGAGAAAACAACATGGGCTCCACCGTGCCTGCTTTAGACATTCCTCAGCAAAGCTGATCTTGGGACTGAGGGCCTGTGTCGGTCATCTTAGAACTCTGGTCGCTGAATCTGGAAGCTGCCGACCCATGTGTATGATTCAATGGTTTTTAATATATTCACGAGTTGTGCAACCATCATCACTCCAGAAAAACCCCTCCCCCAGCCCCCTAGCACCCTAGGCAATCACTAGTCCTTTGTCTGTTTCTGTGGATTTGACTCTTCTGAGAATTTAACACAAATGGGACAGTACCATACATGGCCTTTTCTGCCTGTTCTCTTTTACTTTGAATACTGTTTTCAAGATTCATCCATGTTGTAATGTGTGTTAGTACTTCATCCGAATAATGTATCATTGTATGAATATGCCACATTTTGTTCATTCATCAACTGATGGATGTTTGGGCTGTTTCCTCCTTTTTGGCAGTTAGGCCATGAACATTTGAATACAAGTTTTTAGTATGGATTATGTTTTTCATTTCTCACCTAGGAGTGGAATTCCTGGTTCATATGGAATCCATGTGGGTTCACTGTATCATCTCTATGGTTAATCTTTTTAGGAACTGTGAAATTGTCTTCCAAAATGGTTGCATCATTTCATATCCCCACCAGCGCTTGTGGGGGTCTGATTTCTCTGCATCTTCACCAACCCTTGCTATCGTCTGGCTTTTTGATTACAGCCATCCTAGTGGGCGTGGAGTGCGGTGGCTGCTCTACCTGACATTGCCTGATGACAGTGTGTGGAGCACTTTCTCAGGTGCCTGTTAGCCGTCGGTGTATCTTCTTTGGAGGCATGTCTTCCAATCCCTGTGCCCAATATAAAATTGCGTTAAATTGCCCATTTATTATTGAGTTGTAAGATTTCTTTATATATTCTAGATGCAAGTCCCTTTTCGGATAGATGGTTTGCGAATATTGTCTCCCATTCAGCACACAGCAAGGCCTTAATAAAACCTTGTTGAGTATTTGGATGTTCAAAATTGTATTTCTATCACAATATTATTGTCACAGTAGAGTTCAGTCAACAATATACCAATGATAAGTTCCCTGATTTGAAACTATTAAAACCTATCAAGATAAGTGGACACATCTGTCACCATTTTATCATCTTTAAATTCAGCATTACGATCGGTGAGGTGTTGAAAATCCATCATTTTAATGAATGTGCAATTGACAAAAATATGCAATGCCATTTGTCACTTAAAAGTTTGATATTTGATTTTTAAACTTTGCAGATGGAAAAGGTGGAAGCAGACCTGACTCGGTCCAAGTCTCTCCGTGAGAAGCAGTCCAAGGAGTTCCTGTGGCAGCTGGACGATGTCAAGCAGAGATACGAGCAGCAGGTGCGTCTGCGCGGAGGCCATGCACGCTCCCCTCGAGCACAACTTCTGCATGGTGAAAATACTTAGGATAGACAAAGAGTGATTCCATTTGTTAAATTAATGAATTATAACAAATAAAATAATTAGCATATAAATAAGTAGTGTAGATTATAAGAAAATCTTTAATGCCCCAATAAATAAACTGGCAAAGGAAAGAAACATATATAAGAAGTAAATTGAGTAAATGACCATGTAGAAATGTCCTCAGCCTTGGTGTTAATAAAAATGCAAATTAAAGTGATGTACCATCTAAAGTTGGCAAAAGTTTAGTAAAATTGGCACTTTCATATATTGCTAGTGGCATTGTGTTAATGTAGCCAAAACAATTTTTGTAGTATCTACTAAGAGTCATGAAAAATGTTTACATTTTCTGGCCCAATTATCCTTAACCTTGAAAATCCGACAGAAATACTGAAACAATGATGTTAATTATTTTTTAGATGGTTGATTCTTTTCTACATGCTCTATTTTCCACACTGATAGTCTTTTTAACGTGCCAGTCCCTTTTTTTAGGGTAAAAATATATAAACTCCTTTGAAAGAGCGTTAAGCTTCAAAGGCTTTTCTCAGAGTGATAGATTTGAAGCTGTACCAGATTTTTGTCTTTTATAGTCTTGGTCAAAAATATTTAATAAGGAAAATTGATGAATTATTTAAAGGATTCATACTATTAATAGAAACCATACACTATTGCATCAATCTTATTTCATTTTCATGAAAAAGAAATGATATAGATGTTTGACGAGTGTATAATAGGAATTTTTGGAAAACCACTTCAAGATCTCTGAGGTCAGTGCAGATTTAGCCTGTTTCTCTTCTTCCAGTGTCGTGAGCTGATCATCAACACCCTTGCTGAGCGTGAAGCTTCCAGTCACTTATGAAGCGGGAGTATGAGCTCGGAGTGTTAGGAGAACATTCAGGAGAATCTGATAATATACAAACTTTAAAAACCCCTTTTTAAGCAGAAAATTCTATCAGCCAGAATGGTAGTCCCCTGACCACTCCAAACTGCCGACGTTTTCACGCTGAAAGTGTACCATGAGGAAAGACAGGCCCGGAACCGTTTCCCTGAGGGGAAGCCTAGCAGACTCCCCTCTGTGAGCGGGTGGCCATGGGGGACGGGCAGGGGTGGAGGGCGGGGCTTCGCTCAGCCGTGGGCGGGGCCCCCGGGGCGTGGGGTGGGGCCAGCTGACGGTGTGTCTGTGGGGCGCGCGGGAGGCCGGCCCTGAGTGACCAGAGTCGGCACGGCCTCTGTGGGGCGCGCGGGAGGCCGGCCCTGAGTGACCAGAGTCGGCACGGCCTCTGTGGGGCGCGCGGGAGGCCGGCCCTGAGTGACCAGAGTCGGCACGGCCTCTGTGGGGCGCGCGGGAGGCCGGCCCTGAGTGACCAGAGTCGGCACGGCCTCTGTGGGGCGCGCGGGAGGCCGGCCCTGAGTGACCAGAGTCGGCACGGCCTCTGTGGGGCGCGCGGGAGGCCGGCCCTGAGTGACCAGAGTCGGCACGGCCTCTGTGGGGCGCGCGGGAGGCCGGCCCTGAGTGACCAGAGTCGGCACGGCCTCTGTGGGGCGCGCGGGAGGCCGGCCCTGAGTGACCAGAGTCGGCACGGCCTCTGTGGGGCGCGCGGGAGGCCGGCTCTGAGTGACCAGCGTCACCACACGCACGACTTCCAGGTGCATCTCAGGGCGATGAGGTGCGCGTAGTTACCACCTCAGACGCAGAGTAGTTAGCAACCGGCGTCCGGAATCAGCTTCTGAACTTTTAAACTGCTGAAATTTAAGATTGTTTACTGGGACTGAAGGTAAAATTTCGGCTTCGTCTCAAGACAGTCGTCGGCAGAAAGTATGCGGCGGGGGCTGGGTGGGGTTGTCAGGGACTGAGTGACCAGGAAGAGAGGAAGAACCTGGGACGACGGGTAGTGGCGGGTAAAAGCTAGTCTCTGTGGATTGTCCACCTATCAGGTTGCGAGGAATAGGTCTGTTCTGGTCACTGCATTTTAAGCAGGACGATGAAAAACGCAAATATGTTCAAAGGAGAGTTTCCAGAACTAAGGATGTGTGAGGTTAGGTCAGAGGAGTGTTTCAAGGAGTAAGGATATTTGCCAAGAGAGGATGAGACTTGGGAGCATTGCATGTTATGTGTTTTTAAATTCCAGGTCTGTAATGGGGAAGTCTTACGGTTGGTCCGTGTGGTGAAAGTCACTCAGTCATGTCTAACTCTGTGCGACCCCATAGACTATAGAGTCCATGGAATTCTCCAGGCCAGAATACTGGAGTGGGTAGCTGTTCCCTTCTCCAGGGAATCTTCCCAACCCAGGATCGAACCCAGGATTCTTTACCAGCTGAGCCACCAGGGAAGCCCAATAGTAATTGTAATAGCCTGCAATCAGGATGACACACACCAGGCCAGCCCCATTTCTACTTGCTTTACAGACTTCAGCCCCTTCCCATCCTCACGGTCGTGCTGAGAGGCGGGTCCATTGTCTGTTGCTCCATCTCCCAGTCATGGAGACAGAGCTCATCTGGCCAGAGGGGCCACACAGTGAACAGGTGACGGGGTTGGACATGAACATGAACTTGAGTTGTGCTCTTCATGCTCACAGGCCCCAGGGTGTCTAGGGACAGAAATTGAGCCTCTGGGTGAACGGCATTCTGGGAACATTTTGAGTCGTTTCAAGGTCATTCTTTCCTAAAGGCTTATTCCGATGTGCAGTGGTTTGTCTGGTGAGAAAGTTTCCCTCCTGAGTGTGTGGAGGTGACTGTCCTGAGTGCTGGGGGCAGAGGGTCCCTTCCAGGTCCGACATCGGTGACCGTCCACAGCTTCCATCAGACCCCAGCCCCTCTGCGTGGCTCTGGACAACTGCAGGTGGCTCCGAGTCCTTTACCTACACCCCTTTCTATACCCGCCTGCCTTCTCTGCCTGCCGTTGAAGTGCAAGGATGACAACTTTCCCTCATCTTGTCTTACTTTTCTGAAGAACGCACAAGCCTTGAGTGTTGTGGGTGTAGCGTTTCACTCTGGAAGGAGATGTACATGCCACCGGTCCCAGCTTCTCAGGCCTGGGTAGGCGACCCCTGGGGTGCATGAGCGCTGGGGTAGAGGGGCTGACGCCTGCATCTTACAGTGTTGGACTCACTTGATTATTTGGTGGGAAAGCAAAGTGGTTTTACTATTGAGGTAACGTTCATATTAAAACAAACAGAGACTTTTCCTGTTTTGTAAAATGCACAGTTCTCATGAATTTTGTACGATAAAACAGGGCATTTCAAAGCAACTTGCAGTTTGCAGAGTCTGCTCCAGGCTGAGGCCTCAGATCCCGGGGGGGTACTATTCATCTTTGCCGCTGCAAGGGATGCTTTGGTGGAAAAGTTTTAGAAGCACTTATCCGGTCTAATCCTCACATTTTATAATGAGGGAGCCCGCATCCAGAGGAAATGAATGACTGGTGCCTTCTGGGCCTCAATTTCCTTACTTGGTGCGACTCGCGAGCCCCTCCCATGTAGAGAGCCTAGTGCCAGGAACTGTAATGAAGTGAAAAAAGCAGAGTGGTATTTTAAAACATTTCAGCCCAAATGCAGGCATAAAGTGTGCAGATGTGGAGAGACAACATCAAACACATGGGATAAACACTCACACAAATATCCTGCGAAGCCCAAGCTTTCATCAAGATTTCCTGTTTCTTTCCTGTATGACCCATTGGAACAGAGAGACCATTCTAATTGTCTTTTCACAAGCCTCACTCAAGTTGGAAACAAACAACAAAGCAGGCATGCTAGGATTTCCTGAACTGTAGAGATTTTTTTTTCTTTTTTTGGCAATTCCAGCATTTCATTCTTTAATCTTATATTTTATATCTTCTCTTTTCCCTGCAAAGCCTTTAAAGGGAAATGTAGTTCAACAGATAAACAAGTGGCCAGATTCTCCAGGAAGAATAAATACTTACTGTTGAGGATGATTAGAAACACTGGCCAGCCCAGTCCTTACACGACACCACTGTTTGGAACAAAATGTTTTGGTAGCAAAGACAAGCCAGGAATTATACAAGATAAGAGCGCAACTGGGACATTTGAAGATCAGTTGAGATGTTTGAGAAACAGCATGCAGTTCCCAGTTTTTTCTCTGTAAATATTACCTAGATTTTTTAGGTGATATAACCTGAAAACATGGACCTGTTTTGAATCAGACTGTTAGTCTCCACTGGGAAAGGACACAGTGGAAAGTGAGGGTGGAGACAGGGAAGGGGGCCCCACACAGCGGGGGGGTGGCACCTGTGGGTGGGGGCAGGGCTGGGCCTCAGCTGTTGGGGGAAGAGGGCACCAGCACAGAGGTCTGTGATCTGCAGTCAGAAAGCAGGGGTGTTTTGACTGCTGAGGGCTTCCTCTGTGCGACAGAAGAGAAGACCGTTTGTTGACACTGAAGGCATCACATGGACAGGGGAGCCAAGGAAGGCGGGAGATGGCAGGGCTGCTCTGACAGCAGCTGCTCACTGAAGTTTCTGTCGGGTTGGTGAGGCCTCAGGTGAGGTTAGTGACCATGGATTTGCAGGTCTCCCTAAAAATTCTTCGAAATGGATTTCTGCGTGATTTTTTAATTTCTATGTCTAGTATGCCCCTGTTTTCCTGTCTTATTGCTCACCTTATCATATTCTCTTAACAAAGCCTTTCTTTCTTGGCTTTCCTTTTTTAAGTTTGTGATCATTTTGAGCGTCATTATGATCACTGGACCCCTCGGTGGTGATGAAGACAAGTGCAGACCCTGGTCTTTCAGACTCTTCCCTTCCATAACCACCTGATCCAGGCATGCGGCTGCACTGCGCAGCACAAACGGGTCCTCCAGGTGCCTGGAGTCCTGGCGTTCAGGCTGTGAAGTGCTGGGAGCCCAGGCTCGCAGAACCACATTGGCAGTTGGTGAAAACTACCTAATGCCCCACCTCTTCTTCCCTTTTTCCCCACCTTTTCTTGGCTTGAAATTGTTATTGTCTAGGTCCATACAAATGGCACCTTTCTCTCGAGTGAGATTGAAGGGGGCAAAGATGAATGTGGTTTTTTTTCAGTGACCGTCACATGAAGATGATTTATTTTAGGGATACCTCATCTTAAAAAGGGCTTCCCCGATGGCACAGTGGCAAAGAACTCGCCTGCCAATGCAAGAGACAAAGGAGACTCAAGTTTGATCCCTGGGTTGGGAAGATCCCCTGGAGGAGGAAATGGCAATCCACTCCAGTATTCTTGCCTGGGGAATTCCATGGACAGAGGAGCCTGGTGGGCTACAGTCCTGGGGTCGCAAAGAGTCGAGCACAACTGAAGCAACTGAGCGCTTTATGCACTTGAGTACAACAGAAAAACTATTCTATGATACTAGAAAAAACGTTTCCTGGGTAGTGAAATGGCTCAGCAGCTATCCCACTCTCCAGGTTCCTTCACCGTCTAAGCTCGCGAATCCTGTCCTTCATTACCTAATTCATGTTTACTGAGCAGCCCCTCTTTGCGAACACTGCGCGGTGCTTCGATGTGGCGGTGTGCACAGCGGCGTCTGCCGTGGTGGTGGGGAGCCCGCGGCCCCCCAGCCTGAGGACGAAGTGTGAGGTGAGGCCGTGACCGCTGCTCGGAGACGCAGCAGGACACTGCGTCTGAGTGCAGGGCCCGCTACGCAAGCGTGTCCTTTCATCTTTGATGTTAGATGGGTAAGGCTTTCGGATGAATGTGGAATGGTGCGTGAAGGAGAGAGGGGACTCGGGTTTTCCAGCTGAGGGACCAGGTGAACAAACGGCGGTGACAGACACTGACTCACAGAGAGGAAGTACCCGGACGGAGCTGGGGACGCAGCGACAGTTAGACGGGGACCAGAGGGAGGAAGTGGCAAGAACGCCCGAGAGCAGCCCGCGGGGCGGTGGGTGGGTGCAGCATCCCATGCCGTGCGCAGCTGGGCCGCAGGCAGGAGACAAGAACCTGAGTCCCTAGCCATGTAGGCGTCGCCAGACAGGAAGCTGGCTGGAGGCCGACAGCTGCCTGCTGCGGTGGCAGGAAGGTCTTCGGCCCCCTGATGAGTCCAGGCCAGCAGAAGGGGGCAGCAGCCCGAGCAGTGCAGGGGATGGAACGGGAGCAGACCCTCTGCCATCCAGCATCAGGTGTGGTGGCGGCGGCGGAGGCTTGGGGGACGGCCGTCCCTCCTGCTGCAAGCCCCGGCGGCGGCTGAGCCAGGTCAGGGAAACATTGTGCTCAGGACGCTCTCCAGGCTCCGGGCTCTCACGTTTGCGTCCACTTGACCCGAGAGCGGAGACGGTTGTGTTGCAGGGCGGCTCTCCCCAGGGCTCCCAGCTGGCAACTCCTCTTCCTCCTTCTGGAGCCAGAGAACAGAGAGGGCGTTCCTTCCCACCTCCTGCAGCTGCAACTCATCGCACACCAAGGCAGAATGCGGTTTTGTCATCTGGTTACTTTGAGCTCATTTCAGCTAATATTTTGCACCGTAATTCCTCCTTTTTTAAATGTTGGGTGCATTCTGTCATGTCTATAACTTCCTTTTCTGGCTTTAGGATTTTTGACTTGAAGGTATATTACTGGGACAGTTGATCTTCTATGTATTGTGTACTGAGAAGTGATGACTTGCTCCATCCCATTTGTATTTTAAAATAAGATTAATTAACAGGTTAATAATGTAAGATTACTAACAGGTCTTCAGGTAGTATTGGAGAAGAAAATGGCAACCCACTCCAGTATTCTTGCCCGGGATACCCCATGGACAGAGGAGCCTGGCGGGCTGCAGTCCATGGAGTCACAGAGATTTGGACACGAATGAGTGACTGAACAATAACAGGCAGCGTTTGCTCACACTGAGCTTGCTATAGAACAGTTCCGGGAACTTAGGGTTCATATTCGAGACCCTCAGAGACTCGGCCGTCCAGCCCGCCCAGCCCGGTCTCTCAGGCCTGACGTGCACTCCTGCCCCAGGCACTTGTGTGGAGCCTCCGGTGGAGGGAGGAGGCCGTGGTCAGACTGTGGCAGGATCCAGTCCGAGGGCGAGGTCCGTGCCTTCAGCGGCCTCAGAATCCCGGCCGGAGTGTGCTGGGGTGCGTCATGGGTGGAGCACGACCCTTCTTGGTCTCCTGTTTGAAGATTCCTTATGAGTCAACCTTGCAGGTTCTGTGCAACACAGCCGTTTCCTCTCCCAGACCCGGCCCCCCGCTGTTGAGTCCAGGATCACAAAGGACTGGCTACCAGATGACTCGCCAGTGTGCTTTCCTGCCCGGCCAGCTCCAGGCGCATCACTCTGAGCACTGAGGTCTTCAGTGATGGGCCTCCTCCCCCCGGAGCACTGACATGGAGACCTTGCTGAGACTTGTTCCCCCTGTGGATGTTGTCTGCTGTCCCGTCCTCCACACAGTCCCTGCGTGCCACCTCCCGGTCACCGTGAGCTCCGTTACACACGACTGTGGTCAACTAGATGTGTGCATTGGCTCCAGGTGAAGGGACACGCTGCTTCAGTTCGCTGTTGAGACGTGCCCACATGCAAAGGACATGTATCTACACTTAGGGGCTGCACTGAATTTTATCACAATCCACCTTGATGATGGCATTGAACATGGTTATGAATATTATCCTTAAGATGTTCCTGAAACACTAGGGTTTTTGTCCTGGACTCTACTGTTAATCTGGGGAGGACCCCCTTGCCTGAAATTGATGACAGTGAGGAAACCAAAGGGCTTGTGACATCTAGAAGTTGGTCAGGCAGTACTGGATCGGGCAGTCAGGACTGAGCTATTTCATTTGCAAAGGCTCTGCGACCTTGAGGCTTCACTAACCAGCCTCACTGAGCAGCAGGCCCTGACACAAGAGCAAACTGAATAGTTTAGTTTATGAACAGCTATCTTTAGGCTTCAGATGCCATTATCGCTCTTTCATCTGTGCCTGGTTTTGAAAATGAATGAACTGAAATGTGAACATGAACAGGATCCCTGCCCGCCTGTTGGAACTCCTCAGATAACGCAGCGTTTCTGTGCAAGGGCAGTGATCGTCGAGCCTGGAGCACGGCTGCACCAGTGCTAGTGACCTCTCAGCCAGTCCCGGTCTCATGTCTTTTCTTGGGGGAAAACTTCTGTAGTTCTTCTGCCTTAATTGTACGTCTGTCAGTTACTTTTCCTTAGAGTATCGTAAAGTATTTTGCTTTCTATCAATTTTAAATCACACCCATTCTCTTCATTTTTTTTTGAGACTTTTGAGAATCAGATCTGAGTAGAACATTTTAGCTCCTTCTATTTCCTTGTTACATGTTTAAATCTTCTAAAATATATAATTTCATTATTATAATGCTTGATAGTATAATACTAAGCAGGAATAATAATGTGTCCAAGACTATTCTAAAAATATCCCAACTCAATAATTCATATACTTGGCTGCCTGAAAATGATGCAGTAATGTCAATAAAATTTTAAATTCTCTTTTTTGTTGGGATTAACATTGTAATTGTGTGACTCACAGAGTCAACCATGCACATTTATTTTAAATAATCATAGAAAACTGTTCCACTTGGCATAGTATATAAGGAGAACACTTATATTTTTGTTTATTGCCTATAATGGAATAATATGAAAGAAAAATCTGTCATTTTAAAAAGACATAAATTCGCTAGAATGCATCTGTGTTCTTAGGTGCAAAATAAAAATTTCCATATTATTTTATATGCTATCTTATTCGATATGTGTGTGTATTCAAGAATTAGGACACTTTCTTCTAAATAGTAGAAAAAATGAATGAGTGGTCAGGAATTGATTGTTGATTTTCCCATTCTCAAAGAAAATCACAATAATCAAACCGTTTTGAAACCTACATTTAAAAGCACTTTTAATCTGCGTTTTGTTTCTTCATTTGCAGTTAGAGGGCAAGAGTGGTAAATCTCCAGAGAAAACAGCTCCTAAAGGGTGGTGCAGGCTGCATGCCTGGAGAAATGAATGCTATAGCTTTAAGATAAGGTGGTCTGGTGACTCAGTGCACGAGACTAGATCGATTTGGAGCAGGCTCCTACTGTTAGCTTTTTTGAAGATGGATTCTCACGCCGAATATAACGCCACATATTCTCGATAACAGCAGTTATTCCCCCTGAAATCCACCAAAACTGAAGAAAAATCCAAGTGACTGTTCCGCGCAGCTGTGTGGCCTGGAGTTCACTGGGGAGGCTGGCGTCCTGCAGTCCCCATTCAGCACCTGCTTCAAAGGCAGCCTGGCCGGCTATAGTGTGCGGGCCAGGTAGGGTGCCATTGTGTGCGGCCCGGAGGATTAGTATCAAAGCTGCGGCGACCAGGCCCTCGGTCTCCGGCTGCCACTCAGTCTAGCGGGGCGCGGCTCAGACCGGCCAAGGTCACCGTCTCCAGCGTGGAGTGGACTGGGAAAGCACCCTGAGAATGGCGTGCTTTTTATGAAATCATGGCGCGGGCTGGCGGCGCAGCAGGTGCCCCCTGGAGCACACCACATCTGTTTGTGTTGGTGTCCCGTGGCTGACAACGAGATAATAGAGCTTTGAGATTTATCATTTTATTTTAAGAAAGACAACTGTATATACAATAATCCAGATGCGTATTTAGCTTCGATCTTTTATTTGAAAACCATAAAGAAAACAGACCGATTTAATTGCTGCTTTTTACGTGTATGTATTTAAGCAAAAAAGCAAAGCGTACTGACTATTAACCATTTACAACCGTTGCTGGTCAGTGATACCCAAATTCTTGGGGAGGAGATACCTAGCATTCGACATAATTTTTTTTTTCAATATTCAGGCATTTATGTCAACAGATTGCAGAAGGATTTACTGAATATTCCCAACCGTCTTGAATATTGGGAGATTTAGATAAAATCCACCCCCACACCCAATGAGAGTATTTTAAGGGTGAGGTAATGATGACGCAAAAAATAAAATTTTCAACTTGGGCAAATTAGAGAAAAATTAAGCTGTCCATGAGTTGTCATGACGACAAGGATGTTCTGTTGATGAACTGTCCTCATTGTCCAATCAGATAGTAGAGCTGAAGCTGGAGCATGAACAGGAGAAGACGCACCTATTACAGCAGCATAACGCGGAGAAGGAGAGCCTAGTCCGAGACCACGAACGGGAAGTCGGAAATCTGGAGAATCAGCTCCGCGCTGCCAATATGGAGCACGAAAATCAAATCCAAGAGTTCAAGAAACGAGACTCACAGGTAATTACCAATGATATTTGATAAAACGGGTATCCATTTTTAAACAGTCATCAGCGTTTCATGTTTTCTTATTATTCTTGTTGGTGCACGCTATTTGATCATTTGCAAAACTGACATATAAATGTGATTTTTTGTTGTTTTCTCCCTACCCCCCTTTTTGGGGGGATGAATAAGGCTTTAACTACAGAAACCACAGGTAGCCAGATTAAAAATCCCATGGCGTGCTATAACTTGGCCCCTTTTTTATAATCTTGTCTCAGTTCCTTTCATGATGGATTTTTTTTTAAGGTATCTGCCCCTTACCCCTCCCCTCAGCCTTAGCAAATCCCTAGGAAATGTTATCAGCCTCACTCCTTGCTTTTTGTTTTAATCTCTGTAGGTAATCAAGCAGCTGTTTTAATATATGCTTTTCCTTCCTAGTGTTGCTTTTTTCCTTTAGACTCTATATTTGATTAGATTACTGAGATGATAATTGATAAAAATGCCTCCAGAGAAGGGCTGTTTCCCACCAGGTCTGTCGCTTTCTCCTACATGCGCATACACACGCCTCCCAGCCTCATCTCTGTAGTCCCTGTTGGAAGCCATTTGGCAGAATAACCCCCAGCTGTGGTAGCATTTGACTCTTCAAACTTATGGATGAAATGTGCACTGTCAGCATGGAAAATTATCTTTATAAATTTCAGATGAAAAAAAAATCTTATTGGGTGTGTTTCTTTGTGGTAGGACACACTCTTTAGGGTATATATAATCAAAGGCCTTTAGTGTGTCCTCTTGGGGAGGTCGCTGTGAAATTTCATTAAAGAAAAATTGAAGAGCAATTGGTAACAATAAAAAGATAATTTTCTCTTCTAACAAGACCATATCATCCACGAGGTCTAAATACCCCTTTCTCATTGAAATCTCACCATATCATACACACCCCTCACAAGCTTCTCCTCAGATACATTCCTCCCCAAATAATATAATTTTTAAGCAAATGAGATAGACCTATTTGTTATAAGATGTGTTTAAACAATTTTATAATTATCTGAATGTACAAATTCTACTGATTAAGTAAGGTGTTGGATCTCGAGTCAGGGCGGGAGGCGGGAGGCAAAGAATAGGAGTTGTTGGTCGCTTTCATTTGACCTTGAGTTGTCTTTTACTTTCGGATAACGATGGAGGCAATATGAATATACTCGGCACAGACTTTTTTTTTTTTTGGTCAATAACATGGATTTCTAGGAAAATTAGGTGAATTTGTTTTGTGGGCTTTGTTAACTAAGAGGTAGTCATTGTAGCAGCCATGGGACCAGCATAGGCAGGTGGTTCCTGTGAAATCAACGTGTGCTGTGTTTCTGCCACCGACTTCATTAGAGCCTTCATAAGATACATGCTGGTCTTTTGACGGTCGGTCATGCAGTTTATTAAGGATGTTTTCACACTTACAGTCTCCTTCGAAGATGATGTGAAGCCTTACCATTGTCTCTTTGAGAAGGTATTTGATTTCTGAGCCAGTGTAGGGTCTGTTTGCATGGTAGAATAATTGATACACTAAAAAACATTAATTTATCCAACTTCTAACTATTTTCGTGGTGTTTTAGAAAGCCGACACAAACAGGCCAAATTTAGAGGGAATCTTTGTGGTTTTGCGTGTGTCGTGTCTACCATGTGTAGGGTGCGGTTCATTCAATGACAACAAAAGGGAGATTTTGGAATCGTTAGATATACAATTAAGCCATGGGGAGAGTATAATAATGTCATCAATTGAATTTCTTCTAATTGAAGTATTAATCTGACCTCCTCAAGCACTGTAACATATGACTGTATTTCTCACATTTTCTGTCTTTCTTGGAATAATTGGAATTGCTGTCCTAGGAATGCGAGGGGGCAATGGAAACTTAGGCTAAATGCATTCTGGATCAAAATGAAAAATGATTTTCTGCAGAAGCTATACTAAATTGTTTTTAGAGAACATATTTTTAAAAAAGCTCTCGTCAATAAGCTATATTTTAAAAAATCTAATCACATATACCAAAATGCTAACAACTTGTATTCATTTTTGGCTATTTATTGGGGCTATTAATTCAGTTTCCTCAGGTAAGTCCTAAATTTTCCAACTATATCTTTTCATGATTGTGGTCTAAATAATCTAATGTATAATACCTTTTAGGTTCTGAATTACATTTATAAATTTCAAAAAAAGCCCAAAGTGACATATGTTTTTAAGAAATAGCAGATGCCTTTTAAAAATGGCCGCTTTGTGGTTTGATGCGGGAGCCGCAGGCCTGCTGTAGACGGCGGCGGTGCGGTGTTCTGTCTGAGGCTGGGGAGGCGCTGGATGCTTGGTTCAGGTCGTCAGCTGTGGAGGCCATTTTGTAAAAAGGACCAGTGGGAACCTTGACCGAGAGAGCTCCAGGGGATTATCTGTTTGGGGCATGCGGCTTTGTTGGCTGCTTTTCATCCGTCAGATTCTTGAGTGCAGGCAATGTGTTAAAAACTCCACTTTTGGCTCCTTTTGACCATGTAATACGTTGTGTACTAATAAGAAAACCAGTGTTACAAAGTACAGACATCTGCCTCGAGGTGAACCATGACAACCGGGAGCTCCTCTCAGTGAAGGTGCTGTATAGTTATTGTAAGTGTGTCGTTATTCTAGCAATTTCTGTTTTATAGAGAAACGACAAGATACAGTAATACCATTAAGGACAGTTAACCATTTCTCATTTTATTTGGTGCATTGAGCTAATTAGTCTATGCATATATTTTTTATTATAATTCCTTGGTTTTCAGTGATGGGCTAGTTTACGTTGTGATACTTACATTTGCTAAAATGCACACTGTCTTCCCCCTTCGTATAAGATGTTCAGTCTGGTATGTCCCTGAGGGACATCAGTAGATGTCAAGACATACAGAAATTCACAACCTCATTAGCAAATATTTCTCACTTGCCAGATCCCACTTATTGACGGTCCTCTGGTGAGTGATTTGCTTGATTCCATCCTATTTTTTAATATAAAGGTGATACATAGTTTTGTTGCGATCATCTTAGGAAACCTTTGTCTGATGTGGTAGTCCTCATGTAATTCTTGTTTTGCTTTTGAACTGCAGTGTAGTAAAAGAATTTCTGCAGTTTGCCCCTGGAAATTGAGGAAAAGCAGGACATAGATTCCTTGATCCCTTGGCGTGCTTTTAGTACCCGGAACCACTCAAGGATTGCTTGATCTCTGAGGTTTGCTGCCTAAGTGAACGGTATACGTGAGCCCCACAGAGACCGTCCCAGAGTGGCTTCGTGGTCCGCCCAGGGGCTGTCACCGTCTGGGGACAGCTGCTGAGGTGCAGACATGAGAGGGGTGTGGGTGACACAGAGGCTGCTGGGTGCCACCACGTGTAGACTGCAGAGCAGTCATCATGAAACGGGTCTAGCCTGACCCTGGCATCCTGATGTCTTTCTCGACTCCCTGAACTGAGAACCGTGGTTGTAAGAGGAACAGTTTTGCGTAAAAGACGGAACGTCTGGATTTTGCCGTATTGACTTAGTAAGCGGCTATGTGCTATTGCTGATTCTAAAATGTGCGGGCTTTAGATCTCCTCTTCTTTCTCTCTTCTGCTTTAAAAAGTTTTCCAGAAAAGATATTTATAATAGACAATTTTAACAATTATATCTTCATAATTCCTTGGTTTTCAGCGATGGGCTACTTTATGTCGTGATACTTACATTTGCTAAAATGCAGTCTTCCCCCGTTGTTTAAGATGTTCAGTCTGGTATGTCCCCGAGGGTGTAACATGTTGGAAAAAGGAAAGACCTTCAGAGCAGGAGATGTCATTCATAAACGGGCTGCATGTGTGCAGTGGGTTCGGCACGGGCTGTTATTCTTCAAAGATTACTCTAAGGGTGACTTGAACAGTGCGTGTGTTGTGAGCATTATTGTTGCACCTGTATGGGGTCTCTGGGCTTTGAGGGGGCTGGCACTTTTTCTATTGAAAACATTTGATTTTAATTTCTTTGTATTCCAAGCACTTTTAAAAAGGATTTGAGGCAGCATTTTATGATAAACACATACTTATACAGGTGAAATATAGCTGAAAATAATAATTAAGCAATGAATGATATTAACCACATCAGAAAATCCATACTTTTAAAGAACATGCTCCAGCTAAGTACAAGTTTTAGCTCAGAGCTTGCCTGGAAGCTGAAGTGAAGAGTAAAACATGATGAATCGTGCAAGCCTAAGGATCTAATGTAAGAGATCATACCAGTTCATTATTTTCTAGCTCTCAGTTCTGAGAGGAATTTAAGATACAGGGCTTAATATGAAAGGTACTGACTAGTGTAACTGATGATGCTCTGTAGGTGTTAAAACATTTGGGAAAAAAACCCAGTGGGAAAAACATAGTTAGCAGGTTTATTTTAATGTGCCAAATTTTCATTTTAATTTATGGATAATGTCATTATCTTCAACATCAAAAAACACAGCTGCTTTGAGAGATCCAATTTTGTAGATATTATGAATCATAAGAAAGCATATTTTAAGTCACAAGCTTAAAAATTTCTATACTGTCACTACATGACTATTCCAGAAACCCTTATGAAAGATCGCTAGGGTGCTAAAATTAGAAACTTGGCTGAAATTGAAAATTCTTTAAAAGTCAATGCCCTAATGTTAATTTCCAGGTGTTGCTCTCTTCCTTACATCTGATTCTCTTGTCCTCTGAATTGATACTATGGAAAACTGTAGTAAATAATAAATCAAATGGTAATTTGGTCTGGGAGCACAGGATGTTTGTACCTGCACTAAAATGGTTCACTCCCTACCTGCACAACCAAAGTCGTGTTTCATATCAGTATTTTTTTACTGATATCATCTGCTTTGTTTCGGGGTAGTAGATATTTTTATTTCTTTGGGTCAGGCTGGACTCTGGACTGGTTGCTTGGATAAATCGAATTACGTCAACCAACCCCCCCACCCCTGTAACGAGGCTGTGGCTGCTCGTGCTCCCCCGCTTCTGTGCTCCCCTCTTCTCCTCAGGGATGTGCAGTCACCTCAAGGGGGCCCAGGGCTCAGCATGCACGCCCACACGTAGTGCTGGTCCCTGATACATGCACGGCATGTGTCGGGGTAGGGGCGGGGCACTTGGAGCTTAATCGTGTACCAAGTGTGCTCTGCTGCGGTGGACGGCATGCTCAATGCCAGGCATCAGAGGCATTGGTGGGAAAACATTTTTAACAATTCTCTTCATTTTGCAAAAAGAAAAGAAGACCTTTTTTTTTTTTTTTTTTTTTTTAGTAGACTTGGGGTAAAACCACGTGCTAAAATTTTCCATTTTTTTTTTACATGAAGTTATATAGTATTATTGAAATGCTTTATTTAAGATAGCCGAGGAACTTTTGGTGCTTGTTTAAAATATAAATAGAGGTATTCCCAACTAAACCATGTTTAAAAGCCTGTGGGGGATATATTCTTTTTCTGACGCCAAAAACTCAGGTTATTCAGAATTTTCCAAATAGGGAAAAGGCCCTTCTTATATTCGGAAACAGTTGCATTGACGCGAAGATCTCGTTTTATTAATGTCCGGTGGTGAGGAGCCTAAGAGTGCTGCCTGTGGACTAATAAGATCTTTGCACTAATGTATTATTGTGTATGTTACCGTGTGTAAAAATACTATTTCTTAGGTGCTTAATTAGGAGAAAATAGGGAAAGATGCCGTTTCAAGTAAAGCTACATTTTTGGTAGATCACCAGCTTTCTTTTTCATAAGAATTCTAAAATTCTGTAATTATTTTCATCTTAAAGCACAAAAGTAGCATATATACCTATAATTAAACTATATAAATCATTCAACTTGGTTTTCATTGTAGAGAAAATTATATTAAGCTTAAAAAACAAAGACAGGTTGAGACAAGGAAAGTGATTTCTCTGAGAATGATCCATTTATCATAGTTACACAGTGTATCTTCAATCCTGTGCATATTTTTAAAAATGTGGCAGTTACCATGGAAACCACATTCCATGGCATGTGGTCCACTGTTAGATAAAGAATATTCCTTTTTAAGACAAACCTTCCAAATAATAACATATAAAGTATTCTCTTTGCATTAATGACTTTATATCATCAACAATGGTTGCTTTAAAAAAATCTGTCCTTTGTTCTCATTATACTTACTGTATTTTTAAAGAAATATATAAATTGTTCCTGAAGAATAGTAATTAAATGCTAGAGATATTTGCAATGGGAGATCTAAGGTGATCGCTCTGTGGTGGTGAAGGTGGGTGGTTTCATGGGAGCACAGTCTGTACTCGTGGCGTATTCCGACAGACGGAATCTTAGGAGCTCACTGAGTGTCTACATCTCAGATTAAGTCATCTGAAGAGATGGCCACAGCCAGTTATTTTCATTTTATACGTAAAGAACCTGTGTGGTTCCAAGGTCATTATCTTGCCCAAGGTCACAGAATTAGCAAACCAGAACTTCTTGACCTTAATTCAGTGCTCTTTCTTCATCTCACAGCCTCTTCCGAGGTAGGTTTTAGATTTCTGGAGAGGCTTGGATGTGGAGAAAGGAAGAGTCGTGTGACTCCACCGGGCGTGGCAGACACTGGGACCTTTGTTTCCGGGCGGAGACCCGCATCTCCATTTGCATTTCTCTCAGTGATTTGCTGCACTTGACCAGCTGCAGAGTTGTAACTAGTCCGCATACCTCCTGGAACAACACTGAATCTACGCTCAGTGTGCTTTTAACAGAAGCCTTATCAACAAATACCCATTGTGTGCTTCCTATGTGCCAAGCTCCCTCCTTGGTCCTTCCCGCTGCTTTATCTCATTCAGCCCTCCAGCCCACCACGAGGGTTAGATTTCCTATTTGGAAGTGGTTTTGACCTTGTCACCTGGGTCAGAAAATGTGTTTCCCTTTCCTGATGAGGGCAGACTCTGAAGGCACAGTGAGTCGCCCAAGCCACCAGGCCTGGTACTGTCGCTGGGCTCACAGCCAGGGCCCCTGCCCACTCACTGCTGTGGAGGAGCTCGCTGTCTCTGAACTCCATTTATCCTGCTTACCTTCCACTGTGTTTTCAATTTTGGGTTGTTAGTACATTGCAGGATTTAAAGCACTGATTACCCATAACTCAGGCTATATAAATCCAAGTCGGGTCTTAGCCAGTGGTTTCAGTCTTTCTCCAAAGTCACAGCCATGACCATGTCTCTCGTCAGAGACAAGTACAACTCTGAAGAGATGTGCATTTCTTAGCATTTTATTTGGAGTAGAAATCCTTCCCACAAATTTTAGAACTTGTAGGATGGAAAAATTAGTATGTTTTTGAAATGGGTTCACTTTTGGTTTCCACATTATTACTGCAATAAGAAGGTATGTCCAGTGTAAGAATCCAGTAGGCTTGCATCTCAGTGGGATTTACCAGTCCTTATAAAAAGTTGCCTAGGAGTTTACATCTAATTCTGGCGAAATACGGTTGGTTGTGAATGGTTTATTATAGATAAATGTCTGTTATATGCACATACTAATTTGAAATATCAGATATGATTCATACCTTTCAGTAGAGTGGCTTTTTAAATCTCAAAGCCTTCAATGTTAGCATTTTTTCCATAAAGGAATCCGTGTTAAGGATCCTGTTACATGGCAGCGGCTAGTCAAAGCCTTCTGAGAAATGAGGTCGAGGTGGTTTAGGAAGTTCAAATCTGGAGACTTTCCTGATAGAAATACAAGGAGCAATTAGAAAGCGTGTTTTGTTTAAAATCTTCAAAAGCAATTTATGTTGATACAGTTTAAGCTGAATTCTAGAGTAACTTTGGTCAAAATGAAAACTTTTCAGAGTTTTTTTTTTTTTAAACACATAAAATACTCCAGCGATAAAGGCTATTCCACCCTGGGAAATTCGTTCCCGTTGGGTTACTTTTAGCGTGCTGCCCTTCCCTGTGCTCACCTCCGTGTGAGTGAAATCACTGCGGGACAGTGGATGAGTCGCTCCTCTTCCTTGAGGTCTCGGAAAAGCCATTCTTGGGTTTCTGACCCAGTTCTCTAAGAGACATCCCTGATGTCTTCGCTGGTATATTTGAGGTAATTTTTTGTGATGGAGAGGTTGAAGGCAGAGTGCAGGAAATGACTGGCTAAATGGTGATGTCATCACACGTTCAAAGAGCTGCAGACTGAAGCTCATTGCACCGTCGCTGTGTCCCCGGTCAGGACTGATTGGAACAGCACCTGGTCGCGTGACGCAGAGGCTATTTAACGCCTGAGCATTTTCCCTGAGAAAAAGAACAGATATTTCTGCTGGGGAGACCGTACACTCCTGTTTGAGGAAGCAAGCATTACATGAAAATAATAGCCTATTTTCAAATTTCTTTAGTATTTATGGAAAGGAAACCTTTGAGAAATATTGTCATTAGAAGGAAACTAGGATAATAAAAAGTGGTTTCATTGAGACCTAACTGGTGGATTAATGTGGAACTTGATGCAATATTTTTCCATCGAAACAAGTATTAAAATTTAGTGAAAATTATTTTTCGTCACTTGTTCTAGCAATTATTTTAAGCTGTTACCTGACCTCTCGAGTACTTTTGGATATTTGTATCCTAAGATGTTGGGGAAAGACCCCAAGAAATCATAAAGAAACAGTACACAGATCTGCAGGGTTTGAAAATGTGTGTTATTTTTCCCTTTCATTTGGATTTGTTTTTCCTTGGGTGTGAAGTCAAAGCCTGAAGGTAATATTTGAGAATGAGTTAATGGTGTCCTCAGAGAATGAAGTTTGCTGAAGTATGTGGCTTGGACCTGGGGTCTCTTTCTTTGTTAGTGGGGGCAGCTGCTGCAGTGGTTTCAGGGCGTGTGTGTGTGTGTGTCCCACTGACATTATTACTCTGTGGTACAGAGGAGCTGTCAGTGAACACAGAGAGTGGTCCAGCCAGGCCTAGCATCTTAAAACAAGGCAGTTTTCCAGTAAGGACTTAAAAGTTGTAGGTCTCAAAAAGGTTAAAATTAAACTGATGATTCATTCATCTTAAGCTTACTCCATAAGTCAGTATTTATTAATGAAGCAAACCCCAGACCCCTAGGGTCAAGTGGGACCTTATTTACTTTGTTATTTGCAAAGATGTCATTTAACACACAGAACGCATGTGTTCACCAAATGCTTCCTGATTTTTGTCATGTAAACGTTGTTCTCCCTTTTGGGGCACATTTCACAACAGATCGAGATAAAGTGACACTGGTGTGTGCACAGGGTGAAGGAAGCTTGGGGGTGGAAAACATCGGTTCTTCGTTTACTCAGAAATTACCGCCAAAGCTGGTGTTAGAGAAAAGGCCTGAGCTCCAGGGGTGTGGCATGTCCCGGCCCCTTGAAGCCAGTCATGCTGGTTCAGGCTTTGAGAAGTGAGGGGATGGGCTCAGGCACGTTCACCTCTCCATCCCGTTCAGTGACATGCAGCAGACATCGTAGTCTATTGCCATCATGTTGGTGCTCCTTAGAAGAACACACAAGCAAACGTGAAACAGCCAGCCAGTGGGGATTTGCTGTGTGACCCAGGGAGCGCAAGCTGGCGCTCTGTCGCCGTGCAGGGGGCCGGACGGGCTGGGAGGTGGGAAGAACGCTCCGGAGGAGGGCACATGTGTATGAGTGTGCTCAGTTGCTCCGTCGTGTCCGACTCTCTGCGACCCTGTGGACTGGAGCCCGCCAGGCTCCTCTGTCCATGGGATTCTCCAGCCAAGAGTACTGGAGTGGGTTGCCATGCCCTCTTCCAGGGCATCTTCCCAAGGCAGGGATGGAACCCAGGTCTCCTGCATTGCAGGCGGATTCTTTAACAGCTGAGCCCCCAGGGAAGCCTGGACACGTGTGTACCTGTGGCTGATTCATGTTGATGTATGGCAGAAACCAGCAGTGTTGTAAAGCAATTATCTTTCAACTAAAATTAGGAAAAAGTCACTTCAGAAACAGGAATAGTGGAGTAAATCTTCTCATGAAAATCATTATTGTTGACTATCCTGATTGCTTTTTGAAATCTCATTGTTCCATGTTGATACTGACAAATGGAACCCTGTGACTTGAACACTTGTAATGGTGACACTTGGATATTATATAAATCAAATTAACTTCCACATACGTTTTCCTGTCTGTCAAAATTAGGCAGAATTATGTATATGGAATTTCCTTATGACTTCACCTTGACTCATTTGCTATGGAAAGGCCTTTTGAGTGCAGTTCTGTGCAGGCCTCGGGGATGGGGTGGACACTTGAGGGCTTGCCACATGAACGTTGCCCACTTATGTTGTGATTGGAAGACAAGCACGTCTACCACGTGATTGGAAGACAAGCGGACGTTTTGGGGCAGTAGGTGACATGATCTGACCCCTGCTTCTAAAAGGCCACTGAGGCTGTTGTGGAGAGTCCTGCGTGTCTGTGCCACATGTACTTGAGTCAGGAGGATGTGCTGGTGGGTACGCTGTGGGAGTGAGGGAAAGAGGGTTTCTTTAGGGCTTTGGTTCGAGTAGCTAACTAGATGCACCGAGATGGTCAGATAGCATCCCCAACTCAGTGGACATGAACTGAGCAAATTCTGGGAGATAGTGAGGGACAGGGAGGCCTGACGTGCTGCAGTCCATGGGGTCACAAATAGTCAGACACGGCTGAGCGACTGAACAGCACAGCTAATTAGATGAGGTGTCGACCATGAGGAGGGAGCAAAAGCAGGAGTTGTGTCATTGCCAGGCCAGGGTTGAGCTGCACCTTCAGTGTCCAGATGGAGAGGTGTCAGACGAGCTGGAAGTGCAGGTGGAGATTCCAGAAACAGATTCAGACATCACTGGCATATGAGTAACAAATAAAGCATGGGCCCGGATGCAGCAATCAAGTTCTTCCTGGACATGCATCAAAGGTGCTGGTCATGGCAGTCTAGCCCGCCCACTGGCGTGTGAGCCTGAGTTGCCGACTTCTCATTTCTGCTGGTCACACCCCACGTCTGGAACCCCACGCGGTCAGTCATATCACCTGCGAGCCCCTGCCACGTGTCGGCCCTGTGGTGGACAGGGCATGTTGACCACAGTGCGCCCTGCTCACTGTCTGTGGACAGACAGGGCTGTGTGCATCCTCATGACGGGGTGGGGAGCCCAGAGGGGATCCCAGGACAGAGGGGCTGCTGAGGACAGGGCCTGGCTGCGTGGGGCAGAGACACGGAAACGCCCGTCGCCAGGACAGTGCCTGGCCCACAGTCTCCACGAGGGCACCTTCTGCTAATGACACCACTATCGGTGGTGAGCTAATTGGGTCCCTCTGGGCCCTTGGCTGCCCCTCTCTGGGGGAGGTGAGCCTTACCTCCTGGCTCCTTCCTGCTCTCTGGAAACCTTGCCAACCTGCCTGCCATGCCCGCTGTGTGTGCGAGGAACTACTAACAATACCAGCGTGGAAACTGGCGGACAGACCTCAGGGCCACTTCGAGCAGGCCAGCGAAGTACAGTGAAGTGACAGAGGCGCCCTGACCCCGTGTTGGGGAGACAGAGCCTGGAGTGTGCGGACACGGTGTCTGGGGGTGATCTGAAAGGTCACATTCAGGGAGACGGCCTGTGCACTGAGCGTTTTTACTGAATAGAGATTCACTCTGCAGATTAAAACAGGAAAACCATCGAACAGAAGGCGTGGTGTGGTCAGTGCCTGGAAATGCTTTCTACCATGCGGAGCAGTCTGAGCAGGCCTCCCTCCACCCTGGTCCCTGCTGGGGTTCATGCTGTCCATGTCTCCCATTTCTTTACCCCAGCAGGTCCCTGATGATCCGCGCCTCAGGCCGGGTCAGGAGGCTGTGCGTGCCTGAAGGTGACGGGAAACCTCCAGAGAATGGGAGATCTGAGCAGCAGGAGGGGAGGGGACGGTCAGCCTCGTCCCGTCACGAGGTCGTTCCTAGTCACATAGCTCTCCTCAACGTGGAGTCCATCACGCGGAGGAAGAGGGTGATCTAATGGTGGGGAGCGTGGACAGCAGACCCGAGAGGAATGGGCACAGGACGAGCGCGTCCCGCTGGGACATCACTGGGCTGGGGGCCGGTGAGGGGGGAGCGGCACAAGGCCTATGACTGGGGCGGTTGGGGGGAGCTTCACCTGCACTGGGTCCTCCTCGGTAGCAGCGCCCAGGTGGTCTCTGGAGCCTCGGGAGAGGAAGCCGCCCCTCGCCGGGACGCACCTGTCCTCGTGGGGACCCAGGGCCCCTGCCTGCAAGGGCCGCGCGCGGGCCGGGGTGCCTCTCAGTCCTCCTGCCCGCGCCCCCGGCCCTGGTGCCTCAGCCTCCGAGCTTGCGCTTGCAGGACGGGGCCCGAGGTCCGCTTCTGGGGCAGAAGGGTGTGTGCTCGGGGCCTGGAGATGAGCTCCACAGACATGTCTCTCTAGAAAGAAGCATTTTCAACTGGACGGGACCTAGTTTTATGTTTTTGTGTGTCTCATTATTTTGAGAAAGAGCATTGAGTAGAGTATTGTGTGCCTCAGACACTTTCTGGAGGATGCAGGTACTATGTCAGTTTTTACAGAAAGGACAGGCCATGCAGTGTGGGGCATCATTGGAGGGCTGGGGCTTGCACGCAGACCGTGTGACTTCAAAGCCCGTGAGCTTTCACGGCCATGCACCTGGTCCTGAGAGTAATCACAGGCGAGCCCGTTGGTGGGAAAGCCTTCATCCCGCTGCTGTTCACCAGTGATGTGTGCTCAGCCTCCCTGAGCACCGTGAGGCCATTTCACAGGACAAATCAGACTGACGTGTCGGAACCAGCAGGAACCCCCATGGCAGCCTCCCCAGCGTTTTCCACACAGCGTTCGAGCCCCTTTTCAGCGACATTAACATCATACTGTAGTTATGGCTGCAGTTTTTCCCCCTAAGCAACTCTTTCTCTTCTGAAACCCTGTGGCAGCCCGTGGTTGTTTAGATTGAGTGCAGGAATGTTTTTAAACATTAATTTGGTTTGACATGACTTGGTGCACAAATTAATTATTCAAGCACATATTGTTCCATGTACATGAAAAGAATGGAACTGTAGTGAATCGGGTTCTGACGACCACATGTGCATCGCAACGTTACCAGCAACAGACTATTAAGAGAACAAAAGCTGGCAACATGTCCTAGCTCTGGATTTGGCCAGTCCCACAAAATTAGCATAAATATGTGAAGCGATCGGAACAGATTGGGGCTTCCTAGGATAGGGCCCTCTTCTTATCTAGTTCTGAAAGAATGTGGGATAAACGATTCATTTAGCAGAGGATAAAAATATGTCTGCTATGCAGTTATAATCGTGTGTCATTAATCAGAAAATACTGCAGAAACTCTGACAAATTAAAAACACAAGGATGTGTCTGCAAGGGCTTTTTCAGCCATTACAAAGCTGCTTCACCTCTCAGGCAGGCTCTTTTATGGCAACTCCTTGCTCAGTGTACAGACATCTTCAAAGGCTCTGACATCTGTCGGCCTTTGAACTACCATTAAAAAATATTATCCCATTTCCATTCTTTTATGCCCATTTTTTTAATTATAGCCCTTCTTTCAAGTTGGGAACATGGTTGGTTTAAATGAGGCTGTCCTTTCGTTTTCAGCCACCCAGCTGCGGTTTGAATAAATTGATGTAGAATCAAAGGCGGGACTTTAAAGGAAAAAGGTTTGATGGACTTGGACTCCGAACCAGATGAGGTTTTATGATGAAAAGGGTTTAATCCCAGCACAGGCATTGCGTCTATCAGTTGAGCAGAACAAAGCAATTCATATATATAGGTTCACGCGAAATGATCTATTTTTTTTTTAACGGCACAGATCTCTTCAGGACTTGCAAATGTGGCATTAGCTAATATTCAGAGAGCTGGTTTCCTTTCATCCACAGAAGCTTGTGATTACGGTACAGCTCTCGAATTGGAAACGAGAGCCGCGACACAGATTTGAGGCTGCGCCGTCTGATTTGTATTCAGTGTAGATGTCACTGCGGGACAGGCTCGTGGGGGCCCAGCCAGTTCAGCACACGGAAAAACAGCCTCATCATCTGGGTCCTCAGTCACGAACATCACCAGTTAATTAAGACGGCAGCCTCATGACTGTCAGCGAGATGTTTGGCTGATTGGTATCGCTTAAGATTTGGCGAGAAGGATTGAAGAAGCAGCCTGTCTTCCGCTCCATGTTCTTCTCGCAGGTTAATGTGCACAAGTGCATTGCAGGGGAGGGAAGTCTAGGCGTTTAACTAGATTCCCTTCATTAGAGAAGGAAAACAACGTAATGCGCAACAGTGACTTAATTTGCATTCACATATTTCCCCTCATCCGATTATTGATCTAAAAAAAAAAATCCTTTCTGAAAGCAGATTTCAACATTGCCTTTGCTCAGTAAGCTCCTGAACGATAAACGTTATCTTGAGCCAAGTCATTGAGTAACCAGCTAAGTAGTTTAGGATAATTACAAACCTAGAACATAGATCTAAGTCCACTTCAAAGTAAGAAGTGATTAAAAAAATTTTTTTTCTAATAATAATTCAGGGTAAATTTTACTTTTAATCCATTAGAAAGATTTCTTAAGATCATGTGCACCTGTTTTACATTGTTGTTCAGTCGCTCAGTCATGACTGACTCTTTGCGATGCCATGGACTGCAGCACAACAGGCTTCCCTGTCCTTCACCACCTCCTGGATCCTGGAGTTTGCTCAGGCTCATGTCCATTGAGTCAGTGATGCCATCCAACCATCTCATCCTCTGTCACCCTCTTCTCCTCCTGCCTTCAATCTTTCCCAGCATCAGGGTCTTTTCCAGTGAGTCAACTCTTTGTATCAGGTGACCAAAGTACTGGAGCTTCGGCTTCAGCATCAGTCCTTCCAGTGAATATTCAGGGTTTATTTCCTTTAGGATTGACTGGTTTACATTAGAAATGTGCTGTTTCTCAGAGTTAAAAAAAATGGTTCTTCCGTTTACTTAAAAGGTTTGGTACCATTTACTTGTACAGATTTGATCATTCTGCACCAATTATTTTTCATTGTCTTCAAATATAATTTCTATTTTAAATTACAAATTAATATCCAAACCATAGTTTGAAGAAATTCTGAACTTGTGTGGTTTTACTTTAGCAAAGCAGATGCTGGCTAGTGGAACAGTACTTTAATTCCTCTTTTCGTGCAGTCCCTGGTGTCTACCTCATAGTCTAGAATGTTTCATGTTCTTGTTTTGCCTCCCGTTTCCTTTGAGGAAAACATGGATTGGTGCACTTTGATACTGAATTTACCAGGAAGTACACTTTGCCCTGCCCTATATTTCTGAAGATTCATAAGTTGACCAGGTTACTTGGAATATGTTGGATTTGTCTTAGTATAATCATCATTGTTTTTCACTCTGCAACCCTATTCTAGCTTCCTACCTTTTCATCATGTGATAGCCAGCCAGTCTTCCAGTGCTTGTAACCATGTATTAATAGTTTTTGTCTCTATACACATTCCTTTTGCTCCATCCTACTGAATCATGTTTATGTCTCCTCAGTGAGTCCTGAAGAAGGCAATGGCACCCCATCCCAGTACCCTTGCCTGGAAAATCCCATGGACGGAGGAGCCTGGTAGGCTGCAGTCCGTGGGGTCGCTAAGAGTCGGACACAACTGAGTGACTTCACTTTCACTTTTCACTTTCATGCATTGGAGAAGGAAATGGCAACCCACTCCAGTGTTCTTGCCTGGAGAATCCCAGGGATGGGGGAGCCTGTGGGCTGCCGTCTGTGGGGTTGCATAGAGTCTGACACGACTGAAGCGACTTAGTAGCAGCAGCAGCAGTGAGTCCTAGTTTTACCAGGATTCTCTCGCTTTTCCATCTAAGTTTCTAATTTCTCCACCAGCTCCTCTAACTTACACTAACTATTGTAGTCTTCTACCGCCTCTTTCTTCTTAATTCTTCTATTAAGCAACCATCTACATTTCAGTGGCCTTAAATCGCAGCTATATGGTAATAACCTTAGAGTTCCCTTCTCTCATCTTAGAGCTGGATTCAGATATCCAGCTGCCTTTTGGCACCTTCTTTTAGCTCAGGAGTGCCTCTAATGTCACATGTCCAGAACTGATACCTCACCCCCATCTTCTCTGTGTCTGTGAATAGCATTTGTACACATGGAATGCACAAGTCAAAACTTGGGTGTCATCCTTGAGTGGTTTACCCTTCTAAACAAATCTCTCTTCCATTCATTCCCTTTACTTCCTTCCCTGAGTCCAGGCCACCCCCCTTCTTTCACCGAGACCTCCAGTCATCTCCTGACACTCTTGCTTTCCTCCTGACACTCAGCAACCATAATGGTTCTCTTCAAAATATATATTGGATTAGAAAACCTCCCTGCTTACAATCCTTCAGTGGCTTGGCCCACAATGCCCCACATGACCTGGCCCTACTATTACCTTCCCAAGACTTCCTCCTCCTCTTCTCCCCTGGCTACCTGAACTTGAGCTATCAGCTTCTTTTTAATTGCTGAAAGATACCAGACTTTTTCTAGCCTTCAGATTTTGACTGTTTATTGGAACTGGATGGCTTTTGCTCTGGCCCGTTGTGTGATTAGCTACTTCTCAATCTTTAGGTCTTAGCCCAGTTGATAACTCCTCAAATAGGATTTTCCTAGTGTCTCTATCTAAAAAGGGCTTCATCAAGAAACAAGAAAAATTTCAAATAAACAATCTAACCTATCACTAAAAGAATTAGAAAAGGAAGAAGCAGGACCCAAAGTCAGCAGAAGGAAGGAAATAATAAAAATCAGAGAGAAAATAAATAAGGTAGAGATTAGAAAAAATAGTGGAAAAGATCAATAAAATCAAGAACTAATTTTTTGAGAGCACAAACAAAATCAACAGACCTCTAGCCAGGGTCATCAAGAAGAAAACAGAGGACTCCAAATAAAAAAACAAGAAATTATAAAAGGGAAATAAAAATCAATACCACAGAAATAAAGAAAAAATAAAACCTGCTGAAATTTTATTTTATTTATCTATTTATTTTGTTTATTTTATTTTTCATTTATTTTTATTAGTTGGAGGCTAATTACTTTACAATATTGTAGTGGTTTTTGCCATACATTGACATGAATCAGCCATGGATTTACATGTATTCCCCATCCCGATCCCCCCTCCCACCTCCCTCTCTACCCAATCCCTCTGGGTCTTCCCAGTGCACCAGGCCCGAGCACTTGTCTCGTGCATCCAACCTGGGCTGGTGATCTGTTTCACCCTAGATAATATACATGTTTCGATGCTGTTCTTTTAAAACATCCCACCCTCGCCTTCTCCCACAGAGTCCAAAAGTCTGTTCTGTACATCTGTGTCTCTTTTTCTGTTTTGCATATAGAAAACCTGCCGAAATTGAGTCAAGAAGTAGATAATTTGAACAGACCAATTACTAGAAGTGAAATATAATCTGTAATTTTAAAAACTCTGTACAAACAAAAGTCCAGGTCTGGATGACTTCACTGGAAAATGTTACCAAACACACGAAGAAGAACTTACACCTTTCCTTCTCAAACTCTCCCGAAAGACCGAAGAGGCAAGACCACTCCAAGAGCCTTCTATGAAGCCACCGTCACCCTGAGACCAAAACAAGACAGAGATACCACCAAAAAAAGAAAATTACAGGTCAATATCTTTGATGAATTATATATGCAGAAATCCTCAAGAAAATATTAGCAAATCAAGTCGAGCAATACAAAAAAAGGATCATATACCATGATCAAGTCAGATTCATTCCAGGATCTCAAGGCTGATTCAGCATACCCAAATCAATCAATGCAATAAACCATATCAATGAAAGAAAAGTAAAAAAACACATGACAATCTCAAGAGATGCAGAAGAAACATTTGATAAAATTCAACATCCATTTAGGATTAAAAAAAACTCTTACCAAACGGTTATAGAGGGAACATATGTCAACCTAATAAAAGCCGTTTATGACAGACTTACAGCCAACATGATCTCAACAGTGAAAGCTGAAAGCCTTCCTGCTAAATTCTGGAATAAGACAAGGATGCCCATTCTCACCACCTCTATTCAACTTGGCATTGACACTTCTAACCACAGCAGTCAGACAAGAAAAAAAAATAGTTATCCAAATTGGAAAGGAAGAGATAAAATTGTCATTATTTACAGATGACATGATACTGTATATAAAAAACCCTAAGGACTCCACAAAAAACTGCTAGAATTAAAAATTGGACTCAGCAAGGTAGCAGGGTATAAGATTAATATACAGGCACGTGAAAAGGTGCTCAGCATCACTAATCATCAGGGAAATGCTAATCTAAACCACAATGAGGTATCGCCTCACACTGGTCAGGATGACCATCATCAAAAAAAGCTACTAATAATAAGTGCTGGATGGATGTGGAGAAAGGGGAACCCTCCTACTCTGTTGGTGGGAATGTAAATTGGTGTAGTCACTATGCAGAAGAGTATGGAGGTTCCTCAGAAAACTAAAAGTAAAGCTACCACATGACTTAGCAATTTCACTTCTGTGCATCTATCTGGAAATGATGTAAACTGTAATTCAAAAAGATACACACTCTCCAGTGTTCACAGCGGCATTATTTACAACAGCCAAGACATGCTTATGAGCAGATGAATAAAGAAGATGTGCTACATGTATATATATATTTAGTGGAATACTTAGCTGTAAAAAGAATGAAATACTGCCATTTGCAGCAACATGAATGGACCTAGAGCTTATCATACTAAGTGAAGCAAGTTATACTAAGATGAATATTATGATACCACTTATATGTGAAGTAAAATAATACGAATGAATCTATATATGAAACAGGAACAGACTCACTAATGTAGAAAACAACCTTATGATTATCAAAGGGGAAAGCGAGGGGGAAGAGGGATAAATCAGGAGTGTGCAATTAACAGATACAAATAGTAGTTTTTATGTACAAACTACTATTTGTATCTGTTAATTTACATTAATTTACTGTATAACAGGAAACAATATTCAGTGTCTCTCAATAACCTATCTTGGAAAATAATTTCAAAAAATATATATGGCTATAACTGAACTAATTTGCTATATACCTAAAACTAATGCAAAATTATAAATCAAATATGCTTAAATAGGTAATAAAAATAAATATATAAATAATGCTTTCTCTTTCAGAGCATCTAGTTTGTGAACTTCAAAGCACTATTCTCAGTTTATATTGCATATTTATTAAATTTTGTCTATTCCCCCAGTGGACTGAAAAAGGGGCCAATATCCACGTTCCTCACTTCTGTATTTGTTGTTATTCAGTCGCTAAGTCATGTCCAACTCTTTGTAACCCCATGAACTGCAGCACGCCAGGCTGCCCTGTCCTTCACTATCTCCCAGAGCTTGCTCAAACTCATGTCCATTCAGTCGGTGATGCCATCCAACCTGAGATGGTTGGATGAGATTCCTCTGTCGCTTTCTTCTTTGCCAGCACCAGGTCTTTCCCAATGAGACAGTTCTTCGCATCAGGTGGCCGAAGTATTGGAGTTTCAGCTTCAGCATCAGTCCTTCCAATGAGTATTCAGTGTCGATTCCTTTAGAATTAACTGGTTCGATCTCTTGGCTGTCCAGGGGACTCTCAAGAGTCTTCTCCAGAACCACAGTTCAAAAGTATCTATTCTTCTGTATGAAAGTGAAAGTGAAGTCACTCAGTCGTGTCTGACTCTTTGCCACCCCGTGGACTGTAGTAGCCTACCAGGCTCCGCCCTCCATGGGATTCTCCAGGCAAGAATACTGGAGTGGGTTGTCATTTCCTTCTCCAGGGGATCTTCCCGACTCAGGGATCGAACCTGGGTCTCCTGCATTGTGGGCAGACGCTTTAACCTCTGAGCCACCAGGGAAGCCCTCTGGTATTCTTCTGTATACCCTCTACTGAAAAGATTCTTGGACAGACCACAGCCTTGACAAACATTTGTGAACATGTATATTCAGTTTCAGTTCAGTTGCACTCTTGTCTGACTCTTTGTGACCCCATGGACTGCAGCACGTCAGGCTTCACTGTTCATCACCAACTCCCGGAGCTTGCTCAAACTCATGCCCATTGAGTCAGTGATGCCATCCAACCATCTCATCCTCTGTCATCCCTTCTCTTGTGTTCAGTCTTTCTCAGCATCAGGGTCTTTTCCAATGAATCAGTTATCTGCATCAGGTGGTCAAAGTATTGGAGTTTCGGCTTCAGCATCAGTCCTTCCAATGAATATTCAGGACTGATTTCCTTTAAGATGGACTGATTTGATCTCCTTGCAGTCCAAGGGATTCTCAAGTGAAAATGAAAGTAAAAATTGTTCAGTCATGTCCAACTCTTTTCGGCCTCATGGATTATACAGTCCATGGGATTCTCTAGGCCAGAACACTGGAGTAGGTAGCCTTTCCCTTCTCCGGGAGATCTTCCCAACCCAGGTCTCCCAAATTGCAGGCAGATTCTTTACCAGCTGAGCCACAAGGGACGCTTTCACTTTCAGTTTTCTCACATCCACACATGACTAGATGGACCTTTGTTGACAAAGTAATGTCTCCGCTTTTTAATATGCTGTCTAGGTTGGTCATAGCTTTTCTTCCAAGGAGCATCTTTTAATTTCATGACTGCAGCCACCATCCCATAGTGATTTTGGAGCCCAAGAAAATAAAGTCTGTCACTGTTTCCATTTTTTCATGTTAATGTGTGTTAACAGAGGTCACTTCCCTGATCAGTAGAGTTCTCACAGAGTTTCTAACATAAAATGACAAAAGTACGTGTCCAGGATCAGCCCACAGTCACTGTAATGTCATTGTTGTTTCAAGCCTGTGTCTTCCAGAGGAGGAACTGTACCTTAGGTCTTTGCATCCGAACATCCTACCAGGTGGCCTGGCTCCAGGGCTGATGTTTAGTCAGTGAACGAGTGAACACAAGTCAATAAGTGCAACTATTTTGCAGAAATTGGTCAGGTTTGGGCTTTGCTTGTCATCATATAACCTTCAGATTTCCAAAATATGCACCTAATATTTATTAAATCTCCAGATAGTGCTGACTTCAGAGAATCGGTTGCCGCTTGGGTAGTAACGATGAAAATTATAGAATGTCTATCCAGCATGTCTTTGACCACCTGATGCAAAGAACTGACTCGTTTGAAAAGACCCTGATGCTGGGAAAGATTGAAGGCGGGAGAAGAAGGGGACGACAGAGGCTGAGATGGTTGGATGGCATCACCAACTCAGTGGTCATGAGTTTGAGTAAACCCGGAGTTGGTGATGGATGGGAGGCCTGGCGTGCTGCAGTCCATGGGGTCACAAAGAGTCAGACATGACTGAGCGACTGAACTGAACTGATCCAGCATGTACTGAGGGCCACCTTAATTTTAGGCACATTGCAAGCTGTTGAAGATGCAAAAAATAAACAACACACATACTCCTCAGGGGGAAAAGACAGTGAGCATTAGTATAAGCACAGTGTCAGAGACAAAATGGGACTGTGTGAGCCGTGAAGAAGGAGATGTCAGTCGTCCTGGTTGGGGGGTGGGCAGTGGTCAGGTGGTGGCCCATCTCCCAAGCAGAGCCCTTGGTCACTGCTCCTGTGATGTTTTCTCCCAACTGCAGAGAGTAATAATTTTCATCCTTTATTACTTCTTTAATGTTTTAAAGTAAATACAAAATTATCTTACCTCTGTATGGTTTCTCCCTGCAGAGGCTGCCATGTCCATAAAGGAGCATTAATATATTTAGTTGTTTGCTGGAAGCCACCACAACCAGCTAAGGAGTGAATTATGCTGCTGATTCCCTGGCATTAACATTCCTACATATTTTAATGTTGCCCTGCATAACTTATATTAACATCTTCCAAAGTGGGGAAGTGGTCAGTATGAAGAATGTCTTTTAATTTTCTGTCTTCTGGTAGCAATCACTGAGGTGATATGATTGTGTCTAGAGGCAGCCTGGGTGTTTCTCTGGTCTGTAAACAGGCTTCAGTGAGGAGAAACCCGAGTTTCTATCGCTGTGTGTTGCCACTCCGAGGACAAGCGCGGGGTTTGTGTCAGGGCTGCTGTGGGACCCCTGACAGCGCTGGTCCTCTCTTTTTCCACATCCAGTGGGGCCGGTGTTATAATTAAGGGCAGAGGAGACAAGTCCGAGGTCATCTTCAGGAACTTGCCTAGCTCTTTTCCAGGCAACATATTAACTTGTAAGGGGGTAAAATAATGAGACAGTTGTTTGAAGCTACATCTGATAGCCGAGGGGAGAACACACACACACACACACACACACATCTACAGAGCCTTTCTTCTGCTCTGCCTCTGAAGTTCATGAGTGAAGCTGGCCGCATCCGTTCTCATAAAAGCGACACAAAGGGACACCACGTCAGTCGTCACGAAGCCACATCACTTTGTGCTGCAGGTGGCCTCTGACCCCCATCGCTACTTTTTGTTTTCACCAAAATCACAGACTTTCTCACCTGAGATGAACAGCGTGGAACTAACACATTTTGTTCCTTTGTGAGGCCAAGACTCCGAGGTTGAACTGTCAGGAGGTGTCATTGCTGGAACAGAAGGGTTGAAACAAACGTACCCAAGCTGGTCCTGGTGAGGGGATGTGAGAGCCTCGCGCCCAGGGTGCGGCCTCCACCCCTGGCGTCACCAGGCTGTTAGTGGACCTGTCAGGCTTAAGCCAGCCACACGTCAAAGCGTTCTGAAGGTTGTCCTGACTCTCAGCTTCTTCTCAGGTTTTTCATTTCGTCTTTTCAGTCGAAGTCTTTGGGAAGTCCAGTTTCCTTCACGTTATGCTCAAGTATCATGTTTTCAAGCTCTAAAACATCATTTTGTACTTTTCCTCTTTATTTTCAGAGCCTTTTGTTTTCACTTTATAGATGTAATAAAATTTCCTCTCCCTGTGTTTATGAGTCAGAATTTTTTTTAGCACTGCTCCCCAGATTATCTCTTTCCTTCAGGGTTGTTTTCTTGTTTATCTTCTCATTTCTCTTTTGTATTTATTTCTCTTGGCTTTTCTTTTGCACTTAATGGTTCTTGCTTTCTCTTCATATTTACTACAGATGAATATTGTATTAGTTGCCCATTGTAACAAATTACTCACTACAAACTTTGTGGCTTACAACGGGCAGACATGTATTATCTTACAGTTCTGAGGGAGATGGACCCAGAATTAGTCACAAGACTCAGATTCAGCTATGGGCGGGGCGCTTCCTTCTGGAGGCGGGGCAGAGCCTGCGCCCTTGCCTTTTCTGGCTTCTACAGCCACCGCCTTCCCGCAGGGGCCCTGCCCACTCAGCCCACGTCCGCCGGTGCTGGCGCGGCCCTCCTCCTGCTCCCTCGCAGAGACCCTGTGATGGCCTCGGGCTCACACACGTGCTCCGGGGGACGGCCCACCTCAGGCCCCTCGTCCTATGCCAGCCGCAGGTGTCCCTGTTCCACGAGCGGCCCTGCGGGCTCAGGTCCCGAGGCTGACGACGTGGGCAGACTTCTGTGGGCGGAGGGGCCGTTGTCCAGCTTGCCGCGGACAGGGCGGCGGGCAGGTGGGCCTGTCGTGTAAAGAGTTTTCCCTGCCTCACCTGAGTTCATCTCTCCCTGAGTGCGTCTCCCTGAATGGTCTCTCCCTGAGTGCATCCCCCTGAGTGCATCTCCCTGAATGGTCTCAGTCCCTGAGTGACTCGGAGTGAATCCTGGGAGGGGGCACATTTGGACTGACAGCTCTGTGAGCCCCCCGGGCCCTGGAGTTGCTGGGATGGGAAGGCTTTACACTGGGTTTGTAGAATCCACGCTGGGAGCCCTAGGTGTCCCTGGGTTGTTCCTTCAGGTATTTTTTCTGTTTCGCCCCCAGATTGCCTTCAGTCTACAGGTTGGGGTGACCCCGCCCCTGTACCAGATCCTCAGGAGCTTGTTTCATTGTCACCTCTCGTTGTGTCTTTACCTTCTTTGTATAGGTGAACCCAGAGGGGCCAGGCGGATGGAGGCCTGGCTCTGTGGAGCTTCCCCGCCGGCTCGACCTTCACAGCTCGTCTCATGCTCAAACATCTCGTTATTCTCTCACCTACTTTCTCTCCGACAGACTCACCAAAAGCTCTCAAATGAGTGTCTCCCAAGCACGCCTGTAGTGACTTTGTTTTGTACGGCTGCAGTTTTTGTCTTACTCAAGGTCTTTTGTCTTACTCACTAAATTGGTTAAAGATCACTGAAAGCAGAATTCTTAATATATCATAATATTCACTTAAAGATGTAAAAATACTTACACATATAATAACTAAACTACTGCATTCAAGGAATGAATATTGGTTAAGACTTTTTGCAAATTTGTGTCTGATAACACAATAATTTGATGCAGAGTACTTTTTTTTTTTTCTTTTTTTTCAGAGTACTTTTTAAAGTAGTGGCCACTGAAATTGCCTGGAATGATGGCTCACTAGACACTTTATAGACATGCAGGCAGCCGCTTCTTTTGGATCTCACATTATAGAGGAGTGCAGGTACGGAAGCTTAGCTGTGCTTGGCTTTGTTCAGGTGTAGGTTATTCTGGAAACACAGCCTGATACGAGAATTAGCATCCAGGTAGTTCACTAAGGATGGGATTCCAGGAACCTGAGGTGAGGGAATGGGGAGAGTCGAACAGGAAAAATCCTATTATGGGAGCCTTATTGACCAAATCACTGCTGGAGCAGGCATTCTCCATCTCACGGATGACCTCTCAGAAAACACAGCACATTGTCCCGCCAAAGGGTAGAGGTCCGGAGCATTTATGCATGGACTTCTGGGTCTGTGTGATGGAGGGTGCTCCCGAAGGGCGTCTGCTCCCGCACTGCCTGCTCCTGCCTTCTTTCCTGCTCCTCCAGTTCTTTCCTGCTCCTGCCCCTCCTGCTTTTGGGCTTCCTGCCCCTGCACTTCCTGCCCCTGCACTTCCTGTTCCTGCTCTTGGGCTTCCTGTTCTGCACTTCCTGCTCCTGCACTTCCTGCCTGCTCCTGCGCTTCCCTCCTATGCCCACACATCTGGCTTCACCTGCTCTTGGACTGAATGGCCTTCTCCAGCTTTGAAGGAAACTCAAGGTGGAAAACTGAGCCACAAAGAGCTCACTTGAGGTGGGTTTGGGTGTGAGTTGCATGCCTCAACTGGGCTATCTTCAGACAGGTCAGAAAGATGTGACCCAAGACACTGGAAGCGTCTGGAATTGAATGGAAACAGTGAAAATGGGTCAGAAATACAGATGCATCTTTCTTTACACAATAGAGTCTTCCCTGCATGACAACAGCTCTCAAGGTGTGCATGATGTTTATTTAAAACACACCCACAGAAGCCCGCAATTATCAGACCACACGAGTTTACTCTCTGTCCCTTCTCAGGCCCTTAAAGTGGCAATAATGGAATAACGAAGGTGTAAATCCATCACAACAAAGGCAGCACGAGGGAGGCTATCAGCAGATGAGACTCTGACACATTTGTGGAGGCAGCGCTGAGATGTCCGGCTTCTAGCAACAGGCGAGGTTGACACCGCCTCAGAGAGAGCCTGCCCTCCTCATGACACCCAGGAGAGACCTGGACCCAGAGATGTCAGGAGGCAGGAGCAGCAGGAGAGATGTGAGGTGAGGATAGGAGTCATTGGAAGTGAGCAACCAGTAGACAGCCTATCTCGACCAGGATCCCAGGGTGAACAGCACTTATGTCCAGGCTCGGGAAGTGCCTGGAGCACCTGGGAGGAGCGCAGGGAGCTAGTGTGGGTCAGGCACCTTGGGGCAGAGCCTGACTGAGTGCGTGTTGGGGAAACAGCGTCTGTTCCTCTTGCTCACCCTCAGACATGGTGAGCCCTGTAACACGCAGACTCGGGCTCCAGACACACACAGCGCTTCCACTCTGCACTTTACCTCCTCAGTCTTGAGTATGAACAGACAGCCCTGGATCATCTGGTGTTTGAGGCTTGAAAGAGAAGGGCTAACAATTAGATGACTCCAGGGAAAACAGGTACTTCAGGAACAAAAAGTAAATTTAAGGAGAGCAAATCTGAAATACCAAATACAGAGTTAAGCTCATGAAAGAAGAGCAGGCTGCTATGAAAATGTAATGGTCAAAGGAATAAAAAAGGGCTGTGAAAATTAAAAATTGTAACTGTTTGCCAAAACTGATATTGAACAAATCTTCCCACAAGAGAAAATAAAAAGAGACAAAAATGTGAGTATAAAATTTTTTTTTTAAAGGTGAGACTTAGAGGATTAAGCCAGGATGCTCAATAGTTAGCTGATGTTCAAGAAATAGAAGATAGAGTGAAGGAATGATTATCCGTGTAGTCAGCAGATTCACAAGGCTGAAGGATGTGTGTCTTCAGATTGAAAAGGCTAATGAGTACCAACATAATGAGTGAAAAAATCTGTGTCTGCACACATCCCCACCAGCTGTCAGAGCAGGAGTAAAAGAGATGTCCGGCCTTCCAGGGAAGATCCGTCTGCCCAGAACAAGGAGGATTGGCATCATATTTTCACTGAGAATGAAAAGTGAAAGTGTTAGTCGCTCAGTCGTGTCTGACTCTGTGTGACCCCGTCGATTGTAGCCTGCCAAGATCCGCTGTCCATGGAATTTCCCAGGCAAGAATACTGGAATGAGTTGCTATTTCCTTCTCCAAGGGATCTCCCTGACCCAGGGATCGAACTTGTGTCTCTTGCATTGCACGCATATTCTGTACCACCTGAACCACCAGGGAGGCCCTGTATTTCCACTAACCAATGGTTAAATATAACAATACCTTCATTAGAACCATGGAAGGGAAAGTTTTTGAAACCAAAGATTTTTCAAATCAAAAGATTTCTATACATAAGTGAACATTCAGTCAATCAAGTTGGGGAAGGCCATTGCAAACATGCAAGGGTTTGGAGTTTATCTCCTACATGTCTTTGGAAGTTGCTTGGAGGCGTTCTTCAGTAAACTAAAGGAGCAATTATAGGAGACGTGCAAAGCGTTCACAGACCGTTGGATCCAGACAGGAAGGGAGAGAGGGAAGTTGTGGAGAAAGGTTGCTCAGTGAGCCCAGAAAATACACAGCCCAGACCAGAACAGAGGGGTGAGGCAGGAGCAATCTAGACTATCCACAAGAATTCTTAGTGTTAGGAGGCAGTAAAAGCAAAGAGTGAATGGGGAAGAAAGAAAATGCAATAGAAACCTTGGGGCAGGGAGGGGAGGGCTCGAAACCACTGGGAGCATGGTGTGGGAGTGATATATTATCTGGTTGTTTTGTACAAGAATTAGACTCTACTAAATACAGCTTTAGAAATCAATTTTATATAAAGTACATAGAAAGCTTATTCATGGTGACAGTTGCAACATAAAGGTTACCAACCTTAACAGAAATACAGATAATAGAACTTGGGGAAAAACTCAGATAATCAAGGTTATGAGAATGATTTAAGTGAAGGTTAGGCAGTGATGATGTGCTCATCGAATTGGGTGGAGGTTTAATCGACCCCACCTATAATTGGTACAAAAAAAGAGATTGATTATTTTATGCAAAGTTGTATTTTTAATTTTTAGTGAAACCTACATACTCTTTTTTTTCCATCCTGACTGCACCAGTTTGCATTCTCACCAACAGGGCACAATGGTTTCCTTTTCTCCACATCAAAAAATTAAAAATAGAACTACAGTGTGATCCAGCAATTCCACTTCTGGACATATTTCTGAAGAAAACAAAATCACTATCCTGAAGAGGTATCAGTACACCATGTTTATTGCAGCAGTGTAGCCAGGACAGGGAGACAACCTGTGTCCATCAATGGGTGAATGAATTAAGAATATATATATGTATGTATATATGTATTTTATGATATATACATAGATCAAACCATTGTGATGTACTTTAAACTTACTTATTGGGAGAAGGCAAGGGTGAGATGATTTGAGAGAATAGCATTGACAAATGTGTATTGCCTCTTCCCTTGTAGCTCAGCTGGTAAAGAATCCGCCTGTGATGCAGGAGACCCCGGTTTGATTCCTGGGTCAGGAAGATCCCCTGGAGAAAGGATAGGCTACCCACTCCAGTATTCTGGCCTGGAGAATTCCATGGACAGAGGAGCCTGGCAGGCTACAGTCCATGGGGTTGCAAGAGTCAGATATGACTGAGTGACTTCCACTTTTCACTTTAATGTACATTACCATATGTAAAATAGATGGCCAGTGCAAGTTCGATGCAGGGCACCCAAAGCCAGTGCTCTGGGACAACCCGATGGATAGGGTGAGGAGGGAGGTGGGAGAGGGGTTCAAGATGGGGGGGGCACATGTATATGTGTGGCCGATTCACGTTGATGTATGGCAGAAATCATCACAGTATTATAAAGTAATTGTTCTCCAATTTAAATAAATTAATTAATTATTTTAAATAGCCTAATTTTTCTTCTTCTATTTTCTTACATGAAAATCTTTGTTTCTGAGGTGTTGCATTGAAACAGAGTCACAGAAGGTTTGGACAGGTTCTTAGCTAGTTAGTTCCTGTGCGCTTGCTCAGTTGCTCAGCCGAGTCCGACTCTTTGCGACCCCACAGACTGTAGCCCGCCAGGCTCCTCTGTCCATGGGATTTTTCGGGCAAGAATGTAAGAGTGAGTTGCCATTCCCTCCTCCAGGGCGTCTTCCTGACCCAGGGGTCGAACCCGTGTCTCCTGTGTCTTCTGCATCACAGGCAGATTCTCTGCCTGCTGAGCCATCAGGGAAGCTGGTTAGTCCATAAGGCATTTATTCAGATAGATTTGGAGTTAGAAGACATTTCCAATTTGTTGCTGATGTTTTGGAATGCATTTATCTTACGTCTGTGAAACATCTCACGGTAATGTCATCTACTGTGTTCTTACAAGAGTGGTCAGTGAAGTATTTCTATCATTAGTGCAGCCAAATTTATACCTTTTAGAATTAGGAAGGCAAGGAAACTCATCAGTTGGAGAAATAGTTGGGATGAATAACTTAAGGTCACATTTTTCTGATATCAGATTGAAACAGAACACAGGCATGGTCTCATCACTGTGAAAAGTGCACGACACGGGCCCCGGGGCAGAGAGGCAGCACGGTAGTGAGCTGAAGATACAAAATCTAAGTAGAAGGGCTTACAAGAATGCTCTGAGAAATAGAAACTGCGTGGAGAACTGATAAATAGACTGATGGAGGCCAGGCTTTCTCAATAAATCTTAAATATCTTGTTGAAATGTAATTTCATGATGCAATAAAATTTGAGGTGAGAAGCAAAATATCAGACTGTCATAAAATAATATTATTTCAGACGGGTAGTTAGCCAGTGCTTGGGGAACCATTCCATTCAGAAGACTCCAGTGGGCACTTTTTCCCACTGGTGTTATTTTAGATTTCTTTAGCATTGACATATTAGTTGAATCATTTTTATTGATCCAGGCGGCAGCTGTTTGAAAAATAAAATAAACAGTGGTCATTGAATTAAACATTTAAGTGCTGCAGCCACTTGAGTCTGAGTCTCTGTGTGACATTTCTGTGTGAGAAGCTTCAGTTAACCTGTGTCATGGGGCAGATGAGGACTTCCAGGGGGCCATCAGGATTGCTGCTGCAAGGTTTGTGAGCTTAAAGCAGACACCTTAACCCAGTCTTCTAGGACACTGGCTTCATCACTTTTATGGAAAAGATACCTGTATATTTATTATAAGGATTTCAAAGAAATCTGTGAAACTGCCTGTATAATCTTGAAGCACACAGAACACGCACACAGGCGCACTCCACGGTTCTCTGAAATGTAGGATAGAGACTCAGTGTTGGTGTCACGCACAGCATCTTCATTAGCAGCACCCCCTTTACCATCTGCGTTCAGTCTTCATCACGAAGAACTGGGGAGTTTCTTTCCTGTGACAGGAAATTGATATCTGGCAGATACCAGCATTCAAGGCCTCTCGTACTGAAGAGAGAAAAAACACTTTCAGTTTCTGCTTATAAAAGTAACATGTACTTTGTGATTTCTTTGATCACATTTTCAGTTAAGTTTCTGCCTCCTTATTGGCTACTTTGCGTTGGAACTGCAGAGAAGAAAATTAAGGTCATAAATAGAGTTCTGTATCCATAGCAACATGTATTTCTCTTTCAACACTTTGCAGGTATTTCTTTTTATCCTAATACTTTCTTAGGGATTGCTGGTTTCTTAGGGGGATAAATGACTCAATAAATGGCCTGAGAATAAATCTAGTGTTTTCCATATTCTGGAAGATACAGAGGAAACAGACCAGAAACCCAGGTAACTAGGAATTAATGTGGATGGTTAAGTTATTAGGAGGGTCAGAAACTCAGGCTGGTCAGTTTTATGAGAGCGAAGTCAGGTCAACAGGTCAGGAAAAGGTCTCCAGGAATCCAGGTAGTAGAACAGGTAACAGAGATAAACAGGGAGAGAGCACATGAAGTCAGGAGTCTGATCATGACAGCGGATCTGGGGAGTGAGTAGTGCCGTCAACTTTGGAGCAGGCCTGAAGTCAGGAAGCGAGATCTCAGATTCTGAAGCAGACAAAGACCCGAGGTCCGGACTAACGAGAAGGGTCAGGCAGCCCGCCCAGCCTGGCTGCCACAGCCAGAGCCTGCCTTGGAGCCGAGGTCTGCTTGGCGAGAGTCCCCTCGGGCGTACCCTTCCCGCCCAGTGCAGTCGGTGAGCGCACTGGGCAAGTGGGAGCAGGCGGGGGAGAGGATGAGAAGACTTGCTGAACCTTTTAGGTCAGTGAGAAGAAAAATGATGTCATAGCTCATCTGTCTCATACACGGTCAGGTGACTTTGTTCTCTCACCGAGCACACAGTCAGCCACCGGGAGTTCAGCAGGCCTGGGAATCTTAGATACAGACTAGTGGCCTTGTAGGTGGTTCGCCGGACGTCTTCATAACAGAGTGGCTTTGGAAGAGCTCTGCATGAAACGGAACACAGCAGTTTTGTAAACAAAGCCATAAATTTTAAAATACACTGAATTTTGATTAGTATTTATTGGAAAAAATCAATTCACATATTTATCAAAGAAAAGCTTCAACAAATTGAAACACATTTATTTTCTTGTTGATGTTCATCTCTAAATTTACTTACAGCAGCTTTTCCTTTGAGTTTTGGTGAGGTATCCATGATCTTGATCTAGGTAACTTTTGTGCCTCAGTTTCCCTGGTGACTCAGACGGTAAAGCGTCTGCCTGCAGTGCGGGAGACCCGGGTTCGATCCCAGGGTCAGGAAGGTCCCCTGGAGAAGGAAATGGCAACCCACTCCACTACTCTTGCCTGGGAAATTCCGTGGATGGAGGAGCCTGGTAGGCTACAGTCCATGGCGTCGCGAAGAGTCAGACACAACTGAGCGACTTCACTTTCACTTTTGTTTTTAAAAGTGTTATAATCAGTGTGCCTGTGACTGTTAGAATATTTAAGATGCATAACTTAGTCCATAACTGTCTAGTTTTACTAGACGCAAGAATATTATGCTGAAAAGAGTTTAACATTATATTTAGTAAGTGAAGTGAAAGTCACTCAGTAGTGTCTGACTCTTTGCAACCCCATAGACTATATAGTCCATGGAATTCTCCAGGTCAGAAGACTGGAGTGGGTAACCTTTTCCTTCTCCCAGGGATCTTCCCAACCCAGAGATTGAACACAGGTCTCCTGCATTGCAGACGGATTCTTTACCAGCTGAGCCAAAAAGGAAGCCCATATTTAGTAAGATAAGTCCTTAAAAAAAAAACCAAAAAAAAACAGTGATCTAAATCTATAAATCCATTTAAAACCTTTATTTTTATATTATATTGTTTTGAATCCTGTTTCCAATGTCTGTACGCTAGTTACTACAGAACTATTTATACCTTTTGAATGTACACTTGGATATATTTAGGAGCAACCTTTTTAATTGAAGCTCAGCTTAAAAACACACATACACACAAATGTTTGAATGTAATTTTAAACTAAAGAGGGTAAATTATTTAAAAATTAACAGAGATATATTTTATGTTTATCAGTTCAGTTCAGTTCAGTCGCTCAGTCGTGTCTGACTCTGCGACCCCATGAATCGCAGCACGGCAGGCCTCTCTGTCCATCACCAACTCCCGGAGTTTACTCAAATTCATGTGCATCGAGTCGGTGATGCCATTCAGTCATCTCATCCTCTGTCGTCCACTTCTCCTCCTGCCCCCTATCCCTCCCAGCATCAGGGTCTTTTCCAATGAGTCAGCTCTTAAGCAGAGGCAAACAATACCACCTAGGATTTAGTTAGTGCATTTTTCCTAGTTGTTTGCATTGGCTTTACCCATACAGTTTCTTTTCATACTAAGTGAATTCATTTTATGAATAGAGAAGCAAAAGCAGCAAGTAACAGCTCATGTACAAAAGTTCAGACCATTTTTCTAAAAAAAGTTCAGACTATCATAAGTTGTTCTTTACTCTCTCCTGGGGTGCCTGTGTGGACAGCGGACTGGTCCAGGATTCTTTCCTGGTGGGATGGTGAGGAGCGCGGTGACCCCTTCGCTTCTGACCCTCTGCCCTACACATGAAACAGGGTGCTCCATCACCCCGGAGACGGTGGGATGGCTGACCGCAGCTGAACTTGGATCTCAAGGCTGCCTTCTCAGTTCGGAGGTGCTGTGCTGCCGTGTGCAGACAGTCACCACCAACGCCTTCATGGCTTTAAGAGGACACTTACTTTGAGCTTATTTCAGAATTCCTAGAAGTATCACTTCATGACAAATAGATGGGGTAAAAAGGGAAACAGTGACAGACTTTATTTTCTTGGGCTCCAAAATCACTGTGGATGGTGACTGCAGCCATGAAATTAAAAGACCCTTGCTCCTTGGAAGAAAAGCTATGACCAATCTAGACAGTGTATTAAAAAACAGAGGCATCGCTTTGCCAACAAAGGTCTGTCTAGTCAAGCTATGGCTTTTCCAGTAGTCATGTACGGATGTGAGACTTGGACCATAAAGAAGTCTGAGCGCTGAAGAATTGATGCTTTTGAACTGTGGTGCTGGAGAAGACTTTTGGGAGTCCCTTGGACAGTAGGGAGATCAAGCCAGTCAATCCTAAAGGAAATCAGTCCTGAATATTCATTGGGAGGACTGCTGATGAAGCTGAAGCTCTGATACTTTGGTCGCCTGATACAAAGAGCCGATTAATTGGAAAAGAGCCTGATGCTGGGAAAGATTGAGGGCAGGAGAAGGGGGCCACAGAGGATGAGGTGGTTGGATGGTGTCATTGGCTCAGTGGGTGTCAGTTTGAAGGAACTCTGGGAGTTAGTGAAGGACAGGGAAGCCTGTGTTGCTTCAGTCCATGGGGTCGTGAGAGTCAGACGTGGCCGAGTGCTGAACAATAACACTGTTTTCCGCAGTGGCTGAGGACAGGACACAGAGCTAGAAGTCCTAGTGTTCACGTGGCACTGACGTAAAACCTGTCTGTGATTTTCCCACTTTAGTTTCTGCATATATTTAAAGAGTTGTATGAAGTACTCACAATGCACTAAAGAACACACAACTGGGAGAAATGCTGTCAGAGTAATAGTCACCATAAGAGAGGACCCACCAAGCCCAGCTTCAGTCTCCCTTCCGTGAGCTCCTTGTGTGAAGTCCAGCTGTTCCTGCTTCATATGGTCTAGATTTTCTTGTATTTAATTAAGCAGCCCAAACTTCTGAATAGCTTGCTTTACTGAAGTTACGTGGTTATTAGCACACTAATTCATGCTTTCTGAATGGCAGTAGTGTAACATTTGGGCTCTTGTGACCCTATTGCATATAGAATGTTTGGACAGAGAAGCTAAAACAGAACTAGCAGAAAACCTGGGTCAAAACTCTGCTTTCCTGGAAAAGGGAAGTGTGGTAAGTGGAGAAAATGTTGAAAATCTGCCTTCCAATTACTTAAATGTCACTCTTTAGAGAAGTTTTCTAGGAAAGACGAATTCAGCCTGAATTTTATTCTTTTTCCAAGGCCAAATAGGTTACCTGTTGCCCCTGGAAACTCTCTGTCAAAGAAATAGCTTCAAGTGCTTCTAGGTGCAGCACACAGCCTCTTCCCGACTTGAGGTCCTCCTATTCCTGGCCCCGACGCGGCACCAAGTGAGCTGTGCATGACACATCCCTATTTGTGCTTTTAGACATTATTTTGCCATCTCACGATGAGACTGTTTGAAGCGCTACCTGAAAACAGTGTCTTTGTAGTGTCGTGGTCCTCAAGGGGACTGTTACCACTTTTATAATTCCATTTAAGTCCAGAAAATATATACTTATTTGTATTTTGTGCTTCTGTTCATTGTTAATGTATTTAATCTATAAAGTAAATGTTCATATGCAGTCATTTTAAGTGTAGTGGACATTTTTGTTTGCAAGTTTCCAAAATAGGCCAATGTGATGTGAACTTTCTTTTTTCCCATTTCATTGTAACTTAACTAAAAGCCAGTTGCTATGGGTTTTCACTCACTTTCTTCAAGACCTATTTTCAAGCAGATGATTTGGTGGTTCTTTTAGACTGAAACTGGAAATTTTAGCATCCGTTATGAATTTTTAGCAGAATCATCATTACTTACAAGAAACAAATGCAGACACAGTGTTCGCCAACTCATAAGACTCATTGCACGTTCCGCTTCTCCTTTTGAAGTTTTTTCTCCAAATAGGCACATAAATTAATGAGTGCTTTCCTTTTGTATTTCACCCTATTTCTTGTTTTTCTTTGTTATTTTCTACCCAGAGTACTCTCTTCTTTTGCAGGTAAAAACTATATTTCATTTATTGACTTAAGCCCTTTGGGGTGTGTTCCAAATCTGAGTATTAATTGTTCTAAAATTTTTTTAATCGTTAAATTTTTTTCCTGCCCTTCCGATAGATTAGACTCTATCTTCTCTTTGTCCATGTAATTTAGTCGTGTCCTGTGATCAACGATACCACATTTAATTTTGTGTATAGAATTCCTTCCAGAGCTAAGCTATTCTTATGGAATCTGGGGCAATTTAAACCCTTTTCTCATCTTTACAAGTTGCAGAGGCAATGTTTTTGCTGAACTGCAAGGTGGGCAAGTGATTGTATTTTTAATTGCTCGGTCTAGTAACTGTAGAATAAGTGTTTTCTTACAAGGTCAAACTGTCTTTACGCCACACTTCCTGTGGGAGCTGTTTAGAACCAAAGAGAACATTCTGTTGCATTTTTGTTTTTCAGTTGCTCAATTGTGTCCAACTCTTTGTGACCCCATGGACTGTGCCAGGCTTCCCTGTCCTTCTTTATCTCCTGGAGTTTGCTCAAACTCATGTCCATTGAGTCAATGATGCCATCCAACCATGTGATATTTATAAAATAATGTTAGAAGATTAAAAGACCATAAGCTAAAATAATGTTTTCTTTGAATCTGTCAGCTTAAATCAAAGACATATTTATTGTGCCCAGCATCATGAAAATAGAGAAAATAAGATGCTTTTCATACATTTACCATTAAAATTTTTAGAAGTTCCTATTCATGTCTTCCCTCATTTTTCTGTTGGATTGTTTATCTTTTTTTATTCATATGCTTTACAAATTCTGGATATTATTCTTTTGTTAATTACATATATCGTGAATCTCCTCTTTCAGGTTTCACTTTATCTTTTCATTAGCTTTGTGGTATCTTTTTTGAACGAAGCTTCTTAATCATATTGTATCTATTTTATCAGTCTTTTCAAGTTAGTGCCTTTTGAGTTATGCTTAGGAAACCCTTCCTTACCTGGAAATAGAAAGCCTGTCCCACGGAATTCCCTGGTGATCCCGTGGTTGGGACTTGGTGCCCTCACTGCTGTGCCCCGGGTATAATCCCTGATCAGGGACCTAAGATCCCATGAGCCATGCAACTCTTCCCAAAAAAAGAAAAAGCCATCTCCCATATTTAAAAAGATTTTGTCGTTCACATTTAGTCGTAATCCATTAAGCATTGATTTCTAAAATGATCCTTTGTTGAGATGTAATTTCCGTTCTATACAAGTCACCCATTTAAAGTGTACAGTTCAGGGAGTCTGTTCTCAGGGCTGTGCGGCCACCACACTTCAGCACCTCCTCTCAAAGCCCTGGTAGCAGTCACTCTCCATTTTCCCCAAACGCCGCAGCCCCAGGGAACCACCCAGCCTGCATCCCGTCTCTCGGGATTTGCCCGTTCTGCCCAGCTCACCTGGTGGAGCCAAACAGCACGTGCGCTTTGGGACCGACACTTTTATTCAATGTGTCTTCTGGGTTCTTCCATGTTGTTGCATGTATTAGTTCTCAGTTTCATTTAATTGCTAAGTAATACCCTGTTGTTTGGATATACTAGGTCTTATTTGTCCATTCATCAGCTGGTGGACATTTTGGCTCTCTCTACTTTTTGACCACTATGAATAATGCTGCTTTGAACCTCCTGTGCACGTTTTTGTGGGATGTCTTTTATTTCTCTAGGACATGTATCTAGGCATGGAGAGAATTTATTTTCGTCTGTCGTGTGAGGTGCGGATGTGGCATCTTCCTTTCCCATTTGAGTAACTTGTTGTCTCCGCACAGGTTTTAAACCAGTCCATCACTTCCCCTCTGCGCTGCCCGGCAGCCCTGTCCCGCGGAGCTCCTTTCTGGGCCCCTGGTCTCTGAGAATACGAACCGTTCCTTTCAGTAACGTTGATCGAGGTCCTGATATTGGTGTGAGTTGCTGCACCACCTGTTCGTTTTTAGGAGTAGCATGAACTGTGTTCATTCCTGTAGATTTCAGACTCCACTTGTCAAGGCTGGAAAGCTTCCCTTGGAGCTTCACTTGGGCTGTGCTGATGCTGTAGACCACTCTGGGGAGAGCTGATAGCCAGGCTTTACATCACTGTGATGCGTCTCAGGCATTTAGATCTTTACTGTCTTCCAAAAAGGCTGATTATCTTTTCTTCAGAGTTTTGCCCATCTTATATTTGCTATACATAATTGCAAATAGTGTTTGATAATTTCTTCAGGTGTGTAAAAATTACAAGTGATCTTTAAACTTTGATCTTTGGTTCAGATGCCTTTCTAAACTCTCTTTTTATTTCTAGTGACTTGTGTGTTCATTGTCCTTTTCCTTAACAATTATAATATCTGTGATTAAAGACAGTTCTTTTTTCATTTAATTTTTTTTTCTTGTCATGCACTTATGAATACAAGTAATGGTAGCAGATATTCTATGCTTCTTGATTTTAAGAGAGCTATTTTAAAACTTCACTATAAAGAATGATTAAAATTTGCTGGAGTTTTGGTAAATATTTTTATCTGGTTAAGAATGTCTCTTCTATTCCTATCTTACTAAGAGTTCATATGGTAGAATTTCATCAAATGTTTTTCTGTGTATTAAGATAATCATAAGGCTTTTTCTTCTAACACATAAAAAGAATAAATCATATTACAGGTTATTGTCTAATATTAAACCAGCATTATGTCCCATCTAATAGTTTAATGACCTAGTATCATTGGACTCAGTTTGCTAATAACTGCTAAGAGAGATTGACCTGACAGTTTTCTTTTTTGGACATGTTTTTAAGTAATGTTATGCTAGCCTCATAATTTGAGTTGCTGAATAATTCTTCTTTTTCTGTTTTCTCAAAAAATTAGCAGAAGAGTGAGTTATTTGTTTCTTAAATATTTGAAGGAACTGGCCAGTAAAACCATCTGGGCTTGATATTTTATTTCTGGAAAGATTTTTGACTACTATTTAAAATTTTCTAGCGGTGATAGGGTGATTCATATTTTCCAGTTTTTTTCTAGTCAGTTTTGGTAAACTTTTATAGTTCAAGAATTTTTTCTTTTCATCTAAATCTGATCTTTATTGGTATTTATAGAATTTTATAAATGTTGTACTGCCCTTGCATCCTCTGCAACTTGGTGATGATGTATTTTATTTTTATGCATTATTGGACTTGGTTGGTTAATAATTTATTTAAAATTTTTATATCTGGTTCATGACTGAGTTGGCCAATAGTTTTTATTTCTCTTCCCATTCCTGTCTTCCTTTGGCATCAATATTATGACTTCTGAAATAGTTTCAGTGTTTACTTGTCATTTTCTATTCCCTAGAAAAGTGTGTGAAAAGTTAGAATGATGCACCTCCTGGGCGATTCCCCTAGAACTCACCTGTAAAGTCTGCGCTTCGTGTTTTCTTTGTCAGAAGGCTCTTCACTGTCCTTTCAGTTTCTTTAATTGGATTATTTAGCTGGTAGTTTCTTCATTTTACGTTCTCCTAGGGATCTGTTTCACCCAGCACGTCTGCTTACTGGCGTGACGTTTCTGCGGTGTTGCCTCTGTGACCTTGGTGGATCTGCAGTTTGTGTCCCTCCTTGGATGCCGGCATCTCTTCTCCCGGCGACCTGGCCACACTCGGCCCCCATCTCGAGCATCTGTGTGTGTGTGCCTTCCTCCTTGTGTCCTTCATTAGTCTTAGGAGAAACTGTTCTATCTTGCTGATTTCTTAAATTGGTTGCCTATTTCACTAATAATTAGCCTTTTAAAAATAAGTAGCATGTTAAGGCTACTTACTTCCTTTAGTTTCATCCTTCAGGATTTGAAAAGGAAAATGTTCATTATCAGTCATTTTTCAGAATTTAAATGTTACATATTTATTTGATTAGTGCATTCGTGTTCGGACTTAGTTGTGTTCGACTCTTTGCAACACCAGGGGCTGTAGTCCGCCAGGCTCCTCTCTCCATGGAATTTCTCGGGCAAGAATACTGGAGTGGGTTGCCATTTCCTTTTCCAGGGGATCTTCCCGATCCAGGGATTAAACCCACATCTCCTGCTTGGCAGGCAGATTCTTTACCACAGTTAACACCAATCAGAATTTAAAAGCCATAAAAATAGATGCAGTGAAATATCTCCCATGCACCCCATCAGGACTAACATCCCCATTCCCATATAAAAGACCAATTTAGATAGTGGGCTGTGTCTCCTTCCAGAGATTAATTATAAGTACTTTTAATTGTTATCCTAACTTCATTTTGAAACCTGAGTTATTTAAGGTATATATTTTTAATATTTGAAGTATATGAGAAATTATTTTGGTTTTGTTCTTTTCATTTTTGTTATGGTTCTTAATTTAGTTGCAGTTGCAGTCTTGCCAAATAATATCTTTGATACCACCAATTCCCTGCAATACATTGACACAAATTTTGCATGTGTGTGTGTGTATGATGAACTCTTTTACTGGAATGGTGGATTTTCTCCCACAGTTCCCCTGCAGTTGTGTATATTTTAAGGTTGTTTTATCACATGTATACAGACTTAGATGTGTCCTGCTGGTGACTGACATAAAAAAGTCATTGGTGACACTGTTTTAAAAATGCCGTTCATTAATATTTTACAGGTTAACTTTGTTCATCTAGTTACTTCAATCTCTTCATGACTTTGGTGTGTCTCATAAAAAACATGGATGAATTTTGATGCTAAAAAATTTAAACTCTTGTGTTATTTGAACTAGTAATTTTGGTCCATTTATTTGTGTTTTGATTATTGATATACTATCTTGCTCTTTTTTTTCATATTTCCCACCTTTTTCTATGCTCTTTTTGTCCTGATTTTGAAAATAGACTATTTTAAAGACTTAGGGAGAAATTGAGAGGGTGCTATAGAGAGCTCTCTGTGATCTCGCCCCAGTCCCCCCATTATTAACATCTTACATTGAGGGGTGCTTTCAGTTTTGCACCAATATTAATTTGTTGTTTTTCAGTTGCTCAGTTGTGTTTACCTCTTTGTGACCATGAACTGCAGTTTGACAGGCTTCCCTGTCCTTCACCATATCCAGGAGCTTGCTCAAACTCATGTCCATTGAGTCGGTAATGCCATCCAGCTATCTCGTCCTCTGTCGTCCCCTTCTCCTCCTGTCTTCAATCTTTCCCAGCATCAGGGTCTTTCCCAGTAAGTCAGTTCTTCACATCAGGTGGCCAAAGTGTCGGAGCTTCAGCTTCAGCACCAGTCCTTCCAATGAGTATCCAGGTCTGATTTCCTTTAGGATTGACTGGTTGGATCTCCTTACTGTTCAACGGACTCTCAAGAAGTCTTCTCCAACACCACAGTTTAAAAGCATCAATTGCTCTATATTCAGACTTTATGGTCCAACAACTCTCACATGACTACTGGAAAAACCATAGTTTTGACTATACTTCAGCAAAGTGATGTCTCTGCTTTTTAATACACTGCATAGCTTTGTCACAGCTTTTCTTCCAAAGAACCTGCTGCAGGGTCAGTGACGCTGACTGCAGAGGCCCTGGGGTCATGGCATGCTAGCAGAAGTCCTTTTGGAGGAGGTCACCATTACTCCTAGGGTAGTTTGGCCTCAGGCCAAACTGCAGGGATGGAACACAGCCCCATCCATCAGCAGAAAATTGGATTAAAGATTTACTGAACATGGCCTTAGTTTGAGCATTCTTTGGCATTGCCTTTCTTTGGGATTGGAATGAAAACTGACCTTTTCCAGTCCTGTGGCCACTGCTGAGTTTTCCAAATTTGCTGACATATTGAGTCCAGCACTTTCAGATCATCATCTTTTAGGATTTGAAAAAGTTCAACTGGAATTCCATCACCTCCACTAGCTTCGTTCATAGTGATGCTTCCTAAGGCCCACTTGACTTCGCATTTCAGGATGTCTGGCTCTAGGTGAGTGATCACACCACTGTGATTATCTGGGTCGTGAAGATCTTTATTGTGCAGTTCTGTGTATTCTTGCCACCGCTTCTTAATATCTTCTGCTTCTGTTAGGTCCATACCATTTCTTTCCTTTATTGAGCCCATCTTTGCATGAAATGTTCCCTTGGTATCTCAAATTTTCTTGACGAGATCTCTAATCTTTCCCATTCTGTTGTTTTCCTCTATTTCTTTGCATTGATCGCTGAAGAAGGCTTTCTTATCTCTCCTTGCTGTTCTTTGGAACTCTGCATTCAAATGGAATATCTTTCCTTTTCTCCTTTGCTTTTTGCTTCTCTTCTTTTCACAGCTATTTGTAAGGTCTCCTCAGATAGCCATTTTGCTTTTTTGCATTTCTTTTTCTTGGGGATGGTCTTACTCCCTGTCTCCTGTACAATGTCACGAACCTCCATCCATAGTTCATCAGGCACTCTGTCTATCAGATCTAGTCCTTAAATGTATTTCTCACTTCCACTGTATAATCATAAGGGATTTGATTTAGGCCATACCTGAATGGTCTAGTGATTTGCCCCACTTTCTTCAATTTAAGTGTTAATTTGGCAATAAGGAGTTCATGATCTGAGCCACAGTCACCTCTTGGTCTTGTTTTTGCTGACTCTATAGAGCTTCTCCATCTTTGGCTGCAAAGAATATAATCGATCTGATTTCAGTGTTGACCATCTGGTGATGTCCATGTGTAGTCTTCTCTTGGGTTGTTGGAAGAGAGTGTTTGCTATGACCAGTGCGTTCTCTTGGCAAAACTCTATTAGCCTTTGCCCTGCTTCATTCTGTACTCCAAGGCCAAATTTGCCTGTTACTCCAGGTGTTTCTTGACTTCCTACTTTTGCATTCCAGTCCCCTATAATGAAAAGGACATCTTTTTGGGGTCGTGAACTTCCAGATGTTCAAACTGGTTTTAGAAAAGGCAGAGGAACCAGAGATCAAATTGTCAACCTCCACTGGATCATTGAAAACACAAGAGAGTTCCAGAAAAACATCTATTTCTGCTTTATTGACTATGCCAAAGCCTTTGACTGTGTGGATCACAAGAAACTGTGAAAAATTCTGAAAGAGATGGGAATACCAGACCACCTGACCTGCCTCTTGAGAAACCTGTATGCAGGGCAGGAAGCAGCAGTTAGAGCTGGACATGGAACAACAGACTGTTTCCAGATAGGAAAAGGAGTATGTCAAGGCTGTATATTGTCACCCTGCTTATTTAACTTATATGCAGAGTACATCATGAGAAACGCTGGCCTGGAAGAACCAGAAGCTGAAATCAAGATTACCAGGAGAAATATCAATAACCTCAGATATGCAGATGACACCACCCTTATGGCAGAAAGTGAAGAAGAACTGAAGAGCCTCTTGATGAAAGTGAAAGAGGAGACTGAAAAAGTTGGCTTCAAGCTCAACATTCAGAAAACTAAGATCATGGCATCCAGTCCCATCACTTCATGGCAAATAGATGGGGAAACAGTGGAAAGAGTGACCGACTTAATTTTTCTGGGCTCCAAAATCACTGCAGATGGTGATTGCATCCATGAAATTAAAAGACGCTTACTCCTTGAAAGGAAGGTTGTGACCAACCTAGACAGCATATTAAAAAGCAGAGACATTACTTTGTCAATAAAGGTTCATCTAGTCAAGGCTATGGTTTTTTCAGTGGTCAGGTATGGATGTGAGAGTTGGACTATAAAGAAAGCTGAGCGCTGAAAAATGGATGCTTTTGAACCGTGGTGTTGGAGAAGACTCCATATCTTTTTATATGACCAATATTAACACATCATCATTAACTGAAATCCACATGTTCTTTAGGTTTCCTTAATTTTTACCTAATGTGTTTCTCTGTTCCAAGATTGCATCCAGAATGCCACATTAATTTTACTTCCTGTCTCCCTGGTCTCCTCTTTACTGGGACAGTTTGTCAGATTTTCCTTATTTCTGATGATCTTGACAGTTTTGAGGAGTGTCTATTAGGGATTTGTGGAATGTGCTTCTATGGTGATGTGGAATTCTTCTGCGAGAAACGCTGACCTCTTTCCTGTCATTATCAGTGGGATCACGTCTACCCATGTGGGTCCACGCGGTGGAGCCCAGCACTGGTTTCTCCGGTGGTCCAGCTGGGGCGCTGGGGGCTCCTCCCCTGGCCCGTCCCTGAGATCTGCCTCCGTCAGTGTGACTTGCCCACTTCCAGTGCACCAGGCTGTCCCCGGATTAGCTCAGGGATGTCCTGCCATCCGTCCAAGGACCACTGGCTCCTTTCACTGGGGGATGGTGTGAGAAACCAAACTCTGGGGCTTCGTGTGCTGGCTGCTTCCGGGATGCCCCTTGCCGAGTGTAGTCTGTTTTCCCTGCTCGGCTCTGTTACTGTGCTGCGCCTCTGGTCTGGTACTAAGATTGCCTCCCGGTTCACTACTCTCACTCCCACTGTGTCTGTGCCGCCTTAACTCACCCATTCTGTCTTTTACGCAGCATTTTTACTTTCGGCAATTATGTTTGGTTCTTTGTCAAATCTGGTCATTTTTGTTTCATCTCTTCTGGTTTACTCATTTTGCAACTCTATCCTTTGTTTCTGTAAACAGTTAATCCATGTTTATATTCTTTTTCTGATATCTGAATGCTTGCACGTGGAAATCTGTTTCTGTTGACTAACCAGTGGTGGTTTGGTGATTTTTTTTTTATTAGGAGCTCCTTTTTGGTTTATCTTAATTTGTGGGAAACCTGAAAACATTAAACTTTGAAATCCTTCAATAACTGCACCAAATTCCTCTTTTCTGAGTCTCCTCTCTTCCTTTTTAATGCTCTGTTTCGCTTTTTCCTGTGGCTCATTATTTCTGCCTGAAACATCCTGTATCTACCTCTGTCTCCAGATGCTACTGTCTTTTCTCTTAAGGTCCATCTCAGATGCTTAGGTTTTATTCAATTTTCCAGAATTCTTCTGCGCTCAAATAACCGCTCCCTCTCTGACCTCTTGTGACCCTTTGTCTTGGCTCTTACGCTATGTGTGTGTTGTGTGTGTGTGTGTGTTTGTGTGTGTGTGTGTGTATGCATGTATGCGTATGTGTAGCTTATGTATTGTAGTCTAAAGTCTTTTAGGCAAAATGCTTTTCTGGAGGTCTCTTATCACAGTGGCTTCTACACCATAAGTCTTAATAAATACTGACTTATGTATAGTTATAGATTAATACCTCAGTCTGTGGTGAGGATTGCCCATAAACTCTATGAAATGTATGAAAGTGACTTCATGTATCAATAAGTTGTTAATGTGTTGTTATTCCAAAAGTGCTTATAGAATAATTCTTCAACTTTGAAAATAATCAAAATGATTGCTTCTTAACTATGGACATGTCCTCAATTTAAATATTAATGTATTTTTCTTTCATAAAGAGCATTTAAAATGTTTGCTTGGGATGATAGTCCTGACAATCCATAATCATTTATAAGATGATGATAAGCCTGCCACTTCTTTTGCCAGAACTTTGCAGATTCAGTGTGGTTTCAAGAGCCATTATCTTTCTGAGGAAACTGGTCTGTGTTGTTGGAGGGTTTTTGTAATTAATTTTTTATCATGGTAGAATACATATAATATAAAATTTGCCATCTTAACCATTTTTAGGTGTACAGGTCAGTGATATTAGGTACATTCACCTTGTGTGAGACCATCATCACCATCTATCACGTAACTCTTTTCATCTTGTAAAGCTGAAACTGTCTCCATTAAAACAACTCTCCTTTCTTCACCCACAGGCCCTGACAATCCCCTTAGACTCTCTATCTGTGTGGTTTTGACTCTTCTAAGTACCTTACATAAGGAGAATCACACAGCCTTTGACTTCTGGCTTATTTCACTTAGCATCATGTCTTCAAGATCCATATGTGTTGTAGCATATTGCAGACTTTGCTTCCTCTCTAAGGCTGAATAATATCCCACTGTGTGTATAAACCGCACTTCGCTTATCCATTTATCCATCAAGGGACATTGGGGTTGCTGCCATGCTTTCTGGTCTGTATGTTTTTGAACTGTTATTTAAGAGTCAGGTTAACTAAAAGTTGTCCTTATGGTTTGTCTCTTAGAGACACAGCCTTTAGTAATTTTTGAATTTTTAAAATAATTCTGCTCTTTTATGTCAGTCACATAGGTGAAGTTTTATAGCTTACTATTTATAATATTAAAGAAAAATGAACACATCTATTCCAGATTGATCTTGGCAGTTTCCTCACTCTGGTTATCAGCACATGCTAATGACTGAAATATTAAATACCTGAGGGATGCCTTCAGCATTGAGTCCTTTCACTTAATGTTTATTTCTTCCATAATTAGTGGATACATTTTTCAGCATAGTTTTTCTATTTGAAAATCACCGTTGGATTGAAGCCAGTGCATTACCAGTGTTGCCAGCAATTTAAAACACCTTCCTCTAAGTTACCATTATGTACCTAGTCAACTGATAAAAATATACAGAATGATGATGCCCAGCCCTGGAAGGTGTGTCCAGTCAGGCGATAGTTGGGTTATATGGTGCTTGTTGAAGTGTGCAGTGCCTTGAACAGTTCCCAGTGTGTGTCAGAAAATGCCGTGTTCTCAGCTAATGCACAGACAGTCACAGCAACACCAAGGCCCCTCAGCCTGAACCAGCCGGTCATCTGGTAGCTGGGCATGCCAGGGTCCTTGCTCTGCTTTCCCTGTGAAAACAACTCAGAAGGCCAGATACAGTTTTTAAAAGAACATTGTGTGTGTGTGTGTGTGTGTGTGTGTGTGTGTGTGTGTGTGTATTCACAAGTGGTTGAGTTAGTTAGGATGCGCAGATGTCAGCATTTAAATGAAAACAGAAACCCAGAAGTGTAAGCGGAGTGCTGAAGACAGCTCTCGCCCTTGAGGACCTTTTCTAAAACCAAGTAAACTTGAACTTGAGTTTGGGAACTTTTATTGGGCATAGGAGTAAAACAAAAACAAAGTCCAGGGTTTGCTTAAGGTGATGATCTAGGCTGCCACTGGGCCTCAGGCTGGGACACCAAAGAGCCACCAGGTGCCAATGAGTCAGAAACTGGAGAACTGTCATCAAGCAGGGAAGAAGCAGGGGGGGATGAGCTGGGAGAGTGGCGTCGGCATGTGCACACCACCGCGTATTAAACAGATAACGGATGAGAACCGGGAGAGCGGCGTCGGCTGTGCGCACCACCGCGTATTAAACAGGTAACCGATGAGAACCAAGAGAGCGGCGTCGGCTGTGCGCACCACCGCGTATTAAACAGGTAACCGATGAGAACCGGGAGAGCGGCGTCGGCTGTGCGCACCACCGCGTATTAAACAGGTAACCGATGAGAACCGGGAGAGCGGCGTCGGCTGTGCGCACCACCGCGTATTAAACAGGTAACTGATGAGAACCAAGAGAGCGGCGTCGGCTGTGCGCACCACCGCGTATTAAACAGATAACCGATGAGAACCAGGAGAACGGCCTCGGCTGTGCGCACCACCGCGTATTAAACAGGTAACCGATGAGAACCGGGAGAGCGGCGTCGGCATGTGCACACCACCGCGTATTAAACAGATAACGGATGAGAACCGGGAGAGCGGCGTCGGCATGTGCACACCACCACGTATTAAACAGATAACGGATGAGAACCGGGAGAGCGGCGTCGGCTGTGCGCACCACCGCGTATTAAACAGATAACCGATGAGAACCGGGAGAGCGGCGTCGGCTGTGTGCACCACCGCGTATTAAACAGATAACCGATGAGAACCGGGAGAATGGCCTCGGCTGTGCGCACCGCCGCGTATTAAACAGATAACCGATGAGAACCAAGAGAGCGGCGTCGGCTGTGCGCACCACTGCGTATTAAACAGATAACCGATGAGAACCGGGAGAGCGGCGTCGGCTGTGCGCACCACCGCGTATTAAACAGATAACCGATGAGAACCGGGAGAACGGCCTCGGCTGTGCGCACCACCGCGTATTAAACAGATAACGGATGAGAACCGGGAGAGCGGCGTCGGCTGTGCGCACCACCGCGTATTAAACAGATAACGGATGAGAACCGGGAGAGCGGCGTCGGCTGTGCGCACCACCGCGTATTAAACAGATAACCGATGAGAACCGGGAGAGCGGCGTCGGCTGTGCGCACCACCGCGTATTAAACTGATAACCGTTGAGAACCAAGAGAGCGGCGTCGGCTGTGCGCACCGCCGCGTATTAAACAGATAACGGATGAGAACCGAGAGAGCGGCGTCGGCTGTGCGCACCGCCGCGTATTAAACAGATAACGGATGAGAACCGGGAGAGCGGCGTCGGCTGTGCGCACCACCGCGTATTAAACAGGTAACCGATGAGAACCGGGAGAGCGGCGTCGGCTGTGCGCACCACCGCGTATTAAACAGGTAACCGATGAGAACCGGGAGAGCGGCGTCGGCTGTGCGCACCACCGCGTATTAAACAGATAACCGATGAGAACCGGGAGAATGGCCTCGGCTGTGCGCACCGCCGCGTATTAAACAGATAACCGATGAGAACCAGGAGAACGGCCTCGGCTGTGCGCACCACCGCGTATTAAACAGGTAACCGATGAGAACCGGGAGAGCGGCGTCGGCTGTGCACACCACCGCGTATTAAACAGATAACCGATGAGAACCAAGAGAGCGGCGTCGGCTGTGCACACCACCGCGTATTAAACAGATAACCGATGAGAACCAAGAGAGCGGCGTCGGCTGTGCGCACCACCGCGTATTAAACAGATAACGGATGAGAACCGGGAGAGCGGCGTCGGCTGTGCGCACCACCGCGTATTAAACAAGTAACCGATGAGAACCGGGAGAGCGGCGTCGGCTGTGCGCACCACCGCGTATTAAACAGATAACCGATGAGAACCGGGAGAATGGCCTCGGCTGTGCGCACCGCCGCGTATTAAACAGATAGCCGATGAGAACCAAGAGAGCGGCTTCAGCTGTGAGCACTGCCGCGTATTAAACAGATAACCAATGAGAACCGGGAGAGCGGCGTCGGCTGTGCGCACCACTGCGTATTAAACAAGTAACCGATGAGAACCGGGAGAGCGGCGTCGGCTGTGCGCACCACCGCGTATTAAACAGATAACCGATGAGAACCAGGAGAACGTCCTCGGCTGTGCGCACCGCCGCATATTAAACAGATAGCCGATGAGAACCAAGAGAGCGGCTTCAGCTGTGAGCACTGCCGCGTATTAAACAGATAACCAATGAGAACCGGGAGAGTGGCGTCGGCATGTGCACACCACCGCGTATTAAACAGGTAACCAATGAGAACCGGGAGAATGGCCTCGGCTGTGCGCACCGCCGCGTATTAAACAGATAACCAATGAGAACCGGGAGAGTGGCGTCGGCATGTGCACACCACCGCGTATTAAACAGGTAACCGATGAGAACCGGGAGAGCGGCGTCGGCTGTGCACACCACCGCGTATTAAACAGGTAACTGATGAGAACCAAGAGAGCGGCGTCGGCTGTGTGCATCACCGCGTATTAAACAGATAACCGATGAGAACCGGGAGAGCGGCGTCGGCTGTGCGCACCACCGCGTATTAAACAGGTAACCGATGAGAACCGGGAGAATGGCCTCGGCTGTGCGCACCACCGCGTATTAAACAGATAACCGATGAGAACCAGGAGAACGGCCTCGGCTGTGCGCACCGCCGCGTATTAAACAGATAACCGATGAGAACCGGGAGAGCGGCGTCGGCTGTGCACAACACCGCGTATTAAACAGGTAACTGATGAGAACCAAGAGAGCGGCCTCGGCTGTGCGCACCACCGCGTATTAAACAGATAACCGATGAGAACCGGGAGAATGGCCTCGGCTGTGCGCACCACCGCGTATTAAACAGATAACCGATGAGAACCAGGAGAACGGCCTCGGCTGTGCGCACCGCCGCGTGTTAAACAGATAACCAATGAGAACCGGGAGAGCGGCGTCGGCTGTGCACACCACCGCGTATTAAACAGGTAACCGATGAGAACCAGGAGAACGGCCTCGGCTGTGCGCACCGCCGCGTATTAAACAGATAGCCGATGAGAACCAAGAGAGCGGCTTCAGCTGTGAGCACTGCCGCGTATTAAACAGATAACGGATGAGAACCGGGAGAGCGGCGTCGGCTGTGCGCACCACCGCGTATTAAACAGGTAACTGATGAGAACCAAGAGAGCGGCCTCGGCTGTGCGCACCACCGCGTATTAAACAGATAACCGATGAGAACCGGGAGAATGGCCTCGGCTGTGCGCACCACCGCGTATTAAACAGATAACCGATGAGAACCGGGAGAATGGCCTCGGCTGTGCGCACCGCCGCGTGTTAAACAGATAACCAATGAGAACCGGGAGAGCGGCGTCGGCTGTGCACACCACCGCGTATTAAACAGGTAACCGATGAGAACCAGGAGAACGGCCTCGGCTGTGCACACCACCGCGTATTAAACAGATAACCGATGAGAACCAGGAGAACGGCCTCGGCTGTGCGCACCGCCGCGTATTAAACAGATAGCCGATGAGAACCAAGAGAGCGGCTTCAGCTGTGAGCACTGCCGCGTATTAAACAGATAACGGATGAGAACCGGGAGAGCGGCGTCGGCTGTGCGCACCACCGCGTATTAAACAGATAACGGATGAGAACCGAGAGAGCGGCGTCGGCTGTGCGCACCACCGCGTATTAAACAGATAACGGATGAGAACCGGGAGAGCGGCGTCGGCTGTGCGCACCACCGCGTATTAAACAGGTAACGGATGAGAACCCGCTGTGCAGCACTGGGAACTATGCTCTGCGCTCGTGGTGGCCTAAACGGGAAAGAAATCTGAAGAAGAGGGGCCGTGTATATAGGGCCTCCCCAGTGAAAGTGAAGTGAAGCCGCTCAGTCGTGTCCGACTCTTTGCGACCCCATGGACTGTAGCCTACCACGCTCCTCCATCCATGGGATTTTCCAGGCAAGAGTACTGGAGTGGGCTGCCATTTCCTTCTCCAGAGGATCTTCCCGACCCAGGGATCGAACCCAGGTCTCCCACATTGTAGGCAGACGCCTTACTGTCTGAGCCACCAGTGGTAAAAATCCGCCTGCTAAGGCAGGAGATGCAGGTTTGATCCCTGTATGGGGAAGATCCCCTGGAGGAGGAAATGGCCACTCACTCCAACATTCTTGCCTGGGAAATCCATGGACAAAGGAGCCTGACAGGCTGTAGTCCATGGAGTTGCAAAGAGTCGAACACGACTCAGCAACTAAACACCAGCATTTAAACGTGTATATGTATGTACATGTTCCCTCTGCTGCGCAGCAGAAACCGACAGCATTATAAGGCAACTGTCGCTGTGACCCCTGGGCTGCAGCCCACTGGGCTCCTCCGTCCACGGGTTTTCCAGGCAAGAATACTGGGGTGGGTGGCCATTTCCTTCTCCAGGGGATCCTCCTGACCCACGAATCGAACTCAGGTCTCCTGTGTCTCCTGCATTGCATGCAGATCCTTTACCCACTGAGTAATAGGGGAAGCCCTTAAAGCAACTGTACTTCAATAAAAAGAAAGAAACCAGTAAACTAGAAACAACCTTAGTATTGAGTGAGGTGCCCCTGAAAATCCACGCCTACAAGCGAGTGCTCATGAACATCCGATGCCTGAACTCCCACCTCGGTGTGCCCTGGGATACGAGGCTGAAAACTTGCTCTAAAGCCATCCAGACACGCTGACATCTTCAGGGTCTGTCAGGGTCAGATGGCGGCTGGAGAACCACTTCCAGTCCCATCAGATACGAGCCTGTGTTTGAAAACAGTAACAACATAGTGTGACAAAAAGCAAAGCATGGTGAACCCAGGGTCTTAAAAATTCTGAACAACAGTCGAGATGCTGGAATCATCAACCGCAGATCGAGGAGTCATGGTTAGTATGTGCTGTAAAGTGAAAGACTTTAAAGGACTTGAAGTTACTTACTAAAGTGGTTAAAGGCATTTAACACTCACCAGACACATTTGTATAAGAATAAACTCCCCAAAATAAAAACAAAAGAACTGAAATTCAGAATCTGTATGGATTTGAGATCTAATTACATGCAGAAAATGCCTAGAATGTAGATGAGAGGAAAAGAGATGGAAAATATGAGAAATTCATGAAATGAAAAAATAGGAAGATGTAATTTACATCTGTGTGAGTTCATAATGAGTGGAGAGAGAATGGAACAGAGATGTTAAATTAATAAGTCCAGTCTGATAATTCTGTAGCCTCTAGAACTTTGAGAGAGTAAACCTGTCTAAAGCTACCCACTTTTTCGTACTTTGTTGTGACAACCCTGGGAAGTTAGTATGCCCACGTGTTTGGGAATTAAGAAACATACTTTTAAACAGGTCATAAGTCAAAGAAAAAATAAAAATGAAAGTTAAAAATGCTTTGAATTAAATGATAATGAAAATACCGTGTATCTAAGAGGTTAAACTTACGCAGCAGTAGAGTGGTGTTTATAGTCTTAAGTTTATAAATCAAGAAAGAAGGAAGGATAAAAATAAATGAGTGAAATATCCAAGATAAGAAGTTAGAAGAATAAAAAAAGACTCCAAGAATGTAGAATGCAGGACATATCAAAAATAAGAGCAGAAATCAATGAAATAAAAACAAAAATTGAGTAGCAAGTACTGAGGAATCTCAGAAACATAATGCCAAATACTTGAAGAAGCAAGTTGCAGAAGAACCAAGTAATATTCCATTTACAAAGGTATTTGAAACAAAACTAAAGGCGTTGTCAGGGGTAAAACATTTCGGGTGGCGTTTCGGTCGGAGCCAGGAGGGGCTGGCGGGCGGAGCAGGAGGCGGAGGCGGGGATGGCAGGCGCGTCTGTCTGGCCTCTGGCGGCTCGCGTCCTTCCCAACCCCGTCACAGCCTCTGCCGTTTCCCTCGCAAGGTGCTCGCGGACATGGAGGCGCAGGTGCATAAGCTGAGAGAGGAGCTGGTCAGCGTGAACTCGCAGCGGAAGCAGCAGCTGGTGGAGCTGGGGCTCCTGCGGGAGGAGGAGAAGCAGAGGGCCGCGCGGGACCACGAGGCCGCGGTGAGCAAGCTGAAGGCCGAATCGGAGAGGATGAGGCTCGAGCTGAAGAAGACGCACGCCGCCGAGACGGAGCTGACGCTGGAGAAGGTAGGTGGCCGGGCGGTGGGAGGCGGGCTGGCGCGCGCTGGGCCCAGGCCGCCGCCTTGCCTTCCGGGCTCGCCTCTCAGGGGTGGCCTGGAGCCGTCCCCCCAGTTTATAAGCCTTGCAGGTGCACAGTGTGTGCGTCTCAGGCTTCTCCAACTCGCCCCTGCCTCCCAGGGAGGGACTGACGGAGCACCCCTGCCAAGTGACCAAAGACGCGTGTGCTGTCGAGCATCACAGTGGGCAGGGGTGTGTGGGCTCGGCGTTGAGTGGAGGCCTTGGACGGGCCTGGGCTTTGCCCCTGTGAGCCGCGGAGGCCGGGGGTGGGTCCCGGCTGACGGTTCTCTGAGCAGGCCCACTGAGGGCAGAGCTGGACGCAGGGAGACCAGTTCAACTACTGCGGGAACTCAGGCGGGAGGTGACCGTGCTGGGGTGGCCAGGGGCACGGAGGGTGGTGACCAGCCCCGTCCCCTTGGGGCCCGGGTGTCCGCAGCGGGGCTCAGGGTTTGCTTCTGGCTCAGACGTGTCGGGGCGGCGGGGGACAGAGGGGGCGCTGTGAGCGGGTCGTCCGGAGCAGCTGCAGGGCGGTGCTGGAGCAGCGGGCACACGGCCTCAGTCCCCTCTGCTGAGAGGCGGGGGAGCGTCGGAGCCTCAGGGACACGGCCGGCCGCGGGGCCGTCGTGCACCCAGTGGGGTCGCGGCGGCCATCTCGTCAGAGCAGTGCAGTCAGAGCTTTGAGGCAGAGTGCACAGTGTCCGGGCCAGGCGTCTGCTGCGGGGCGTCTCAGCCTCTGGCCACAGCCAGGGGGACGATGAGGACAGCGCTCCCACCCCCGCTGCTCACCGCTGCCCACCGGGCAGAGTGTCTCCAAGGACACAGACTTCAGTGGCCTGGGCACCGTGTGCCCCGAGGGTTAAACTCCAGATAGTGAAGCCACACTTAAAACAGGCAGCTGAGGCCTCTGTTCTCTTCAATCAGGCGTCCACGTTTTAAAGGGTTCTTTTCAGTAATAGTGGAAAGTTTTCAAGTACAGGTTTATATGTGGTGTTAACGGATATACAGGTTATAGATAATAAAATAGTATTGGATGCCGCCAGTAGTTTATTTGGCCAGTATTTCTGGAACATCTGTGTCTGAGGCGTTGGGAACCATGCAGAAAGGCGAGAACGAGAGACCCTGTCCCTGAGGAGCCCGTGGTCAGGGGCGGCTGCGGGACGCGCAGGGGCGGCGAGCAGGGCGATCTGAGCGGGGGAGGCGGCTCATAAGGGCGTCCGGGCACACCTGGGACAGGTGAGACTCACCTGGACGCCGCGACGCGGGGCTAGGGCGGGCAGGCGCGGAGCCGCGCCGTGACAGACGTGTAGGTGGCTGGGAGGCGAACGGCGCGGTCTGGCCAGGCTTGACCAGCAGGCCTGCCAAGCTCACACGGCGCTGGTCTTAGCTCCGAGCTTAAACCCCGGGGGCGCTCAGGGCTCCTTCGCCCTGAAGTGTCAGGACCCACAGGGCTTGTTAGGCTCTTCCGTCAGCGTTGGCATGACCAGCGCAGCGGAGGGGTCAGTCCATGAGGGGCCCCCAGGGCGCCTCGAGGTGCAGTACGGTGGCGACCCTGCCGGAGGAGGCGGGTCTGAGTCGGCCCAGAGGGCAGCCATTCCGTGTGAGTCCCGCCCTCAGCATTCACGAGCAGGCCTGTCGGGGCCTCTGGTCCCGGAGAGGGTGCACTCCATTCAGGCCCAGTAGCAATTTGGTTTGGAGGAGCGTTTGTAGACGACCCTCAGGAGGGCCGGACAGAGCGGGGGCTGCAGCGCTGGGGCTGGGAGTCATACCCCAAACCACCAGACAGGCAGGACTGGTGAAGTCGGGGAGGAGACAGAGAGGAAGAGGAGAAAAGTGTATTTTCCTAGAAATAGCAGGAGGTGGTTTGGAAAGGACGCTTATCAAGGATGTGACAAAATCCGGAAGGCTGGGCGGGGAGGAAGGTCCAGGATTTGGAACTGAGGATGGCTGTGACTGTGGGCAGGGCGCTGCAGGCGGCGGTGTGGACAGAGCGCGGCCACAGGGGGCAGTGAGGAAGGCGGGGGCGCTAGGGGAGGACGGGGCGCTGCAGGAAGGAGTGGTCCTCAGAGCGCAGGAGTCGGGGTTTAGGCTGAAAACGTCTCCAGAGCGGAGGAGGAGCCGCCTGGCGGGACCGTGGACCCTGATGCTTGCGGCTGCGATGCGGCTGTGAGCCGACTCCCGCTGAGCCGCAGGGACTGCGGCCGGACCTGGGGGCCGCCTCCCTCGCTCCTGCCCGCAGGTCTCTGCCCCGGGAAGGCACCCTGTCCCCTCTCTCCTGTCCTCTCCGGTCGGTAGAGCCTCAGCGCGGGCGGGCCTCTCGGTGCGACACCCAGGCCGAGATTCTTCAATTTTTTTTAAACATTTTGCTTTAAAAGTTATCTAAATTGATGCAAAAATTAACATCTTCATACTAAAAATTTTGTCAACATTTCCATTTTTCCCCTTAGTTTAAGATCCCAGTTGAATTACAGGGTCAAATTGCTTTTCAACAACGTTGTACTAATTTATATTTTTCCCCACAGAATATCTGTTTCATATAGCCAGTCCTTAGTATTAGTACTCTAATTTGGGGGGCAGGGTGTTGGTGACAAACATTTATTGATTCTAATTTCCTATTTAAGAGTGAGACTGGATATTTATAACAGATCCGTTGGTCATTATTCCTTTCCTGAGAGTTGTGTGTTCATGTCCTTCGTCTGTTTCTCTGCAGTTGATGTCCTTACATTGTTCTGATCACCTTATATGAACTTCTTGTTTAGCATGAGAAAATTCTTTGTGGCAAGTATTTTTGGTATTTGCCTTTTAATTTTGTCCATTGATTTTATGAAACACAAAAGTGTTATTTGTATTTAGTGTATTCTGTCAGGTCCTTTGTGAAATCTCCAGTGTAAGTAGTGGCTTTAAGCTTCACAATTTGATATCTTAAAATATATGAACACATCACACATTTTGTACACTGTACTGAATTTTAAAAGCTCTTGTGAAATTGACATGGTACTTACAGGCTCGGGCTCCTGGTCTATAATTTTAATGGCATCTGAAGGACCATACTGGAATTCTGCCAGCCGAAAGTCACCAAAGGCCTGGAGCAACAACTCAGCATCTTTTTCAAATTTAAGAAAAGCTCCGTATGGTATAATTATCCAAAGCTAAGGTCACAAAAACTACTTAAACCTTTGAGATTTATAATTAAATGATTAATATTAACTTATGAAGACCTTGTCATCTTGACTTAAAATGGATTCTGATCTCAATTCTGTCCTTTTTACTTTGATCTTTTCCCCAAGTTTTTCCTTTGCAAAGAAGGTGAAGTTTGTGTCCTTAAAATTTTTAATTAAATGTTACTCTCAAACAGTTCAAATTTACAAAAACTGATCGACATACAGCATCCAGCTTGACCCTCGCAGAGCTCCATTCTCATTGGTCAGCTTCCGGTTGGCGTTTCCTGGGCATGCACACCTCAGCTTGGTGTGATGGGCTCTAGTGATGCCTCTGAACGTAACCATAAGTTAATCTAATACAAAAGAAAAAACCTGCACAGACAGAAACTTGGAAAACTCAGTTCAGTTCAGTCGCTTAGTCATGTCCCACTCTTTGCAACCCCATGAACTGTAGCACGCCCGGCCTCCCTGTCCATCACCAACTCCCAGAACTTACTCAAACCCATGTCCATTGAGTTGGTGATGCCATCTCATCCACTGTCATCCCCATTTCCTCCGGCCCTCAATCTTTCCCAGCATCAGAGTCTTTTCCAGTGAGTAAGTTCTTCATATCAGGTGACCAAAGTATTAGAGTTTCAGCATCAGTCCCTCCAATGAATATTCAGGGCTGATTTCCTTTAGGATGGACTGGTTGGATCTCCTTGAAGTCCAAGGGACTCTCAAGAGTCTTTTCCAACACTACAGTTCAAAGGCATCAATTCTTCTGCACTCAGCTTTCTTTATAGTCCAACTCTCACATCCATACATGACTACTGGAAAAACCATAGCTTTGACTAGATGGATCTTTGTTGGCAAAGTAATGTCTCTGCTTTTACTAGATGGATCTTTGTTGGCAAAGAAATGTCTCTGCTTTTTAATATGCTGTCTAGGTTGGTCATAGCTTTTCTTCCAAGGAGCAAGTGTCTTTTAATTTCATGGCTGCAGTCACCATCTGCAGTGATTTTGGAGCCCCCAAAAATGAAGTCTGTCACTGTTTCCATTGTTTCCCCATCTATTTGCTATGAAGTGATGGGACCGGATGCCAGGATCTTAGTTTTCTTAATGTTGAGTTTTAAGTCAACTTTTTCTCTCTCGTCTTTCACTTTCATCAAGAGGCTCTTTAGTTCTTCTTCACTTTCTGCCATAAGGATGGTGTCATCTGCATACCTGAGGTTATTGATATTTCTCCCAGCAATCTTGATTCCAGCTTGTGCTTCATCCAGCCTGGCATTTTGTGTGATGTACCCTGCACATAAGTTAAATAAGCAGGGTGACAATATACAGCCTTGACGTACTCCTTTCCCTATTTGGAACCAGTTTGTTGTTCCATGTCCAGTTCTAACTGTTGCTTCTTGACCTGCATACAGATTTCTCAGGAGGCAGGTCAGGTGATCTGGTATTCCCATCTCTTTAAGAATTTTCCACAGTTTGTTGTGATCCACACAGTGAAAAACTTTGGGCATGTTCATAATCTGAGTGTGATGATCTGGTGTTCATTTATATTTATTGTTCAGTTGCTCAAACGTGTCCAACTCTTTGTGACCCCATGGACTGAAGCACGCCAGTCTTCCCAGAGTTTGCTCAAACTCATATCCATTGAGTCGGTGATGCCATCCAACTATCTCATCCTCTGTCATCCCCTTCTTCTCCTACCTTCAGTCTTTCCCAGCCTCAGGGCTTTTTTCAATGAGTCTCCCGGAGTTTGCTCAAACTCATGTCCATTGGGTCGGTGATGCCATCCAACCATCTCATCCTCTGTCATCCCCTTCTTCTCCTGCCTTCAGTCTTTCCCAGCATCAGGGTCTTTTTCAGTGAATCAGCTCTTTACATCAGGTGGCCAAAGTATTGGAGCTTCAGCTTCAGCATCAGTCCTCCCGATGAGTATTCAGGTCTGATTTCCTTTAGGATTGACTGGTTTGACCTCCTTGCAGTCCAAGGGACTCTCAAGAGTCTTCTCCAACAGTACAGTTCAAAACATCAATTCTTCGGCGCTCAGCCATCTTTATGATCCAACTCTCACATCCGTACTTGACTCCTGGAAAAAGCATAGCTTTGACTATACGTTGGCGAAGTAATGTTCCTGCTTTTTAATATGCTGTCTAGGTTTGTCGTAGATTTTCTTCCAAAGAGCAAGCATCTTTTAATTTCATGGCTGCAGTCACCATCTGCAGTGATTTTGGAGACCAAAAAAATAGTATCTGTCACTGTTTCCATTTTTCCCCCATCTATTTGCCATGAAGTGATGGGACTGGGTGCCATGATCTTTATTTTTTGAATGTTGATTTTTAAGCCAGCTTTTTCACTTTCCTCTTTCACCATCATCAAGAGGCTCTTTAGTTCCTCTTCGCTTTCTGCCGTAAGGGTGGTGTCATTTGCGTATCTGAGGTTATTGATATTTCTCCTGGTAATGTTGATTCCAGTTTGTGCTTCATCCAGTCCGGCATTTTGTATGATGTACTCTGCTTATTAACATTTAGAATTTTAAAGTATCTTCAGTTGCCTCAGTTGTAAGCCCTCTTTGGGTGGTAATGGGGGCTAGGTCTTATGCACGTGTAACGAGAGGAGCTGTATATCCCTTCGAGGCTCAGTTTTACACCAGTTCCCAGCTCTCTCCTGCTCCTGATTCTCATGTGATGCGCCTGTTTCTCAGTGATTCCACGAAGTAAACCCTGGAATCGTTTCTGGGGTGTTTGCTTATTAAGCGGAAATAGCAGCATGTCTGTCATCATTCGCGCTTGAATATTTACATGGTCAAGGTCTCACCGCCCCCACGTGAGTGGGACTGCAGAGTCTGGCATGTGGACGGAGGAGGGGGGCGTGCCTGGTCTCCTGAGGACCTTCTGCACCTCCTCCCTCCACCCTGCTGCCCGAGGCAGAGCACTCCTGCTTTCTAGCAAGTCTGGAGAGCAGATCACAGTCCTGTGTGCCTAAGCTAGACAGCTGTCTTACCAGGAGAAAATTAAAAGACAGTATATTTTATGTTAGGGGTTATTTGAAAATAACATTTAGAATTATAAATAAATCAGTTTGTTTTAAAAGTAAACATTTAAAATTTCCAAGTCCCCCTTTTCATTCTGTGGCCTAACTTCCTAATGTGCCAACTGTACCAGAAGAGAGGGGAGCACCGCCATTCACCAGAAGTTGCTGGCTTTCTCCTTTTGGATGTTCTTGAGGGAAAATTTTTTACGCAGAATGAAGGAAAAACCTCTTAGATCAGTGCAGCAAAAGGTAGTTATTGACTTGAGAAGCTGCTGAAGGTAGACCAGTGTATCTCCCATCTTCAGAAAGTGACCTTCAAACTGAGGAGTGGGCGCCGGTGTCCTACCCGAAGGCTCCTGGGTGTGTGTTCGCCTCTGTGAGACGACAGCGCTTGGCGGGCAGACGGGCGTTAGGTGTCGGGTGTCGGGTCTGAGGTTGCGGAGGAGTCGGCACAGGACAGTGGACGGCCCTGGGCCGAGAATCAAGTCTCGTTCTGACCATCGTTCATCACAAAAGGAAAGCAGTTATTCTGGTTGAGGCAGTATCATGAGGATTAAATATGATTTTAAGTGGTCAGTTAATTTAATTGAGTACTATACAAGATACAGTAAAAAATAATAGTAATGTACATGACCAGGAAAAGTGTGATTGGCTGAAATAAACCTCTTTGTCTTCACAAGTAATCAAGGAAATACTGAGACAAGAAGCTACTTTTCATATATCAAATAAGCATGTTACTATTACTATAAATAATACTGAGTATTGTTTTAAAATAAGGGTACAAAATACCGAGGGTGCAGTGAATAAATATTCTAAAGTGCTGTTACTGAGTATAAATTGCTACAACCTTCCTCAAAGCCTTCAGTAACCTGTTATTAAGTTTAAAAATATCTATGCCTTTTGATCTAGTAATCTTTTCTGGTTACCATAATATCAATACTAAAACCTGAAAATGATATCCCTCTAAACACAAATTAATCTCACTCATGAATATTGTAAAAAGAGCCAATAAAATATTAGGCAGTAGAGGTTAGTATTGCATTTAAAACATCATGTACTAGAGTATTAAAAAGCAAAGATGTTACTTTGCCAGCAAAGGTCGATATAGTCACAGGGATGGTTTTTCCAGTAGTCATGTACAGATGTGAGAGTTGGACCATAAAGAAGGCTGAGTGCCAAAGAGTTGATGCTTCTGAATTGTGGTGCTGGAGAAAACTCTTGAGAGTCCCTTGGACAGCAAGGAGATCAAACCAGTCAATCCTAAAGGAAATAAACCCTACATGTTCATTGGAAGGACTGACGCTGAAGGTAAAGCTCCAGTACTTTTGCCACCTGATGCGAAGAGCCAACTCTTTGGAAAAGACCCTGATACTGGGAGACATTGAAGGCAGGAGGACAAGGGGGCGACAGAGGATGAGTTGGTTGGACGGCATCACCAACTCAATGGACATGAGTTTGAGCAAGCTCCGGGAGATAGTGAAAGACAGGGAAACCTTGATCGCTGCAGTTCATGGGGTCGCATAGAATTAGACATGACTTAGCTCCTGAACAACAACAGCTTACCATGGCCACATGAGATTATTCCAGGAATGCAAAAATGGCTTGATATTAGGAATGCTATTAGTGTAATTCACTATATTGATAAATCAAAAGTGAAACATTGTATGAAGTCTTCTGCATATTCTTTACAGTGAGCCCAAGCTTCTGTAAAAAAGAATCCCCAAACTGTGGACAAGTGAGGTTGGGAGTTTATCTTGCTCTCTCATCACAGTCTGGTTCAGGGTGGGAGCCAATGGTTCCGTCCCAGGAGGTCATGGAGGGCCCTGCTGGCTGGTGGCGTGGCTCTGTCGTCTCCAATGTGGAGCCTCCCTCTGCCCGTCACCCGTGCTCAAGCGGCAGGAAGGGGCAAGGAGGACGAGGACAAATGACGTGCCTCTAGGAAGTGGGACGGCAGCTGCCTCTCACTCCCATCACACCGTGCTGGAGAAATCCTAGTCCTGGGCTACTGCAGGGGAGCAGGGACTTGTGAGCATGTGCGCTGAGGGTTACTATTTAAAAAAAGAAGCGTGGATGCCACGGGCGATTAGCAGGCAATGGTGCGTTTGTAATGCCTTAGCGTTTGATACCTACTCTGTGTGTAGTGATCCTGGAGGCTTGCTATTGCAGTGAACAAACAGCCAGAGATTCCTGCCTTCGCAGAGTTCACACCCCAGCAGGAGAGACAGACCCTAAGCCACAGAATTTAAAAAGGGCCTGAGTGGACTTCCCTGGTGGCTCAGTGGTATAGAATCCACCTGCTAATGCATGCGACATGGGCTTGATCCCTGGGTCAGGAAGATCCTCAGCTCAGGAAGATCCCCTAAAGGAAGAAATGACAACCCGCTCCAGTGTTCTTGCCTGGAGAATGCCATGGACAGAGGAGCCTGGCGGGCTGCAGTCCATGGGGTTGCACAGAGTCGGACCCGACTGAAGCGACTTAGCACACATGCTCCTGAGATGACAGGAGAAGTAAGCCAAAGATAACCTTGCATTTAGGGGAAAAGGGAATGTGCTCATTGATTTCTTTGCCAGATGGTGTATATGTGATTTTCAAGTTACGTTCTTCAGTTCTTTCAGAATGCTCTTCATCATCACCACTCTAGGCTGAGCAGTGATGTGCGGAAGTCCCCAGCGGCTTGTTGTCCTGGCCCTAAGCCCGGGGGCGTCTTCAGCCTCCTGCCCATCCTGCCTCTGGGAGACAGAGTCACAGGACAGGGCGTGTGGTCTTCAGCACTGCGTGATGCTAGTAACAGCCGGATTGTGACCTCGCTGCTGCCACCCACCTGAGCGCCTGTCCATCGGGGCGGGAGGCTGTGCCCCAGGGGCATCAGAGCAGCGCTGGAGCGGTGCCTCTCCCGAGCCTGCTTCCTGCTCTCGGCTGGCTCCTGGGTATCCATGAGGCAAAGGACGTGGGCTGCTCTGACTTTAGACTCCTCTGGTCTCGGGGAAAGTCAGGCCTGGTGTCTGATGGGGCTGAGGGGAGATTGTGGTGGCCCCCCCCCAAGACAGAGCAGGCTGGGAGTCTGCAGCCCCCGAGGGACCCCGGACCGTCTGGGCTCAAAGAGAAGAAGGTAAGATGGAGACCCGGGTGGGAGTCGTCCCGAGAGACAGATCTCGGTGCTGGGTTCGTCAGGCACTGGCTGCCTCAAGTTCTCTCACCCCGGTATTTTAAGGTGGTGTTCAGTCGCTCAGCCGGCTCCCACTCTTTGGGACCCCTTGGACTGCAGCACGCCAGGCTCCTCTGTCCTTGGTATAGTGTTTATTTAAATGTTTTTCTAATTTCATATTCAGTTATTTGTTGTCTTACTATTGAATTTTGAGTGTTCTTAATGTATTTTAGATACAAATTCTTCATAAGATTTATGATTTGGAAACACTTTTACAGTCAGTGGCTTCTTTTCATTCTTTTAACAGTATTTTTCAAAGAGCAGAAGTTCCTAATATTTATGTAATCCAGTTTATCAGTTTGTTCTTTTAAGGTCAGGCTTTTGGTGTCATTTCTAAGAAATTTTTGCCTATCATAATGTCACAGGGATTTTCTCCTGTTTTCTTTTACAAGTTTTATATTTGTTTCTATGGTTCATGTGACTGGTGCAAGACATAGATTGATTCCATTATATCAAGACTGTTTGTTGAAAAGATTTTTTCTACATTGAATCATCTTCGCAGCTTTATTGAAAATCAGTTGGCCATCCGTGTGTGCATACTAGACTCTCAAATTTTGTTCTGTTGACATGTATATCTTTCCTTCACCAATGCCACACTGTCTTAATTATTGTAGCTTTTATCGTCAGTCTTGGAGACAAGTAGTATGGTTTGTCCAACTTCGTTCTTTTTCAGAATAGTTTTGCTCACGGTAGTTCTTTTGATCTTAGAGTCAGTGAAATGAATTCTGCACAGAATCCTACTGGGACTTTTCAATTGTATTAAATCTATTTCTCAGTTTGGAAAAAAGTGAAATCTTAATGATATTCAGTATCCCAGTCCATGAACTTTACTGTCATTTATTTAGCTTTCTTTAATTGTCTTTCATCAGCATTTGCAGTTCTCAGCATACAGATGTTGCTTTAATTTTATTAGATTTATACCTAATCATTTCATGTTTCAGCATTCTCATTGTTTCATTACTACTATTGAGAAGTACAATAGAGTTTTTCAATAGTGATTGTGTACCCTATGACCTTTTTAAACTCACTTATTTGCTCTAGTTACTTTTTTGGTAGCTTCTTTGGAATTTCTATATTATCAGATAAGTATTGTTTCACAGTTTTCTCTATGGAGGATTAATTTTAATTCAGTGAAGCAACTTATGTTAACATACTTTATTTCTCACAGAAGCATATTTTATTACTAGAGATGAATTTTTAAAAATGACTTCTCAAAACAAACCTAACATATATAGAGTCAAATGAAGTCTCATCATAGAAAATGCATCCGGAGGCCAGAGAATTTTTAATTTCCCGGTTTACTTTATTGTGTCCTCAGACCTGTATATGATTTTTAAATAACAATGATATCCATAAATTATAGGCATGTAATAGATACATTGAATTACCTCTTTTTAAGGTACAAGCTATTCTTGATCTTATTAATCATTCTTTCTCAACATTAAAGTAATTTAAAATTAGTAATTTATGTACATATTCTAAATATTGCATTAGATTGAAAGCCTCTACTACTTAAATATGACAAAACTTTTGCAAAAACAACTATATTGAAATCAGACCCAAAATATACTTCTCCTACCCTTGAAAATTTGGTGGAAAAATATCAATGTTTGTAATGTCATTTTCAGTGAGTCGATGTCTTTTTTAAAAACAATATCAGTTTGATAGTTGAGAAGTTTTTTTTTAAGTATTGGTATTCCCATAATGGTGTAGAAAAATCTAACTGTTGTGTCTTAAATTATGTGCATGTGTGCTGTGCATGCTAAGGCATTTCATTTGTGTTTGACTGTTTGTGACCTCATGGACTGTAGCCCATCAGGCTCCTCTGTCCATGGGAGTCTCCAGGCAAGAATACTGGAGTGGGTTGCCATCTGCTCCCCCAGGGGATCTTCCAGACCCAGGGATCAAACCCTTGTTTCATGTCTCCTACATTGGCAGGCTAGTTCTTTACCACTAGCGCCACCTGGGAAGCCTATTTTAAATTATAATACCCTTAAAAATATTTTCTTTTGTAATTGATTAATTACATTAGGGTATGCTTTAAATTTTATTTTCTGAATATACATATGGAGACAGAGCGAGCACTGAGCTATATGTCCAAAAATGTTCCTAATAGATACACACATACATGTGCGTATGTCCAAAGCACACTGATCCATCTCAGTAACAGTGTGGGCTGTATCATTGTCCTTATGGCTGAAACACTAGTTAACTGGCCAGGTGTGGAGTGCTGTATGCCGTTTGTAAAGTTTTTCACAACGCATTACAAATTATTATTGGAAGAAAGAAAAGCTGCACTTCTAAGTGCATGCAGATGTGAATTTTGGCTAACAGAGCTGTTTTTAATATTCATCTATGGTATTTTCTTGGCAAAGAGAACAGACGTTTGCTCCCACTGCACGAATTCAGCAGCTCAGTAGACACCCTCGGACAGTCTAAGGAAGCAGTGCTGGGTCGTGGAAAATACCTCATAAAACCTCAGTGGCTTTGAGTCTTATTTGTGACGTTGCTTTTATTATTATACATTTCCTGTTATTATTGGGTGAGGAATTTTAACAGATTTTAAAATATGATTTTAAAGATTTATAATTTAGGCCTCTAGTTCTGTTAATTGTTAAAATTCCAGTATAGATTATGGTGTTTATTAGACCCAGATCACCTTATTAAACTGAAGGAAGCCCCCTACATTTTAGAGACTTCTGGTGAATGAGAAAGTATTAGAACTGTCATCCTTGGCCATAACTCATGGCCCACCTAGTCAAAGGAGGGAATGAACAGGTGGTGTGAACCCCCAAAGCTTCAGCTTCCTGAGTCTGTGGGTGAATGAGTCAGCCTGTATCTATCAGGCATTTACCATACACTTAGCTCAGTGCTGACCAGGGGGAGGAACGTAAACCTCCCCCGTTTCCTGGGAGCTGTTGTTATAGTGGAAAGTGAAAGAGAAAGTGAAGTTGCCCAGTTGTTTCAGATTCTTTGCGACCTGGTGGTGTAGCCTACCAGGCTTCTCCGTCCATAGGATTTTCCAGGCAAGAGCACTGGAGTGGGCTGCCATTTCCTTCTCCAGGGGCTCTTCCTGACCCAGGGATTGAACCCGGGTCTCCCGCATTGCAGGCAGACGCTTTACCATCTGAGCCACCAGGGAAGCTTTTCATGGTGGTGATAGTGAGAAATACAAGCATAAATGAACCTGACTGTGTGGTGATGGTGATGGTTTGGTCGCTAAGCCCTGTCTGACAGTCTATCTAAAACTGTGTATGTCTGCATGATGAAATTCTAGCTTAGGTACAACGCTGGAAATCTGAGGTCTGTGATAATCAGGGACTGTTTTATGGAGAAGATGATCTTTGAATTGACACTAGATACAAATTTCTGAGGCAGTCCATTGGGACGGAAAATGGCAAGCAAAGAGCTCAGAACATATTGGGGGGATGTCAAGCAGTAATTATGAAAACTCTACTTATTAAAAAGGTAGAAGATGACTTTGTAAAGCTTTTAAAACTTTCTATTTACACTTACTACAAAGTTGCTAAAAAGTGCAGAGAATTTCCATGCGTCTATCACTCAGCTTCTCCCCAGGTCAGCATCTTACTTACTGTTGGTGTGACCATGGAAACCTGGAAATTAACGCCAAGAAGATAGTTTATATTTATACTGGTTAATAACTGCAGACCCTCTTTGACTTTCTCCAGTTTCCCACTGATGTTCCCCTTCTCTTGTCCCAGGGTTCAACCCAGGGTCTCCCGTTGTACTTAGCTGCCAGGTCTTTTTCATCTCCTCCAATACATGACACTTTCTCAGTCTTGCCTTATTTTTCACGACCTTGTCACTTTTGAGTAGTATCAGTTATTTTGTATAATGTTTTTCACTTTGGATTTATTTTATGTTGCTTCATGATCAGACTGAGGGCCTGTGTTTTTTGTGGGAATCCTACGGAGCTGGTGTCGTGCACAAGTGCGTGGCATCGGTGATATCCAGACGCTGTGTCACTGCTGACTTTAACACCGGTCGCCCGGTTAGGTGGTGCCTGCCGGGTTCTCTGTTGTAGTCACTGTTCCCTCTGTGACATGTAAGCTGTCTTGAGGAGATACTCGAGTCTGTGTGCATACCCTGTATCTCCCCAGACTTTCTTCTACTTCTTTATCATCCACTGGTGAACCTTGCCTGCATTTTTTTCGCTCAGAGTTCCTTTGAAGTACTGGCATTTTCTGGCTTTAATTTCACTGAAGGTGGTGCTTTTTTTCCATTTTTACTTTTTCACTTCTTTAGGGAGAAAATATTAGAAACTCTAAGATGGCTTTTTATATGCAAGTTTTTTTTAGAGTAAGGAATCAAATCTAGAGGGAAATAAAAGGAAACAACATGAAGCTGGAGGTCAGGTTTGTGAAAAAACAATGAATGCTAGGTTTGTCTGCCTCTTTGAGGGGAAACTGAATTTGACTCTACATCTTTTAGGAACAAATGTCAAGAGAGCATCACAATTAGAACAAGATTCAATGCAAAAAAAAAAAGATTCAACGCAATACAGTTTTAAAAGTCACTTGTTCAAATTCCTGGAATTGAAATCTTCAGAGAAAAACTTACTAGGCGTTCTTCATGTAAAGGAAATCAATCCTGAATATTCATTGGAAGGACTGATGCTGAAGCTGAAGCTCCAGTACTTTGGCCACCTGCTGGGAAGAGCCGACTCATTGGAAGAGACCCTGATGTTTAGAAAGATTGAGGGCAGGAGGAGAAGGAGGCAACAGGTGACAGAGGATGAGACGGTTGGATGGCATCCCTGACTCAATGGACATGGGTTTGAGCAAACTCCGGGAGATGGTGGAGGACAGGGAGGCCTGGCGTGCTGCAGTCCATGGGGTCGCAAAGAGTTGGACATGACTGAGCAACTAACACTTTCACTATTTTTTTCCTCAGTGAAGAAGACAGTATGTAATGTGGTTAATATCCTGAAAACATTCTCATGTAACGTAACCTTTTTACAGGATATTTTCTAAAAACGGCGGCGTGCTGGGTGTTCTCTTGTCACTGTTGTTGTTGTTCAGCTGCTCAGTCGTGTCCGACTCTTTGTGACCCCATGGACTGCAGCACGCCAGGCCTCCCTGTCCTCCACCATCACCAGAGTTTGCTCAAACCCATGTCCATTGACTTGGTGATACCATCCAACCATCTTATCCTCTGTCGTCTCCTTCTCCTGCCCTCAATCTTTCCCAGCATCAGGGTCTTTTCCAATGAGTCGGCTCTTCCCAGCAGGTGACCAAAGTATTGCAGCTTCAGCTTTAGCATCAGTCCTTTCAATGACTATTCAGGGTTGATTTCCTTTAGGATGGACTGGTTTGATCTCCTTGCTGTCCAAGGAACACTCAAGAGTCTTCTCCAGCACCACAGTGTGAAAGCATCAATCTCAAAAGGTTAAGCATAGAATTACCATGCTGCTGCTTAGTCACTTCAGTAATTTCTGACTCTGTGTGACCCCCATGGACTGCAGCCTGCCGTGCTCCTCTGTCCATGGCATTCTCTAGGCAAGAGTACTAGAGTGAGTTGCCAAGCCCTCCTCCAGAGGATCTTCCCAACCCAGAGATCGAATTCAGGTCTCCTGCATTGCAGGCAGTCTTTACTGCTGAGCCACAAGGGAAGCCCATCACATTACCAAGGACCCCTCAATCCCACTCCTAAGTACATCCCAAGAGAACTGAAAACACATGTTCATGCAAAAACCTATACATAAATGTTCATAGCAACATTTATTTGCAGTGGTCACAAAGTAGAAACAACTCCGTTCCCACCTAATGGTGATAAATGGACAGATGTGGTATATCCATACAATGGGATGTTATTTAGTCATAAAAGGAATGAATTACTGATGCCTGCTACAAGATGGATAAGCCTTGAAAATATTGTGCACGTGAGAAGAGGCAGACACTAAAAAACACACATCATCTTATTCCATTTGTATGAAATATTCAGAACAGACAAATTCACAGAGACAGAAGGTAGGCTCGGGGTCTCCGAGGCCTGAGAGGGGGTGGAGATTGGCGGCTAATGGTGCAGCGCCGCCTTTGGGGCAGAAAACACTCTGCACTCACACACACTTGCACAGCTTTGTGAACATAGTACAGGCTGTTGCCCTGGACATCTGAACAGGGTGAACACGATGGTGAGTAGATTACATCTGTTTAAAAACGACAACGGGTTATGGAAGCCACGGCGATCGATAATTCTGAGAAGGGAGCACGGCGCGGGGGGGAGCAGCTGTGAGAGAGGCCATCACCTCCACGCGGGGCGGCTCCAGCCCTCAGTCCTGAGGGTCGTTTGTGGTTCACCGGTAGTCACATCTCTCAATGCATCTTTCATTTGTCCCCGCCGCACTCTGAAAAATACATCAAAATTAAATGTCTTTAAATGAAGGATTTCTATAGGAAAATCCACTTGAAGTGTGTCAGCGGTTGGGTGCCCACATGTTTGTGAAAGACATGGTAGACAGGTAGATAAACATGTGAAGAGTTCAAAGGCCGTCATCTCCTTTGGTTTAATGTTCTGGGTTTCCCTAATGCAACTTTCTCCTTCAAAAAGAGGCCCGAGGCCAGGATAACCCCCTTCACTCCTCTGTCTCCTCGCCACTTGTAGCTGCATCAGGACTGGAAGCAAAAGTCCTGACTGTCGCTCAGCTTCCTGCTCTGCTCCTCTGGTTCCTTCCGGTGGTCCTGAGGGCTCATCTCCCCCGTGACAGCTGTTCATCTCACTGCCTGCTCCTAAGCCTCTTAGGCATCCCAGAATAAAATCCACATTCCTTGACCTGAGACACTTTGATTTGGCCAAACCCTGGGTGTCTGGCTCTGAAGTCAGAGTTGAGTGGGAGAAGCGGAGAGTGGATGCAGCCAGGGGCGGTGTCTACCTGGGAGGAGGTGGGGTAAATCACAGGGAGGGTTAGGAGCTTCGGTCCAAGCCGTGAAGGATGTGGCGCTTCTTCTTGGTGTATATTCCTGAAGATCTCCTGTTGGCAGCTGCAGATTCCATGTCAAATGTAGAAGAAAAGGGCAAACACATTTTTTTAGGAGGTTATGCAAAGAAAACATTTTTTTTTTTACTTTTTCACTTCAAAATAAAGAAGAAGCAACACTGCAGAGTTAAATACCAAATTTATTTTGGTATATATTTAAATACCAAATATATTTAAAGTTTGTAAATCAAGTGGAGGGGAATAGCTTTTGAGTATATTTTGGGTTAAAACATTTGTATTATACCTTTGACCAATCAGGAAAATTTTTAAATTTAGTTTCTGCCTGCCTTGGCTAGTAAATTATTTAGTTCACGTCTTTTGACTTTTTTGTATTTAAACATTCAGAAGGCTCATGGTCATTTTAGGAGATTGAGGGTCCACTGACACACTCCAGAATGAAGCCTGGCTCGCGGTACATTTGCATATAAGGTATTATTTGTTCTTCATTTGGGGTGGATTGAAAACCAATCATACAGTTCATCAGAAAAGCTCTTCAAGGATTTTAGTAGCTTTGGACTCTGAAGCAATTAACTATAATCTTTCCAAACAAGAGACAGTAGGAATTCTTGGAGTTTTTCCAAGTTCTGTTGTGAGATTACAGAACTAGGGCTGAGTGTGTGTGACAAATGATAGGTGCTGAGCATGTCAAGATGCTGGTTTAGAATGTGAGCAAGGTAATGTGCAGACCTGAAGGAGATGTAAGAAAGGATAGAACACAGGGTAACAGAAAATATGCTCTAGAACCTGATTCTGCTGTGGCTTTTGTCTGCACATTAGATACTCCTCCCCCTGGGGGGCTCCGGCGACATTGCGTTTCTGCACTTGAAGAGCGGGGGCTCAGACTGTGACCCATGGTGGGTTCAGCCAGTTAGCAGCAGCGCGTGGATCGTGTCTTGGATGTCCCAGTGGTAACTCACCTTGATAAGAATCTTTCATTCAAATACCTGTAAGAAGACACTGGGTGTCAAAGTTCTGAATTGAAGTGATGGAGATGTAACTTGGGTTTCTCTGGTGTCTCAGTTGGTAAAGAATCTGCCTGACAATGGAGGAAACCCAGGTTCAATCCCTGGGTGGGGAAGATCCCCTGGAGAAGGAAATGGCAATCCACTCCAGTATTCTTGCCTGGAGAATTCCATGGACAGAGGACCCTGGTGGGCTACAGTCTGTGGGATCACAAAGAGTCGGACACGACTAAACAACTAAACCGAATATAACTTGTCTTTTATAACCAAATACCCCAGAGAGGTGACAAGAAGTAGCTTCACCTTGATTGAGTCATAGGCCGACAAATACCTGAAGACCCACAGGTAGGGGCAGGGTGGGTATTCTGTCGAGAACCCCAGCGCTAGGAAATGAGTGAGACTCCAGAGATCCCTGCTTTGGAAGCCCGGCCAGACCTCGCGGCCAGGCTCCGTATTCAGACACCAACTCGTCATCTCCGGGGGCTGGGCAAGGGATCTGGGAGCATCCTCCACTCTTGGCCACCTCCTTCAGGAGTGTGAGACCCCCAGGCCCGTCACAGCCCCCACCGGGAGAGCCACCATGACCCTCCGCAAAGCAGTCAGATGGATCCTGGAGATGCTGAGAGAGACCTGAGGCCCATCTGCCCTGACACTTCCTGCCCCGAGTGCAGACCCGAGTTCACAGATAAACTTCAGTTCTGAAGACAGGTTTTGACTGCCTGATTGAGTGCCTGATTATCTAATCTATTCTTTTTCTATATTGTAGCTGTCTTCATTATATATAGTGCTCAATTATATAATCTATCCTTTTTGTATACAATAACCAAATATAAATTTGGTTTATAGATTCCCATGTTTGTGTTCTTCATTTGCTTCAAATTAAATGAAACTGAGTCCTTTTCTCTGAGAAAAGAACATTAGCATGCGACTAATCCCTCATTGTTTTAATGAGAACAAAAGCAAAATGTTCCAAAATTTTTGCTTGCAGCTACAAAGCATGTTTAAGGCATAAAAACCTCCTTCATTAAATGCTCACAAAAAAAAGAGAATTGTTTTGAAGTTCTCAGTGTCAGCTTGTATAGGCTGCACTGTAAACTGATACGAACAAGCCCCCATTATGATCTGTGTGCTTTGGTGCCAGAAGGTTTGTTTCTTATGCTAAATTATTAAGTTCTGTCAGCTGCTGGGCTGTCATATAGAGATACAGTAAATCACATTATATTTTGTCATGGATTACACGGAGCAATAAATTTGGGAATAAAGATCAAAGTCGTTCCACAATCACATCTGAGTGTAGGAGGGATGTTTAACTTGTAGAAAACTGATTTAGGTGAAGCTGTTGCAGTTCTTGTGTGCATTTAAAATGAATTTGTGGATATTTGGTTGAAAATGAATGAGCGTCAAATCCCAAAATGACTTTCCATATTTGTATTTAGTTCAGGGACGTTAAATTCTAACACCTAACTGCGTGGTTTGAATTAGATAGATAATTACATGCCAGGTTGGTGGACTCAGTGTAAATTATATCTATGTATTTTAATTGCTTTCATGAGTAAACCATATATTCCAGTCTATATTTGTTTGGGGTTAGCACATAATTAGTTATATACTCTAGGAGTAATATTGCCTGACTCCTTGGAACTGACCGTTGTGCTTTTTACTGCATTTAAAACCATTAAAAGTAAGCCAGCTTAAGATCGCTAAGCAACGTTGATTATTTAGACCTTGGTGAGCTGAACTGGTGGTTATTACCTTTGTTCTGTGTTACCATAGAAACCCTTTCAGGGTTATCAAAGTTGATGCTATTCATTCATTTGAAACAACCAATCTAAACTTATTGGGTTCTTTTTACCAAAAAAACATCACAGTAGAAACGAGATGGAGCATGGTGAGCAGTAACTGTATGCTTTATATAAATTATGGTCCCAGTGCTTTTATCTAAGAAAGAGCCCTCAGTCACATCCTCAGTTAGCTAGACCAGTGGTTCCCAAATGGGCTGATTATCAGAGTCAACAGGAGAGCTTTTAATGCAGATTCCTAGGTCCTAAGCTCCTGGTGGTTCTGACTTCAAATAATATCTTTTTCTTTCACACTGATATCATTTCTCCTAATCTGTTCCTTCATTGTAATCCTGTTTGGGGAAGTACTTCTCAATGCTGTAGATTATTCACAGACATTTAAGGTTTGCAAAATTATTTGTCACGATTTTGGTTTCTTATTTTGTTTCTTCTTGTTATCCTTTTATTGATATATTTTCCTCTAGTGAAATTTAGATTTACACTAGTACAATAATAAATCAGTCTGACATTAGATGTAGACAGGTCACACCCCGAAACTGATACGAGGATTCAGACCTCCCCGTTCCAAGCAGGGCCAGGGTAACGTGTGGGTGGGATAGAGGTATGATGGCCTGCGATGCTGATTTTGGTCTGAAAGGAAATTAAAGGCCAGTTGGTGAGCGAGTGCATCAGGGGGTCCCCAAGCTGGGGGTCAGGCCAAGATGGGCAGCTTGGTGGTGACACCACAGTGGCCTTGTTGGGGAAACTGAACAGTTTGAAGAACTCATCCTCTGTAAGGGAGTGTGTGTGGAAGGGCTTCCACAGAAAGCATTCTGTCGTTCTATAGATTCTATCTTTGGGAACCGAGGACTTCTCAGGCTTTTTCCTGTGTCCTCTGATACCATCGTGATGCTTCATAAGCCCAAGGTGCCCAGGTTTGAGCCACTGTTTTAGACCATCACTGTGAAAAACCCAAAGCAAATACAGTTTTCAGAGAATGGCCTGAGCCGTATGTTTACTACAACTTCTGTGCAAGGAATTGCAGGAGCGGAGACTGGAGAGCTTAAGCCTGCAGAGTGGCTGGGCGTTGGGATCATCCCTGCAGTTCATGTACAACACCAGGAGGAGCATGGAGGCCAGACAGAAAAAGGTAGAGCAGGAGAGACCGGTGAAAAGGCTGGTGTAAAATCCAGGGGAGGAATGGTGAAGACCTGGAAGTGAAAATCGGTAAGACAATCAAGGGTGAGAGAAGAGGATTCTGGGAAACTCTTGTGTTTCTGATTTGGGAGACTCAGTGGTGGTGCGGCTAACAAGCTGAGGGAGGAGCAGACTCAGGGAAGGTGATGTGACTGAGGTTAGCTGGGACGTTGATTCAGTGCCCATGAGACAGCTCAGAGAGGGGGCTACCCTGCGGCTGGACTGAGTCTGGATGTGGGTGCAAGGGACAGAGCAGTAGAAAGAGAGAGCAGGAACTCACCCCAACAAACAGGGGACTTAAAGCTCTAAGAGTGGACTTTTAAAAAGAGGGCTTAGCTAGGGAAGAGCAGATGGCATGGGGCAGTTCTCATTTAAAGTCAGCAGAGACCAATAAGCAGTTACCAGAGAGGCGTCTGAAGAATCAAAAGGAGATAAGTGTCGTGGATGCCAAGGGAGGCAGACAGTTTAATAAAAAGTGAGTAAGTTCAGTTCAGTCGCTCAGTCGTGTCTGACTCTTTGCGACCCCATGGACCACAGCAGGCCAGGCCTCCCTGTCCATTACCAACTCCCGGAGCTTACTCAAACTCATGTCCATTGAGTCTGTGATGCCATCCAACCATCTCATCCTCTGTCGTCCCCTTCTCCTCATGCCCTCAATCTTTCCCAGCATCAGGGTCTTTTCAAATGAGACAGTTCTTCACATCAGGTGGCCTAAGTATTGGAGTTTCAGCTTCAGCTTCAGTCCTTCCAATGAATATTCAGGACTGCTCTCCTTTAGGATGGACTGGTTTGATCTCCTTGCAGTCCAAGGGACTCTCAGAGTCTTCTGCAACACCGCGTTCAAAAGCATCAATTCTTTGGCACTTAGTTTTCTTTCTCACATCCATACACAACTACTGGAAAAACCATAGCCTTGACTAGACGGACCTTTGTTGGCAAAGTAATGTCTCTGCTTTTTAATATGCTATCTAGGTTGGTCATAACTTTCCTTCCAAGGAGCAAGTGTCTTTTAATTTCATGGCTGCAGTCACCATCTGCAGTGATTTTGGAACCCCAACAAATAAAGTCTGTCACTGTTCCCACTGTTTCCCCATGAATTGATGGGACTGGATGCCATGATCTTAGTATTCTGAATGTTGAGCTTTAAGCCAACTTTTTCACTCTCCTCTTTCACTTCCATCAAGAGGCTCTTTAGTTCCTCTTCACTTTCTGCCATAAGGGTGGTGTCATCTGCTTATCTGAGATTATTGATATTTCTCCCAGCAATCTTGATTCCAGTTTGTGCTTCATCTAGCCCAATGTTTCTCATGATGTACGCTGCATATAAGTTAAATAAGCAGGGTGACAATATACAGCCTTGATGTACTCCTTTCCCTATTTGAAACTAGTCTGTTCCATGTCCATTTCTAACTGTTGCTTCATGACTTGCATACAGATTTCTCAAGAGGCAGATAAGGAGTCTGGTATTCCCATCTCTTTAAGAATTTTCCAGAGTTTGTTGTAGTGCAGTAAAATCAAAATTTGATCCTTTTGGAAGGCTAGAAAACACAGACTTTCTGGAAGACTAATTGGAAAAATAAGGAGAAGGCACACATACACAAGAAAGGAACTGAGGACTAGGGCCGGAGATCCAGAAAAGACTGAAAGATGTTGAGAGTTAATGAGCAACTGTACGCCAGTAACACTGAACATCTCCCACGTTCACCAGCTGACAAGGAGATAGACAAGTGTGGTGCGTCCACACGATGGGGTACTGTTTGCCTGACGCACGCCACAACAAAAGCGAGCTAAGAGAAACAGGCCAGACACAGCAGCCCTCTGTGGTGAGACTCCACTTATATGCTGTGACCTGGGTGGGAAATCCATAGAGACAGAAAGAAATCAGTGGTTGCCAGGGGCTTCGGGGGAGGACCTGACCACGAGTGGGTGTGGGGTTTCTTTTTGAGGTGATGGAAATGTCCTGGAATTTAGCAGTGGTGATCGAGATAGAGTTGTACGAATACACTAAGAAACACTGACTTGTGCAGATTAAAGTGTGAACTTCATGAAATGTGAAGTAATTATATATTACTAAAGCTGTTGAAGCTGAAACTCCAATACTTTGGCCACCAGATGCAAAGAGCTGACTCATTTGAAAAGATACTGATGCTGGGAAAGATTGAAAGAGGAGGAGAAGGGGACGACAGAGGATGAGATGGTTGGATGGCATTACCGACTCAATGGACATGAGTTGGGTAAACTCCGGGAGTTGGTGATGGACAGGGAGGCCTGGCGTGCTGCGGTCCATGGGGTCGCAAAGAGTCAGACACGACTGAGAGACTGAACTGAATTGAACTGAAAGTTATTATTAAAAATAGGAAATTGACAGCACCAAGTGTGATTGAAAGTATGGAAGAAAAAGAGTGCATATACTGTGGTGAGGATACAAAATGTCGGTGGCATTATCCTGTAGAGATTAACATTTGATTTATGAACTGTCAGTTCAGCTCATTAGCATATGCCCCAGAAATTCATAAATACACACCAGAAGACGTGTACTGGACTGTCCACACCAGCACAGCTATTGGAGGAGGAAACTGGGAAAGTTCAAGTGCCCCTTAACAGATGAATTATAATAGACTAAAGCTGTGAAAATGAAGGAAACACAGCTGCAAATGAAACATCGAGAATGAATCTTGGGAACAGTGTTGTGTGAGAAAGTCTGTTTTGGGAAATTACGTAGAGCATGGTTATTTGTATAAAATAGAAATAGTAAAGCTAAGTGATAAGGTAAAGTACTTACACAGGTACTATTTTCTAAATCAGGCAGTAAATAACATCCAAGAGTTGCTGATCCTCAGGAGCGAGGAGGTGCAGTGGGCCAGGAGGATGTGCTGGCGTCTGCAGTGCGGGATGTTAAGTTGTGTGGTCATTTCAGGAGGGTTCTTTATCGTGTTTCATAAACACACAAAATATTGTGTCCTGTATGTGTCCATTATTATAAGTGTTGACAAATAAAAGTCATTAGCAATGTCAAAAGCCACAGAGTGCTCCAGACTTGGGGACAATTCAGAAAGAAAATTGCTTCCTTAGTAAAGAATCAGAGGCAAGTAGTTATTTTTATGGACTTGAAGTGGAAGAATGAGGAAGAGTGAGAAGAGTTGGTTCAGTGGTAAAGAACCTGCCTGCCAATGCAGGAGACATAGGTCTGGGAAGATCCCATGGAGGAGGGCATGGCAACCCACTCCAGTATTCTTGCCTGGAGAATCCCTTGGACAGCGTATCCTGGCGGGCTACAGCGCATGGAGTTTCAAAGAGTTGGACACAACTAAGCAAACTCGCGCACATACTAGGAGAGTTGCCCACAAAAGCCCAATTTGGCGGGCTGCTCTCCTGATACCTGGCACTGCCGGTCTGTAAGCTCAGCGGTCGCTCAGCTCCATCTTGTTTCCACTTCATCCATTGGAGGACGCAGCTTGCCTCAGCCGTCAGCACCGCTCGGCCGGCTCACCCTGCCCTGAGTCTTCGGTCTGCCGGCTTCTCCTCCTGCTCACTCTTCCTTCCCCTGTGGTTTTCCTGCTCCTCCATGAAGAGCTGGTCTTGGTCCTCCTTGCGGGACCGACTCACCGCCCTCTGCTCACTCGCTGTCCTGAACATCCACCGCACCTGCATGGCTAACCTCAGTCCAGTTTAATCTCTGTTGTCCACTTCACATGCACATTATAAAGTCATGGCCAGGGAAGGTAGATGCTCTGCCTGTGCTCACACCACCCACGCTGGTTTAAGGTCAGAGCTGGTGCTGGTAACGAGCGTGCTCCACCGCGCACCGTTTGGCAGCTGTGGCCTCGTCGGCCGGAGCAGCTGGAGTTGATGAAGACGACCTCTGTGTGCAGACCAAACGGGAGCCTTGGCACCATACTCCTTGTTGCCAAACGTTTCAGATGCTATTTTTCAGTGAATTGGTGTGGTAAATCTCTCAGTACTGGCAACCCTGGAAAACTACATAAAACTACACAGGCGCTAAGCCATTTTTAATAATGAAGATCTAATGACTAAATCTCAAGAGTGCCCTCTCAACATCTTTCTGAACTTCCGAATTATCTGTGAAAGGGACTAGAGCGTTTGTTAAGTGTCGAGATTACTGCTTTAAATTGAACTTTCTGCAAACCTAATGTAGCAACTTCCTGTAAATACATTGTTTTATAAATTTCCTACTAATATTCATTACATTATACAAGTGAGGCAAAAAGTAGAAAATTTTCTGAAATAAGTAAAACATTAATGGGATCTATGAGTATGCCAAGTCAGGACATCTAACTCCTAGATTCAAAGCTTACTTGAAATAATTGATTGCTTGACCAATAATTCAAGTAGAATCATTTTAACATGTTTTGATGTCTGAAGTCACATGTTTGAAATAGATCTTCTCCCTGCTTCCTGAAAGTGCCATGCCAATGACTGTGCTACTCACATATAGATCTAGTAAGTATATTTAAAATGTATATGCTGAAACTTGTTAAATACAGTAGTCATTTTCTTTATTTGTCAAATCATGCAACATTAGATTTTGGCATAAAGTATAAGTGAAGACATAAAAATATTATAGAAGGTAGAGAATCTTAAAAAAATTAATTGGCCCCATTTACATTTGGTCTTTGATGATAAATTCTTTTTTGCACATCAGAGAATAGCTGCTTCTTCCCTGGAGCAAAATAAAGTTTTTTTTTCTCTCCTTCATTTTCTCAAAGTTTGTACTTCTGCCCAAGTATTAAATGCATTTCAGTTTCTGTGGCCTGTGCTTCAGAGAGCTTCTTTGAGGGTGAGCTTTTGAAATATGATTAGATCTTAATTCTTTAACTATTTTCATAAGCTTGTTTCACAGTTTGCATTCTTATTCAGTAATGGGAAGAAAACTCATGTAAATCTTATATGATCACTTCTGGGTGTTAGCCACGTAAGCATGTATGTTGCAATGGTGGGAAAATGAGTCTCTTGAATTACAGGGAGGGCAGAAAGCTGGCTGCCCCGTGTTATTCTTTAGGTTATCTGTCACAGACCTGAAGACCAGTCATTTTAGTCCACAGTATTGACCACAGTTACCAAATCTGTGTAGAGAATGTATCCAGTATTCATTTGGCATATTCACAAATGGGGCCAAGTTCAGGAATATGGGCATTTTTTCTGAAAATGGATCCACCAGTAGTTACTGAGGATAATCAATGGTGATATTGATAATAATATCACAGCCCTTTTCCAAAACTGTCTAGTTTCTTCCTTCTTTAATAGAGAATATAGCTCCTTACCAAAAAAAATAGGCATTGACAAAAACCAAAACACTTAGGGCTTCTATTTACTAGGTTAAGGTTCTGGGTAAAGCAACAGTATAAAATGACTTAGATCAATTTTCTAGAAATGAATCAAAATTGAAGAATCACTAAATATGACATTTGCTAATGTTTTGCAGTTTAGACCAGTTTGCCATTTTCTCAAGTTAGAATTTGCGTATAATGATGGAAAGGAAGAAGGAGTCTTTAATTAAAGTACCCTTTCTTGTAATGACTGTCTCAAACTGAGAACTTAACTGGGACTCAAAGTAAGATTCAGATGTTCTAGATGCAACAGTAGGACTTGATCTCATTCATAGTAACTTTGTACGGAGACAGATGATTATTAGACTCATCATGGTGATCATTTCATAACATATGCAAATATCAGGTCATTCTTCAGGACACCGGAGACTAACAAGATATTGTATGTCAACTCTATTTCAATTTAAAAAAGAGAATCATCTTGTGCTGCTAGAGAGGGAGCTCTACTCAGTACTCTGTAATAACCTATACAGAAAGAATCTGAAAAAACTGGATATATGTATATATAGCTAAATATTAATGTACGTACCTTTGCTACATACCTGAAACTAACACGACATTGTAAATCAACTATAGACCAATATAAAATAAAAATGTTTAAAGTTAAAAAAATATTTTCAGTTTAAAAGCTTACAAAAAAAATCATCTCATGTTAAAATTTATCATTGACCACTCCCTAATAAAGATGAGCTGGAAATTCTAGGGAAAACAATGATTTCAGAAATACTCTGGTACATGCAAATATTTGTTGTTGTTGTTGTTTAATCAGTAAGTTGTGTCCGACTCTTTGCAACCCCATGAACTATAGTCCTCCAGGCTCCTCTGTCCATGGAATTCTCCAGGCAAGAACACTGGAGTGGGTTTCCGTGTCCTCCTCCAGGGGGTCTTGCTGACCCAGGGATCAAACCTGCGTCTCCTGCATTGCAGGCGATTCTTTACCGCTGAGCCACCAAGGGAGCACTTCCTCTGCTGTCTGTCAAAGATGTGACCAATTTCCAAGATCTTAATTGAAGCATCTGCATTTCATCTTCAGTTTCAAAAGATATTTTCACTAAGTATGCAATTCTAGATTGACAAATTTTTTGCTTTCGGCACTGTAAAGATTCATTATGTTATCTTTTGACTAGTATAGTTTCAGATGAAAAATCCTTACTCTTATTATCTTTTTTTCCCCTCACTTCTTTTTTATTTATTTTTTATTTTTTTAATATAAATTTATTTATTTTAATTGGAGGCTAATTACTTTACAATATTGTAGTGCTTTTGCCATACATTGACATGAGTCAGCCACGGGTGTGCATGTGTTGTCCATCCTGAACCCCCCTCCCACCTCCCTCCCCACCCCATCCCTCTGGGTCGTCCCAGCGCACCAGCCCCAAGCACCCTGTCTCATGCACTGAACCTGGATTGGCGATCTGTTTCACATATGATAATTCACATGTTTCAATGCCATTCTCCCAAACCATCCCGCCCTCGCCCTCTCCCAGAGTCCAAAAGACTGTTCTATACATCTGTGTCTCTTTTGCTGTCTCACATATGGGGTCATCGTTACCATCTTTCTACATTTCATCTATATGCATTAGTAATACTGTATTGGTGTTTTTCTTTCTGGCTCTGTATAATAGGCTCCATTTTCATCTACCTCATTAGAACTGATTCAAATGTATTCTTTTTAATGGCTGAGTAATATTCCATGGTGTATATGTACCACATCTTTCTTATCCATTCGTCTGCTGATGGACGTCTAGGTTGCTTCCATGTCCTGGCTATTATAAACTTTATCTTTTTTAATAAACTATCTTTTTAATGTGTCATTTTTTGGATGTTTTTAAGATTTTACCTTTATTTCAATTCTTGCGATTTGATTATGATATATCTGATTTGGTTTTCATTGTCTTTCTTTATTGTTGTGGTTCATTGATCATCAACTTGTGGGTTTATAGTTTTCTTCACATTGGAAGTTTTTCCACAATCATGTCTTTAAATATTTTCCCAAACCTTCTCCTCCTGGTAAACAATTTCACATATGTTAGTTGCTATGACATAGTCTCAGGGGGTCATTAAGTTCAGATTTTGTCTCTCTGACAGTCACTTGGATATTTAAAATGCCTTTTCTTCATATTCAGTGATCTTCTATAGTGCCAAATCTGTTATCCCACCAGTGAAATTTTCCTTTCAGATAATATATTACTGTGCTCTAGGCTGTTCAGTCCATTTTTAGTTCTGTTTCTCTCTTCACTGTGTTCCAAGTTTTTGTTTAAATACTTCGGTCTGTTTTTAATTAGTATTTTAAAATCTTTGTCTACTAATTCCTCCATCCCTGTCACTTCTGGGTCTAAGTCTGTTGCCTGACTTCTCTCCTGCACACATATCCCTGCTCCTTCTTCTGTCTGGTTATCTTTGATTGGTCGGATCCAGTATCTGCCTCCTGGAGGAAGGCAGGGCGAGTGCTGGGCTTATCTCGCCAGTTTCCCCACCCTTCCCCGGGGGCACGGTCCTGTGCTTCCTGCTCCCGCTCACATCTAACAGCGGTGCTTCCTGCGTCTCGTCCCACTTCCTGGCTGTTTACACGGCAGGTTGCATACAGTCCTAGGTACTCTATCCCGGCCAAATGTAAAGTGTGAGTTTTATTTATGCTTCTAAACTTATACCTTTATTTTGAGGTGCAACACAGATTTTTCAAGTTAGAAAGTTCTGTAAATATATTAAATACAAGTATTTGTTATGAATTCTCTGAATATTTCTGTTGGCAGAGCAGTACACAAGTTACATGTTAACATCTGGCACCAGCGGCCATAACCGCACTCACAGTGTTTGAGGAAGCTTCAGGTGGATTCCTGCAAAGCTTATGAATAGAAAACACTGCACAATACACTGAGCTTTATGCTGCATTTCAGGGTTCTGGGAAGCATCTTTCTCTTTAATCCTAAAAACAAATATATTATTCAAAGATGTATGCTATTATATTTTTTAAGAAACCTCTATATAAGATCTGGGCTTGCCTTGAATATGAATATTCTAGACGAGTCTTGTAATTTTCATCTCCTCAGGTCACGTTCTTGGAAATCATGAATGCCTGGACTTTCACCACTAATGATAGGAAATGAGGGGAAAAAAGGGGATGTGGGGTGGGGAATGAAGGACTCTTTTGGAATTAAGACAAAATACCCTGCAGGAAAAAGGTAGCAATTAAAATGATTAACCATGGACACTTTTGTGAAAGTTATTTGGTGCTCCTTTCCAGGAGAGTTTGAAACCCAAGAGTTTGATGGGAATCACAGAGAAAGTAGACGAACACATTGGACTCTGGAGCAGAGAAGAGTGAGCTGAGAAAGCAGCCAGGAGCAGCAGAGGGAGCTGAGCGCCGGGGGTGGGAGGCCAGGCCACGGAGGGAACGGAGGTCGAAGGACAGCAGCGAAAGCAAAACCACATTCTCGTTTCAAGATTGTCCTCTCATCTGTTATTCTGCATCTGTTCAGGTCACACTACAGATGATTATTGGAAAATCACGTTTCTAAATAGTAAGCACAGCCGTAAAAATAAGATTTAGATTAAAATAATTAACCCTAGCCTAATTTTATGTATGGAAACAAAATGGACAGTCAGTACATCCTGAGAATAAAATTATTCAGAAGTGTTTTAGAGGCAGTTTGCATCGTAACTGAGCTGTAAAATTTCAACAGTGCTAAACTAGAGCTTTTTAGACTTACTTAAGAGGAGTTCTTTGGGAATGCCTTTCTTTGGGATTGGAATGAAAACTGACCTTTTCCAGTCCTGTGGCCACTGCTGAGTTTTCCAAATTTGCTGGCATATTTTTTTTTTTTTTTTCCAGTGGGTTTTGTCATACATTGATATGAATCAGCCATGGATTTACATGTATTCCCAATCCCGATCCCCCCTCCCACCTCCCTCTCCACCCGATTCCTCTGGGTCTTCCCAGTGCACCAGGCCGGAGCACTTGTCTCGTGCATCCCACCTGGGCTGGTGATCTGTTTCACCATAGATAGTATACATGCTGTTCTTTTGAAATATCCCACCCTCACATTCTCCCACAAAGTTCAAAAGTCTGTTCTGTATTTCTGTGTCTCTTTTTCTGTTCTGCATATAGGGTTATCGTTATCACCTTTCTAAATTCCATATACATGTGTCAGTATGCTGTAATGTTCTTTATCTTTCTGGCTTACTTCACTCTGTATAAGGGGCTCCAGCTTCATCCATCTCATTAGGACTGGTTCAAATGAATTCTTTTTAATGGCTGAGTAATATTCCATGGTGTATATGTACCACAGCTTCCTTATCCATTCATCTGCTGATGGGCATCTAGGTTGCTTCCATGTCCTGGCTATTATAAACAGTGCTGCGATGAACATTGGGGTGCACGTGTCTCTTTCAGATCTGGTTTCCTCAGTGTGTATGCCCAGAAGTGGGATTGCTGGGTCATATGGCAGTTCTATGTCCAGTTTTTTAAGAAATCTCCACACTGTTTTCCATAGCGCCAAATTTGCTGGCATATTGAGTGCAGCACTTTCATAGCCTCATCTTTCAGGATTTGAAATAGCTCAACTGGAATTTCATCACCTCCACTAGCTTTGTTCATAGTGATGCTTTCTAAGGCCCACTTGACTTCGCATTCCAGGATGTCTGGCTCTAGGTGAGTGATCACACCATCGTGATTATCTGGGTCGTGAAGATTACAGTTCTGTGTGTTCTTGCCACCTCTTCTTAATATCTTCTGCTTCTTTTAGGTCCATACCATTTCTGTCCTTTATCGAGCCCATCTTTGCATGAAATGTTCCCTTGGTATCTCAAATTTTCTTGAAGAGATCTCTAGTCTTTTCCATTCTGTTGTTTTCCTCTATTTCTTTGCACTGATCGCTGAGGAAGGCTTTCTTATCTCTCCTTGCTGTTCTTTGGAACTCTGCATTCAAATGGAATATCTTTCCTTTTCTCCTTTGCTTTTTGCTTCTCTTCTTTTCACAGCTATTTGTAAGGCCTTCTCAGACAGCCATTTTGCTTTTTTGCATTTCTTTTCCATGGGGATGCTCTTGATCCCTGTCTCCTGTACAATGTCACAAACCTCTGTCCATAGTTCATCAGACACTGTCTATCAGATCTAGTCCCTTAAATCTATTTCTCACTTCCACTGTATAATCATATGATTTTTCCAGTGGTCATGTATGGATGTGAGAGTTGGACTGTGAAGAAAGCTGAGTGCCAAAGAATTGATGCTTTTGAACTGTGGTGTTGGAGAAGACTCTTGAGAGTCCCTTGGACTGCAAGGAGATCCAACCAGTCCATCCTAAAGGAGATCAGTCCTGGGTGTTCATTGGAAGGACTGATGCTGAAGCTGAAACTCCAATACTTTGGCCACCTCATGAGAAGAGTTGACTCACTGGAAAAGACCCTGATGCTGGGAGGGATTGGGGGCAGGAGGAGAAGGGGACAACAGAGGATGAGATGGCTGGATGGCATCACCGACTTGATGGACATGAGTTTGAGTAAACTCCAGGAGTTGGTGATGGACAGGGAGGCCTGGCGTGCTGCGATTCATGGGGTCACAGAGAGTCGGACACGACTGAGTCAACCGGACTGGACTGAACTGAACTGAAGAGCAGTTCAGAAATCCAGGCAGCTGTGATTTAGGCTCAAACAGTAAAGACCTTGAAGGGTGATACGTTCATTTTATTTCTTCAGTTAGTCTCATTATTCCCCAGAGTACTGATTCTGCTCTCTGTGGCTCTGGCAGGTCCTGGAGGTGTTCATGTCTCACCAGCTGGCCTCACTTTAAAGCCAGCACTCTTGATTTCCAGTGGCCAGAATGCTTCTTGGGTTCCTGGGGCTCAAACTGACCCCTCCGCCTCTTTTCTACCTGGCTTCCCAGGTGACTGTTGACACCTGCCCGCACACCTGGAATCTCCCAGAAGCCTCCTCTGCTGTCCCTGCAGAGGTCCCCAGGAACCTCTCCTTCTGCACCCCGAACCGGGGATGAGGGACCTCACCGCCCACCCCGTCCTTTACTCGCGGACACGGCTCCGCCCCCTCCACAGTCAGGCCTCCCCTCTTCCTACACACAGCTGTGCTGTCCTCCTACGAAAAACAAACAAACCCCAGCCCCTTCTTTCCGCACTTGCCCTGTAACCTCCAGCCCATCTCTCCGTTGTTTGGTAGCAGAGTCTGGACCCCTCGGCCCCGGCTCCCGTCCGTCCCCTCCTCTCCTGGGCTCCCCGGGGCACTGGGCCCACTCAGCTGGCATGTGGACCACCGGTCCCCCTCACACCCACCTTGACACTCTGGAGGTATCGATGAAAGCATCTTTAAATTAAAAAGTACTGGCCGACACAGATGCACCTTGAGTTTCGCCGCGGCCTCGGTTTCGTAGAGAGTGGTTTATCAATCACGGAGCCGTCGGGACTCTGAGTTTTTGGGAGAGCAGCCGCCGCCAGGCCCGGCCTCTCTGGGGGCTCCAGGTGGGAGGGCCTCAGAGGGCGCTGGGGAGCTTGTCATGAAGCGCAGGGCTGTGTAGTCAGCTCGGGTCCTGTAACAGACCCACATGGGCGCCTTGTCAGGAGCAGAAACGTCCCCCCAGCAGCTGGGGGGCAGGAGCCCCCACCCCCGACACACGCGCCTTCTCACTGCGACTGTGCACGGGGGCCCGGCGGGGCCTCTTCTTACCGGGCCGATCCGGGCCCGAGAGCTCCGCCCACAACCCAGTGACCCCCAAACGAGGCTGTGTGGGTGTTTCTCAGCGTGTCTGACTCTGTGCGACCCCACGGACTGTGGCCCGTCAGGCCCCTCTGTCCATGGGGATTCTCCAGGCCAGAATACTGGAGTGGGTTGCCATGCCCTCCTCCAGGGGATCTTCCCGACCCAGGGATTGAACCTGTGTCTCCTACATTGCAGGCGGATTCTTTACCGTCTGAGCCTCACTCCAAACACCATCACTTGGAGTTGGTTTGCTTCGTGGAGAGATGGAATGAGAGAGGAGACCCAGGTACAGCTCAGGGTTAAAATTAAAGCAGAATTGTACAAGAATCAATATCCTGAACATCTAAGAGGCACCCTTCTGAAACCCTTGGTCACCAGGTGTGCGCCTCCAGGCGGTAAACCCGAGGCCACAGCGCTGGGCAGTCAGATGATGGCATGGGAGATTCCGGGAGCCAGCGCACCCGTCCCGGGCCTGCCCGTTCTAGAGGATCGCGCTTTAAATAGGAAAGAACACCAAAGGTCACCCCAAATGCAAGGCAATTTCTAAGGTGAAAAACAGACCAAAACGGGCTGGCTCAGCATGGAATTTGTAAAGGGAACTAAGAAAAAATACAGATGCTCTAGAGAGCAGAAAGAAATCATGTGTGTGTGTGCATGGACACACAGACGTGTCCAGGTGTGTACGAAATTAATCCTCGGGGAGCAGTGGGACCCAGAGAGGCCCTGGGCCAGCGCTCCAGCTGGTGCAGGGCCTGCTCCCCTGTGGGGCCGGTCCGGCTCCCTCATGCCCTGCATGTGCCGCTGGGGTGGGTTACTGAACCTCTCTGCACCTCAGCTTCCTCGGCCCTTATCAAAGGGGGCGTGATGGTGCTGTTCAGAGCACAACAACAGAACTCTGGGAAATATAAACAGCGTGGCAGAATTTTTTAAAAATCCAAAGTTGAGAAATCAGTACAAAATATTAATATCAAAAAGATAAGGTAATAGAAAATAGAAACAATGAGAAAAAAGAGACGATAAACCTGAGAGGTCTAGTCATCAGAGCTGAAAGACAGGCGGATGGAGAGAGGAGATGGAGGGAGGGTTGGGGAAAAAGAGAGGAAATGAGACAGTCATGACCAAAACCTCTGCTAGAATGAGGGCCACAAGGCCAGACCGACAGGGCCGGCGTGCTGCCTGCACGGTGCGTGGGAGGGGAGGCCGACTCCTTCGCCGTGGTGTCCTGGGTGGGAGGATAAAATGGAGATGCGAGGCTCCCAGAGATAGCAGAGTGGGTCACACACAGGCCCGGAGCTTGAGTGCAAAGGAGAGAAAGCCGCTCTCGGGGTGTGGGCTGGTTCTGGGAAGGCCACCCCACTACCCGGGCACAAACCCGGTGCGATTTAGGTGCACTTGTCACTCCAGGAAAGGAGGGCAGGGCAGGGGCTCCGACCTCAGCGCAGTGCCTCTGAGCCTCCCCTCTGCCTCGGTCAGGACCATCTAGTTCTTTCATCTCTAAACTAAGGGAAAGGGCATTAAATTTGCCCCCCCCCCTCCTCTCCACCCCCTCTCCCCTGGTTTCCTCTTCCTCCTCTTTCCTGTCTCTTCCCCTGCACCTCTGAGCCGGCACACTTCTGCTGGATCTATTTCGGTCTCTCCTTCTCCCTTTCTCTTTCCACAGAAGTCTGTGTTTGCCTAATAATTGGCAGGAGAGATCTTTTTTTTCTCTTTTGCTTTTTAAGTGATGAATAGTTGGCGTTAGATCAAAGGCAAGGCCTGTGGTTTTCTGGCTGCCCCAGAAGGGCGTTGCGGCTGGCAGCCGGCCCAGTGCCTGGTGACGGGCGTGTGCAGAGATGCCAGGCTGACAGGTCACTGTGTGTGTGTGTGTCTTCCTGTCCGTGTGTCTTTCAGGCCAACAGCAGGCTGAAGCAGATTGAGAAGGAATACGCCCAGAAGCTGGCCAAGTCTTCTCAGGTAAGAACATTAAACAAAACAGAGCAAAACCAAAGCAAACAAGAAAGAAACCTCAGCACAAAGGGGTTTGTACTTCACAGCTCAACGCACTTCTTTCCAGTCTTTTTATGGATGAGTATCGTAGTTTGATAAGTATGTGGATAAATAAAATAGGTTTTTAATATTTCAGTCTCAATTTTTAAAAATCAGGCAAATCGAACCATTTGAATCAACACACACAGCCAAGTCACGGCACACTTGTACTCAGATGTTGTAAAACCAGCCTGTGCACTTGGGCAAGCCCAGGCCAAACCACATTTCACAAGGGCAGGAGACACACACCTACACTTGTGATAGAAGTACTTGTGATGCCATCTGAGCTCTTCTGCAGTGCTCCATCTTTCTTCACCTAAATGCTGTTTGAACTGTGGTGCTGGAGAAGACTCTTGAGAGGCCCCTGGACAGAAGGAGATCCAACCAGTCCATCCTGAAGGAAACCAGTCCTGGGTGTTCATTGGAAGGACTGATGCTGAAGCTCTAATATTTTGGTCTTCTTTTCATTGGAAAAGACCCTGATGCTGGGAAAGATTGAGGGCAGGAGGAGAAGGTGTCAGAGGATGAGATGGTTGGATGGCATTGCTGACTCAATGGACACTTGCTGTACTTAGTCGGTCAGTTGTGTCTAACTCTTTGCGACCCCATGGACTGTAGCCCATCAGGCCCCCTCTGTCCATGGGATTCTCCAGGCAAGAATACTGGAGTGGGTTGCCATGCCCTCCTCCAAGGGATCTTCCCAACCCAAGGATAGAACTCAGGTGTCCCACATTGCAGGCGAATTCTTCACTGTCTGAGCCACCAGGGGAAGCCCCTCAAGGGACGTGAATTTGGGCGAACTCCAAGATGCAGTGAGGGACCAGGAGGCCTTTTATGCTGCAGTCCACGGGGTCGCGAAGAGTCAGATACAACTGGGTGGCTGAACAACAACAGCAAAAGGCTGCCTAACAACAAGATTCAAAACGGCAAGTATACCGAGTTAAATTAGCAGCTCAACCGTTGACTTCTTTCGGGGGAAAGAAAATTTACAAGCCCAAGCCCCAGCGATCATGTCTTGCTGTGTGTTGTTACTGCAGTAGCTTTAGTAGAAGGTTTTCTGCACAAGTTGTTATAAAGATCTCCTTTGGTATCACCCAGGGGATTCCAAGCATTCCTTAGCTGTGTGAGTCATTCTGGAATAAACAAATGCTGATTTTCATCTTACCGATGGCGAGATTAAGCCATTTCATTTTGTAGACATCACATCTAATGACTTTTTAAATCTACTCTTGTTAGTATTTTCGCCATGAGTACAGTGAGATGTGGTAGTCAGCTGAAATGTTTGTGCCTTTCTGCAGGTCACTAAACAGTGGCGTTACTGGCAACACCACAGCAAAGCGATAATAAAATTAAGAAATTTATGGGTCCCTGATCATATTGACTGGAGGAGGAAATGGCAGCCCCCTCCAGTATTCTTGCCTGGGAAATCCCATGGACAGAGGAGCCTGGCAGGCTAGAGTCCAGGGGGTCGCCAAGAGTCGGACACGACTGAGCGACTACAGGACTGCAGTGGCAATCACAGTGATGCCTCCAGTCCTTCTTCATGGGAACTTGGGTTAGAAACCATTTCTGGCCCCATTTTCCATTTGAGAAAACTGAGACTCAGGTGAGGTCACGCAGGTTAGCACGTGACTAAGCTGGGAGCCAGCCTGTCTTCCAGCTGGAACGGAAGCTCTGAACCTGACACCACCCATCTGACCCAACCCTCACATTGTTAATATGGCAAAACTCTGCTGAATAACTATGACATTTCTTAGGTTCTACAGTTATTGCTAAAATGTGCCTGTATTATATAGTCCCCATCCCATCGGGAAAGCAAGAAGTCTTTGTCTGAGTGAGGACTGATGTGTTTATCTGAAAGCTGAAGGCAATTCTTGATTGCCCTTTTCCCAAGAAAGAAAACAGGGAAATGTTCTTTTTAATCCACTGAGAAAGGTTCTTCTCATCAAAAGAAATCTTATTACTCCAAGAGCTCAACTAGAACATGAAAACACCCCAGCTGGCATCCCCTCACATCCTGCTTACGGTGCTTTATGCTAAATGGGGAGGCGGGAGGCAGCTGAGAGTGAGAAGCAAGACCGATGATGGAAATGCCAGGATGAGCAGGGTGTTTCGGTTTATCTCAGGGAAGGTGTGAAGGAGCCTGACTAGTCCTCGGTAAAACAGATGGAACCTGAGTGGTGTGGAAGCATGCCTGAGCCTTCTGAATACCTGCCCCACCACTTGGGTGACCGCGAACCCGTTACCTGCCGCCTCCGGAGTTCCTGCGCTCACTTGTGAAGCAAGGAGCAGCGGTGCCCTCAGAGCCACTGGGTGCAGGGAGGGCCTAGGGCCCAGCGAAGGCCTTCACGCTGTGAGTTCTCACCGGAGCTCGAGGGACAGGAGAGGAGGGGGCGGAGGATGGAAAAGAATGGGAGGAGCAAGAAATTGGTTATTTTAAATTTATTTTGGGGTGCTCAAGAATGGATGAAACCTCCCTCCAAAATCTGGAGAGGCGGTGGCGTGCTGACCATTCCCCCGAGTAGGGACGTGCAGGAGGCAGGGAGCAGAAGTCAGGTGTGGCCACCGTCGCACGCCGTGACCACCACCATCCGTAAGTGAAGGGCAGGGCGACCCCCGGAGAGAGGGTCCCCTCCGGCCCGACCTTCTCGTAAGAGGCAGGATGGGCTGATAGGACAAACGTTCCTTTTGCACACCACAGTGTAAAGCTTGACATGCGTGTGAGTGCGCGTGTATGCTTCCATCTGGGAACTGGCATTTGAGAAGCACTGCCTACAACCCAGTCAGTTCAGAGAAGCGGATGATTTAAAAATAAACATTATGAGCCGGAGCTGTGGGCTGACTTTCACTGTTTTCCCGAGATAGTTTGCTGGAATCTCTAATGTGTATCTCAGCTGAGGGGAGTGCCAAAAGCAAAGCTGCTTAACTGCTTATCAGATTTTTTAAAATCCTTCTCTCAAAAAAAAAAAAGTAGTAAGATTAACGCATTAGTAATGAATGCATGGTACCTAGGGGAGCATCAGGTTAAATTTGGAAAACATTTTAAATATTTTCCTCCCTTGAAGGAAGTTACTTCATCCTTAAGATTTTATCAAGCTGTAGGACATCGGGGCTTGTGGCCTCTGCACCCTCGCAGACCCGGGACGGTGCCCCCCGACTCCCCCCCAGGACGCTCCCTCCGATGGTGATGCTGGCACCCTCCCTGGGCACATTCCCAAATACCGTTTCCATCAGAACCGCATGTTTGTTCTTTTTTATCTTAATACTACATATTAACCTTGCCTTTTCATCTTTCATGTGGTCTTCCCCACTCAGCTGACTTACCTGGTGGCCATTTTTCAAAGAGAAACCTTGCCGTCTTACAGGAATGTAGCTAGTGCGCAGAACTGCTGGCGGAGCCCACCCACGGCCCCCGGCGCCCCTGCTGGTGCAGAGCAGAGCCCAGGCGCAGTGCCCAGCCGTGCCCCCGGCCTTTCCGTCTCCCTGCCCGCCACCCGGAGGGCACGTGCACCCCCTCCCTCTTACTTCCAGGATCTTCAGTGTTTGCCAAACCCTGCCAAGTACATTGTACTTTAAAGAAGAGTTTTATGACAGTCTTGACTATACTATGATCTGAAAAACAAGAGTTAAAAATGAAAGCCTACCCTCTATTTTGAACCCTGTTACTTTTGAGACCTAGTAAGACCACTGAAATTCATAGAGTCGAAATTGCTTGACAGTAATGATGAACTATCATAGCTTTCAGTGGTTAGGTTGCTCCCAACATTAGCTCCATATAACTTTGCTTTTGCTTTCCCAGATACTAATTTTTAATATCCACGTGGAAATGTTCTAATTCACTTCCTCTAAAGCTAATGCAGGGTAGATGTTTAGTTGAGTTGTGGCATTTTGTTTTTCTCAGAAACTTTTTGCATTGTTAGTCTATGAAAAGACTGTGTGTTCGAGCTCAGTCATGTCCAACTCTTTATGGACTATAGCTCTCCAGGCTCCTCTGTCCATGAAATTTTCCAGGCAAGAATCCTGGAGTGGGTTGCCATTTCCTCCTCCAGGGGATCTTCCCAACCCTGGGATCAAACCTGTGTGTCTTGCATCAGCAGGTGGATTCTTTACCACTGAGCCACCTGGGAAGCCCTGTGAAACCTCATGAAAAGACTAGATTATCTCAATATAATCATATTATATTATAATCATAATATAATTGTGGATCATTGTTCCATGACTTCAATGTCTATCGAGTGCCAGTAACGTGCACTGAAGAGAAGAGAGTCCGTCTCACACCGAGGGCTACAGCCGAGACCTGATTAATCTAGTTAGCGTGATTACTTCTCAGTCTCAAAGTAAACCTAAAACTGCTTTTAAAGTTACCCACATTTCAGCCACCTCTCTAAACCCATCACATCTGTCAGCCTCTCAAACAATTTCATTTTGAGGCATTTTATCTAAAGTGTTTTGAAACTCTTCCTGTATCATCTTCATAAGTTTTAAAATGCAGCTTTCCAAAGATAATCTCATTATTTCTCCCAAAGGAATCTCATTGTTCCCGCAAAGAATGTAAGGTTTCATTTTCTAACAAAAGCAAGAGTGTTCCCTTCAGAACATCCTGCCCTTCACCTATTGTTCCTTCCAAAACATGCAGTGACTTCTTTTTGATGAACGCATCTCATAAATCTTCTGAAAGGAAGAAACACATATCTTGTGTCCTTGTGGTCATTTGAAGAGCTCCCAAATTTTTTTTATCTTCAGTCTTGGTCAGTTAGAAGCAAGTCTAAATCTTAGTAATTTGCAAAGACACGAAATTGTGCTGTAACAATGCATCGTGTAATCATGGTGAGGGATGTACAAATCGACACGTAATGAAATTGCACAGAAATAAACACACACGCATAGTGAACACACTACAGAACTCAGTTTATCACTTCTACCACGTTTTAGTTTACTCAACGTGAAACACTGCAATAGTCATTGAAATAGTTATTTTTACTATTTGGCCCCAAGTTCTTATGAAATATCCATCTTGGGTTTCATGTTTGGGCCAAGGAAATCTGGCTCCTCCTTATCTCTGGCTCCTCTGGCTCTATGACTGCGAGCTGATCATTCTGTGCCTCAGTTTTTGACATTTACTCTAAGAATTTAACCTTCCCTGTTTCGTAGAAGTGCTATGAGAATGAACTGAATTGATGCCAACTTGGAAACATTTAATCAGAATTCAAAAAACAGATGAAAACATCTTCATTCTCAGTAAATGAATCCCTCTGCTCCTTGCAGAAGATTCCAGTTTGCATTTTAAAAATTAATATATTTTGTAATTTATTTCACACTTGTCTTCTATTTGATTATTTTCAAATTCTAAGTGTTGAACTTAGTCACAGTGAGCTTGTGCACTTCTCAAAGCGTAAATGTTCCTTTTTGGGGTAAATGCTCTATTTTTGCCAGCGTGCGTGTGCTCATTCAGTCATGTCCGACTCTTCAACCCTATGGATTGTAGCCCACCAGGCTCCTCTGTCCAGGCAAGAATACGGGAGTGGGTTACCATGCCCTTCTCCAGGGGATCTTCCCAACGCAGGGACTGAACCCGCATCTCTTGTGTCTCCTGCTTTGGCAGGCAGGATCTTTACCACTCGCACCACCTGGGAAGTCCATGTCGGTCGTGAGAGCTAATGTTCCTACAGGACTTGGCTTCTGGAAGACTCCATAGTTTCTGTTTGCTGCCTCATAATACTGTACTCTAGTTTTGTTATCAAAACACAGTTGAAAAACTGGGCTTCAAGGAAATCACAGAACTAAGTGGTCCAGTGTTTCTCACCAACCAGCCCTTCTCCAGTAGACCCAAAAGTATAAGGACCTAAGGCAGGGTGAAAGTTCTTTTTTCTTTTATTAGAAGGGAAAACCATTTCCTGATTCTGAAAGGAAGTTTGTTGAATTGCTGTTGAATTTTAAAGGAAATGGAGACATCCAAACCCAAAGAAGAGTAATGCTCCCAGTAAACCTATTAAAGAGAAAGGGCCCTCACCCGGTTATTTGAGACCACGGAGGGGACCCAGTGACGGAAGAGAGCCAGTCCTCGAATGTAGAGAAGCCACAGCAGTCTATGTGACTCAGGAAGAAAGCAACCTGTCGGGAGCGATATCAGGATAAACTCCTCGTCAATCCCAAAACCTTGTTTCAGAGGAAGACAGGGCAGGAGCTAGCTGAGAGACAGCGCCTAGTACGGCCACCGGCCCGGGTGCCGGTCCGGACTCTGTCTCCTGGTCCCGCGCTGGGCTCTTTCTCTGCCTCTGTTTCGCCCTCTGTGGAAGGCAGGCGATGACAGTGCTGGCCGCTAAGTAGTAACTGACACAGGAATGGAGGTGCTTAACACAGTACACGAGCGTGAGCACACACTCAAAAATCGTCGTGTAGAACTAGGTGGCTATGAAGAATGGACTCTGATTTTTTTTGGTTATTAGAGTTCAAAGGATTATGAAAGGCAAAATAGCTTTTTTCTTTTCCACTCCAGCAAGAATGTTTCTCGGTAAAATAAATCCTGACACATTTCATATTTTCAGGATCGCAGATGTTCTTTCCCCTGATGAGTAAATACTGTGGAATGTTATAGTGGGAACGGCTTCCAAGCGTGTTTGGTTCAGCAGTTGCTCACCATTCACAGCTCTCCCATGTGGAGTCTCATGCACTGGTGCGCGGGCGCTCGCTGCAGCCGCGCCTCTCTGCGAGCGCGCCGGGGAGGCTGGGTGCACGAGGCGGGCCGTGTCCGAGGCCGGAGTCGCAGCACGCGCTCTCATTGCAGGTGATCGCCGAGCTGCAGGGCACCGTCTCCTCACTGCGGGAGGACAGCAGCCGGCAGCAGCTCGCGGCCGAGCGGCGGCTCCAGGACGTCATGCGCAAGTTTGAAGACGAGAAGCAGCAGCTGATCAGAGAGAACGAGCGAGCTGTCCAGGTAAGGCGGTTTCGTGTGGCTGCCGGCGGGCGAGGCAGCCGCGGGAACCGGTGTCCAGCTCGCCTGCCGGCCTCGCGTGCACTGGGCTCTGATGCGGCCGGCCCTGCGAGGCCACGTGCCCACGGGGACAGACACCACAAGCCCAGCATACTCACAGCCGACACATGCTTGAGAGCCGCCCCATGTCCACCCTAGGCCCCTTGGAGCCACCTCTGGCCAGAGCGAGCGCGTTGGCACCGCTGGTGGGTAAACGCACAGGCAGCCCCAGTTTATCTGCCCCTGCGCACCGCGTCCCCCCGACCCTGCGGGTGTCTGATGGGCGGACACCCGCTCTGTGGCGGCCCCGCCTCCGTCGGCTGGGTGAGCCCCTGGGCCCATCCGCGGTCACAGGACAGCGTCGTCCTGACTTCACCGCAGAGAGCATGGATGAAAGCCTCTGCGTCTTGCGGGGTTTAATGTGAGGATGAGCGTCCGCAGACTATAAGTAACATTCTAAGAGAACAAAGCGTGTATTAAAGAATCCCCGGCAGAAGATGATTTCTCGGTCATTTGACTTTGTTACAACGGTGCTGAGCGCATGTAGGTGAATCACATCAACACAAAGCGCAGAAAAAGAAAAGGAGCGCTTGGGCTTTCTCTCGCCTTTTCTGCCCAGTCCCTCCATCTTTCTCTCTTCTGGCCTGTTGTAGTCCGTCCGCATGATTTGGGGGAAAGTCAGTGTCAGGGTAGTTTGCTTTTTCATAAAAACCCCTTACGCCTGGACAGCGGTGAATAGAAGGAAAAAATCTTAAGATGTGGACAAAACCTTTGAGGCCAGTATACCTGCCTCCTGACCAGGGGTGAGGCCGTATTTTGTTGTTCATGAGATTTTCCCTGAGTTTTTACATCTGTGAGTGTTTCTTTCCCCCTTACATGTGATGAGACACAAAAACGTGTTTCTTTTTTAATATTCTGATAATTTTTTTAAAAAATCTTTGAATTTTCATTTATAAATGCAGGAAAAAGTCCACATTGGTCTGTAGAACTCTTTTGCTTTGTATGAACTAAGTTGACTACTTTCTTTCAACTATTTTGCATATAAAGATTTCATTTTAAGTGAATTTCTTTTCCACTTGAAATCCAAATACTGTGTTGTAGTTAATTGCCAAATTTTAAATAAATAATTGGATCCCAACATATGCAAAATGGAAAACATCAATTTACTCCATAACAACATAATTTCTAGTATTGTTTCTTAAAGATTAAAAAAAATCTTGAAAGAAATATAATTCATATAACTGCTTAGTTTTGTTTATTTTTGCAGTTGTAATCCATTTACCTGTTAAGAGGGAAAAACCTTCTGATCTTAATTTCCAGCCGACCATCAAATCATAAAGACTGAAGTTGAAGTTAAATGATGACAGACATACATTGACACACATACACTGGGCTTCCCTGATGGCTTAGTGGGTAAAGAATCTGCCTGTAGTGCAGGAGACACAGTAGACACAGGTTCGATCCCTGGGTTGGGAAGATTCCCTGGAGAAAGAAATGGCAACCCACTCCAGTATTCTTGCCTGGAAGACCCCAAGGACAGAGGAGCCTGGTGGGCTACAGTCCAAAGGAGCAGGGGGGTTCTCAAAGAGACAGACACGACTAAGCACGGAGGCACGGGATACATACGCACATATACACACATATATATACACACATATATATTTATAGTATATAATGAGCAAAACTTAGATACCTGAAAATAATTAAAATTACAATGTAGATAAGGTGTGCTTGAGTTTTGATTCATTCATTTATGCTGTGGTTGAAGTGCATGAATTTTTTTTTACTAACCTATATCAGTGTTAATGTGTTAACACTTGTTGCCTTGCTTTTTTTTTTTTAAAAGGCTATGTCACAAAAAATAATAGGAATGATAGCTAGTATTTCTTCAACAAGTACTGTGTACCAGGCTCTCTGCCAAACATTTCCATACATCCCATGTTGCACTGTCTCATTTAAGTCTTATAAGTAGTCTTGACGAGGGAGGCATTTCCACTGCCCCATCTTACAGATGGAAGAGTCAAGGCTCTGCGGTGAAGTGACCACCGAGGACAGGTTCAGTGTCTTCTGACGCGAGAGCCTTGGCGATTTTACCGTGCACAGAAGCCCCGTGTCCACACTGCCTGTGACAGCAGTCAGGGCCCGAGTGCATCGGTGAGCTTGGGAGACCTTGCTCTCATTTCCCGGCCACCTGAAGGCGGGTAGCGCCTTTGCAGCAGTTGTTCCTCTCGGCATTCTAGTCGTGTTTGTTTTGTAGACGCAGATACACGGATGGAGTTAGATACTCAGAGACACAGTCACCAAATAGTTTTCTGAGACCAAGTACCTTTGTCTGCATATACATTCAAGTTAAGCTGATGAGGACCTACTATTTGTAGTGTTAGGTATTAATGTACTTAAATGTCGGTTGTCAGCAGCGCCGTAAGAACAGGAAGCGTGCGTCTGCCCACCTTCCGGGCTGGAGGATGGGGAAGGCGCTAGACCCAGCGGCAGGCCGAGCCGGCCGTCGGAGGGCCCCCGTGGGTTAGGGCACGCGGGCCTTTCCTCACAGTGAGGCGTTAGGCGAAAACGGAGGTGTGTCCAGCAGGCCGAAAAACCCGCTCACAGGGTCGCCAGTCTGGAGAACAGCCCGGAGTACCTCTCACTGTTCAGTCACCCCAGAGACATGCCGTCTCCAGGTAAAGGCGCGCCCGGAGCCTTAGCCAGAAGGACGCTCCTTCTCGCGCTCTCGCCTGTCGCGGGGCTCCCGTTGCGGGAAAGGCCGCCCAGCACCAGCATCCCGGCTCCTCTGCGTGCTGTTCTTCAGCCCAGCACGTCAGCCGACAGCGGAGCAGTGCAGAAAACGATGCCGCAGAAGGGTACTTCAGGGTCTTAAAGGTGTTCACGAGATTGTTTTCAGTGAAAACGCAACTTACACAGCATGACGTACGGAAGGGGTTGTCTTTGCCACCCAGAAAGTACATATAAACAGAAGAAAGGCTGGAGTTATGTGTCAGTATTTTGCTGGTGGATACTCTTAGTGGTGGAATTTGTGGTAATTTTCCTTTCTTAGCTCTATACTTCAGTTCTTAATTTATTTATTTTAATGGAGAATAATTACAATATTGTGATGGTTTTTGCCATACCTCAACACGAATTGGCCACAGGTATACAAGTGTTCCCCCCCCCCCCCATACTTTAGTTCTAACAACACTTTTACAACAAGAGACGGTAAAAATTGTTTGCTAGAAAAGAAAACGCCTTGGCCTGAAGGAGTTCAGAGGTGGACGTCAGGGAACCCTGCAGGTGAGACCCACAGTGGGCATGAGCCTTGCTGTCTAGGAGACGAGGAGGGGAGCGCGCTGTGGAGGGGACCTCCTGGGACGTAGAGAGAGTTCTAGAAACACGGTCACACGAGCAGATCCTTTGCGCTGAGGTACACCCGGCCTCGAGAGCAAAAGTGCTCACCGCTGTTCACGGCTTCAGTTCATCCTCAGCTTAGAGTCGAGCTTCTGAAGAGATCTGTCGCTGCTGTCTAACAAGCCGCCCCAGAACCCGGGGTTTAGAGCAACAGCTGCTAGGGCGCTCGAGTCTTCGCGTCGGGAGTGCGGGCGGAGGCGGGCGCCGGCTGTCAGCTGCTTCCCCCGGAAGTGCGCTGGGCTGCAGTGCCCAGGACCCTGCGTGGCCTCTTTCGTTTTGTTTTACGAAAATCTACTCCATTGTTTTTGTAAAAATGGATAATGGCATATGCTCATGAATAATTCAAAGTGCAGTGGGGAAAGGGAAAAATACCTGAAGTCACCGAAAGTTCATCACTCAGAAGTAGCCAACCGCCTTAGCAGTCAGGCGAGGTCGTTTCAGGTGCCTGACTGTTGCAGGGAGAAAGGAGAACCAGATGGACTGGTGAACTGGGTTAACACTCTAGAGTCTGTATTTGTGTTCGGCTTAGAAAAATCTCAAGTTGATTTTACTTAAATTCAGCAGATGGGTGAATCTAGAGTTAAACAGGAAGAACTGTTAAACTTTGGGGCAGAATTTGAGTTTTGGCTGAAAACTGAGTTCATTAGAAAAACATGCGTGCTCCCTTGACCCTCTTCACGCCTCTCGCCTGGGGTGTACACTGTCTGGGTTTATGACACTCACACAGTTTGTCTCTAACTGCAACCTTACTTAATAGCCACACTGTCTTTAAAGGATGTGGTGCTTCCCACTAGGCCTTTTATAATCAGCCTTCCACACTCCCACCCCTGAACTTCCTACTTTAATGTGGTTCCAAATGGGCTGGATTTCATGGGCAAGTGGTTCTTTCAAGACTCACGGTGCTGCCTTCCCCGGGTTTTTCCATGTTTAAGAATGTCTTCTGGGACGTCCCTGGTGATCCAGTGGTTAAGAATCCACATTTCGATGCAGGGGGTGAGGGTTCGATCCCTAGTTGGGGAGCTAAGATCCCACCTGCCTCACAGCAAAAACCCCAGAAAAACAACAAAAGCAATATTGTAACAAATTCAGTAAAGACTAAAAGTGGCCTGTATAAAAAAAGTCTTTAAAAACAGTTATAAAAAAGTCTGCTGATTAACACTTAGGTTTGAATGACCTGCGAGATGGACATAGTGTCCTTATCTTCATTTTCACCTGAAAACTTAGATGTTGCTCACCTGGCACATAAAACTGCTGTGGGGAAACTCGGCAAGGGCTGAGCTTTCCCAGGTCGGTCGTTTGCTTTTTCTAGGGGATTCCCGAAGAAGTCTGTCTTTATCATTAAGCTTAATAGATTAACACGGATAAATTCTGCTTTTAACCAGGATCCCCCTAAATGCTAAGCATTCCATATCAACTGTCTCTGAAGCGCAGAGAACCTCCCCTCCATATAACACTTACTGGTAGAGTCTCTGCATTTTCTGGAGCCTAGGGAAGGGGCGGGAGAGCTGGAGCAGAGGGTGCTTACAGGCTGGTTGGGCTGACTGCTCTTTGAGTTCACACTGCCTTAAAGGGCCTGGGGGCAGCGGCATGTCATCCTGGGGAAGGAGTTGTCCCAATTTGGTGTCCGTATCCTGTGGTTTTTCCAGTATCATGTACAGACATGAGAGTTAGACCGTAAGGAAGACTGAGCACTGAAGAACTGATGCTTTCACACTCTGGTGCTGGACTAGACACTTGAGAGTCCCTTGGACAGTAAAGAGCTCAAACCAGTCAATCCTAAAGGAAATCAGTCCTGAACATTCTTGGAAAAACTGATGCTTAAGCTGAAACTCCCAATATTTTGGCCAACTGATGTGAAGAGCCAGCTCACTGGAAAAAGGCCTGATGCTGAGAAAGTTTGAGGGCAGGAGGGGGAGGAGGTAACAGGCAGCAGAGGATGAGACAGTTGGATGGCATCATCGACTCAATGGACGTGGGTTTGAGCAAACTCTGGGAGATGGTGAAGGACAGGGAAGCCTAGTGCGCTGCAGTCCTCGGGGTTGCAAAGAGTCAGACACAATTTAGCAAACTGAACAACAACGATTTTAATTTCTGATGTAGTAAATATTATAGATATAACCCACATACACAAAACCTCTTTGGGGTTCTAAATTTCTTAAAAGTGTAAAGGGGACCAGAGGCCGAAACCTTTGGGCATCGTTTGTCTAGACGTTGCCCTTCTCTTGACCGTGTCGACAGCCTGCCGTCTCCCCTCGCGCTCCCTGTGGTGAACACGGGCTCCGTGTAGAGTCCTTTCCCTTAGGGTTTCAGTGTCGTCATCTGTGACGTGTCTGGGTGAGAAGCTCGTGCCAGATTTGTTCCTTCCTCTAGTGAGGTTTCCACCACACTCTGATGCTGTCCCCAAGTCCTCCTCCGAAACCGTGCTGTGGGACATGTTCTGCACACTGGGGTCTGCACGTCTAGGGAGGGGACGTGCAGCTGGTCTTTATCTACGGGTGGGAACAGCACGCAGCACCCAGACCCACGTGCAGAGTGACGCATACGGATGCCCTGAACGGGACGGACAGAAACTGAAGACCCCCTCGCACCTTCCAAAACAGTTGGTGGTCCTGAGAGGATTTGGGGATTGCAAAGAGGAGGTCGTGCCCAGATTCTGCTTCCTTCTATCACCAAGCAGACCCTAAGTTTCTTGAGCGCAAGCACTTACTGCTGGGTTTGTTTCTGTGGAAGTTCTAGAAATAGACTGAATAAATGAATGATGCAAAGTGAAAGTGAAAGTCGCTCAGTCATGTCCGACTCTTTGTGACCCCATGGACTATACAGCCCATGGAATTCTCCAGGCCAGAATACTCGCGTGGGTAGCCGTTCTCTTCTCCAGGGGATCTTCCCAACCCAAGGATGAACCCAAGTCTCCTGCATTGCAGGCAGATTCTTTAGCAGCCGATGTTACCTCTTAAATCAAGGCTCTGGAAAGGAATCACATCACTTCATTCTCAAGTTATTTTGTTGGTGGCAGCAAGCTCGTGAATGCTTTGTGTTGTGGTAGCAGATACCCGAGAATGGCTGAGATTTGCGCTGGCAGATTTGTGTTTTGCCTCCTAGGCAGATTCTAATCAAACCCCCTCGCCGCGTTTACACAGCATCTCTGTTCTCAAGACCCCAGGCTGCCCACCAGAGCCAGCCGTCTGAGCGGCTGTCAGCACCGCCCCTGAACTCACACCAGTTGGCAGGGGATGTGGGCAGAGGCGGTTCTGCAGGAGGACCAGGAGCACTCCTCCGGCGTCGGGCACCCCCCAGGCCGAGTCCTCTCTTTGAAGCTGGTGGATTGAAAGTGCCTCGCTGTGAAGCCAGATGTCCGAGTGGAGATTTCACATCGCAGAGAGGTGTTGTAAAATTTTCGCTCGCAGGCACAGAAAAGAGATTTTAGAGCTAGGATGCTCCTCTGCCTTGGCCACTGCCTGGGAGTTTATGAGGAAAGGTCACTGCCAGGGGGCTCGAGAAATCTGGTCTGTGTTACCAGCAGGGCTGGAGGGAGGGGAAAGAGCATTTCATAAGGTTGGGCAATTCTTGCTGTGCTGAAAGCTCACCAGAATCCACTTCCCAGAGAATGAAACTACAGACCTCATTGCGGGGTTTCATTGACATTGAGAAACAGGGAGCAACCCTGGAGCCTGGCATCAGACAGCCCTGCCTGGAACCTGCTCACCATCTAATTCTCGTCTCCCCTGTGCACGTCCTGAGGGCGTGGAGGGCACACTGTCTCGGTGTCCTCTGGAGCTGGAATTAATGATGCCAAGAAGAGAAATGGATTTTCCATCCCACCCAAGGTGACTTGCCTGCCCACGCAGAGAGGAAAACAGCCGTTTAGTCCGAGTAGCGTCAGGCGGGAGCACCGTTTTCCAGAAAGGGTGCTCTGGGCAGTGGGCTGGATGTGGCGGGCGTGGGACACGGTGATGGGGGAGCAGAGAAGGGGCCAGCGGTCTCCCCATGAGTATCCCAGCCCCGCCTCTCCTCCAGCTCTGTTCTCTGGCAGATCTCTGCTCTACTTAAAGATGTATTGAAGGTCATTTGTTCAGTGGGAAAATCCTTCAAGCACTATGAAGAGCACTGTTAGCCCCTGGAGCCGGGTCTGTGTGTTACAATAACAGGGAACTGAGCAGAGTTGGGTGAGTGAGTGTGAGAGTGCCTGGGGAGGGCAGACACAGGCAGGAGCAGGGGCTGCTCCTCCGCTGACGCCTGTGCCCCGTGGAAGAGCAGAGTCGTCAGGGACCGCATGGGTCCCGCAACCACTGCGTGGGCCAAACTGAGAACGGCTCTGGTTCCTCAGATGCTGGAATATAGGTGCATCCTTCAGCTTTTTTTTAACGTATAAAAAAATTAACAAATAACTGTTTGGAAATATTTTCATCCTTAATAATTCTGAACTAATCTGAAGCTGTTTCAAAGTCAGTATGATGACCTGAAATGTGTGATTTCATCGTTACCTAAGCAGCCACAGCTAAAGTGACTGAATGACTGCTGTGTATTATAGCCTTCAAGCTCCAGTCCCCATGGTTGCAAGGACCGTCCACCTCCCCAGGACGGGGTTGGAAGGACAGACAGTAGATGAATGGCTCTCCACCATCCTTGATTCGCTTTCGAGCTACCGGGCACCCTCCTGCTCTGCTTTCTCTGAGGCATTGAGTCAGCTCTTCCCCAGGCCCTTTTTCTAATCCCAGCATGATGTAGCTGTTGAGGTCTGAATCCGTGTTTTCCCACCTCTAGTGCCCCCCCAACTCCATGCAGCATTGACCATATTGACCCACAACTTTCCCACTAGAGCAAGGCTTGGAGAACTTTCCCCGTCAAAGGGCTGGAGAGTGACTATTCTGGGGTCATACAGTCTCTGTCACAGTGATCCGGCTCCTGGTGCTGCGCTGTGCGAGCCTCAGTTTGTTAACAAGTGGGCGCGGCTGGACTCCAATAAAACTTTATTTAGGAGAACAGGCTGGGTGCAGATGTAGCCCACCGGCTGCAGTCTCCTTGCCGGGATCAGGGAGCTCACGCCGCCCCTGGTTGGCGAGCCTCCTCTACTGGGCTCGCGCCCTCCACGTGGGTGTCCTCTGGTCCGGGCTGGGCTTTGCAGACCCTCTCCCGGCACAGCGAGCTCATCTCCCCTGTGACTCCGGCTGTCACTTCTGTTGAGACGCTCGCCGGAAGCCTCGCCTGATCCTGGCCGGGCCCCACAGCTCCCATCTTCTGCCGGAGACGCACCACCGCTTCCCACTTAGTAACTGCAGCCTCGAGTGAGCATCTCCAAGCCGGCTCCTCCCTCCCGCCCAGCGGGGTCACCACCCCCACCTGCCAGCCACGCTGCTTCCTGTTAGACACTTCGGGTTCGTCTTTGTCCTCTTGCCCTCACTGCCATTTATCTCAAGCGTTCACTGGAGTCCTCGAAGGCATTCCTTACTCCTCCGATAGGACCCTACTCAGAGCCCTTCTCAGCTCGCGATGGTGTCCGTTGCTGTCTCAGCAAGGGAGGCTCTCAGCTCCGCCCAGCAGGAGGAGCTCTGCCAGAGGAGGCCTGGATCACTGGTTTCCCTGCCTCACAAGGAGAGCTTCAGGATAGAGCAGAAGAGCAAAGCTATGGACGAAGATTCACAGACGAAAAGTGAGATCCAGTAGACGTGTGAGGAGCGGCTGACTCTCATCCCTGGTTTAAATTGTAAATCAGAATTGTGACGGGCCTGGCTGCTACCTGATGGGCGTGAATGCTGACCCTGAAAAAGTACCCAATGATGCATCGTCACTGGAAGTTCAAATCAGCGCCAGCTCTGGAAGTCGGTGTGATGGAAGCTGCTGCCGTCAGACGCACATGATTGGAACCTTCAGTGCCACTCATGGGAGTGTGTCCTGTGGATACACTTGCAAAGCTCTGCAGTATCTTTGTAGCCTTATTTGAGCTAAAAGATAGGGAGAAATAAGTGATGCTACATGAAAGCAACGAGACACTTTGCTGTTGTTCAGTGGCTAAGTGTCCTATGCTCCATGACCTCACGGACTGCAGCACGCCAGGCTCCCCTGTCCTCCACTGTCTCCCAGAGTGTGCATTGAGACAGTGATGCCATCCAACCATCTCATCCACTGCCGCCCCCTTCTCCTTTTGCCTCCAGTCTTTCCCAGCATCAGGGTCTTTTCCAGTGAGTCAGCTCTTCACATCAGGTGGCCAAAGTGTTGGAGCTTCAGCTTCAACATCAGTCCTTCCAGTGAATATTCAGGGTTGATTTCCTTTAGGATGGACTGGTTTGATCTTGCAGTCCAAGGGACTCTCAAGCGTCTTCTCCAGCACCACAATTCGAGAGCATCAATTAAAGAATGAAGTAGATCTGCCTTTGAAAGTGGGGCAAGATTTCCAATATGTAGTCAGTGAAAATTCAGAATGCAGCACATTATGTACATTTAAAATTGCCTGAACGGGTCTCAAAAATGATGAAAGCACAGGCCACCTTGACGAGGTGGGTAACTCATACACGTTTGTTACTGTGTTTCACGTGATCCTACATTGACACGTACAGGTTGGGATATAGATATCCAATGAAAAATGGAAATGGGTTGCATGTATATGTGTATATGTATGTATTGGTATGTGTGTGTGTATACTTTTCAAAAAAAAGATAGAATGCATATATTGGGATAGCCAGAAAGCTCATTTGGAATTTTCTGTAAGATGTTATGTAAAAACTGGAACAAACTTTTTGGCCAATGCAATATATACGTATCTACATATACATATATTCTTCAACAGTTATACATTCTTAGGAAAAAAAAGTGAAGCTGTGAATAATAAGCAGTTGTACTATCATAACTGATTCTCCTAAATGTGCCTTGTAAATCATGGAAAAATTTTAAGACAGGCCTTGCTCATTTTGCTTTACACTTATGTAGTGTTATTTTTAGGGGATTTGTTGCATTAAAGAAATAGAACATGTAGAGAGTTAACTTTACACAGAATTTCTAGGGAACTAAATCAAATCAGTAAATTAACAAGGATAAGCCTAGTTTTTATAATTAATTTTCCAAAAGCATATAATGAGGAAAAAATTCATGTGATGTCATCATGCCATCGAAAAAGACCAAAATGTCATTTCCAGGACTGTCAGCAGGAGTCGTTTGCTGTCATAGCAGCTGAGACTAGAGATTTGGAGCAAGTGAGATCGGGGTGGTTAGTGGGTTGTAGGAATGCTTTAATGTTGGAAGCATAGAGGAAAGAGAGGAATTAAAAACAAAGACACAGCCCCCATTTTTTTCAAGAGAAGCAAAACCCTTTTGCTTTTATGTTTCTGTCACTTGCTCCAGGATCCTTCATGAAGCCCTCTAACCACCTAAATAAATATTCATATGACTGCTCAACATCTCATTAATAAACCAAGATTTGGTGGTAACATATTTCAGAGTAACATATGATTTGCATCTCACCCTTGTTTAACTTTAAATCTCAAGCAATTAATAAATTAGACTCGAGAGGTTTTTAAGAAGTAACATCTTACACGCACCACAAATTGCATTATTTTTATGTGTAAATAATGATGAAAGGAGAGATTGTTCCTTTGATGTCTGTAAACTACACTGTGAAATATGCAGAGAACATTCTTGAGTTCAGTTGCAGCCAAAACAAATAGACTAGTTCATAAAACAAAGCAGCAGCATTCTTAGAAGCAAGCGTTACTTTTTCTTTTCTTCCCAGTTCTTTTTCCATCATATATCCTTGCCATTCCTTGGGGCAGATTCATTCCAAGTTCAAAAGCGATGCTGGCCTGTGTTTCCTCACCCCGAGAGCTGGGTCCTTCTCAAGCTCTTCCCAGTAAACTTGTCTTCCCGTCGAGCTCAGACCAGACCTCAGCTGGACAGCCAGTTCCCTGCAGGGAATTATTTTTGTCAGCAATATTCCATTATTGCTCAAAAAGCCAATTATTTCAAATGTTAGCAAACACTCGTGTTCCTCAGAGAGATATATTTACTCACTTCTCTATTTTCCAAGCTGGTTTATCTAGCTCCCTTTGTTTTTAAATAGTATCTGCAGATCCTTGTTTACAGCGTCTGCGTCTGACCTGATTTTTTCTTTGAGATAGTCAATAAAACAGCACCTTGTAAGTACACGTCTCCCAGGGGAAGGTTGTGGAAGTGGTTGGGCTCCTGCTGGAACGAGGAACAAGTTCTGACTAACAAGCACGATGAACATCATGAGGAGGTTCACTTTCCACATCGGGCATGTCTTCCTCCTCGAACACAGCGTGTGACCAAGATTACACACGAGGCGGTCATGTACCGATGTGGGAGTTGGTCCGTAAAGGTGGCTGAGCGCCAGAGGATTTTTGCCTTTGAAGTGTGGTGTTGGAGAAGACTCTTGAGAGTCCCTGGAACTGCAAGAAGACCCAACCAGTCCATCCTAAAGGAAATCAACCCTGAATATCCATCGGAAGGACTGATGCTAAAGCTGAAGCTCCAATACTTGGGCCAACTGATGCCAAGAGCTGACTCATTGGAAAAGACCCTGATTGAGCGCAGGAGGAGAAGGGGGCGACAGAGGATGAGATCGTTGGATGGCATCACTGACTCAATGGACATGAGTTTGAGCAAGCTCCTGGGAGATAGTGGAGGACAGAAGAGCCTGGCATCGCAGTCTGTGGGGTCGCAGAGAGTCAGACATGACCAAGTGACCGAGCACAAAACACGCTGGACTGGAGACCCCAGAGGTGTACACTTGACCTCCAGTTCCTCCGGGCGGGACAGCGGGTCTCCTCCACAGGGTCAGCTTTGCCGCAGCCCCATCATGGCCTCACTGACACATCCACCGTTTACCTCCTCAGCCCAAAGCCTTTTCACTAACACTGATCCTGGGCTCCGATCCTAAGCTACCTTTTCTCTGGCTGAGAAGTTATTCTAATTTCTTTTCATCTGATGGTGGTTTTCTACTTGAGTTCACCATCTTTCTGTTCAAATCCATTGTTTATTTATTCTAAAAGCTTAATGAGCAGAGTATTAAATACAGTGGATTCTTGTGAAACCGCCTCCTTTTATACCAGCTACAGCCCAGTCCCATAACATCTCACTGATTAACAGTATCTTCAAGTGGAAAAGAGTCAGAGAGAACCGGCCCCTACCTGCATTCTCCTACCCTCATCCCCACCCCGCTCCACAAAATTAAAGTCCTGAGCCCGTCGGAGGGGGCGGCGTGGTCCTTTCCACACAGCTGTTGGCAGCATCAGGCCTTGAGCCCAGGCTTCCACCTCTTCAGCATTTCCCTCATGCTCACTGTATCCAAACACACATGAAAATGGAAATAAAGGAAAATACATTTTACTTTAAAATCTACATGAGCTGCCAGAACGGATGAAGTGTCTCCTCACAGTCATGCATGGTTCCTGTGACTCCCCCTGGCCAGGGGCTCAGTGAAGCCAGCGCTTGTTTGGATGTTTAAGGAACATTTCCCTCAATGGCTGGCTCTGTCGCTTGCTATGATTTTTAAACTATCACCAAGTGTCCTTGGAATCAGAATATTCAAGGTCAATTTAGAATAGAGGTGAGGGTTCAAGAAGCAACTTTCTGGACCCCTCACTAATTTAAAGAGCGTTCCAAAGGAAGGAAACTGGTACATAACCACTCCTTGCCGTCTCGCAGGTCTGGGCTCTACAGACACTTAAGCCAAGACTGATTTGTGACAGTTTGTTTTCCAAGAAGAGGCTGGATATTTTAAGGATCCGTTGGGTTCGACGGCTCTATTTCTATGGTCAGTGAACGAAGGAAAGCTGTTGACACAGCAGCCTGCTGTGTTTTTGGAAGACACTGACTGGAAATGGCCGGCTCTGGGTTCCTCTGAGCAATTTTCTAACCTTTGCTGAACTGGGAAGCATGAAGCAAAGTCCCACCTTTCTATTGCATCTGCTTCACTTTTCTGAGACTGGAAGAATCCTCCCTGACGTGCTGGCGTGTGCTGCGTTTCAGAGGTGGGCAGGCCTTCCTGACATGGACTCCGGAGCCGGGAGTGTGTGGGTCCGAACCCTGCTCCACCGTCTAGAAGCTGTGGGGCCTCAGACAAGTCCCCTCAGCTCTGTGCCCCACTCTCCTGATGTCAGGAAACAGTTTACAGTAAAATGTGTGGGAATGACAGTGAGAAGTAAATGGCTTACTGCTTGAGCAGCGTGGAGAATAGTGCTTCTACTTAATAAGTCCACATATACATCATTGGTGGAGAAGGAAAAGGCAACCCACCCCAGTGTTCTTGCCTGGAAACTCCCATGGACAGAGAAGCCTGCCGGGCTATGGTCAATGAGGTTGCAAAGAGTCGGACTCAACTGAAGTGACTTAGCACGCACAGGTACATCACTGGAGTAGGAAATAGTAACCTGTTCCAGTCATCTTGCCTGGAAAATTCCATGGACAGAGGAATCTGGAGGGCTGCAGTCCCTGGGGTCTTGCCTCTGCCCTGACTCTGGGCAGGCACTGCACCCAGGCTGGCCCCTCCTGTCCCCGCCCCACCCCTGGAGCCCCCTTCACTTCTCAGGTCCTTGGAGACCTGGGGGCCCAGGAATGCACCCCGGCTCTCACAGGCTCAGGAGGTTCCGCATCCCCAGCCATCCCTGTAGGCCCGGCCATGCCCTCCCGGTACGCACGCGCACCCAGGTGGGCGGCCCCTGCATCAGTCTGCCCCGCCCCGCCCACTCCTGCGCGGTCTGCGTCTCCTCTCAGATGCCTGTCCCCAGAAAGACTTCCTTGACGGTGGCCTCCCGAGACCGACTTGGGCTCCGTGCTCTAGGCCCACCTGTGGGCTCTTTCTCCCCACAGTGTGCACACGGGAGTGCGGACACGGGAGTGTGCGCACGCGGGAGTGCGGACGCGGGAGTGTGCACGCGGGAGTGAGGACGCGGGAGTGCGCACGCGGGAGTGAGGACGCGGGAGTGCTCACGCGGGAGTGAGGACGCGGCAGTGTGCACGCGGGAGTGCGCACGCGGGAGTGCGCACGCGGCAGTGCGCACGCGGGAGTGAGGACGCGGGAGTGCGCACGCGGGAGTGCGCACGCGGGAGTGAGGACGCGGGAGTGCGCACGCGGGAGTGAGGACGCGGCAGTGTGCACGCGGGAGTGAGGACGCGGGAGTGCGCACGCGGGAGTGCGGACGCGGGAGTGCGCACGCGGGAGTGAGGACGCGGCAGTGCGCACGCGGGAGTGAGGACGCGGCAGTGCGCACGCGGGAGTGCGGACGCGGGAGTGCGCACGCGGGAGTGAGGACGCGGCAGTGTGCACGCGGGAGTGAGGACGCGGGAGTGCGCACGCGGGAGTGCGGACGCGGGAGTGCGCACGCGGGAGTGAGGACGCGGCAGTGTGCACGCGGGAGTGAGGACGCGGGAGTGCGCACGCGGGAGTGAGGACGCGGGAGTGCGCATGCGGGAGTGCGCACGCAGGAGTGCGGACACGGGAGTGTGCGCACACAGGGCATGCTGGCAGCTGTCCTCTCTGCCCCTCCCCCTGGACTCCCAGCCCCAGCAGGTTCAGGGCCGCTCACCACAGTCGAGTCCAGCCCGGAGCCGAGCCGCGTGGTCACCCCGCGCTCACGTGCTAGCTCACCGAGTGGTCACTGCCAATAAAGCCAGGCCCAGCGTCCCCTCAGTGCGGGCTGCATGGTCAGCAGAGACAGAGCTCCTCTTAGAAAGACTTTGTTTTTTAAGTTTTCTGGGAGTAGAGTTCCTTTCACTGTTGGGTTGGTCTCGGGTGTGCAGCGAAGTGACCCAGTTGTACGTATTTTTTTTCTGCTTCTCCTCCCACATAAGTCAGCGCAGAGCTTTGAGCACAGTTCCCTGCGCTGGCCAGTGGGTCCTGGTTGAGAACCTCTGTTACATACAGCCGTGTGTCTGCGCTCATCCCGGACTCCTGGTGTATCCTTTCCCCCGACCTTTCCCCTTGGGCACCCTAAGTCTGTTTTCAAAATCTGTGAGTCTGTCTAGCTTTGTAAATAAGATCACTTATATCAATTTTTTAAAATTTTGGCAGCACACACACCGAGAAAGCAAGCAGCCTCGCCTCGGCAGAGTCTCTGAAGCCCTGCAGCCGCTGCGACACGCCTGGGTGCCTCCTCAGACCCTCCTCTTCTGTCCCCTCTGTGTCTCTGAGGCAAACCATTCTGAGCATTTCTCTGAACTTTTCAAGCAGAAACACTTAACAAGATTTTAGGGCTAAAAAAACAATCATACTTACAAGCTTTACCCCAAGAAGAGAACGTTTTCTTGACTCTCATTTTTCAGTGATCAACCCCTAGTCTGTCTTTGCTGTTTGTTCTTCAGTCTCTCGGTCGTGTTCGCCTCTTTGTGACCCCATGGACTGCAGCACACCAGGCCTGCCTGTCCTTCACTGTCTCCCGAAGTTTGCTCAAACTCATGTCCATTGAGTCAGAAATGCCTTCCAACCATCTCATCGTCTGTCATCTCCTTCTTCTCCTGATCGCAGTCTTTCCCAACATCGGGGTCTTTTTTTCAGCGAGTTGGCTCTTCACATCAAGTGGCCAAGGTATTGGAGCTTCAGCATCAGTCCTTCTGATGAAGGTTCAGGGTTGATCTCCTTTAGGATTGACTGGTTTTATCTCCTTAAAATCCAAGGGACTCTCAAGAGTCTTCTACAACACCACCGTTCAAAAGCATCAATTCTTCGGCATTCAGCCTCCTTTATGGTCCAGCTCTCACATCTGTACGCAACCACTGGGGACAGCCCTCACCCGTGTATGACCACGGGAGAAACCACAGCTCTGACTAGAAGCCCTGAAGAGCTGGACTTCCTTTCCTTTCTCCTTCAGATGTTTATCCACGTTCTGTTTCATCATGTTCAGGTTAGATTATTTCATGACTCTTTTTTTAGTGTTTTATTAATAAGCATAAAGAAATAGGTCCCCCTAAAAAGTTCAACTACATTCTCCCAAAATAAAATCAATAACATTCAATACAAATACATATTTAACTACTAATTAAATAGACATTGAAATTAAGGGGTCCATGGAAAGAGGCTGTGTTCCTAACAGGATGAGTTGAAGGAGGCGCTTTGCAAAAATTCAATCACTGATTATATTCTCTAGAAAAACAGTAAATATTTGATTGAAATTAAAATGGTAAATGCAACTTCCAGTTAAGTTATAGCAAAACATCACCTTTACACTTTAGGATGTTTGCTTAGCCAAGTAGGGAGAATTGAGAGGAGTCAAATTATATTTATATAATTAATATTATATTAATAGAGAAAAGTTGTCAGAAAAAATATTTATAGGCAAAAGTAATATTTTTGCTTCCTTTAGTTCTTAGGTTCACTGCCTCCAAATGGTTATCAGGTCAGCCTGCCTACATGACCCTCGGTGGGCAAGACAGAGAAATCATCTTCTCATTCTTACCTCTCTTATTTCCTCCTGGCCAAGATATCTGCGGCCTTTGAAACGTTTTCACCTTCAGCCGCCATGCTTTCACTGGGGTGCAGATTCTCTAACTGCTAGTTTTCCAAGAAGTCGTGTGCAGGAAAATTAAAACTTGAAAGCCGGAGAGTCTGGAAAAAGGGATTGGACCCAAAAAAATGTTTTCAAAGCCATGCTTTGTATTTATGTATGGCATCTGTAAAGCACAGCTGCTATGCTGGGGGACATTGGGTAGGAATATGGACTTTCTAATACCCGCCTTTAGGTTAAGCCCTGGAGCCAAAAGCCAAAGAGGAAAAACCACTAATCAAAAGAATAGATAAAAATTATCTACAGTAACCATAATGTGGCATTTCTGAAAGTCGTCAAATCAGTTTCAAAACCTTATTTTTGTTCTAGTTCCAGTGTCTCTTTGGAGTTTTCCTCTCTCTTCTGGGACTGACCTGTTTTCCTCTCTGTGAGATCATTAGAGTTTAAAGACAGCCTGTGTGAGCTGTGAGCTCTGGGCTGGCCGGCTGGCCGCTTGCCTGAGGCACACGGCAGCCTTTCAAAGGCTGTTTCCGGGGGCAAGGCAAGTTTTAAAATTCATGGTAAAGACTTTTAAGTGTGATGTAGTCAGAAGTCCTAAAATATACATATTTATTTAGCTGAGCAAATTATATTTCCCAATGAGAGCACAGCCATAAAGGTTAGCATTTTTCTAGGAATAAAATGGAACATGTAAATACAACTTTTACTACAGATGAGAATGTCTTCAGGCTTGAATTATTTGCACCATTGTTTAGAGACTGGCTTTGTAGGTATAAACCCGATTTTCAACTGGAAAGTTAAGGCAACAACAGGTAATCTCTGGAGCCCAGACCTGTGGTGGCAGCACAGGGGTGAGGTTGGGGTTTCCTGTGACTCTCCTGCCCCACCAGGCCCTTGGGATCACTTTGTCACCGAATGCCTGTCATTTGCGGCCTCTGATCCTTGTTTCTCCACGTCTGGTGACCCCGCCTCTCGTCTCTACCACTAACCCCCAAGTTTTGAATCGACCACACACACCACCACAGCAGCTGTAGCAGACATCTGCCCTGAACCCCAAATGGAAATGCGTTTCCCAGTAGAAGCTTTGTGATAAATGTTAGGTCTGGTCTCACAACAGCACAGCACTGAATTTCATGCACATAGGGTCAAATAGGCCTTTCCAAGTCCAGTTCCTCCACCAGATACAAACTTTGACATGAACCTGAGTCGCCCCCACCCCCCTGTGTGGACCTCCTTTACCCTCTGGGAAGCAGGGCCGCACCAGTCTCTACTCACCAAGCATTCCATTCTGGTTCTTTGCTTCATACCCAGAGTCCAGCTCAGTATTTGGTAAACAATAAGCGCTCGGTAAATGTTTGCTGAATGAAGAAATGAATTTGGCATCTACATCCACCAACTAACAAAACTACACTCTTAGGAAGGGTCAACCTCCTCCTGCTTATTTTCATATTAGACGTACTGGTGGCGGGGGGGATCGTGGTGGAGATATTGGTGGGGATTGTGGTGGGGATCGTGGTTGGATAGTAGTGGGGATCGTGGTGGAGATCATGGTTGGGTAGTGGTGGGGATCGTGGTGGGGATCATAGGGGGATCATGGTGGGGATCATGGTAGAGATCATGATGGGGATCATGGTGGAAAAATACTGGTGGGGATCATGGTGGGGATCGTGAGGGGATAGTGGTGGGGATCATGGTGGAGACTGTGTTGGTGACGATGGGAAAGACGCTTCAGGCATGAAGCCTGGGGTTCTGATAACCATCTGCTCCACACTCCACTTAAATGTCTTCCACATTTGTATTCACTGGCTCTTCTTTCCTCTTCAGGAGCTTTAAATATATTGGATTGGGCAAAAGGGTCATTCAGATTTTTCCATAAGATATCACAGAAAAATCCAAATCTTTTGGGCCAACCATATAAATTGTACACAATGCTCTTGATTTTTTTCTCTGTATTTTTCCCTTAGTAAACTCGTGTTTACTAAGGGGAATATAAGTCCCTTCAACTTCACCTCTGACTGCTCTGCAGAAGAATCACAACTTTGATGCCGGTTTCCCCTCAAAGGCCAGGCTGAGTTACAGATGGTCTCCCTGGATCTAGAACTCTGTGCATCTGCTCCCCAGTCTCACTGTGGGCGACTCTGGTTACACTGAGCCCCTCGGCTGACTCTCCCTTCCTTGTTCCTGCACAGCCAGCTGCCTTAACCTTCTCCTCTCTAGCAGCATCACCTCTATCTGGTTTGCGTTGACCACCCCCGTCCCGGGCTTCTCCTGAGTCCCCTTGCTTCCTTTCATCCAGCTCTCCCTTGCGCCCCGAGAGCAGATCCATCGGCCATGTGTCTGAACCGGCCCGAGAGTGTCACCCCCGACTCAGACGCTTCCAGTCGATCCTCACTGCCCTGTGTGATCTGCAGCGTCAACCAGAGTGGACTGTTTTTATGGCCTAAATACACCACTGTTTCCTTATACACGAATCTACGGTGATATTGTCTCTTCCGCCAGGTCAGATATAGGATTGCTTAGTCTAAGATTTCAGACGTGCACCAACTGTAAACAATAAGATGAAGACACAAGATAGAGCCATGGACTGCGTTGTCAAAACAAAGGTGAAGTGAAGGTTTTCGGAGGAGAGGGCAAGAAGGAGCTGAGAGGGTGACTAGGGACATGGGTGGGGGTTAGTGGAGACCCTGTGCTCATGTGGCTGTCGGAGATGGTAGGGAGAGGGTGCGGCCAGAGCTGCCCGCGTTCTGAACCCACAGCTGAGCGGAGAGGCAGCGGACGGGAGCACAGACTAAGTGCATCTCCACGTCAAGGGCCAGCAGTCACCACGTCAGTGGTAAACATTTCAGATACTCTATAGAAGCTCCTTCTCCTAAGAAAGAATACTGTAAAATATCTGTATTTTTTGTTGACTTTTTTACACTTTAGTCAGTTGGGTTATCACAACCCAAACAAAATTAGATGTCACTGCCAGTAAAAATGTTATGTATTTACACCGTGAGCAGGAATATGAAAATATATGTATGTGCATGTTTACATGTGTGTACACACCTGTGTTTAAATATGTGGGAGACGGAGACAGGAGAGGAGGAGGGGCGGGGGGAGAGGCGGAGAGAGACATTGGAGCCGGATTAGGCTGTCTGGGCCCAGCTCTCATTTTCACTCTTGAAAGTTGGAGCTCAAAGGGACGTGTTCTCTTGGGGAGAATCAGAGCCTGTTTGGAGAAGACAAAGTAGAAGATGGTTGCATAATTTACGTGAAGAGTGTATTCAAGGTTTGGAGAACCGCCGCCCAAAGACTCCTGTCCGAGCGTGGCCAAGGAGCTCTAAGCCCCCGCGAGCAGTGGCCGTTGTCAGAGGGGAGGTGGCTTAGCTCCCTGGGGGAGCTGAGGGAAGAAGGAAAGTAACTGACTTGGAAGGAAGAACAGCTCCCAGAGGATCCAAGCAGGAGAAACGGACCGAATTCATGAAATGTGTGCATTTTGCCGTCACCTGGGAAGGCGTTTTGTCAGAAGCTGGTGTGGAGCGCAGCAATGCCACATAGCGCTCAAAATAACTTCTAAATTGTTCTTTAGACAGTATAGGTTTTCCTTAAGTGGCTATATTTAGATTTGCTTATGTTTTTGTTTCTAAAGTTAATATAATTTGTATTCTCTGCAGATTTGGGCTGGTAGCTCCCCAAAATACAGACAGCAATTTCGAAGGCTATGTAATAATGTCAGTCACATCAGCAGGTTCTGTCTGCACAGCTGGTGACACCCTCGACCACGACCGTCTGCTGCAGAAGCCCCCTCCGCTCCCACCTCCACTGTGAGTTTCCGAGAGCTACCAGAACACACGGGTCGTGTGTCACCTGCCTGCCTTCCTGTAGAGCTGGGACACCAGAGAAGATGCCAGAAAAGCGAGCATGACTGACGTGAGGAGACCGGAGCGGTCTGGGCTGTCAGCCTGGGAGGCTGTGGGCGCCAGGACGTGTCTCCCACGGCTTTTATGCTGTGTCTGCCTCTCCGAGTATCCATGCCCAGCTTTCACCGGGGTCCTGGCCAGTGTTAGCTGGCTCAGCCCAGCGCAGATGCACCAGCTTTGTTCCAGGGCGGGCACACAGCCCCGAGCCCCTCTAGCCCTTGCTTCTGAATCCCCCCATGTGCCCACCTGCCCAGAGGACATTCACTCATGTCTTCTCATCCCAAGGGAAGATTAGAGCAGGGTCAGACAGCGCTAATCAGCGCACTCTAGCACTATTTTGGTCACTATTTACACGTGCTGCAGAGAAAGCTGCTTTTTTTGCTGCAGGCCCCCCGCATGGCACGGCAGAAATTACATGTTTTTCTGGGCTTTGTTGGTCAGACGGAAGAGGGTGGCCTCGTTTTCATATTCTTTTCCATTATGGTCTATCACAGTGTGAGGAATACAGTTCCCCGTGCTGTGCAGAAGGTCCTTGTTGGCCATCTATTTTATATACAGTAGTGTTTATCTGTTATACAGAATAATGTGTATCGCTAATCTCAAGCTCCTCATTCATCCCCTCCCCCACTTTCCCCTTTGGTAGCCATAAATTTGTTTTCTATGTCTGTGGGTCTATTTATGTTTTATACGTGAATTTATTTGTATCATTATTTTTGATTCCACATGCCAGCGATATCGTATGATGTCTGTCTTTCTCTGTCTGGCGCACTTCACTTAGTGTGATAATCTCTTGGCCCACCCATGCTGCTGTGAATGGCACTATTTCGTTCTTTTTTACGCTGAGAACTGATCCCCTGTGTGTAAGCGCCGCATCTTTATCCATCTATCTGTGGGCACACAGGTTGGTGCCATGCTTTGGGTATCATAAATAATGTTTCAGTGAACATTGGGGTGCATATCTTTCTGAGTTACTATTTCATTTTATCCAGATAAATACCCAGAAGTGGAATTACTGAATAGTATGGTGGTTCAAGTTTTAATTTTTTGAAGAATCTTTATACTTTTTTCCATAATGGTTGCACCAATTTATATCCCTGTCAACAGCACTGGGGTGGGGGGGTTCCCTTTTCTCTACATCCTCACTAACATTTGTTATTTTTTTGTTGTTTTGATAATTGCCATTCTGACAGGTATGAAGTGGTCTCACTGTGGTTTACATGTGCGTTTCCCTATTGATCAGTCATGTTGAGCATCTTTGCACATGTGTTGGGCATCTGACTGTCTTCTTTGGAGAAATGTCTGTTCAGGTCTTGTGACCATTCTTTAATCAGGTTCTTTCAGTTTTTAGTGCTAAGTTATACAAGTTCTTTACATATTATGTATTTCAGATATTAACCTCTTACTGGACATATGATTTGCAAGTAGCTTCTCCTGTGTAGTAGGTTGTCTTTTCATTTTCTTGACGGCTTCCTTTCTTATGCAAAACCTTTTTAGTTTGATGTTGTCCCATTTGTTTACTTTTGCTTTCGTTGCCCTTGTCTGAGGAGACTGGTCCAAAAAGTATTGCTAAGACCAGTATCGAAGAGCTTACTGCCTGTTTTCTTCTAAGAGGTTCACATTCAAGAATGTCCTGAGCCCGTTTTGAGTTGACTTTTGTGTGTGTTGTGTAAGACAGTGGTCCAGTTTCAGTCCTTTGCATGTGGCTGTCCAGTTGTCCCAACACCATTTATTGAAGAGACTGTTTTTCCTCCATTATATATTCTTGCCTCCTTGTCATGGATTAATCAATCATATATGGGTAGGTTTATTCCCTTGTTTATTTTTATTCCCATACTTTATTTTGGGGGGCTCCAAAATCACTGCAGATGGTGACTGCAGCCATGAAATTAAAAGACACTTGCTCCTTGGAAGAAAAGCTATGACCAACCTAGACAGCATATTAAAAAGCAGAGACATTACTTTGCCAACAAAGGTCTGTCTAGTCAAAGCTATGGTTTTTCCAGTGGTCATGTATGGATGTGAGAGTTGGACTATAAAGAAAGCTGAGTGCCAAAGAATTGATTTTGAACTGTGGTGTTGGAGAAGACTCTTGAGAGTCCCTTGGACTGCAAGGAGATCCAACCAGTCCATCCTAAAGGAGATCAGTCCTGAATATTCATTGGAAGGCCTGATGCTGAAGCTGAAACTCCAATGCTTTGGTCTCCTGATACAAAGAACTGACTCACTTGAAAAGACCGTGATGCTGCGAAAGATTGAAGGCAGGAGGAGAACGGGATGACAGAGGATGAGATGGATGGATGGCATCACCGACTCGATGGACATGAGTTTGAGTAAACTCCCGGAGTTGGTGATGGACAGGGAGGCCTGGCCTGCTGCAGTCCATGGGGTCGCAAAGAGTTGGACATGACTGAGCAACTGAACTGAACTTATTCCCTTGTATTTACCTTTGCAAAAGCTGCTTCTTTAGCAGACAGTTTCCCCCTTCCTCACCCCTGCCTGTCAGAGTTGTTGCTATTATTCAAGGTTTTTCCCAAATGCCACTTCCTCCCTGAAGACTGTCCTGGTCACCTTGTGCTTTTCCTTCCCGTCATTTAATTGTGTGTGGACTGTTTTTGAGGTTTATTGTCAAAGTTTGCAGATATACCCAAAAGCCAAGTACAGTGCTATGAACCCCGTCATGTCCATCATGCAGTTTCAACTGTTATCAAGAGTGGGCCATGTGTGTCTCACACTTTGTCCTTCCTTCCTTGGCTAAAATAACTTTGAGCACATTTCAGACGTCACGTCATTTTATCCTCTGAATACCAGAAGGCCTCTCAGAAAACATGTGCACCATCTCACACAGCCACAGTGCCAATGTCATACCCAAGAAAATTAATAGCTGTCTTGTAGTATCATCTAATACCTGCTTCATAATTAGGTGGGCCCAGCTTTCCTGAAATGTCCATTTAAAGTTGATTTGTCTGAATCAAGATCCAAACGAAATGCGAGCGTCGTGTTTGCCTGTTGTGCCTTACGCCTCTCTGTCCGCAGCAGACCCTCCTTGCCTCTGCTCCACCCTGGCGACCTCCTGCAGACGCCCAGGGACTGGCCGTGGGGCCTCCCGCCTTCTGCACTCATCTGCTGGCTTCCCTGGGGTGTCCCTGACCGCCTTCCCGCCTCCTTTCTGTTGCCTTTTGTGCTCTCAGCTGGACACTTAAGACACTCACTGAACCCCCTGCTTTTTGTCCTGATCACATACCTTCTATGACAGTGTAAGCACCTTCAGAGGTGAGACTGTGGCTTCACTCCACACTGGGATTCCTGGATGATGTCTGATCCACACTTGGCTTCCTGGATGATGTCTGACACATTGTTTGTACTTTAAAAATACCATTCAGTTGATTTATCTAGAATGAGTTTTCTCTCTCTTGCAAAATGTGAGCTGGAGATATGTATACTCAATGCCAAGATATTTATATTAGGAATTGAGTTGCCAGAGAATTCTCAATAATGTAAGTCCCCATTTCTACTTTGCACTGAAAGAATCAGAGCCAAACATAAACTGACACATTTTTGCATCTGAAGATGCTTACAGTTTGGAGTATAAACACTTAAAATTTGCAGTTGTGAAACACTCAGGTGAACTCTCCAAGTCCCTTATACGGTCTCCAGGTGCACCCTGAAGTGGTTTCAGAAATCAGCAGTGTTGTGCCCTCAGCAGTGAAAGTCAGCTCACTAATCATTTTTCTGATCTAAGAATTTAATTTTGCTCAGTAGTCCAGAAATCAAGCTGAAAGTCTGACAGTACAAACACTATCATGTGTGCTTTGTTGCTGATAACTAACTGCAATCCGAGCCTTAATAACCGAAAGGGAGTGGGAGGAACTTCAAAGGTTGCATGATAAATGTTTTTGACAATGTGTCAGCTGAACATTAAACAGGATCTTTGCAAATCCTCTCATTCTAAGTGGTTTAAACAGAAAGTTTTAAACTTCTTCCTTCATGAGTATTGGCCCCAGATAGCACAGTATCCCGAGGTTGAAAAGGGAAAGAAAAATACTTTATCTGGCGAATATAATCCCATCCCTCCGTGAGCAGGGCGGGGGCGGGGTGGGGGGGGGGGGTCCCGGAGGGCCTCACCTGAGGCCTCCTCACCCAGTGATGTGCCAAGGTGACGTCGGAGTGCCTGCCTCCCTGACCCGACGTGGCCGCTCACGCGGCAGGAGAGAGACAGAGCAGCTAGTGTGGTGCCTGCAGTGGTCACCGGCCCTGCAGGCGTCTCGTGAGGGGAGCACTCTGGGGCCTCCCAAGGCTGAGACGAGGCCCGGAGCTGGGCACTCGGAAAGGAGTGGCGGGCGGGACTCGCGTTTCCAGGACGAGACACGAAACGAGGGACGTCCCTCCCCATGTGTGTCAGCCCCACGGCGGCCGTGGCAAAGCGCCAGGACCCGGCGGCCTGACCCAGCAGGGAGCGGTGGGCTCACCATCTGGGCTGCCCCCCCCAACCCACCCAGGCTCCAGAGGAGAGCCCTCCCCACAGCAAAGCATGACAGCGTCTTTAGTGTGTTTACAGGCTATCAGAGTGCAAAGAGGCACGGTGGGCTGTCCGAATCCACGGACGTTCTGGCCAGTCTCGGCGGGTGTTCTGGACAGGCCTGAGTGTCCAGTGGTCGTGACCAGCCCCTCAGGTTTTGCAGAGAGAAGCAAGGACGCTGGTGGATGCCTTCTCTTGAGAAAACAGGGCAAGGCGCCCCTTGGGACGCGTGAGGGAGCGGCCTGAGTAAAGCGCCTACACTTTTATCCAAGGGCAGCAAGAGGAGATGCAGTTGTGTGGCTCAAGGGGGGAAAGGCAGTCTGGAGGGTTTCAGCAGGGAGACCCCAGCTGTCCTCACTGACGAGCCCCTTGTCCTCTAAAGCTGGCTCATGCCGCCAGGAGCTGCTGCTGCCTGCGTGAGTGCTCACTCGCTCCGCCGTGCCCAGCTCTTTGCGGCCCCGAGGACTGCAGCCCGCCAGGCTCCTCTGTCCATGGGGTTCTCCAGGCAGAGTACTGGAGGGGGTTGCCGCGCCCTTCTCCAGGGGATCTTCCCGAGCCAGCGAGTGAACCCAAGTCTCTTGTGTCTCCTGCACTGCAGGCAGATTCTTTACCACTGCGCCACCTGGGAATTAACATAGTGCCAACATCTCACTAAGCATTTCAGAGAGCCCTTCTGGTGACCCTTGTGACGCTTACCGTCTAAGATGAAGGGGAAACGTCAGGTGAATCATGATTCATAAATGTGTTCTCATGTAGGGGACATGACTGACAAATATGACTTCAGGTTTAACAGAGGAGAAATTCATGGCTTGTTTTGGGGTTAGAACGGTGCTGCAGGCTCAAGTTGACCTCACGTGTGGACGATTACCATGCAAGAAAATAAACATTTAGACCGGTGGCTCCTGGGTGCTCTCCTCCCTGGGTTCCGGCAGGAGGGCAGTCTCTGTTCTATAGACTGACCGCAGTGTACGTGGTGGTCACACCAGCTGAGAGAGGGAGCTCCTCTGAGATCCTGGAATGTCCTAGCCCGGTTCTTGAACTTGGTCCTGGATTTCTACCCCCCGAGATAAGAACGTGTTCACAAGTGACGCCATCTGGAGGGACAGAGTGGGCAATGTGCTTTGAATTTCCTGAGCAGAAATGTGCCGACTGCTCCCAGAAGAAACGTGGGTGAGGTCAGGACAGGCTGTGTGCTGCTGGGGAACATTAATGAGGTGTGTTGGGGGATTCCAGCTTCCTTAGATCATCAAAGTCTTGGGATAACATGATTTCTTTTCCTGGAACCTCCATGGAGACCAGGAAACACTAACTCTTTTTAAAGTGCAGTTTTAAGACTTTTATAGGAAGTCATTTAGGAATTTTAAAGGCCAGAAAATAGATGAGAGAGAAGAAAAGAAGAGTGAAAACTTTGGGGTTCTTTGACAGAAGTGCTACTCTATATTGGCCACGATACTTTTGCCTTTCAAGCTGCATCAGTGGCCTCATAAGCACTGCAACAACAGCCTCAGATCAAAGTGCAAGCTCTCATCCACGAGGTTTGTTGCAACAGCTGAAGAGTTTTCACCCAGAGGGAACTTTGCCTCATGTGAAGAATATCCCACGTATTGGGTTAAAACTCCTTCTTTTCTTCATACACTATCACAAGAGACTGAATTATGAGGGTTAAAGAAATGAGAAAAAAAATAACTTACTTGCATGGAATGTGAAAAAATTAAAAACCTGAATGTGCATGTGGGCACTTAGTGGCTCAGCAGTGTCCGATTCTTTGTGACCCCACAGACTAGCACTCCAGGCTCCTCTGTCCATGGGATTTCCCAGGCAAGAACACTGGAGTGGGCTGCCATTTCATTCTCCAGGGGATCTTTGCAATTTAGGGATCGAACCTGTGTTTCTTGTGTCTCCTGCATTGACAAGCAAATTCTTTACCAATGAACCAACAGGGAAACCAAAAAAAACTGAATACAAGCCTTAAAGAATACTGTATTGAGTTTTGAATACACATGTGGCCTTGGCAGTAACTGTGGTCTATTTCAGTAACTTGATCTGTAGTACAAACCTGTTCCCGGTTCTGCAGAACCACTGATAAGACTTCTTTATGGTTTTGTTATTCATTCTGAGTAGTTCTGAAGAAATCACTTTAAAAGAACTCTTGACTGACATTTCAGGTGAAGAAGACTTGACGCTTTTGTTAGTAGATTTAGCCCATTAAAAAAAAAAAATAGTGGCCTGTGTAAATAGCCAGTGAGACCACCCAGTACAAGCGTCAACCTCTGCTCTGGTGTCATCTTCCGTAACCCCAGACTGTCTCCTTGTCTCGGGGACAGGATGTGTCTTCTTGCTGGATCCCAGATGCTTAAGATGTGAAAAAAAGCAAAATAAGTACAAATCTGACACCAAAATGATGAGATTTTATAGCTTTACTTAATTTTCCCTTCAACTTTCAGTTAGCTGTAGTACAGAGGAAAATAGTTGCTGTTTCTGCATCAACTTTCCTCTCAAAGAAAGCCCATTCATCAGAAATAATTGTCAGCACCATTTGTAAACTGAAGTCTCCTTACGTTAGAGAGGTGTGAGCATTGTTACAAAGGCAGTGAGGTTTCATGGAGAGCTCTCCTCCTCTCGTTGTTATAATCTGTCTCTTCACTGAGTCACAGGTCAGGTGTCCTCTCTGTCTGATGGATAAACCAGTCAGCCGACAGATACTTTGTGAGACAAACTTGCAAGTCATATTACAGGTTTTAAATAGAAAACAGACCATCACCGTGTTTTAGAACCATGTGAACTGTGTCTCGATAAAAGAATAAATAAGCCTCCCCGTCCAGTCACCTTCTCCTTAGGTCAGAATCTGGGCACCCCGGCGTCTTCCAAAACACACAGGGTGCGGGAAGTCCTGCCCTGTCCCTCCTGCCGGTGGAGGATGCGTGAATCATGCTTCTTCAGAATAAAATAGTAAATTCAAACCTCGTGAAAAGAAGGATATGGTGACTTCATGTGTCTTAAGTAGAAAAAGCTTTAAACGTTCCTTTTTCTCTTTATTATGGAAACTCAAACAAACACAGCGTAGGGAGACCAGCGAGCAGCACCCCGCCGCCTGGCTTCGGTTTGCAGGGCTGACCTCTCCTGCGCCAGCCGTCCTGCCAACGCTCTGCGTTTCTCCGTGCTCATCTCCTGGCGGCGCGGAGTTGCTGCTGGCGAGGCCCCCTCCGCGTCTCGCCCGGCTCCGAGATTCCCCACCGCTGACTTAACCCAGTCCCCAGCTGTATATTTAACAGACGGACCGTCCCCCACGGTCTCCAGTCCCTGTAAACGGGAGGACGCTGTGCCACTCAAAGGCGCGGCCCCCAGAGAACGCGTTCTGTGAGCCGGAGCTCGGGGCCGGGGGAGCCGGTCAGCCTCGCCCCTCGACTGTCGGCAGGCCCAGGAGACGTGCCGGCGGCCTCAGGACGACTGACGAGGCCCGACACCGGCGTTTGCCGAGACGGAATGCACGGAATGAGGCAGAAGGTGCTCAGGACACGCTGAGTCTCCGGGAGTGAGAACCGGCTTGCGCGCTCCTGAGAAGCGGGGCACGGCCCGTGGGACTCAGGAGCAGGGTGACATCTGTGTTTCTGGTTCTGCCTCCGTTTGCCGGTGGCTATTTCCACGTTTCTCACAGCCCAGGGTCTCGGTAAAGACGGGAGCGTGGGGAGTTTGGGATCGTATTGTCTGGTGACAGCCCGCGGGCCAGGCGTCCTGGGGTGAGAGACTGGTTTGCGGCTAGGAGGGGCCAGCCTTCTGGGCCAGGGCAGTGAGGCTGCAGCTTGGTCGCCCTGGATGCCCACCCCACCCCACTCCGGATAAGGACCCGGTGGAGTCTGCCTAAAGCCGAGGTCAGAAACCTCTCCAGAGACCTGTGCTAATCTGAGTCTGCGCGCTTCTGGAACACCCTTCACCCTGGGGACTCTGGGATTGTGGCTTTTGTGTCCCCACAGCCCAGAATCCCTCCTTTCCAGTGAATTTTTCCTTTATTACATAACTTTTTAGCCACTTCTAATTCAAATGGACTTGCATTTCATGTGTCCATTATTAAAAAGCGTGTATCTGCCATCATTTCATGTTTGTTTAACTGACTTAGAATTAGGAGGGACACTTGGGTTTTCAGGAAGACCACAGAAGCCCTTAATGTGTGGCTGAAGTTGAGCAGCTGACTTTGAAGCCTGTTTATAAGTTTTATGAAAATAGCATTGACTCTAGTCCTCGTTATTCCCTCTAAATGAACAGCGAAGCCCTGAGACCCTGACAGGTGCCTCCTCCAGGAACATGAGCTGCCTGGCTTCTCCCTGCCCTGAGGATCCATAACCTGTGGCCCTTTTACAGTCTAATGTGCTCTATTTTCATATTTTAAACAAACAAATCAGATTATCCTGTAGCCCGCTCCCTTTCGCAGAGTGTGATCTGCCCTTGTTGTTCCCGTAGAGCTGCAGGCTTTTCTTCTGGAAAAGGCCATTCTTTGTCGGCAGTCCACACAGATCTCTGGGAGAGTCGGCCATGGGTGGTGCCCGCTGCCAGCCCCGTCACCTGGCGTCTAGACACAGGTCTCGCTGGGAGAGCCGCCCTTCAGTCACGAGGCCAGTGCACCCAGCAGAGGTGAGGGGCACGTCTGCAGAACATGCCTCGTGGCTGTTCAAGTGGGACTTTGTTTTAGGTTTTTGACCCAATGTTGGACATTCCATGCTTTGATGATCTTGGGCTTTTCTCAGGAATAAAGTAAAAGTTGTATTTGTAGGTTTGTGTCAAATGTCAGACTGTAAGGCTTTCCAGTGAAGACGCCACAGTTGAGAAGAAAGGTCCCTGCTAGTGCTTACTCAGTAGTTGTCGCACTCAGGCCCGCGTCCATTCTGGGGGGTGAACAGCTCTTGACCTAATAATGTTTTAGAATATGAGATCAGGAACAGCTGTCAGCATAAACTGTCCTTTTCCTTTCATCTGATGCATTTTAACTTTTTGGAAAGTGGAATATTACTCAGTCACTCTTCAGTTTTTTTAACTGATTTTTATTAGGTAATAAAAAGAATTTCTAGCCGTATTGCTTGCTCTGATTAGCCCTAGAAAGATCACGTGAACCCTCTAGTTAACTATGAGCAAACTGAAAGCGGTGCCCTTTGAAAAGCAAATGTAACTTCCCTTCTGTTTTCATAGCATTGCTGAGACACGGTGGGTTAGCAATCTCTTCTTCGCTGTGTGAAGGCGGAGAAAGGGCAGGTCTGGCGCCATCCCCTGTCCTCGCGGGGACTCTCTGGTCAGACCCCCTGGACTCCTTTCGTCCTCCGTCACCTCCAGCACCGGGATCCCCGCCCGGCCTCTGGCCTCCTCGCTCTCTGCCTGCTCCTAGTGTGGGCGTCACGCAGGGTCAGGCTTTGACCTCCGCTCCTTTCATGACTCCCCACCGGCGCATCCTCGTCTGTGGGGGCCTGAGCCCTGGAGCCCCTCCCCTCGCCCGGGCCCCTTCCCCCACCCCCACCCCGCCCCCGCCCCCTCCTGCCCAGAACCCCCCACTCAGATCCCTCCCCCTGCTCAGGCCCCGCCCCAAGCCAGGCCCCGCCCCCTGCCCAGGCCCCGCCCCCTGCCCAGGCCTTTCCCGTCAGGGCCCCCCAGGAAGGCCCCACAGCACCTTGAACTTTCATCGAGGAGGCTCTGCCCCTGTGCCCTGGCACTGCGGGTTCCGCCTGCTCCCTCGTGGAGGGCGGGGACAGGAGGGAGGAGGAAAGGGCTGAGAGACGGGTGGGGACACGGACACTCGAGGGGGCCGTGCCCGGGGCTCTGCTGGGGAAGGGCAGGGTGGAGGCGAGACTGCGGGGCTGACAGTTTTCTGTCTAAAAGGCAAAGGAGATGCACATCTCAACAAACCAAGAAACAAAGGAGTGTCGTTTTTTATCGTGGCAGAAACCAGACAATATGTCATTACACATAATAGTGTCATATGTGTATACATGTATCAGGTATGTGTATAGAGAGAGAACTTTGGAAGATGTATGTTCTGCATCTTGAGAAACTTGATGGCCTTTCAGTTACTGTGCCGTGTTGAGGACAGCTGGAAGACCCCATGGTTGAAGGAATTTGCTTAGGGAAATAGTTGAGATGTGTGTTAGCTCCTGCCCAAGCATGGGCCCAGTGTCGGCGTGCACCAGGCCTGGCTCCAGGCTGGAAAGCGCCCGGGGCTGCAGGCGTCCTGGCCTCACACAGACACAGAGACAGAGTGCCTTGAATCCCGGACGGATCACAGCCCCACAGTGTCCAGGCTTTGCTCCTTGGACAGGTCAGTGAGGTTACACCAAGAACAGAGTGGCTTCCAGGCAAAGTAGAGAAGACAGGGGCAGAGGGAGGAGGGCTGTGGGGAGACGTGCGATCACTGAACTCGAGGTTGGTCAGCGTGGGCAGTCCCAGCCCGGGGCCTTACTTCTGGCCCATGGATGGACCCAAGGAGGCCCTCTCCCCTCTCTGGGCCTCAGTTCCGTCCTCCCCAACATGGGTGAGAGAGTGCCTTCTGCACAGGATTGCCAGGAGGCTGAAAAATAAAGTCCATGCAGTCAATGGTGGCACGTGGTCACTGATCGTGGCCACAAAATCTGCAGGACACAGAGGCTCCCTCGGCCCAGGGTGGTCAGAGCCTGGAGACCCAGGTCCCTGAGACCCACGCTCGCTCAGGAGTCTCAGCCACATCTCGGGGGTGCTGCGGTGCTGTCTGAGTATTGCAGCAGGAGGATGACGTGATTGGATTTTGGGGCATGGGGTCACTCTGACTGTGGTGTGAGGATGGAGAGCAGGAGAGAGTTGGGCAGAAAGCACGGTGGTCTCTTCCCAGCCCCGTGTTCACTTCGCTCCTTGATTAGGCCGTAAGAGACGCCAACAAGATCCTATGCACTGGTACAAAACTATCAAAAGAAAAAAATTGCTACCTGGTCAAAAAGCATAAGGACAACTGCATTCATCCTTCTGGAAACAGCCCACAATAATACAATCATTAATATAAACAAAAATAGAGTTTGAAGCTCATTGTCAGGCTTGGCTAAAGGGTGGATTTTAGATTCCAGTATAATGTCAAAAAGCCCCTAAAGCTTCTGTCCTCATTCTCATTCTCTCCTCAGTCAAACCATTACACTCTTTTTTAAACTTGTGTTTATCTATCTTTGGCCGTGCTGGGTCCTCACTGCTGCGTGTGGGCTTTCTCCGGGTGTGGAGACGGGGGCTGCTCTCCGTTGCCGGCTAGGGCTCCAGCAGCTGCGGTGCACCGGTAGTTGTCCCACGGCGCGTGGCATCCCCCTGGACCAGGGATCGAACCCACGAACCCTGCGTTGGCTGGCAGATTCTTAACTACTGCACCACCAGGGAAGTCCCCCTTATTCTCTCTCTCTTTTTTTTTTCCTTATTCTCTTTTAAATAGGGGTTCTTAGCCTGGGGTTCATCCATGGACAGGCTTCAGGCAACATGTGGACCCCCCTTGAAACTAGAGGCACATGATAAGCACTTTTTTCCACGTGGGGAGTGACCACACAGTGTTCACCAGATGCTCCAGTGAATCTAGAACACCAGAAAAAAGCCAAGAACCAGGGGCTGTGTCTCTGTGGAAAGAAGACTGGAGTTGCACTGACGGGATTGTTACTGGACACGAACTGACTCGGTTGCCCGGACCGCGGCTCTTCCCCGCCCCAGCATCTCAGGACGTGGGCCGTGCATCCCACTCCTCCACCCCAGGCCGAGCCCTGGATGCCCCCTCAATGCCACTCCCTCCCTCACCTCCCTCCTGCTCCAGCCTCAACCGCAGAGTCATCGTCTCTTTATTTTTCACTCTGCACCCATGTCTCAGGGCAGTGACCCATGTCCTCAAGTGGATTGGGGCCCTGACACCGCCCCGGTCCAGTCCCCTGGACCTTCCCTGTGTGTCTCAGCGGCCTGGACCCTGCTTCTCTGCTTTGCCCGGACCCCTCTTCAGTCAAATCTTTGCATCAGCTGAAGCGAACCTCATAACCCTCCAGGAGCCCCCGTCTACCTTGAACAAAACCTAGAGTCCTCAGCTACCCTCTGTGGCTTCACGGAGCTGATGTGATGTGCCGCCCCCCCCATCGTGTGGGGGGCCCCCTGCCTGGAAGGTTCTTCCTGCAGGTTCCTCTGTGACCGCCTCTCACACGACCCACTCCAGAACCCCCTTCGATGCACTGTTTTCCTTCTGTGCTACATGTATTATATACTCACTGCATGTTGTCTGTCCCCCGGTGTAATGGAAGCTGGTGAGAGCAGGGAGTTGTTTCACCTGTTTTCTTTCACTGCTTCATCTGAAGGACCTACACAGCTCTTAGCCTGGAGCAGAAACCTGGGTGTCTTCCCTGAATGAATTTTATTTTGAGAATTCATTCAGCATCTTCCTGCCCACTGTCATTCCCCGTGGATTGTATCTGTCATCACGTGGGATTGTTTGAATGGCTCCTGTTTGTCTTCTATTTCACCTCTTTACTTAAAATAGTGGTTGATACAGTGTTCTTTATTGAACCTTGTCATTCCCGGGTTCCCCCAGAGGAACCTGAACGGCTACTTGGCAACTGAGAGAGTTCCCCTCTGTCTGCTTCTTACGGGTTCTTCAAATTCAGTGCTATCCTCAGTGGCTTAATAAAGATATGCCTTTAAGGTCACCGCAACTTACTCAGATCACCATGGCGCAATGTTGAAAAGCGCCATGCTGGTCCCATATTTCAGTCCCCGCGGCCACGGCACTGCTCAGAGTGTAAGGGCGCCTCACAGGTGTACTGGTCGAACTACTTCAATAATTAGCAGTCGTTTCACGCTTTATCACATGCTTGTGCATCTGTGCTGGGAACAGAGGAGATATTTTTATAAGATGAATCTACACCTGCTAATGTGTCTGTTTGGTAAGTTTGGAATTTTTAACACTAGTTATTGCTAAAGTAAGAAACATCTGGGTGCAATACTGAAAGGCTGGGCTTTTTTCTGCCTGAACTGTTTGGAATGACTGTAATAGACTTGAGATCTGAGGCCGTTCTGACACCAGTTCAGGTGGTAGAGCTCCTTCCTGAAGGGTGCTAATTTTTAATATTTTTCTATTTGTCTTACACCGTTTCAGGCTTTACAAGAAGAACTGGAAAACCGCTCGAAACAAGTGCGATCCGTAGAGAAGAAGCTACAGCAGAAGGAGCTGGAGTCACAGGAGCAGGTACCTGCCCGCACGGCCGCTTCGCTTGGTGACTTTCTCCAGGCCCAGGGGCTTGGGGATGGCGGTCGTCCTGTGTCCGCGGGGCTGCAGCGGCCTCGAGGGGCAGAACGCTCGGGCCCTGCAGCACGTGGTCAGCCACGGGGTCTGTCACCCACCGCCTGCGGGTGGAAGCCCCGCGCCGGCTCGGCTCCCTCATTCCCGCGTCTCTGCGTCCTGTGCTGGTTTCATCCTAACCCAGCTTGAGGGCGGCCACAGTTCCCAGCATCCTGAGCAGACACCTGGCGACACCCAGAGGCAGAGGGGACTGCTCATGTCTGGGGGACCTGTTCTGAGCAGCGGGGGCGCCTTTCCCAGGAGCAGCCGCCCCCGCCCGCGGCAAGACCATCCTTTTCATCTCATTGGCCAGAACAGGTCACATGCTCAGCTGAAACCATCCAATCCCTGGTGAGAGGACAGAGGGGCGCAAACTGGCCTGGACCAATGAGGGCCCGCCTGGCGGGGATGGCATTACAGGAGGGAGGGCAGCCTGGACCCGGCGGAGGGGAGGCGCGTGTTGGGGGTGTAGCCGACACGATCTTCTTGTTAGGATAAAGGGACACCGTCGTACTTAGAGACATGAATCACGCCTTCTCTTGAATTTTAATTTTCTCCTTCTTTCTTCCATTATGTTCATGAAACAGATCTAATATAACCAGGATGATTCAACTATGACAATAGCTAATGACCTATTTTATTTTCAAATGAAAGTGTCTTTTTCGTCCAAGTCTTTTAAATTTTACTAATTTTAAACTAAAAAGTACACAGAGTATCAATACATATCACGAGCCTTAATGAAACTGTTTACAAATGCACGGCCCTGGGCCTTAACCTGCAGCATTGCTGATGTTCTTCTCAGCACTGCCCACCTGTGGGACAGAACCCGTCGTGGGTGTGGGCAGACACTTACGCGCTGCTGTTCCCGCAGTCCGTTCAGCACAGGAATGTCGGGTCGGTCATCTTGACCCTGTGAAGAGCAGCCCTGACCTAAGGCGAGTGGGGAGACTTGCATCACCTCTGGAGTTGTTGGCAAACAGGACCCCCAGGTCGTGTGCTCAGTCGTGTCCGACTCTTGCTGCCCCACGGACTGTCCTCTGGCTCCTCTGTCCCTGGGATTTCCCAGGCGAGAATCCTGGAGTGTGTAGCCATTTCCCTCTCCAGGGGATCTTCCCCACCCTGCAGTCGGACCCTCGTCGCCTGCGCTTGCAGCTGGATTGTTAACCTCTGAGCCGCCAGGGCAGCCTGACCCCGAGGCAGGGGGCTGCACAGAGTGGCAGGCGTGAATGTCTGGTTGATGCTGCGTGGTGGTGTCAGTACTTACTGACTTGGCCTCCCGGATGCTCCCCCCCCCCCCTTGTCTAATGTTCACCCTGCATCCTATGTGTATTGTGGGCGTGTCATGGACGTCTGTGTTATGTCAGTGTAGGATATGTCTTGTATGGGGTCCATGCTGGACAGGCAATGGGATCACAAAATATGATTCTAGGATGAAAAATGAGTTGTAACTGTATTTACCCAAGGCCTACAAGATGAGAGACACTGCACAAGAAGCGTTACACGAATTGGTTCATTTATCCTGATAATCACCATTTAAGGCCAGCACTACACTCCCGTTTCCCAACTGGTGCACTGCAGCTCACAGAGGCTCAGTGACGTGCCCAAGGTCACCCAGCCGCAAAACAGTACCGGGTCGGGGGGTGGGGTCACACCCTGGTTGATCTGAATTCCAAACCTTTGCTCCTGTCATGACAGTTTTAAGTTACAGCATTTCTAGTTTAAAAATCGATATAGCAATGGCAGGGAAAGTTTATTAAGGATGGCAGGGAAAACAAACCACCACCCCAGACACCTGGGACCAGGGAGTGGTTGACTCCCTGTGGTCGGAGAGCAGAGCCAATGTGGCCGCAGGTGAAAACACCACCCATGGGGCAGCATGGCCTTCCGGGGGCTGGCCCAGGTCCCGCCGTCACTGAGGTCAGCTGGGCCCCCACCCCAGCCGGCTGGGATGTCTGGAACTAGGAGAAGATGACAAGCTTCTTAAGAGCAGGAAGCGTGTTCCCTGAAGGACCGGGCCTCCTCCAGTTTGTGATAAAATATGACTCAAGGTAAAACTCTGTTGACATCACTCTAATTCATGGCAGGACTTCACACAGAAAACCCCATAATAGATGGAGAGTAGGGAAATTAAGAAATCTCAGATGAACAATAGGGAAGGGTTCAGGAACCACTTCAGTCTTATTTTATTGACTTCTTTTTGATCATCAAAGTTGCTTTCATCTTCGTAGTGACAATAGGCTTCTAGACTGTTTCTTCCACTAATTCCTGATATCTTCTGTTAGGCTCCAGTTTACCAAAGAAACGTCAGGAAATACCCCTGGGTAAAGCTGAATATTTCATAATCTTTGCAGCCACGAAATGCTGGGTTCTTTCCACAAGATCCTAGGGTGTAGCTTAGCAGTTGTTTCAGTAGAACTGAAGAGCAAAACGTGGCGCTTCTTCAGTTCATCTATGTTTAATCTGATTTAACTTCTGTTTTATCTGAATCTGACCTTTCCTTTCGTGACACTAATAGCAGTAGTCAAAAATAATTAGAAGTGTCGTCACTTACAGTCTTCAGGGTCTCATGATGTGTGTGCTCACTGAGGGTGTTTAAGGGTATTTAAAGTGTCAAAATTGTTTGCAATTTCCTGTTTTGCATCTGTCAAAGGAATTGCAAAGTAACAGTAGTCAACCTGACATCAGCCAATCAACCAAAATGTGTGCAGAACAGCCTCTTGAAACTTTTCTTCTCTTCTCTTTTCAACCAAATGTTATTATCCTGATACTAGCTGCATAAAGAATCAAAACTGAAACTGGCAGAATTACAAAGGATAATTTCCTGGGCATCCTTTTTTATCTTGCTTTAAAAAAAATTTTAAACTGTTTCTGTTTTTCATTTAAGAAAAATTCATGTGTTTTAATTCTATAAAAACAAAAAAGCTGAATGAGGAATTCTAAAAGGTGTGTTTTTACTTAAACACAGAAAGCTGCTCCTCCTTGGGTCTCGATGGCTGGCACCCCAGCCGCCCCCACCCGCCTCGCCGGCATCGGCCTCTACTCCAGCTCCTCCCTCTCGGCAGGTTGGTCCCCGAGTGCTCAGGAACCCGTGGCTGCAGAGGGTTAATTTGCCCCTTAAGTGGCATCAGGATAACACCAATGTAACTAGAAAAGGCCAGTTTCCTCTCTGAGCCAGCCTTACAGAGACAGGTTGCTGTTGCTTAGTTGCTAAGTTGTGTCCGACTCTTTGCAACCCCGTGGACTGTAGCCAGCCAGGCTCCTCTGTCCATGGAATTTCCCAGGCAAGAATGCTGGAGTGGACAGAGACATATCTTTCCTTTAACGCATAAATTGGGAAGTAACAAGCTGGAATCAAGATTTCCAGTAGAAATAGCAACAGCCTCAGATATGCAGATAATACCACTTTAACGTCAGAAAACGAAGAGGAACTACAAAGCTTCTTGATGAAGGTGAAAGAGGAGAGTGAAAAAGCTGGCTTAAAACTCAGCATTCAAAAAACTAAGATCATGGCATCCAGTCCCATCACTTCATGGCAAATAGATGTGAAAAAAGTGGAAACAGTGACAGACTATTTTCTTGGGCTCCAAAATCACTTTGGACAGTGACTACAGCTACGAAATTAAAAGATGCTTGCTACTTGGAAGAAAAGCTATGACAAATCTAGATAGCATGTTAAAAAGCAGAGACATCACTTTGCTGACAAAGTACAAAGGTACTTTGACCACCTGATGCAAAGAGCTGACATATTAGAAAAGACCCTCATGCTGCGGAAGGTTGAGGGCAAAAGGAGAAGGGGGTGACAGAGGATGAGATGGTTGGATGGCATCACCGACTCAATGGACGTGAATTTGAGCAAACTCTGGGGGAGAGTGAAGGACAAGGCTGCCTGGTGTGCTGCAGTCCATGGGGTCACAGAGAGCTGGACACAACTGAGCGACTGAACAACAACAGGAAAGTAATTTTAAAAACCATCATTCCTCTCCAAGCCAGGAGTTAGTAATATCTGATTCCCGATAAGATCTGAGCGAGCGTCCCAGAACTCCAGTGGTGGAGGGGAGGCCGGGGCTCTGAGCAGACCTCCTCACTGTGTGAGGAGATGGAGTCCTTGGCGAGCCCATGACCTCCCGTGATGGAGGCGGGCCGCCCACCCCGGTGTCATCGTCCACCGCGTTGACCGCACTGTGACTGGATCTGTGCTGGACGTCACTCAAGCTCAGCCTGTGTGTGAAACCAAGTGTCCTTTCCGGGAGCAACGGTGTCTCATTCAATCTGCAAGCCTTTGCCAAAGTAATTCAGGAAATTATGGAAAAGAAGGGAGAAAAAAAATAGTCTAAAATTTTACCAGTGTTCTTAACACTGTGCCAAGCCAGTATCTGTTTATCACAGGGGCACTACACAATGTCAGCCTTGGACCTAATACATAATATAAACAACACCATACGTGTAACAAAGCCCCTGCTTTGAATCGTGCATTTTCAGTCTCAAACGTGTGAACAGCTTGATCACCTGGATCACTCAGTTTCCCAGAAGATTCTTTTAAATAAATCAGTGAGAACTAGTACGTGGAGATCTAATCAGTAAGATGCAATGCTGTGCTTTCCACAGAGGATCATCCTTTCTTTCCTGCACGCGTCACTCCTGGGCAGTGTGAGGTGCTGGCCTGCGACAGGAACTGAGAAGAAACCTGGAGGGGCAGGTCCCCCTCCGCCCTCGAGGGGCTCCCAGTGCAGGCGAGCGGAGGCGGTGTGGGGTGCAGCTCCAGGCTGGGGTTTGAGGATGTGCTTTTCCTCCTGAGGGGCTGCGAGGCTCAGGTCCATGAGGCGGGAGGTTGCCACCCTGGCCCTGCCCGCCGTCTCCCCGACCGTGGGGGAGGCTCCCCCTGGGCAGGGCCTGGCGCTTGCTCCCCTGCAGGGCCTCCGGAGCCTGCAGCCAGGCCCTCAGCTCAGACCCCAGGCTGCCCCGGAGGCCTCACCGGTTCTCTGGCTGGCGTGTTTCGGCAGCTGGCCAGTCTCATTCCTCTCTGGTGTGTCCAGGCCCCGATGTCTAGACTGTGCGTAGATCGTCCTGAAGTGTGTCGTGAAGCGCTGGGCACAGTCCACGGTTCAGTCCCAGCCTCACAGCAGGCAAGGCCCAGACTCATCTGTTCATCCAGGATGGAACCTGCTGAGTCTAGTGGCCAGTCTCGCGGCTGATCATGTGCATCTGGGGAGGGGACAGAGGGGGTCCCGAGGCCCCCGGCGAGGCCCAGGGGGAAGGGCTGGGGGAGGCTTCAGGATGAGCACGACCTGCGGGGGAGGGCCCACCTCGCTCACGATGGGTCACGGGACCTGTCCAGGCCCTAACTGGCCCAGACATCAGGCTCCCAGAAGGTCAGTAGCCACACCTTCCCACAGGGTCCGTGTGGACATTGCGGCAGGATGCGTGTGGAACATGTCAGGAGCCAAGGAACGCGGATGGAGCGTGTGTGGTTCCAACTCTTCACCCAGGAGAGGGGCCCATGAGGGGGGCATCCGCAGAAGGAAGGACACTGGTGAGGATGAGGGGACGTGCGGAGAACAGGTTCTGGGTGCCCGGGGTCGGCGGGGAGCCTCCTGGCCAAGGGTCCCATCGGTGAGGAGGAGAGACCAGGACGTCAGCTGCTCTCGTTCCATCTGTTGAGAAACAGTGAAGCCGCAAACCTGTGTCTCCGCTGGCTGTTTGTCTGCCCTGTGCTCTGCTGGGACCGTGGTGCCCGGTCCTGGGATCTCGGTCGGGGCTCAGTCACCGGTCAGAAGGCAGTTTTCAGCCGCAGAGGACTTTTTTCTTTAACTGCTTAGTGTTATATGATTGTGTCCTTAGAGAGATCCCTCCAGCAGCAGAAGGTAAAGTGAGAGAGATGACAAGAGCTGAATCCAGCTCCTTCTGCTGTCGCACTGTTACCACATTATCGTTTATTCCTGAAGAATGTGTGGGCCTCCCACAGGGCCCAGCGACCTGGGAGGGAGAAGGTGCGCGTCAGGAGGACCGGCGTCCACGCGCGTAAAGCCGTCACTGGCCGGCGCTTAAACCCCTCCGTCAGCACCAGGGGCGACCTGCGAACCTGTGGTCACAGGCAGCCTCCCGGGCAGAGACGTGATGCAGACAGAGAATCAGTTAAGCAATAATCGTGACATTTATCAAAAGGAAGACCAGTTCTGTCTTTTACAGATTTTCAAGCCTTTAATTTCCATTTTCCATAATGGATTTTAAAACTTCACAGTCTTGGCTGCTGTGGATCTGCCGTGCAATCTATTCAGAAGTCCCAACAGCTCAAAACCGGGTTTTATCCTTAAGCGCATTATGAAAACGGGAATAATAATTGCAACAGAAATACCATTCAAAGACTTTTACTGACTTTTCGTGTTTAATGGTTATTACTCTGGCTTCTTTCAAGTAGCTTTAATAACCACAGTTTATTTACAAAATTTAGGCTGATTCCTTTGTTCCCAAGAGACAGCTGGTATGATACATTGTTGTAAAATCTAAGTTGTTATGAGAGACAGAACCACATTTAACTTTGGCCACATCTTAGTCTCAATGAGAGCTTGAATTCTTGCCCCTGTTTTCTGAAAAACACTTGAAGCGTGCATTTCATCAAACTGTGCCTTGTAAGTCGTAATTCTAGTCGATTTTCGTGGCAAAGCAAGTCAGCCCACTTGTACCCAAAACCACCACTGGGACCATACACAGTGATCACAGAGCCACTTTCGTGGTAACTCAGAAGGACTCTGGTGGGGAGTGGGCTCTGGCTCCATCCCTGCTCTCCTGAGAGTCTCTCTGTGTTGGACTGCACTCGAGGGGTGGGGGGCGGGTCCCCGTGTGCCGGCTGTGTGGTTTCAATCTCGTGCTCCGCTGACGTCCCAAAGCGCAGCCCCCTGCATCACCACAGCTGCTCTGGGAAGCGTCCTCTGCGCCGCTGAAGTGACAGAGGGTGAAGCTGGGGTCCAGCCGCAGGGCACACGGGCTCTGAACTCTGACCCGCGCTGCCAGGCTCAAAGCCAGGCTGAGCGCCCGGGGCTGGGTCTCATTCCCTGCCGCCCGTGGAGATGGGATGTGATCATGCGTTCTCACTTCTTTCGCTTTGATTTCTTTTTTTTAAGGTAGTTTTGTCTTTAATTTTAGTCTTTTTTAAAATTAGTTTTTAAAATCCAAAAATAATGGATCCAAATGAATAAATAATTGTTGTTCTTCTTCAGTCTCTCAGTCATGGCCGACTCTTTCTGACCCCATGAACCACAGCACACCAGGCCTCCCTGTCCATCACCAACTACCGGAGCTTGCTCAAACTCATGTCCATTGAGTGAGTGATGCCATCCAACCATCTCATCCTCTGTCGTCCCCATCTCCTTCTGCCCTCAATCTTTCCCAGCATCAGGGTCTTTTCCAATGAGTCAGCTCTTCGCATCAGGTGGCCAAAGTATTGGAGCTTCAGCTTCAGTCCTTCCAATGAATATTCAGGGTTGATTTCCTTTAGCATTCACTTGTTTGATCTTGCTGTCTAAGGGTCTCTCAAAAAAGCTGGAACAAAAGCTAAAAACCAACTTTGGCTGTGTCCTACCTTATAGAATTGATGGACAAGGACAGTGATCAAGCGTTAGCCTGGATGATGGAGTATCGTCTCCCAGGAAAGTAAGAAGGCTGCGTTCCTGGGCCCTATCCTGTCAAGGCATACTTCACTGGCAGTTACTAAGCCCTGAATTCATGGAACTGAGGAAGAAAAAGCAGAGATAAACACAGAGATGGTAAAAGAGAGTGAGTCAGCATGGTCAGAAGAGATAAGTGTTTGATGACTTTATTGTGCTCGTCACATTCAGAAAAGAGCGTCAAACAGTCTAAGCCTCACTTGCAATTCCTTTTCCACTGTGGTCCAGCCAGAAAAGATCTCCTTTCCTGTTGAGGAAGGGCTGTTTTGCGGTAGAAGCAATTGAAGCATTTGTTGTCGAACAAATGACAAAGCAGAGGCATTTCAGAGACATTAGATGTATGTCGATCTAAATGAGGAATAAAGAAAGGTGATTTTCTTTTTTAATGCAGAGGAAAATTCAGGAGTTGAAAAGACTGCTTGCACATACTGCTCTTGTGAATCACCTTTTGGATTTCTGTACAGAATTGGGCTTATCTGGTGGCTCAAGCAGTGAAGAATTCGCCTGCAATGCAGGAGACTCGGGTTCAGTCCCTGAATTGGAAAGTTCCCCTGGAGGAGGAAATGGCAACCCACTCCAGAGTTCTTGCCTGGAGAATCCCATGGACAGAGGGGCCTGGCGGGCCACAGTCCAGGGGGTCAAAAAAAGTCAGACATGACTCAGCGACTAAACAACAATAATAGCAATTTGACATGTTACGATGCTATTTTAAATGACATTATTTTTAAAATTTATTTTCTCACAGTCTTTCTCAATTGTCTTTCTCAGAAAGACAATTGACTTTTGCATAGACTTCCTTTATCACATTTAGGGAATTTCTTTCTATCCTTACCAAAAGTCTCTTTTTCTTTTTAAAATTATAAATGGATGTTTCTTACATGCCTCTCTTCCATCTTTTGAGATAAAAAATTATATGAATTTTGTCCTTTATTCTACTAGTGCAGTGGACTTCATAGATTTTCTAATGTTAAATCCGTGTTGCATTTCTAGAATAAGCCTCATTTGATCATGAAGACTTATTCCTTTTTACCTTTTGCTGGATTTTGGTTTGGTTCACTAATATTTTGCTTAGAATTTTTACATCTATGCTTATGAATGACATTATCCTACAATTTTCTTTCATTGTGATGATCTTATTAGATGTTGGTATCAAAGTTTGCTGGTCTCATAAGACAAACTGGAGTGTTCCCTCTTTATCTGTTTTCTGGAAGAATTTGTGTAATACTAATAACTGCTTCATCCTGAAATGTTTGGTAGATTAAGCTCTCTGGGCTTAAAGATTCTTTTGCAGGAAGATTTTCAGTTATTTATGGATGTACTTTCCTTGGTGACTGTAGTATCAGAATTTCTATTTTAACTTCTGCCTAGTTTTCTCTTCTCTGTTTGAGACTATAATTTTATATATACATATAAATAGGTATACTCCTGACCTTCTAACTGTATTTCCTATGTTCTGTATTGATTCTGCTTGTTTTTTTAAATCTGACTTCTTCTTCACTGAGTCTCTCCTTAGCTGTGTCTAACCTGTTACACTCATTCTTAATTTTAATGGTTGTAAATTCCAGAGCTAGAATTTCTACTTAGATCCTTTTTTTAGTTTCCTATTCTAGGCTGAAGTTCACCACTCTTTTCCTAACTTTGTTGAACATATTTATTTTGGTTCTTTTAAAGGCTAGGTCTGATAACCATTACGTGGAATTCACATGGTTATTATTTCACCAGATATTTTATACAGACCTTGATAGGACTAACTGGAGTCCGAAGATGGTCGTTTTCTCTGGAGAGAGCTTACACTCGCTTCTCGGTAGGCAGGCGGTGCCCTTGCCTTCTTGAACATCCGTAGTCCACTTAGGTGGGCCTCCATCTGCAGAGGGGTGGTCTGTGTCCAGCTCACCCCCACTCCTAGGGTGTAGCCCAAGGGGCTCCACCCAGAAGCATGGGTCTTACCAAGCCCTTCCCTGCGGTGAGCCCTGGATGCGGTTTATGTCTCCCTGGCTTCTTTGTGAGGCTGTTGAAAGATCTACTCAACTTCTTAACCTCTGATCGGCCAACCTAGAATTGGCAGAGGCCCCTGTCCAAATGTCCCCAGTTCTCTGCATTTCTCTCCTCTCCGGGTTGGCCCCGTAACCCTTCCCTGCCCGCCTGGTTCCCTGATAGCCTGAAGCAGGCTTGGTAGAGAGTCATTACTAGAAGCGGAAATCCACCACAGAGCTCCCTTGGCTTATGATGAGGTTGCATCCTGATGACCCATCGAAGTTGGCAATACTATAAGCTGAAAATTCATCTAATATACCAAACCCACTTCTGTCAGCCTACAGTTGGGTAAAATCATCTAACACAAAGCCTAGTTTATAACAGTGTTGAATATCTCATGCAATTTATTGAATACTGCCCTGAAAGTGAAATTCCTTCAGAATGGTTTGTCGGGACACAGAGGTTATGAGAATGTTGGCGGTTTCCCCTCGTGATCACATGACTAACCGGGAGCCGCTGCCCAGCACTGCAGCAGCGATGGGAAAGATCAGCATCCAAAGCATGGTTTCCACTGGGTGTGCATCACCTTCCCGCCGCTGTAAAACCGGAAAATTGTAAGTCGGCCTGTCATCAGTCAGGGACCATCTGTATTTACATTTCTGTGAATTACTCGATCACATTATTGCTAATCTCTTCTATTGACTTGATTTTCTAATTTGATCTATAGAAATTCATTTTCTTTTGAACTCTGTCTATTAATGATTTGTTAAATATGTTGCAAGGGCTTTCTCCTAGTTGCTTATCTTTAATCTCTTTATCAATATTTTAATTTTTGAGAACATCATCTTCTATTTTTCCTTTATGATTTCTAAGCTTGCTAAGGAAGGTCCTCACTCCCCCAGGATTATAAAATATATTCTCTTCTCTTTTGTTTTCTGCCATTGCTATTGAGCGTTTTGTTTTATGCATTTTGACTCTTTAATCCACTTCAAATTTGTTGTCATATACCCTATGGTATAAGGATTATAATAGAATGTTCCCCCAAGGAGAGGTCCATTCTCTCACCTGTGGACTTTGTGAATATATCCATCACATGGCAGAGGAGAGTCTGCCAAGGTCGCTGAAGTTAAGAATCGGTGGCTGTGAAGCCGGGCCGGTATCTCAGATCACGCAGGCAGTGAGCTCAGTCTAAGCACGTGGCTACATCAAGCGCAGAGGCCCCCTCTGGCTGGAGGCAGAAGACAGTGATCGAGGTGGGGCCAGAGAGGCTCAGAGCGGTGCAGGGCGGGAGGGAGGGCCCAGGTGACACCCAGCAGGGTCGGGGGGCGTCGCTCTGCGGGGAGCTGGACGCTGTCCACCAGCTGAAAGCGTGCCTCCAGGGGAGAGTCTGGCCCTCACCTTTCTGCCTCACGAGACCAGAGCAGAGGAGCCAGGAGCCCCTCAGCCTTCTCCTGGAACTGGGAGGCGGTGGGGTTGTGTTGTTTCAAGCTGCTATGTTTGTGGTCACTTGTTACAGCAACCCTAGAACTGGTACAGGGATCTTAACTCATTTCCAAAAATATACCCAGTTATTGGAACCATTTATGGACCGAGATATTCTTCCCCTATTTACTGGAAATGCGGCTTTGTCAACAATCAGATTTTCCATTTGTACGTGAATCTGCCTGGGACTTTGTATTCTTCCCTGACCATCAGCTTCCTGTGCCAAGATGAGTCACAGGGTATGATGCTTGGAGGCAGGGACTCCGGAGCCCCAGGGCCCGGGTTCAGATCCCAGCTCTGCCACTTCCACGTCCAACAAATCAGCTTACTTTTTTTGCCTAGGTTTCCCTGTCTTGAAAATGGGTTAATAATTACACCCACCTCATAAGATTGTTGAGAAGATTGTCAGTTACTACATGTCATTCCCTCCACAAGGGCACTAGTGCATAGCAGCTTGTGTTATCTGTAGGGAAAGTCTTCTGTCGTCATTTTTTTAGGATTGTCTTATTTATTCTTAAGCGTTAGTACTTTCACATGAGTCTTAGGATACCTTCCATGTTTCAAGGTCTCACTGAGGGTTTGGTTGGAAGCACTCTTACTGCACTTCACCAGGCAGTCTTGGAAGAATTAATGCCTTGGCATCTGTTTGCGTTTCATTGGATCTCCTTCTGTATCTTCAGCCCAATTGAAATCTTTTCTTCTGTGGACAGTGTGCATTTATTATTAGATTTATTCCCAAATATATCATGGCATGTTTTGCCTTTTGCACATTTTCCCCTTATGTTCTCTAAACAGTTGTCCCTGTTGTTGAGAGTCACACTCACACTTGTTTGTATATATCCACCCCAACCAGAGCAATTTATTGTTCGCTGCCTCACTCTGGTCTGTGGCTGAGTACTGGTCCGTTGTGTGTGCACCACGTCGGTCTGCGGCCGTCTGCCGGCGCACGCTGAGGCTGCTTCCATGTCTTGGCCGCTGTGAATGATGCCGCCGTGGACAGCGTGCGTGTGTCTTTTCCAAGTATGGCTTTCCCTGGAATACATGCCCAGGAGGGGCGCTCGGGGGCATGTGGTAGCTCTATTTTCAGTTTTCTGAGGTGGCTTCACTCTCTTCTCCACAGAAGCTGCACGAGTTTACATTCCCACCCACAGCGTCAGGCTCCCTTTCCGGTTCCTGAGAGTTTCTGCTGCTTCCTGAGAGCGTCTGCTTTCTGTGACAGAGAAAACCTGTGGGGTTTACACCCACACCTTCATTATAATTACCTGTGTGCATGCTTGTCCTTCCCGCTAGACTGAGATGCCCATGAGGGCAGAGGGTGTAATGTGGTAGGAATACACACATACGTACATCTACATGTTTGCCCATATACACACACACACACGTACACACATGTGTACGTGAGACGCGGGGAGCCTCCCACACGTGTGACATGGCGCCGTCTCTCCCTTGGGCCCTGCAGGCGCTGGCGGGCAGCCGGGGGAGCCTCCACACCTGTCCCCAGCCGAGGGCCAGCCGGTCCTCCGTGGACCAGCAGTGCTGGACCGCAAGCAGGGGAACGAGTGACATTTCAGCAAAAGCACAGTGGCAGGCGCCCGCTGGCCCATCCGGGGCCGGCCGTGGGTCTGCCTGGTGGTGTCAGGGTGCTTGATCCCTTGTCAGTCTCTGAAAGCCCAGGAGTGCTGCTCCCCAAAAGCTACATGCAGTTGGGCGGTCTTAGGGTTTTCTCTGCCTTCGTGGTTATGAATTATATGGACTCTTAAGTGCTTAACTACAAACTGAGGATTTTCCAGGTTGGGGATCCAAGTTATGAGAAGAAAACTGCTGAAATATAAGTCACTGGGGTAACAAGGGCCCCTGGGTGTGAGCAGGAGGTTCCAGACCTAGACTCGCGCTTACTGTGCATGTTGGACACTCCGCACACCTGGAGGCCCCAGCTGGTCGAGAGCAAGGCCCGACGTGAGAACTGTTTACAAATCAAAAATAAAATTTCCTAAATGGGCTCATCACCAACTTTTATTTTATTGAAATGTGGTGATGTCCCTAAGTGTCTCGGGTGCAGAGCCCTGTCTGAAGGGCAGGGAGCTGCCGGGCAGACCTTCCCAGGCGGAGGGAGACCCTGGAGAGCCCGGCCGCATGGCCTCTGCCTCCGTCTTCGAGGTTCTGCAGATTTATCCTCAGTGTTCAAATATCAGAGCTCATCTTCATCCCCTTTCCATGTTGTTTGGATGCATGAAATTTAACACAGACATGAACTATCAATAACCTCAGATATGCAGATGACACCACCCTTATGGCAGAAAGCGAAGAGGAGCTAAAGAGGCTCTTGATAAAAGTGAAAGAGGAGAGTGAAAAAGCTGGCTTAAAACTCAACATTCAGAAAACTAAGATCATGGCATCTGGTCCCATCACTTCATGGCAAACAGATGGGGAAACAATGGAAACAATGACAGACTTTATTTTTTGGGCTCCAAAATCACTGCAGATGGTGACTGCAACCATGAAATTAAAAGATGCTTAGTCCTTAGAAGAAAAGCTATGACCAACGTAGACAGCATATTGCAAAGCAGAGACATGAGTGCTGACAAAGGTCCATCTAGTCAAAGCTATGTTTTTCCAGTGGTCATGTATGGACGTGAGAGTTAGGCCATAATGAAGGCTGAGCGCTGAAGAATTGATGCTTTTGAACTGTGGTGTTGGAGAAGACTCTTGAGAGCCCCTTGTACAGCAAGGAGATCAAACTAGTCAGTCCTAAAGGAAATCAGTCCTGAATATTCATTGGAAGGACTGATGCTGAAGCTGAAACTCCAATACTTTGGCCACCTGATGAGAAGAATCTACTCATTAGAAAAGACCCTGATGCTGGGAAAGATTGAGGGCAGGAGGAGAAGGGGATGACAGAGGATGAGATGGTTGGATGGCATCACCGACTCAGTGGACATGAGTTTGAGCAAGCTCCTGGAGTTGGTGATGGACAGGGAGCCCTGGCGAGCTGCAGTCCGTGGGATTGCAAAGAGCTGGGCATGACTGAGTGACTGAACTGTTCCTAGAATTAATTACCACCGAATCCCCAGTGATTTCAGTCACAGTTTTAGTCAATCCGTAACAGATACCAACTCAGAAAATACTGCTTTATTCCCCCACCCACTGCCCTGAAACGGTGGCCTTTCTGCAATTCCCTGGGCTTCCCCACTTGGCTCCCTGGGCATTTTCCCAGGCTTCCGGGACTCTGGACTTCTGGGCTTCAGTTCTGTCCGGTCAGATTTAAATCATGGTTAAGGCTCGGTGGGCCCATCTCTGTCCTCCGTTTAAGAAGTTTCATAGAGGTCACGACCCCAGGACAAAGAAGTGGCCCCAGCGCCTCGTCCCCGGGGCGGCAGCCCCGCCCGCCCCCGCACCGCGCCCGTGTGCTCAGCTCCCCCGCGTACTCTGGGGCGTCCAGGCCCAGTGGTGCCAGACCAGACGCGAAGTGTTTCCCACACACTCCTCTGGCTGCATGTGACAATTCCCTCAGACCAGGTGCCCATGCTTGAAGAACACCCTGAGGATCCAAAGAGAAGGAATTACTGGTCACGCTTCGTTCACGTGAAGTCTGCGATGAGGGGAGAAAAGTGCAGAGAAGCGAGAGCCTGGAGCCGGCCTCTGCATCGCTTGTTCGGGCACGCTCAGGAATGAAGTTCCCAGTGTGTGTTACTAGTGCTTTAGAGTGAAAATGGAGGCGACCACTGGAATTTGTCTCGTGAAGCTGGTTGGTGGTTTTGGGGAGATCAGGCAAGGCTCGCTGCGAGGGGCCCTGTCTTTGAGTCTTGGCTCTTTGTCGGTTGGTACCTTGCTCGCAGCAGCAGGAGCCACAGAGAGTGCTCAGCCCTCCACTTGAAGTCTGTGAACCGGGGCATTTTCCGGGCACGGCCCCGCAGGCGGTCCCAGGCGGGCCGCTGGCCGACCACCAGTGAGTGGGCTGCTGCATGCGTCGGTCTCTCGTCGATGAAGGCGTGTGGGCAAGGCCCCGACGGTGTCACAGATGCCAGGAGCGGAGAGCGGTCACGAGGCAACAGCGGGAATTTGTAGCTGACCCATCAAGACTCTGTGTGTGTGTGTTATTGTTGTTATTTACTCTCTGCAGCCTCTGGGTGAAGAAAGCAGGCTGCAAGGGGCGCCCGGAGCTGGAGTCTGACCCAGAGGAATGAGTGCATCCAGTTTGGTTGAGTCAGCAAGAGAGGTGGGGGAGCACTCCCCCTTACTGGGAGCAGGGACACCAGGTGGGCAAGGAGGCTGGTGACGGGGCGGGGCTCGGTCCGGCTGAGCCACCCAGGCCGTCAGCCGACGCGGCGTTGTCACCGGGCATCCTCGTCACCGGCTGGTCAACCGGGCCAGCTCATCGTCAGGCGCAGAGTCCAGGCCCTGGCAGTTTTCACGTAATCCACTAGAAATGGCTGCTTGAAATTCACACTAGTTTAAACAATGAGAATGTTTTGTTCCGTGTAACTGAGACGCAGCACTGGCTTCAAGGGAGGCCTAATCCAATTACTCAAGTGATGTGACCAAAGGCCAGGGGCTCGCGTCCATCCTGAGGCTGTTTCCTTATCGTTGGTTCCGTTCTCGGCGAGTTCTCTGCCTCGTGGTTGCGGGACCACCGCGAGCAGCTCCTGGCCTGCGTTTCCAGGCCCAAACCGCAGAAGAGGAGGCGCCTGTCCCAGCCGCTGCTGCGTCACGGCCCGCCCTCCATCCTGGCCGGACCTCGAACAGTGGGCGGGGTCTGGGTGCCCGAATCGGGTGAAGGAAGCCGGCCCCTCCCAGGTCCTGAGGCCCGAAGGCAGGGCCGGACGTGGGAGAAACGTCCAGCCGCTTCCACTGCTGGGCCTCAGTCCCCAGGTCCCGCCCATCCTTACCTATTGTCCCGGCAGCGGGGGAGGGCCCGGCTTGCCAGGGAGCCAGGGGGCCCGGGGCCAGTAGAGCAGGCATGGAAAAGCCTGTGACATGGCAACAGAAGTCACTGAAACCGATGAGGTATCATGGAAAGATTTTCTCAAAATTGGGGGCGGGGAAAGCATTGGCATAATGCAAGGTAAAATAGTATCTTTACTCCAAAATCTCAGACTTGTTGCTGCCAAAGTGAAAGTCACTCAGTCGTGTCCGACTCTTTGTGACCCCATGTTCTATACAGTCCATGGAATTCTCCAGGCCAAAAGACTGGAGTGGGTAGCCTTTCCCTTCTCCAGGGGACCTTCCCAACCCAGGGATCAAACCCAGGTCTCTGGCATAGCAGGCGGATTCTTTACCAGCTTAGCCACAAGGGAAGCCCAAGAATCCTGGAGTTGTAGCCTATCCCTCCTCCAGGGGATCTTCCCGACCCAGGAATCAAATTGCAGGCGGGTTCTTTACCAACTGAGCTCTCAAGGAAGCCCGAGGTCAGTGTTAAACGCATGTGCAAGATACAGGGTGGGGAGGGAACCGCCTGGAGGCCTCAGTCACCACTTGAGCCGCCCAGAGATGCTCCTGAGAGAAGCCGCCAACGGTCACAAATAAAGCAAGCACACACCTCAGAATTCCATCCAAGGAAGAAAAGACCCTTGCTGTTTGTCTTCACATACAGATAAGATAGCTATAATTTTCACCATAGCAGGTTTCACCTTCAGGACCAGTGAACAGGCAAGACCACGTGAGTCACTTTCGTCATATTATCTGCACACAGTGCTTTTATTTCTTTATTTCTAATTTTAGAGAGTGATGTTTCTCCACCCCTGAAGTCAAGAAAAAAACTGTGCCATGGTGGACGGAGGGTTGGGGGTAACGCTGCTGCCCCCAGCGCCGGTAGAGGGCTTTCTTCTTCGTCTTGTTTACTCTCCACCATGAGTTCTTTTCAGACGTCATCTGAATATGTTTCTAGATCTCAGTACATTTTTAATATGAACAAAATCTTCCTGCTCTTGATTTGACCTTTGTTGGCTTGATGTGTTTTAAAGATATGGGCAACAGTTTTATGAAGAATGTGCAGAGACACTTGTGGAAAAGCACATTGGTGAGGGTAATGATGAGGAAGACGAGGGCGCCTCCTTTCCGCTCGACCAGCACGGGAGCTCCTCTACCTGCGCTGTCTTAGGGTCGTGTGGATTTTGTCTGAGTCAGGAGCAGCACACTCAAGGCTTTTAAGGAGAGTTTAACCAGATTATTTCTAACACAAATTCTATCACGTCTGTCCAAATGGACCAGGCCAAGGTACTGATTTGTCCAATCTGTAAAAACAGAAACTGCAGCCTCTATTTTTTATTTGGCCACACCACAAGGCAATTCAGGACCTTAGTTCCCCTACCAGGGATCAAACCCTCAGCAGTGAAAGCGCAGATTCCAAGCCACTGGACCACCAGGGAAGTCGCCAAACCCCAGCCTCTCTCAAAAGCCTGAAGGTGGACTGCCCTTGGCGCCCGTTTCCCGTCTCAGCCGGCTCAGATGTGGTGCTGGTCACAGGAGCCCAGCTGTGTGTGTCTGGGTGTGTTCTGCCTCCTGTGGACTCCAGCCCATGTTGAGAGGTTGGCAAAGATGCCTTTTGCTGTTTTTCAGTCACTTAGTTGTCTCTGACTCTTTCAAACCCCATGGACTGTAGCCCACCAGGCTTCTTTGTCCATGGGTTTTCCCAGGCAAGAATATTGGAGTGGGTTGCCATGCTCTCCTTGAGACGAGATGAAATGATAGGTTTAGTCAAAGGGTGTTGTAGAAGCAACAATGAATCACAGCTGCCCCGCTCACTCCCCCTACCTCAACATTCAGAAAATCACCGGTCCCATTCAGAAATGAAATTTTCACTGTTTTTAAGAAAAAGGAGTTAGCATAAGATCCTTGCTAGATTGAGAGAGAAAGAATATAAGCAAAAATCAAATTAGAACATAGACCAAATGGGAAATTACTCAAGAAGCAGGCAAAAGGTTCAGACAAACTACAGTTCTTTGAAACAAATAGTTGTTCATAATGCCAAAGCATTTAAAGAACACACTGATATGCCTGTCTGTCTGAGAGAGAGAAACTGGACAGGAGCATTTTTATACCCAGCAAGTTGTCTATCACACGGACAGGCTGTGGGCAGACACTGCAAACAAACAGGGAGAGAGAAAACAGAGCAAGCATGAGTGATTTTTAAAAGCAGTCAGTCGGGGCTTCCCTGGCGGCTGCCAACACAGGCAGAGGAGACACAGGTCCAGTCCCTGGTCCGGGAAGATCCCACATCCCACAGCAACCAAGCCCGTGGGTCACAGCTACTGTAGAGCCCCGGAGCCTCCCCGGCTGAGCCCATGTGCCTGGAGCCCCGGCCCAGCAGCGAGAAGCCAGTCAACGGGACGCCCACACACCGCACCTGGAGAGCAGCCCCTGCCTGACACCACTGGAGAATGCCCTCGCGGTCGTGAAGACCCAGCACAGGAAAAGTAAACACATAAAATTATTTTGTAAAATAAAACAGGGTAGTAGCTCAAAATTTCAGAGCCAGTGTTGAATGATAGAAAAAAACCGTCAATATCATAGCCTGTGGGACCTTGCTAAGGTTGCCCCTAAGGTCTGGTTTAGAAGTCGTGTGTTTTTCTTGGTGTTTGCCTTTCATTTAAGTCAGTTGATGTTACTATTGGACTTAAGTCCAAGAAGATAAAATGGGAAGAATCAAACATTTCATCAGTGGCGAAGATCATTTTCATCCTTTTTCTTTTCCCTTTGGATATAAATCACAAGATTATAACATACCTCAAAAAATACTTTGCCAAAAATTTTTAAAATTACATTCAAGAACCCTTGCTGTGGGTTTAGTAGGTAGTAAAATAAACTGTTAGAGCACATTTCTTCCCTAATTTAGTCTAGTATAAGAGACTTTTGGAATTAAAGGCTAGTAATTTTAACATGCTCAATAAGTCCATTGACTTGTCTAACTGAACTCAGTCACACTTATTTTCACAGTCTGGGGCCTGTTTCCAGGTGTGTCCAATGAATTGTCTGTGGGGTACACTGCAACTCAGCTTTAATATCCAGTTAAGTCCCCACAACACATGCAACAAATTCTCAAATTCCATAGCATCTCAGATTAGGAGAAAGAAAAAGGAACAGAGCTGGAGAAAGACAGCGGGAAGGACACACTCACACTCAGACCCACACAAACACGCCTCTTCATCCTGCTCAGACACACTCTTCCAGACTCTCCTCGACCTTCAGGACCTGTTTGTAGCTTGACGAGCCACTATCTTCTCCTTGACAAGCCCAGTGGCCACCCGTGAGCAGAACAAGACCTGGACATATTCTGGAGGCAGAGGGAAACTCGTGAATCAGACATACTCGTGGTGATGAGGGTGCTCTGCTCTGGTCCACGTGTTCGGGGACTTGAGACGTGGTTGTGCAGGTTTCCCTTCACTGGTATCTTCATAATCCCGTGACGGTACCAGACACCCAGGCACGGAGGGGGTGTCCGAGCCGCCTGACCACAGGCTGTGGGCCGTCCTCACACACAGCGCAGCAGGACCACCATCCACTCCCCGGACAAGAAGGAGGAGCAGGATCAGCATCACGTGTGCATCATGAGAGTGGGGACACGTGTGTTCCTTGCTTGGTGCTGAAAACTGTGCTAACAAGGATTTTAGGGAAACAAAATGCTGTTACAGGGACTGCCTCTCCCAGACTCTCAAGGACAGACTGAGTTCCTTTTCCGTTTGTGACTGTGTTTCCCCGTATCAGATGCCAGTTGTCTGGCTTCTGACCTCATGTAACAAACTTACCTTTGTAATGAATGGATATATTTCTGTGATTTCTTAAATTCAAACCAATCATTTCTGTGGTTTAAAAAAACTGCTGTTTTTTCACTCTAGATAACTTACATACGACAAGAATACGAAACAAAATTTAAAGGGTTGATGCCGGCATCTCTAAGACAAGAACTTGAAGACACCATCTCCTCCCTAAAGTCACAGGTAATTACTAGAAGTCAGGAATGTCCCGAGGGTTCAGGTGGCATGCATGTTTTAATTAATAAGCTTATTTCTGAACTGGTGCCAGAAAGCAGTGTGGTGTCATGGAATAACCTGGTACCCAGGATGAAGTGTTTTGTGTTTTGGGGAGGTTTTAGAATTTTTCTGACCATTTTAAGAACTCTCTGCTTGATAAGACTTTCTTGAAAGCATCCTTGAAATTGAAAAGTTCAGTTATGGTTACTTTTATTTACAGTCCACATTCCAATACAGACTCACCCTTTTATTCTTGGTACCAGGCCCGAAATGCCATCACTTAGCACGTTGCTAACTCCTTATGATGTGAACGTGTGGAGAAGTAAAAAACATGGCTAAGTTAGAAGTGTTTTTATTCTGATGTATTTTATATGATTATTAGAGATAAGAAGATGCATTTTAAGATCAAAGCAGGGTAATGACATGGTATTCAAACAATTTGGTTAAAGATTTCTGCTGAAACATGTAATTCTTGGTAGTTTATAAAAAGTAAAGTTGACTTCAGTTTTGATACTAAGACTTCCTGGTCTTCCCTGATGGCTCAGGAAGTTCGATCGCTGAGTCGGGAAGATCCCCTGGAGGAGAAAATGGCAACCCACTCCAGCATTCTTGCCTGGAGAATCTCATGGACAGAGGAGCCTGGCGGGCTGCAGGCCATGGGGTCACAAAGAGTCGAACATGACTTAGTGGCTGAGTGTGAGTGTGAAAAACTTCCTACAGAAGTTTTCTCTAAAACACGTTTTATAAATTGCTGTATATATTTTATAGATACATAATTTTTTAGATTTTAGATGGGTACTTTTAAAAACAATCAAATGCTTTAACTCAGTATGAGAAAGAGTTCACATATTCCCATTTCTAAAACACTTAGAAACTTAAAAGATACTTTTTTTTTCCTGGAGAAGCTCTGCAAGAGAAAAATTTCTCTGCTTTCTGTGCCAAGAACAGTGCCTGCCACAGAGAAGGCGCCCAATACATGTATTTACAAAGAAAACTGATAACCCAGTTTAATGACAGTCACATTGTCTGTTTACATGTGTGAGGCGGCTGCGTGGGGCACGTGACCACTGTGCCTTTGCTGTTCCCTCAGTAAAACCTCTTACCTGAAAAGGAGACGCCCATTGCATCCATCCTGGTGCTACGGTTAGCTCCCACTTCCGGAGCTAAGGAGTCTAGCCGTGCTCACGCCTACCGACAAAAACAAGCGTGGCAAAAGAGTGTTAACCCAGAAGGAGTTCGTGCATGCTGAGTCTCTCAGTCGTGTCTGACTCTACGACCCCACGGATTGTAGCCCTCCAGGCTCCTCTGTCCATGGGATTCTCCAGGCAAGAATACTGGAGTGGGTTGCCCTGCCCTCCTCCAGGGGATCTTCCCCACCCAGGGATCAAACCCGCATCTCCTGCGCCTCCTGCATTGCAGGCGGATCCTTTACCCCTGAGCCACTGGGGAAGCCCTTAGGGTTACATCATCTTTATTTACATGAAAAGCTCTCCTTCAGGTGTGGTTCTCCCCTAACTGCGTAGGAGCCCTTCCTCGGGGCCGGCTGTGTGGGACCTAGCACCTGCAGAGGAGTTATTGTTTTAGAAAGACAGAAATCTGATATCCACCTGCAGGGCTTCCATTATCATTCATATCGTTCACTGTAACAGAAGTGCTTCAGTTCCTAAAACTGAACGTTGACCCAGAAGGCGAGGGCTGTCAGCTGCATGCGGGCCCGAGTGAGCAGCTGCACGAGCCCCAGGCCGGGCAGAGGGAAGATTCGGTTTGAAAGCACAGGTGCCGTGTTTGTAAAAAGTGTTGGAATTCTGGTTGCAAAGCATGCTGGGGGCAGGGAGGTGGCCGTCCCTGGACCGCATGAACTGTCCCGGGGCACACTGGGGCACCAGGAAGACTTGAGACCCGGGTGAGGCGTGCGCCCCTGGAGACGAGCCCCGCAGGCTGCTCCTGCAGGCAGGCTTTCTGCTTTGCCAGCTGGCCTCTCGGGCATAACTGTGGCTCGGGAGCCACCGTTGCCATGGTTTCGTTCAGAAGGGGCGAGAGCACACGGTTCTGAAGTGATTGGATGCCACCGACTCTGATTGCATTAAGAGACGTATCAGTCATCGGAAAACCACTCCTGAGTGGTTGTATAAAGTGCCTTTGAGTTTCCTCCTGAGACAGGTGTCTTTAATTGTGTGGCATGGGGCCCAGAGCCGGCGCTCTGCGCTTCGGGACCCCTCGGCCGTGCCCTGCAGGCCTGGGGGCAGCTCAGGTCCCCGCGCCCCTCGCCCCAGCTCCACTGGTGGGCTGTCAGGGCCAGGGCCACGGGCGGTACCGGCCCAGAGCTCAGGACTAGGCACCTGCCCCAGAATCAGTGGCTTCATGACATCCCATGACCTTGGCAAGTGGCTGTCGTTCACCCCGGTTCACAGGTGAGTGTCAGAAGCAAAAAGAACTTTCTAGAGCCGTGGGAGCCACGCCAGGAACTGAGTCCAAGTTGGCCTGATACAAGCACAGTGCACAGCAGAGCACCGCCTCTGCAGCCCCGGGGATCCCGGGGGTCTCTGGGGCAGACGGAGGTCTGCTTCCAGCTCACTCCTTCCTTCCGTCAGCAGCTGGGGGTGCCAGCCACGTCTCTGCCCTGAAGAGACCAAGGGGGCACACAGGTGCTCCAGGGCCCCCACCCCGCACGGAAGGGCTCTCACACGGGCAGCTGGATAATCGCTAACAGAGCAGGAGAGACCCGCCCGCACGCAGAGGCGGCGAGGTGGGCGGGAGCCGAGACCCTGAGCCGGGAGTGGGCCGTGGGCAGGAGGCCTGTGTCAGGGCCCGCGATCGGGAGGACGAGGGGCGGAAGGCAGTGATGGAGGAGGCGGAGACAAACCGCCAGGACGGCCGGCCCCCTCGTCTCTGCGATGTGGGGTGTGAGCCGGCCTCTGCAGCCTCTGGCGGTGTGCGGGGGTGGGGATGTGGTCCATGGGAGCCACAGCATCCGCTTCCCAGGGGCCTGCCTCGCCCCAGGGTCTGCGACCCTGCCGCGCCGCTGAGGAAACCGTCTGTACCCCCTCTCACCCGGGGCCTCTTTTCCAGGTCAACTTCCTGCAGAAGCGGGCATCTGTCCTACAGGACGAGCTGACCGCCTACCAGGGCAGAAGGTACGGCCGCCCACGGGTCTCTTGGCCACCTGCGCGTCTCACCCGTCTCACCCGGGGGTCTCCTGCCCGGGAGCTAGAGTCTTCATTAACAGGCACAAATTATCAGTGTCAGAAAGACTAATTTTTAGTAAAGAGCCTGCATGGGAGGACCCCTCCCCCGACCCCAGCGTCATCTTAGTGCTTCGTCAGTGCCGCCCGGACGAGGGCCAGCGCCACCTGACGGGCCTGGGCTGCGGCGGGGTCAGCACGGGATGTGCTCTGCAAGCCCGGCTGCAGGTTACGGAGCAGGTCTCCCTCCTGAGACGGTGGGCTGACGCGGTCCTGGTCGCCCACCGCTTCAGGGCCCACATCCCCTGCGCTCAGCATGGACGCAGGAGCTCCCGGCCCCCGAGATAAACGCTCAGTGAGGTCACCGCGCTAGCCAGGACCCCGAAGTCCCCAGGGCCCCCGTCTCAGGGACGCAGGAGACCGTTCTGGTCAAAGGCTCTTGAGACGTCACTGACCTGGGTCCCGTTTACCTGCCCCAACTGCCTTCCTCCTGTTCAGTGAAAAGCTGAGCCATTTGTCTGGCATCGAATTAAAAGTAAAAACTTGGAAGGCCCTGCCATACATGGCTCAGGTGAACAACGGGGGACCCACCGTACCGCACAGGGGACTCTGTGCAGTGTCCTGAAATAGCCTCTAAGGGAGAAGAATCGGAAAGAAGCACATGTATAAATATACACACACACACAAATCAGTGAGCCATACCGCTGAAACACACAGTATTGTAAATCAACTAGACTGCAATCGTTTTTTAAAAAGTGAAAACTCTGTGACTCATTCACTTTTCAAAAGCTTCTCTTCCTTGGTATAGACAAGACTTGATCCCTTCTGGGTGTCTATGATGAAGTTTTGACATCAAGCAGCCCTTCCACCCCACATCCAGCTCTTCCTCCTGAATTAGAGCATATGTGACTTTGGACAGGCCAGGACGCCAAGAAAGCCGTTAACTCTGGGTTCTGCCTTTCAGGTGACCACGTGGAAGCCCCCTGGGTCACCCCGGAGAGAGCGGTGGATCCAGCCATCCCAGCCGCACTGCGGATTTCTTCCAGCAGGTTTGAAGATTCGGATATTGTTAAGTAAACTGTGAGACCAGTGGCATTTTTTGATACTTAAATGTAATTAAGATCATAAAAACATCCATCACTCACACCAATGGCTGGTTTTGTGTTTCTGCCTATTTTTTTTAACATTCCTTTATTTCCACTTTCCATATTTGTGTGCATTTGAGTGTGTCTTGAGAATTGCTGATTTGAAGGAAAGAAATGATTCGTCGCAATGCCTCGTGGATGCCTTTGTATAGAATTTTACCAGTTGCCGCTGCTCCAAATCACGTTTGTAGCATCATATCAATATTTTTAACATGTTTGCATTATCTTCATGTTCATATATTATTAAAATATTATTTTGTACTTATCAGTTTTATTTGTACATTTTTATTGCACCTCATAAAGATGACATGGTATTTTTTTCCCCGGAAAATACTGACCATCTAAAATCGTGGTATGGGGAAAAAATATCTTATGTCAGGTCAAAGATCACATCCATACATAGCGTGTTTCTTGAGAATAAAAATCGCTGAGTCACCTGACGTGAGTCCAAGTCCCTGTCATGTTGGTCTCCAATCTCATCTGGCCTCTAGAGGCAGAGTAGGGTACGAATTTTGTGTGGCAGCTGTGGTTTTACTGTTACCTGCTTGATCTCTGATTTTATGGCTGTGGTTTAATTATAACCTCAATGGATGCTCCTTACGGAAGCCTCTGAATGTTGAGATGGGTTGAGAGGCCGCTCAACACCCTGGCAAGTGATGGTGGAATGAATGTGCTGGGTCCGCCGTCCTCGCGGAGAGTCTGGCGTTTTGGTGCCCACCCAGAGGCCGGGAAGCAGCGCTGTGCTCGCGGGCCAGCCCCACCTTGCCAAGGAGACGCTGGACTGCAGCCGAGGGTCGCGTTCCCTTGGCTGCGCTGGGCCGCGTGCCTCGGGCCCTGTGAGCCGCTGGAAAACTCTGGGCCGTGGGCGGGGCTGGAGTCGTCTGGTTTACTGCGAAGGGACAGGGCAGGGCAGGACGTTTATTCACAGTTTTTCAAGTTCTTCCCTCTTTCCCACGCCCGTCTCCTCATCTGCTGCCTGAGGGTTGTTTACCCGTTTCGTGCTGTGGCTGAGACGTGAGGATGATGAGGGAGCAGCAGATTTTACTGCCACGTCCAAAGCCAGGCCCAGGTCAGCCTGACCGCTGCCTGCTGACCGCAGGCGGTGAGCAGCCTCGCGCTCTTGCGCTGAACTGTCTCGGCCGGCCCCTCCTCCAGGAACACAAGTCTTTGTGCTCTGGAAGCTCGGGTTTTCCTTGCCTGTAAAATAAATGGTAGCACCGGGCTAAAGACTGTTTGGGAAAAAGCGAAATTGTGTCGGGTGCTATAACGACGACCCGACCAGGGAAGGCAGTTGGTACCAGACTGTGACTCAGTGCTCGGAAGGGAGCCATTGTGACGCCATGATTGATTTTTAGTTCTTCTGTCCAGACCGTGGACAGCAGGTCGACCGGCAGCAGGTTTCATCAGGCAGGCAGGTTATTAGCGGCTTGAAGTGAAAATGCTTTGCCAATGGTGTTATATGCTTGAGCCCAGCTCCCTCTCCGAGTGTTTGTTCTCCGTGAGTAAATATCAGTAGGTGTTTTGGAAAGTTGCCTGCTATTCTTTCTTTTCCTTATTTCAAGGGTTATGAAATTACAAACGCGGGTGAACCTTTGCCATTACCCAGATCCTGTTCCGCTCTGGGAGTCAGCGGACTGAAACACTGGTTGGTTGGGTTCTGTGTGACAGGGATTGGGTGGCCAACACCGGTGTTCCTGTGAACATCCTCTGCTACAGGGGGGAGAGAGAGAGAGACTGCGCTTAGCACGTTGCAAATTCCTTGCTGAGGGGGGCACTCAGTATTTACATGGCTACTGGGAGAGGAAGTGAGTGCCCAGGAGATACATTAGGGACAATGCGTCTCATTGTGGAAGACCAGCTGTTCATCACCAATACCTGATTCAGCTGCATTTCCCGCAGTTATTATCGGCTCTACCCGTGAGCCAGGCACCTGTGCTCCTTACACATCAACCCGCCGTCGTCAACAGGCAGGGCGGGCCACACTGAGCAGTCGTGGGGTCACCGTGTCGTTGGTGAGCATGTCTGTCCAACACAGGGTCGGCTGGAGAAGGGCTCACATGAACGCTGGTCCCGGTCGTCAGCATGTGTCAGGGCTTTGTTTGACCCCCGTCTCCGCATCCCCCGCAGTGAGCGCCTCAGGGCTCTGACCCCAGGTTTGGCTGCGGCCCAGATGGCAGCCACCCAGGGCACCGCAGAGAAAAAAGAGGACGAGAGGGGGCAGAGACGGACAGGCTTGCTTCTTAGTCTGCGGGAGGCTGGACTGTGGCCCGCAGGAAAGGGCCAGGGTCAAACCTCGTCCTGGAGCAGCACGTGGCAGCCCGACTTGGTGGGAACAGCATACACCCGCACGACCTCGTTAAAGGCCTCAGCGGAGACGGGCAGAGGGGACCTGTGAGCTGGAGCCGACAATTAGCAGTCTTCTCACTGAAACACGTTCCCATCTGCAGAAGGCAGGGCTGTCCTAGCTTTCTTTCCAAGAGTAAAAAAGAAAGGTAAAAACATCAAAAATGTGGGGGGAAAGTTTCAGAACACAAGGTCATCCTCATCCACAGTTTCCTTAAAAGGACTATCTCCTCTCGGCTTTCATATTTTGTTCAGAAAGGTCATCTCTTTTAAGCCTTGTCATTAAAGGAGGTTTGCTCTTTAAAGTGGGTTATCAAAGGGTGTAGAAATTGCAAGTTACTGAGACTAAAATGCATGATCAATTTTGAGCCTGCTAACTACCACTCGCTTAGAATTGGCTGTGCTTCCACCCTGGCAGCCCCTTTGATAAAGCCAGGAAGAGATACATGGTTGGTCAATTCAATGTAGGAAAAGCAGATAATTAGATGAAACTTTTGTTCAACTGCTGAAGTGCCTCTTGGATATGGACGCTTGATTAGGAAGTAGAGGCGTGGGCTGTAATCGTATCTGAGAAGTAAAAGTTGAAGATCCCAGATTTTGAACTGTGTTAACATTCTTCACTACGGTTTTAAGAACTGAATCAACCCTCAGATCATATTATTTATCTCTCCATAGAGGAAGAAAAACGCAACTTGAAACATAAGAGTGAAGGAATTTTGGAATCTGGATCCTCACCAATATCTACTACAGTTAAGTTCCTTCTTCTAGACATTTCAGTTTTAAGCAAGGATTTCCACCAGGCAAATATTTTAAAGCCAAAGGCCCACGATGTTCCCTTAGATTCTGTTGTTTTCAGAACTGAACTTAGTCTAGACGTGAGGCTAACAGATACTCTTATACCCTCTTTGGGAGTCTACCGTTTAAGAGAGTCTTAGGGAGAACAGCTCACTGGAAACGAAGACTGTTATCACGGAGCAAAACGAGAGTTACCTGGTGAGAAGCCTGGTAGATTTATTAGCTAAATGGGCCTCCGTGAGTGAAACCACTCTGCCCACACTCCTTCACTCCAGCTAGAAAGAGGAGCTAGTTCCTAGGTGGGGTCTACAGATGAGCCGTTTCCTTTAGGCAGCTCCCTTCACTGACTTGGGCCTCACTGCTCTAATCTAGAACATCAAGGGTGTTGACATTGTGTATGCTCAGTCGTGTCTGACTCTTTGTGACCCCGTGGACTGTAGCCCGCCAGGCTCCTCTGCCCATGGGATTCTCCAGGCAAGAACACTGGAGCGGGTGGTCACTTCCTCCTCCAGGGGATCTTCCCGACCCAGGGATGGAACCTGTGTCTCCTGCATTGGCAGGCGGGTTCTTAACCAATGAGGCACCTGGGAAGCCCCACTGTCATGCACGACTGGACCAGTGTTTCCTACTGGGCACCATTCCCATCCTCTACTTCAGGGCCGCTCCAGCCAGCATTCCTTCAAGCCCTGTCTGTACGACTGGTCTTCAGCTGTCACATTTAGGAAACATCCCAGGCCCTGGCCCCCTCTGCAAGGTTCATGTTTACAACACTGGCTGGTCATTCCTGCATCCATGTAGTAATACTTACTGACCATCTGCCATGTGCCAGGCCCAAAGGCTGAAACACTGACTTGTCATCATCTCTTTGGTTGCTGAGAGTCAACCCGGCTCGCCGAGGCTGTGGTCACAGGGGTCTCACGCAGGTGCGGTCAGCTGTAGGCTGAGCCGCAGTCATGGGAGGCTCCAGCCCTCGATGGGTCACTCTCCCGCAGCTGTGAGGAGCCCTCAAGACAGCCTCCCCCCTCCACGGGAGACCACCACAGCACCAGAGCTGCGTGCAGCCTGGGCCCAGAGAGGGCACAGCCTCGCTGCTGCCGGGTTCCATCCCCAGAGCCAGAGGCAGAGGACAGAGACCCTGGAAAAGTCGGAGATTCCATGACTGTCTCCTTGGTGAAGAAAACCCCCAACTCTTTCACCTGGAATCTCCTAAGGTGCTTGGATCCATGGAAGCATTTTTTTCCGTGGTCCACATATTTTATTGTTTAAAGTTCTGTGAGATGTTAATTAGAAAAGTGCAAGCCTAGGTGATGACTTGAAAGTTCCTTCCTGTCCAAGAATCCTGTCGATCTGGGTCGTATTTCTAGCCACAGATTACGTGAGCGGTCTGGAGACACTGCTTGGGTCAGGAACACTCAGGGAGACCTCATCTCCCTCTGTGACTCTTTGGGAAGAGGGTCGTGACCAGCGTTGACTGATTCTCCCAGTTCTCCTCTGTTTGGGGCTTGGAATGCATGGCCTATTGTAATTATCTCAGCTAGTGTATCATTATAAGGCCCACCAAAACACAGACCCTGTGCTTACCCTGGTTTTTCCTTCTTTCGTGGAAATACCGGGCACATGGAAGGATGTGGACTTGATGAGGCTGCGAAGGAACATTTCCTAAGCCACAGACACTGACAAAGTGCCCAGGGAAGTGGAGCTCAGTCATCCGGATAAACAAATGAATCAGCCTCCTATCTCTGCTCATCCCACCCTCTCTAGCTTCTCTGCATCACTCCTCTCGGCCTGAACCTGGGGAGTGAGGGCGGCTGTAAATGTGTAAAACCCAGCCCAGCACCCACAGATACGACGGAGTTCCCGCCCTGTCTGACCCTCCCCATCTCACTGACCGCTGCAGGTCACTGGACGCTTCAGCCAAACTGGTGACCAGCATGTGTTTTGAAAAAAGTCAGAACTGTTGGTCTGAGTGGCATTTAGCTCTGGCCTGCATGCAGGGCCTGTTTAAGGCTGGAAAGAAAAATAGAAACATCATTTCCTTCAGAAGAAGAAGTGTTTTCCTAACAGGCTAGCAAGGGTCCCGAGAACCTTGCATCTTTGCAGAAATGCCTTGACGTCGGCGGAGGTTTCTCATAGCCAGCTTCGTTTCCCAGTCTGGCTTCTCACAGGTCGGGGGAGTGGGGCACTTACAGTCAGAGCTTGCTCTCTCCACGTTCCACGTGAATTCTGGTCCAGCCCGGGCTCCCGTGAACACGCTCATGTGTCCCAGCTACTGTGGGTCACAGTCCTGCGCGAAGTGCGCGTGGAGAAGATTCCCGGACCCAGGACCCGTCACTGTGCCCACGACACACTTATCCACGCCGGGTCCCCGGCTCCCGTGTGGTGCCTGGGGGATCACCTCTGCCTGTCCCCACCAGCTACCTCTCAAAGTTAAGAATCTGGGAGCACTTTTCTACTGAGAGTGGTATTTCTTCCAACATCAGAGGCCCTTTCTCTGACCAAGATCCCACTTCTGTTATCCATTTTTCTTCTTCAGCATTTTCATTGATGCATTTGGGCATGTGGATTGGAAACAAATCGGATTTAAGGGAATTTTTTTTTTCTTTTAAAATGTTTTCTACATTCTTATTTAGAGTGTGTGTGTGTGTGATGGTGAATCCATACACTTTCAAAGGCCTATCCATGCATATTTTTCTTGTAGTATTTTTCTTTTTCATACTTTTTTCTAACTGAAGTATAGTTGATTTACAATGTTTCAATGAAAGTGAAAGTGTTAGTCGCCCAGTCGTGTCCAACTTTTTGACCGTACAGACCGTAGCCCGCCAGGCTCCTCTGTCCATGGGATTCTCCAGGCAGGAATACTGGAGTGGGTTCCCAGTCCCTTCTCCAGGAGACCTTCCTGACCTGGGACTGAACCTGGGTCTCCTGGATTATAGGCAGTTTCTTTACCATCTGAGCCACCACGGAAGCTCTGATGTTTCAGGTGGAAGATTCAGTTTTACATACATAGATAGACAGATGTTCTTTTTCAGTAGTATATTTCTTGCCTAATTTTTTAACAGGCTAATTAAGGGCACAAACCACGTGGACCCCCTCTTCCTCTGCTCAGGTGTTTCACCCAAAGCACGTAAGGGTCACCGTCTGCCTTCTCGCCGGAGGGGGGTGAGCTGCCCCGCCTCCCGCGCCGGGACTGCTGTCTGTCTGTGAGACGGTTCCACCTGACACCCGAGCAAACACTGTTCACCCCCTGCGATCCGTTCCGCGAGCTCAGCCCCATCTGCTCCCAGTTCACGCCTCCCGCAGACCCCAGGACCGAGCCCAGGGCGAGTAGGGCCTGCCCCGGCCTGTGATGAGCTTGTCATCCGCAAGGGGTGATGAGGCACATGTGGAGAAAAGAAGACAGAAGAGGAGGGTGAGAACTTTGTACAGGGGGCATGCCGAGTCTTACGGGAACTCCAAGGGAGTGGCAGCGTTTTGAAACTTGGTCCCACGGGAGAAGGTGCCATTTAAGCTGGTCGTCGGAACAGGAGGCGGATTTCAGTCGGTAGAGACGTGCGGAAGGGCTGGATGGTCCAGATCGCAGCAAACTCGGAGAAAAGCACTTGGAGAGCAGCTTCCCCAGGCATGCTGGAGTCAGATCACAGACGTCCGAGCGAGCTGACCACCCGGAGCTGACCAGGCCTCTGCTCTTGCCCTCAGGGGCTTCGAGATGGAGGAAGCGGTGGCCATGGCGTGAAGACTCAATGAGGTGATCCGTTTACAAAGCACGCAGCAGACGTTCCACAGATGAAGGCTCCTCTTATCTTCCCACAGTCCTCGGTAACTACACCTGAGGAAACTGAAGGAGAGAGGCGTCTGGACAACTGCTCAAGGCCGTGCTTCTCATACCCATGAAAACAGAGTAGAACCCGTGTCTCTGATTCGCTCACTTTTGCTTCCTCTACTTTTACTTTAGACAGCCGCACTGACTCATGGACACGAATTTGGGCAAATTCCGGCAGAGAGCAGAGGACAGGGGAGCCCGGGGTGCTGCAGTCTGTGGGATCCCAAAGAGTTGGATGCAACTTAGCGGCTAAACAGCAACATTTTAATTTTGCTCCTTCTACTATTTTGTGTTGCCTCCATGGATGAGGAGAGGCCTGGACTCTATTCTATCAACAACAACAGTATCTGACCCCTCGGCTACAGAGGAAAGAGAAGATGGCACCTGGTCCCAGCTCTCAAGCTTGTCAGTATTTGGCTTGTCCGTTGCAGAGCTGAGCAGTGTAGACAGGGGGTTGTAGACAGTGATGCGGGCTTTCCTGCTGCTGGTGTCCTAGGAGTGGGGCACTCTTCTGATGGCATCAGCTAGAGGCAGACCAAGAAAGGCCGCAGCTCGTCGGGAGCTTGATTCTCCTGCTGGAGAGGGGCGCTCTGTTCCCAGAAACACGTGTAAACCTGGGGCAGCTCTCATCTCCAGGAAGGAGTCTCTGGGCCAAAAGTAAGTAGAGTCTGATGTCAGATGACTTCCCTGGAACAACATCTAAATAGTTCCAATCTATAGAGTTATAGTTTACACTCTGACACCTACTTGGTCGTAATGGTTTTACCTGTGAGTGTCCCTCTAAGAATGGTTGAATTTTGCATTATACCTTCTGACCACAGAGAAGAGAAAGTGTAATTCTACTGTGTCTTCAGAAAAGTTATTAACTATCTTATTGTTGCAAGCATCATTCATGATACTTCAGACAAGAGCTCGTATCTATAGACAAATTCAATGTCTAGCACTGGCTGAAATGGCCTTTAGGCTCACCATCAAGATAAACAGACAAGAAAAAATTATTGCAGGAGTATCAAATAGGTGATGGGATTGAGATACAGAAATCACAAGTCAGAAATCACTGAGGCCACCTGGCCAGAGAAATACCACCTGCCGCGCCATGAGCACCCCTTCATGTCAGCAGCCTGTCTGGGTCCCCTCCCCGCCATAACGTCGTCTTTTCACCTGACTAGGCCGCCAGCCATCCAAACAGAGACAGACAACAGCCCGAGTCAGCAGCGTGGACTGTCTACCCATTCAAGGTCAAGGCTGCCGATGATTCCTCTGACTCCATTTGCAACTTAGAAAAAATTAAAAGATCTTTTTTGCAACACTTCTTTTTAAAAATTCATCAAGTACTAAAATGTCTCCATGCTTCAGTGTTTGTAAGAAAAGCAGAAATGACACATTGACTCTGGAATTGACAAAAGGAGAGGCCACAGTTTTAGAAATAAAGCATTTCAGCAAAAGGAAGACTTCTTATTTAGTTGTAAGCACAGTTTTGAAAAACACAGAAAGCATTTGAAGTACACATAGAGCCAGCTCCTAGGTTATAAGAGGATGTGACAGGCTCATTTATAAAGTAGGGAGAAATCTGAGGCCCCTCATCAGAGGCAGTGAGCTTATATGCCCCAAATCCAGCAGCGTTTTGGGCATCTCTCTGTTAAACGCCCGAGAATAGGAAGCTTTTCTGCACCACCAAAGCAGGGCTCAGCACTTCTGGGAACAAGCTTGTTGGTTTGATGTCAACGTACAGAAGAACGTTTGATGAGCCTGCTCAGAAACATCCGAGAATTCTACAGAAAAGTTATGAAAGGGACCAAAAGAGCCCATCTCCCCGAGCACTCACCCCTTCACACCCACCGTTACTATTCTCCAGAGATGACCCAGATTTTGAAAACAGTTCCAAGGCCCTTGGAGTGATGAGAAATGTTGACACGAAGATGCCTTTTTCTGTCCAATATCATTGGACTCATAGTTTAAGAAAGCTCATCCAACTCCACCCATGAAGGAAAAAAAACCTTCAAAATGGAAAATTTATGATTTAGTGTTTGATTTTCTGTGATTATTCTGAGATCACAAATCGGCTCCCCAGTGAGCAGATCGGGTCCAGAACCAGGCTTTTGGTTTAAAAGGCCATTCCCTCCCCCCCCCCCCCCCCCCCCCCCCCCCCCCCCGCCACGTTTGCTCTCCTCCCCACCCCCCACCCACACACACCAGGGGCATGGGACACACAAACTTCACTGGGTGCTGAGATGAATCAAGCTTTCTTTTTTTAAAGTTGTTGCCAATGTCCATTTACTAATTTTTCTGCATGCCTCCTGATCTAGAAAGTCCAGCCCTTGGTCGTGCTGGCAACAGTGTCTGTCTGAAGAGGTGCTCCCAGGCATGGAAGCTTCATTTCATAAACCACCTGATAAGACACTTTCTAGAAGAGCAGCACTTGCCTAGTCCCCAGAGTGAGACATACAAGCGTCTGCTCTGGGGCAAGTGAGCGAGGGGCCAGAGGGGCTGGGAGCCCGGACCCCCGGCATCACCTGCAGGCCTCAGGCTTCCCCCGGCCACACTCGGGACAGTGCCCGAGGGGTCCCCGGGGAAGGTGCCTCCTGAACCCTCAGCCCTTGCTGAACCCGAAGGATGAAATCCTTTCTCTCTGGACTTCCACTTCCTTCCCGTCACCTCAGGTGTCTGAAGTAGACCTCCCATCCGCCGGGACAGCAGGTCCTCACTCCCGCGGGTCTTCCAACAGGGGCACCAGGGAGGCAGGAGGGAGATGGAGAGATCGCCTCGTGCAACCGGTGTCTCCTGGGCTTTGTCACTTCAAGACGCTGTGATGGCATCTCAGGACGCAGACAGGAGACTAGAGTTGAGAACGCGGAGAGAGGAGAGTGAACACCCAGGGGCTCCTCCACGTCCCACCAGGGAGCCTCACGTGGGGCCGGATGAAAACGGACGCCTTCAGAGAGACCCTGACGGCCCATGGCCCAGTCCATTTTCCATCTGAAAAGGACGGAAGCGCGGCTGAGGGGCGTGAGCTGCTGGGCCCAGGCCGCCGGGGAGACCCCGCGCGAGAGAAGGAAGCAGAGCCTCCCGTCCTCACGTTCGGGTCTCCTCGTCTTTAAAACGTCCCAGCTCGGTTTCGGCTCCAAATAAAAGGCTCCAAGATGGCTTGATAAGCAGATCGTGTCTTGGGGGCCGCAGCTCCTGAACCCTCGGGGCTCCCAGGAGGAAGGGTCACCTCCAAATAAGCCAGACGCCCTCACCCCTCCCGTGGTCGCACGTAGGTTGGATAAAGGGGGTGCGAGCAGTTCCTCGGGAGGCCTGGGCCGCCATGAAGCAGGCCAGCTTTGAACCGAACACGCTCAGGCCGCGGGGGACTCAGCCGTGTTCCCAGGGCCGCCTCGCCCAGCGTTCCTCCCAGAGCCCTCACTGTTCCCGGGGTGTCGCTGCCTCGGCTCCTCTCACAGGCAGAGGAGGAGGAGGAGGCCTCCGGGCCCTCACAGGCGGAGGAGGCCGCCGGGCCCTCACAGGCGGAGAAGGAGGACGAGGCCTCCGGGCCCTCACAGGCGGAGGAGGAGGACGAGGCCTCCGGGCCCTCACAGGCGGAGGAGGCCGCCGGGCCCTCACAGGCGGAGGAGGAGGCCGAGGCCTCCGGGCCCTCACAGGCGGAGAAGGAGGACGAGGCCTCCGGGCCCTCACAGGCGGAGGAGGAGGACGAGGCCTCCGGGCCCTCACAGGCGGAGGAGGAGGACGAGGCCGCCGGGCCCTCACAGGCGGAGGAGGAGGAGGAGGCCGCCGGGCCCTCACAGGCGGAGGAGGAGGAGGAGGAGGCCGCCGGGCCCTCACAGGCGGAGGAGGCCGCCAGGCCCTCACAGGCGGAGGAGGAGGACGAGGCCGCCGGGGCGGGGGCGGGGGCGGGGGCGGCAGGCGCTCGAGCCCGGCCTGCAGACGAGGTCTTTCCCGGACCCAGGGAGATTGGACGGTGGCCCTCCCCTGGGTCACACACCAGAATCCTCTGAGAAGTTCTCTGAGACACGCCCAGGCCTGTGGCCCAGGCAGACGGGTCAGACAGGCTGGGGCCCGCGGACTTCTTAGAAGGCTCCGGGTTATTCTAACGCGCGGCCCAGACACGGACCCGTGCTGAAGACCCTGCACCAGACTTGACAGAGACTTTATAAACCGATTCACTCCAAGAGAGATCCCATTACACTGCCAACTCTTTGTGTCTTCCTAATGACCAAAGAGACAAGCAGGTGAGATGAGATTTTTCTAATTGCACATCAATTGGACTTCTCAAACTTCATTTCACAGCTCTGTCTTGAAAAAGCAGCAAGCATTGCATTAAACCTACAACACACATGGCCGATGCACAGGGTAACCCTCAATGGCAGCATCTCTCCTGGTGCCCTGGGGACTGTGGTGACCTCCTGGTGACCAGTGACACGGCCCCTGGAGTCGGCCAGTGTCACGAGAGGGGAGCAGCTGAGAGCAGCCACCCCCAGCCCCTCGGCATGAGATTTAACCACCACTGTCTTGCCTCTTGGAAGTGAGGACGCTGCTCCCAGATTCCTTGGGGACAGAGTTTGGGGACCTTCATCCAGAGCACCACAGAAGGACAAGTGCCCAGGCCCCTGTGTTTCTGGGGGGGGTGCTAGCAGACAGAAGGGAAGCCATGCTGGGGGCGTCTGTGGCTGTCCTTGGGCCTCAGCTGGGACGGGTGGGGCAGGGCCGCCATGTTGGACTCCATGAAGCCCGGCCCTGCCCAGGTTCACAACAGGGGGAAATTGCAGAGCTGGGTCCCGTTGGGCCCGAAGCTGTGACCTTGGGGATTCAGCTAGCCAGCTGAATTAGTGGACAGCTGAAGTGCCTTTGTTTGTTTGTTTGTTTGTTTTTCGTTTGTTAAAAACAAAGGAAAATTCCAAACCGCTAATATGGTGAGACCAACTTGGGCCCTGGACCTGCAGAGAGGCGCCAGCCCTGGAAATGGGCTCGAATTGGCCATGACAAGGACTCGGGCCTCCAAGTTCACTCTCAGGGCAGTAGCACAGCTCCAGTGGGAACTCGGGTCACCTGGCTGAACCGAAGCCCAGGCTGGCCCCTGAGACGGTGTGACACAGGCTGCTCCCTGGGCCTCCGAGACAGCGCCGCCCAACACTGTCGTGTTTGGGCTGGGAGCCTGTCGCGGGGCGGGGGCAGAGACGTGGTGAGCAGCCGCCGGGCCTTGGCCGGGAAACCGAGATGTTAAATCACTCCGCAGACTGCCAGTCTGCTGCCAGCTTCATTCCTTGACAGTGCGTGTTCCCCTAAGGCCCGAGCGCACCGGGCTGGCTGGAACCCACTGCGGCTCCACCAAGCAGGACCACAGCGGGGCTTTTCCTGCTGTGCTGGGCGGGGAGCGAGTGAGCATTTCTGCCCCCACTCAGCATCTCCCAGGTGGTGCTCACCTCCTAAGAAGGACACTACCCACTGAGCCATCCAGAGCGAGTAACTGAGAAAATGGTTAATAAAACACATGCCAAGAAAAAGAAAGCAAATTACAGGCTGCTGTCTGGGCTGGGTGGGCTTCTCTGGCTTCAGGAAAAATAGAACAAGATGGTGATTTTTTTCTCAGCCCAAAGGGTGTCGTACCCAGAGCACCACCAGCTCTCCCGTTCTAACAGGTGTCTCGTGGACACCTGTTTAATAGTTCGATACTCATACTGACAAGCCGCCAGTGCTGCTCTGTAGATAGATTCTCCATTTCTTTGGCAGAACTGACTTTACAATGCTGATGTGCCCTGACGTGGGTGAGGAGGGAGTACGATTGATATCATTTCTCTACCATAAGCACAGTTTGGGGGGTTCTCACTTTGAATGGCTCAAGAAGCTGTGTGTTAATGATCAGTCACTTAGGAGGTATGGTTGCTACAAGCCAGCAGTCAGCACCGGGGCCTGGCCCTTCCCAACCTTGTGAAAATTAACTTTGTTTGGTGAACAAATGGGCAACGATCTTTTTCTCCTGAACCAGACAGAGAAGGGGCGAGGGAAGACACAGGAGGCTAAGCACCAAGAATTTCGTCAGTTAAGACTCTTTCTCAAACTTGCAAGCTGAAAAGGTTTTTCTGAAGAGTTCCAAGCATGTTTTTGCAAGACATTAAAAAAGAAGAAGAAAGGTTAAGTCTAAAAATTGTAGTTTGGCCCAATATTCACTGAACTCAATGCATTACTTGTGGTATTTTTGAAAAAAGAAAGGAATTTAGCTTTGAAAATGTCATACTCCAAAGAAGTTTTTGTAAGTTATTTGTAGGGGAGTTGACTCCTATTTGGTTGAGTGGATGATCTGAGTCTTCCTTTAAAGATATTTCAAACTATTCCAAACAGTCTCTCTCCCTGGTTTTGTTTTTGTTTTTCCAAACAACAGAAGACCTACCAGTAAATCGGGGTGGCAGGGAAGACATTTCTATATAAATGGAGAAATAATAATTACAAAAATGTTAAGACACTAAGGGTCATGCCAGATCATCTCCTCTAAAGATCTGCCCACGAAGCTTCTGAGGAGGAGCCAGCCTTGGGGTGACTTGGAGCTTCAGGGAAGGATTGCCATCAACGACTGTCCTGGAAAAGGCGCTCTGCGTCTGTCTATTCTTCCTCCTCAAATGGCCCGGCTCCCCCCTGCCCTTGGGGGGTGCTCAGAGAAGAGAGGACAGACTGTCATGTCCCCCTTTGTTTCCTTGGCGTCGGGACACTCTTGGCGCCCAGGCCTGCGAGCTCCGGCAGTTCTAATGGGAAGCCTGCCAGAAGCGGAAGGAACCAACCTGCCTAAGCTCCCGGAAGCGGAAGCGGGGGAACGGGCTTCTGATGAAGGAGGGAGACAGCTGCGTGTGTGAGGGGCTGATGCGGCAGCTGCGACAGTGAGCACAGGCCTGACCACCACTCCACCTGCACCGCCTCTTCCAGAGTGAGGGCGGCTCCCTGCTCTCCATGTGGAGCGTGATGCCGAGTCTGACTGCAAGACTATGGATGATCTGGTCTAACCCCTCACTTTAGACCTGAAGAAACTAAGAGACCAAGGATTTCACGGGGCTGGCCAGCAGTCCGTGAGAGTGGGCTGCTGGCATGGCCCTGACACGAGGGCCACGGAGACGCAGGAGCTGCTTCGGAGCTGCCCACGGACATGGGACCTGCGAGTTCAGAACCTGAATGGACACGGAGGGACGCCCTGACGCCCCTGTTGTCAGGGTCTGAGCGCTCGCAGACGCTGGTATCTGCATGGGGCCCGTGACGCAGCCCCGTCGACAGGACCGGTCCCCCACGCACCCTGAGCCCAGCACCCTTGCGCACGGTGGGTGTTCAGTGCGGGCTCGTGGAAACACGTGCAGGACCTCATGAGGTCAGCTGCACACCGGCCCCTCCCTAGAGCAAAGGCAGTGCAGGGGACAGTGGGCTCCGACAGAGACCCTGTAACGTGAGTCCGTTTCCCTCTGACGTCCTCTGCTGTCATCCTGGCCGGAGCGTCCCGGCCCCAAACTCTGGTCCGGCATCACTGCCGTGACTCTGACCTCCTCTCGGCCCGTCCTGTTTTCCCTACAGTCGCCCTGGTCCGTCACACGTTTGCAATGGGCTGTGGAGCCTGGACAGGATGACCTCAGTGGATGGGCACAGGTGTGTCAGAAGTGCTGGTGAGCAGAGCCACCGCACGGGTCAGGCTCCTCCGGGCAGGAGGGGCTGCAGCCTTCTGCCAGCAGCTTGAGAGCCCGGCATCTCCCCCTCCGTCTCCTCCCTGCAGCTCCCAGGGCCGAGGCACGCCCCCGACCCTCTGAACTTGCCCGCCCGTCCGTCGGGCTGCTGGCCGCAGTGTCTCATAGGAGCAGGTTGCGCTCCCAGGCCTGACCAGTAGGTGCCCCTGTTTGGCACGCGGTGGCCCGCCTGGCTCCCGCAGCTGCCTGTTCTTGGATAAGCCTGCCCGTGTGGACCCAGGTCGAGCTTGGCCCAGCAGAGGCCCTGTGGCCCTGAGCGAGTCCGCAGCGGGCCGAGTGTGCCCACGACCACCCAGAACGGCTCATCTTACTGCCAACGGCGCATCAGGACTGGGGTTGCAGAGGGGACCGGGCCCTGCCCTCGGGGAACTTCAGTCTGGGGGCCACAGAGACCCCGTCTGTTCTTATCTGGGTCTCTGCGCGCAGAACATTACTGGAAAACAATAGGCAGGCGTATCAAGTGCGGCTACAGTGCCCCAAAACGCACCCTCCAGTAGTCACCCTGAGGCCTGTGTCTGCTTTGAGGCCAGAGGCAGGTGGAAGCTTATTTAAAAGAACGTGGCCTCCAGCAGAGCCACCTCCAGTAGGGCCTGCTCCTGGCACCTGCTCTCCTCGCAGGCCCGGCCGCCCGCCTCTGAAAGCTGCTTGAAAGAAAGGCCCCGCACTTGGTTCTCTCAGCAGCTTGTGGAGGACGCCCTGGGTGAATCCAGGTTTAGCTTCACTTGGTAATGAACATCCATTTTCCTCCTGCTGCTGAAATGTTCATCACATTAATAAACAATATAGCAAGGTATAAAAGGGGGACTATTGGCAGACCCCAAAAGGAAGGATGGATGAGAGTTGTTGAAGAATCTGGCTAACCCGTGACCCCAGGACCCCCAGCTGGACTCCTAGGACCCCAGGACCCCAGCACCCCATGCCCATTTCTTCCCAGCGCCCCCCCCCCCAACAGATCTACATATCGGAAGCCAGGATTAGACTTTCTCAGAACCAGTAATTAGAAATGAACTCCCTATCAAATCTTCCTTTTGTGACGAGGGAACACTGAACGGAATGTTTTCAGAAGTATTTTGGAATAACCCTGGGGCATGTTAAAGCTTTAAAAGAAAATCCACGCCCACCATAAGTTTTTGCCCCCCTCTTATTATAAACAACCCCAAGCATCTTTACTTTCCAACGTGCAAAGATTAGAAAACCACCAGGAAATGGAAAATCCCGCAGAGAGGAGGCGAGATTACTACTGTTCCTAACGTGGGCCCGTGCGGGCTTCCAGGGTTTGCTCCATCTTTTATTTCTTCACAGTAGAAATGTTTTAGCAGTTATAATTCTGGCAAAAAAAAAAAAAGCAAATGAAACCCTCCAATTCAAGTAGAAGTTCCTCCAGGGTCTGTACAAATCATATTAGAAAGCAGCTTTTATGTATCTAGAATAATTACACTTGATTTGAAAGAGTTTGTTTTTTGTTAAGCTAACTTTAGCATCCACGCTAATGGGGAGCAGATGTACATGCATCCCAGGATGCGCCACACCTCTGCTCACGCAGAAATGTGTGTGCGTTCACACCGATGGGGCCCGGGCCTCCCCCACCCCCAAGGACTCCTCGTTTCCGTGACACCTCACTGGCTGGCCCTGGTCAGGTGTCCACCCTGCCGTCACGCCAGGACAGCTAGAGCCCCCAGCACTTTTGAGCGACCCTCGGGCTCCTTTAATCCGAGCCTGGAGGGTGACCTAAGAGAATGAGGGCTGGGGCGCTAAGGGGTTTCCTCTCTCAGAGAAGGGTTCGGGCCCTGGGAGAGAAGGACCGGCCTCAGGAGAAGGTGTGAAAAGCATTCTCATCTCTTCATGTGAACCTCTCTCCTCTGCAAACCTGCTGCTTTTCTTTCCCACAGTGCTCACAGAGTCTCTGTATAAATGAGATAGAAGAAATAAAAACCTAAGACAGAGGCATTTTTGAAATGCAAGCTCAAGACAGGCTCATTTCCAGTGGACTTGTCGGCGTTGATGTTGGGGTCCACAGGCCACAGGGCGCCCCTCACCTGCTGTCAGGAGGGCCTGACTCACGTTCTCCCCGAGAACGTGAGAAGTGTGGATGTTGCTCCCCGGGTCTGACTCGGAGCCCCCCAACTGCCTCCCTAAAACTTGGAGCCCCAGGCGCAGCCCCAGTGGGGTTCAGAGAGACCCGGGCCGGCCTGGTGGTCTGCCCCGCCCCGCCTCAGCCCTGGATGCTCTGCCAGGGGGCAGCCGTGGCCCCAGATCACCGGTGGGGCCTGGCTCATGAACGAGGGTGCCTTCCAGATGTGCGCAGCTCAGCAGCTTGAGATTTCTTTCTGTAATGAGGAGGGGGAAGTTGTAACAGAGCAAAATGTGGGCGTGCACATGTGTGTGCTGCATGCGGGTGTGTGCTGCGTGTGTGGGTGTGTGCATGTGTGTGTCTGTGTGCTCTGTATGGGTGTGGGCTGTGTGTGGGTGGGTATGTGCACGTGTGTATGCATTTGGGGGGTGTTCTGCGTGCATGTGCCTGTGTGTACATATGTGCATGTATGCACATGTGTGTGTGCGTGCAAGTATGTTTGCATGTATCTGTGTGCGTATCTGTGCTTGCATGTGTGTGCATGTCTGTGTGCATGTGTGGACACGTGTGTGAGCGTGTGTGTGTGTGTGTGTGTGTGTGTGTGTGCAACGTATAGGTGGGGCAGCTTCTGGCAAGAGGCGGCTCCTGCATCCGGCGTGTTTCATTTTGGAAACTTCAGAAACGGGCTCTTCCCCTGTGCATTTTTATCTTTTCTGTGTAGACAAGCGTCCCAAATGGGATTAAATGAAGAGGAAAATGAAACACCTCGCCAACATTAGTCAGCATCCCCTATTTTTGTCTTTCTTTTCTCCTCTGTCTCTCTCTCATCTCTCTGTCTGTCTGTCTCTCCCTGTGTCTCTTTTTCTCTTTTTAAACAGGGAGAGAGGCAGCATAATGATACTGAAAGAGCTTCAGCCTCCGGGAGGCCAGAAGGACTTTTGCAGAAAAGAAAGTTGTGATTTCTTGTCCTCCTGCTGTGAGGACCTGGGTGAGCCTGGCTCTCCTCCTGGTGGAGAAGCCCCCAGCCCGCAGCCTCTGGGGTCAGCTCCCTTCACAGGCCACTTCCTGGAGGACTGCCAGGCACCAGGACACATCAAAGCCCTAATTAAACCCGTTCTTTAATTGTGTCTTTTTGCTTCATTACTTTCCCTTCCCCTTTGATGGAGGCTGCACCTCTCTGTCGCCCCCAAATTATCCCTTTTCTTCAGTTTTCAGAGGAGCTGAACCTTGCGCCCTGGGATGCTGGCGTGGGGTCCCCCTCCTTTTTCCCCCTGCAAGTTGGGGACACAGCTCCTCGCCTGCCCCCCGCCCCCCCCAGGCCAACAGTTAAAGGGATATTCACACCTTTCCTCCCTCCCTGCTCTTCTATTCTTATGAAGTTTCCATCGATTATTGTCCTAAAATTCCTTGGTCCAGTCATAGATAAAAGGATAATGACTTCAAAGGGAAGAGTTAAGAGTTTAACCCCAAGCTAAGAGAGTGGACAACTAGATAATTGAGGGTAATAACCCGGCACAGACTTGCTTTCAAAGGATCGCCAGGCTGAGCGCTCAGGTGGCTTTAATTTTATTAACATTTGTAGCCGCTGACTTGAGCAGACGGTCTGGAGTCATTATGAGCTTCAAAGCTCCAGGTAACACTCCGCCCGGCCGGGAACCGACATCAATTTGGGCCTGAGGCTCCCGCACAGGACGGCGCGACGGCTGCTCCCCGCAAACTCGTCAGCCAGACCACAGGCCCAGCGTGCCGGGGGCGGGGAGATCAAAGGTCCCCGGGCCCCCCTTCAGGGCGGCAATCAAGAGTCAGATTACAGGAAGACACAGGAAGAGCGCAGGGTCCTCCGCACTGGGAAGACGTTCGTCCTCTTCCGCTGCTCCGGGCGGACTCTGCAGACGCTGAGGGTCCCACTTCCCCGGGAGCCAGATCCACTGTGTGAGGGTCTGGGGCGCCGGCGGGGGTGGGGAAGCATCATCCAACCCTCAGGGGCCTCGGGGGTGGGGGCCCTCCGAGCCCCCCACACCCACGCCCCCTCCGAGGCTGGGCCTCTGGGCGTCCTTGCATCCTCAGAGACGCCCAGTGTCCATGACGACCAGGCTGACTCTAGTATGAAGAAAGGATAGCGTTCTGAAATGCGAGGCGACGCCCCGAAATCGCCAGCTCACTGGAACAAGCAGAGCCACCAGAGGCCCGGCTCTGACTCCCACGGGGGACGGCGGGGGGCGAGGGCAGACCAGGCCTGGGAAGAGAAACCGGAAGTCCCCCCCGGGACCCCCGGACCCGTCCTGCTGGCCTCCAGGGCCTCCTTCCCGCCCCCGCACCGCGCGGCCTTCAGTAAACCTCAGACGGAGGGGCCTCCTCTCTGGGTCCCCGCGACCCCTTCGGACCCCGCGCCGGCCCAGCACGCCGGCCTCCAGCTCCGTCTCCATCTCCAGGCCCGAGCGACCGTGATACCCTCCGGGCCTCTGGCAGGGTGAGGCTCCCTGGGCACGGCTTCGTGCTGCCCCTCGGGCCGTCAGAAGGTTAGCAGAAGCCGCCGAGGTGGCCCCGCGCCTGCAGAGCTGCGGCTGAGGGGCAGGCCTCTTGCTCTGACCCCTCGGGCCAAGGCTGGGGCCGCGGAGGTGGCGAGAACACCTTCCCGGCAGCCAGCAGGCCACGCTTTGCCCGCACTCTCTCCCGACTTTCACAGAGCCCCCCGAGTCCCCAGAGGGCCGGCAGGGGCCCGACCACCACGGCCGGCAGCGCCTGCCACTGAGTGCAGAGCCCCGAGGGCCTGGGACCCTCCCTTGCCGCGAGGACCCCCCACTGCAGCCCGCTCAGCCAGACTTCTCAGGAAGCACCGGGGGGTAGCTACCCTCGCTAACAGGACACCAGGTCCCCCCGAGGAACTGCATACTTGAGCCCCAGGTGGAAGAACCGGGGGCAGAAGCAAGCTGGCGTCCCCCCACTCCTCTGCAGTCCACCCTCCGTGTGGCATCCACGTCTCCCAGAATACCTGCCATGGGGTGCAGGGCAGCAAGTGGGACCAGGGCCGGGGCAGGCCGTGGCCTGCGGCCCAGCCTCTTTCAACACTTGGTCCCCAGGAGCGTCTCCTTGGTGACACCCCTCCAAATTATGCCAACAGGGATGCTCCATCCTTTCTTTGCTTTGGGTTGGTTCTTGAAAAACTGTGATGAATTTTCAGCATTGCCTGGTAGCAGAAGATCATATATATTATTTCTCCCAGGATCCAACATTTTAAAAAATCATCCTCTCATTTAGACATTAAACACTGCAGCCTACACACTGCTGTAGAAAAGAGAAACCAACCCGGAGATACCGGGAACACCCTCCGTGGGGTCCCACCTTCCTGCCAGGAGCCCTGTGGACGGCTCCGATTCTCTCACCCAGAACCCTGGTCAGGGAGAAGCACCTGGGGTCACGGCCTCCAGGCCTTGGCTCTGAAGCACGAGGCGAGGGTGAAGCTGGAGGCTGGAGACGTGAGCATCGCCAAGGTCTGAGATTCGTGACGTTGGATCCAGGTGTCTCCATTTAGACACGTGTGTGGTTGGAAGGAACCCACACTTGGAAGGCAGAAGCCACGTGTTCAGGTCCAGATCCGGCCGTTCACTGGCCAGCACGACTTGGACACGTGCACAGGTCCGCCACGTCCCCAGGGACGTGTGACGGGGCCCCTGAGAGACGGACGCCTGCCTAGTGTGCAGGTCTGGGTGAATGGTTGATGGCCATCCTCGCCCTCAGGGAGCTAGGGGTCCAGAGCTCTGGGCAGAGGCTTCCTCCGCTGGGCCGGTGGGGACTCAGGTGTTGACACAGCTATCCCAGGAGGGCCCACTGTGCCCCTACAGTCATAGCTGGACTTTTCTTTTTCTTGCACTTTAAGGGTCGAAGACAAACAGTGGTCCTGGGGCCCTGCGTGGCACTAGTGGTAAAGAACCTGCCTGCCAATGCAGGAGATGTAAGAGACAAGGGTTTGATCCCTGGGTCGGGAAGATCCCCTGGAGGAGGGCATGGCAACCCACTCCAGTATTCTTGCCTGGAGAATCCCATGGACAGAGGAGCCTGGAGGGCCATAGTCCATGGGGTCACAAAGAGACATGACTGAAGCAGCTTAGTGTGGGGCCCTGGGGTTGGTGCTTTAGAGGGAGTCCTCCTGCTCTGAGATGAGGGTGAAGAGGGGCTGCTAAGGGAGGCGGAGAGGTGGCCCCCAAGGCACGTCACCCCCAGCGCCGAGTCGCCAAGAGACTGTGGCGTCTCCACCCCTTTCTAACAGGCAGGAGGTCACTCCAAGGGCTGACCTCTCTGGAGTCCCCTGGGGGCTGGCCAGGCCCTGAGTGGCGGGGCAGGGCCGGGGTGATACACCCAGGCAGAGAGTGTCTGGCCAACCGAGAGGAAGGGAGGGAGCCAGCGCAGAGCCCAGGTGGAGGCTTGTCAGAGCCCCGTTGACGGCTGGCTGTGATCCGTCATCCCATCCCAGCAGGTAACTCAGATGCTTGGTGATTAATCGCATCTGGGTGGAGATCACGTGCCTTCACGGTATCTGCGGTTTGTAGGGACAGACCAAGGTCAGTGTCCCCGCCTGGGGGTCAAAGTTCAGCCCTGAGCGCTTTGCTGTCCTTTGCGTTTGCTCAAAGCTGCAGAGGCGGCTGTGGGCCTGGAGGGGACGCTCAGTACTAGTCACCTTCCCCGGCTGACTCTGCTCAGCATTTCAGAAGCAGAACATGCCTGAACGTTCTTGGAGAATTCCCCAGGCTGGCTTCCCGGTTTTACCTCCAGAACAACCTTACAGACGGGCGGGGCAGGTGGGGCCATCCTGGTTACAGGGCCAAAGGGCCCTGAGTCACCGGTGGACGGGACCCACCCCGCCCCGCAGTCAGGTAAACCAGCCGGCACAGCCCAGGGACTCTCTGCCTTTTCATACTCTTCACGGGGTTCTCTCGGCAAGAATACTGCAGTGGGTTGCCCTTCCCTCCTCTAGCTGACCACGATTTGTCAGAACTCTTCACTGCGACCCGTCCATCTTGGGTGGCCCTGCATGGCATGGCTCATAGCTTCATTGAGTTTTGCAGGCCCTTTCGCCACAAGAGGGCTGTGATCATGGAGAGAGAAGGGGGAAACAGAGGACAAGATGCTTAGATGGCATCACCAACTCAGGAGACATGAATCTGAGCAAACTCAGGAGACAGTGGAGGACAGAGGAGCCTGGAAGGCTGCAGACACTGGGGTTGCAAAGAGTCAGAAATGATTTAGCGACTGAACAACAGCGGCCCGGGCACAGCTCCTGGCTGCAGGAGCCCGTCGTAGTGGCCGACGAGGTCGTCATCAGCGCTGAGCTAATGCAGGGCCAGTGCCCCTTGCTCTGTGGTGGTCCCACCCATCCACGGCTGGACGAGGTCTTTCAGCCATAGTTCTCGTGATCCTGGATATGGGTGTTGGGCTTCCCGTGACGTCCTTGATTTGAACCCCAAAACTTCTTCCCACGCCCTGACTCCTGGCCAGGCCAGTGCTGTGGTTTGCAGGGGCGTCCTTGGGTGGTGTCCTAACTGGACAGTCAGCAGTCACTCAGTGTCTGCTCTCCAGCCTGGGTGCCCACTGCTTCCTGCTTCACCCTCTGCCTTCCCTCCTGCATCTCTGCTGGAAGCTGCTGGAACCCTGCAGGCTTGGAGTGTGTGGTCCCCAGCCCTGAGCCAGCGGTGGCATGGACACCCCAGCTCCCTTGTCTGCGAGACTGTTTCCTTGTGGTTCACGTGAACACCCATCTCAGGTCTGCTGCCGGGAAGCCCAGCCTAAGGCAGCTGCTGAAATCAAGTGTGAATATCTAACCAAGGCGACTGCAGCCATGAAGCTAAAAGACGGTTGCTCCTTAGAGGAGAAGCTATGACAAACCTAGACAGTGTATTAAAAAGCAGAAACATCACTTTGCTGACAAAAGTCTGTATAGTCAAAGCTGTGGTTTTTCCAGTAGTCATGCATGGATGTGAGAGGTGGACCATAATGAAGGCTGAGCGCCAAAGAACTGATGCTTTTGAACTGTAGTGTTGGAGAAGAGAGTCCCTTGGACTGCAAGCAGATCCAACCAGTCCATCCTAAAGGAAACCCTGAATATTCACTGGAAGGACGGATGCTGAAGCTGAAGCTCCAATAGTTTGGCCACCTGATGCCAGGAACTGACTCACTGGAAAAGACCCTGATGCTGGGAAAGATTGAGGGCACACGGAGAAGGGGACAACAGAGGATGAGATGGCTGGATGGCATCACTGACTCAGTGGATATGAGTTTGAGCAAACTCAGGGAGATGGTGAAGGACAGGGAAGCCTGGCGTGCTGAGGTCCGTGGGGTCACAAAGAGTCAGACACGACTGAGCGACTGAACAGCAGCAACAATCTAACCAAGGTCAACCTCTTAGGTTACAGCGACTCCCGTCTGCTCTGGAAGCCCAGCCCTCATGGAATCCGGCCCCTGCCCATCCACAGGAGGCGCTTCCTAGAGCAGAGCTCAGCGACACTGCTTCCCACCAAACGAGGAAAAGTTTCTCTGCAAATTTGAGGCCAGAGGATTGGATCCCCACGATCTGGCCATGCCAGCTCCCTGCCACTCCCCGCCCCCACCTCCACCGCAGGCCTCCTGCCTCCCGGGCTCCCTGGGGGAGGTTCTGCAGGGGTCCAGCCCTCCCCAGGCTGCATCCCGCTCCCAAGCCGCTCGCCCCTCCCAGGGCCACCCTCCTCCTCGCGTTATCTCGTCCGGGTGGGCTCAGTGCCCGCAGTCCCAATTCCTACCCCGTATCCCTCGGGCATCTCCACTGAGACCCTCGGTCTGCTGGTGCCATGTCGTCCACCTCTGGGCTGGTCGCTCACTCGCTGAGGGCTCCCGGGACGCAAAGCCTGGGTCTGCCTGTCAACCACACGGCTCTTGAGCCTCAGACAGTGGCTGGCACGGGGCCACCATTTGCAGAGGTGGATCAGGCCGACCTTGACGCTCCTTCAAACTTAGTGCTGGGGACTGAATCTTGTCTCCTGTCAGATGTGTGTACTGAACCCCCAAACCCTGAAATGATGGACTATGGAGGGGGGACTTTAGAAGGCAATCAGGTTTAGATGAGATCGTGAGGGTGGGGCCCCATGATGGGTTACTGCCCTTTTAAGATGAGGAAGAGACCAGCTCCCTCCCCCTTTTCCACGGGAGGACACAGAAGCTCAGTAGGAAGGTTCTAGTCAGGAACCAAACTTTCCAGCACCTTGATCTTGGACTTCCAGCCTCCAGAGAGAAAATAAACATCTGTTGTTTAAGCCCCTCACTCTACGACTGAGGGACTAAGCAGAGCCCAATAACACATGACAGGACTGCAGCCGCCAGGCTCCTCCATCCATGGGATTCTCCAGGTGAGAATACCAGAGTGGGTTGCCATGTCCTCCAGGGCATCTTCCCGACACAAGAATCGAACCCGCGTCTCCTGCATTGCAGGCAGATTCTTCACTCACTGAGCCACAGTCAGTGTTTCCCCCCTGTTCTCTGAGGGTTAGCTAGAGGGGTTGGGTGTACTTCGTTTACCCTGCTGAGTGGGGGGACTGGGTGAGAAGGGGGATCTCCCAGACCCCACCTGCCCTGCCTGCACCCCTGGCCTCCAGGCAGCCGTCAGTGCTTCCTGGGGCCCACAGGGTCCCCCCTCCCCCCAATGCCAACAAGCTGGCTGGGCTGGGCCGCCTCTGCCAGCTGCCTGCCCTGCCCTGGCCAAGACCTCGTAGCTGTGGTCCCACAGCCAAACCTTTGCAGCCGCTCAGGACAGCGAGGCTGCATGGCTTCCCCTCCGGCTGCTCCAGGGCCGGGGGCTGCTGTCCCCCCAGCCCGCCACGGCCATCAGCCCTTACCAACCAAAGCAAGCCCTTCTCTGGTGCTCATGACCCTTGCAGGGGGTCTCCCACGGCCCCCGCCCTGGGGAAAGGCCTCCAGACTCCCGCAGAAGGCTCTGGGGATGGGCAGGGGAAGAGTTAAGTTCTGGGCTGAGGCTTCAGGGTTCAATTTCTCTATTTCCTGTTGATGACATTATTGTCTTCCTACAACCATTGACACATGTTGCTTTCATCTGTTTCATTTCAAGACATGAGCACACTCGCTGGAAAGTATGCTTAATAGCGAAACTCAAAACATTTGGGTTTCCTTTCCTCTTGACTCTTGCTGGGACGCTGCGCTCTTTGCTGGGTTGGTTTCTGGGTGGTGGTGGCGGCAGCCTGGGTTTTTCTCAGCCACCATATTTAACCCAGCAAAGCGTGGCTTCCTGGCTGGTTGCCGGGGGCCCATCTGTGGCTCGGGGGGCACGTCCCGTGGCGGGGATGGGGAGGCCGGGCTCACGCGCCCCTTCGCAGAGGCTGCGCTGCATCTCCTCGTCAGCCCCCCCCCCACCACATCCCCCCCCCCCCCCCCCCCCCCCCCCCCCGTCCAGCTGGAAGACGGGCAGGTGGATTCTCCCCAGGCTCGCTGTGTCCTTGAGCTCCTCATGGCCTAAACAGTCTGAACAGGGAGGTGAGCATGTCAGTCTGGACCCAAGGACTCGGGGAACAAACAGGCCCGGCTGCCTGGGCATGAGAGCGGACAGGCCTCCCCTGGCCAGGCCTGGAATGGCAGGCAGCCACTGGAAGCAGGCCAGCCGCATCTGGTTGGAATTGGGTTTGACACAGATTTCCAAACCTGATCGCGGCCCGTCACCCTTCCCTGGGCTGGGGCAGCCTTGCCTGCTGACACTGTCCGCAGAGGGAGCAAGCCTGGAGGGTGGCCGCCCACCTGGCCGGGGGTGACTGGCCTGTGCTCAGCAGCCCCAGCTCCAGCGGGCTCCTCGGAGCATCTCAGACGTTTTCCTGGGGGAGAGCACGGCCTGATTCTCGAAGTCAGGGAGGCGCTCACCTTGCTGGCTACGCCGACTTCTACGCCCATCTGCTCACTTCACCCTCCTGGGAACAAGGTGGTTTACCCCCACCTCACAGTGGAGGACGTGGAGGCTCAGACACGACGGAACCTGTGCCCGAGGCCCCACGGCTTCCAGGTCATGCACTGGGGTTGGACCCCGGCCGGCCTCCCCGTCTCTGCTGAGGCCTCCCCCTGTCCTCCTGCCGGCAGCCCGGGGCGCACCACCTGCCCCCGGCTGCCCCAGGGGTGTCCAGGGGCCCTTCCCTCCTCCCTTCCCCACTTCGCCCACTGGGGCCTTTTCTTCATACCGCATTTCAGCAGGGAGGGGGCAAGTTCATAGGTACTAGTGGTAAAGAATCTGCCTGCAGTGCGGGAGACCCCGGTTCCATCACTGGGTCAGGAGGGTCCCCTGGAGGAGGGCACAGCAACCCACTCCAGTGTCCTTGCCTGGAGAATCCCATGGACAGAGGGGCCTGGTGGGCTGCGGTCCGAGGGGTCACGGAGAGTCAGACACGACTGAAGTGACAGCATGCACACACGTCACCGTCTTGAAATTTCTAAGAACTACTGAGCAAGGGATTGAATTAGTGTTTTCTGCTATAGCAGTTTCTGCCCCGTAACTTTCTGTAAAACAGGCTGATAAAGGCGGTGGTTGACGGGGGAGAGGGGCCGGCCGGGTTCCCCTCCGCCTCCGCGTCTCTCGCCCAGACGCCCCCTCCCCGTCTTTCCGGCCCCTCCGTGATCATCTCCGTCTCCGTGGACTCTGAGCCGAGGCCTCAAACGTCCCGGTCTCAAGGACCAGACTTGGAATTCACAGCAGCTCCCGAGCCATTGAGGCCTCGTCAGAAAGGAAACGGCTCGGGACAGTCTCTGGTCTAGGGCCGCCGGGCCTCTTTAGGGCCGGGTTACTGCCCGCCCGCGGCCTGAAGGTCCCCGGAGACTGAGCCGGCACCGAGGAGGGTGGGGCCCTGGGGGCTGGGGCCCTGGGGGCTGCGGCCCCGCCTCTGCTCGGAGGACAGACCGGCCTTGGGGTCCCTGCGGCCCCGCGGGGTGCAGGCCTGACTCGGCCGCGCCTGCGCTTACTGCACAAGGGTGGTCACCCTGCCCGGGTCCCCAGGGCCGGCTGCCTGGGCCTCACACGCCCCCGCTCTGGGTCACCCTGCGGGCTCCGTGACGGGTACCTCGCGTCTTTCATCTTGGTTCTCACAACATCCTGAGGCTGTGAGTGCCCAGGACTGAAACTAGGCCATAAACCAAAAAGGACAGCTTGACGATTTGTCGCTTACAAAGTGTTATTTATCCTCAGCTCCACTTGTGGATGGGAAAATGAAGGCCTCGAAAAGATGAATAGATAGATAGATGGATCCATGATAGATGGATGGATGGATAGATAGGTGGTTGATAGATAGTAGATAGATAGATAGATGGATGATGGATGGACAAATAGACAGATTGAAGACAGATGATTAATAGATAGTAGAGAGATGGATGGGGCTTCCCTGGTGGCTCAGACAATAAAGAATCTGCCTGCAATGCGGGAGATCTGGGTTTGATCCTTGGGTTGGCAAGATCCCTCGGAGAAGGGAATGGCAGCCCACTCCAGTATTCTTGCCTGGAGAATCCCATTGACAGAGGGGCCTGGTGGGCTACAGTTCATGTGGTTGCAGAGTCAGACACGACTGAGCGACTAAGCACACAGATAGATGGGTGGATAGATAGGCAGATAGACGACAGATAGATAATATTAATAGATGGGTAGATAGATGGCGATGGCTATGGCTTATTCAGGTCACAGCCGGGTGGTGGAGGCTCAGGATGTGAGACGTGGTTTCCTTCCTGATTTCTGAGTCCGGTGTGTGGTTGCTTCTCATGCCGACTCCTCTGGTCCTCCCTTCACTCCACTGCGTTGGATTTGAGAGCAGTGAGAGGCTCGGTTTGCAGCTCTGGGGACACCATGGGGGTCAGGCCATCCTGATGAGCAGCCCTGGACAGACCTAGCGCCTTCACACGCCGGTCGCAGCTGGCACAGGCCGCGAGCCGAAGGTGGGCGGTAGCAGCGTGCCGGGGTGGCCGTGGCTCACTGCCTCTCTGTATCCCCTCGTGCCCAGTTTCTCCTGCCTTGGGCGCCCCTGGGTGAGGCCCACCTCAAAGAGTATATTTATAGGTGAATCAACTTCTAAACTGGGTGGTGAAATTTTATGGGGGCCTGGAATCGCCCCTGTTCCCTGCCCCAGGGCACAGCGCATGGAGAACAGACAGACGGTCGGGGTTGTTGTTATTCAGTTGCTAAGTTGTGTCTGACTCTTTGCGACCCCAAGGACTGTGGCCCGCCGGGCTCCTCTGTCCACGGGATTCTCCAGGCACGTGCCCTCCTCCAGGGGATCTCCCAGAGCCTGGGATTGAGCCCGGGATCTTTGGGGTCCTGCATGGGCAGCTTCTTTATCGCCAGTGCCACCTGGGGAGCCCCAGGGCCCACCCGCTCCTGGGGAGACTGCAGGGTGCAGGCTCGTCCTCCCCCAGGCTCCCGGCCTCAGAGACGACCGGAGCCCCGCCTTGCGCCCCAGTTTCTCCTGCCTGACAGCTGCACGAAGTCCGGGAACGCGGCACTGGGTCTCGAAGCCTCCCTTCCTCCCGCCGCTTCCCTTCCTCCCGTGCTGCACCTGGCGATGCTCACCTCCTTCCCGTCCTGGCTCCCCGAGAACAGGCCCTTCTTGGGGGGAGCTCCCTGCCAAGGGCAGGTAGGCCCCGCCATTGTCTTGTAGAGTTGAATGTTGACACCTTTTCTCAGGGAAATCCAGAGTCCAGACACCCTAGGGCTAGCTGAGGGGTGGGGCGGGGGCGCCCCTGGTGGGGGCAAAAGGTCAGGCCCCGGGGTGGGCTGGGGGGGCCAGGACAGTCTCAGAAAAGTCAAGTTTGGGTGAAGCAGCTGCGGGCCTGAGGAGGCCCCCAGGAAAAGGGCCAGGGCCCACATGAGTAAAGGGCCTCCCCGCCGCCCGGCCCCTGGCGGAGCTCACCCAGACCGGCCTTGTGGTCTTGGCCTCTAGAAACCGTCCTGCGGCCAGGGGCTCCTGGGGGGGCCAAACTCCACCAGGAAGGCGTCACACCCCTCCGCCCGCCACCCCACCCAGCGGCGGCCGTCTCACACCTGCGGAACACCTAGCCCAGGGGTCCCAGTTGCCCCTGACCTTGGAATAGAGGCGGGGGCAGGGCGGAGGCCCCTCACTTACTCCCTTCCGGTGACTGAATGTTCTGGCCCCCAAATCAAGCCACCAGGTCTTGATCATTGTCTGATTTGTGAATGGATGGATTCGTGTGCAAAGTTTTGATCTTCCTGAAAAAAAATTTCAATTCTGCAAAAAAAACATTCTTATTTCAGGGGAGGGGAAGCAGCAGTATTATTAGCTGGGAGGCGGCCCTCTGGCCTCATCGTCTGTGAAGCTGGTGGCGTCTTCTCTGGGTCTTCGTTGTCTGATGAGCTGGCCAGCACGTGGTGTGTTTATTCCACTTAATTTTTCCCTGACGTTTTCTAAGTGTTGGAGAAATTCCTCGGTATTATCAAGACAAACTTCACAGTTTCAGTAAATTACTGTATCTTGTTCTGTGCTCAAGTTATTGGGGCAAGTGGTTATCAAGAGAACATTAGTACAGGAGTGAAGTTCAGTTGTCACATTTAATTTCTGGGTGGGATACTAACGTTTTTTGCTAAGAAGCCATTTGGGTAAATGACCTGGGTAATACCAGGTCATTTCTCCTTGTCTGCTCAGGGGACATCCTTTAGTGGTTGATGGTGTTCGGTCGCTCAGTCTATCCGACTCTTTGCAACCCCATGGACTGCAGCACGTCAGGCTTCCCTGTCCTCCACTATCTCCCCAAGTTTGCTCAAACTCATGTCCATTGAGTCGGTGATGCCATCCAACCATCTCATCCTCATCTCATCAACAGCCGTCCTGACTCAGGACTAAAGGCTGGACCCTGGCAAGGGCGCTTCTGGGACTGACGGCTCAGTCCAGGTGGATGGTCCCCAGTTGGTCCCCCCTTCACTTCCACCTCTGTCCACAATATGGTTCAACCAGTTATCAAGTCCCGACTCGGTGCCTGGGAGGGGCTGGGCTGAGGAATGCGAGTGTCCGGGAGGGTGGCCCCTGCGTCCTGGGTCTGTGGCTCAGTGGGTGAGTTCTGCTCCAGGTTGCCGCCGGCGCCATGACAGCGGGAGGAGGTGCTCCAGTCCGGGGAAGAGGGACCAGGCCTGAAGGAGCCGGAGGGGCGGCCGGCCGGCCAGGGGACTCCTGACGTGCAGGCACAGAGGAAGGGATGGTAACTCTGCGTGAGGTGAACACCCCATCGCCTTGCACAGAGCTCTGGGCCTGACCTGAAGGTCGTGTGCAGCGGCGGGGATCTGAAGGTGGGAAGGACACAGTCAGCTGGAGAGCGCCTGGCACGCTCTTGGCAGCATCACGTAAGGGCCCCAGGGCAGGCCAGGAGGACAGTTAGGACATGTTGCTGCTCCTGGCAAGAGAGAAGGGTCAGAGCCGTGTAGTAGTGGCAGAGATGGGGAGAAGGTGGTGATTTGGGGAGATTCTAGGAGGCCGCAGCATCAGGGCTGGACGCTGGGTGGGGGCACATGAGGAAGAGGAGACTGGACTGGGCCCAGGTTTCGCTCGGAGGCAGCAAAGGACGCAGGGTCACTGCCTGACAGAGACCGCCTGGTTTCTACGAGGGGCAAAGGTGGTCCCATTTGAACGGTGTTAAATTCTAGCCACCTGTGGCCCCGTGGTCCAGGATGGGAGGGTGAAGGAGGCTGGTGAAGAGGTGGGGCTGGAGGGCCGGGAGGCCCTTGTCCCTGGAGAGAGGGGCTTGGAGCTGTGGATGGAAAGAGGAAGACACCTGATGGGGAGGAGCCCAGAAAGGGAGGCGGCCACCATTGGAAGGGCATCCCGAAGAAGCGAGCAGGACTTGAGGAGAGGAGAGCTGCAGGCGCCCACCCAGAAAGGCCCGGGACCGCCCAGTCAGGGCGGCTCTCACCTGCTGAGATGGTTTCGAGGCGGAGAGTCCATCGCGGGCGCGGGAGACAGTGAGAGGGCAGGCAGAGCAGACTGCACCCGCAGACGCCTCTTGAAAGTCAGCCTTCTAGCACCAGTGCTCTGAGGCCTAGCAGACAGGGGATGAGGACCTCGCTAGAGCATCGCCAAGGACCTGACATCGGGAAGGCTCAACAGGAGCAAATCCAGAACCTCCCAGGTGTTCCGGGGCAGCCCAGGGCCCTGCCAAGTATCCTGGGCCTCCATGGCCAGCTCTTCGGAGCCGGGGAGGCACCGAGCGTCTGGCAGAGATGCTTAGAACAAATGAAGAAACACTGACGTGAAGGAACAAAGGGACTGATCTCAAGGCCAGAACAACCGCCCCTTCCAGAAGTTGTTTAAAGGGAGCAGGACAAAACTTCAGGGGCAGAAAACAAGGCCCACGGAGGGCCGGAGCTCAGGAACGCAGACCTATTTATTTACAAAGTTTCACGTGTTGCCAGTTGGAATGCTGACTTCAGGGACTTTTTTCCCTATCTATCTTTCACTTCCTTTTCTGAAAACAGCCTTTGTGTGTGTGAATCTGCTGGACACTCGGGTGGCAAGAACTTCAAAACTCAGAACCTCTTTCTGGATTTGTTTGACTCTGGATGGTCTCTTCTGGTGACAAGCTCCCGAAAGCCCATCTCCACGAAAATTCCTGGTGGGACGCCAGCCCTGCCAGCAGTTTCTAGCTCCATTTATAGTAAATATTAAAAGCACCTGAAGGTTAATCAGATTAGGAAGTTTTAAATTATTGTTTAGCTTTGTGGTTGTTCAGTTGCTAAGTCAGGTCCGACTCTTTGTGACCCCACGGACTGCAGCACGCCAGGCTTCCCCATCCTTCACCATCTCCCAGAGCTTGCTCCAACTCATGTCCATCGCGTGATGATGCCATCCAACCATCTCATCCTCTGTCGTCCCCTTCTCCCCCCGCCTTCAAACTTCAAACAGCATCAGGGTCTTTTCCAGTGAGTCGACTCTTTGCATCAGGTGGCCAAGGTACTGGAGCTTCAGCTTCAGCATCAGCCCTTCCAGTGCATATGCGGGGTTGACTTCCTTTAGGATTGACTGTTTAGCTTAATTTCATTCTAAATTGAAGAGAATGAAGATGATCATTTTTATTAAAAATAGGTTTCTCCCCAAAACTGCTGGGGATGGGTCTGCCTAAGACTTTGCTATTTTGCCTGTGGCTTGAAAATCCCCACCTTGTCATTCCCTCCCCCTCCCCTCACGAGGGGCAGGAAGCGGAGCCCACCTTTTCCCGCTCCCCTCCTCCTCCCAGACTGTGGGGTCTCCACCCCACCCTCAGCTGCACCCACCCCACGGAGACGCTGTGGAAACACCTGTCACCCCTGAAGACTTGGCAGCACCACCCAGGAGCCGGCCAGAGGGACCCCACTTCTGAGGTCAAGGCCGCCCGTTGGTAGGAGCTGAATGAACGGGCTTCCTCAGCATTTCCAGCCTAAGCCCTGCGATGATGCTTTAGGAATACATCCCAAATTACTCTTATGTTTTAAAGCAGCAACCTTCCTTTATTTAACCTTTATTTGATTACCTTCAGAATTGTACTAATTAAGATGGTTGATGACTTTTTTCAGTTTTTTTTGGTTATCACTTAAGTTGGTGATTTATTTGTTTTAACTTTATTAGGAGTATAGTTGATTTACAATGTTCTGTTCATCAAATGATATTTATCCGTCCTGTCATGGAAGCCGAGGACCCAGGGTGATCTGGGTCTCCCGGGGGCAGCCCTGCCTAGGTCTGCTGACCATAGTGTGGAGCGGAGAGGATGGACCAGGAGTCAGGCCCCAGGGGGTTCCAGCTTAGCTTGCAAGTGGTCCAAGGAGCCCTGGGAAGATCTCCCTTCCTCTCTGCTTCGCTTTCCTCATCTCTTGAATGGTGGGTTAGATTAAACCCCATGTTAAGGCCTCCCCTGGCTGGAAGACGCTGCCAAAGATATATTGTTGTTTTTCAGTCTCCCAGTCACATCCGACTCTTTGCGACCCCGTGGACTATCGCCCACAAGGCTCCTCTGTCCTTGGGATTTCCTAGGAAGAATTCTGGAGTGGGTTACCATTTCCTCCTCCAGGGGATCTTCCCGACCCAGGGATGGAACCTGCATCTCCTGCATTGCAGGCGGACTCTTTACGGCTGACCCACCATAGGATCTTAGTTCCCCAACCAGGGATCAAACCCGCAACCCCTGCATCGGACGCAGAGAGCCCTAACCACTGAACCACCAGGGAAGCCGCAGCTGCTGCGGTTTCTCTGGGGTCCTGGGTACAAGGCCTCTGAGAGCTAGCGGACAGCACAGACCCCTTTGCACCGAGCCCTGCCCCTTTCCTGGGAGGACAGCAGAAGTCGGGGTCCCCTCTGCAGGTGCCCCCTGCTCGGTTTCCAGCCCCCTAGGCCAGAAGCGTGGCCCCTAATTGGAGGGCATCATTGCTTCAGAGATGGGAGTTACTTCCCAGAACAGCTAACAGGCTATTGAGGAAAGGGTGACTGCAGGGACTGCCGTGGGTGTCCAGCGTGGCGCCCCCTCACAACAGCCTTTGGAGGGGTGTCCCCTCCACTTTACAGGTAAACACAGCGCCTCAGAGCAGCTGGGTGACCTGCAGTCTCTCTAGAAAGATTACCTGTGTGTCTCTCCACCCCCTCCCCACACAAAGCCGCATTGTCTAAGGTGGCAGTTTTCCAAAGAAATAAAAGACAGAGTCACTGACTCTTCAAGAGCGATGTCCTGGGTCTGAGCTCTTCTGAAGTCGCAGCTGGTGTGACCTCTCCCCCACCCCCCCCCCCATGCCCCCGCCCCAGGAGGTTTTGTCCGGCTGACTCAAGATTGGAGATCTGGCCAGGTGCCTCGCAGGGAGCCCTGAGTTTTCTGGGATTCTAGGATTTCAGCCCGGTACCTAATTCCAGAAAAGAATTACTCTCTGCTTTATTAAACTTGTCTGCACTTAGGCCAAGTGGGCTGTTGATCCTCCGTAGGGCTTGTCTTCAAAGCAGGGGCAGTGAGCATGTGCAGAAATCCATCACCTTGCTTTCCAGTTTCCAGGCAACCGTGCAGGATTACAACCAGTCACATGACGCTGCGGCTGCCAGGGAGAAGGGGAAAATGGAAAACTGTGCTATCTTGAGAAAGGGGCTGGGGAGAAGCAGGGGACTTTGGCTCCTCCTCCAGAAATATCAACAAGTAGTCGGGGACCCGGGGGCTTGAGGGGCTCCTGGCTTCTGGGCGCTTGGCCCAGCCCCAGCGCTAAATGTACCACCAGGGGACAGGGCGGGGGGGCGAGAGGGAGGCGCTGGCCCAAGGTGACCGAGCACCTGTTCTGGAAAGCGGGCTCTCCAAGTGCTCACTGCTGAGAGCGCCAGGCAGAGCCCGCCCTCGCTCCGGGCCCAGTGCTGGGCTCCTCGGGAGCAGAGGGGGGCCCCTTTGGTGAAGGCCGGGCGGGGGGCGTGGCGAGTGGGAGGGGGTGGCAGCTGGCGGGAAGGAAAGCCCCCCGTGAAGACCGAGTGCCCACTGCCTTTTAGAGCCGACTCTTCCTGATCTCTGTTTATTTTGATTTTGGAGTTTGCGATCCCCCCTCCCCCACATTGCGTGTGTGTGTGTGTGTGTGTGTACACGTTGTGCACACACACGCACACACGCTGCTGTTGTTTATACTGTAGATGCTTTCATGGCAATGCCTCCCCTTCTGGTCTTGGATTCACACCCTCTGTGGCTGAAAGGCTCCTGGGAACCCCGGGCCAGGTCCGGTCCCCGAGGGGGTGTGTGGCATTCTGAGAGGCTGGGCAGACGCGGACTGGCTTCCAGCTTCCTCGCACCCAGCAGCGGTCCCAACCCAGAGCTAAGTCATCTGCCCACTCTTGTTCACTGGTCCGCCCCAAAGTGGCCGTGTGTTTCCTGGCCTTGGACCACTGGCTTCCCGCCAGCCTGGCCACCCGGGGGGTGAGCCCGAGGAGCAGAGCGTGGACATAGAGAGGCAGGTCTCAGGGAGGGAGAAGCCCTGGCGACTCGTCTCGCCAGAGCTCTGGGCCCTGGTCCCGGTCCTGGGAGCATCTCGGTGGCCTCTCTCCCTGCAGAAACCTACGCAGCCAGAGAAACATGTTTCTTGCCTGTTTTAAAGCCCTAAAGGCCTAATGAAGGCTCAAGGCCCCTCTGCATTGGAAAGGTTTTGCTGTCCATTCAATTCACTAAGAAGATAAATAAAGAAACAGTAGAGGTGGAAAGCCAGTGCTTCCACGTCTGAGGACGCCAAGCTCCCCTCTCCCTTCTGCAACAAGTCTGGGCTCCACCTTTATGTTTTTTAAGAGGAGGAAAAATCAATTATTAGCTTATCATATGAGAGATCATTCTATAGCAATAGATGAGTAAATAAACAATGTTCTGGGTTTATGGTATATTTTCTTATTATTCTAAGCCAGCTGGTTGTTGGGTGGATGTTGGGGGGACTCAGAGGCGATTGTGGGGTGAGGAGTTTTCACTACATTAGCACTGAGAGTCTATGGGGGAAAAGACATCCCGTGTCTGTTTAATATGCAACATAGGGAGAGTGGGGGATGCAGCTGATACAGAAAGGTGGGGGTGTACCTGCTGGGAGGGTCCTGATGGCCAGGTTGGGAGTGTGGGGTTAAAATCTGCAGGGAGTTGAGGCTGGCTTCCCAGCGAGGCTATGGGCCCACCTCCAGGCCCCAGGCCTCTGTGGGCAGATTCACACCATCTTCACACACCCACCGACGCACCGGGGTCCTAATACAAGCACGCGCGACTTCTGGCTCAGGCCTGCACGTTCCTCCTGTGACACTTAGCCGTCCACCCCTGCTCTAGCACTCTTTTTTTTTTTTTAAACAAGCTCCTCTAAGCCCAAATTCCCAGGGAAGCTTGAACAGAGGTAGAAAAGTGTTTGATGATGGGGGGGGGGGGGGGGGGAAATCTGCCTGCTTGCAGTTCTCAGAATGGCCAGGATGCTACAATAAACTGTTGCTTTCCCGAGCTGGGGAGGACGGGGACAGGCTGGCGGAGGAAGCCGGAGCAAAAAGGCCAGAGCACTTGAGAGGCGGAACCAGAACTCGGGCCGGGCGCGGGCGGCCGTGGGGGCCCGGCGGGGCGGGCCGGGCGCGGCCCCTTTAAGGCGGGCGGCGCGGGCCGGCCGAGCGCGGCGGGGATTGGCGCGGCGGGATCAGGGCGGCGGGGCGGGCGCGCGGGGCCGGCGGCGCTTTGATCAGGTCCTGGCAACTCGGTACCGCCGGGCGCCGGGAAGTGGAGAGAAGCGCTCGCAGCCATGGATCGCGGGGCCGCCCGGGGCCCCGGGCGCCCGGCTCCCCCGCCGCCGGCTGCGCTCTGAAAGGTGGGGCGGAGGCGCGGTCCCGGCCGAGCGGCTGCCCCGCGGGCCCCCCGGGCCGGAGCCGAGGGCGCGCCCGGCCGCGTCGCGGGCGCCGGGGGCGGGAGGAGCTCCGGCCCGGCCGGGGTCGGGGAGGGCCGGGGAGGGGGCCGCTAGCCGGCCGGGCGGGCAGAGGGGCGGCGGGGGCCCGGTGGCGGCGCGGGCGCGCCGGGCGCTTACCTCCCTTTCAGGACCGTGCGCCGGCCCGCGCCTTTGAAGTGCACAGTGAGGTCCGCGGCGCAGTTTTTGTTGGAAGCGCCGGGAGGACGTGGGGTGCGCGGAGCGGCTGCTGGAAGCGGCGCCCGCGTCGAAAGCCCGGCCGGCGGGGCCGGGGGGCTGGGGCGGCCGCGGCGGGGCGAGGCCCACTCGGATCTTCCGCAGACGCGGGGCGGCCGGGCGCGCCGCCGCCGCCTCCCTCGCCGCCGGGCTCCCCGCACTCCCTCCCCGGCCGCGCGCCTCCCCATGCTCCCCGACGCCGGGTCCGGCCCGGGGGGGCCTGGGGCCGCGGCGGCGAGCCGATCCGGAGGCCGGGGCCGGGGCCCTGCCCGGGGCGCCCGCGAGGTCTGGGCGCGGAGCGCGCGCGCGGACCCCTGGTGAGTGCGAGGCCGCGGCGGCGGGCGGCCCGCGCGCTTTGATGTGCCGAGCGGCCCTTTGAAGTGGGCAGGCCGGCTATTTCGGGGCGCGCTCCGGGCGGGCGCGCAGAGGGGTGGCGGGCGCGGCGCCCGGCGCTCCGGGGGGCTCGCCCCGGGTGGCGGGGGCCAGGCGGAGAGACTCTAGCGATCGGCGGCCGCGGCGGGGGCGGAGCGGGGGCAGACCCCCCTCCCCCGGGGGCGCCGCGCCGGGGCGGCGCTGGGTAGGAGTCGGGGTGCGAGAGTGCGCCGGAGCGCCTTTGGGAGGTGGGATGAAAGGGCGGCGGCGCCCCCTCCCCTCCCCCGCCCCCTCCCGCCGCTCTCTCCTCCCCTCCCCTCCTCCCCTCCAGCCCCCGGTCCGCGCAAAGGGGCCCCGATCGCCGGCCGAGGCTCAGTCTGCGCGCCGGAGCGGCCCGAGTCCGGGGCGCCTGCGTTCCCCGCGTCCCTCTTGCTGCCGGCCCCGCGCCCCGGCCGCCCCGGCCCCTGGTTCGGAGAGGCCGAGCCTCCGCGTCGCCATTGCTGGACCGGCCGCCGCGTTCCGGGCTTCTCTGCGGGCGCCTCCGACCCGCGCCCGGACTCGTGGCTGGGAGCGGACGGTCGGGGTGGACCGGGGCCGGGGGTCGAGCCGGGAGGCGGGGGGGGGGGGGCGCTCGACAGCGATGAGAACCGGGCCTCGGGCCCCCTTCGTCTTCCAGGTAACGGGGCCGTCCCCCCTCCCCTCCGCCCGGGCAGCGCGGCGCTACCGGCGGCCTGAGGCCCCGCGCGGGGCCCACGCGCGCCCACCCCGGACCCAGGGCCCCCGGCCTCCGGTTCGGGGTCGCGCCCCGCCCCCCCTCCAGCCCTCCCCTCCGCTCTCCCGAGTTTGATACTTCCCATGCTGGGGTGAGCGGCTGGTTTATTGGTTAGATAAGACTTTTTGCTTGTGGAAAAAAGAGGCTTGAGGTCAGCAGAGTTTGGGATTCTTGGCACAGGCGGTGGTAGCGTGAGACGGTTTCTGATCCGGTTTTGTAGGGTTTGCGGCTCCGGGGGGGGGGGGGGCGGGGGGCAGGGGGCGGCGAGTCCTGAGGCTTCTCCGCTCTCTGGCAAAGTTGGGAGATCAAAGCCTTGTCTGAGTGAGTGGATTTCTGGTTTCGGGGAACCGGGAGGACCGAGGTGTAGACTGAGCCGGAATCTTGGCGGGAGGCGGGGCGCGGCGAACGTTCCCATCTGGGGGTTGGGGGGGGGGTTCCAGCTGGGAGTCCGGGAGCCGATCCCGCCCTGTGCTGGGCGGGCTGCTTGCTCGGTTGAGGCTCTTCTGAATTTTTAGGGAGTGGGAAGGGGTAGGTGGGGGGATGGGAACCAGATGCCGGGGAAGGGCACGTTTGGAGCTCGAGTTATCTGTGCGGAGAGCCGAGTGGGGAAATTCACCGAAATTGGTTTCACCTGCACACCGCCCGGCGGCTCGGGGCGCGCGTCTTTGGAGTGGATGCTGTCCCAGCGAGGGGAGGGGCGCGCCGGGCTGCCCTGCCGGGCCGGGTGGGGTTTTGGAAGCCGGTGTCTTCCACCTCCCGGGCCCTCTGCCCCACCTCCCACCCTCCCCGCGCCCCTTCCCCGCCCCCAAGCGTGCAGGGAGCTCAGATTTCGCCTTTGAAAAAGCAGCGTCTGATACTTTAGATGAGCACCTCGCAGATAGCTGGGTTGCTTGATTTGAATTTGAGGAGTTGAAAAGCCTGTTTACTTTCTTGCTTTGATGTTGGGTAGATCTGGTTTTGATTATATCAATACCCTTTTCTCTCCCTCTGCCTCCCCCCCTTCCTTTTCTTCCCAGAAAGGAGGCTCAGATGAGTCCCTGCTGACTTGAGAGAGAAAGAGAGACCACGCTGATTGCTGAGAGGAACTGGAGGAAGAAACAAATTCCTAAACTCAGCGAGAAAAAGGCACTCGCCATGAGCAGCGCTGTGTTACTGCCTCGGCTCCCAGATCCCAGCAGCAGCTTCCGCGAGGATGCCCCGCGGCCCCCAGTGCCCGGGGAAGAGGGGGAGACCCCACCGTGCCAGCCGGGCGTGGGAAAGGGCCCGGCCGCCAAGGCCCCGCCCGTCTCCCCCAGCGCCCGGCGGAACGAGGGCGGGCTGGGGGAGCCGGAGGGCCGGGCGTCCCCGGACTCCCCGCTGACCAGGTGGACCAAGTCTCTGCACTCCTTGCTGGGCGATCAGGACGGTGCTTATCTCTTCCGGACTTTCCTGGAGCGGGAGAAATGCGTGGATACTTTAGACTTCTGGTTCGCCTGCAATGGATTCCGGCAGATGAACCTGAAGGATGCCAAAACTTTACGAGTAGCCAAAGCGATCTACAAAAGGTACATCGAGAACAACAGCATCGTCTCCAAGCAGCTGAAACCTGCCACCAAGACGTACATTCGGGACAGCATCAAGAAGCAGCAGTTCGACTCGGTGATGTTTGACCAGGCCCAGACCGAGGTCCAGGCTGTGATGGAGGAGAATGCCTACCAGATGTTTCTGACTTCGGACATATACCTCGAGTACGTGAGGAGCGGGGGCGAGAACCCAGCTTACCTGAGTCACGGGGGCCTGGGGAGCCTCAGGCTCGTGTGTGGCTACCTCCCCACCTTGAACGAAGAGGAGGAGTGGACTTGTGCCGACTTCAAGTGCAAACTTCCCCCCACTGTGGTGGGCTTGTCCAGCAAGACCCTGAGGGCCACAGCCAGCGCGCGGGCCATGGACAGCGTTGAAAGCGGGTACAGGTGAGCCAGCGGGGGAGGGGCGGGGGGCAATGAGGTGGGCTCTGCAGATGTTTTGAGTTAGGGAGGTGGATGGATGGATGCTCAGATGTGCTGCTGAGGCTGGCAGAGGTCTCTCTTGCGCTCGGACCGCTGGCCACGAACCCTTTGATCTGGCTTTCTGTTGTTGAAAGGAGGGGAGAGGAATGTACGCACGGCTAAATACCCGGAGTCTCCCAGTGCCGGCTGCAGACGGTGGCTGGCAGTGTGCCTCAGTGTGGTTCCTTATTATCCTGCACCAGTCTTGGAGGGGCAGCAAGAGAGGGAGAGTCAGTCGGTCACAGACACTCAGCGCTGGTTTCGGAAGGGGTCACTCAGTGGCGAGGAGTGAATGGGGCCGCTGAGCCCGCTGGGTTGAGCTGGAGGCCCAGGCAGTAGTGTGTGTGCCCACTGACCACGGGGTAAGTGGGATCGTTTGAACTTTTATGTTGAGAGCCAGCAGCTGGCTTAACAACTGGGCTTGTGGTTCTTTATGGAACGAGACGTGAACCCTGCGAGGAATCCCCCAGAGGAGGCAGGGTCCTGTGCCTCCCCAGTGAAGGGTCCTGTGCTTTTCAGAATCTGCTGGTGGGTTATTCTAAGTCTTGCATGCTTGCCGCCCTGGGGGCAGACCCCGGGGGTGGGGTGGGGGGGTGCCTGTGTTGCTCACTGCTGATGGAGAGGAGGTTCTGGCCAGAGAGGACTTGGGCCCTGGACTGCCTTCTCTCTTGGAGGCTTGGAGGACAAGCAGTTCTTTATAGAACCGCCAAGTCTTAAGATTCTTGACCTTTGAAGGTAACTTCAGACCTCCTGTTGGAATGAGTTTTTCTGTTTCTCTCTCTCCCCTTCCAAATATCCAAAGAGAATGAGCCTCTGAGTTCCAGGTTGTTGCTGATGGCATGCGGGGGAGGGGCCGGTCGCTGGGCTGCTCTTGGAGCAGCTTATCTCGCTGACCCTGTGGGAAGGGGCGTGCGACCTGGCGGCTGTCTCTGGAGGTTGCCTTTCTCTGTAGGGTCCGGCCGGCCGCGGAGGGGCGGGGAGCCCGCTCTGAGCCAGGAAGCTGGTGGTCCTGGGGTGGCCATGCTAGGAGGGAAGGGTGGCGTTGGCACCGCCAGGGGGCGCTCCTGTGGCCCTGCCGGCCGGTCTCCTGAGCGGACATCTGGTCCACCACCACCTTCGGTGAGACCCGACTGGCTTGTGCAAGGGCTCCAAGGATCATCGGAACCGAGTTGTTTCAGCATCTTTAAGCTATGCTTTCGGGCTGTTTGGAGAAAGATGCTGGCTCTGACTTCTGGGGCTGGCAGCTCCAGGCCACCTGCCACCCCTGCCCGTTCCGTTATGCGGGCACTTGGGGAAAGCCCCGCTGGCCTCTGTGCCCTCCAGACTGGCAGCGGTCGCCGAGGCTACTTAAGGCCTGTGGTCAGGCGGCTTCTTCGGGGGCCTAGAGGCAGTGGGGCTTCTGTGTACCACCCCCGCCCTGGGGTCAGGGCCCAGAGCGCCACCTTTGTAAACCGCACCTTGGCTGCTTTGGAGCCGGTCGGGCTCCGGGGCGGGACCCTCCTGGGCCCCTCCCCTTTGTGGGTGGGCAGTCGGGACTCCGCCCCCTCCCGGCCCAGCCTGGGTGTTTCTACCAGGATTCAGATTTAAGGGGATGTCTGCAGGCCGAGCATCCTCCTTTGTGTTTCATCAGTTCCTTCTTGGTTGGGATTGGTGGGCGTTGTTCATATGTAAATGACACCTTTTCACTGGCCCCCTGGGTTTCCTACTAGATTCCTGCCTGACTTTGTCCCCCTGTTGGGTTCAGAGGAGAGTATCTTACCTGGCCTGCATATGTCTTACCTGGGCATTGTCAGAGAGGAATTAAGACCTACCCCCAGTACTCTATTTTTTGTTTTTTTTAAACGTGCAAGATACTCAAGGGTGCCTGTGGTGTGTTAGGAGCTGCCCCAAGCTATTCAAAGGTGCAGCCCTGTCCACCTCTTCCCACCTGGGCTGAAGTCTTGCTGAAGCCCATGTGTCCTGCAGATGAGAGGACACTGTCCCTTCTGCTGATGTCACAGGTTGCTGTTAGGATCAGAATAATGAACAGGGAAGTCCTTTGTAAAGGGACATGGTTTGAACAGACCTAAGGCATTATAATTAGCTTGATTTGATCATGCTCACTGTTGGCTGTGTGAAAAGGGCACCCAGGTTCAGATCTCACTCTCAAAGAGGGAGCCTTGCGTCCTAGCCGGCGTTCACTGTGAAGCTTTGAAACAGTCTGGTGTCCTCTCGGGGGCTCTGAAGAGCTCCAGGACCCTGGTCCTTTGTGTCTCAGTGCAGAAAAGAACTCAGATGCAATGTGACAGATAAGAAGTGACTTGTTAGAATAGGACGCTGGTGAGGTTCACAAGCAGGCAGGCAAAGGGGTTGCCATGGCCCAGGAACTCACTGGGCTACAGTTTTATGATCACAGGAAAAGTGGGGAGGGGAGAAGAGACTCCGTGACTCGTGAGTAGACGTCATGCTTCGAGCCTCAGCTCCTCCAGGTTGAGCAGGGGCGTTTTATGGTCCCTACGTGGTCGAGCCAGGTCCACAAATGACTGCTTTTTATTGTGCAGAGAGCTTGTCCTAGGGCTCATGGACTTCCTGAGCTAGCCGAGTAGCATGTGGGGCCCAGGTTGACATTGTTTCACTATTTGGGGGCACATCCAGTGCTTCTGTTGGTGGTTTTGTTGTTGAGCAAGCGTGCTTTGCTTTTCTGATGATCACCAACTTCCCGGGGTCTCCCACACGTCCTCTTACAATCTGCTGTGGGGTGACTCATCACCTCTGTGTCCCGTCACTCTCTGCCCCAGGGCGCAGGTGTCCCCTCCCGCGCCCTGACTTCCTGTACTTGTTGAACTGTGTCCGAGTTCCCGGCTAGTTCCTGGGATGTAGGGAGCGCCTCCAGCTCAAGTCTGCCTCCCTCCACTCATGAAGCCAGGTCCTTGGCCTGCAGACCGGCTCGTTTTAGTCAAATGGAGGAGGCAGAGTGCCCGAGTCCTGCTGAGGACTCCCTGTCACCAGCTGTTGAGGAGCAGGCTTGCAGCTGGATGCCAAGGGCACCAGCTGGTCCCCAAGCCCTGAGTTTACCTTGGGCACTCAGAGGAGCCTCACTTCTAATGACCTGTTTGCATTCTGACTGAGTCGGTGTTGGGTTTCATGTAAAGGGGCTTCCCTGGTGGCTCAGACGGTAAAAACCCACCTGCAGTGCAGGAAGTGTGGGTTCGATCCCTAGGTTATGAAGATCCCCTGGAGAAGGGCATGGCAGCCCACTCCAGTATTCTTGCCTGGAGAGTCCCATGGACGGAGGAGCCTGGTAGGTTCCCAGTCCATGGGGTCACAAAGGTTCAGACACAGACTCATAGAAGATGAGACCGGATCCTTAGGGGAGAGACAGGCACACACACGCGCGTGCACACACGCACACGCTCCCTACCTCCCTGGAGGATGGCGGTGTGTGGGGGGGCTGGCCTGGCGCTAGGACACCCTCTCGGTGGTCTCCCCTGCCTGTCACTGGTTCCCAGCCTCACGGTACATCAGGGGGCCCAGCAGGTGTCCCCTGCCAGCTCCCAGAGCTTCCTGTCCCCCGCGAAGCCATCGCTCTTGGGGCCCGTTTCTATGCGAAGCCACTGGAGTCCAGCTTGGCTTCAACATGATGGAAGAAATGACGCCCGAGAAGGCTGTGCAGGGAGCCGGCCGAGGGGGGCGCTGTGCTGACGCGCGGCCCGCTTGCCCCGCCTGCGCACCTGGCCCCCCTGCCCCGCCCCGCCCCCCGCCCCCTATCCCCCATCTCCCTTAGAAGATGCTGCGGGAAGGAGCGTCCCCTTCTGGGCGGGACTTCGTGGGAAATCATCAGACTTCTGGGCGGGACTTCGTGGGAAATCATCAGAGGGCTTCTGAAAAGAAGAGCCCTCAAACGCACAGCCTTAGAAGCCAATGCCTTTTAAGGCGCGTTGTTTGAGAGGGGCCCCAGAAAGGGGTCCCAAAGGCCAGGTCTGTTCTGCTCTCTATATGGGCCTGGCCCTGGAGTTGGGGTTGGGGACCCCCGCGATTGCGTGGAGATAACAGATAAGACCAGGCCGGGGGCGTGCAGAGCAGGGTGCCAGGGGCCCTGCCCCCAGTGCCGAAGCCCTGTGTGCGCTGAAACCACGGGCCTGAGGGTGCCCAACGCAAGCGCTGTTCCGGCCTCTGCTCTCCAGAGGAATCGAAGAGGCTTGCAGCAACCGGGAGCACCACGGCCCTGAAGAAATAATCCGCATCTGGGTACAATTACTGTAGCCTGGTTGAGTTTCTTTCTTTTTTTTAAAAAGCGATCACAAGAAAGCAGTTCTAAGTCATTTTCTCCAAACTTTGTGGCAGTCTTGACAAAGTTCTGGGTACTTAAAAAAACAGAAAAAATCGAGTCTGCGCTTCTCCCCACGACTCAGCCACCTTCCTCTGAGTCGTCTTGTGATGATGGAAGGAAAATCCCTGTACTTCACTGCAGGGACTGAGTGAGGAGCAGTATATTCCACTTTTAATTGCTGGTGGCACAGTAGCCCTCTATGTTGGGAGGGAGGGAGCCCGGTTTATTTTGGGGCCCCGGTGTCTGACCGGGAGCGGGGAGCTGTGTCCACACGCAGCGTCTGAGTGAGGCGCCTCTTTCTGCTGGGGAGGAGGGGGTCTCTTAGTCACTCTGTCCCTGCGGACGCTGTCGCAGCCCTCACCTGGTGGGCTGTGGATGTGTGAATACCGCAAAGATAGCAACACGGGATGGGCAGGGCGCACGGAGGATATTTAAGGCTGTTTGGGCTTTTTGATCTCTGTGTTACACCTCTTAGATGAAAAACCCGTTCAGCAGCCCACTGTGTCCTAGGTCCTTAAAAAGGGAGTGTGGACAAAGCTGTGAGCTTCTGCCACAAGCCACACGTGACGGGCAGTGCTGGGGGGTAGGCCCCCAGGAGGCGGACGGGCCGGCCCTGCTCTCAGGGGACTCGTCACCGCTACACACGGGACAGGCCTTCACGAGGGAAACACCAGCGCTGTGCCGTTGTCATGATAAACGCCGCCCGAGAATGCCTTGTGTTTGCTGGTGCGCGGTTTTCTGGAGCGTTACCATGACCCCCTGTAACCAGTGCCCTTGGAGGGTGTTTCCAGCCCCGGGCCAGTGGCCGTGTCTGAACCGCACGTTGTTTTAGGTGGACCCCATGTCTGCGGAGGCTGTGACACCCCGGGACACCCAGCTGGCTGGGAGCTTCCCGGTTTCTGCATGACGGAGCCCCTGAGGACCGTCATCTCCTCCATCCTTGTTGTTTAGTCGCTCAGTCGTGTCCGACTCTTTTGCAACCCCGTGGATGTAGCCCTCCAGGCTCCTCTGTCCGTGGGACTTCCCAGGCAAGAATCCTGGCGTGGGTTGTAGTTTCCTCCTTGAGGGGGTCTTCCCGACCCAGGGATCGAACCTGTGTCCCTTGCATTGGCAGATGGGTTCTTCACCACTGAGCCCCCTGGGAAGCTCCATCCTGCTCTGAGGCAGGGACCTGTGCAGGAGATTGGGGCTTTGGGCCACTTTAACATCCTGGGCGGCCCCATCACCTGCCTGCACCCGCTCCCTGCAGCACCCTGACCACAGGGAAGCCTCGTCTGCCCACTCCCCTCCTGTCCCACCCGTGGTGGAGACGCCGCAAAGGGCGCCTCCTCGCCAGTGCTGGCACCAGCCGCCCCCGCCCGCCTCTGCTCTGGGAGGACCTCGGGCCTCTCATGGACGGTCCCCTCCTCCCACTTCTCTTGCCCTGCTGTCTGGAAACGCCACACTGGAGAGATGGGCACCAGTTCCAAGTCATGGAGGATCCCACCAGCCTCCTGTCATCATCGCCGAGGATCCGGGACGAGGAGGGAGGGGGGCCAGGCCTCCCACCCTCGACAGGTGGGACAGCGAAGCCAGAGCATCTGGGGTTGGTCAGAGTGGCCTGGCCCAAGGTGTCCAGTGGGCTCACGTGCTGTGCTCCTTGTGAGCACTTCCCGGTCGCTTCTCGACCACCTGACGTCTCCGAGATCTGGCCTCGCTCAGACCGGCAGCTTGGGGATCTCTGCTGCCATCGGCTCCTCCAGGACCTGATGTGGGCTCCCCGTGGCTGACCCCCAGCACATGGCCCTGCCTGGGGCTCCGCCACCCCCTGGGGGGCCCTGCCGGTGACTGGGCAGCACACAGTCCTCGAGCACCTACTGTGCTGGGGGGGCTGCTGCAGGGACCCCCCCCCCCCGAGACGGGGTCCCACCCACAGTGAGCCCCGATGCTGGCGGTGGCGGGGTTCAGGCGCTCCGTCGTGTCCAGCTCTCTGCGACCCCATGGACCACAGCACGCCAGGCTCCCTGTCCCCCGCTCCTGGTCTCTGCTCAGACTCACGTCCATCGAGCCGGTGATGCCTCCAACCATCTCATCCTCTCTTGTCCCCTTGTCCTTTTGCCCTCAGTCTTTCCCAGCATCAGGGTCTTTTCCAGTGAGTTGACTGTTCTCATCACTGGTGGTAGCTCTTGGTTTTTATTAGCATTTCTAAACTGAGGGGTTGGGTCGGATCATTTCTAAGGTTCATTCTGCACTGAAGTGTCACTTGTCAGCCAGAGGGCAGGTCCTGAAGGCAGGACCGACTCCAGCCGCGGTGCCCACCCTCCTTGGGGCTCTTCTGCCTAACTGTGCGGCAGCTCCCTGCCCAGCCCCGTGCCCAGTCTGCCCTGGGCCCCCTGGATTCCACGTGCTGCTGGGAAAGCCTCAGGCCTCTCCCCCGCCCCGCCACCGCCCAGGGTGGAGGACCTTCCGCTGCTCTTCGCTTCCCTGGCCCCCAGCCCATGTCCCTTCCAGGGTCCCCGGGAGCATCCGCAGCCACCCAGCAGTTCCTCCACCAGAGAGCCCGGACACCCACTACGGGTCAGTCATCCTGCCTCATGCTGGAGCATCTTTCGACACTGAGGCTACTCCTATGTGAAAAAGCAGAGAGACAGGCTGAGGGGGAGTCGTCCGGATGGGTCCCGCACCCGCTGGCTGTGGTTCTGTGATCCGGGGCCGCCCGGGCATGTCTGTGAAATGGGCACAGGACCTCTTCACCCAGGTGGCCTCGAGGATCAGATGAGGTCACGTGTGTAAAGGGCTACCTCAGTTGGTGGGCTGGCACACTCCATCTGCACTGACTCACTCCTCTGTCATCCCCTCACCTCCCCTCCAGGAGCAGAGTCCTCTGGAAGTGTCCCTTGAGGACTCTGAGCCCCCGAGCCACCGTGGGGGCAGAGAGGCCCCCTGCTCTCTGCCCAGAGGGTCACCGGGCCCTGGGCAGCAGGCTGGCCTTAAACAGGCTGGGGACTGTCCCGGGGTCTCCCAGGTGCCCCGGGTCTTGGGCGAAAGTCGGGATGCACAGCTGCGGCCCTTTTCCCGCAGGTCCTTCAGGAGGAGCGACCCCGTGAACCCGTACCACGTGGGCTCCGGCTACGTCTTCGCACCGGCCACCAGCGCCAACGACAGCGAGATCTCCAGTGACGCGCTGACCGACGACTCCATGTCCATGACGGACAGTAGCGTGTAAGTGCCTTCTGGTCTCCCGCCACGTGCCCGGCTGGCGGTGTGGGCCGCCGGAGCAGCGGGGCGGGGTCCTCGGCCGGCGTTGCGAAGCCCCTGTGTCCGTGTAGACGTCCGTCGGCTGGGACGGCAGTGCGCCGCTGGTGTGGCTCAGCTTTAGTGCAGGAGGGCCCGTGGGAGCCTGGGTGGCTGGAGGCTTAAGAGCCTGGAGTGGGGGTCGGAAGGTACCTTCACGGAAGGAAACTGAACTAAGGTAGGAGGTTAGGGCAATGCCTGTAGGTTCCCCGAGTGCAGACACCCCCTTTTGCTTGTCAATTCGCCCACTTTCCCTGTGGGCAGAAGAGCTTGGTGGGTCTTGAATCCAGCTGTTTGGTCTGCAGAACGAACAGGTGGGAGGCGGGGGGCACGGGGAGGCTGTGTCTGGGCTCAGTGACGGTGGAGTACGGAGGCCCGAGCTCTCGCCAGGCCGCTGCATTCGATGCCCCCTTGGATGGCTCAGTTCAGCAAGCGCCGGTGTGGTGCCTGCTCTGTTGCTGGGCGTTCTCTCCAGAGTCCTCTCGGATCCTGGCTCTTCTGCAGATGGCCAGCTGGGGCTCCTGAGGGCAGTCCCAGCCATCAGGGTGGTCGGATGAGGTCAGCGGGCCATGGGCCGGGTCGTGCTTTGAGCTGCGGGTCGTCTGAGGTCGTGCGGTGGTGACTTCTTGGATGGAGAACAAGGCTGCTCCCTGAGTCTCGGGTGGGTGGGGGTGGGGCGGCAGGGTGGACCAGACACCCCATCTCCTGCCAACTTTGGAGATTCTGATTCAAGAGGCTCAGAGGTGGAGCCCAGCTGGGAACCGCCGCTCTAGAAATGGTCTTCAGAGAGTCTTCCTCAAATGCCCTGGAGTAGAATCTTCTGCTAAGGGGACCGCTTTCTACAGGCAAGCCCGTGGAGCTACTGTCGCTTCTAGAACACTTATTTCCAGTCTGTCCCTTCTGCCTTCCCCAAACTGGACCAGCTCTTCTTCCAGTTTGCTTGAAATGATCTGGTTTCCATTGGCCAGTGATCTGTTGCTTGGCCTGTGGCATGGAGCCGACTGAAAGGAAAGTGGACAGGTTGGTTTGAGACTTGACTGTTGAGTTTCCTGGTGGCTTTTATTGTATCACCTCAGATTCCCCTGTTAGTAAAAGGAGAGATTTATGTTTAAGGTGAGATTTAATACAAGAATAGCTCTTTGGTCTTGAAATGGAGAGAGGGACACCATCATTCATCCAACATGAAGAGATGAGGGCTCTTATGGAGGTGAGTCTTCCATAGTTACTGTACTTGGAAAATACTGTCCTAGAATGGACATATTTCTTAAAACAATGTTTTTTCTCTCTCCTTATTGAATAGATATATTCTGTTTCTTGGTCCAGATAATTAATCTGAAGGTCTGTTTTCATACCACATTGTAATAGACTCTCACAGAATTCAAGATTGTATACGCTTTCTGCCCCCAGGAGGCGTCCCCGGTGGCTCAAATGATAAAGGATACACCTCCAATGCAGGAGACCTAGGTTCGATCCCTGGGTCAGGAAGATCTCCTGGAGAAGGGAATGACAACCCACTCTAGCACTCTTGCCTGGGAACGCCCATGGACAGAGGAGCCTGGCGGGCTATAGTCCATGGGGTCACAGAGAGTCAGACACGACTGAGAGACTGACATTTCCACTTTCACACTTTCTGCCCCTAGAGGTACTGGTACCTCCCCCACCCCTTAAAATACTTTTTCTTTCTTCTCTCTGTCACACTGCCTGGTGTCATTCTTTGCTTGTGTATGCTTGTTTCTAGCACCATTTTTCCTCTGGTTCTTAACTAGAGTGTGGATTGTGTGAGAGTCTGCGTTACGTGTAAAATAGGAGTGTAAGTTGGGTCTGAATGAGGGTATTGAGTGAATCTCCTTAGTTAAACATAGTTGACTTAAGACTGTGAGACTTCTGTTTAGTTTTCTTAGAGATTATTTTTGGCTTGTCTCCTGCTCTGCGTCACCGAGGTGTTATTCTGGGTTTGGGATGAGATAACTTGGGTGTAGTCCCCATACCTGGCTGAGCCTCACAAGACCCAATCAGAAAAACTGGCCGCCGCTCATGACTCTCAGACAGGGCAGGAAGGCCTGGTGCTCCTGTAACTGCTCCCGTCTGAGACAGAACTGGGGTCCAGCCCACAGGCGCCTGCCCTCAGCCTGCTCCCGCTCCCCACATGAACAACCACAGTAACAGGAGCAGCTGACAAGGAGACTCTGAGCTGCCTGAGTCTCTATTTATTAGTGACCACACACCTTTCCTTTTTAATGACTTAGTGAAGTGTCAGTTGCTCAGTCACGTCCGGCACTTTGTGACCCTGTGGACTGTAGCCCACCAGGCTCCTCTGTCTGTGGAATTTTCCAGGCAGGAATACTGGAGTGGGTCCCTCCGTGCTCCAGAGGATCTTCCTGACCCAGGGATCAATCCCAGGTCTTCTGTGCTGGCAGAGCCGCCATGGAAGCCCTAATGACTTGGGAGGAGTTCTAACTCCTGCCCCACCCCCTCTGCCTTCCCCTTCTTTAGACCCTGCCCAGAAAGAAAGCATCCTCAGAGGTGACTTCAGAGCCCTTACCCTCCCCACCTTGAGCTAAAGCGCTCAGAGTGCAGGAAGAAGTCAGCTCTCCTGGGTCAGCATGTGGGCCAGGAAGGCCCGGGTGGGCAGAGAGGCCGAGGCGGACCGCTCGTGCCGCAGCCCTCTGGGTGCTCACGGGATGCCCCTGGGTCCCAGGTGGCGGGACCTCAGGGCGGGGGCCGCTCCCCGCTCAGCACGGCCCCCTGAACGGGGATGAGTAAAGCAGGACGCCAAGGCCTCGGCGGGTCCCCTGGGGCCCTGAGGTCAGTGCCGGGGCCATGGCGGGGCGCATGGCTTTGGCCGCCCAGTCTCGAGGGCAGCTCACTGGATGCAGCCATCCCTCCCCAGGTGGACGTGCTGATGCCCCCGGGCCCACAGTTCCCACCAGCGTGGGGCCGCCTCCCACTGCCTACGCAGGGATGGACAAAGGGGTCTCAGGACGAGAGCCGCTCTGATGGGGTGGGGCCGGGCTTGGAGATCCTAGGGGTCCCGGGCCCATCGGCTTAGCAGGCACTGCAAGCCTGGCTGGGCGAGGCACTTTCTGGCTGCTGGCCCGGTGCTGGGTGGGGCCCCGGCTGGGATTAGACCCTCTTCAGCTCGGCCAGTTGAGGGCCCAGCACGGTGAGGAGCGCGGGGGATGGAAAGCTGAACTGAGTCGCTTTCAGCCCATTGTCCACTCGGGGAGGCTCAGGGATGAGAGGCTGCAGGCCGCTTTGAAATCTCCTCGCACGAGTGAACAGGACCCCCATAAAGCCTGAAAAGGGCCCCGGCTGCTTCTCCAGGACACAATGACCAGCGAGGGGCTGGCCACCCTGCTGGGGGCTGGGGAGGAGCACAGCTTGGGTGGGGGGGACGGGGGTCACGGGCCGCCTTCAATAGACTCCAGAAGGCTGGAGTTCATTAGACACAAGCCTGGGGAAGCCTTGGTCTCATTTGCCACAGAACCGATGAAGTCCGGGGCCCTCTGCCTGAGGCTGGGGAGAAGCTGGGCTGCGTGGCCTTGCCCTGAGCGTGTCCAGGGAGCCTCGGGGGCCAGAAGGCCAGGGCCTGCTGCACACTACTGGTTCCCCACTAAGCAGAAAGTCCCATTAAAAATGGCTGGGGATTTGAGTCTTCACACAGGCCTCTGAGAAGGCCGTTTTACGAGCCTGTTGTTCCAAAACCTACATTCTCAGAAGAAATGACTTTTTTTTTCTTTTTTGAAAATTAGACTCCCAGCCAAGTCCTCAAGCCCAGTCCTTGGGCAGAAGGATTGTGGGGCTGGATACACCAGGAGCAGCAGGTTCCTGCCGCCCAGGTGTGGCCTCTCTGTTAGGAAGTGAAAGTCGGGAGGCCAGTGTGGAGGCGACACCCTGACTTCTCTCTCCGCACAGAGCTGCTTCTGAAGTCTGTCTGCTCAGGGCGTCACAAAATCAGCCCATGATGCGTTTCTCACAGAGGGTGGCCCAGGTCATTTTATTTATTTTTATTTCCTTTTATCTTATTTATGGGTTTACTCTGGTCCCTGGGGAAGGCATCTGAGTGAACTTCACATAGTGCCTTATCTTACAAACCAGCCTTTTGATGTTGGCTGTGATCAGAGGCTGCCCTCGGAGTGGTGGCCAAACAGAAATGCAAGTGGACACGTGTGCACGTGAGCCCGCTATTTCAAAGCTGCCGGAAAGAGACATTCAGGTTAGGCCGGGCATGGCCCAGTCAAAAGGCTAAGCTAATTGGCTCAGCTTAAATGGCAGCTAAGTGGAGTCCACACTTCAAAACCGTACTCCCCAGAAACAGCTGGGCCCGGCAGCAGGCTCGTTAGCTAAAATGTTTATAATTAAAGGAGACTGTTCAGGGACCAAAACTTGGGCGCACATCAGCTCACAGTCCTGAGAAGCCAGGAAACTGATCACAGACTTTTATAGAGCCTGGATGAAAAGAAGAGAGGCCCCCTTCTGGAATGAGGGGCTGTTTTGGAAGAAGATTCTTGGCTGTGGGGAGGAGGGGGGTGGATTAAAGCCACATTTCCTTGAAGGCGCCTGGTAAGCCTCTGAGCTGGGTTAGAAGCTCCCTTTTCTGCGCTGGTCACAGGTTTTCGCGCCGGCAGCCAGATCCTCCACCTGCCCTGGGTGCAGGGGGCTGCACTGGGTGTTGGTCGCAGGAGTGTTTCCAGAATTCATTTGTTCTTTTGCCTTCAAGTGGCCCGTGACGTGCTCCCCCACCTCCCTTTCTTAACTGCCTCCCCAGTTCACCTTTCTGTCTCCTGCTTTATATGGAAAAAGAAAAACGTGTACAAGCCTTACCACTGCTTTCATCTCGGGAAGCAAGTGGTGAGGGGCAGAGGCTGCCAGAGGGCGCTCAAGGTCAGAGCCTTGGAGGAGCGGGTGGGGCCCCTGTGTGCCTCACAGGGAGATCCTGGCGTGTCCAAGAGTTGCTGGCAGGACGTGAACCTTGTCTTGCAGTCCCAGGGCAGCAGGAGTTGGTCAGACCAGCATGAGACCCAAGCTGTGGGTCCCCACTGTCACCTCCACCCCACAGGGGATTTTAGGTGGGGGCAGGGTAACCACCCGGGCTTCCCAGGGGCGCTAGTGGTAAAGAACCTGCCTGCAATGCAGGAGACACAAGAGATACGGGTTGGATCCCTGGGTCAGGAAGATCCCCTGGAGGAGGAAATGGCAACCACTCCAGTATTCTTGCCTGGAAAATCCCATGGACAGAAGAGTTGGTGGGTTACAGTCCTTGGAGCCACAAAGAGTTATACCACAGTATATACGCAAGGAGCCCAAGGTTAACCAGTTGGCTTTCTTAGACACAACTGATGTTCTGCCACCATTAACAAGCCAGGGGCCCAATGACAAAGAAAATGCCAAAAAAAAAAAAAAAAAAGAAAGAAAAGAAAATGCCAGAGAAAGGGAAATAGCCAAGCAGCTCATTTCAACATTTGCTGCCTCGAAGGATGATTCAGTATGCAAACGTCTGAACCCTGAGGCTTTTGTAAATAAGTGGCTTCCGGAAGGAAGAGCAATGGGGATATATAATCACACCTTGACCATTCAACAGCTTTCAAGAACAAAAGTCTTTTAAAAACATCTTTGCAACTCCAGGTCCAGTTTTCAGTGAAGACTGGGCGGAGTGGAGGAGGATGTGGTGGTGGTGTTTTTAAATCTCTTCCATTTGCTTTCCGAAGGATATAATGATGGGGGCTTCCCCTGGAGGTCCAGTGGTTAAGACTCTGCCTTCCAATGCCAGGGGTGCGGATTCAGTCCCTGGTCAGGGAACTGGGATCTCCCATGCTGCAGGGTGAGGCCAGAAATTAAAAATAAATAAACACAACACTGTAAATCAACTGTACTTCAATTTTAAAAAATAAAAATATAATGATAATGTAAGGGCCTCTACTGCCTCCCAATCTTTGCTCAGAAATCACCTTTGTGGCCAGGACTTCATTGACAACCCCCCATTTAAAACTGTAGCTCCACCCCACCAGCTGTCCTTGCTCCCCATTTCCACAGTGCTTTTCATCATAGTACTTACCACCATCTAACTTACCACGATGTTGTTTATTTGCCAAGTCGTGTCTGACTCTCTTGCAGCTCCATTAACGGCCCGCCAGGCTCTTCTGTCCATGGGATTTCCCAGGCAAGAAGTGCTGGAGTGGGTTACCATTTCCTCCTCCAAGGAATCTCCTACAGGAAGATCCCCTCCCAGGGATCGAACCTGCATCTCCTGCATTGCAAGCAGATTCTTTACCACTGAACTAACTATAGATTTTGCTTTTTATGTTTCACTTGCTATGTGTTCCACTCCATTAAAACACAAGCTTTATCTGGGAGTCATCTGCATTTTTTATCCCCTCCCTTCACTGCTGTCTTGCCTGGAGCCTAGAATAAGCTCTGGCACATAGTACGTGCTCACTTAATTTGGATGAATCACGAAGAACACCCCGGAGTAGGGGCTTTCTCTTTTATGCCCACCTTGGTCATGGATCTGAGAGTCTGATGGTTGGCGGCAGTAGGGTTTGGAGCTGAGGGAAGGGAGGAGGCCAGGGACGCCTGCTGGTGACTGATGGGAGGAAGACCTTCAGAAACAGCCGGGAGGTTGACTGTGGGAGAATTCTGCACCCCTCCACCAGCCCGGCTTAGTCTTCTGTGGGTCTGGTCCCCATCCTTTCAGCACCGCCTGGTGTACTTTAAGGCTCTGGCCCCCCGATTCAGGGTACTGCACTGCGGTGGTAGCAGACCACTGGAGGAAGCAAAGGGCCTCAGTCTCCTGCTGGGGGACCCTCCCTCCGCGTGGGCCCACTCCTAGGACCAGAGCGCGGGCGGGAGCTCTTTCCAAGTTGGCCCTCCTGCCCCGAGCTGGAGCCACTTCCAGAGAGGCCTGAGAGGCAGGGCGCCTGCGGCTTGGCTGATGTCCCCTCAGGGTCCGCCATGGCGCCCGGGGGCGGGGGCGGGCGGGCCCTGTCTGTCCTCTGCGGGAGCGCCAGAGGGCACGTGCGCCGAGGCGTCCTCGTGAGCCGGTGGGCCCTGTCCTTCGTCTCCCTTAGAGATGGCGTCCCTCCCTACCGCGTGGGGAGTAAGAAGCAGCTGCAGAGAGAGATGCACCGGAGCGTGAAGGCCAACGGTCAAGTGTCCCTACCTCACTTCCCGGTGAGTGCGCCTGCGCGGTGGGGGAGGGGGAGTCTGCTGGGGGCGGGGCCTCGTGGGGGTCTGGGAGGGATGGGGGCGGGGCCTCGTGACTGCGCCTGCGCGGTGGGGGAGTGGTTCTGCTGGGGGCGTGGCCTCGGCCGGGATCACGTGGGGACCCGGCCGGGAGTGCGGTCTCCACAGTTGGTCGGCTCCGGGAACAGGAGGAAGGGGAGGCCCACCTGAGAGGTGCGACGGGGTTCACCGCGGTGTAAGCCAGCGCAGGGGACCTGACGATGACCTATGCGACCTTCTCCATTTTCTCAACAAAAAGAGTTCCCTAAGAGAAAGAAACCAAGAGGTTCTTTCCCAGAAACCAGGCCCTGAAGGGCGGAAGGTGATGCATCGTAGGTGCTCCCTGCGCTCTTGCTGACTGACTGAACCAGGAGGCTGGGGGGTCTGCCTCCTGCCAGGGCCAGTTACAGCCCTGGGACCCTCTCCTCATGTTGCCCGCGTGGCTCTGTCACTTCAGTCAGAGTCCCTCTTTGTATTCGGCCATTTCTGCTCCAAAGCCCTGGAGGTCTGTTGTCCCTCCTGTTTCCAGCCCCAGAACATGGCTTTGTGCCTGCCTGTTGAATCTGCAGTCAGTGTTTCGAGGGTCCATGAGTGCTTCTTCCTGTGCTTGAGACGAGAAGCCAGTGGGGTGTGGAGGGCTTTTCGGGGACCTCCCTGATGATTTCCAGGTCCTGGAGGGCAGACGGCCCCTGGCCCCTGCACGCAGGGGGCCACTCTGCCCTGTCTGACTGCTCCTTGGGGAAGGGAAGAGAGTGCCCAGCTCAGAGCAGCATCTCTATTTCCGAGTCCTTCCTGCCAGCCGCAGACAACCCAGCTGGCCCGCCGGTTATGTCGCATGTAGAAAGTCAGCTCGTCGAATTGCTGGTCCCATGTTGCATTAGTGTGTGGACTGTTGCAACTTCTCTCTGAAGCTCCTGGAACAGTCCGGGGTACTCAAATTTGTGAAGATAGCTTTTCTGGGGAACTCCAGCGCCCCCCTTCTCAATCACTGTCTCCTCACCCCAGTACAACAGTATGGATGAGATGTATATATTTTGATTTGGTGGAGCCAGGGGTCTGGGGGAAGTTCTGTGTGTTTAAGAAAAGTTCTGTTGCCCAGGCTTATAAATTACATGATTTTTGTCCTGGGGACTGCAAACCGGCCTTCTTCAGGAGGCAGCACTTTGCTGGGGGGGCTGCTTGGAGCCAGCCTGGGTGAGAACGACAGCCTCTCTAGATGGGCCTTCCCCTCCCGGGGTCTTGTGGCTCAGTGGTTGCCGTGGTGAGGCTCAGTTCATTGCTGAGGAGGGGAGATGCTGGCCTCTGCAGGTTGGCTTTCTGTTGCACCCCCCCCCCCCCCCCACAAAGAGAAGGGCCAAAGCAGGAGGGAAGTGAGGGGAGGAGGCAGAAGGACCGGGGTGGTGGTGGGGGGCTCAGGACGACAGGAGGGGACAGAGGGCCAGCAGCGGGGGTTCTCTGTCGGCTGCTCTTGGCAGTGTTCTGGTGCCTTTTTATATTCTGTACTTGACTTGGAGATGTTCCCTTTTCCCTTGATAGATCAGCTTCAGGCAGCCAAACTCAGCAGTGTTCTGCTACTAGCCTGCAGCAGCTTTCTTCATTTTCTGTACAAAGAGATGGGAGGAGGGGTGGGCCAGAACGAGGGGGGTCGGGACAGTGTTAGACAACACCACCTCAAAGGTGCACAGTGTGCGGCCAGGGAAGAAATTACCACCGCTTCTGATCTGGGCCCTGTGACTCCTTTTTTTTTCCCCCCTTTTGCTCCCCCCTGCCTCCCTTCCAATCTTATTTTTTCAAATTCCCAACTCCCTTTCTGTTTAGGCTCATACTTTTTATTCCTTGAGTTGCGCTCTCCCCTCCCCATCGCAGAGAGCTGCCTTTTTTTTTTTTTTTTTTTTGATGTTTGACAACAGTCTTTGAAGATTCTCAACTTCAGAGTAGCGACTGATGGGCTGGTTGTACTACAGAGGGAGCGCGCGCGGCCTCTCGGAGTGCGACCAACTGCTCGTGCCCACGGCGCACGGCCGGGGACCATGGCTCTCCATGAGGCCACGGCGCCGGCGCATAAAGCGGCCACGCCGCCCGGGCCCCGCGCCGCCCAGTCTCCACGCAGCCGTGGACGTGGCCGCGTCCCGGCGCCCGTTCCCCGGCCCGGGCAGCCCCCTGACCGCCTCCACCCCGTCTCCTCCCCGCGCCCCGCAGAGAACCCACCGGCTGCCCAAGGAGATGACCCCCGTGGAGCCTGCCGCCTTCGCGGCGGAGCTCATCGCGCGGCTGGAGAAGCTGAAGCTGGAGCTGGAGACGCGGCACAGCCTGGAGGAGCGGCTGCAGCAGATCCGAGAGGTGGGCGCCGCCCTGCCGCCGCCGGACTGGGGGGAGGGGGCTCCTCTGACCCGCCCTCCCCCGCTGCCTTCCCTTCCAGGAAGAGGAGAAGGAGGGCTCGGAGCTGGCGCCGGGCTCCCGGGAGGCGGGGCCCGCGCCGCACCCCCTCTGCCTCCTGCCGTCTAGCAGCTATGAGGAGGACCCGCAGACCATCCTGGACGACCACCTGTCCAGGGTCCTCAAGACCCCCGGCTGCCAGTCCCCGGGCGTGGGCCGCTACAGCCCCCGTGCGCGCTCCCCCGACCACCACCACCGCCACCACCTGCAGCCACACCGTGCGCTGCCCCCACCCGGGGGCGCCCTGCCCCCCGCCGCCCTCCCGGCCAGCTGCTCCCTCCTTGGGGCCAGGGGCTTCGTGAGCAGGCAGACCACGAAGCACGTGCACCACCACTACATCCACCACCACGCCGGCCCCCGGACCAGGGACGAGGCGGAGGTCGAGGCCGCGCCAAGGGCGCGCTGCCCCTGCCCGGGCCCCGGGGGCGCCGACTACTCCTACTGCACCAAGTGCAGGAGCCTCCCCGGGGTCCCCGAGCCGGCGGGGGCCGCCCAGCTCGGGTGAGTGTCCCTGTAGGAGGGGAGGGCGGCGGGGACTTGGCGGCAGGGAGGGGTGGGGCGGCGGAGGCGGTCGGGAGGGGCTGAGATGGACGCGCTCCTCTGTCCCCACCGGCAGCCGGGGCGGTGCCCCCTCCAGACGAAGCGCGAGAGGCTCCGAGCCGGGCCCTGCCGCGCCCGCCCGGGAAGCCGGGGCCCCTGGTGGAATGGGGTCCCTGCAGCCGCCTGGGGAGGAAGGAGACAGGGCGCAGGTCGTGTGGCAGTGGGTGCTAGAGAGCGAGCGGCCCGGAAAGCCCAAGCCCCACAGGTAAACAGTGGCCCGGCCCAGCCCGGGGCGTGGGGACAGACTGTGCGCCGCTGGAGCTGGGGGGGCGGTGTGCGCTGCCCTCCCCGCGCGAACTGCTGCCCTGAGACCGCAGAAGTGCCGCGTCCTGGCAACGCAGGGTGGTGGTATGGCCCAGCTTTTTTTTTTTTTTTTTTTTAGCTCTCCGGAGGCAGGATGGAGAGCTCTCTGTTGGAGTCATATTTTCCAGTTTTTCTAACCCCATTTCTTTCCTTCGGCTTCCTCTCTCTGCCTTCCTCCTCCAGCGCCCAGAGCACCAAGCGGGCCTACCCCACGGAGTCGGCCCGCGCGTCCCCAGCCGAGCGGGCCGGCCGCCACCACCTGTGGGGGGGCAGCACCGGGCACCCCCGCGCCGCCCCCCGTGCCCACCCCGTGTGCACCCAGGACTCCGCGGTGCCTCCCCTGACCCCGCCTAACACCCTGGCCCAGCTGGAGGAGGCGTGCCGCCGGCTGGCCGAAGTGTCTAAGCCCCCGAAGCAGCGGTGAGTGGACTGGCCACAGCGGTCAGGGGCGGGGCTGGGGTAGAGGACCCCTGCCTTGAGGTCCAGCCGCTCCGACGGGCTCACTGGGATCTGGCGAGTCATGCTGCAAGGAGAAGGAATCTCTGAAATTCCTTGCAAATCCCGTTCCCTGAGGAATGTCCCAGTCAGTCAGGGCTGTGAGATGAGCTTCACCCGCTGGAGACCCAGCGCCTGCAGCCCTCGGCCTGGGCGGGCACCATGCCGTCCCGGGGGCCCAGGGCTCAGCGTGGCTGGGCCAGGCCCCGGGGAGCTCCTGTCCACACAAAGCTGGGGTGAGGTTCCCCCGGGGGGAAGTCGGAGGTGGGGAAGACTGGTTCTCTGTTTTCCGTTGGCCCTGGGCTGGGGCTTCCCGCTCATCCTTTGCTGTCCTCAGGTGCTGTGTGGCCGGTCAGCAGAGGGACAAGAGCCACCCGGGCCCCGGGGTGCCGGGCGCCGCGCCCTTCTCCAGCCCGAGCCCCGCTTCGGAGGAGTGAGTGTCTTGGCCTAGCGGTGCTGAGGTCCACCCAGAGGCTTTGTGTTTTCAGGGTATTCACACGAGGGGTTGCAGTTTTTGAAAAATTTTTAGTCTATAAAATCATTTTGATTTTAACATCCAAGACAAGGTACAGTAAACCCAGATGGTGCCATAGATCAGGGTCTGGAAAACCCCTGTCCATATGGAGGAATGTATGGTGACTTGTTAACACATAAGTGTTCCTTCCTGAAGTGGTGGTTGGCTCAAGGTCGCAAGCTGAGAGCGAAGCCTGTAGCTTCTGGCTAGAGAGCCCCAAACGCAGATGAAAAAGTTGTTCCTGTTCACCTGGGAGGCAATCGGGTTGAACACGTCTGTGTGGACTGAGCAGGAAGGCGCTGCTTCCCTGTGCAGAGACAGAGGGCCCATCCTTGCTGTCTTGGGGGGCCAGGCGCTGGGGGGTGGTGGGAAAAGCATCTCCTGGCCGGTGCCCCAGTCCCTGTTGTCGAGTTACACTCCTGTGACTGGACAGGGGAGCCAGGCTTCGTTTCATTCCAGGATGGTGTGTGGAAAAAGTTGTCGGCTACAGAGATCTGAAATGGTCTAAGTCGTTCAACTGTCCTTTCTTAGTTTCTCCATCATGAGTAGTGTTCAAAGTGAGAAAAAAACCTCTACAACTTTTTAATTGGTTGACCTTAAGTTGACCAGCTGTCTGGGCCTATGGCTTCTTTTTTTTTCAGCCATTCTGCAAAAACTCAAGTTGCAGTGACTGAGGGCTGATCCCCACACAGCCCCCTACCTTGGCCCTGGCATTCCGAGTTCACGCCATCCCTAGGTAGAGGCAGAAACCACAGACTCTGGTTGGGGCGAGTGTGGTGTCCTGGTCACTCTGGGAGGATTCTTACCTTTTGGGGCAAGTTTCCTGTGGATGCCCCCAATGGACATTGCTCTGTCCTCCCATTGGGCGGCACACACACATCTGTGTGCCCTGCACGATGACCGGGGGAGGACCGTGTGCCCACCAGAGGTGACTCCCCTGACGCAGGACCCCTGCCCAGTGCCCTTGGCACACGCAGCTGCAGCCTCACCTCTGAAGACAGTTTATAGACCCCCTGGGCATGTGTGTGCGCTCTGACCGCTTTCAGATGCTGGACTTGTGGCTTTTCGGTCTCATTTTCAGCCACAAGGAGCCCAAGAAGCTGGCAGGGGTGCATGCGCTCCAGGCCAGCGAGCTGGTGGTCACTTATTTCTTCTGCGGGGAGGAGATTCCGTACCGGCGGATGCTGAAGGCCCAGAGCCTGACTTTGGGCCACTTTAAGGAGCAGCTCAGCAAAAAGGGGAACTACCGGTGAGCATCCTGTGGCTTTCCTCTGCTCCAGAGTCAGTTTGCTCAGAACCAAGAGCCAGGGTCGCCTCTCAGCCCCCAGACCTGGAGGGGCCGGGTGGGTGGGCTGCCGGGGGCTTCGCTGTGTCTCCATTCCTCCTCCTACCCCACCCCGCCGTTCCTCCAGGCCCCCTCTCCCCATTTGCACAGTGCAGACCACACCCTGGCGTGCCAGCCCCGGGCGTCCTTGGTCACTTTTCTCTCGCCTTGTCTGGGTCATCTGAAGTCCTAGCTGGCCTTGTCGGCTGCCTCCATCCCAGAGGCGTACATGGGTTGAGTCCCGCTGTGTCCCGGGTGCCGTGTGCAGGGCCAGGACAAGGAGTGGGGAGCAGTGGGGGGCACGGGTCAGAGAGGAGCCCAGCTCGGGCACAGAAGCTGCCACCCCAGCGTCCCCCCAAGCTAGGAAGGGAGTGTGAGAACTTTAGCATCCCTTAGCAAGCGACCTGCTGGGTGCACACCATCTCTGCACCTGGTGAGCCTACCTCCAGGGCCCGAGACCCCTGCCCTTCAGAGCAGGCCCCCCGCAGCCCAGAGTGACTTGGTTTGCAGGGAAGGGAGTAGGGCTCAGGGCCAGGACCATGCAGGTGATGGACCACAGGCCTTGGGCCAGCTTGGGGTCTTCTGGTCACACCTGGGCAGAGACGGTTCTGGAAATGAGCAGGGGAAGGGGGAACAAGCCTGGCTTATCTTGCACAGACCCAGGCGAGGGTAGCGGCACAGGTGCCCCTCCAGGGACCCATCAGGATCTCAGCTGTGGCGCGGCTGGTGACCTTCCGGGGAGCCCAGAGCAGGGCAGCCCCCGCTTGGGCATTCCGGCCACATCTGGCCTGGATCCTGTCTGTCCCAGGCATGCTCAGTGAGCCAGGCTTTGAAGCCCCAGCTCTTCTCTAATGCAAGGACTCTGCACGCACATTCCTTGCTGATTGGATCAGGCTGTGGTGAGCGGGCCCTCCCTGCCGCCCTTCTGGGCCGGAGCCGGACCCCTGGTCCTCTTGGCGGTGGTGGGGGTCTTCTCAGCCCTTGTGCTGCTGCACTCACCTTGCCCCCCGCCCCCCCCCCCCCCCATCCCAGCGAGGACGGGGCCAGGGAGCGGGATGCAGGGCAGGGCTGGGCGGGGAGCTGCCCTCAGAGGCCAGATGCCCAGGAAGCAGGGTGTAAAGCAGGTCGCAGTGGTGAGAAGCCAAGGGCTGTGCCTTTGAAGTCTCGGGGTCGGGGGAGGCCGGGGCCACACATAGGAGGAGGTTGCAGTTATGGACCCAGTCACGAGTCTGCTCAGAGAAGCTGGGAAGCCACCCCGCTCTGTTCCGTGCCGACCCCAAGGGCTGTGGGCCTGGGGTGCCGGGGGCATTGGAGCCTCTCCAGGGAAACAAAACTGTTGTTTCCCCTCACCCCCCGATCCACAGTGCCCTGTCTCGGGCAGGCAACCCAGGATGGGTGTCTCCAGCGCTGACCCCCCGGAGCCAGGCTGGGAACCTGGGGAGTCCAGCGCCTTGCGTACCTCCAGCTGTCTGACCGTATCTGGCCTTATCAGCTGTGTGAGTACTCGGCCTGCCTTCACTGACGAGCAAGGACATTTAGCTGCAACCCAGGGGGATGTGGAAAAGCTTTTTAAGGAGAAAAGATAAAAACAGAGGACCACTGTAACCCTGAGACACAATTACACATTTTTTTTTTTTTAGAAGCTGTTCCCCTCCCCCAGGGGATTTTGACTCCCCCACCCCCAACAGTGGCCTTTGATGCCTGGAGATGACAGCCTTCAGGGGCTAGTTTAATCCATCTGAGGGGTCTTGCTGGCCGGGGACAGGGGAGGCAGAGAACTTGGTGTGGTGTCCAGGCAGGGGTGCGGGTGGGCCGGGTGGGCGGGACAGCAGTCGTTTCAGACATAACCCTGCTGGGATAGGCTGGCCATCTGCGCCCGTGCCATCAAGTGGCTTCAAGAAGGAAGGCTGGGGTGGGGCCCAAGGGGCTTTCCATCCACACAGAATGGGGGCCTTTGGCGTTTGACCATGGGGCAGGGGAGTGAGGGGCCCGGGGCAGAGGGGAGAGTCGCGGGGGTCTTGGTGGCTCCGTGAAGCAGGGAGCTGCCCACCTCCCGCGGTGGCCACAGCGGAAGCAGCCAGTCCTGTCCCCCGGCTGTGCCCGAGCCCCCGACTATGCCCGAGACCGGTCCGGCACTGGCGGGTGGGGAGGAGCTCAGGTACTGGCCTCCTGCAGGCTTCACAGGGTCAGATGGCTGAGTCTGGGGGCTCTTTGAGGGGCCCTCTCCCCAGGCTGCCCCTGCAGATGAACGCCAAGCATGCAGCTCTCTTCATCAGGCGACAGCCCTGGACTGAAGGCTGCAGCCTCAACGCTGTGGGGGGTTGGGGGCGAGGGGCAAGGCCACCGCCTCCAGGCTGCCTGCCTGGCTTTGCCCTTCACCCAACTCCCCAACCCGGGCGGCTCTCATGGCAGATCCCAGCGACGATTTCCCTGCCAGCCCCATGCAGCAGCGTTCTCGAGACCCCTTGTTCCCACTGTGTTGACAAATTCTTCTTAAGCCAGGTAGAAAGTGCGACTTCACCAAGCACATGTTGGGTTTTCCCTTTAAGGTATTACTTCAAAAAGGCGAGCGACGAGTTCGCGTGCGGAGCGGTGTTCGAGGAGGTCCGGGACGACGAGGTGGTCTTGCCCATGTACGAGGGCCGCATCCTGGGCAAGGTGGAGAGGATCGACTGAGCCCCGGCCCAGCCTTTCTCCGCCAGGGCGAGCACGACCCTGCCCCACGAACGAAGTGCAAACTGGTGAAGACGCCGAAGGCGGGAGGAGCGCGGGGCCGGTCTTCACCCTTCACTCTTCAGCCTGGCGCTGTGGTGAGGAAAGCCGGAACTGCTTATAAAAACGTGACCACTCGGCGCCGGCGAAGCTGACTGTGCCCGAGAGGCTGCCGCGTGTCCTGTGTGACCGCCCGGGCTTAAATCCAGCCCCAGCTCACCTGGACAGGAGTCCCTGCTGGTATTTATTGAACAGGCTCCCCGCGCCCAGCGTGTGGACGCGGGAGAGGGAGTAGTTCTCTGTCACCGAGAATTCAGCTCCGCGTGAAGACAGACTGTTCGGGGTGGCGCCCTGCCGCCCGCACACGCGGAAATCGGTGCATTTTCCACCCACCGCCCCGCGCTGCCCTGTTTTGTCACAAAGGTCTGGAGGCCTGGTGTGGCGGGCCTGTCAAAGGGATGATCGTTGGGGGGGAAGGAGCCTCCCTGGGGCCCAGGTCCATCCTGTGACTTCTGGGGCTCCCCGCCCCACAGCCGACACCCACTGCAGCCACGTGGTTCGACTCGTGCTTTTATGGAAATGGTGGTCCTTGGCGTTTTTTACAGATTACTCTGAAGCCCAGCCGTTCTGGAAGCTCCTCCTCACCTCACCCCCGCCCTGCAAAGAAGCGAACAGCTTTGGGAAGACTGGCCCCAGCACTCTCCCCCCAGACACCTTCCGTGTGTTGGCGTTGGGGTTTTCACTTAACTTATATCTGTGCGTTCTGCCCGCCGTCGTCCCCTGAACCCGCGTCTGTATATATTGTACGGAGAGAGTTTTCACCCACTGTCTCAGCTCGACCTTGAATCAGTACAGTACCTGTACCTACACGGTGCCCGCGCCGTGTATCGCCCTATATTGAGGGCTCAAGCTTTCCCTTGTTTTTTGAAAGGGGTTTATGTACAAATATATTTTATGCCTTTTTATTACAAGTCTTGTACTCAATGACTTTTGCCATGGCATTTTGTTCTACTTATACTGTAAATTATGCATTATAAAGAGTTCATTTAAGGAAAATTACTTGGTACAATAATTATTGTAATTAAGAGATGTAGTCTTTATTAAAATTTTATATTTTTCAAAATATTGGCCTCGTCTTTGAGTTCGTGGGGTGGAATTGGGAGAGTGGCACCCTTTTGTACATCAGCACCTTTGCTTGATTTTTCCCACCTGGCTCGAATCCATGTCTCTCTGAGCTGAAGGTCTTCTTACCCGATTGCTGTTTTGGAAAATGATTTCTTCAAAGTCACCGGGTTGCTGACTGGCTGAGGGTCTTCTCATGGAGGTGCAGGTGTGGGCAGCATCTCTGAAGTTCTCCCTGTCTACCACCTGACTCACCAGCCTCTTCCTCCCAGGCAGCTACCTGCCACCTGGCCGGGTAGGTACAGGTGACGAGGGACTGGGCTGGGGTCCTTCCAGGAGCACTTGTGTCTCAGGTGATGTGTTGGGGATGAGCAACCTTGAGATGGTGAGCAGATCGTGACTGCCAATGGGGTCAGTGAACCACCTCCATCTCAGTGCCCATCAGCCACCCTCCTCCGGCTGGGTAGACCATATGGTTGGGTGAGGAGCGCGCACTGTTCATGGGATGATTCTCTTGTTGGGCTGCTCTTCATCTAACAAACATCCCCTCCCCGTGCATAGAGCACTGAGGGTTGGGCCGCATTTCAGATCCCAGAGAGCAAGTCCATGTGGAGGTGTCCTAGGACGAACCCTTTCTGAAATAAGGGGGAAATATTGTGTGTGTGGGGGGGGGAGTAAATTAGGAGTCTGGGGTTAGCATACACACTATATATAAAATAGATAACCAGCAAGGACCTACTGTTGGGCTTCCCTGGGGGCTCAGATGGTAAAGAATCCGCCTGCAGTGCAGGAGACCTGGGTTCAATCCCTGGGTTGGGAAGATCCCCTGCAGAAGGGAAAGGCTACCCACTCCAGTATTCTGGCCTGGAGAATTCCTTGGACTGTACAGGTCGTGGGGTCGCAAAGAGTCAGACATGATTGAGCAACTTTCACTTCCAGTATGAGGAATGAAGAGATTCAAGCCGGTGGATGTGGCGGGGGACCTCTTGATTCATCATATAAGAATCATGAGTTCCGACACGGGCTTGGGGTTCAGAAGAACCTGAACCCAGGTCCCAGAGCCACTGCCTCGGTGGGAAGCTCCCAGCAGCGTCCGTGAGGCAGAAACCAGATGCGACGACCGCTTGTGCTCACTCCTCTTCTCACTGTGAGAGCCGGCTCCTCACCGGCGGAGGGAACCGGCCTCTGGGCTCCTGGAACCCTGACTTTGTCTGCAGAATCAACTGTGCCTTCCTCGGACAAGTGGGTCTATGACTTTATTCGAAAATTCCAAAGGAAAAGGTAGGATGCAAGACCTCCCTCCTCCAGCCCCGCCAGGTCTCTACTGGGAGCTGGTGCTTCACAGCCGCCCACCCCGGACACCCCACCCCAGGGAGGCCCGGGGTGCTTCGCCACCTCCCCTGTCTAAGTGCCAGCTGCCCAGCAGGTCGCCTACCTCATCTTCATTTCCTGGGGGCTTCCGGAAGCTCTGGCCCCTTTTTCTGATTGATCGCTCCGCAGTTCATCAGAGGAGCACGCAGACCGTGGGCCCGAGTCTACCCTGGGTTGGCGGGAGCTCATGCAGCTCCTTCCTCACTCCCTGGATTAGTATTAGGAAATCCACCCCCCACCCCATCCTGCTGCAGCCTCTGGGCACTGGCGTCCCCCTTCCCCTGCCCTGGCACGGAACCAGGACAGGCGGGGGGCACCGCGGTGGCTGGGGAGGCGGAGACGTTCCAGCCGGAGCCTGGCTTTGGCCCGAGCGCATCTAAGATTTGTCTTTATTACATTTGAGCTTAGACCAGGGGTCCCGAACCTCCAGGCTGCAGACCAGTACCTCCTGTCAGGTCAGCAACAGCATTAGATTAAAGATAAAGCGCACAGTGCACATAATGCACTTGAGTCATCCTGAAACTGTTCCCCTGTCCATGGAAAAACTGTCTTCCACGAAACTGCTCCCAGGAGCCACAAAGTTTGGGGCTGCTGCCTTCCACAGTACCTGGAAATTCTCTGCAGCCCCTCACCTGGGGGAGGGGGCGGTTCACGGGGAAGACTGGGGCTTTGCATAAAGGACCCTGTTTTCTTCTTTTCCACCCCCAGGATATGTTGGGGTTATAATCATATGGTTAAACGGAAGGAAATTGGAAGTTACCCCAGAGAAAATATTCCAGTCTATTTGAATAATTAGGTAAGATTGGGCTTTTTGCTGTTGTTGGTTGGTCTTTTTTAAAAAAGATTCTGTGTGTGTGTGTGTGTGTGTGTGTGTGTGTGTGTGTGTGTGTGTGTGTTGGGGGCTTTAGCAGACAGCTGCCACAGACACAACTGTCCACCTCGTCCAGGGCCCGGTTCCGAGGGCATAAGACCCCCGGTTCTAGGTACACTGACTCTTGACTTCTCCTAAAGGGCTCATCTGCTCGGGGCCTTCGCCTTGGCTATCAGGATATAAAATGCTTGGGAGAAATCATGGGTTTTCCGCCTCTAAAGATTTCCAGGTTGACAAGATGACGTCCATGGTCCTCTTCAGGTCTGGAGGCTGCACCGAGCCTGTGTGAGCCGTCCAAGTCTCTCCCTCCAGGGAATTCTGAGTTTGGCACAGGCCTGGGGGATTCTAGTGTTTTCCAAGGGAAGCGATGGGCTACCTGGTGGCTTGGGGGCAGCCAGGGCTGGGGGCAGGGGAGTCTCCTGCCTCTGCGGGAAGGTTTCTGTCCCGGCAGGGACCGCATTGGTAGAATGAGCCTCGGCTCCCAGCCCCGACCAGGCAGTGGGTGCGCTCTCGGCTGTCTGTTTCCAGGAGGGTAAAGTCTTTTGCGATCGCCAGTTATGTGGTTGGCTTGTGAGTCATTGTGGAGCACTTGGCCGGGCCGAAGACAGCAAGAAGCAATTAGTCCTCTGATCGACACGGTTTGTCAACATAAAAGGTTTGGGCTGAAGGGCCGCCAGATGACACCCACTGCTTGGCATGCCCGCGATGGCCACAGGCCTTCGTTGTTTATTCCTCCTGCCCGAAAAACGCCCAGGGGGTGAGAGAAGGGGGAGGGGCCGAGCTGGAGGTGGGGTGCAGCTGCCGTCCATCTGAGCCCGCCCGCCCGCCCGCCCGGAGGAGCAGAGCCCCCTCCCCTCGCATTAGGGGGCAGGGCTGCTGGGGCCACCTGCTTCCCACTGGGCCAGAGGCCAATTATTCAGACGGAGGGACAGCCGGGTCCCCAGGGCAGAGACAGCGAGACACGAGAAAGGGGGTGAAGTGGACACGCGGATGGTGAGAGTCAAAGGTCAGCTTATTTGGTCTGAGCTGCTTAGAGTTTTCCTTTTTTTTTTTTTTTTGCTAACCAGAGAAATAGTCAGGGTAGAAAATTTGAAAAATATATAGAATGATAAAAAAGCCCCCCCCATCCCATTCATCTGTAATCTCACGGCCTGAAGATACCAATTGATAATATTTTGTTGTATTTCTTTCCTGTATATGGCACGCTCGGTTGCTCAGCATTCCGAGCATCTGTTTTTGAGGATAAATTCCTACATGTGTGAAGACTTTATTGTTCCAAGCAGTGTGTGTGTGTTAGCTGCTCAGTCATGTCTGAGTCTTTGCAACCCCGTGGACTTTAGCCCGCTAGGCTCCTCTGTCCACGGCATTCTCCAGGCAAGAATACTGGAGAGGGTTGCTATGCCTTTCTCCAGGGGATCTTCCCGACCCAGGGATCGAACCCGTTTCTCCTGCATTGCAGCCCGAGTCTTTACCATCTGAACCACCAAGGAGGCTCTGTGACTGTTTCTTCAGACTGCCTGGTTGCCGTGCAGACCTGCCTGGACTCCAGCAGCTGGAGCTCCTCTTCCAATGAGAGGCCGCAGAGCAGTCCCTTCCGTTTGAGGCCAACAGCAGGCCGAGCCCAGCAGAACCTGCTGACCCCCCGCCCCCGGGACCTGCAGGACTCGCTTCTGGCCCTGAAGGAAGGGCTTGTGGTCCTGCCTGCCTGCCTCACCCCTTACCTGTCGGGAGGTCCTGCTTCGGGACCACACCTGCCTCATTCGACGGCCGCTTGCTGGAGTCCCTGGCCCCGAGCCTCCCACTCCGTACAACTCCTGATGGTGTCTTGTGTCAGACCCTGGCTGATTTCCACCCTCTGGTCCCCAGCACACAGAGCCCTCCAAGCCACCTCTTCCGAAGTCTCCATGCACAACACCAGTGGGCTAGTTCTCTCGGTCGTCCCCATGGTCACTGTAGCTGGCTCTGATCCTTCCTGGGTCTCCTGGTAGCAGCACCTTGGTTTTCCTTTGGGGAGCACTCAGTCACCCAAATGGCACAGGATCTGGCCAGCGGATACATTCCCCTCTCTGGCATCGAGATTGGTTCAGGGATGGGCGTGAGACAAGCGTGGGTCCAGCGAGAGTCAGCCTTGGGACTCAGGCCAGGAATTCAGAGAGCCCGGCACTCCCTGTCTGCTGGGGCCTCTAAAGTGGAAGGACAAAACCCTCGAGAGCTTCGGGAGACCACACCGCGGAGAGCCCACTGGGGCTGAAGCCAGAAGAATTCAGAGCGTCAGGAGGAGGGGCTGGCGGCGGAGGGGCAGACTGGCCAACCTGTGACGTCACTGGGTCCTTACATCCAGCTGCCCCAGACTTCCCTGGGAGCCAGCAAATCCTGTCATCTCTTAAGTCGACTTGACTTGGGTTTTGTTTTACTCAACCCAAAGGATTCTGACTAATAACACAGCTCCCATCCCCAGGGGAGGAAGGATATGTTCTCAAGACCAGGAGCCCACACCAGACGAGAGGGGGGTTGGGGAGGAGAACCAGTCACTTTGAGAAATAGGACGTTGAGATAAAGAGAATCTCTAGTTAAGGTTCCAGAGAACTCCACCTCAGATGCTTGCGACCAGAGGCCTGGGGGTGTGAGGGCCTTTTCCTAAAGGGACTCTTGGGCCCTGAGGTCACGCTGGCTCTTTGCTGCAGGCCAGCATCAGCACCTTCGGAGGACTCTGCCTTCCTGGCCGAGGGGGAGGGGGGTGGCTGTTCCTGAAGTCTGGGTCCCTGCCCTGGAGGTCTGGGTTCTGACACGATGGATGCTCCAGGCTGCCTGATTGAGGCGTCCTCTGGAGACCCAGAGGAGGGTCACTGCCGGGCTGAGACATCCTGGGCCCCAGGAATCCACCAGCAGGAGAGCGGGAGGGGGGTCCAGGACGGGAACCAGTTCAACCAAGGCCCGCAGGTGGGCGGAAAGGAGCGCCCAGGGTCTAGGGGCAGGGTGGGTGGTGAAGGGGGCCTTAGGGTCTTCCAGGTCGGGGCTGACCCCCATCAAAGGTGGGGATCAGTCGTCCGGAGCGAAGCTAACCCTGGTGTAGGCTGGGAGGACGGGCGACGGAGGCGCGCAGGCGATGGAGAGATGCAGAACCCGGGGCTGCAGTTTCCTCCTCCCCACCCTCCCCTCCTCCCCTCCTCCCCTCCTCCCCTCCTCCCCTCTTCCTCCTCCCCCACCCGGCCCCTCCTCCCCTCCTCCCCTCCTCCCCTCCTCCCCTCTTCCTCCTCCCCCACCCGGCCCCTCCTCCCCTCCGCCATTCCTCACGCAGGGCCCTGGCGCCCCTTCATCTACCATTGCTCACGGGCCTATTGCCACCTCTCGGTGCTCTCCCACAGCACCCCCCCTCCATCCGCGCCCCCAAAGTGGGCGGCCGAGCCCTGACCCAGGGGTGCTGATGTGCTGGGGCCGTGGGGGTCCTTCCCCTGGGACCGGGGCAGAGACGAGTGCGTCTCTACTGGCCCCGGTGCCTTGGCAACGCGGCGCTCCGGTCCACCCTGGAGGGTTTCATTACTGAGGAAAAGAGTGATTTTTACCCCCCTGAGAGACTATTTAATTATTTGATTGCTCAGTAACCAAAAGTGTGCGAGGCCCACAGCCAGAAGGGACTTGTAAGTGTGGTCTTGGTGTAGCCAAGCGAGCGGTGATAGGCTCTGGAGGCCCGCCGCTCTGGGAGCCCAGGGTTCAAAGGCGGCACAGCGCCAGCGACCTCGGGGAACCAGTCAACACGGGGTGCAGGCGGAGGGGGGATGACGGAGGAGGGGAGATGGAAGAGGAGGGGGGATGGAGGAGGGGGATGCTGGAGGAGGAGGGGGATGACAAAGAAGGAGGGGGATGATGGAGGGGGGATGGAGGGGTGATGGAGGGGTAATGGAGGGGGATGATGGAGGGGGGATGGAGGAGGAGGGGGGATGGAGAAGGGGGATGCTGGAGGAGGAGAGGGATGACAGAGGAGCGGGATGACGGAGATGGAGGAGGAGGGGGTGGAGGAGGGGGGTGGAGGAGGGGGTGGAGGAGGGGGATGCTGGAGGAGGAGGGGGATGCTGGAGGAGGAGGGGGAATAACAGAGGAAGAGGCGGGATGACGGAGGAGGAGGGGGATGACGGAGGGGGAGGGGGATGACGGAGGAGGAGAGAGATGACAGAGGAGGGGGATGACAGGGGGATGGAGGAAGAGAAGGGGGATGCTGGGGGAGGAGGATGACGGAGGGGAAGGGCAATGACGGAGGAGGAGGGGGATGACGGAGGAGGAGGGAGATGATGGAAGAGGAGGGGGGATGACGGAGGAGGGGGGATGATAGAGGGGGAGGTAGTGACGGGGAGAGGAGGGATGATGGAGGGGGGGGTCAATGCCGGAGAAGGGGGATGATGGAGGAGGAGGGGGGATGATGGAGGAGGAGGGGGATGATGCAGGAGGCGGGATGCCGACGGAGGGGGAGGTGAGTTCAAAGGCCCGCAGAGGGTTTTCTTGTAAAGTTTAGAGTTTAAGGCGTGACTGTTGTGATGGACTGTTGTGATGGAGCCAGGTGTTTGAACTCGTTTATTAGAAAGTTTTCCAGCCATTCAGCGGCTTCCCAGAGAAATGCAGGGGGAAGGGGGAAGGTCTCGTCCCTTAGTTACACCCAGGAGGGCACCTTGCCCTGGCTCCTGTTCTACCGGGAGGAGGGTGCAGAGCTGAAGACTCCCCTGCCCACCCAGGTCCCATGGGAGCCCTAGGAGCAGAGGGTCCTCGAGAGTCAGGGAGGCAGCCTCCGGCTGTGTCCCACGCGGGTGGCCCAGCAAGGCTGCTGGCCATGTGGGTCTCCATGCCCCCTGCTCCTGCTTGTGTCTCAGCGTGATGGGGCAGGCAGCATCTGCCCTCGGAAGGGCATAGAAGGCCTTCAGCTTTCCAGGTCTGATTTCCAAGCCCACACTGCTCCTTGACGAGAAAAAAATAGACATCTCATTTTCAAGGTGATTAAATACCTTCTAGGAGGGGCTTCAAGCCTCAGGACTGAAGGATCCCACTCCCAACGCCCCGTCTGCTGATATGGACTGAATGGGCTTGGGATCCCATCTGGTCTTCTCACTGTCCCCCCGCCCCGCCCCCTTCCCTCCCCTCCCCCGCCCCCAGGAGGAAAGGGCGTCCCCTCTAGGGCCAGGCCGAGCGACGGCATGGCAGACGCGGCCCTGCCAGGGGCTGCTCGCAAGGGCAGTTGCCGCCTTCCTGGCACCAGGAGCCCCGCAGGACCCCATCAGCTCCACCTGGTGCTCACCTTGCCTTCCCTCGAGCAATCCCATCTTCTGGACTCTTGGCAAGATGGTGAACCATCTGAAAACACATCCAACTGAGGCTGTGGTGGGACCCTCTCCAAATGGGGTCTTCTCTCCCTTGCTCTGAGGTCACAGCTACAATCTCACCCAACTCTGTGCTGCATCCAGCTTTATTCCAACACAAAGAACAGGTTTCTGAAATAAACGTGAGGTTTTGCTTAATAGGAAGCCCCGTATGCTACCAAGCACAACTTTAAACCACTACAGAGGACTAGCTCAGTCAGTAAAGAATCCGCCTGCAATGCAGGAGACTCGGGTTCAATCCTGGCTCTGGAAGATCCCCTGGAGAAGGAAATGGCAACCCACTCCAGTATTCTTGGCTGGAAAATCCCAAGGACAGAGGAGCCTGGCAGGCTACAGTCCACGGGGTCGCAAGAGTCGAACATGACAGAGTGGCTGAACCACCACCACCGACCGCCACAGAGGACTTCCCTGGTGGTCCACAGGTTGAGAACCTGCCTGTCAGTGCAGGGGACATGGGTTGATCCTTGGTCCAGGAAGACCCAAGCGCTGCCAGGCAGTTAAACTGCGCGCTGGAACCACCGAAGCCTGAACTCTGGAGCCTGCAAGCTGCAACGAGAAGCCGCCGCAGTGAGAAGCTCAGATGCAGCGCAGCTAGAAAGGAGCCCCCGCGCCCTCGTGCGCGGCCCCGAAACCTGGGGCAGCTATCAGTAAGAAGAATTTGAAAGCTAAAACGCTCTACGGCACGTCAGCCGGGCCCCTCTCCCAGCCCACCCCCACCCCCGTCTCACAGGAAGATGGATCTTCAGGGCAGTTGCAATGGTCTCTGTGACCTAAGATGAGAAGCATCAGTTCCAAACCACAGTGTCCATGCTCACACCCCGTGCTACCCCCTCTCAGCAGGAGTTGCGTCTCTTTCTGAGTCGGAGGCGGTGGTGCGCTGGCAGGCGCTGAAGGACGAGCTGTCTGGGGAAGAAGCCTTGATTCGTGCCATTTGCCGATTTCCATGGTGGCAGCGCTCCCATCGAAGCCAACTTCAGGCTGAAACCTGAGGTCAGCTCTCCCAGGCCGCTGTGAGCTGGCCCAGGACACCGTGGAAGAGGGCTCCAGAACCAGGAGACACACGTGGAGGGTACCGGCCCGCTGTGGCCCCCTTGCCTGGCAGTGCAATAAGGCCACTCTTTTCTACTTTCCCCCCAAGGCTCCCAAATGCTGGTTTCTGAGATGTTCCTCGTAGAACTGCCTTCTCCTCGCCCTGCCTGCATTCCGAAGGCTGCACCTTTGATACGAGGTTAAAGAGACTCTTGGCTTTGTGAAAACGTCCATGCATGTAGAGATAACAGCATAAAGAATGCAGGCTTGGGACAACAGTTATTCACACTTATTATGTATTTTTCTGGAACTTCCCAGATGGCACAATGGTAAAGAATCTGCCTGCCCATGAGGAAATGTGGGTTTATTCCCTGGGTCGGGAAGATCCCCTGGAGCAGGAAATGGCAACCCACTCCAGTATTCTTGCCTGGAGAATCCCATGGACAGAGGAGCCTGGTGGGCTACAGTCCATGGGGTCACAAAGAGTCAGACACGACTGAACACGCACACAGGCATATATTTTCTTAATGTCAGGCACCATAAGAATGGCATTTGTGGAACTGGGTATGTGTACGTGTCCATGTCCATGCGTGTTTGTAATAATGGAATATTATAATACTATCAATTGATCAGAAACGTCTTTGTTCCTGGTTCCACCTGCTGATATTCGAGTTAGGAGAAAGAGGCTCAGTTGTGTAGGATCGGGGGGATCTCGGTGCTGCTGAGTCTCAGGTCCCAGATAGTAAGAAGAATACCTTCAATACAGAGAGATCTGCTCAGGATAGTTTACAGTTAGAGCCATGCACTTTTAGTTACCTGTTGGATGAGAATGACAAAAAAGTATTTCAAGGTAGTGTTCAGAGTCTTTTTTTTTTTTTTTTTTTTAATTTTTTGGCCACGCCAAACACAGTTGGGATCTTAGTTCCCAGACCAGGAATTGAGCCCATGCCCCTTGCAGTGAAAGTGCAGAGTCTTAGCTACTGAAACACCAGGGACGTCCAGAGTCATTTTTTAATTTTATTGAGGTTTGGGCTTCTCTGGTGGCTTAGTGGTAAAGAAGCCACCTGTCAATTCATGAGACACAGGAGGCAAGAGTTCGATCCCTGGATGGGGAAGATCCCCTGGAGAAGGAAATGGCATCCCACTCCAGTATGCTTGCCTGGGAAATCCCGTGGACAGAGGAGCCTGATGGGCTCCAGTCCATGGGGTCGCAGAGTCGGACACGACTGAAGTGAAGGGACATTGTACTGTGAGCATTTTTGTGTGTCCTTAAGTTTTCTTTGAAGACATGGTTTTTATTGACTGTATAGTATTCTATCCAATATTTTTATACTAAACTATATTAAACTAGTTATATGTGCTGCAGTCCATGGGGTCGCAAAGAGTCAGACACGACTGAGCAACTGAACTGAACAGATATTAAACTAATTTCCTATTTTCAGGCATTTAGATTGTTCTTAATTTTGAAATCATCATGATATATAAAGTAAATAATAAGGACCTACTGTACATAGCACTCCATAAAGACCTAAAGGGAAGGAATCTTATGAAGAATAGACACATGGATAAATACGACTGAGTCCCTTGCTGTACATCTGAAACTAACTCAACAGTTAATCAGTGATACTCTGGTAAAATTTTTAAAAAATAAATAAAATTATCACGAAAAACTCCATGATTAATATCTTCGAATGTGAATCTTCATATTGATTTTCTTTTTATTTTCTTAAAAATATTTCTAAAAGTGAGAATGGCTAAGTGAAGGAATGTGAAGAGTTTAATTCAGATTGGCAAGCTACCCCCAGGAGCTTTGAATCAGAGTTCCTGTTTTTCATATTCTTTACAACATTGAGTATTTAAGTGAAAAAAATAGAATTCCATTGTTATTTTAGTTTGTATTTATTTTATTACTTGATAGAATATATGTTTTACACTGTATGTCTTCATTTGTAAATTATATGTTCTTGTGTATTGAACTTTTTTAAACTGGAATTTTTCATTTTTTCCTCATTCACTTTTAAGAGCTCTTTATATATGAAGAACATTTACTTTGTCATATATGTTGAAATATTTTCTTTTTTAACCTATAGAATTGTACATATTTTTCTTTTTAATGATAGAAATTATTTTCTTTCACATTGAAAAATTTTACATTTAAAAAAGAATTTGAATCTTTCACTCTGTCCATTACATGTTCTTAATATGTGTATACTAAGAAACTCTTTCCTACCTGGCCTTATAACTATTCACTAATATTTTTCCATTTCTCTTACCAAATTACAAAAATTATAAATGTAGCCATTTCTTCTTCTCCTTTGTCTGCCTCCTTAAGACACTGCATTTTCTCAGCTGGTGTTTTCCTCCAGGACTACCTCCCTTGCAAACTAAACCCAAATCTTCAAAGGGCAGAGAAAAAGAAAGACCGCCTCCTTCTTACAGCAGCCAGTAGGGAAACTGGGGCATGAAAAGTCACATACCTCTCAGGAGCTTCTCAGCCCAGCTTCTACAGGAAGATGAAGAATGGGCAGTCCTGTCTCTCCCCTCTAGGGACGGCAGTCCAGGAAGGTTGGGGCTGACTGCTCCCACTGGGCCTTGGACCAGTGGTTTATTCTTTCCAATCACTGCTGACCCACCAGCCTCCCAGGTCAACTCTCAAGGGAGGTAGCAGAAACGGGAGAAAAAGAGCAAGCATGCTTTAAGCACTATGTGATGTCTATCTATCATCTATCAAATATCCATCTATCATCTATCCATATATTATCTACCCTCTGTCTATCTACTGTTTATCTCTAGGTCAAATATCTATTGTCTATCTACCACCTATCATTTATCTGTCATCATCTATCAATTATCTATCCATCTATCTATATCTATGTACTATCTACCGAGAGATCGTCACTTAACCATACCACCACAGCTACATCGTGTGGCCAGCTATCCCGAAGGCTGTGAGATGCTGGGTAAGATGAATGGACTCGGGTCAGCGGGAGGACGACCCGAAGAGACACAGGTGTGCACGAAGGAGAGGCAGAGGCCCAGGTGAGCAGTGGAAAGGCGGGGGTGAGGATGACTGGCAGGCCCCACGCTCGGGCTCAGACAGGTCCACTCAGCATCTCCCAGAGAGACTGAAGAAAGTGGGTGGAATGCCCCCTCCAGGCCTTACCTCACTCACGTGACCCAAGCCCTTTTCAACAGTCACTTCCTAGCCTCCCACCCCCCAACACCAGGGGGTCAAGACCACTTTAGAAGAGCCGGAAATCGCTTCTCCCAGGAACAAAGCAGGGAGCAGAAGGCTTGGGAGACACTGCATTGACAGATTCCCACCGAGGAGTTGAATTCGAGCTGGTTTTCCCTTCAGTGGAGAGAGGGATAGATGGTGGGCTGTGGTTTGCTGCCTGAGATCCTAGTACCTTGTACCCCTAACTGTCATTCAGTCGCTCAGTCATGTCCAACTCTGTGACCCCACGGACTGCAGCACACCGGACTTTCTTGCCCTTCACTGTCTCCCAGAGTTTGCTCAAATTCAAGTCCGTTGAGTTGGTGATGCCATCCAACCATCTCATCCTCTGTTGTCCCCTTCTCCTCCTGCCTTCAATCTTTCCCAGCATCAGGGTCTTTTCAAATGAGTCAGCTCTTCTCATCAGGTGGCCAAAGTATTAGAGCTTCAGCTTCAGCATCAGTCCTTTCAAGGAATATTCAGGGTTGATTTCTCTTGGAATTGACTGGTTGGATTTCCTTGCTGTCCAAAGGACTCTCAAGAGTCTTCTCAAGCATCACAGTTCAAAAGCATCAACTCCGGTGCTCAGCCTTCTTTAGGGTCCAACACCCTACATAATTACTGGAAAAACCATAGCTTTGACTCTGCAGACCTGTGTTGGCAAAATTATGTCTTTGCTTTTAATATGCTGTCTAGGTTGGTCATAGCTTTTCTTCCAAGGAGCAAGCGTCTTCTAATTTCATGGCTGCAGTCACTGTCCGCAGTGATTTTGGAGCACGAGAAAACAAAATCTGTCACTGCTTCCACTGTTTTCCCTTCTATTTGCCATGAAGTGACCAGATGCCATGATCTTAGTTTTTGAATGTTGAGTTTTAAGCCAGCTTTTTTGCTCTCCTCTTTCACCCCTAACTGTGTGCACCCCTAACTTTACTGGCTTTTACCTCCTGCAGCACCTCGCTCTGCTGAGGCCTCTCTCAAGGCTCGGAGCAGGGCAGACAGGAGCTGGGAGCAGAGATGCTGCTTTTGGGGTCCTCCAGCCCTGCTCCGAGGCGCGCTCTGTTCCAGGTGGGGCAGCCGGACTCTCACTCTAGATCTTCCGAGCCCAGGGGCCAGACAGCTGAGAAGCCTCTTATTAAACCTCAAAGAGTTCTTTGTTCTACAGCTGAGGGCCGAAAATACAGGGCAGCGTCTCTCAGCTGGTTGCTTGGAGGTTGCTGGGAGAATCCCTCAGCAAGAGAAAAAGGAGTTTGGACCAAGATCACAAGGAGAAGCCAGTTCTTCTCTGCTCTCTGTTCTTCGCCTGGAGAGAGGCTCTGGCCACTTCCATTGAAAGAAAAGAATAAAGAAAAAAAGCCGAAGAAGCAGAGCTTCCACCTCGCTTCTGGTGCTCATCAACACAGCAGTCGTGGGGACTTGAAAACTGCCTGACACTGGGCCCCACCCTCAAGGACTCAGCCTTAATTGAAGTGGGGGTGGGACTTCCCTGGGGGATCTAATGTGCCCCTAGGTCGAGGGCCACTTTCTTGTAACTGTGCTTTTACTGTTTACCTTTAATGATGATGGTGGAGGGGTGGATACCCTTTTTCCTCCTTGGTGGGGTGGAGATCAAAAGTCTACCTTTGAGGCCCATGATCAAGGGGTCCTTTGACCTGCTCTGGCCCACAGCAGTTTTATTTTCTGTAATCAGCTCCTTCGAGTGCAGGGCCTGAGGGCGGCAGATGCAAATCTAACCCTCACTAAAGCATCCAAAAAGCAGAGACATCACTTTGCCAACAAACGTCTGTATAGTTGAAGCTATGGCTTTTATCGTAGTCATCTATGGATATGAGAGTTGGACCATAAAGAAAGCTGAGCTCTGAAGAATTGATGCTTTCAAATTGTGGTGCTGGAGAAGACTCTTGAGAGTCCCTTGGACTGCAAGGATATCGAACCATTCAATCCTAAAGGAAATCAACCCTTAATAGCCATTGGAAGGACTGATGCTGAAGCTGAAACTCCAATACTTTGGTTATCTGATACAAAGAGCCGAGTCACTGAAAAAGATCCTGATGCTGGGAAAGACTGAGGGCAGGAGGAGAAGGGGATGACAGAGGATGAGGTGGTTGGATGGCATCACCAACTCGATGGACATTAGTTTGAACAAACTCTGAGAGACAGTGGACAGGGAAGTCTGGTGTGCTGCAGTCCATGGATTGCAAGGAGTCAGACACGACTGGGTGATTGAAAACAAAAGCATCTCCCTGCCTCTGAGCTGTTGATGGTTTTCTCTCCACTAATCACAGGCCCTAATTAGAACTTTCCAGGTGTGGTTCCTCCAGCCAAGCTCTCCTTGACAGTCTAAAGCCCCTTCCTTCCCCGCCTTCCTTCCTCCAGGGTTTTCTCTGCCCTTCTCTGGACATTTTTAGCTTCCATTGGAGCCTCCATTTGTCAGCAGCCCAATAGAAAGCAGAACCTCTTCGGGGGCAGTGGGGACCTTTCAGTCTCCTAGGAACCCTCCCAGGGCTCTTCACAAGACAGATGTTCACTAAGCATTCCACCTTTTTCCTTTTTTTATGGCCAGGACCTTCGACTTCTGAGACTGTATTTCCCCACCAGGGATGGAACCCAGGCCCCGTGCAGTGGGAGCAGAGTCTTAACCATGGGGCCGCCAGGGACGTCCACATGCTCGTGTGTTTGTATGGGCTCGGTCGTGTCTGACTCTCTGTGACCCTGTGGACTGCAGCCCGCCAGGCCCCCCTGTCCATGGGGTTCTACGGGCAAGAATACTGGGGTGACTTGTCATTTCCTCCTCCAGGGGATCTTCTTGACCCAGGGATCAAACCCACGTCTCCTGCGTCTCCTACATTGGCAGGCAGGTTCTTTACCACTAGCGCCACCTGGGAAGTCCAGATGGTCACTAAACATTCTTTACTGAGCTGGTTCTGCGACACTCATTCTCCTTGAGTTAATTCTCTCTTTCCTGCTTTAGTTTCCTTATCTGTAAACTGGGGATAGTACTCACTTTGAGGAGCTGATGCGAGGATGAAATAAAGCGAACAGAACACTTACTCTGTGCCAGGCCATTTTCTCAGTGCTCCCCCTTATATATATAATTTTATGTATTTATTTTGGCCGTGCTGGGTCTCTGTCGCTGTGAAGGCTTTCCGCTGGTTGTGGTGAGTGGGGCTGCTCTTCCTGGTGGGGCACAGGCTCTCCCCGCCGCCGCTCCTCTCGGCGGGAGCACGGACTCCAGATGCGGGGGCTCAGGAGCACCGGCTCAGCCGAGGCACCGGCGGGCTTAGTTGCTCCCAGGAAAGGGGATCTTCCCCGACCAGAGATCAAACCGGAATCTCCTGCAGTGGCGGGCAGGTTCTTTACCACTGAGCCACCAGGAAAGCCCCTAACTGCTTCGTTTAGATTAACCACCAGGCCCTCACAAAAGGCGGTGAGACAGGACCTGTCCTTACCCCATGTGACCAAAGGCTGCGTTGTCAGCCGGATGGGTGGGGAGGGCTCTGAATGCAAGGTCGGGCATCGTTGCTTTAGGAACGGGGCCTCCTCCTTCCCACCACCCCTCCCCCCAGTCGCCCTATCTCCCCCATTCCCTGCCTTTCTGGATTAAGCCCAGGGGGTTGCGCTTCTCTTCTGAGAAGACTTGTCAAGGCATCGGAAACATCTCACCTGCGAGATGACGCCTGCTCCCACCTGGAGAGGGAGGTGGTGGCTCCTCCACTTGGAGATGAAGCCAGGGAGGGGTGCCCTTCCTCGGACCGGACCTGCCGCTGGGCTGGTCCAACCCCGCGCCCTCCGGCCCGCCCTCTGCAGCCCACTCTCTTCCGATCAGAAACGCCGACGGAGACACTCTGATCTGTGGGCCGCTGGCCAGGCGGGAGGAGGCCCGGGTCCCGAAGGCCTCGTGCCGGGTTCCCCAGGGGCCACCACCCCTCACGGGATCGGTGAACAGAGGCGCTCGCCTGCGGCCGGAGGCACCATGAGAAATTCAGGAAAGGCTTCAGCGAGATGTCACGGCCGTGGGAAGCAGGAGCAGACAGAAGGACGGCGTCCGGGCTCAGCCAGGAGCGCGAACAGAGGCCTGGAAGGCGGAGGACCTGGAGGCGTTCAGGACGCGCAGGGTCTGCCGGGGCGCGGGGCCGCTAGAGAGGCGCGGCGGGGAGGCGGGAGACCCGGGCAGCGCCTCCGTGATGGGACGGGGCCTCTTTACAGGGGAGTCTCAGCTGTGACACAGATGAACCCGTCTGTGAGACGGAAACAGGATCCCGGGCCTCGGGAACAGCCGTGGGGGTGCCAAGGGGGAGGGGTGGCGGGGAAGTTTGGAGGGGGAGGTTAGGGTTCGAAGATGCCAAGTATCACAGACAGGATGGACGCACGACAGGCTCCTACTGCGTGGCACAGGGGACTCTACTCAATATCCTGGGATAAACCATGATGGAAAGAATAGTAAAAAAGCATGCTATATGTACATGTTTAAAAAAAGAAGTTACAGATTGGCTTCTTAAAGAGGAAATACGCAGGACTTCCCTGGAGGTCCAGCGGTTAAGAAGCCAGGCTTCCAGTGCAGGGGGCACAGGTCCGACCCCCGGTCCGGGAACTGAGATCCCACATGCTGCAGGGTGCAGTCAAAAAATAAATAAAAATACATTTAAAAAAATGAAAGTTTTGAACCTAGTTGAAACCTTTAAGAATCAAACTTAGATGCAATTTTAAAATAAATACAGCTGTTAAATAAAAATTATGTTTAACCAAAAAAAAAAGAAAAAAAGGATTTGTTGCCTCCATCAGTGGTCTGGGATTTCAGTATGAAAACCCAGTCTGGTTTTCAGAACTGAGACTCAAAAGCCGTCCTTTGCAGTGAAATGAACACCGAGGCTGCACCCAGCATTAAAAACAACAGGGAACAAAAAAAAAAAAAAAAAAAAAAACAGGGAAGAGAAAACGAGCACATCGTACACCGCGGTGAGAAGCACAGTCTGAGTTTCATCCGCGCGGACGCACACAGCTGCAGGCTGGCCGCCCCCTCCCGGACCACGCCTTTCCCACGGGGGGTGGTCGCTGTGGGTGGGACGCTGCTGTGGGGTGGGGGTCCCCATGCGTGGAGGAGGGTCTGGGGGTGTCCCCCCAGCTCCTGGTCCACCTGCAGCTGCTCTGCCTGCTGCGGGAGGCTGGGGGGGACGGCCTGCCCGCCCCTGAGGCTGCTGGCCTTTCCCGAGGCTGTTGGCTTCTGAAGGCTCAGCTGTGGCCTGCTGGGCAGCGGCTCTCACTGAGCGCAAAGCAGGTTCGCAGGAGGGAGGGCGGGCGTGTGGACCGGCTGCTTAATTAAAACAGGGAGAGGTTGACAGGAGGGCCTGAGTGTTTGATCTCAGTCTCGGCTCACTTTCTAACTCGAGGGGGAAGAAACCTCCTACTCTGCCTTCTTCCATCTCTTCCTTCACCAGCCTGGCAGGTGCCGCTGGTGTCTGTCCGTCCTCCCCGAGGGCGCTCCTCCCGTGTCTGGGAAGTCCTGGATTCAGGGGGCAGTTTATACGCAGGGTGCCGTTTGTTGGGGGGATTCACTGTTCACCCCCTTAAATGATCGTAGTCTTAACTGTCTAAAGTGTTTTGAAAGTGTATCTGGTTTCCCTACATACGACATGAAAGCATCTCACGGCAAAGTTTGGAAAACCTCCGGGCAAAAGTGGAAATTGGGTGAGAGAGTGGATTACCATTCCCTTCTCTAGGGGCTCTTCCCAACCCAGGATGGAACCCGCGTCTCCTGCATCGTAGGTGGATTCTTTACCACTGGGCCGCCAGGGGAGAGCTTCCTCTGCTGTCTATCAAAACTGACCGATTTACAAGATCTTAATTGAAGCACAAGGGTTATCCCTCCCAGAGATATCTGCGCAGCGTGGCGGTGTTTCTTTAATTTTCTACTTGGGAAATAATTATAGATCCAGAAGAACTTATAAAAGAAAGAAACAAATCCACAGGAGATCCTGTGTACCTTCAGCCAATTTTCCCCAGTGACTACATCATGGATAAATATGGTAAAATATCAATATCAGGAAAGTGGCGTTGGTACAGTCTGTAAAGCTTGTGCAGATTTTGCCAGTTTTACCAGCTCTCATTCTGTGTGTGTGTCCTTCCGTGCAATTTTATTGCAAGCCTAGGTCAGTGCAGCCAGCACCTCCATCAAGATACAGGACCGCTCCATTGCCCCAAGGCTTTCTGGTGTCCCCTTTACATCAAGGCTCACCCTCTGTCCCATCCCTAACTTCTGGCAACTAATAATCTGTTCCCCATCTCTGTAACTTTGTTATATCAAGAGTATCCCATATAAACAGAATCACAGCATGTAACCTACTACAACTGGGAGTTTTCAATTCAGCATAATTCCCTCGAGATCCAGCCAAGCTGTGTGCACATCCATCTTTCATGCCTTTTTTATCACCGAGCTGTCTTCCAGGGGTTGGACGTACCACAATTCACCCACCAAGGGACATTTGGGTGGTTTCCAGCTTTGCGTTGTTACAAACAAACCTGCTATGAACTTTTGTGTGCAAGTTTTTGGATGAACATGAGTTTCAAGTCTCTGAGCTGACCACCCAAAGTCATCACTGCTGGGTGGAATGTGTGTGTGAGAACAAGGATCAGTGCCTTTGAAACTCAAGTCTGTGAAATGTTGGAGCAAGGAGGTCAGACACAGCAGGGGAGGGGCGACACTTCCGAGCACTGGGTCCCGCTGGAACTTGTCCAACTACATCACAGGCTGCGGACTTCATGGAGATGGTGGGAGGTGCCTGGAATGTTCCAGAACCAGGTTTATGGAATCACTGTCTTGGGCCCTAAAACATGGGCCTGCTACTCAGGGGACCCAGAAAATGAGAGACGGGGCAGCCCTCGCCCCAGCCCCTCTCACCCTCCCCACATCTCGTTCATCCACAGGACTCTCGCTTTATCCGAGGAGGGCCCTGGCTGCCCCCCGGTCACTTGCTGGTCCCACCACTACCCCGTCATGGGCCGCACCCAGGGCCCTCTCTCCTTCCCTCTCCTCATCTGAATTCCAGCCCTCCGTCCTGGAAGCCTGCCCCGTCGTTCCCAGCCATTCCTGATTGCTCTGCGCCTTGATCTTGTACTGGAAATAGTAAGTGGCTTTCAAACATTCTTTGAGTCACAGATCCCTTTGTTCAAAGGAAATTGTACCCAGAAATATACACAAATAAACCCGATAAAGGCAGGGCCCTCAGATTAAAGCTGGTGTGGGGCTGAGGAACCTCCTCTTTCATCCACACTCCTGGCCCTCCTGCCCACCCCACCTGCCCCTGGAAAAACCCGGGCGCTTCAAAACTCCCAATCCACGTGGCAACACACAGCAGTTGCCACGGTTCTAAGGCTTCACCCTCGTTCTGGACTTCTGGGTTCTCCAGGATTCTTTCTTCTGCTTCTCCTGCTCAGAGGGCAGTGTCTCTCATTGAGCTCTCTGGTCTGTCCTCCTGACGACCCACCATTCTGGGGTTGCTGGGTGAGCTTGAGAGGCTGCCGCCAGGCGTTGGACACCTCTCACACCAGGGCAGGCTCCGCTGATGATGGCTGAGGGGTCCTGGGCTGGGCTCAAAACCTGCAGGGGCCTCAGCTGACCTCCATCTGTAACAGGGCACTTAGCTTAGGCGGTGCATAGCAGCCGTCTGGGGCTTCCGCAGTGGCTCAGCGGTAAAAGAATCTGCCTGCCATGCAGGAGATGCAGGTTTGATCCCTGGGTTGGGAAGATCCCCTGGAGGAGGGCACGGCAACCCTCTCCAGTGTTCTTGCCTGGAGAATCCCACGGACAGAGGAGCCTGGTGCGCTACGGTCTGTAGGGTCACACAGAGTCAGACACGCCTGAGGACAGCGCACACAGAAGCCGTCCGCACGGGTCTCACTCTGCTTTTTCACAAACATGCATCCGATGCCGGCTGGGCACAGTGCAGGCGCCGCATCAGGAGCTGGCCCCAGAGGCCCCCGCCCCAGAGGAAGAGGAGGACGGGCCAGGCTGCTGAGGCGGGGAGCAGGCGGGGCCCTGCGCCCGGCCGGCGGCAGGAGGCCGCGGACCGACTCCAAGACCAGCGCTGGACGAGGGACGCCCTGCTGAGGGCTGCCCCGTCCTCCCGGCCACACGCGAGCCCCGCAGCCCGGCCGGTTCTCACTGCCCCACGACGCCGGTCCACCTCCGCCCGGTGCCGAGCGCGCCCCGCACCTCCGCGCTTCACGCTGGCCGATGAGCGCGGCCCTGTGGGACCTCGTTCAGGGGAGAGAAGGGAGCCTCAGCCTCTCCGAGCAGCTCCGAGCAGCTCAGCTGAGAGCCACTGAGCTTGACCTCCTGGGTTTCTGACCCCCGAGCTCACACTGAGCCCCTGCTGGTGATTCGGGCTGATTGAACGGTCTTAACTGCTCTCTTTGGGCCCCACTCACTCCGGGTGAAGCTGGGCCTCTCAGGACCCCGCTTTCTGCAGTGTGATGCCCCCGCCGGGGGACTGCGCAGCTGCTGCAGGAGGCTCGCGTGTCCCCACTGGGGGCGGGCGGGGGCTGTGCTGTTCCCACGGTGAATCAACACGGGTGGGTGGTCACGCGGGCAAGTCTGACTGTCATCTTCACCCCCGTCCCGGTGGTTTTTAACTCTTTCTTTTTTTTTTGTTAACGCTTTCTTTACCGTTGTGGGCAACCCAGCCCGGCTCACAGACAGCGGAGGAGGTGACGCAGGCCGGGAGAGATGTGGGGAGGTGAACCCCATGGGGAACCCCTGAGCCAGGGGTCCGAGCCTGCCTTGGTCCGTGTCGGTCCTGTCGCCCTGCAGGCTCTGCAGGCCCCCGGGCTCGGGGACAGTGAGCGGGCCCTGGGCCTCCCCGAGGGGCAGAGTCAGGAGACACAGTAGACGAGACAGACAAGGAACTCCTTGCTGTTCCGTTGCTCAGTCGTGTTTTCTTGTGACCCCACGGACTGCAGCCCGCCAGGCTCCTCTGTCCAGGGGATTCTCCAGGCAAGAACACTGGAGCGGGTTGCCATGCTCTCCTCCAGGGGATCTTCCAGACCCAGGGATGAACCCGCGTCTCCTGCAGGGACAGGTGGGTTCTTTACTGCTGTGCCACCAGGGAAGCCCTGAACAAGTAATTACAGGCATGTTACAAAGTACTGAGCGCTCTGGAGCCTAGAATAGACAGGCAGGGTGGAGGACCGGGGTTTGGAGGGTCGGGAGGCCTTTGTGAGGGTGACAGTGTTATAAAGGAGGGCCGGTTATAACATTGCCATAATGAATACGGGAGGCCTTGTGCAGAAGGTGTCATCTGAACACAGCTCGACGGTGGTGGGTGAGTCCATCATCCAGATATCCGGGGAAGAACATTCCAGAAAGAGGGGCCAGCCAGCACCGAGGCCTCAGGAGCTCCTTCCTGATGGACTGGAAGCAGCTGGAGGGCAGTTCTGGCTTCCTCGCTGGGCGACCGCCCACCCCGGACAGGGTGCCGGGTCCGGGACGGGCGCTGGGGAGTGTGCTGGAGGAGAGAACCAGGCTCTCCTGGGGCCAGAGCCGAGAGTGGGGGGCGCTTGGGGAGCCTCGGGCTGGGGTCCCTGGAGCGCAGACCCCAGTCTGGTCCCCGCCCCCGGGGGACCCCCGTCCGTGCTCTCTCGACCCCCTCATGTCGCGCCTTCTGACTTGGAGCCTTATCGCGTCCCCTCTGTGTGGGAGCCAAGCTAAACATATCTGGGGACTCGTGTGCTTTTTCTCATATTTCCGCATGAGTCAGTCTCTCCAGCGTTTTAATCACTTCTCCCCCATGAACGGTTGGCAAGCGGCGGGCGCCCAGCTCTCAGCTCCTGGCTGAGACCCAGCCGCCCGGTGGTGCGGAGCGCCCACCCCAGCCAGCACAGCTCCTGGCCTCTCCTCCCAGAGGATGCCGGCCGACCTCACAAGGCGGTGAAGCAGCCCCAGACCGAGGGTCGAGAGGAGTGCCCTCCGGGAGTGGGGGGGCGGAGGTTGTAAGACCAACCCGGTCCTTCAAAGAGCCAATGAGGGGCTGGGAGGGAGGCCGCAGAAAGCAGACGCACAAACACATCTTTATGGTGAAAGTGTCAACGGTCCGGGGCACCCAAGGAGGCGACAGCCATCTGCCTTGGTGACAAGAGCGGGAGAAGCTTATGGGGCACCTTAGCGGGGCTAAGGGCTTCCCGAGGTGGTAAAGAGTCCGTCTGCAATGCAGGAGACGCTGGAGAAGCAGGTTCAGTCTCTGGGTCGGGAAGATCCCCTGGAGGAGGAGATGGCGACCCACTCCAGTGTTCTGGCCTGGGCAAATCCCACGGACAGAGGAGCCTGGTGGGCCACAGTCCACGGGGTCACAGAGGGGTCAGACACAACTGAGTGACTGAGCGTGCACAGAGAGCTGGGCTAAGGCAGAGGACCTGGAGACGGACAGATGCGGGTTCTGAAGCCACACTGTGGGTGGGGCTCCGTGGGGACGTCCCGGTCCAGGCGGCGTCCCTGGACTGGGTTTCCCCGAGGGCTGGAGGGTCCACCTTCGACGGTGCCCTCGAGCAACCGGCAGGCTGGTGCTGCTAACACCTGAGTGCTCCGCAGAGCTGAGGGTGAAGGCCCGGGTTCTCCTCCACCGGGGCCGCTCCCCGGGGGTCTGTTCTCCCAGCACAGCGCAGGGGCTCCACGGACGAGCGTCCCAGGAGACAGAGCCGCTCAGAAGCTTATCACCTTCTGTGAACGGCTCTGTGCTGGGCTGTGCAGTGGAACAGCCACTGCCCAGGAGTGGGCCCTGAACACCTGAGACGTGGCTGGTGTGACTGCGGACATGAGTTTTTAATTTATTTGGTTTTAATTAAATGCAAATACTCGGCAGGTGGCTGCCGTATTGGACAGTGGCCTCGCCCTCTTGGACTCCCCTTAACTCACAGGCCATGGAGACTCTGCCCAGGTTTCAGTCTCATGTCTGACTCCACGGGCAAGACTCATCTCATCTCAGTCATGTGCGTGGGGTCCCTCCTCCAGAGAAGGCTCCATGTCGGGGGGCGGGGAGCCCCCTGGCAGATGGAACTCCATCCTGGCCTGCTGCCACGTGTCCCAGGCCTCGAAGGAGCCTGCAGGGCTGGGGGCGGCAGGAATGACCGCTCACTCATCAAACGGCCATGGAGACCCTGGCTCCGGGCACTGGGTCAGTCGCTGGGAACACACAGAAATCCTGACAACAGCAAGGAGGGAGGCCCAACTGCTTCCCCGCGTGAAGGGGAGGCACCTCGTGAAGGCGCAACCGCAGAACAGGGGACAAGCCCCAAACTGAGCCGGTGAGCACGCCGTCAGGACCGCTGTGCCCTAACTCAGCAAGAGGTGAGCCCCGCTCTTCCACGGCGCGCATGTTGCTGATATGCCGAGAAGTGACCCCTGTGTGTTTCCCCCTCCTGAAGGGCGCGTGAAGATATTGCTTCAGTTCTAGTTTAAAAACAAGTCAGAGCACAAAGTCCAGTCCTGGCGAGGGGCCAGGGCAGGGCGGGCGCTAGGCCGGAGCTGTCTGAAAACAGAGCGGCGGCTGGTGGGCCAGCGTCTCTAACGCCGAGATCAAACCCCGGCTCTGGGGGCTTTGTGCTCTCCTAGAGAACCGCTCAAATCCTGGTTCCCCAAGGGTCTGGCCGCACGCCCGCCACCCCACGAGTGGCCGGGAGGACCTTCTCAGGTCACTCCTGGCTGGCGGACGGCTGGTCCCGGCCTCCCTGGACCGCTCTGCTGCCCCAGGCCTGTCTGCTCAGCGCCCAGCACCCCGTTTGCACATCCCGCCCAAGCCCTCTGTGGTGTAAGAGTGTGGGGTTGGCCCCTTCCTTCTCCCCGCCCTGGGCTTGGCGAGCCCGGATCTCTGTACCGTGGGGCTCCCCCCTAGGCAGGGGGCGGTCAGAATAATGGTTCTGCTCCTTGAGGGGTGTTTACCGACTCTAAACCCGTGAATCCTCCCAACAGGCCTTGAGGGAGGTTCCTTACTGGCCCCAGTTTACAGGTGGGAGAATGGAGGTGCCCAGATGCGGGGAGCTCGTGCAGGGGCACGGTCCATAAGGGAGAACTGGGTCTGAACCAGGCCCCTGCCGGGTCAACGGGCTGGCCCGCTCGCTGGTCCCAGCAGATGCCCTTCCTCTGGGTAGATACCGTCCGAGCCCCGGTTCACAGACGCGGTCGGGGAATGTCTCCTGGTGTCGGGAAACCAGCATCCAGGTTCGCGGGGCCCGGAGCCGCGGCCGGTCTGGGCTCGGCCCCTGATGTGCTGTGTGATCCTGAGGGGGTCGCCCGCTCGCTCTGCGCTTCAGCGGCGTCACGCTCACCCTGCCTGGCTGCAGCCGTTGTTTTTGAGCTTCTGCCCGACGTGGGGCCTGGGACTGCTCACCCTACACACGCTGGGTGTGTAATCCTCCAACAGCTCTGGGGCTGAGGACGCGGGATCCGACCCAGGGGACCCAGTTGTTTAGTCGCTAAGTTGTGTCTGACTCTTTTGCGACCCCATGGACTGTGGCCCACCAGGCTCCTCTGTCCAGGGGATTTCCCAGGCAAGAGCAGTGGCGTGGGCTGCCGTTTCCTTCTCCCGGGGATCTCTCCGACCCAGGGACGGAACCCGAGTCTCCTGCACTGGCAGGCGGTTTACCACTGAGCCGCCTGGGGTACCCCGGGGGCCCAGAGGGCCCTGCAGGGCCCTGCGTGGCGAGGGAGTTGGGATGTGGGCGCAAGCCTGCTTGGTTCTGAGGTCACTCAGTTTACCTCGGTTTGACAGTGAGAGTCTCGTGAAGGAGCAGGTCTCAAAGCTGGAACCTGGCTGTGCCTCCCGGCGGGGATGGGGGGGAGGGCAGGCTCGGCTCCAGCGATCAGCCTGGGGATGCCTTCGGGGCTGCAGGGTGTGCAGAGTGATGCCACCTAACCTCATGGTCTCTCCGCAGGGAAGGCTAAGAGGTCTTCAGGGATGGGCGGGGGACACAGAGGGGGAGTGAGGACAGACACCCTAGACAGACAGACCGCGGCCCTTGAAGCCGGGGTGGGGGTGCGCAAGACAGACCCTAGAACGGAGCCTCCTCTCGTCCTCCCCCACTCCTCAGCCATTGCAGGGGTTCACGGTGCCCCGCTTGCCTCCTGGGTGATGGATGGTGATATCTGCTTGAGGCCTACCCCCTACCCTCTGATTTTCTATTCTGAAGTCCCTTCAACTGCAGAGAGAATTTACTTTGTCTCTTGAGGACACTAAAACCCAGAACAAACAGTCTCTGATAATAAATGTCTTTTTTCTTTTTTTTGCGGAGGGATCCAAAACTCTCTGAGCACGTTCCCAGCGTCCAGGACACTCTCTGGCTCCCCCGCTCAGCCTGGGGTGCTGGACGGCTCGGGAGACGGAAGCCGGGAGCACTGGGCTTGGCCGTGGTGGGTCCTGGCCCTTCCTGGAGAGATGGAGAGCTCTCCAGGTGATTGGGTGACTCAGAGCTCAAACCCGCGCCACCTGCGTCACAGGCAGGTTCTTCACCACCGAGCCACTGGAGGAGTCCCCAAAACTCATCGTCACCCTTCAGTGGTAAAAGGGAGGGGGCGTGCTTATCCCAACGTGGCAGAGCAGCACCTTGGTGACGTCTCTTTGATCCCAGATGCCTCATCTGGGAAGCAGAGACAAGGACCGCATCCCAGGGCTGTTCAGAGGATGAAAGAGCTTGTGAGACCACGGGTTGAGCCAAGAAGCCCGCATTGCTCAGCGATGTTCGGAGTGAGCAGCCCTTTCCATCAGCCAAACCTGTGCTGCTAACAGGACATTCTGGGAGGGATCCGAGGGTGAAGGCCCCCCTCACTCCCAGCCCAGAACTGGCCGCTTGACCTCAAATCCAGGTAGGCCAGCACCAGGGGGTGGGTGCAGGGGTGGGAGTGAGGGAGAACCTGATCTTTGTGTTCTTAAATGCCGGGGGGTGGGCGGATGGAGGTTCCCCAGCTGAGCTGGAGCTGGGACTCCTTCCCAAAAATCTGTGTTCAGCCTTCTTCCTGCTTAAGCCATTGCTGGTCCCTGGGCCTCAAGCCAAGGACCTTGTTGGGGTCCTTTCTGCCCCACCAGCCTTCCCCAGCAGAGCCTGGTGTATAGTGGACAGGGTGCATATAGAAGATGCCTGTGAAGAGTGTAGTGGGCACCCAAGGAGGACGGCATGCTTGCTGTGTTACGCAGGGAACACCTCAAATCTCGGCTACCAGACTGCTGAATGGGAGGGATATCAAGGTAACTCAGCCTTAGGTTGGGATTCAGATACACACACCCCTATATATAAGCTAGATAATCCACAGGGACCAATGGCATTGCAAGGGAACTATATTCTGTAGTCTACATAACCTATATGGGAATAAAATCTGAAAAAGAATAGATGAATGCGTACACACAGGCTACCCTGGTGGTTCAGTGGTAAAGAATCTGCCGTCCAACACAAGAGACATGGGTTCGAGCCCTGGGTCAGGAAGATCCCCTGGAGGAGGAACTCCTCCTCCAAGAAGTGTCCAAGAAGACACACCGGTCTTCTCGCCTGGAGGATCCCACGGACAGAGGAGCCTGATGGTCCATGGGGTAGAAAAGAGACATGACTTGGCAGCTAAAACAACAGCAATGCATATATATATATATATATATATATATATATATATATATATATACAACTGAATCGCTTTGCTGTACACTGAAATTAACAGGACATTGTAAATCAAGTATACTGCAATATAAAAAAAGTTTTAAATAATAAAAAACAACTGCCCAAAGTTGAAAAAGGAAAAGCAACTCAGGCTTACCTCGGGCCTCCTGGGCTCAGGGAAGCCTTGCTTTCCCTGCCCAGCTGTGGGCTTCACACCTTGATCAGCAGATGCTAATTAGCGTGGATCCGGGGCAGGCGTGAGCTTCGTGGCCTCCATCCTCCCTGCCCTCCTCCTCCGCATTTAGCTTCCCTGGAATCCCGAGAACAAAGTGCCCCTGTCTTTGGCTGGAGAGCCCACTGCTCCGGCCTCCCAAGGGCAGCTGGCCCCCTGGCCCCTCTGCAGGAATCCCCCGGCAGACGAGGCCTCCTTGTGACCTTTCACCTTCTGGCCTCGGGGTGAAGGACCATTAACCAGACTGCCTTCCCCAGTCTTTTGTGGACGAGAGTCCTTTGTCCAGCCGTCCTCGGGGAAGAAATCACGTGGAGAGAGGGCTCCAATCTGCGCCCAGGCTGCCTCCCAGCTCGGGGCTGCCATCTTGGTTTGCCAGCCCTTTATAATTTATCAGGGTTTCCCGGGGGCGCTGGTGGTGAAGAACCCGCCTGCCAGCTGGAGACCTGAGAGACGTGGGTTCGATCCCTGGGTCAGGAAGATCCCCTGGAGGAGGGCATGGCAGCCCACTCCAATATTCTTGCCTGGAGAATCCCATGGACAGAGGAGCCTGGCGGGCTACAGCCCACAGGGTCACAGAGAGTAGCCGTGTTAATCCCTACCATAATTGAACAAATTCTTGCGTGGGTGCTGTCTCCTTAGGCCTTCAGAGAGGTCCTGTTTCCTGCCCAAGGTCACCCAGCGAGCAAGCAGCCAAGAAAGGACTGGCTGCTGGTCTTGTGATGTTCTGGTTCATCTCCGTGGACGTCACCAGGCCGGCAGGTGAGAGGCGGGAAGGGCTTGGGGAGGATTCCGAGGGAAGCTTTAGATTTGCCCTGTTTCTGTCTCCACATTGCTTACCAGGCAGAATATCTAGATAAAACTAAAGAGAGACAGTTACTATTTATGTGCGTGGAGTTTCTTCTTTTTCCAGACACTTTACATAAGCTATCATATTGGTTACAATTCAGTCCTCATGGGAAACCTTTATATATATATATATATGTATATATATATATAAAATCTTTTTAAAACTGTTTATTTATTTGGATGCAGTGGGTCTTAGTTGCGGCATGTGGGATCTAATTCTCCGACCAGGCGTTGAACTTGGGCCCCTGCACCGGGAGGGTAGAGTCTTACCCACTTGAATCCCCAACACAACCATTATTGAATCTCTTCTAACGTCCCAGGCACCAAGCTGGATGCACCACCCAAAGAAGCCAGATTAGACTTGGAAGAAGTCAGGATGCTAACCTTAACACAAAGGGAAGCCTTGCCCTTGGCACTGGACGCCTCTATCTTAAGCACGGCCACTCCTGGCCCCCGGCAGCCTCACGTGCTGGGCAGCGTGAGGAGAGGAGCCCTGTCTGCTCAGTTTCTCTGCCAGATGGGAGCTGGGGGCCCAGCACACAGGCTGGGGGGCCGAGACCAAGTCCTCTCCCGAAGAGTCAGCCAAGTCGTCTGGGTATTCGAGTTGCTTCACCCGAGGTCACTTATCTCTGAGTGAGAGCAGCTGCCCCGCAGAGCGGAGGGCCCCACGTGCTCCAGGCCTGGTTGGCGCGTCTGCCCCCGCGTGTGGCCAGCACTGCTGGCCCGAGGGCCTGGTTTCCAGGCGAGTCCGCGTGAGTGCTGGTGGGGCACCCTCTTGTTCTGTTTCAGAGCTCTGTCCCGTCACCCCAAGTGTCATGCAGCCTGGAGTGTGTGTATATGTGTGTGTGTGTGCGTGTGTGCATGTGTGTGTGCGTGTGTGCGTGCGTGTATGTGTGCGTGCACGTGTGTGTGCACGTGTGCGTGTGTGTGTGCACGTGTGTGTGCGTGTGTGTGTGTGTGTGTGTGTGTGTGTGTGTGTAGGACACGGATTAGCTTTTCTCTCCTTAAGAAACCTAGTCCCTCTACAACTCAGCAAAAAAAGCCTCAAACAATCCTATTAAAAATGGGCAAATGGATTAACATACACACACTATTATACATAAAATAAATAACCAGCAAGGACCTACTGTATTGCACAGGGAACTCTACCCAACACTCCGTAATAACCTAAATGAGTAAAGAATCTGAAAAAAAAAATACATGCATGTGTATAAGTGACTTACTTTACTGGACATCTGAAACTAACACAACATTGTAAATCAACTGGACTCCAGAATAAAATAAAAATTAAATTATAAAAAGGGCAAAGGATGCAAATAGATAGTTCTCCAAAGAGGACATACAAAGAGCCAATAAGCATATGAAAAGATACTCAACATCACTAATCGTTAGGAAAATGCCATTAAAGTAAAAATGAAATATCACTTCATGCCGATTAGAATGCTATTATAGTAAAAGTAAAAACCACAACACGAACAGAAAATAGCTGATGCTGATGAGGATGGAGACAGATTGGAATCTTGTGCGCTGCTTATAGGAATGTCAAATGGTACGCCTGTTATGAAAAAGCAATATGGTGGCACCTCCAAAATTAAACAAAGGATGACCATATGCCTAGAAAGCATATTAAAAAGCAGAGACAACAGTTTGCTGACAAAAGTCAGTCAGGACTATGGTTTTTCTAGTAGTCACATAAGGATGGGAGAGCTGGACCATAAAGAAGGCTGAGCGCCAAAAAATTGATGTTTTTGAACTGTGGCATTGGAGAAGACTCTTGAGAGATCCTTGAACAGCAAGGAGATCCAACCAGTCCATCCTAAAGGAAATCAACCATGAATATTCATTGGAAAGACTGATGCTGATTCTGAAGCTCCAGTAATTTGCTTACCTGATGCAAAGAACCAACTCATTGGAAAAGATCCTGATGCTGGGGAAGATTGAGGGCAGGAGGAGAAGGGGATGCCAGAGGATGAGATGGTTGGATGGCATCACCGACTCAACCCAGTGGTTACTGGGTGGCTAGGGAATTCGCTGGGGTACTTGCTTCTTAACAGCAGTTCGTGAAAATGCGTGGAATGAACAGAGAAGAGCTGTGGAAGCGCTCCTCCACACCTGGAAAAACAACCCTGGGGCGGCTGCCAGGGCCCAGAGTCAGCCTCCAGGCCGGGGGTGCGTGGGGGGGACACACAGGGGCTGTCCCCTGGCCGAGGTGAAAAATCTGACTGGTTGCAGTTGGTGCCTGAGGTCAGAAGAGACTCTCCGCCTCCAGGGAAGAGCGCAGAAAGTGTGCTGAAATCCCCAGGGGGTCGTCTTTAGTGGAATGAAACAGGCTGATGAGAAAAGCATCAGGGCCTGGGTGCCAAGCCAGCACCTCTCCCCCACTGGGAGCCCACAGGCTTCCCGGAGAGTCGGGGCAGCCCCCGCCTCTGCCCTTGCCTTTCCGAGACGAAAACCAAGTTCTGAGGGCGTGACTGAAAATAGAGCTTTCACAACAGGTTCATTTCTGAATGAGACGCACAACAGTGGGAAACGGTACAAAGGGCTCCCATCTGAATTCCTCTCAAAGTATTGGGGGGGATTGCTTTCCAGATTCTCCCACAAAAGGCACTTTTCAACTCCAGGAGAGCAAGAAAGATCAGCTAGGATCAGGACCAGGTAATTCCTTCATTGGGAGCAAACGCTGGTTTTGAGTTTTAGATACTGGCCTAAGGCATTTTGGAGAATGAGTGTGAACACTCAATGGGTGTAGGTGTTTTTTTTTTCCTTAAGAAAAGCCTGAAATTCTGTTCTCTGTGTCTGCATCTCCATTGCTGCCCTGTACATAGGTTCATCAACACCATCTCTCTAGATTCTGTATAGATGCTTTAATTTGCAATATTTATGTTTCTCTTTCTGACCTGCTTCTCTCTGTGTAATAGGCTCTATGACTTGGGGAGCTCAAACCCGATGCTCTGTGACCACCGAGAGGGGTGGGACGGGGTGGATGGTTCAGGAGAGAGGGGACATGTGTATAATTATGGCTGATTCATAATGTATGGCAGACACCAACACAGAACTGTAAAGCAGTTGGCCTCCAACTAAGGGTTTTTCTTTAAGAAATAGTGGCAACTATGTCACACGGTGTTGCTTGGATGGCCTGAGGCAGCCCTTGTAAAGCGTTTCGGGCAGTCAGACCAGGTGGACCTCCAACAAGTGTCAGCTCTTATCGTCACCACCCCAGGCGGCTGCCACCGCACCGTGGCCCCTGAGTGGTATCCACTCTTCACCCCAGCACACGCCTCCTTACTGGACGTATGGCTCCTAAAAGCTGGGCAGAAGGACCCCGGCTCCCCACCCCCGCTCCTCCTGCGGGTGTGCTGAATCTCTTCGGTCGTGTCTGACTCTTCGCGAGCCCATGGACCGTACGCAGCCCGCCAGGCTCTTCTGTCCAGGGGATTCTCCAGGCAGGAATACTGAAGTGGGTTGCCATTCCCTGCTCCAGGGGATCTTCCTGACCCAGGGAGCGAACCCAGGTCTCTTATGTCTCCTGCATTGGCAGAGGGGTTCTTACTGCTAGCGCCACCTGGAAAGCTCCCATGAAGTGAAGTGAAGTTGCTCACTCATGTCTGACTCTTTGCAGCCCCATGGACTGTAGCCTACCAGGTTCCTCAGTCCATGGAATTTTCCAGGCAAGAACACTGGAGTGGGTTGCCATTTCCTTATTCTTTCTCTTTTTTAAAAATACATATTTGTTCATTTGTCTGTTTGCTGCACCAGGTCTTAGTTGCGGCATGTGGGATCTCGTTTCCCGACCAAGGGTCGAACCTGGGCCTCCTGCACTGGGAGCAAAGTCTTAGCCGGTGGACCACCAGGGGAGTTCCAGCTAATTCTTCCTACATCAGTAAAATGTTTCAGCCCAGCCCGGTTGACCTCGCCATGAATTCCAGATTAGAAGATCTGATCTGATTGGGTCTGATACAGTTGGTATGCCCTGAACCACTAAGGCCTCGGAGTGTCTAAGTCCAGCGGTCCCAGCCGCCAGTGGCTGCCTCCCTCATCCTCCTCCAGAGCTGCTCAGAGCCTTCATGTCGTCCACCACCCAGCCATGGTCCCTCGCAGTCAGCACTCTTCCCTTGACTTCTTTGAGAAGATCCAGGTTACCAGCTGACGTCTCTCAAAGACGTGCCTTCACCCCAATGCACGTAGTTTGGCCTGGAATCCCCCCGTCTTGTTCCCGCGGCTTCAGTAGGAAGATGCTCACCCAGCCCTCTGCAGCCTGAGCCCGTCCCCACCCACCCGCTGAGGGTCCTAAAGGGATCTTGTAAGCCTTTTATTGTCTTAAAAGAGCAGCAACCTAACCCCCCAGGCTCCAAACCGCCTCTCCGTCCGTGGCTCCAGCTCTTTCCATCCTCCCCGCCGGACTTCTCGAAAGAGCTGTCCCCACAACGCAGCTCCATACCACCTCCCATCTCCTCGGCACGGACCGCATGCTGGCTGCCGGCCACCACCTCACTGACGCGCCTGCCAAGGGGGCCAGGGGATTTTCTGTTGCAAAATCCCGTAGGCGCTGTTTTACACTCATCTCTCCAGATCTGCCATCTTTGCTCTCTTTCTTTTTTAATTATCAAAGATTATTATTGTACAATATTGAGAAGTATAGGACAAAATACAGTTATTGGAAGACAGTTTCTCCTGCCGTCTTGAGTGTTCACCTCTCCTTGAAAACCTTTCCCTTCCCTTCCACTTCCCCTCCCGCCTTCCCCTCCCGCTGGCTCCCAGGACCCCTGGCTCTCCTGGTTCTCTCTGTGTCCCTCAGGGGACGTCATCTTGCTCTGTCTTTCCTTGGATCGCTTCCTCCTGAGCCAGGCCTCTGACTCCAGGGCTCACGTGTGCACCGCGCTCCTGATGATCCCTGTCTGTCTTTCTGGCTCAGAGTGGTCCCCGAGTGCCATCCTTGCCCAGCCTGAAGCCCAGCAGACGTCTCCTGTGTCGTTCTCGAAACACAGCGTCTCACGCAGCTCAGCGCCCTCCTCCACGCGCCTGCACCCCTCATGGACCAGCATCACCGGCGGGCAGGCGCCAGGGCCGGGACCCCGAGTGCCCCCAGCGGCTCTCCACACGCGGCCCCTCCCCTGTCTCCGTCAGCGCAGCTTCGGCTCCATCGGCCCCGTCCCCCCGGGGTGACCCCGACAGCTTCCCAGCCTTGCTCTCTGCTGGCAGACCTGCCCACAGCCAGCCCCGTTCCTGCACCACGGGGAACTCAAGTCTGTGTCCGCCTCGGAGCCCCGGTGGTCCGCAGAATCTGGTGGTCTGATTCCTCGGCGTTCGTTGTCATCTCAGAATCTCCAGCTTCTCGCCTTCCTCCTTCCTCTCTGCTTCCAGTCCTCATGAACACCCTTTCTTATCTCCACTCTCTTCCCTCAGCCTCCTCCTCCCAGAAGCCTTCCCAGGGCCTCCTCCAGGCCCCCGTTGCTGGCCGGGCGTGTCTTAACCACTGCATTCATCACACGGCTTTGCCACTGGTGACTCCTCTCCTCGCTTTCCCGGAACGCGTGTTCCTACTGACACCTGAAGCTAGACTGTCCTTTCAGTTTTCAGTCACCTGAGCCAACGCCTTCCCTCTCTTGCTGAAGTCAGTATAAACTGGGTTCTCTCTGATCTGAACTGAGACGGAGAGTGATCTGATCCCTGATGCAGTGAGACTACACCCGGGGAGATTGGATTTTCCCTTCTTTCCTTTTAATGCTTACTTTTAGGGAGATTGGATTTTCAAGCCCTCTTTTATGCGGTGGACCTTCCTGGTCTCTATGGAGTGGCTGACAATGACAGAGTCTGTGCAGATTCAGGTACCGATGACCTCCTAGATTATTTAAAAGGCAGGGTGAGCCTTGGAGGCTGTCAGGGAACTCTTCTGACCCTGAGGTCCCAGAAGTCTGCAACGCTGCTCAAAGATGGTAATTTCATCCCTCCAATTAATGCTATGAAACTCTCATCTGGATATGGGTCAACTGCCAGCAAAAACTTAAACGCTGGCTCTGCTTTGGTGTCAAATTGTAAATTCTACCCTTTCATCTTCCGCTGCCAGTCCTTCTGTTTTTCATTTCTCCTGATTTCTTTCTTTGGGCTTTTGATCTGTTTTCTATTGTTATCATTCAGGCATTTCATGCCTGGACTTTCCAAGTCCGTGTGATCCAACCAGAACAGCATCTGGGTTCCGTGCTCATGCATGACTGTCAGTCCCCCGAGGTGGGGACGGGGTGCTTGCAGAACTGTTCCACACCTTCGTTCCTTGAAGCCGGTTTTCCTCCGAGCCTCAGCCCCAGGATTTTCCAAGGAGCTTTCCAAGGTGGGCAGGACGTGAGACAAGCCCCAGGGTGCTCGCTTTTCTCTCTTCTCTTCCTTCCTCCACCACCGGTGGTCCTTATACCTTCCTGGGTCTGATGACTGGCTCCTTGGGTTCGTGTTTCCAGATCTTGGAACATCCCCTCAAGCCACCCAGGCCTTGGAAGGGGTGTGTCGGATCTGGCTTGAAGTTCTTGAATTCTGTTCCTTACACGTCATTTAGTGTCAAGTAATCTTGTTGCTGTCGTACAGTCGCTAAGCCTTGTCCCACTCTTTGTGACCCCTTGGACTGCAGCCCGCCAGGCTCCTCGTGGGTAAGATCCTTCACTGTCTCCCGGGGTTTGCTCAGATTCATGTCCATCGAGTTGGTGATACCATCCAACCATCTCATCCTCTAGCATCCCCTTTTCCTCCTGCCCCCAATCTTTCCCAGCATCAGGATCTTTTCTAATGAGTCAGTTCTTCACATCAGGTGACCAAAGTACTGGAGTTTCAGCTTCAGCATCAGTCCTTCCAATGAATATTCAGGACTGATCTCCTCTAGGATGGACTGGCTGGATCTCCTTGCAGTCCAAAGGATTCTCAAGAGTCTTCTCCAACACCACAGTTCAAAAGCATCAGTTCTTTGGTGCTCAGCCTTCTTTACGGCCCAGCCTCTCTGAGTATCAGTTTCACCAGACCAAAAGAGGGATGACGGTCTTAAAGCATCGGATTGTTGTAGGATCGAATTCAATACAATAACTTACAGAAAGCAATTTACAGCAATTACCGCGTAGTAATTGCTACCATTTTTTTGGGTCAGAACCATTCATTAGATAGGTCCTTGGTACCATGTCATTTAGCCCCAGGACAGCCCTCTCAGGGGTATTATGACTCCCATGTGACAGGTGAGAAAACCAGGGCTCCAGGGGGTCCACACCAAAGGTTGCCCCTCTCCTCTGCCCGACGCATGGCAGAGATGGACACACTTCCAACAGAGGAGTGGACGTGACCGCTGTTTCTCTCCTGTTTCCACACCCAAGCGGCTGAGATCTTTTCAGTGATGCTGTCACCACCTGATGCTGAAAACAGCAGCTGTTCACTCAGTCCCAAGATCCCATTTCATACCTGTGATAACTGAACGTCCAACAGGGATGGGAACCAAATTAAAAATGGAAGAAAGACACGTGCCTTGGGTCTGGCAGTAGCTCTGAGCTCGGATGTGCCTTGACATCTTCTCTCTGCATCTCTGTCTTGACTGTGTCCCCTCTCTGTGGTGGCAAGATGTTCCTGGCAGGGCTGGGCATCCCCCTCTTGCCCGACAAAGCCAGGAGGCCTCACTGGTCCTCCTGGATCAGGTGCCCCTCTCCAGGACAAGCAGCAGGGCCAGGCTGGGGCACGAATCCCCTGGGCATGGGGGATGGTGTCACCCCCATCCCACCCACCTTGACCTAGGTGGTTCAGCGGCTCTGACCCTCCCAGCTATGTGTCCTTGGACAAGCTACTTAATGTCTCTGTGCCTCTCTGTTCCCACCTGTGAAGTGGGAACAGTGAATACGATTCACTTCATAGAACTGCTTTGAATATTAAATGAATTAATATTTATGAACACTGGGACGCCACCTGGTACATAGTAAGCATTATACATATGTGTTAATAGGGCTCGTGCTCATGGTAAATATAAGTCCTTATTGCAAATTCCTGGGGAAGAATTCTGATTGTACATTATCATGTTTTATGAACCTCATTTTCATTTTTAAAAAGTCACAAATGTAACAATTAGGGTGCATGCTCAGTCCTGTCTGACTCTGCAAACTCACGGACTGTTGCCCGCCAGGCTCCTCTGTCCATGGATTTCCTTAAGCAAGGACATGTGTGGTCCTTCTCCAGGGGATCGTCCCGACTCAAGGGTCCAAACTCTGTCTCTTGTGTTGGCAGGTGGAGTCTTAAGCACTGCAGCACCGGGGAGACCCATTAGGGTAGATATCACTTTCCCCAAAACTGACATACGGAGGAAATTCAGAAATGCTCTCTTCATTTCTGATTAATCTACGCTTCTCTGCAACCCGGACAGTCTTTCAAGTTAATAAAACACCAAACACAATTGGAAATGCTCTGAGGGGGTTCATTTCAAGGAATCACGAGATGAATTTTTTTTTTCTTAAAAGAAAGATGCACCTCACTTTGTTGGGTAAGTTTGTAAGCCCCTCTGCCAACACAAGGGCCATTGTAGAAGCAGGGACATTTTGAACGTGCCATGTGATAAACAGGTAACCTTTTCTAGAACATTCTCTTTTCTTGATATTCATTATCTAGAAATAATGAAGCACTAGAAACTTCATTCTTCTACCCAAGTTCCATCACCAAAAACAGTAAAACCTTATTCGTGAAGATCCTTCTCTTCACGCGCGAGTGACCATCTGTGCAGGACCTGCGCGGAATTTCACTTTGTTTTGGTTTTGGTTCTGTTTTTTCACTTTTTGGCTGTTTCACCATCACCGTGAGCTTCCATCCGCCTCTCTGACTCTCCTCCTGTCCTCCCCAGAATCCTGACCCGAGCTCCTCACCCCGGCTGGAGCCTCAACCGTGCTGTCTGGACCTTGGACGAGCTCTGTCCTTAGGCCCAGATTGCTCTCAGCCTCTGATTGCTCTCAGTCTCTGATGCCAGACCCCGGCTGCTCACCCAAGGGGACACGGGGTTAGATCTCCCTTCAGGGTGAGGGGTCCCCCAGGCGGGTGCGGCAGGCCGCAGGGAGCCCCGCCCTCTGCAGGGAGCCCCGCCCTCCACAGGGAGCCCCGCCCTCCACAGGGCTGGGCCAGAGTCCTCTCTCCCAGCCAAGCCAGTGCTATGATCAGGGTGCTTCAGAGGGGCTTGAAACATTTCCATTTAACTTGAAAGCATCAAAGAAGCCATGTCCATAATCCCACTAATCAATCATGTACCTTATTTACCTGAATCCAATGCCCCTTCCATTTTTCATCTGCAAAAGTATTTGTTTTTTCTGCAGTTGTAATTGTGGAACATATATATTTCATTCAACATTATTTCCTGTATATTTTCCCCGGGTTCTACCTATAGCCCATATTTATTATTTTTGCAGCAGCCTAATATACCATTGAGTTAATTACCCTGAAATGTACTTCATGTTCCACTATAATTGGACATTTCTTTTGCTATTAGATTCTTGCTTATACAAGGAGGTAATAAACATCTGCGTAGAAATAGCCCCCTCCCCTTTTTTTCTTGTTTTGAATTATTTCCCTCCAGTAAATTCCCAGGAGTGGGATTACTGGGTCAAAGGAGATGAACATTTTTATGGCTTCTGATATATATGGCCGAATTATTTTCCAAAATGACTGTATCAGCTTTCATAGGCCTGAGAGATGCGTAAGTATGTTTCAACGAGGGTGGGGGCAAGACTTCACATTTTCAAAAAGAAAACGAATTAGTTTTGTTTTTCTTCCTCCTGCGCATAATGGGGAGTTTTTAAACCCATGGCCATCCTCCGGCTTTGCTTCAAGTGGTTTTCATTTATAAATACTATTTCAACATCTTTCAGGCTCTCGTTGGTTGATTTTTTTCACATGCCTCTAGTCTGTTATTAGAAGGTCTGAATGTGGGCTTGGGGGGTGGGCGGGCAGGGGTGCGTCTGCGAGAGAATGGAGCTGGAGCCCGTGGGCTGCGCTGATGGAGTCCACGCTGAGGGGACCAGGGGCTGAGAGACAGCGATGGTGCTCAGGTCTCTGGGCAGGGTGCAAGGTGGTGGTGCCTTGCAGAGACCGGGGCTGGCGGAGGAAGGCCTGGGGTCGGAGCTAGTCTTGATGGGAAGTGTGGCTGCAGTCGTGGACCACTGGGTGGGGGGCGGATGGGATGTCCATCTCAGAGGAAGACAGTAAGAGACCCAGTTGAAGCTGATATGACATGTTTTTCGTCACTTACCTGCTACTGTATTCCCAACTCTGTTTCTCCCAGGCTCTCATCCCAGATCCCACCAAGAACAGATTGAGAACTTCCCCAGTGGTTCAGTGGATAGGAATCTGCCTGCCCATGCAGGGGACATGGGTTTAATCCCTGATCTGGGAAGATTCCCCCTGCCTTGGAGCAGCTGAGCCTGGAGGCCACAACTACTGAGCCCGCGTGCAGCAAGTACTGAAGCCTGCGCGCCTGGAGCCTGCGCTCGGGGACAGGAGAAGCCCCCCCAGCGGGAGCGCCGAGCACCACCGTGGAGAGTGGCCCCTGCTCACCTCAGCTAGAGAGAACCCGAGCGGCAGCAAAGACCCAGTGCGACTGAAAATAGGTAAAATCAATCAATTTTTTTAAAAGGAAAATGACTTCTCTCTTAAAAAAAAAAAAAGAAGCGCCAATTGAACACCCCTCACTCAGTTAAACTTGGAACTAGGATGGAGTCACCGCCGCTTGTTTCTCCTCCGGGTGATGCTGACACGTCTTGTGGGTTTTCCCGAGGCAAATGCATCAGCCAAGTGTGTGTGCAGCTGCTGTGACCTTATTAACCACGCTCCTGAAGAATCCCTTGGAACCTCGGGCATTTCTCCTTCTGTCTTTGGCTCAAATGAAGGTGTGTGAACAACTCCTTGCCTCTGAGCTCCTAAATGAGCCCCACACCCTCTGCCCGAGACGCTGTAATGCTATCAAAATGGGACTCATTCCCTTTGATCTCTGCTGGTTCTTAAATCCTGCAGTTGTGTGTTGGAACATCAATAGAAATGGGGTTTCAAGCTTCCTCTTTCATTATCTTTCTCAAAGATTAAAAAGAGAGAGAGAAAGAGAAAGTAAAAGGGAAAAAGAGGTCCTAAGCTTTGTAGATGAAGCAACATTTAAGAGTCATCTCTTTATCTGATGATATCAGAGGACACACTTGTTTAGAAATACAAGTCCATCCTAATCTCCCCATTTGAAAGGAGGCTTTTCTTAAAAATAAATAAGAAAGGCACACACCTAAGCCCACCCTCCCTACCCTCTCCTGCAAAGGCTGGCAGCCCCCACTTCATCCACGATCACGCGGAGGGTACGTGTCTGGGTGTTCTCAAGCTCTGGAGCTCTGGAGGTGACTCTGAGAGCTTCGTAGGTCCAGGAGACACTCAATCCTTCCAACAAACAACCCTACTTTTCAAAAAGGAACTCTCTGTTCTTGGCAGTGCAGGGAGAAGAGACTTCTAGATTAGAATAATTAAGTATCTGACCCATGACTCCCCACATGCCTGTGCCTTCTTGGGCTTTGATGTGGGTAGCTTACTGTCAGACGGAAAAGTACAGTTTCTTCTCAAAGTCTTCCGCATCTGGGAGTAAGGGCGGCTCAGAGGGAGGAACTCCAGGGTCTCTGGCTTGAAAACAGACGGGACCCCAGCCTGAGTCTCCAGGCAGTGGGAATGTGAGAAGCAGGATTCTTAAGGCCCAAAGGCCTTCCCTGAGTCCCTGTGTGGCTCGTCCAGTCTAACTGATGCCAGCCAGGAATCTTGGCCTCCTTAATCAATCTATAGAAATTGATAAGCAGCCAGACAAGAAATTCAGGCAGTATAAGGGGAAATATACATTTCAGGTGGTGATGGGTGGTACTATGTATTAAGTACTGTATGAATCAATGTTCATAACTGCAACCAGCAAAATTCACCCCAGAGAATTTAAACAGGAAAGGCATTCCCTAAAGGACTTCAGGCTTCCCTGGTGGCTCAGACGGTAAAGAATCTGCCTGCAATGCAGGAAACCTGTGTTTGATCCCTGGGTTGGGAAGATCCCCTGGAGAAGGAAATGGCAACCCACTTCAGTATTCTTGCCTGGGAAATCCCATGGACAGAGTAGCCTGGTGGGCTACAGTCCATGGGGTCACAAACAATCAGACATGACTGAGCAACTCACTCACAAAAGATATTCATAAAAACCGGGGTGGTCCAGAGAGCCGGGCTGGGGGCTGCGCACCCTGATGCAATGCCCACGTGACCCTCTGACAGCTCCAGGCGACTCCGGGCCCCTCCCTGGATGGTGTGAGGTGGAGCCCAGGACTCCACTGCGGTCGCAGCCTCTGCCTCCAACAGCCCGGTGTCCACCCTGGAAACCATCTCTGCAGCCATCCTGCACCACACGGGTGCTGCCTAACTCTTGGAGTTACTCCTCAACCTGAATCTCAGTTAGGAGTCTCTGATTGGCTGAGCCTAGGTCACGTGACCAGGCCCTTGCTGCCAAGAAGGAGGGGAGTTCTGTACCTGTAGCCCATCAAGGGGAGAGTAACCCAAACCCGGGAGTGTGTGTGACGGTGGCGAAAGTGGGAAAGTGTGAGTCACTCTGTCGTGTGACTCTTTGCCACCCCCATGGACCTTAGCCCGCCAGGCTCCTCTGTCCATGGGATTCTCCAGGCAAGAATACTGGAGTGGGTGCCATTTCCTTCTCCAGGGGACCTTTCTGACCCAGGGATTGCACCCAAGTCTCCTGCATTGCAGGCAGATTCCTTACAATCTGAGCCACCAGGGAAGCCCTCAAGGTGGGGGGTTGCTTTAAAATAAAGGCTACTGTCCATGCAGGAAGCTGCAGGTCTGTTAGGAGCCTGGGTGGGACTCCGGGTGATGTTAGGGAGGCACTGGGGGGCTGAACAGAGACCCCTGCAGCCTCCCCAAGTACTCGGGGCATGATTTGCGGGATGGAATTCTCTGTTTCAAACTTTAATGAAAAACATAGGACTATAGAACCAAAGATGGTGAAATATACTTTTTTTTTTTAACAGACTCTAAATATAAATTCTTTCAATCCTTCACATTGTTTTTCACCACTTTGCTTTGTTTTTCCTCTTGAACTTATTTTTAAAAACCAGACGGCAATAAACACAGAGAGGAGCAGATGGTGGGGGTGCAGGGTGGGGGCTCAGGGCGGCTCAGGCCTCCCCCTCCCCCGACACCCAGGCTCGGTCTCAGCTGCTTCTGCGGGAACTCAGTACCTCTCTTTCCATCAGGCAGGACCGTGGTGGGAACTGGGTCCCTGGTGGCGGCTGCGGCTGGGACAAGCAGCACAAAGCCCCCCGTCTTCCTGCCCAGGACACACTGTCAGGAGTACCGTGAAGGCTGGTGCTGCCGGCCCCACGGGGTGGGCAGGGGGTGAGCGGTGGGGACCCGGGCAGCCCCACAGTGACGCAGCCCTGGCATCCTCGCAAAGCCGTGCAAGACAGAGCGTGTGGTTGTTTTTTTTAATTTAAATGTATTTATTTTTCATTGGAGGATAGTTGCTCTGTTGGTTTCTGCCATACATCAACACGACTCAGCCGTGGGTACACACATGTCCCCTCCTTCTTGAACCTCCATCCCACATCTCCAGGTTGTCACAGAGCACCGGATTCGAGCTCCCTGTGCCATAGAGCAAATTCCCACTGCTGTCTAATTTTATATACGGTAATATATAGGTTTCAAAGCTTCTCTCTCCGTGGGTCCCACCCTCTCCCCCGCTGTGTCCACAAGCCTGTTCTCTAGAAGACAGAGCACATTGCCGAGTGGACCCAGAGCTGGGGGTGAGCACGAGGGTGGAACCCTGGCATCCGAGCCTGGAATCTGGCTACAGGCCATTGGGTCGAACTCCCCCTTCAGACCCCATCCGTGTCAGAGGGAACAGACCTGTCTGGGATGGGCTGAAGCAAAGCGGTGGAGGTGGGGAATGACAGACGACCTACAGCCCGAATTCCCTAGAGAAGCCTGCAGAGTCTGGAGGACATGCAGAAGACACTGTCAGAGCCTCACAGACCTCGTGGTGGCCAGGGAACGGTGCATGTGTTCATTTATTTTCCCCATTCCGTCTCATTTTGGCCTGTTCATGACACCAAGGTCACCCAGCACCTAAGGATGTGAAGGGGAGTGAAATGGAGGGCAGAGCAGAAAGAGGTAGTGGTCTTACAGCAGCTACTTAAAAAGTTACGCTGGGGGACTCCCTGGTGGTCCAGGGTTAGGTTAGGTGGTCACGCTCACTGCTGAGAGTGCAAGTTCAACCCCTGGTTGGGGAACTAAGGTCCCCAAGCCATGTGTCATGGCTACAAAAAAACGTGCAATGTGCTCTGTGTTACAAAATGTTTGAACCCAGTTTTAAGGCCCCTCTCATGTAAGTGATGGGCCAGAAGCTTAAGTTCACACTAAGGATGGCCCCGATTCCATCACAGTCCTTCACACTGAATGTACCAGTTTGCCTTGGTGCCCCTCAGGACAGGGCCTGGACCTGTCTCTTCCATCCACAGGTCCCCAGGCAGGTGCTGGTGAATGCTTTACAACAGACTCTGTGGGGAAAAGAGAGTAGATAAGAATGTTTGCATGTGTCCTCCGTCGCTCAGTCGTGTCTGACTCTTCGTGACCCCGTGCACTGCAGCCCGCCAGGCTCCTCTGTCCGTGGGACTCTCCAGGCGGGAACACTGGTGTGGCTGCCGTTTCCTCCTCCAGAGGATCCTTCTGACCCAGGGGTGGAGCCTGTCTTTTGCATTTGCAGGTGGGCTCTTCACCACTGCACCGCCTGGGAAACCCAATAATAATTTATACTGATATTTAAATGCACAGAAAATTCATGAAATAACTAGCTCTTTTTAACTGCCTAATTAAAAAATATTTTTAACTTACGTCGGAGGAAGGAGAGATAAATTAGAAGTTTGGGATTAGCATATACACACTATAAAATAATCAATAGGACCTATTGCATAGCACAGAGAACTATACTCAATATTTTGTAATAGCCTATAAGAAAAAAGAATCTGAAAAAACCAGATAATGTACAAAGCAATATAGATACTAGATATAGCTGAACCGAGATCATTCTGTTGTTTTTGCGATTGCACTCAAGTGCTGCATTTCAGACTCTTTTGTTGACCATGAGAGCTACCCCATTTCTTCTAAGGAATTCTAGCCCACAGCAGTAAATATAATGGTTATCTGAGTTAAATCCTCCCATTCCTGTTAATTTAAGTTCACTGATTTCCTAAGATGTCAACGTTCACTCTTGCCATCTTCTGCTTGACTACATCCAACCTACTTTCATTTATGGGCTTAACATTTCAGGCTCCTATGCAATATTGTTCTTTTCAGCATCGGACTTGACTTTCACCTCCAGACACATCCGAAACCCTGTCAGTTCTTCTTTGCCTCAGCTGCTTCATTCTTTGTTTTCTCAGCCCTTTCCCAGTAGCACATTGGACATCTTCTGACCTGGGGGGCTCATCCTCTAGTGTCCATATCTCTTTGCCCTTTTGTACTGTTCATGGGGTTCTTGCGGCAAAAATACTGGTGTGATCTGCCATTCCCTCTCCCAGTGGACCCGTTTTGTCTGAACTCTCCACTCTGATCCGTCGGTCTTGGGTGGCCCTGCCTGGCACAGCTCATAGCTTCTCTGAGTTATACAAGCTCCTTCGCCACGACAAGGCTGTGATCCACGAAGGGGGAAAAATCTAGAAATGTACATATAACTGATGCCGTGTGCTCTGCGTCTCAAACTAGCACACCACGGTGAACAAACTGTACTTACAAAAAAAGAAAAACAATGCTCCCCATTTCCATCTTTAAAAAACTTAAACAGTGGTTTTGTTTCACAGTGGGTTTGCAGAACTCCTGAAAATGTAGCAGTGGACGGCCCAGCTCTAGTGGGCGCGCCCCAGCGCTCCGCAGGGGCCTGGTGAGGAAGACACTCTGAGCACGTGCTTGCCTGTCGCCCGGATGCCTTCAGAACGGCTGTCTCTGCCTCTCTGAGGGCCTGGGCAGGTCACTTCCTCTCCTCTGCGTCTCCGTCTCAGGCAAGAGGCTATTAGTGCCTACTTCATAGAGGTGCTGGGAGACTTAATTAAGGTTCGCTAAGTGCTTTGAAATCCACGGATGAAAGGCCCGGTGGGGGAGAGCTGTGTTATTATTCCGCATACCATCTTAAGAAGCGGATGTGATGATACCCACCTGGCACTTTTCATCTTCAAAGTGTCCCCCAGACATTAGCCAATTACACGTCACGGCTCCCTGCCCCGTCAGTGGGTGTCCCCTGGAGGGCGGCCCTGCGGGGGGGAGGAGACCCCTTCTCTGGGGAGTGGAGTCCGGCCGGGGCCCAGCCCCCTCTGCGGCACCTTCGGCCCCGCCTGGGCTGGCCCCGCAGCCCCAGCTCCTCTGCCCCACGCGGCCTCTGAAACCACCTTGCTGCTTTCAGCGTGCGTGATGCTACCCATCGAGTATCTTTAGTTCTAAGACGCTTTCCCTCCACACTGGGGCATCCTTGACACCTGTGTGCATCTTAACATGTTCAGCGTTCAGTTGGAAGTGTTGTCCTCACTGGTGCAGAAAATAATAGTTTCATACAACCATCAGATGTCAGCCATTGTTGAAACACGCTTTTGCCATTCATTCTAGAACTTACCGACTTTCCTGGTGGCTCAGACGTCAAAGAATCTGCCTGCAGTGCAGGAGACCTGGCTTCGATCCCTGGGTGGGGAAGATCCCCTGGAGAAGGGAATGGCAGCCCACTGCAGAGTTCTTGCCTGGAAATTCCCGTGAACAGAGGATATGGTGAAGGACAGGGAAGCCTGGGGTCACAAAGAGTCAGACACGACTTAGTGACTGAACAACTGGAACTTATAGCTTTGTGAGTTATTTCCTGCTAATTATTTTTACTTAGTTCTTACTTTAATTTTCTTTTATTCTTAGCTTTTTAGGTGCTAAAACTTTTATTTCTCCAAAAATGTTTGCCTAGAACATTTAAGTGGAATAATTTTATAGGATCACATAATTTTCAATATTTCTGAGATTCCTAGGAATCAAATTTAAAATAAAAGAATCAGGTTACAAGCATAAAATTTTAATTAGCGAAAGTTTTTGGATTTTGCACAAAGACTGAAATTAGGAACTTTTCTAAATTTCGTATATAGTCCTTATATAATTATTGATATCCAAATTCATACTTGAAAATATATAAATATAAGCATAGGTTAATAGCTAAGTTACTTGTTTTGTAAATGACTAGTCTTTAAATTTGGTTTCTGGCTAATTTTTTATAAAAATCTCTCTGTCCCCCATTCTCATTATAACAGGAATAGAGGGGCACTGTATTAGGTAGAAATGCAGATAATTGAAATAAAGAAATGGCAACAATAATCCTATGTCTCAATTTTTTATGCTATTCACAGTATAATGATTACAGAAATAACACACTTTGAACTTTAACCTGCATTATTAGCAATTTTTCCCATTACTCCCTAAATCTAGATAGTCCAGAGAACCATAAATTCAGCCTTGGTCCGTAGCCTTTGCCAGTTTCCATGGTATAAATACTCAGAGATCAGTGCCAATAGCTTGTTACTGTATTTCTTTCTACACTTTTTTCCTTTCTTTATTAGAAACATTTCCTTCCTCTGACTATAAAAATAACTTATGCCCATGGTAGAAAAATCAGAAAACAGAGAAACCAGTATAATATAAAATGCCAGCTGTCAATAATCCCATTTGACTATTACTATAATCACAATGATAGTAATAACTCTTATGCTTCTACATTACATAAGTAAGCCACGCTAAGAGCCACCTGATGGGAAGAGCCGACTCATCAGAAAAGACCCTGACGCTGGAAAGATTGAAGGCAGGAGGAGAAGGGGATGACAGAGGATGAGATGGTGGGATGGCATCACTGACTCAATGGACATGAGTCTGAGCAAGCTCCAGGAGATGGTGAAGGACAGGGAAGTCTGGCGTGCTGCCATCCATGGGGTCGCAAAGAGTCAGACACGACTGAGCAACCAAACAACAACAAAGCCATGTTAAGTATAAAATATAGGCAAAAAGAAGAAAGTTATCTATAGTTAACTTTCTGATGAATTTCCTACTATTATATGTTTGTCTTTATTTCTATCTGGAAATAGGTATATCTATGCTGACATTGGGCTTCTCTTTGGCTGAGCAGATAAAGAGAACAGGAAATGCAGGTTCGATCCCTGGGTTGGGAAGGTCCCCAAGAGATGGAAACGGCAACCCACTCCAGTATTCTTGCCTGGAGAATTCCAGGGACAGAGGAGCCTGGAGGGCTACGGCCCTTGGGGTCGCAAAGAATCAGACACAATTGATCGACTAGGCACATATATGCTGATATCTGTATACACAGAAAATTGAAAACATAAGAGGGTGTATAATTTTTCCTGATTTTTAGCTTAATTTGTATGCATTTTCGCAGTATTTCCAGAGCTAACCGTCTTTATACTCGGTGACCTGGAAATTCCATCCTTAGGTACCTGCCTGTATTCCTTTGTTAGGGCTGCCGTAACAAATACCACAGACAGGGTGGGTGAAACAACAGAAGTTTATTTTCTCCCAAGTCTGGAGGCCGGAAGTCCAAGGTCAGGGTCGGCTGACTTGTCCCTTCTGAGGCCAACCAGGCCTTTCTCCTCAGCTCGTAGATAGCCAGCTTTCTCAGGTTACACCCTGAGTAAGTGGTAAGGCCAGGACGGGAACCCCAACAATCTACTTGAAAGGCCATATGCTCACCACTCCACCATACTGCTTCTCCTGCCAAGTAGTATAAAGCCCCCCGCCCCCCATGCAAACAAGTTGAGATTCATTGGGTTTATCTAGCTGTCTTTCTGCTGTTGTACACTTAGGTCAGTTCCTTTCTTAAGTAGAAAGAAAGCAGCAGTGAACACTTTTGCATGTTCATCTTTTCCTTTCCTCAGTCTAGAGCCCAGAACACATACTACTGGGTCCAATCGTTTGAACATATTAAGAGCTCTTGCTCTAAATTGCGAATTTGTTCTCCTGATAGACCAAACCAGTTCATACACCTGCAATCAGTTGCTAACATTTCTCCATAATATTAATGCATCCCACTTCTTTTGGGCCATCCAGAAAAGTGCTGGTCATCACCCTTTTTGTCAGTTGATCTGTGCTCTGAAAAATTAAAATGGAAATTCTGTCTACCTGTTGTTATTGTTGCTATTGTTGTGGGTTGTTCAGTCATATCCAACTCTTTGTGACCCCATGGACTGCAGCGTGCCAGGCTTCCTTCACCATATCCCAGGATTGTTCAGAGTCATGTCCACTGAGTCGGTGATGCCATCCAACCATCTCATCCTCTGTTGTCCCCTTCTCCTCCTGCCCTCAGTCTTTCCCATCTCATCCTCTGTCACCCACTTCTCCTCTAAATGTAAGTGTGTGTGTGTGTACACACAAGAGATGTCCTTCCAGAGAGGCCTTCTAACTCTGCTTCCAGTTCAGAAGAAATGACTTTTTGAATGATCAGCACCAGAATTCCCAGGCATTGTAGTGGCTTCTTAGAACTTTAACAATTTGATTCCAAGAGAACAATAGCCCTTTAGTCACAAGAAGACTTGATGTCCAAGGGATCTGTAGGTATTTTAAGGTACATTTTTTTCCTACTTGTTCACCTATCCTTCGAGGTTATCTAGTCTCACTCCTTGGTTAGTGAGACCTGAAAAACTCTTTTTTTGCTCACAAGAAACTTGCTGTTAAAACAGGTAATGGTGGCTGTATGTGCATGCATTAGTTTAACACAAGTTAAAAATCAGGAAAAATTACACACACTCTATGTTTTCAGTTTTGTGTGTATATAGATATCAACATATATGTGCTTAGTCACTTAGTTGTGTCTGACTCTTTGCAACCCTTTGGCCTGTAGCCTGCCAGGCTCCTCTGTCCATGGGATTGTTCAGGCAAGAATACTGGGGTGGGTTGCCATTTTCCTCCTCCAGGGGATCTTCCCGACCCAGGGATTGTACCCATGCCTCCTGTGTCTCCTTAGTGCAGGTGGATTCTTTACCCGCTGAGCCATCAGCGAAGCCACAGTGGTAGCTGCACTGGGGTTCAAATCACACACAACAGATGCCTGACCCATCGAGCCACTGAATTTAAGAAATTACATACATATTAGCCTGTACTCCGCAAAGTACCAAACAACTTTGCAGTGTTTTGTTCAGTCATGTATTTAAACACACTTACTGAGCATCCTCTGACTCCTGGGTAGATGATAAACAGCCAGCGGGCTGGGCTTCTCATCCTGCTTTGACAGCAAACCGGTCCCAGAAGATGCTGGAGCCCAAGTGAGGAGAGGAGCAGCCTGACATTTGAGTGGGGAACATCAAAATCCCCGAATAGGCAACTTTTGCTGTAACAGATAATCGCCCTATAAAATGCATTGTAAAAATAGCTGCATGCTGTCTTACCACCAGTTGCTTTGAATAAATAACACCTCTTTCTCTTTCGACATAGAGAGAGAGAGGGGCAATTCAGAGAGTTGGAGAGAATATGATGAAAGCTGGATTAGAAGGCGATGCCCAGCTTGAGGGCGACGACCAGCTTGTTAATCAACCTCCCAGGGTTAGACACCCCCATCCACTGCAGGACCCCAGCCTGCCTTGGCTAAGAGCCTCCTTGGGGCAGAGAAGGAAGCAAACGCATCGCCCCCACCATCCTGGTGGAGGGGAACCTGTGAGGCAGAGCTGAGCACCCCAGGTCATTTGCCCACCTCTCTGGTCGGACCAGCGAGCCCTGCAGCCTCCAGGAGGCGCCTGAGAACAGAGGCCTGAAGCCAGGGGGACGGGCTCCTCTGATGGCGACCCGGGGTGTTCCGGACACCGTGTTCCAGAGTGGCAACTCTTGGTTTTGTTTTGTTTTTTTTTTATTAAAAACATTAAAAAAATTTTTTTTCCACACTGCGTATGTTATCTTAGTCCCCTGACCAGGGATCAAACCTGCGTCCCCTGCACTGGGAGCACAGCGTCTTAACCCCTGGACCGCCAGGGAAGTCCAAGGGCCTCATGCGGGTTATCAGCCTTGCCAAACACATCAGAGCCGCCTCGTTCATTGCACGGGTGATGTTTCTGCTGCTTGGAGTGACCTCTGAAAATACTTTACAAGTCACACTTTCTCATTTCCAAAGAGGGGGTGTGTGTGTGCGTGTGTGTATGTCCTGGCCACGGCTGTTGCCAACTTTCAACCATTTATCTAAAATTTATCTGTTTACGTGTAAGAACCTTCACATCCTTAGGCCTCTGAATTCCACTAACCTCCTTTCTCCATTCAGGGCTCTTTCCCACAAAGAGAAGTTGGAGGCGGTGCTGCGGGCCGCGGTGGACAGAGGGTCTTCCTTTATCATCTTCTCACAGGAAGAAGGATCGCAGGCTGGGCTTGGTCCCCACCCTCCGGGGACCCCACCCCTAAGCCGCCAGCATCTCAAGCAGGATTCAGGCATGCTCCTGAGTCACAGCTCGGACCATCAGGATGTCTCACGAAGAGCTGCAACAAGGAGCAAGACGTGTGCCAGTGTCAAGGGTCGAGGGCAGGGACCGGCAAGCCATTCCCAGCAAAGGATCAGAGAGTCAGTCTTTGCAGCTTTGCGGGCTATGCGGTCTCAGTTCTGCCACGGCAGCGGGAAAGTGGGAAGGCAGCCACCGACATGTAAACAAACGTGCCTGGCTGTGTTCCAATAAAACTTTATTTACAAAAACAGCCGGCCAGCTGGCTCTGGCCCGTGAGCTGCAGTTGGCCCATCCCGGTTCAGGCACTGGGTGACTCTTTTCGAAGCACAGTTGACGGAGACCGTAACAGCCCTGCAGCGAGGGTGTCCAGTCCCAGCTCTGCCGTTGACCAGCGCCTTCGGGGAAGTCACTGACCGTCCCTAGGGCAGCTTGGCTTCCCTCCTGCGCCGGCGTCTGCAAGCGGGCACTCCAGGGCTGTGTCTGGCCCGCAGATGTGGGTTATTTGGCTCGCGTAGTATCCAAAACATTTTGAATTCGTTTCCAACATTTCAGATGGGGGAGATTTCAAGTGAAAATCCAGAGTTCTGGCTGCTCTTGAAATATCAGAAAATCTGGCACCCGGGACGCACATGCTCTGTGCCAGCCCTCGCCTGAGGCTGTGAGCGGGGTCTGGCTCTGGGGAGCGGGGCGGGGTGTGCGCCCTGGAGGGAGGGAGTCTCCGCAGGCCCGCTGCGCCCTCCGCGGGCGTCGTGGTCTGTGATGCCCGGAGGAGACCCCCGTGCCTTCGAGCTAACAATCTAGAGCTTGCTGATTAGCGCCACCGCAATGCTGGCGCTATGCGGCCTGTGCCCCCCCTTCCCGCGACCCCCACCCCGTCTGGCCACCTTCCCCAAACAGCTCGGTCTCCGAGATCCACGCGGTGCCGGCCTAGTGCATCCAGGTTCGCCAACTCCGCCTCGGGCTCGAGGCTGGGGTGCGCGCTCCATCAGTGCAGCAGAGTGGCTCCCCGCCCCGGCGGGATCGCCGGGCGCCGGGTCAGCCATGTCCCCCGCCCCGGGGCTAGGAGGGGGTGAATTTTTCTGACAAGGAGAGACACCTACCCTCCACCGATGACGCCTGCCTCGGTATGGGCTGCCCTGACAAATCACCAGGGCTGACTGATGAACAAGGGCAGTGGCTCTCTCGCAGCTCTGGGGGCTGGAAGTCCAAGATGAGGGTCAGGTTCGGGGAAGGCTTCCTTCCAGGATGCCCTCTGCATACATCAATATGGATCAGCCATAGTACACATGTCCCCTCCCTCTGGACACGCCCTCCCACCTCCCACCCCATCCCACCCCTCAGCTTGTCACAGAGCTTTGGTTTGATCTCCCTGGTCACACAGAAAATTCCCACTGTTTTACGTAAGTTAGTGTATATGTCTCCATGCTGCTCTCTCCATTAGTCCCACCCTCTCCTCCCTCAACAGTCAAGGCTCTGTTGGACTTTGTGTCATCCCTGTTCAGTTCAGTTTAGTTCAGTCGCTCAGTCGTGTCCGACTCTTTGCAACCCCATGAACCGCAGCATGCCAGGCCTCCCCATCCATCACCAACTCCCGGAGTCTACCCAAACTCATGCCCATTGAGTCAGTGATGCCATCCAACCATCTCATCCTCTGTCGTCCCCTTCTCCTCCCACCTTCAATCTTTCCCAGCATCAGGGTCTTTTCCAGTGAGTCAGTTCTCCGCATCAGGTGGCCAAAGTATTGGAGTTTCAGCTTCAGCATCAGTCCTTCCAGTGAATATTCAGGACTGATTTCCTTTAGGATGGACTGGTTGGATCTCCTTGCAGTCCAAGGGACTCTCAAGAGTCTTCTCCAACACCACAGTTCAAAAGCATCAATTCTCCCGCATTCAGCTTTCTTTATAGTCCAACTCTCACATCCATACATGACCACTGGAAAAACCATAGCCTTGACTAGATGGACCTTTGTTGGCAAAGTAATGTCTCTGCTTTTTAATATGCTATCTAGGTTGGTCATAAATTTTCTGTCAAGGAGTAAGCATCTTAATTTTATGGCTGCAATCACCATCTGCAGTGATTTGGGGACCCCAAAAAATAAAGTCTGTCACTGTTTCCACTGTTTCCCCATCTATTTGCCATGTAGTGATGGGACCGGATGCCATGATCTTAGTTTTCTGAATGTTGAGTTTCAAGCCAACTTTTTCACCATGTTAGGACTGTAACATCTCCCTCCTCACTTCTGATGGGCAGACCCACCTCCACCTTTGTACTTTTTGCAAATCACTGCCTGAGACTCATTAACAACAAACCCCAACCCTTCCCTGAATCCTAGAACACTCTAGTGGAGTGTAAGCGAGTAATTGGGTGTTCCCCAACCGTTTAATGCAATCTCCACTTTTTAAAAATTAAGACTGGTTTAAAAACCATCCTTAAAACCAAAGAGGTCTGCTCACGGGCATCCTCTACCAAATTGCAACCTGCCAGAGACCACCAGTGTCTTAGCTTATTGTTTCTGGGCCTATATTTGAACTTCTTGTCAATGTGTCATTGATTAGAAAGGATGAGCTGGTCTTTTTCTAAATTCAGGCCTGGCAAATTGTTCACACAAAGCTGTGCAGAAGCACTGCAAACAGAGGCGGGACGTGGGCTCATCTGCTCCAAGCATGTGTTTACTGGGTATTTTCTGGTTTTCAGTTGCACAATAGTAAGTAAACTTCTAACGTGTCATCCTGATAATATTGTACTGTGGGGGTTTTCATACCTATTCAAAGTTGAGACTGTTTCCTCTCTCGCGTCTGTATCTATGATAAAGAATGGAAGCCAAGGTTAGATCTTGTATGTATTTCAAGTTGGAAATAAAATTCCAACTGCTTCTTGTTTGAGTCTTCAGATCAGTTTAATCAAAGAGTATTTTGGGACGCAGGGGGAAGGAGGTGGGCGGGGGGACGAACCGAGAGCGTGGCACTGACACGTATGCACTCCCGCGTGTGAAGTAGCAGTGGGAAGCTGGCGCGAGGGCCCAGGGGTCTCAGCTCGGCGCTCTGGGATGACCTGGGGGTGGGGTGGGGTGGGGGACGGTTCAGGAAGGAGGGGATACGTGTGTGTACACACAGCTGGGTCACTTCGTTGTACCGCAGAAACTAACACAAACATTGTAAATCAATTACCCTCCAATAATTTTTTTGAAAAAGAGTATTCTGGTTAAAAGTGCTGACACGTTTCAGCTTTGTTGAATGCTTTTTCTGCATCTATTGGAAAGATTTGTATAAATTTTTCTTCATTCTATTAATAGAGTGAATTATATTCACTAGTTTTCAAATGTTGAACTGCCATCCTGGACAAACCAGACTTGGTCAAGATGCATTACACTTCTTATGCATGTCTGGATTTTATTTGCTAGTATTGGAAGAGGATTTCTTGTATCCACCTGTATGAGAAATAACTGTATAAATTTCTTTTTTATAAAATCTCTGTCAAGTTTTGACACTAAGGCGATGCTTGCCTCGAAAATGAATTGGGAATTTTCTTCCTTCTCTAGTTTCTCAAATAACTTATATAATATTTGTGTCATTTCTTCCTTAAATAAATGAAAGAATTCAAGTAGAAACAAAAGAGTATTCTGAAATTGCAAGGGGAATTGAGTGAAAAAACAAATTTCTATCAACCTCTTATCTGTGTGAAGTTTTGTGTTACTGTAGAACCAAAACAAAACTATGGAAATCACTGACACATTGGTGACTGAGGCTGACTTATGAATGAATTGTCATCTGGATCAAGGATAGGCAAACTTTCCCTGTGAGGCCAGATCATAAATCTTCTTGGTTTTGCGGGACATAACTTCTGCCACGGTTACTCAACTCTGCCATGCAGCACAAAAGTAGCCACAGGAAGTAAGAAGCAGCCGCATGTTTCTGTGCTAATAAAGCTTTATTTGCGGGCCCTGACATTTGAATTTCATATACAGGGTTGGTCAAAAAGTTCGTTCAAATTTTTCCATACAATGCTACAGAAAAATCCAAACAAATTTCCAAAATAGTATTTTCACGTGTCATTTGTTCTTCTTCTGGTTTTTTCCAACCAGTTAAAAATGTAGAAATCAGTCTTAATTCATGAGCTGGTCTCATACCTGTAACTCTCAGTTTATTGTTTTCACCTACTGACACAGCTGCATGATGGTAAATTCTAGGTGGTGGAGAGGGTGTGATTGGAAAGGGGTGGAGGTGTCTTGACTCCCAGCAAGTTCAAGTTCTTGACCTGGGTGGTAGTTACATGGATGTCTATTTTGTCAATATTCAATGAACTGTACACTTATGTTCTTTGATCTTTTGAGTGTCTGTGTGTCATATTTTACAATGAAAATGTTTGAAGGTAAATGACATATAAAGTGACACGTACAAAACATGATCATTCTCATTGGTATAATGAGACCATTGTATAATGGTTGTACAATGTATAATAATCATGCTATTAATTTGACTATATAAAATAATTAATGCTAATTTTATTCAAATGGCACTTTTCTTTATTGGATACATTGAAGGTTAATGCACGATTTTATTAGAGAAAAATGACTGCATTGCTAAAAACATTTGACACCAGCTGCTTCATCAATGCTGTCCGCTGAAAGCTCATGCAGCTATCGGTGGAAATGTTCTGTCTGTGCTGTCCCCGTGTGTCTGAGGCTCCTGTATTAGATAGCACAGGTTGAGATTTTTTTTTGTACTTGTCCTTCCATTTTGCAACTTGTTATTTAAGCATGTTTGTCTGGGTTCAAATTTCAGTTGCCATCGGGTTGCTGTGTGACCTTGGACAACTTACTTGACTCTTCTGTGCCTCAGTGTCTTCACTTGTCAACTGTAAATAACAAGAAAACCCACCTTCTACTGTAGTTGAGGATTAAATAAGAAAAGATATGTGCCTAGCACCAGGCCTGGTCTATACTGTCTGTTCAGGGACTCTGCCACGTAAATTTTCTGTTTCTGTCTGCCCAGTGGAGCTTGTGAGACCAGGGATTGAACCCAGGCCCCAGCAGTGAAAGCTTCAAGTCCTAACCACGGCACCACTAGGGAACTCCTGCCATTGTAATTCTGGACAACTTCATCTTCAGAGCGATCCTCTGAGGTTTACAAAACTGGAAGTCATGCCTTCCACAGCTCACAAATGGTGTGCGTGCGTGCTCAGTCATGTATGTGACCCATGGACTGTAGCCCACCCGCCAGGCTCCTGTTTGTGGGATTTCCCAGGCAAGAATGCGGGAGTGGGTTGCCATTTCCTCCTCCAGGGGATCTTCCCCACTCAGGGATAGAACCTGAGTCTCCTGCACTGGCAGGCAGGTTCTTACCGCTGAGCCGCCAGGGAAGTGTACAAGGAAAGAAAAGCAAAAAGCTCACCTCCAGTTACAGGCAAGCCTTTACGAATGGACTTTGACCTTTGCTGACTTTCTAGAACTTTTCCTATGGCTGGCTTTCTCAGAGGGGAAGGACACTGGTCCCGAAGGCCACCCCAGAGTCCGCACACAATGCATGTACTCCTTGGCCTGCAGTGGGTGGGGTTCAGATCGAGGGCTAAAGGTCTTGGGGGGTTGAGATGGATGTTTATGCCTCTGTCTGTCCTCGGCGCCTTTGATCTGCTATCCTGAATGCACAGGGCAGCCCGCATTGTTTGTGGGAGGGACAGAGCTGGTGTTTTATCAGATTCCTACACACAGAATAGAAGGGTGGAGAGATGACAGGGCGGGTCTGGAATTCGGATGGGCTGGGTTGCTGGCCTTGTGGGAATGTGTCAAGTTAGAGCTTTGCTGGTGGGGGCTGGAAATGGGGTCCAGGGGGCCAGCAGGGGTCTTGTGGACCCTCCTGGGGACCAGAGGCTCAGCTGCGCGATTCAGCTTGCAGGTGGCCTGGGCTCGGCCACGCGGGGCGCCTGGCTGGGCCCTCGGGTCTCTGCTGGGGGCCAGAGGGCCCGAGGAGAGATGAAAACGAGACGAAAACGGCCCGCTCCCATCAACAAAGCCCGGGACGCCCTCCGCCCCCCAGCTGCTTCCACAAAGAGCTGGAGGAGCTCGGAGGGCAACTGCTGGTGGATCCCGCCCCGAGCGGCGGCCCTGGCATATGGCATCGCCCCAGCTGGGCGCTGACCCTCCCGCCCCGGCGCCGGCACCCCCAGCAGCCTGTCATGGCGACAGCTGGGGGGCGGGGGCGTGAGGGCCCAGCCCGGCCTGACGGGCGAGATGGATGCTCATGGGCGACGTGCCAGAGGCCCCCTCCCCACTTCTGTCTGGGGTCTGCGGAGGGCCTGGGGTCAAGGCCCGGGGAAAAGCAGGAATTCTCACTGGAGGGGCTGGGAGCCGGTGAACTGGGGTACTGGGGGTGGGGGGGCGGCTCAAACTGCGCATGCCCCCAGCGGATGCTCCCCGACCCACCCCACCCCCCCCCCCCCCCCCCACCGCGGAGCCGGCCAGCCAGAAACTGGCCAGGGGAAAGGGAATTTTGCTGAAAATGTCTTGAGGGAGGAGTGATTAAAGTGATCCCTTTGGGCCGCGGAGGAGCCCGGCCCAGGGGCTGGGCGGTGGACTCCTCCCCTCCCTGACCCCTCCTCCCCTGCTGAGAAGGAGGGACACAGACATTGTCAGGTGGCTTGCAGAGTGTGGGAGTGGTCCCCTCCCAGCTGGCAGGCGAGGGGCGTGGACCTTGGTGCCAGGCCCCGCGTGGGGGCTGCAGGCGCAGACAGTGCCCGGGGAGTCAGTGGGCCCAGCACCAGCCTGGGTTTGCCAAGGAAGAACCTGCCTTCTGCTCTCAGAACCTCTCCAGGCTCATGACTGTTAAAACTCCATACATTCAGGACCCAGCAGAGAAAAGACTGGAGTCCTTTCTTCGGTGGCTTTTCGACTCAGAAATACCAAGAGCCGCTTTTGGTACCTATATCGGAAACTTGAAGGCTGCACTTCTTAATAAGTATATGGACTATTTCCTGGAGTTGCTCCCAAGTTCACACTCTGGTGAAAAGCCATGAGCTGACCTGTCCTAAGCCGCAGGACTTGGCTGAGCCGACACTCTTGGAGGCATCAGGTACTTACTTCCACAGGCAGGTAAACTCACCTTTGCTCAGCTGCAACCCGGATGTAATGGCTGGGCACCTTTCCAGACGCTGACCCGTTTTGGATTCTTGTGTTTATACATATGTATTTGAAATCAGGGCCTGCAGGAAAGTAGGTCAACTTCTGATAAGCTGATCACCTCCAAATTAGAAGCCTCTGAAATTAGGACATCAAAACAGCCCTGCAACTAACGAAGGGGTCCTGTTGGAAAGAAGGTACAGAGAGTCAGCAGGAGGCATGGGACTCTGTCGGATCTCCTAGATGGAGCGCCTTAAATGGAAATTATCAAATGGGTCTTTAAAACATGCACCCTTTGGTTTGATCAGCCTACAGTAGATAACCTTATTAAACCTGATCTGAAATTACAGCCACGGCCAGTGCTTCTTTGATGCTGTGGCTGTTTCATTTCCTGTTTATACTATGATACACGTTGCACTCGGAGATAAAGCACTTCTAAAGGATATTAAGACATAAAAGTCCCTTGGCTATTTGCTGGCACTGTTTTGATGTTTTCTTGCTCCCTGGAAATTAGCATATCCTTTTCAAAGTCTTCCTCTGATGAGAGTAATCCTTTGCCATGATGTATTTGCTGAAAGTCGTCAGTGATAGTATATTGTGTAAAGAAATGACACACAAAAGGCATGATGCTAGATTACTGATAATGAGGCAACCTGTGTAACGGTGGCTTGTGGCTTTTCTGAAACATATTCTGACACCTTAAATACACTGGGCTTCTATTAATGAGGATTTGATTCTTCTGAGATTTTCAAGAAACTTGCACAGAACAACTTTTTGAAGAAAACACTAGTAGGACAAAGTTGAACATTTGTACTCATTGTACCAAGTTAAGTTCTATCAAGACACTTTATGGCCTTGGACGTAAGAAACAATTGTAGGGATCGGGATGGGGAATACGTGTAAATCTATTGCTGATTCATGTCAATGTATGACAAAACCCACTGAAAAAATAAAGAAAGAAAGAAAGAAAGAAAGAAAAACAATTGTAGACTTTCTGTGTTCCATTTTCAGAGCTGAGAGTTAATGAGTATGGATGGATGCTAATGAGATGGATGGAGATAATGTGGAAAAAGAGGTTTGGCCACATACCTAGAATTTTCTTTTAATTAAACAAGGGAAGACAGAATGAGAGGAAGACAATTAGGAAGAAAGGAAGAGATGTAAGAAAGAAATAGGAAGACGAAGGTGAGAAGGAAAGATTTTTTCCAAGAGAGGCAGGAAGGAAAGAAACAGAGGGAGAAGGAAAAGAGGAAAGAAGGAACCAAGAAGGAAGGAAGGGTTTTTAAAAGGAGAAACTGTGGGAAAGTAAGAAGCAAAGATCTGGGAAAGAGGAAAGGAAGTGAGTGAAGGGAAGAGAAGAAAGAAAGAAAGACGAACGTGAAATAGAAGGGAGGGAAGGAAACACTAAAGACAAGGAAAGGAAGAAAGAAAAACTAGAAGGTTGGGATAAAGAAGCCGGAAGAGCAGAAAAGGGGCTGGAGGAGGGAGGAAAGGAGAGCTCTGTCATCCAGACACCGGAGAGCCGTGCCAGGAAGGAACCTGGCCAACTTCAGTTCAGAGAATGATTAGGAAAAGCATTTTAAATTAACCTTATCTGAATCAATCAGCAGGCTTATCCTAATCTAAAGTTAGTTATTCTGGGAGTTTAAACTGAAGGTCACTGAGCTACAGTCTCCAGGGTCATAGCCACTTCTGGCAGAGCTGAATCCAGACTTTTGCTGACCAGGTCAGTCTTTAATTTTATTCTTTCCATTAGGATTCCAAACCGAGGGACGCTTGTTCTTTCACAAATACTATGTATGGTTTAGTCACTAAGTCGTGCGCGACTCTTGCGACCTCATGGACAGTAGCCTGCCAGGCTGCTCTGTCCATGGGCTTCACCTGGCAAGAATACTGAAACGTGTTAAAGAGCAAAGCAGCGTGTCGTCCTCTGGCCACAGTCATCTTTCTCAGACGGTTCTTCTCACTCTGAAGTGACTGTCAGTTCATATCCAGCAAATATTGAAGGTCCCCATAGCAGGCATGTTTTCTTAGAAATCTGCATACTTTCAAAGACGAAGTGTTTCAAGAGCTCAGCTTTCTTTGGTCTGCTCCTCCATGCATTTCACATGTGTTGGATTTGCAGTTTAAGGATCAAAAATCTTTTCTTAATTACAGGCATACTGTTCTGAACAGTGGTTTAGAATATTTCTTTCTTGGACGTTCGAGTCCAACGTGGCTGATAGAAGACCCGGGGGCAATGGAGGAGGCCAAGTGAAGGGGTGGAGATCGGCTCTGGGTACTACACTTCCAGATGCGGACAGTTTCTGGACACCCGGTGACTATATGGGCACAAACGCACCTTTACAAATGTAAGCTTAGGAAAAGATCAAAGAAAGAGGGGGGTCAGGAAGGTGGGCGTCTTCTCGTGCCCCCATTTTGCTGCTTCCCAGGAGGCTCTGTAGTAAAGAATTCGCCTGCAAGGCGAGAGATGCGGGTTTGATCCCTGGGTGGGGAAGATCCCCTGGAGGAGGGCATGGCAACCCACTCCAGTATTCTTGCCTGGAGAATCCCATGGACAGAGGGGGCCTGATGGGCTACAGTCCATGGGGTAGCAAAGAGTCAGACACAACTTAGCAACTAAACAACAAGGAAGATGGGGGTCCTCTCGTGCCCACCTCCACCACATCAATGTCATCACCTCTGATACTTGTTCTAGAGGGAAAAACCTGTTATGGGTGGCCTCAAGTAACTCAATGCAAAAGGTCTGACTCAGCCTACTCTTTGATCAAATACAGAGCCTAAAACGTGTTCTGTAAGGAAGAGTCTTTGTTCTGCTTTGACATTTCCAGAAGTGAGAAGCTGGGAATCTGGGTGCAGCCAAGGAATTAAAGAATTTGTTTACTCATAGGGCTCAGTAGGTCCTTGCTTTAGACCAGTGAGAGTGCTAGTCATTCAGTCGTGTCTGATTCTTGTGACCGCATGGACCATAGCCCTGCAGGCTCCTCTGTCCATGGGATTCTCCAGGCAAGAATACTGGAGTGGGTTGCCATTCCCTTCTCCGGGAGATCTTCCTGACCCAGGGATCGAACCTGGGTGTCTTGCATTGCAGGCAGACTCTTTACCGATTGAGCCACCAGGGTTTAACACAGAGGACGGAGTCTATACACGTTCTAGTTGCTGACCTCCCTCCAGGGCAATAGACTCATATTCTGCTCCTCCCCACCAGCTCCACATCTCCCCACATGCCCACTTTCCAGCTTGGAAAGACTTGCTCACCCCGCAGGGTTTTTAAATTAAGAATTCAAACTTCTCCACTCACATCTGTCCAGCAGCAGCAACCCTCATCTCGAGAGGAGACCAGTGACCAAGTTTGGTCCCGTAACTAAAGTAGGCGACTGAGGTGCTCCTCAAACTTTCTGTGACTAGTTTTGTTTTGATTTTCAGGACGTGGTCCTGCTGCACCAGCCTAGCAGACAGCTGTCACCACTGTGACTCACTGTGAGAGCTGAGCCGTTCCAGAAACGCCTGTACACGGTTTAGCGAGACAGCCCACTGATCTTCTGTTTGGCCGTCTTCGCAACGTTAAATCGCGGTAAGGTTTCTCAGCACTCACTCTCAGGTTCTGTACTTTCTTCATCAGGAGAGTTAATAAGTTTGTGAATCGACATCAGATTGGGGACCACACTTTAGGGGCCCTGGTCTGGGGCAGGCATTCCAGACCTTTTAATTATTACTTTATGTGTCACCAATGACTTGGTTACTTATAATAAAATGGATGGCTAATGGGCTTCCCAGGTGGCACAGTGGGTAAAGAACCCGCCTGCCAATGCAGGAGACACAAGAGGGGTGGGTGCAATCCTGGGTCAGAAAGATCCCCTGGAGGAGGAAATGGCAACCCACTCCAGTATTCTTGCCTGGAGAATCCCCAGGACAGAGGAGCCTGGCGGGCTACAGCCCATGGGGTCACACTCGTGTACACACACGCGTGCGCACACACACACCCACACACACACACTGTTGTTGATGGTGGAGGCAGCCATAATGGTAGGGAACACAGTTTCTCATCTTAGGCCTCATCTTATCAATGAGTTTGTATGGATTCCCAGCCAGTCATGAAGTGTTAACACAACAACTGATGCATCATTGAGAGTTGTGGCAATTGTGAGTTATTATAACGCTTGTGGGTTGTGATTTTGATCGGTATAGTTGTTTTTATTTTTTCTTTTGCCTGTGAATAATATTTTTAATTAGAGGAGAAGGAATGAGAAAAAAAAAGTATGTGCAAAAATGATGCTATTTATATTAATGTTACATTGAAAACAAGTAAATTCTATGTGTAATTTTAAGCCAAAATGCTAAGCTTATCTTTGCTCATCCTTCAATAAGAATTCTTGCCGTACTGAAATTATCGGTGGAGTAGGGATACAGGGGAGAAAAATCAAAACTCTTTTAAAAAAATATTTTATAGTCTGCAAAATTATGTTAGCCTATTTTGTTCATTTTCCTTTTTAATGTGACCAATTTTGGTGTCTTTAACTTGACGCTTTCTTTATTACAGACGTCTAGGATGTTTTTGTGAATACCATGCCAGGCCCCCTAAAAGCTGCCCTCTTTCTGTTTCTTTCACCCAGCGTTGCAGCATTACATCGTGTGTGGGGCTGAGGACACTTGAGGATCCCGCAGAGCAGCGTGCTGTAAGCTGCGTCACGTCATGTCTTGGGTCAGGATGCAGCACTGGGCCGTCCTTTGCCCAATCATCTGGGGCAAGCTTCAGAGCTCCTGCTCCTCTTGGGCTGTGTCAGCCTGGCGGAGAGGCTGGGGCCACGGGACGGTCCTCTGCTGTTCAGAAAGGGAGCTTCCACGGGGACGCAGGACAAAGCAGGAAGCCGGCCGGGCCCGGCAGCCACGTTCCGTGGGCCTTTTTGTCAGCCACATCCGGGAGGACATAACTGCAGTGACTTCTTCTCTGAATCTCACTGATACCATGAGAGGCATGAGGGGAAAGCATCCCAGCTGGGCATTCAAATTTGAGGAAGTCAGTCCCTCCTCCACACACCTATCCTGTCTTCCACATACACAACATCTTCGGGGGATGTTGGAAGAATATTAATGAGCTTAGGGTCCATAAAGGACTCAGGGATGCTTGGAGGTGTGTACAAAGTGCACTTACCAACCTTATAGGCTTATTGAGTGGATGTGCTAATTAATGGACCAGGAGGCTTTGAAAATGGAAAACATGATATTATAATAATTGGCAAGTTCCTTCAGCCTCCTGCTTCAGCTTCCTCGTCTGCAGAGTGGAGATAATAACACTCATCTAACCGGGGTTTCAGGGAGACCCACGTTAATTCTGACCTGCTCTGTGCTTTCATATTCAGGAACGACGTTTACAATGTGGTGCAACTTAAAATCAAGATGAACCTGTGGTCCGGATTCTCATTTATGTTGCCCTTCATTGTGCAGATTAAAGCTGGGATGATCTCTTTGCTTTAACACTGACAAAGGAAAAAGAGGAATGCTTTCCTGAAAACGTTTAAGTTTACACAAATTTACTACAATTGCCTGAGAATGCAAGTGTTACTTTTAGCCTCTGGGAAGAGGAAAATCAGACGATGAGGCCCAGAGTGAAAGGAGTGAGGAGAGGAGTGAAGCGTGAGGGGACAGAGTGAAAGTGAAAGCGCTGGTCACTCAGTCGTGTCCAACTCTGGGCGACCCCACAGACTGTAGCCCACCAGTCTCCTCTGACCGTGCGATTCTCCAGGCAAGAATACCAGAGAGGGTAGCTGTTTCCTTCTCCAAGAGATTTTCCTGACCCAGGGATCGAACCTGGGTCTCCCGCATTGCAGGCAGATTGTCTGAGCCGCCAGGGAAGCCCTGAGTATCTCCCACTAAACCCCTGAGGAGAATGTCCACCCAAGTAGCAGCATCTTCGGTGAGGGAGAAGATGGGTTTCATTTTTCTCGTAAGGAGTTTGAAAGTTGACTATCTACGTCAGATACAGTGGTCACTCACTGCACAAACTCCTCCAAGACCTGGACACTTCTAGTTCACTGCTCTGCCGTCCCCTAGGGAGGACCCTGAGGCCTTTTCAGGAGAAAGATCTCTGAGACAAGAATTATTTTATATGATACTGAGATGTTCCTCGCCTGTCTACTCTCATTCTCTCAAGGGTGGGGTTTCTGGAGGCCACATGATATGTGATGATACTGTTGCTCTGAAGACTAATGGAATATGTGCTTGTGTACACTTGTGTTTTTATATTTTAATTAAAAATACTGCAAATATCAAGGAGTATAAGTTACATAGGTGAAAGCTTTTTAGAGTGTTTAAGAGTCTAAAAGGGGGTTCTGAGGCCAAAATGTTTAGGACCACTGCCCTATGGTGTGGCCCTTGTCCTCATGGACCAAAAGTGTTGCTATAGTTCTGGCCATCATATCTGCATTCCAGTGAGCAAGAAGGAGAAAGGGGGGAGAGGGAAGGATAAGAGCATTCCCCCTTCCTTTTAGAATATTCCCAGAATCAGCACAAATCACTCCCTGTAGCTCATCAACTATTCCTTAGCCAACTGCAAGGGAAGATGTAGTCTTTAGGCCACAAGCCCAGTTTAAAAGGTGGGGAGAGGATCTCATGCTTAAGGGACTAAAAGGCTATTAGTAGCCTCTGCTACAGGTGAAATGTACAGAAACAAAATTCCTGCTCTTGAGATGTGGACACACTATCTGCAGAACACAGATGGCCCTCCTCCTGCTCCTGACAGATGGTCCTGGAGATGCTCGTGTATCTCAGAGCCCTACCTGCCCCCCCCCCAAATCTGGCTGCCCAGGTTCCTATAATTTTCACTGACCCCTAAAACTTGGCTTAACCTGTGAAACACTCTTCAAGTTGAGCTTCAGGGACCTCTGTCACTTAGGACATATCTGAGTCTCTCAAGCTCAGTAAGAACACAAAAGGAACTGTTATTTTCCCAGAGGGGATCACAGCGGAGCTTAGGGAGAAAGACCCAGGAGTGAACATCCTTTTGTGTGATCAAGAATCTAGAAGGAAAAAGCAGTGAGTTAAGTAAAGCCTGAACTGGTTAACTGGGGAGGACAAAGAGGGAGGGGCTGCCTTGGCCCAGAGGGACCGGATTATTTTGCTTAGACTAAGTCTCCAACCTTCATCCATCTCCATCTTGCAAACTGCTGCGGTTTATCACGAGACAGACTGGATGGAGAGGCACGGGTTGTTCAGGTCAGCCCATTCTCACTTGGGAACCAGCAGCGAGTCTGGCTCAGTGGATGGCGGGCCCGCAGCATGATCTTCACCCTGACTGTTCCAGCAAACTGGGGCGTCTATTCCAGAAGTCACACGGAACCACGAGGCTGCCTGATTCAGGTGACACAAAACTTTGAGCATAGAATTCTCTTTCTCCTAATGGATCCCATTCAAAGCCTGTAGCCCTTTGGCCTGGAAAAAGAACCCAGTTTTCCCAATTTTGGTTTTTTGGTTTTTTTTGCTTTTGCTAATATTATTTTTTGAGGTTCTCATGAAAAGTGGCTGAAATGGACACAGTTCTTCATGTTATTTACTGTACCTGCCAGCACATTAGAGGCACCTAAAAGGCATGCGTGGGTTTGCTTGTTGTTCAGTCGTGTCTGAGTCTCTGGAACCCCATGGACTGCAGCAATAACCCAGGCTCCTCTCTTCTCCACTGTCTCCTGGAGTTTGCTCGAACTCATGTCCATTGAGTCGGTGATGCTATCTGATCATCTCATCCTCTGCAGCCTCCTTGATGAGAACTTCGTATTTTGCAATTCCACCTTTTTCCTCTTCTTTCTTTTTACCAAAAATAAGCCACCTTCTCTGAACCTCTGAGCCCATTTCTACTGAGAGACCGTCTTCCAAGAACGGTCCCTGGGGGTCCCAGAGCAGGGCAGGCTTTGTGGCATGGCCAGGTAATGTGGCTTTCTTTCCATCAACCCATCCCAGCGTTGATGGGTCCTCTGGGGTGATTTTGAACCAGTATGTTCTTGTTGTTGTTTTGTTTTGCAAGACTGAAGCCTTAGCCTCCCTGAAATTTGAGTGTGGGCTGTGTTGGGCTTGACATTCTAGAAGCAAAAGCCTAAATGCTTTTAGAAAAATCCAAGCTCAAAGTCAGACTCACCAAGCAGGGGGTGCAGGCTGCAAGAATCCAAAAGGAAGACAAAAGCAAGCAGTTTCCTTTTGGCTTTCTGAAGGAACAGCAATTACAGCATGTGTCCCCACCCTGCCCCCACCCCAATCGCATCCGAACAGCTCAGGCATCTTGCTCAGGTAGCAAGATTTCCCACCACTAACCCACCCCCAACTGGAGTCTTCGAACCTCTTTCAGAAGTCTTCTTTCAACCTGGACCATTCAATCCTGCTTTTATTCCCCGGCTTTTATCCGTGTAACCATGGCAGTGCTCTCCAGAGAAGAGAGGAAAATCAATGGCTGACCTGCCTGCGAGCCAGACTCAGTTAACCTGGCTTGAAAGGGAAGAGCCCCCCGCGCTCAGGCCCCCCTCGGCCACTGCTGACACTCAACTTCTCTCTGGAAGGAAAGATGCCAGGACTTTGCAGCAGGGAGGGAAAGCCCTGGGACCCGCCGGATCAAAGAGCGTTCCCAAGGGGCTTGGGTGCTTCGGGACACATACTCTCAGAGATGACACAGGAAATGAGGTCAGATTGACTTTTCTGGGTGGCTGCAGCCTTCACAGCCTGAGTGGCCAACGAGCCGCACGGTTACTGGCTGGGCCTGACTAAGGAATTCAGGGCCTGTGGTCTCTCAAAAGCAAGCGACTCCTCTTAGAAATAGTAGAAGTGGCTGGTGTTAGTCACTCAGTCGTGTCCGACTCTTTGCGACCCCACGGACTGTAGCCCATCAGGCTCCTCTGTCCATGGGATTTCCCAGGCAAGAATTCTGGAGTGGGTTGCCATCTCTTCCTCCAGGGGATCTTCCCGAGCCAGGGATTGAACCTGGATCACCTGTATTGCAGGGGGATTCTTTACCGCCTGAGCCCCCAGGGAAGCGCATGAAGGATCTGTGTGCTATATTCACAAGGCCTGGGTTCAGCATCCAGCTCTGGGACTTCAGACCAGGAATCCAGCTTCCTGAAGACTCAGTCTCCTCATCGGGGAAAGGGGCTAGTAACAATCCTGATGTCACCGGTTTGCCATCTCACCTGAAGGACCCACAAAACCTGGGCTGCTCCATCTACCCGGATCGGGGAGGTGAGTGAGATGTGGTTTGGGGGTGGGGTGGGGGTGCACATAGACTTGGTGACCCCTCCTCTTCCTGATCCCTGCACTGAGATGTCTGATGGAAGGTCACAATTCTTTCCATCCCCTCTTCCTCTTTACACTCAGCACAGGTGCTCTGTGATGGCCTAGAGGATTGGGATGAGGGGTGTGGGTGGGAGGAAGGCTCGAAACGGAAAGGAGATATATGTACACATACACAAATACACATGTGGCTAATTCACATTACTGTGCGGCAGAAACTGTCACAACATGCTCAAGGAATTATACCCCAACTTAAAAAATAAAATAAAAATACCGCTGATGACCAAAAAAAAAGCCTGCCAGACTTTTCTAAGAGGAGTCCTTACAAGCCCTCTTAAAGAGTTCTTGCAAGCTGGTGCAGAGTTCTAAACCCTGCACTGAGCTACAAGGCTGACTGCTCACAGACCATCCTCTGCAGTCCCCCTCCCGCCCCCTCCCCTCAGCTGACCCTGCAGCCGAAGCCCTCTCTCCCCACGCTCCACTTCCGCGTCCGCAGCCTCCGTGAAGTCACATCATTGTTCTGGGATGACAACACTCCCCTCCATAAGAAACTCCTGAATGCCCCTGCTTCCAGGGAGCCCACCTGGGTTGATTCCTGCTTTTCTTCATCTACAGTTGGGATTCCCTCCGCCATCTGTCTGCTTCACACCAGCCTGGTTCTTTGTTTATGTTTTCCTCCCTAGAGTTGCTGCCTGTGTGTCTCAGATCGTGAACTCCTAGAGGGCAGAGCCTCAGCTCTGTAATTTTCTGGGTTCACCTTTGATGGTGGGGATAAAATGCTGTGGCCTCAAGGGGTGCGTGGCTCTTGATGAGTGAAAATGAAAAGCAGGGGTTTCCACACCCACGGTTACTTCCGGTCAGGGGACCCGTCCTGATCCGACATCGTGGCTGCTGTTTCTCCATCACTGTCTCATTTCTTCCAAATCACGCACCTTGAAGCCCAGCTCCTGGAGCCCACCTGGCCCCTCAGCTGCTGCTGTGCACCCCTTGCCAGAGTCAGCATCTGTCTCAGGTCCATTTTAACCGCCATTCACCCTCAGCTCCACCGGCCAGACTGTACACAGGAGCGCTCTCGCCCTGCCTCTCGGACTCCGAAGTTTCTATCCACCCACCTGAGCCAAGAGGTGCACTGTCTGGCTAGGGAAGGTGGGTGTAATGATGCTATCAAAGGGGACCCTGCAGCAGACGTCATTTGACGTGACCCCGCCCCTTCGCCGAGGACGGAGATGACGTGGCGGGGCCAGGGCGTGGTCAGAGCCCTCGCTTTGGTCTTAGCATGGGAGGGGCCTCTCTCTTCCCTTTGATCTGGGGCTTTGCTACATCACACACTTTGGCTGATGAAATGTTAGGGAACATGACACAAGCAGAGACTAAAAATGCGCTCATGTGGTCGATATTGCCCTCAGAGCCCCTGTTCTCAACGTGAGAAAAGTGACCTCTGGCTGACCTGGGCCCCAGAATGGACACACACTGAGCAGATCTGAGCCCAACGCGTGGTGAGAGGCTGAGCCTCAGCTTGAAGGAGAGCATTCCCAGCCTGATTCACCCCAGGCCACTCATACCCCAGATGCCGCAAGATGGCTGAACACGAATAAACAGTTCTTGGACTTCCCTTGTGGTCCAGGTGTTGGGAATCTGCCTGCCAATTAAAGACACAGGTTTAATCCCTGGTCCAGGAAAAATCCACATGCAGAGGGTAACTAAGCCCAGGCACCACGACTACTGAGCCTGCGCCCTAGAGCCCGGGGGTCACTACCACTGAGCCTGCCCTCTAGAGCCGGAGCTCGACAACAAGAGAAGCCGCAGCAGTGAGACGCCCACGCACCACAACCAGAGAGTAGCCTCCACGCACCACTAGAGGAAGCCCAGGTGCAACAACAAAGACCCAGGGCAGCCAAAAAATAAACAAACAATAAAAAAAAACAATAAACTCCTCTTGCTTTAAGCCACTGAGTTTTGGCTGTCTTGCTATGCATCATTGTCGTGGTGGAAGCTGGCTGAGATGGATGGCAGACAGCTCACCCTTGTACATCAGCTCTGTTCAGTTGGTAGAGACTGAGGGGGTGCGCCACTGGGTGGAGAAGTGAGACCAGTCGGAGTTCAGCGTGAAAGAATTCCAGGATCGATTAGTGATGTCTGCCATAGGAGGGGTCATGGCACAAGGGCCACATAGCTACTATGGACCTAAAGCTTTCCTGGCGACTCGCCTTGGGGCCTCCCAAAGACGGCAGAACACGGAATGTGGCCTATTGAAAAGTACAAATGCACGCGGGGTTGGGACAGACAACACACACGCTGGCGTCTGCATATTCATCTTTCAGGCTGTCACATGTGCAGGACACCAGTAACACATTCAGCTTCTTAGAAAAATGTGCCTCTGAGTTACCAACTTGGTGAGCAATTAGTCCAAGGGGGAGAAAGGGTGTCTCTTCCTTTAGGTAGATGGACCCCAGCCTGGGGTCCACGACATAACACACACACCATTTTGGACTGGATTTCAGCCCCCATTCGCTCTCTCGGATGAGCACTTTTGTATAGTGCACAAACTGTACCACTGTACATGGCCAGCTGACGGGCACAAATTGGGATGGAGATAAAAGAAAAAAGAGGAAATGAGATGAAAAGAGAGAAAAGTCCACTCTTCTCTAATGTCAGCCCTGCCTAATTCCTTTGCTTTGGAGTTTCAAATGAGTCATCTTAGCACTATTTGACCTTGTGTTTCAGGCCCAAAGTGCTTGTATATTCTGGGTAGTTGGAAGACTGGCTTAATTGAAGTGGATCAGCCTACTAGCAGGCAGACGTGTTCTATTCCAGAAGACGAAACTTCCAGCCCACTGAATCTCCAGTCTGGAAATGCTGGAAACTGCTAAGCTGAGAACCAACTCCTGTAAATCTTTTGCTCACTCCTGCTTGCCAGGTACCTGGGGAAAGCAAACATGTCTTGTAAAAGGATCCTCTTCTGCAAGGTAACAGAAAACTCAAGTAAAGACTGACCCTGGGAATTAGATAGCTGGAGTTTGAAGAGCCAAATAAAAAGGAGTCGCATCTGGTTCCATTTTCCTTGTGAAATTATCTCACACTGACCAAGTAGGTCCTTTCCTGAGTATATAAATACAGAAGACACACACATGGTTGTTATCAAACAGTATTGTGCAAAATTAAATGGGCTACTTTATGGTGAAATGGAGAAGAATGGCAGGCATTTCAAACACATGAGTTTCTCTTTGTTGGGTCTGGAAGTGATCACTCATGAAGACAGCTACTTTATCTGCTCGATTGCGGAGTGTTCTAGAAGGGACTTCAGGTATTGGGTTAAAACCAGCGACATGGTCAAGCGCGAAACAGCCCGGAGGTGCACAGGGCCGTGACTGCCCAGCCCCGGGGGGAAGGGCCCCCCGTGAATGACAGAAGCCACCCCGCCCTGTGTCCCAAGCTGCTCTGTTGGACGAGGGCCCTAATGTGCTGACCATATGTGAACTCGGGGCCAAAGGGAACGGACTGCCTGGGGATTTTCAATTATCTTTTGGTCTCAGAGATTCGCTGCACTGTTGCTACCTGGCTCCCATCCCCAGATGGTTCCAGGGAACGCACAGTAGATGAGAAGCAGAAACCAAGGGAATTTCCCCAGCCCTCGCTCCGGCTGGGCTGGAAATTGCTGCTCTTGGAGCCAGAGGAGGGAATGCGCGGGCGGGTGGGGCTGAGCGTCCCAGCCGGGCATTCTGCTGAGATGATCACAGTCCAGCAGCCGTTCCCAAAGCAATGAATGCCCCCCACCCCCACCACAGGAAGTTTCCCCCAGGACCTATGTGAGCAAAAGGATGGCGCTGGGAGGTGGGGTGAGGTGGGAGTGAGGCGGGGCGCGGGGGGTGGGGGCGTGGAGTGAGACAATGATCTGTGAAGCCATAAAAGGTTACGAGGTTGGGAGAAAGCGAGAGCCCACAAAGCCGCTTTCCCTACTACTCGGCCATGGAATTTCCAGATGTTCTCATTTTTATAGGCTGACTTGGAGGGTCAGAAGCTCGCAATAAATGGAGACCCATGAATGGCGTGTCGGTGGGTCAGAAAGGAAGCGCGCTGTGAACTGTCCCGGGGAGGAGAGCTGGGTCCTTGTCCAGAATTCTGTTCTCTTTCACTCTCCTGTTTCCACGCTTACTGCCCTGCTGAGACCCAACCCAGTTCTCCACACCATCCAAAACAGCCCCAGGGGCTCGTCCAGGGACTCTGGGAGCCCTGGGTGAGTGAAGACACAGGAGAAAATTCACCAGCCTCTCAGAGTATGTGCAACCAGGGTTGGAATTCAGTTCTTAGAATTTTTGCATATACTTTCCTGGAACATTCAAGAGGACTGTGTGTAACAGGGAAGAGCATTGGAGAGGTGGGTCTTTTCTTCCACCCCAAAGGATGAAGATGGCGTCTAGGGTCCTCCTTTGACACAGAAGGCAAAACGCAGAAATGGGTCAGATAAGACCTGGGGAAACCAGAAGGTGGCCCACAGCCTTTAACTGGAAGGCAAGAGACAGGAAGAATCTCATTCATTAGAGTTTAGACTGTTCTGAAAGGGCCTGGTGGGGCACTTAAAAGAAGGACTCTGCTTCATGGGCTGGAGTTTTCCATTTCCAATGGTTGGGTGGTGGTGTGATAGGGGAAACAGTATAGATTTCTTCTTTATTTAAATTTATTTATTTATTTTTTCCCATGCTGGGTCTTCGTTGCTGCATGCCAGCTTTCTCTAGTTGCGGTGAGGGAGGCTACTCTCTAGTTGTGATGGGTGGGCCGCTCGTTGCAGTGGTTTCTCTTGTTGCAGAGCATGGCTTTAGGTTCGCGGCCTTCAGTACTCGCAGCTCTTGGGCTCTAGAACACGGACTCAGTAGTGGCGGCACATGGGATTTGTTGCTCTGCAGCATGTGGAATCTTCCCAGACCAAGCATCGAACCCGCGTTCCCTGCATTGGCAGATGGATTCTTAACCGCTGGCCCACCAGGGAAGTCCCACTATAGATTTCTTTAGGTAAAGAAATGTGAACTTTCTTTAAATAAATAGAACTGAGGAGTGTCGCTCTTAGCAATCTGGCCAGGGTAGTTGGAAAGTCAGGGGTTAAGAACCTACGGAGGATTGTGCAGTCAGCTGAACCCATGGCTTTTGGTCCCCAGAGGTCCACAGACAAGCATCACTCAGCCTGGAAGTCTTATCCTTCATCTATCACTTAGCAAGTTTCCTTTCTAAAGAGCCAAGAGCATTGATTCTCTCTACCTATAATTATCAAGTGCACTTGACTTCCACTTTCTATTTTAGGGATAACCCTGAGATTCCTTGCATTTGCCTTTCATTTTTTTTTGAAAGAAGAAATGGATAACCAAGGTCATGGTTTTCTGGGTGTGAATTAACGAACATTTAAACGTTTGCTATCTGTCAAAAGCTCAACGCCTCAACCCCAAATACCTAGGCAGAGCTGTGGTCACGCCATAGACAAAAGGAAAAGAACAGGCAGAGGAGGATGGAAGAACACAGGTGGGGTCTGCAAAGAGGTTGCACTGCAGGGCGAGGAGCCGGCCATCTGCTTCCCTGCCCAGCGTCTGACCCAGGAATCAGGCAGGCCAATGCCCTCGGACCCTCAGCTTGCTCCTTAGGGTCCTTAGCTGTCCCTTCGGGTGGCTGCTCCTTAGCCGTCCCTTCCCCAGGGCCTCTCTCCAGGACCTGGGTCCAGCGTGGGGTCCCCGCCTGCCCCAGTCTGACAAGCTTCCAACCTGCCCTGAGGACTTGAGGCTACTCCAAGACTGAGAGGAAATAAAGGCTAGAAACCTTCAGCAAGAAAAGGGCCAGGTGAGCCCACCTCACTTCTTCAGCCTCTTCTTGGCATGAATTAAAGAAAGCTTGAAGCTGCAGGTGTCTAAGAAGAACTTTGATTTTTCTAAACATTTACAATTCTCTTTTATGCAGTCAGAAAATGGGCGAGGAGATCGAAAATGTAAATCTTTAAGCAAACGTGTGTGTCAGAGAGATGCCAGACCCTTTCAGAGGAGCAGGTTATCCTAAAAGGCAGCCAGAGAGGGAAAGAGAAGACCGCAGTGTCCAAACAGCCGGCCCCGCCCACCGGAAGGGGCGGGACTTGTCCCGAGAGCCAATGGGAGGCCAGGTCTTGCTACAGCAAGGGAGAGGACTTCCGGAAGGCGCTGCCAGGGTCCTTTGGTCCAGGTGTCACAGCCCCTCAAGAGTTAGAATGGTGGGGAGAACTGTATCTGCTTCTTCCCTCTCTCCTGTCTTGAAACTGATGTCCTTGATCGTATGGTCTTTCCTCTGGGGACATCATTATAATGAACTGAACCTTCTCTGGAATCTCTTAGGAAGACAAGCTCAGGGAAAACTGCTGATCAACTTTGGTTTTGTCTTTCTTTCTTCCTCCTTTAATCCTGTCTTCATCCCTTTTAATGAAATACCTCATGCAAACAATAATCAAACAGAAAATCTAATGAATATCAATGAAATATAAAACGCGAGTGATAAATTTAATAAGAGTCATGCAGAACTTAGAGGAATAAAGTGTTTACCTTCTACTGAAAAACCTAAGGAGGATGAGTAAATGGAGAGACATCCTTTGTTCTTGAATATGTGGGTGCAATATTATGCTGAGTGGCTCAGTCATGCCTGACTGTTTGCGACCTCATGGGCTGTAGTCCACCAGTCTCCTCTTTCTGTGGGGATTCTCCAGGCAAGAATACTGAAGTTGGTTGCCATGCCCTCCTCCAGGGGATCGTCCCAACTCGGGAATTGAACCGGGGTCTCCTGCATTACAGGCAGATTCTTTACCAGCTGAGCTACAAGGGAAGATATACACAATATTGTTAAGAGGTCCTTTATCCCTAGATTATTCTGAAAACTTAGCACTAAATAAAATCTCAATTATGAATGGAGAGAGTAGTATGGAAATATATGCACTAACATATGTAAACTAGATAGCTAGTGGGAATTTGCTGAATGACTCAGGGAACTCAAACCAGGACTCTGTGACAGCCTAGAGTGGTGGGATGGGGTGGGAGGGAGGTTCAAGAGAGAAGGAACATATGTAAACTATGGCTGATCTGCTGATGTATGGCAGAAACCAGCACAATATTATAATTATCCTTAAGTTTAAAATAAAAATTTTAAAATCTCAGTGAGAGTTTTGGGTGCTTGATAAACACTCTGAATCATGAAGAAACATAGAAAGATGAGAATAACCAGAAAATCCTTAAAAAGAAAAAATTATAGAAGGGTCAATAGCCCTCTCAGATAATACAGCACGCTATAAAATTACAGTGATGTACACAGTGTCATACTAGGAAAGAAAAGACAGATTAATGGAACAGACTAGAAGGTCCAAAATATACCAATGTAAATTTCAAAATTCAGACTCTGTTAAAGGGTATTTTCTAATGAGTGGAGTAAAATAATTTATTGAATGCTATTGGTGCAACTGGGTAGCCTTTTAGGGAAAAAAAGTGCCATCTTTCCCCCAAATAAACTCCAGATGCTTTAAATGTAAAAAATTAAGCCTTAAAAGTACTAGAAGAAAGAAGGGGTGAATATTTGTAACTCTTTGGATGGAAACTTCTAGGCATGGCACAAATGCTACAAACAATAAAGAAACAGATTGAAACATGTGACAACATAAAAATTAAAAACTTCTGTACAACAAAAGCCATAAACAAAGTAAAAAGTAAAACACAAATAGGAAAAATATTTAGGACACAAGTTAGAGGGTTAATATCCCTAATACAGGGGGGGAAAAAAACCCCTGCTTCCCTGGTGGCGCAGACAGTAAAGAATCTGCCTGCAAAGTGGGAGACCTGGGTTTGATCCTGGGGTCAGGAAGATCCCCTGGAAAAGGGAGTGGCTACCCATGCCAATATCCTTGCCTAGAGAACCCCACGTACAGAGATGCCTGGTGGGCTACAGTCTATGGGGTCACAAGAAGTTGAACACTGAGTTGACTGAGTGACTAAAAATAAATAGTTAAGAAACTAAAGGCTTCCCAGGTGACTCAGATGGTAAAGAATACGCCTGCAATGCAGGAGACTCAGGTTCAATCCCTGAGTCGGGAAGATTCCCTGGAGTAGGAAATGACAGCGCACTCCAGTATTCTTGCTGGGAAAATCCCATGGACAGAAGGGCCTGGAGGACTACAGTCCAGGGAGTCGCAAAAGGGACACACCTGAGTAACTAAACAGCAGCAGTGAGCCCCTTTGGGGGTCCTTCCCCCACCTGGTAGGCCCGGGAGCCTCCGTCTTAAGGTGGATGAGCCCCTGCCACCTCTGGGGCCTGAGAGATTCTATGGACAGAGAACCCCTTTGCCCTCCACCCCCACCGCAGTACCCAGCACAGGCTCAAAATGCTAGGAATGAGCACGTGAGCAAGGAATGCATTTTTTTAATCCACAAAGATTCTACTGTGTCGTGTCCTATCCTTCCCTGGCTAACAGACTCTTTCCTGTTTAGCTATAAAGTGTTGGGAGAAGGATCTGAGTGGCCTGGCATAGGTCAGCTGTTCACTTCTGGCCCAATAAGATGTAACGGGAATAAAGATGAATCATGATTGAAAGGGATTTGCCTTCATCACTTCGGAAAGGAGAGTTTGTAGAGAGAAATGTTCCTATTAAGAGAAGAGGCCGGACTTCTCTGGCAGCCCAGTGGTTAAGCTTCAGTGCTCCCAGTGCAGGGGGTACAGGTTCAATCACCGGTCAGGGAACTAAGATCCTGCCAAGTGGGAGGAGGCAAAAAAAAAAAAACAGAGAGAGACAGAGAGAAGAGTCATCCACAGTCTTTAGTGAGAAATGCAGTCATAATTTAGGAAAGGGGGACACTTTTAACCTGCCAGTGGGTTAAAGTAAGCCAGGATGGTTACAATGGGTGTGCCCATTATATAACCTATACTCAAGGTTTCTCCCTCCCACTTCAACCTCCCCAAGTCATGACAGTAAAAAACGTCTCTGTTGCCAATTTTCTCTGGTTGGAGGCGGGGACCTGGGTAGGGCAAAACTGCCCCCAGCAGAGAAATGGCTATCCTATCATTTCTGGGACAGTCAGATTTAAGACCTAGTTTCCACATATATGCCTAGTCATAAGACCACTTGACCCCATTTTGGGTTCAGAAATTAAAGTCCTGTTTATAATGAACTTGTTAACTTTGCTTGGACATGAGCACCATCAGCCCTTTGGTGTCCAATATTTTCTTTTTCTCTGTTACTTAAAAAATAAAGCCCTATTTAGGAAAATGAATGACCCCGGCTACCTTTCTGTTTTCCCAGCACCCACTCTAAGCCACCTTTCCCAAAACCACACACCCCTCCCCTGGGACCATGGGCAGGTTGGAAACTCCATGACAATGCTTGAAGGAAGCCAAGGGCTTCCTTGGATCCCACACCTTCTCTGTCTCTAAACTGACTTTTCCTTTAGATGAAGGACAGCAAGCAGCTTCAGCTTCTCCACGAACCCTCTTGCTGTTGAACTTCGTTGAAAGACCCGCTGTCCACCATTTCTTTGTCGCTGCCTTAATTGGCAGGGCCTCCTGTCTGCACTATCTCTGGTGAGAGAGGAGCCCTCTGCCACTTTGAAAGACAAGAGGCAGCATGAGGAGCCAGCCCCCCAGCACACCAGAGCCTCACAGGGCCTCTGGTGCATGACCAGTTCAAGCGGCCACTTGCTGTCTGGTAATTAGCTCAGTTGAGGGCTGCATGGCAGATGCAGAGAACTACAAAAGGCGCCTTTGGGGAAGAAGCCTTTTCCTTGAAGGAGATGTGAGGAACCATTCTAAGCAGTGCCGCTCAAGCCGTTCCCGTGGTCCTGCATGTTGGAACTGAAAACTGGCTGGAGGCAGGAAATAAGTGGCCACGTGTGTGCTCACACACACTCACACGTTCACGCCTGGCCCAACTCATCTATGTTCTATATTAAAAGGCCTGCTGACCTCTGCAATTTCCTCCCCCTCAAATTCAGAAGCAATGAATAGGATGCCTTCTGACTTGAAATGCAACAGGGAGCTTTGAAAAGAGGGGAAATTAGCAACATATGGGCTGAAGAACCCAAAAGGACCTGAAAGGAAAGGAAAAACCTGAAAGAAATTTCAGACGTCACTGTGATCTGGGGGCCAGGGCTGGGACGGTTCCGTGGCCTCGTGTGGTTATGAAAGGAGTTGGGGCCTCTGTGCCCACCCTGACTTGGCTCCCTGTCTGAGTCTTTTTTTCTTCTTCTCTTCCCTGGGCTCCACCAAACAGGAATGAACATTCTCCTGCTTGAAATGGTCTCCACTGAGTCCTTTGGACATTCTGACTGATGCTGCAAAGATCAAGGAGACCCATTTTTCTCAAGCACGTGCCTTCCTCCTCTTTTCTTCAACACAGAGCAACGCTAGTCCTTGATCTTGTCCTCAGACCTTTGCTGAAATGGAAAAAAATGCAGGCAATGCAGGAAAGCCTGTTCTGAGAGCCCTGCTCTGCCCAGGGACATGGCCATTGCTCTCAATCTGTTGTGTTAGTCTGAGTTTTGTCCAGAGTTCAGCCAGAATCCAGCTTCGTCTAGTCTGGGCAGAAAGATGCAGCTTCACAGAGCAAACCACAGGAACGGTGAAACAGGCCCCAGGGTCAACTGAACTTACAAGTTTAAACCCCTTCAGGATATCCTCACTCTCGAACCTGGCCTCTTGCTTCTGTTTCCTTCCACACACTGGCCTCCTTCCTGCCTACTGCATACTGACTTTCTCCAGACAGCATGGAAATGTCCTCCAACTCCCTGGGTTCCTCATGCACCAGCTTAGCAGTTCCAGTGGAAAGAGATGTGAAAACTCTCACCTGCTGAATCTATAAAAATCTAGGGAAGAGCTCTGATTGGACAGCCGCTTGGGTCACGAGTTGCTCCTGGACCAATCACTGGCAGCTGAGGAGATGGGGCTCTCTGATTGGTCAGTTCTGGCTACTAGGCTCTTCCCTCTGTCTGGGGTTAGGATGGACCATGAGAAGCATGTAGCAGGAGGCTGGGAGAGCAAGTCTGTCCATTAGGCTGGTCTTCAGTTCCCCAGTGTATAGTTTCCTGGGGCTACTGTAATAAATGCACACAGTCTGGGGGACCTGAAAGAGCAGAAATTTATTCTCTCACAGTTCTAGGGGCCAGAAGTCCAAAATCAGGGTGTCAGTGGGGCCATGCTCCCTTCAGAGGGAAGAGAGCTCCTTCTGCCTTTTCTCGCCTCTTCTGGCATGTGGTGGCTGTTGGCATTCCATGACTTGCAGCCCCTCACCCCCAACTCTGCTCCATCTTTGTGTGGCCTTTTGCTCACCTCCGGCTGTGTCTTCTCCTCTTCCAATAAGGACACCTGTTGTTGAATTTAAGGAGGGCTGGGTTCAATCCCTGGGTCAGGAAGATTGCCCCAGAGAAGGAAATGGCAACCCACTCCAGTATTCTTGCCTGGAGAATCCCATGGACAGAGAAGCCTGGTGGGTACAGTCCATGGGGTCACAGAGTCAGACACAAGTGAGCAACTAACACTTACTTACCTTGGATAATCCAGGACGTTCTCAAGTCAAGATCCTTAACTTAACCACATCTGCAAATATCCTTTTTCCAAGTAAGGTCACACTCACAAGTCCCTGGGTTCAGGACGTGAACATACTCCTTGGAGCGGGGTGCTCACGAGTCAACCCGTGACCCCCAGTGAGAGAGCAGCCCCTGGGTGACCAAACTCAACCCAAGCGATAGGAAGGTTCTGCCTTCTTCCTGGGTGAGCAGTCCAGGCCACCAGAGAACCAGGATGCAGAGCGCAAGCCCAGAGCAGGCATCACGTCGGGGGGAGGCAGGAGCCGGCCCAGCCCCAGAGGACAGAAGGACAGAGCTGCTTTCTCCTGAGAAGCGAATCTGGCTCCTGTAGCAACTCTGGTTTTCGCCAAGGGCTTGCTCCTTCCCAACCCCAGCTCCCCAGCACCTGACTAAGTGGTTGTCACTGAAGGTCAGAGATCAACAGGGCCCTCCCGAGCCTGTGCCCACTGCTTGGCAGGCCTTTCTGGACTCCAGGTCCCTGACCCAGATGTTTGCCTTCCACATGGACTATAGACCTGGCTGCCTCCGAGCTGGGGTCACCCTTTAATTCCTCTCTTGCTCCAGCTCAGAGCTGCTACTCCACCTGCGCATATGTGTGTGTGAGATTTACTGATTTACTTGTGGATAAAATGGTGACTCAGATGGAAAAGAATGTACCTGCAATGCAGGAGACCTGGGTTCAATCCCTGGGTCAGGAAGATCCCCTGGAGAAGGGAATGGCAACCCACTCCAGTATTCTTGCCTGGAGAATTCCATGAACAGAGGAACCTGGAAGGCTATAGTCCATGGGGTCACTAAGAGTTGGACATGACTGAGCAACTAACACTTTCATTTTCAAAATAGCTAAAACTTTTCAACAGCAACTTAATTGAGATGTAGTTCATATACCATACAGTTCACTCACATAACAGCCTCCAATTCAATGATTAGCGTATTCACAGAGTTGAACAACCATCACCATAGTAGTCAATTAGGGATCATTGTCATCACCTCCGAAAGGAATCTCCAAGCCTTGAACTGCTCCCTGCCTTCCACCCTCAGTTCCTGGTGATTGCTAACCTACCCTCTGTCTTTATAGATTTTCCTATTCAGGACATTTCCTGTAAATGGAATCAAATACTACGTGGTCTTCTGTGTCTGCCTTCTTTCACGTGGGATCTGGTCCTCAAGGCTCACCCGTGTTGTAGCAGGCATTGTTACTTCATTCTTTTTATTGCCAAATAATATTCCATTGTGTGGATATACCACACTTCCTTCATCTGTCCATCAGTTAATACATTCAGGTTTTTTTCCGTCTCTGGGCTCTTATGAATAATGATGCTATAAACACTCATGGGCCAGCTTTTGTGTGGACATCTGTTTTCAGTTCCCTTAGGTGCATACCTAGCAGTGGAATTGCTGCATCATGTGGTCACAAAAGCTTTTAAAACAAGATCAGAGCTGTGCGAGGCACTGATGGGGAAAACCTGAGCCGTCTCACGAGATGTTTATTTGTGGTCTGCAGATATTTTGTGTCTGGGGGAAGGACGAGGAGGGAGAGACAAGGGAGCCAGAAAAAGACTCGGAAGGACGTGTTCACAGTGAACACAGAATGCCTGGCTGCATCTTTGTCTTCCCACCACTAAGCTGACTTGGAGGAGGGTGGGATTTGGCCTTTTCATATGCCCCCACCTCTGTTTCCACTCAGGGTGCTTTTCTTTTTCAATGCAGAGCTCTTTAAGGAAATATCAGAGGAGCCCAGAGCTGGGTGCCCGCAGAAGTCTCCTGGGGATGGTGCAGGAGTCTGTGGCCTGGTTGAGGGTCCCCCTCCGCCCTTGCTCTAGAAGTGAGCATCTCACTTCTTGCTCCTTTAGAGCTCGGCCAGGGCTCATCGTCAGCCTCAGAGACCATGTGGCTACTTGCTGGGCCTCATATCATAGACCAGAAAAGAGGGGGCACAGGCAGGATTCAAGACAGTTTTTTGTTTCAGATTTTTTTTGAGTCCGTGGTTTGTTCTTTTATGTTTTATATTTGCGTGAGTGCGCTTCCTTCCAGTTTTACTGAGATGTCGTTGACATATTGTTATTGTTTAGTCACTAAGTTGTGTCCAACTCTTGTGAACCCATGGACTGTAGCCTGCCAAGCTCCTCTGTCCGTGGGATTCTCTAGGCAAGAATACTGGAGTGAGTTGCCATTTCCTTCTCCAGGGGATCTTCCCAACCCAGGGACTGAACCCGCATCTCTTGCATTAGCAGGTGGGTTCTTTACCACTGAACCATCAGGGAAACCCCTATCACTGACATACAACGATTGATACAACATTGTATCAGTCAAAGGCATACAGCACAATGGTTAGAGTCATATAGAGTATGAAATGACTAAATATAGTGGTGAAAACCCATCACCGCGTGGATAAAAACAGAAGAGAAAAAAGTATATTCCTTCCTTGTAATGAGAACTCTTTGACTTTACTCTCTTAACAACTTTCTTATATGTCATCCTGACCCAGGGATCAAACCCTTGTCTCTTGTGTCTCCTGCACTGGCAGGAGGATTCTTCACCACTGGCCCCACCTGGGAAGCCCAGTATAACAGATAGTAGTGTTAATTTAGCTTTTGTTTGCCGTAAATAGGGGTCTTTTTTGCACCCCTTCTAACCCCAAAGCTCTGGCCACACTGTCCTCCGAGCAGATAGGATAACCGTCCTCACGTGGTGTAACCAACACTGAGGTCCACATCTGCCACTCCTGATGACACGCAGGGTTGTCATGGAAATGTGTGGTCATCAGACCCAGGCGACAGCATTGTGCTTCTTCAACCCTAATTCATGGTGATTTTACCAAACCAACACCTTTTCTTTTCTTTTCTCACTTTATTAGTTTTCCCAGACTGAACCCATAATCAGAAACGACGGGTTTTCCTGTGCCCCTGAGTCCTTGGAGGATGCATGCCGTGTGTCTCTCTCCACTCTCGTCTCACGCTCCCCCCACACCCCGCAGTCCGTCTGTGCTGAGTTCTCCTGCTCCCTTCCTGCGGCTGCCCTCCTCAGAGGAAGCAGGTTGATACGGAAGCCAGGCAGAGGAAGGGAGGCCCAGGACATAGGGGCTGCCTGGTCCCCTGGCGGGGAGGAGAGAAATTAGAGGGAAAAGGCTTTGGGTGCCCAGTGCCAGAGGGCCTGGGAGCAGGGGGCAGGCCTGGGGTGAGACGGAGCAGGCGGCCAGCCCACCCACCTCATCCAGTTTCAGCCAGCCTCCCTGTGCGATCTCGGAGCCGTCTCTGGAGCGCGCTTCCCTTGTGAGGGGGTGGGTCGTGGGTTCACCGGACGCCCTTTTTATTGCTCATAGTGTGATGGGGACTGTGAAATGCATTAGGACCCAAAACCTGGGGAAGTGATTCTGAGCTGGTAATAGAATAGAAACAGCCTCAGGGCAGGAGGCAAGGGTCACAAGTCCTCTCAGCGCCAGTCATTGATGATGGCCTTAGACAAACTTGCACGTCAGCTAATTTATCCATAAAGGAGAGATAAAAACAGGCATCTGTGTACTTCTCAGCAGTACAAATCACCCATGAAACAGCAGACGGGGAATGTAAAGAAAAGAGTATCGTGTAACTCAGCCATGAGGGGATGGGTTGGAGGGGAGGGAAGAAGGGCAGGGCCCACCTTAGGGACTCACCTGGACACTCCCCTCCCCAAGGGGCCTGTCAGGACAGGCTGATGTCAGAGAGGTGACTCCATGGATTGTTGTTGAGGCTCAGGCAGACCAGAGGGGCCAGTGGCCACCTCCTGACCCTCGGGCAATGCTCTTTTGGATGGAGAATTCCACCTGGGGGGGCGGGTAGGATGGAGGTGAGGGACAGGGAGTGACCTGCCGCAGGGCTTGTCTTCAGCCCCATCCAGGGAGGAGGTGGCACAGTTATTCCAGAGTCATGACGTCAGGAGTATTCTAAGAAATAAAAGGCTCTCTCAGAAGGATTTTACCTTTTAAGAAAGAACACGGATAAGACCACAGACCAGGAGCACCATTGGCCACCAGGGCCATCTGGTCTACCAAGGAGGGAGCCTGGCCCCCCAGGCACAGGGCCAAGGCAGGGAGGGACGGAGCCCCTGGGGTTCCCATGACTCGGCGGCAGGCCCGGCCTCACAGACGGGCATTGTTCTCTACGCCCCTTTGTTGTCCTTTCCCAGGCGCCAGGCGGGTGGAAACGGGAGGCACAGGTTACCCAGAGATAAGTCTTTTTATGAGCTTCCTGGTTTAGCAGCGAGAGGAACTCAGCCTGCCGGCCCAGGGACTAGGCCACCACCCCTACCTGTTCCTCCTTGGGGAGCGAGGCCTTTCTGGTCAGAGGGGCGGGCGGGGCGCTGACACCCTCTGCAGGGGCTGTGTGGGGTGCCTGGCCCAGGTGCCGGCGGGTGTGAGGAGGAAGCTTGTGTTCGTCCTGCCGGGACCGGCCCGCCATCCCAGCAAGCAGGTACTTCAAAAGCCCACGTCACTGGTGCCAGGGTCTGGACCAGCAGGTCATTTCCCAGGACGCCTCTGGAAATGTCTCCTGATTCCTCCAGGGAGGAGAAAGGGAATTCTTCTATGTACCCAAGAAGATATCCACGTTTTGTCTAAATTCCAAATAGACAGGAGAGGCTTGGAGGTGGACCCTTGAAACATTAGTAGTCAGGACCAAGGAACTTTAAGGAGACAGTTTGAAACTTTTGCCTATTCTGAGTAATTAGGAGAGGGCTGGAGAGACAGAGATTACAGCTACCAGCATCTTAGCTGTCCTTCCTGCGTAACTAGAAAAAGCTGTTTCTCGCAGCTCTGTTTGAGGGTGTGTTGTTGGATGTCTGAATGTTACACTCCTGGAGGCAGCCTTCACAGGATGCTACTCTGACTCAGAAACTAAGGGGACAAAGTTGACTCCCCAGGGAGGGAGGAGGGCAGAGGACCAGCAATAAACAAACACAGCAACAGACCCTAAAGTCGGGAGCTGCTGTGAAGTGCTCTGCAAGGATTAAAGTGAATGGAAGTGTTGGGGAGCGGCCGCGGGGTCCCCCCAGTCTCTCTGAGGAGGTGGCTCCTGAGGTGATGCCAGCAGCAGTCAGCCTCTTCCTTCTTGGCTGGCCTGATGCCGTCTCTCGGCGCTGATGCTGAAGGCCGCCCTGACCCCGGTGTGCTGCTGCTACGTCCGCGGTCACACGCTGACCTTCGCCCGTGGAGCCACGGGGCAGACTCGGTCGCCCACCCTCCGGGTGCCGCCTCCTGTTGCCTCCTTTCCTTGTATCAGAACTGACTCCCTCAGGCCCGCCCCGTGCTGCCCTGCCATCTGAGGGGTTCCCGGGCAGCGTGTTGACTACACAAGGTATGTGGTGTGAGCTGGGGTCCTGGAAGGGGGAGGAGAGCAACCCCGGCTCATGCCGGCCCTGAGCCTTCTTCTAGAAGCCGTGTGTTTCTCTGGTTGTTGGCGAAGCTGATTTATGATGTTTTAGATGTACAGAAAAGTGAGTCAGTGATACATGTCTACTCCTTCTCTGATTCTTTCCCCTTATCGTTTATTACAAGATATTGAATACAGTTCCCTGTTGCTTATCTATTTTATATATAGCAGCTTGTGTCTCCTAATCCCATACTCCTAATTTATTGTCCCTTCTTCCCCCTTTGGTAATAACCATAAATTTTGTTTCTACATTTGTGAGTCTAGTTGTTTTCTAAATAAATTCACTTGTATTATTTTTTCAGACTCCACATATAAGTGATATCATAAAACGTTTGTCTTTCTGTCTGACTTACTTCACTAACTTAGTATGATAGTTGCTGCCTTTGGCATTATTCATTCTTTTCTATGGCTGAATAATATTCCATTGTTCTTTAACCATTCTAGATGTTATTTTTTAATAACTTAGAGTTTATCAAAATTAAAATACCTAGTCTGTGATAGAGAATGAAAACACAAGCCACAGATTAGGGGGAAATGTTTGCAAAAATACCTGATCTAGAAGTTATATACAAAAGATACAAAAATCTCTTAAAACTTAGCAATAAGGACATAAACAACCCAATTTAAAAATGTGCAAAAGAGCTGAACAGATATCTCATGAAAAGAAGACACACAGGATGCTCTTTGTCTTTAAGACATCCCTGCTATGAACGACTTTGTCTTCTTTTGTTCCTCCAGACACCAAAGAAGAAAATCTGCCCATCACATGAGCGTCTAGTTTGCAAACCTTGCTGCCTACTTGTGTGACTGCGTGCTAAGTCGCTCAGTCGTGTCCGACTCTTTGGGACCCCGTGGACTGTAGCCCACCAGGCTCCTCCGTCCATGGGATTCTCCAGGCGAGAAAACCGGAGTGGGTTGTCATTCCCTTCTCCAGGGGATCTTCCTGGCCCAGGAATTGAACCCATGTCTCTTATGTCTCCTGCAATGCAGGTGGGTTCTTTACCACAAGCGCCACCTGGGAAGCCCCTGCTACCTACTTGCTGTGTATCTAAATATCCTCTAATACAGGAACTCTGAGGTCTTGATGATCACGGTGGTTTTACCCCGATACCCAACACACTGCCTGCCTGAGTCTCCTTGAGCTGGGAGGACACAGCCTCACTCCAGAAAGAAGACGATCTTCTTCCTCCCCGCCCCTCCTCATGCCCTCCCCACCCCCCCTCCTCCTTCCTTCTGTCTTCTTTCATAGTGTCTCCACTTATGTATACAGCCCTGATCGATGTATTGATTGTTGCCAGTTTTTGCACTTTTTATTAACAAACTCGCACCATGCTGTTCCCTGTGACTTGCATTTCTTTGTTCATCATGTTTTGTTTTTGAGATTTATTTGCATGCATGCCCTCCTCTGTGGTGCAGTCATTTTCTCCAACCAATAGCGTCTCTTATAGGAATACACTGTGATTTGCCTCTCTTGCTGCCGAGAGTCACTAAGGCTGTTTTTCATCTTTGACTCTTGGGAAAAAATGCTGCAACAACCATTCCTGTCCTAGTCCCTTGGGGCCCGTGTGGGAGTGACTCTCGGATATATATGGAGGCGTGGAATCGCTGGCTCAGAGGGTTGGGACCAGACTCAACTTTGTTAGAGAAGACAGCTCTATTCCATAGAGATTTCATCTGAGGAAGCCTCTCTGTAGTTGGAGAAGCAGAACCCAGGTCTAGTAGACTCATGTCCTCTGTAGTCTTACAAAGGAAGTTATTGGTTTCTTCAAAGTAATTCTGCAACTTTAATAAATAGGAATCACTATAAAAAGATGCCCTTGGGTGTATATAGAAGGAACTCACTTTGTAGGTTGTATTTACTAATACAGGTACTTCTAGCAAAGACTAGAATACCCCGACAAGAATCAACTGTGATGCACTCAATTACAATGTGTCAGAGATAATGTCAAAAAGTGAAGGCACAAGTCTATGACCTGAAAAGAAAGTCAGGGACTTCCCTGGTGGTCCAGTGGTTAAGAATCCGCCTTGCTGGCTGTCCTTGGGCGGCCTACTCACTAAGCAAGAGCTAGGGCCCAGTTTGCAGATGGATCGGTCTACACAGTGGATGGGCAGCGTGAATTTGCTTGAGGGGCCATCAGACCCCTGAGCACGCTGACAGAAGTCCACTTTGGAGCCCACCAGGCTCCGGCCCAGCCGTGGGGCCGGGGGGTATCGTTCCATGGGTGGGTGATGCTCTACCAGCCACCTGCCGGGACCTCCTCGTGACTGCAGGGCTCCCTCCTCCCCACCCTCCCCCTCCTCTTCCTGCAGACGGCCCATTCCATCTTTACTCATAGCAGTAAAACCTGACTCTACCACCGTGATTTTTACTTTTCTTGTTTCTGCTCATCAGGATACAAATAGGCATGCCTAGATTCCTACGTACACATAGAAGAGACTCAAGGCCATTGTTTATCCTGAGTGGGTTTTAGGAGCAACACAATCCAGAGTGAATTTCAGTGAAAGTGCTACAGGAGATCCACGTGGGTGCCGGGTGCCCACGTGGGTGCTGCCGTGATAACTTCCTTCACGCATGTCACCTGCCCAGCACACGTAGAGAATGCTCTTTCCCCGCTTCCATTTCCTGATGGATGCACTTAATGGCTAATTTGTGAAACACTCTCATCAGTGCTGCTTAATACATTTGCACAACCCACTGAGTGAGGAAGAAAGGATTATTTCCCTTTATGGAGGAGGAAGAAACCGAAGCCCGGAGAGGTGGACAGACTTCCCCAGAGTCACACAGCAGAGCCTTTGTCCCTCTCTCACACCACGTGGGCTGGGCCCCCCCATCTTTGATGTCCACCCACCCACCTTCAGAGTCCACGAGCGGCCACCGCAGAGCTGCTCCCTGTCCAGGGTCTGCCTCTGTTCAAAGTGACGGGTAGAACTGGCCCCCCACAGGGCGTGATGCCCCCCCAGCCTTATCAGAGGCCTGACCCCAACAGTGTCCTCAAGGGGCTCAGTGCTACTTCCGGGAAAACCATTTGCATCCCGAGGGTGACGTGACTGCAGTTTCCCCCATCTTGCTCTGATTTCAGGTCTCTGCTCTGGTGCTGAAGGTAAATATTCTGAGAGAGCCCAGCTTTGACTGTGCTGTCTCTGGGGATCTGTGTACCTTCAAGATAAGGTGAGTCTCCAATCATTTTTGTGATAGTAATTGTTGGTATTCACCTTCAAACACATCCCTGTGACCGCCGCCACACCCCCCCCAGCTTCCTCCTGCACTGATTAAAATAAACCCCCTTGCTTAGGAAGCGACCAGCACTGTAGCGTTTATAGTCGTTTTTTTCCCCTAGAAAACCTAATTTCCAGACGGCATGCCTCGCCCCAGCAGGCCTCCGTGTGGCTTAGACAAATAATGCAAAATCTCCAACAACCCCTGCCAAGAGCGTGCTTCTACCGCCGGCCTCTGTTTCATTTGCTTTGCTCGGCTTTGGTTTTCTTTTCCTTCTTTTTTTTTTTTTTAAATCCAACGAATCATTTTGGGGTGGTTTTGTGCTTCCCCTCCCCAACCCCCCACCTTGAGTTGTACACAGATTCTAAACTGTGAGCGACTCCTGCCCTAACTACTTAGGAAAAACACTAAAACTCCCTGCCGCTTTGATGTCTGCCGAACGACAAAGGGGGAGAGTGACTCTGGGCCTCTGTAATCCTCGGTTTGTCACTAAGTTATGACACCCAGCGGAGCGGAGTGACAGTGCGGATCAATCACGCCCTGAGCGCGGTGGGGACTTGCCTGCCCCCCGCCGAGTCGCTGCAGTTTAATTAGCTTTTTTCACACCACCGTCGTGTACATCTGCAGCTTCAGCAAGAAAAAGAGACGGGAGAGGGTTCACTGGAAAGTGGGGGACCTTGGGGGGAAAAAAGTTCAGATTGTGGGGGGAAAAAACGTCCGCAGGAAGAAACATCAGAGACCTTTGTAGTTTGGGCCTCAGACATGATGGTGAGATACACAGTCTGGGGTATCCTGTGTTGTGAGAGGCGGACCCTAAAAACAGCTCCTCGAAGCTCTTTAGGGAGGAGGTGTCTGATGCCATTTACAGGGCTTTCTCTTCTCTGGGGGCTGGTCCATATCGTCTGTTTCTTCTCCAGCCCCCGCGCCTCCCCGCCCCGTCCATCCTGCAGAGGTGCCCTGAGCCTCACCCTCCCAAGCCCGCCGGGATTCAGGAGGCCAGACCTTGACGGTGGCCAAGTTTTGCAAAACTTTGCATGAATTCTTCTGGTCGAGGGGTGACCCCGAGTGAAAAGCTTGTTCCTCTGTTCATTTTGCGAGCATGAATGATGCCAAGCCAAGGAGGAAGCCAGGAAGGAGGCCGAGGAGGTCGGGAGTCATAGCCGGGGACGCCAGGGGTGAGAGCCGTTCAGGCCGGCATCAGACACGGAGGGTCACTTCTGTCTCGGCCCAGGAGGGCGGCGGGGAGAGGACACGCAGCCGGTTCGCATCTGGTGGGGGTTCAGGAGGCCGTCTGCTCCCTCGGCAAAGCCCTCCTCCCGTGGAGGGGGCGGAGACACCAGTGGCCTTCCGGGCTCAGGGTGAGCTGGATTAGGGGGTGGGCATTTTCCTCCCAGAATGGTCTTTCCTTGCCCGGCAGAGTGTGGGGTGAGGTGGTTCGGGGTCCCCTTGTCAGCACCCAGCATCCTTTGTTCTGTGCTCCCCCAGGGAGGGGAGGGAGGGATGCATCTGAGGGGGCAGAGCCCATCTGCAGGGCCCCCCAGGAACCCCGTCCACATGTCTGGGGTGGGCTTTAGCAAAGCCTCCCCGCTGTCCCTGCCCCTGTTCTAACACAGTGGACCGCAGCACTGCCGGGCTCTGAGAAGACCTTGGCCCAGCCTGCAGCATCTCCTGCTCCACCTGGGTCACAGGGTCAGTGCGGGAAAGAACGGAGCTTAGCAGGTTCCGAAAAGACAGAGGAGACATATTAACAAATGCAGACTGCCAAGGGAAAGAAGCCAGTCTGAAAATGCTGCCCTCTGTATGATTCCGACTCCATGACATTCTGGAAAAGGCCAGACTATGGAAGCTTCCCTGGTAGCTCCGCAGTAGAAGAACCCGACTGCCAATGCAGGAGACCTGGGTTCCATCCCTGAGTGGGGAAGATCCCCGGGAAAAGGGGATGGCAACCCACTGCAGTATTCTTGTCTGGAGAAACCCATGGACAGAGGAGCCTGGCGGGCTACAGTCCATGGGGTCGCAAAGAGTCGGACACGACTGAGCGACTTTCACTCACATAGACCCACACTCGACACACTCACTTTCTTTCTCTTTCTCTCACACTCACACACACACGGACCCCCAAACCCAGGTTTCCAGGGATAGCACAAACATGGTGTCAGGTGAGAACTCAACGTTACAGAGCTGGTTTTTGTAAATTGTATGAAAAATATCAAGGTTAATCTTGTTCTATATGTTTGTCCAATTGACCCAGCACTGTTTGAGGATGTTATCCCTTCTGCATTGATCTACGATGCCACCTTGATGGGCAGTCAGGTTTTCAGAGATGTGGGCATCTGTTTCTGGGCTCTCTCTGTTGTTAATTTGCTCTGTTTGCCTACAATCTCACCATCACCACAGTGTCTTAATTATAGCAACTAATGTCTTCATGTCTGGTAGAGCAAGTGCTTGCTCTTTGTCATTCTTTTCTAAGGTAGTCTTGACTATTCATGACTATTTGTATTTCAATATAAATTTGAGGATCATCTTGTCAGTACACACACACACACACACACAATATCTGTTGAGGTTTAGATTGGGATTTCACTGAATCTAGAGCTTAATTTTGGGAGAATTGACATTTTTATAGTATTGACTCTTCAGTATATGAATATAGCATCGGTCAGTTCAGTCGCTCAGTCTCGTCCAACTCTGTGTGACCCCAGGGACTACAGCACACCAGGCCTCCCTGTCCATCACCATCTCCCGGAGTTTGCTCAAACTCATGTCATTGAGTCGGTGATGCCATCCAACCATCTCATCCTCTGTCACCCGCTTCTCCTCCCACCTTCAATCTTTCCCAGCATCAGGGTCTTCTCCAATGAGCCAGTTCTTCACATCAGGTGGCCAAAGTGTTGGAGTTTCAGCTTCAGCCTCAGTCCTTCCAATGAATATTCAGGACTGATTTCCTTTAGGATGGACTGGTTTGATCTCCTTGCAGTCCAAGGAACTAGCATATTTCTCCATATATTAAGTCCTCTTCAATTTCCCTCAATAACCCTTTTGTAACTTTTTAAGTTGTCTTGAATCCTTTTACTAGTTTTAACTCTAACTAAATATTTAATGATTTTATATTTTGTTGTAAGTGCAAATTTTTTATTACATTTTTAATAAAATAAAATTTTTGTTTTTTAAATTATTAATTCTTTTATTTTCCAGTTGTTAGAAATTCTAATTGTTATAGAAATATAATTGATTTTGTATATTGATTTCATATATTCAAATATTTCCCCAATTCCCTTATTATTTATTAGTATTTTATTGTTAATATTTTGTTAATAGTTTGTCAATATCTTTTAAGATTTTCCGCATACATAATTTTAGTTACTATTTGTACATATTCAAGCTTATACCACTATTTCTTTTTTAATATTTTATTGTTTATTTATTTATGGCTTCCCTGGGTCTTGGTCACCAGATCTTCCATCTTCACTGCAGCAAGTGGGATCTAGTTCCCTGAGCAGGGACAGACCCTGGGCCCCCTGTATTGGGAGCGCCGAGACCTTGTCACGACCACCAGGGAAGTTCCCCATTACTTCTTTTTCTGGCCTGTTACAAGTTTTTCCAGTATAATGCTGAATAGAACATTGGTACTACTTACTGATATCTCTTTCCTGATCTCAGTTGATGATTTTAGTATTTCACTGTTAAGGATTATATTTGTGACAAGTTGTGAATTTTTTTTAAATTTGATTTTTGTAAATACCACTTTTACCAGGTTAAGGAAGTTCTCTTCTATCCCTATTTTATGAAGACTTTTATGTTTTTAACCATAAATGGTTACGTGTGTGTGTGTGTGTGTGTGTGATCAGTGGCTCAGTTGTGTCTGACTCTTTGTGGCCCCATAGACTGTAGCCCACCAGGCTCTTCTGTCCATGAGATTTCCCAGACAAGAACACTGGAGTAGGTAGCCATCAAATAAATTTTTTGCATCTATTGAGACAATAATAAATTTTTCTCATTGATTTTGCTAGAATTTAAATCACAGTGATTAATTTTCTAATATCAAATGAACCTAACCCTACTGGAATTAATTCAACTTGATTGTCATATGTTATCTTTTTTTATATCTCAGCATTTGGCTTTCCAACCTTCTGTCCAGAATTTACATCCTTATTCATTAGATACATAGACCTGTAATTTTCCTTTCACGTTTTGGTGTCAAGGATATGCTATCCTCATAAACTGAGTTGAAAAACATATTTTTCTCATTTACTGGAAGAGTTTATGTAAAATTGGTGTTATTCCTCCCTCAAATGTTTGAAAGAGTTTGCTAGTGAAGCCTTCTCAACCCGGATCTTTCACTGTGAAAACTTTTAAATCACAGATTAATTTTTTTAAGTTAATTTAGGACTGTTCACATTTTTCAATTCTTCTAGTGTCTATTTTGGTAAGTTAAATTTTTCTAAAATCTTGTCCATTACATTTGAATTTATTGGCATAAAATTCTTTATAATATCTCCTCTTGTTAAAAATGCAGTGATGTCTTCCTTTAAATTTAATTCCTGATGCTGGAGCCCAATATTTGTGCCTTCTCTTTTTTATTTGATTAATTTTACCAGGGAGTTACTCTTAGAAGGGAACGACAGAGAACGAGATGGTTGGATGGCATCACCGACTCGATGGACATGAGTTTGAGCAAGCTTTGGGAGATGGAGAAGGACAGGGAGGCCTGGCATGTTGCAATCCATGGGGTCACAAAGAGTCGGACACAACTGAGCGACTGAACAACAACATTCTTTTTAAAGAATCATCTTTGGCTTTATCGAGTCTCTATTTTGTTTGGTTTCTGCTTCCTTCTTGTTGTTTAGACCTTAACTTGTGTCTGACCCTTTTGCGACCCCATGGACTAAAGCTTGCGGTCCATGGGATTTCCCAGGCAAGAATACTGGAGTGGGTTGCCATTTCCTTCTCCGGGGGATCTTCCTAACCCAGGAATTGAACCCAGGTCTCCTGCATTGGCAGGTGGGTTCTTTACCACTGAGCCACCAGGGAAGCCTTTCTGTTTCATTAATTTCTGAAAATAGCTTTATTTCTTGTTACATTCTACTTAGTGGGGGCTTATTTACTGTTCTTTTTTCTAACTTCTTAAGTTTGGTACTTAGATCACTGATTTTCAGGTATTTATTTTCCAAATGTATGAAACTAAAGCTGTGTAGTTTCCTTTAAGCATCACTTGAGCTGCATCACACACATGTTGTTACATTTCATTATCATTCATTTTAAATACTTTTTTTTATTATTTCCATTGTGATTTATTCTTTTACTTATGGGTTAATAGCAATATATGTTGTTTAATTTATGAACACATGGGGATTTTCTACTTATTGTCTTGTTATTGATTTCTAGTTTAATTGCATTGTAGTCAGTGGATTTACTGTGTATGATTTTAATAGTTTTAAACTTGTTTTATGGCCCAACATATAGTCATTTTTAAATCCTTTTTTTTTTTTTCACAAACGCTTGAAAAAAAATGTGTGCTTCAAGTTGTTGATTCTAACATTTCATATATATATCCATTAAGTCAAGTTTGCTACTCATGTTGCTCAAATCTATCATATTCTTTCTGATTAATTCCCTGTTTTATTTGAGACATATTAAAATCTCCTTCTTTACAATATTGTGCTGGTTTCTGCCATACATCAACATGAATCAGCCATAGGTATACACGTCCCCTCTCTCTTGAACCTCCCTTCCACCTCCCATAAATATTAATAAATATTAAATATCCCATAAATATTAGTACAATAATAAAAATATTTTATTGAATTTCAGGAACTCAGTACTTTTAAATTTCAAACCTTTGCACACAAATCACCACTATACTTTCTAGAATAGTGGAGGTTAAGACTGGAAGATTGTCACTTGCCTTTAACTTTCTTTTCTCTTGTGTTTGGGTGGTTATCTTCCTCTGGAGAGCAGTTTCATTTTCATCCACAAGATGCCTAGGAACATCAGCAATATGACATCACCTCGATCCAGCTTCCACTGAGATGATTCTAGTGTGGAGGACAGCATCACTGGGTCTCTACCCGTGACACCACTTTCTCTTTGCCTCCCATCTGCCCATCACACTCGGAAGTTATCTTTCGAAGCTTAAAGGCAGCTTCCGTGGTCTCCCATGCAAGAAAGACTCCCTGCCTGCCCCCATGGGATGCCCACTCCTATCACTGCACTCATCGCCCTGGATTTTAGTCATTGGTCCGTGTGTCTATCTCCCCCAGCAGAGCAAGCGGTCTTTGCTCGCCGTCTTCTTATCGTCTTGCTACCTATCCAGCAGCCAGCGCATAGTAGGTGCTCAAGGAAACACACGCTTGACGCTGCACGAAGATGCAGAATCATCACCGTTTCCGAGAAAAGGAGACAAAGCCCAGAGAGTTGAGACAGCCCGCGCAGGTCGGCCTGGGTCAGCCGGGCTCAGAGCCAGGCCCCAACGCCCACCGCCAGTGCCGCCTCCACCGGCGGGGTGCGGACACCCCCTCGAGAGGGCGGGCGCCCCCACGGACCACCAGGCTGGCCTGGCGCTGCGCTAGTGCCGCCACCGCGCGGCTCTCCAGGGCCCGGCTCCCCACGCCCTCCTCCCTCCAGCGAGGCTGAGCCATCCACATCCAGGGAGGCTCCCGGACTGGAGCTGCCCACCGCCCTCTGCTCGGATGGCCGCGGCCGCGCTGACAGAGGTAAGGCCTCCCTGCCCTCCGGAGCTGCGGCTGAGCTGGGCCGAGAGCTCCGGGTCGGACACCCGACGGCCAGAGGCGTTGCCCTCGGAGGGAAGATGCTACAGCACCAAAGGGTCTGCTCTTCGCAGCACGTTTTTCCGAAAAGCCTCAGGTCCTGAAAGGGAGCCACTTAGACAGTCGGAAAGAAGGATTTTGTGGGGTTTGGTTGTTTGTTTGTTTTTGCATTTCTCGTCTTTTTTAACCTTCTGTTTCTGACTCCGCCCGTCGGCGTCTCTCACTCACCCCTGGAGCTTTCTTTCAACACCCGTCATTGGTGGAGTCGGGGCTGCCCTCCCCGCTCTGGCCGGTGGGAGAGCCGGCCGCCCCTTCTAATGAGGGCCCCCAGGCCCCGCTGCCCTCATTCTTGATACCTGCGGAGCGGATGAGCCGGCGAGCGGCACTTGGATCAGAAGGGCCCGCTGCTCAGACATCACAGCCGCGCTCAAAGAGCCAGGAAGTGGCAGAAAGAACAGACCCAGCACAGACGTGCTCGCTGTACGGGGGCGGGACCAGCTCCGCGAACAAGGTCAATGGGGAGGGGGAAAATTTTTTATTTTGAAAGGAATGGCCCTGGGAAAAAAAGAAAAACCTCAAAAAGGGGGCCGAGGACTCGGAGTAGGACCTGCCGCTTGGTTCCTGGCACGGTTTCCTTGATATCTTCCCAGGAAGCACGATTTCTACCAGACTTCAATGCGCTGGAAAAGTGTGTGCAACCGGTGAGAAGGAGGCCCGGGCGCTGTGAGTCACCGTCCTGGGCTCCGTGTGTGTTTGCTTTCAACGCCGGCTTCCTGCGGGACCACATGAATGGGGCCTTTCTGGTTCTTTGGCCTCTGCTGGGGCGGGGCGGGCTGGGGGCGCCCGGCCAGCCCGTTTCAAGGGAGCCGCTGAGAGCCGACCAGGCGGACCTGCGCTGCTCGTCGAAGGAAACCAGCGCGGGTTTAGCTGGTGCTCAACCCCGGGGCCTTGGGCAGTTTCTTTAAGCGCGCTGCGCCGCAGTGTCTTTACCTACAAAACGGGGATAAAATCAGCTCCTTTGCAGAAGTGTTCCGACAATGATGGCACTCAGCCTGCTCCTCAAAGGGGCTCCCGAAGTCGTTTTCACTCTTTTCCCCTGTGATTATTTATCACTGATAATGGGAACGTTAAAATCGATCCTCTCAAATCTTGGGCCTCTGAGCTGACGAACGGGCTCTTCTAAGTCAGCTTCCCAGGTTCTTCGTGGGATAGACAGCCTGAGGGCTCAGGGGTCTCCTGGATTCTGCGTTCTCGCTGTGCGGACTGTCTGTGGCAAATATTTCCATCTGACTTCCTCTTTAAATAAAGATTTTTTCTTGTTGCTGTTGTGTGCCACTTTTAAAGTCTTTATTGAATTAGTTACAATATCGCTTCTGTTTCATGGGGCGTTTTTTGGTAAGTGGGGTCTTAGGTCCCCAACCAGGGATCAAACCTGCGCCCCCTGCGTTGGAGGGTGGAGACGTAACCACTGAACCCCCAGGGAAGCCCCTAATCTGACTTCCTCTTGACACCCAGAGAATGTTAAAATCATCCCTCTGTGGCCTCCCTTATTCATTCATACTTTATATAATGCAACTCATCTGAACATCAGCCTAACAAAACGCTGGCAAGATGGGGCTGCCCTGGCTTAGCCCTGGGCCAGCCCTTTCTGCGTGCTTTCGCTCTATTTAGGATGTAGCCTTGCAGCAGCATTCCTGGCCTGTTCTCCCCACCCACTCCCCGCTCTTTTATTTAGGGTATTCATCTCCTCCAAACATACCTCCTGACTTACTTAATGTGGTTATTTATTGTTCAGTGTCGGTTGTCCCCTCCCCACCCGAGTCCCAATCAGAATGTAAGTTCGCCACACTCGGAGCAGACTTGTGGTTGCCAAGAGGGAGGGGGTCAGGGGAGAGGAGGGATCAGCAGATGAGAGCTGTGATTTATAAGTTGGGAGAGCAACAAGGCCCTACTGTGTGGTACAGGGAACTATATACATATTCAATGTGCTGTGATGCACCATAGTGGGAAAGAATGCTTTCTAAAGGAAGGCAACATGTGTATGACTGAATCACGCTGTGCAGCAGAGACTGTAATTGTAACCCACCGTGTGGTCGTGGTTTGGTCGCTAAGCCGTGTCCCACTCATGGCGACCCCACGGACTCTAGCCCGCCAGGCTCCTCTGTCCATGGGATTCTTCAGGCGAGAATACTAGAGTGGGTTGTCATTTCCTCCTCCAGGGGATCTTTCCAACCCAGGGATCGAACCCAAGTCTCTAGCATTGCAGGCAGCTTCTTTGACATCTGAGCCGCCAGGGAAGCCCCTATACTTTTAATAAAAATAATAAATATACTTCATTGTACAGCAGGAACTAACACAATATTGTAACACAATTATACCCTCGAATCAAGCAATCGATAGATAAATAATTTTTAAAAATGTAAGTCCAGGAGGGTGGGTTATTTTTTCAAAGGAAGCTCTAATTTTAGGATCGTTTTAGATTCACAGCGAAGTTGCAAAGCTTGTTCCGAGAGGCCCTGCGCACCCACACCCAGTTTCTCCCACTGGCAGCTTCTTACGCAGCTCCGTGCTTTTGCCACAACTAAGGAGACGGGGATACGTTGCTATTAATGAAACTGCAGATTTTATCCAGATTTCACCAGTTTTTCCAAACATCTGGCCTGTGTTCCAGGGATCCATTCAGGATCCCACATTGCATGTAGCCATGAGGCGTCCTCTCTCGGACTTTCCTGGGACTGGGTGACCTTGACCGTTCTGAGGTGTCCTGGTCCCTCCGTGTGGGTTTACCTGATGTTTCTCTCTTGGTGAGACAGGGGTGATGGATTTTGGAAGGAAGACCATGGAGGTAAACTGTGGTCATACCAAAAGCTGTACCATCAACATGAGTTGGCACTGATGAGGCTGACCTTGGGACCTAGCTGGAGGAGAGTTTGCCAGGTGTTGCTACAATAAAGTTAAATTTTTTCCTCTGTCCTCATAACCTAGTCGTTGGAAGTAGGTCACTAAACGTAGCTGTTACGGGTCACATATGTTCTCCCAAAAGTTCTATGTTGAGGCCCTAACCTATAGTACTTCAGCATATAACTGTATTTGGAGATGAGGTCTTTAAAGAGTCGATTTAGTTAAAATCAGGTCTTCAGGGTGGGCCTTAATCTCATAAAACTGGTGTCCTTGCAAGCAGAGGACATTTGGACGTGACATACATATCATACATAAATCACAGAGAAAAGACCAAGTGAAGACACAGCCAGAAGGCAGGGGGAGCGGTCCCAGAAGAAACCAAACCTTGATCTTGGACTTCCAGCCTCTGGAGGTGTGAGATTCCCTCATAGCTCAGTCGGTAAAGAATCTGCCTGCAATGCCGGAGACCTGGGTTTGATTCCTGGGTCGAGAAGATCCCCTGGAGATGGAAATGGCAATCCACTCCAATATTCTTGCCTGGAAAATCCCATGGACAGAGGAGCCTGGCGGGCTACAGTCCGTGGGGTCGCAAGAGTCGGACACGACTTAGTGACTAAACCACCATCACCATTGCTTAAGCCACTCAGGCCTTTCCAGGGGGCGCTAGTGGTAAAGAACACGCCTGCCAAGGCAGGAGACATAAGAGACGCAGTTCGATCCCTGGGTCAGGAAGATCCCCTGGAGGAGAGCATGGACACCCACTGCAGTATCCTTGCCTCAAGAATCCCACGGACAGAAGAGCCTGGCGGACTACAGTCCACAAGGTTGCAAAGAGTCAGACATGGCTGAAGCAACTTAGCACACATGCAAGCCAGCCGCTCAGTCTGTGGCATCTCGTCATAGCAGCCCTAGAAAACGAGCGTGACAGCCTCCACCCTCTGACATGTGCAGATTCTGAGAAAGGTCTCTAAGGGAGAGGGTGTGCCTTGCCCTTTGTCTTTTCAGCTCTCTGCCGGCTGAAGAGGGACGTGATGGCAGCAGCCCAGCAGCCATTTTGACCATGAGGCAGAACTACGTGTTGAGGATGGTGAAGAATAGAACAGGAGACTTGACTGTCTTGAAGCACCTACTGGGGCTGGTACAGGAGAGGCGTAAGCTCTTTCTCTCATTAACTCACTGCTCCTTTGGGTTTTCTCTCTCTGCAGCTGAGTCTAACGTTAAGTAACATGAACTATGAGCGCAGAGGCCCCACAACGAGGCAGCAACACACACACAAGGAATTAAAAGGAGGTCAGTATGACCGGAGGGCAGAGCCTGGTCCATTCCTCTCCCATTTTACGGACAAAGCAACTGAGAGCCAGAAATTAGTCAACTTGAGCTCAGACTAGAATCAAGCTGATGGACTTCCAACAAAAGTTGCCTTTAATGTGCACCTGCACCATCTGAGGCACTGTGCTCTCTGCCAGACGGTGGTCAGCGGCGCACACCCTCCCAACACCGTGAGACATAAATAGCATCATCCCCTCCGGCAGAGGAGAACCTGGAGGCTTAGCCCAAAGTCACAGAGCCGACTGGTGACTGGACAGGGAATTGGGACCTGGGTCTGCCTGATTTCAAAGCCCGTTCTTTTCCTTCTCTCCCAAGTCCAGGGGAATTCTACTCTGCCGGTCCCCAGAATCAACCCAGATGTTTGTGTTTAGTGAGTCTCAGAGGGAAAAGGGGAGTTTGAAAGCTTATTATTCTCAATTTTGTTATTTGTCAATCCATGTCTGAGGAGTCATGATGGACAAGGGCAGTTGCTTTGGCTTTTGTTTTCTGGATTTCTTCCTTAAAAATAGTTGTGATGCTCCGCACTTAGAGCCTACATGTTTCCAGCTTCCTGGGTCTAATGGGTACATCTTTGGGATAGACGTGTGCTTTAGTCAGGGTTCTCCAGAGGAACAGAACCAAGAGGGTGAATAGATAGGTAGATAGAAAGGTAGAATAGGTAGATAGAAGGTAGACAGATAAGACAGACGGATGGATGGACAGATAGGTGATAGAAAGATAGAGAGAATAGGTAGATAGAAGATGTATGGAAAGAGAGACAGATGATAGATAAACAGACCATAGATAGTTTGATTATTGTTGTTCTTCAGTGGCTCAATACTATCTCTTTTGCAACCCCATGGACTGTAGCCCACCAGGCTCATCTGTTCATGGGATTTCCCAGGCAAGAGTACTGGAGTGGGTGCCATTTCCTTCTCCAGGGGATCTTCCTGACCCAGGAATCGAACTTGGGTCTCTTGCATTGCAGGCAGATTCTTGACTGCTGAGCCAGCAGGGAAGCCCAGATCTATAGATGGCTGTTTATGATAAGAATTAGCTCTCACAGTTGTGGAGGCCTAGAAGTCCCACAGTCTGCCAGCTGCAAGCTGCAGAACCAGGAAAGCTAGTGGTGTGATGCAATCCACGTCCAAAGTAGCTGACAACTGGGGTGGGGCTGACAGATGGTGTGATCTGAGCCTGAAAGCCTGTGTCTGAGGGCAGGAGAAGGTGGCTGTCCCAGCTCAGTAAGAGAGAAAGAGAATTTGCCTTCCTCCTCCATCTGATTCTATTGGGGACCTCAGTGGACTGGGTGACGTCCACCTGCCTTGGTGAGGGACGCAAACGCTCATCTCTCCCGGAAACGCCCTCACACACACAGCTAATGTTTCCCCAGCTCTCTTGGCGTCTCCTTACACGCTCAAGCTGACACATAAAATGCACCATCACAAGCTGCATCCGGGAAGGGGGTTTCGTACAAGGTCAGGCCATGGATTTCCGTGCCTGAGATGCACAGCAGCAGCAGGCCAGCAGGGCGTCCACTGTGAGCAGGGGTGCCCGGCCCGGGGAAATGCCGCAACAGTCAGGGTGACCGGGACTCCCCGGATGAGTCGCTCTGAACACTGAGCAAGGTCAGGCCGACCGAGGTCTTAGGACAGACGTCCAGGCAAGTGGCATGCTCCCTCCCTGGAGCCGTCCATTGCGCACTCAGAGTGCAAAGGGCAAGGATGTGGCACAGGGTGCCCACTGGGTACCAGGGGCAGGAAGAGGATAAGGGAGACATACGTTGAGGCAAACCATGGCGTGACAGAGTGGGGTGGTCAGGGCAGGGAGGGCTGAGAATGCTCCGGAGAGCAGCGAGCGGAACCTTTCTTTAAAAAGCGAACTCTTAAAAGAGGGAGAGGAGTCTGGGCAGAGGGCCAGCCTGTGCCAAGCTAGAGTGGCCGGCTGCGGACGGGCAGAGCGGGGAGGCTGGAGGCCCGCTGCAGGGCTGTGATTTGGCCGCGGGGACGCGGGGTCTGGGGGTGCTGGCGGGCTGCCTCCCGGGCCTGTGCCCCGTCCACCTGTGCCGGGCTCAGACTCTCACTGGGTCCGCCCCAGGTGGGCTGAGGAGGTCTCCGGACGCGGCTCATCTTCCCAGAGTCAGCGCTTCCCATTCCCGGCCCGGGATCAAAGCGAGCCCGCCCCCACCCTCGCGGGAACACTTTGTTTATCCCCCAATTTCCTGACGGCCCACGTTCTCCCCCTGGCTCCTTGGGCCTCTCTCCCAACAACCCCTTCGCCCCACTGGGTTGGGGGGAGAAGGCGCTGACCTTCCAGCCCAGATGGTGACCTCTGGACAGCTCCTGGCTCCTTAAGCTGGTGGGAGCCTGGCCAGGCCCGAGATCCCAATCAAGCCAGACCCGGTGGCCGCAGAAGGTCCCTAAGGACCCATGGGTGCTGCGGTCTCTTTGTTCTTCGAGCCCCCCCCCCCCCCCCCAAGCTGGAGGAGGCAGTTCTAAGCCAGCTGTGCCCTCTTCCCTCCCTTTCGGAAAAAAAACTCATTTTTTTCTAATTATGAGTGACACACAAGAAATGTGGACAATACAGAACATTTAAAAATTAAATGAGTTCGATCCCTGGGTCAAAAAGATCCCCTGGAGGAGGGCATGGCCACCCACTCTAGTACTCTTGCCTGGAGAATCCCGTAGAGAGAGACCTGGCGGGCTACAGTCTATGGGGTTACAGAGTGACTTAGCACACAAAAATTAAAGCAAAAATTACTATGATGTCTCACCCAGGAGGAGAATGAGCAGCATTTTATGCGTACTCTTCTTTCTCTCTCAATGTCTTTGCATCGAAGTTGACTTGGGGATGTGTTTTATTATTGATAAATGTATGCATACAGCCGTACAACACGTATTCATAGTATAAGTGATACTAAATATTACAAGATCTGTTTGCTGCAACGTGCTTGTTGTGTAAGCAGGTTTCCTTTTTCTGCTAACAGCGCACCAGGAGACAGCTGGTGTGAGCAGACGACCGCAGCAGAGAAGCCGCTGCTGGGCTGCAGCCCAGGCTCCTGACCTCACGGAGCGCCCAGCTCACTTCTTGCTCCGGGAGGTGCCTGTGACGTGTTCCAGACCTGGGAGGAGAGAGTTCTTCTCGTACCAGCTCGTTGGGGGCACCGCAGCCGTCTCAGCGGAAGCCCGGAGCGGCAGCGAGGTGGACGCAGCGGCGCGGCCGGAGGCGGAGCGCGGGGGCGCCGGGGACGAGGACCTGCGGACCGCGCTCCAGGCCGGGCCGGGAAGCCGCGCCCCCGCAGAGGAGCGGCCGGGGCTCCAAGACCCCGAGATAGGGGTCTACCCGGTGGGCCTCGGTCTGGGGGGTGGGAGGTGGGTTCAACAGGGAGATGATATATGTATGCCTGTGACTGATTCATGTTGACGTATGGCAGAAACCAACACAACGTCGTAAAGCAAGTATCTTCCAATTAAAAGTATGTAAATTTTAAAAAACAGTGCGCAATGACATAGAAAGAATATGGTGAATCCTGGAACCAACCTACCTTGGGGGGAAAAAAGAGAACCAGAATGAGTGTGTCAAGATCAAGTCTTGAGCTGTAGAGGTCTCTGTGTCTGGAGACCATTACAGTTACTACCAAGACCATTTTTTTTAGCCTCTAAATGGGGGCAACTGGTGAGTCTGAGAATAAAGATGGTACTGAGGTTAAGCTTTTTACGGAGTATCCACACTGAGCATGACCATCACCATAACATCTTAGGTCAGGAAACCCCAGTCGAGTTCCGATTCTGTTGTTTCCCAGCTATATGACCCTAGACAAGTCACTTCCTTTTTGTGAGAGTCAGTTTCCTAATTCATGCAACAAGGAGATTGAGCTAGCTCATTCCTGAGGGTTCTGGCTTAAGAATTCAACTTGCCTTTGTTCTAGAACTTGTGGTTCAATCTATAAAATATGACACCCACCAAGAAGAGACCAAGTATTTTCATGAACCTTGAACCTCAGTCCCTGCATCTTCCTACATGATTGATGTACCATCTTCAGTCAACACCATGTACCAGGATTTATCTTCCTGAGACTGTGGCTCGTGACGATTCTGACACTTCAACTTCTGAATGCCTACTGTTCTTGCCTCCCCGACCACCTTGATGAGCTTCTTGGACGCACTATTCTCTGCCAGCTCTCCCTGCCAGGAGTTCATCGTGTGACAGGAGCTCGGAAGGCCCTCCAACCACCCCCGCCCCGGACTCTGTCTGCATCCCATCTCAGGTGTGCCTGTTCTAATTTGTTGTTGTTCAGTCACTAAGTGTGTGACTCTGAGACCCTGTGGACTGTAGCCCACCAGGCTTCCCTGTCCTCTACTATCTCTAGGAGTTTGCTCAAATTCATGTCCATTCAGTCTGATACCATCTAACCATCTCATCCTCTGCCACCCACTTCTCTTCCTGCCCTAAGTCTTTCCCAGCATCAGGGTCTTTTCCAGTGAGTCGGCTCCTTGCATCAGGTGGTCAAAGTATTGGAGTTTCAGCTTCAGCATCAGTCCTTCCAATGAATCAGTCCTGTTCTAATGACCACCCTTAACAGTCCAGTTCCCTCTACATCATCCTAAAGGTTTCCCACCCTCAGCTTTCCATCTTTAGGGATGGAGCAGTTGGTGTGCGGCGGGGGGGGGGGGGGGGGGCGGGGTGCAATTTCCCGTCTGGACAACCCTTCCCCTCCCCAGAGATGTGTTTGAAAGGTGTTTGAATGTCGACTTGAACTCTCCCTCCTCGCGTGTTTCTCGGAACCCAGGTCAGCGCCCCGGCTGCGGCTGGCTGAGCCGGGCGGGCTCTGCTGCGTTTGACGCCGGCTGAGGTTGCCTTTGCCTCCTGGCAGCCCCATAACACCGCCGTCCCACATTGATCTGCAAATAGCTGAAACGTGACAGCATGTTTTTCTTAACGCGTGCTCTTGTTAATCCCTTCTGTGTTTGGGTGGTGGATGTTTGTGGACCCAAGGATGCGATTGTCTGTGTGTCTACCCACGAGCGCCTCTGTCCTGCTTTGCTGAGCTTCTTTAGAATCCCACGTCAGTTGTCCAATGGTCCCTCTGGCTGTGGATCAACAGCCATGCTTTCTAGAGCTTGATCCAAGTCATTGATTAAAAATGCTGAGTAGAACGGGACCGACAATATAACCCTGTGCTACCGGAAATCTTTCCTGGGGTTAGAGATCACACAGGGATAGTCCAGCTGCCAAACACAGCCTGCAGGATGTTTTGCTTGGCCTGCATGGTATTTTCTTTCTTGTTTTAACTTTGAATCAGTGGCCAACATCTGGGTTCCAGCTTCTCCTGAAAGACTCAATCTATCTCAACACTGGGTCCACAGTCCAACACGCCGACAACCGGCAGGCGTGACCAGAGCAGCTCTGGGTGGTTGTGTGTGTTGTGGACTGCACACCCAGCTGGAGGTGTGTGTGAGCACTCAGCTCATGTCATGGGTTCCTGTTTGTCTCTGTCCCCAGCACTGTTTCTCATCAAGCACCCCGCCAGTCCTACCCGTCGATGACACCTGTCTTGACTCCTGAAGGCGTTCAGTTAGCAGCCCCACCTCCCTGTTTCAGCACTCTCTGAGTACAATCTGTCAACATGTCGTAAAGCCACCTGATTGGACCACCTCCCATGCCTTAGAGTCCCCCTTGGACTTTATGAGAGGTCTTGCCAAACACTGTACAAAACTCAGTTTTCAGGGTTTCCTGCATCTCCTTGGTTTGCAGATTAAGACCGTGGAAGATGACATTGAGATGAGCTTGACTCGTGTGGTCGTGGGAGCCTGTTCTAATTCTTCCACCTTCACCACGTACCTTCCTGAGTGTGGACCAGCTATCCTTTAAGACCCTGCTTTAGTGCTCTCCGGGACTTCACCAGGAACCAGTCAGCAGCCAGCAGAGCAGATCCGCCCCCCCCTCCTTAGGACAGCTCAGCGCATACTGGCCCCTCTTCAGGTGCTCATGTGGCTGGCCGCCATGTCTGGGTGGCCTTCACTGTCACAAACCCTCCTGTGATCTCCGGAGGAGAACCACTGTGGTCACACGGGGTGAGCGGCTTATACAGAGCTTCAGTCCTTTTTAACCAACATCCGTCCCACTCCATTCATCTGGTCATTCTCTTTCCGGAGAAATCCAGACAGAGACGCGAGAGGAAGACCATCCCCTTTCCAGCGAAAGTACTAGACCATTAGATTGAAAAACCAGGGCTGCCCCTTCGAACATGCTCCGGTTCTAGTCGTCACGTAAAGAAAGAAAAGCCCTTCCACTGTTCTCACAGAGACAGTGAGAGGCCACCAACCATCTACGCTTTCCCTTTTTAAAAAACTATCATGCAAAAAATTTTTTCAGCCACGTCACTCAGCTTGTGGCATCTGATTTCCCCGGCCAAGGATAGAACCCGGGTCCCGGCAGTGAAAGCCCAGGGCCGCCAGCCTACTCTTCTCTGTGCTGCGTTGCTCAGCCATGTCTGACTGTTTGCAACCCCACAGACTGCCTCCCACGAGGCTCCTCCGGCCATGGCGTTTCCCAGGCAAGAATACTGGAGCAGGTTGCCATTTCCTCCTGCAGGGCATCTTCCCGAGCCAGAGATGGAACCCACGTCTCCTGCGTCTCCTACGTGGCAGGCGGGTTCTTCACCGCTGAGCCACCGAGGCAGCCCCCCCAGGCCGTTCCTGCACGTTCCCCTTTACACTCTGGGGTTGTGTCTGGGAGAGGCTGCCTGAAACTGCATCTCCAGCCCCTCTGCCTCTGGGTGGTGCCGGGGGATGGAGGCTTTCCAATGGACGTGCTTCGGCCGACCTTCCCCACCTCCACCAGCGCCTCGCCAAGGGCTCTGGGACCCTGGCCGAGGCTGCAGACTCCTCAGTCTCTTGAGAAAGGAAATCAGACTGTCCCCAGAGAGGAGGGAACAGCAAAAACCCCCATGCGGTTACGGCTGGAGGAAGTTTAACCCGAGCGTGCTGAGTAAGAGAACGTGCTTCTTTTCCAGGAGAGTCTAGGTGGAGAGGCCAGGCTCCCAGTGAAGCCCTCTTTTCCTCTTTATGAAGAAGAGCAGCTTCATCTCTGCGGAAAGAAGAGAGGAGGGGGGAGCACAGACAGCCGCAGCCTCACTCCCTCAAAAAAGAAAGGAACCCAGATTTCAAAACACTCGGACTTATTTCTCTTTCCAAAGGCAACTTCAGAAACTGTCCACCCCTCCGTCACAGAAGGGAGCCGTTTGAAGCCACCCCCTCCGCGAGCCTACCTGCTGACTATTCAGGAAAAGAGGATATTGACATGACTCTTTAGAATATAAAGGCTTTGCAGTGTTTGGGTACAACCCTAGGACTATCTTGCACCCACACATGATTAAAAATTTAGATGGCTAACTCTGAAACAATCAAACGCGCTAGATGCTTCTTAATGAGCCTCTGTCTGAACGAAAGCACTGCAAACTTCAGAACCATGCTTCTGTGGAGATTCCGTTGTCTTTGATCCGGTAAAGTCACGGCAGGGTGGATTTCTTTCAAGTTTACTTTTTGGTACAGTGGTCCTCCCAAAATATTGGGAGATATCTTTCTTAGCAAGATGTGGGAGAAAACAATGGTGCCGTCTCTTTCATTATCTGCAATTTGACAGGAGTGCAGTTTATTAAGTTGAAAAGAGGCAGAGAATTTGTCTGAAGTCCCGAGACTCTGGTGGGGACTGCCTCCCTTCTGTACCAGTGGGAGTTGGCGACATTTTGAACCTGCTCACCATTAAACGCCTTCCTGATGGTGGAAAAGCCTTTAAAGGGAAAGCGGATGCATTTATGATGTAAATTTGTTATTTTGACAGTCTTTGAAATCTGTCATATTCACATCCAATTTAATGCCTCACACCAAAAAAAACAAAAAAAAGTCCCTTTTCTTTTAAAACACTTTTAAGATTTTTCAAAGCCATTTTCATGTAGCAAACTATTGTTATACCTAATACATCCTGAAAGTATTTTAGCCGAGGAACTTATAGGATTCTGTTTTAAGTCGTGTCGAGTTTTAAAACATGGCGGTCTTCAAATACACTTTGACCAGGATATCTCTTTTTGATTAGTTTAAAGCCGTTCTTGATTTCCAGGTACACGAGTATCCACCACATATGCATGGATGGGTTTAGGCAATTGTTTAGCATAACAAAAGTTGGCCTTCTGAGGGGTCACCTCTGTTTTTGTAGACTTTGGGTGATGGAATCTTCTAGACCATTGACTACAGAGATCTCCAACAAGCTATCTGAAACATAGCTGAGACCCTGGGGCAGTGGGTCTAAACCAAGGTGAGTTTGCCCCCCAGGAAAAATGAAGCAATGTCCGGAGACAGTTTTGGTTGTCATGGTTGAAACGGAGGTTGTCATGGCGTCTAGAGGGATGGCCAGGGTGGTGCTAAACATCTTAGGGCGCACAGCCCAGCCCCTCCCAGCAAAGAGTTCCATCCCCAAATGTGGACGGTGACGCAGCTGAGAAGCCCTGGGAGCAGGCAGTGAAGGTCTCTCCCCATGAACGTGGTGTCTCCAAACTGACCCGCTAAGCTAGCGCTCGGCAAGCTTGCAAGTGTGAGCAAGCCCGGGCTCCGTTCTGACAAGCAGAGATCCTCAGACCCCCTCCTCATCTCCTGAAACAGGTCCTCCAGGAAGAGAGTGGCGAGAATCTGTACAGTTCAGATACTCCCCAGGTAATTCTGATGCCATCAACCCACGGTGAGCATCTGGGAGCCACCACACCGGACCAAAGGCATCTTTTCATTTTTAGAGCATCTCTGCCTGGCTCGGAAGATAACTGCCACTTTGCAGACACCTGGAGTGAGTACGCCTACTGCTTTCCTAGACCATGACCTGTTACCACAGGGTGGCCGGCAGAGACGGGAGTCCTGAGTGCAGCAAAAAGTGCCAGTGCTCAATAAAACAGAGGCATCAGACAATCTACCCCCAAAAAGCAGATACAAGTTCCCCAAGCACGGCACTCATCGGGGATAGTTGGGCAGCCCGGCAACAGACTGAGTGAAGAAGTAAATAATGAAAACGTCCGCTAGTGGCGAACACTATGCAGAGAACTAAGATCAGGCGGTAGAGTGGATGGGTAGCTGTCTGAGTCTGCAGGGTCAGGAGAGGTCTGCTTAGCTGAGACCTGAACAAGAAGAAGCCAGCTGGTGGCACCCGGAGGTCTAGAGGCGGGGGCTGTTTATCCACACTTTGCGCGCAGTCCTGGTACGGACCTTAGCCCTGCATAGGTAGTGGTATTTACCACTGTCTGTGTTTTTAAGAGTCTGGTCATCACCTTCCTGGGGCTTCCTAGGTGGCACTAGTGGTAAAGAACCCTGATGCCAATACAGGAGACGTAAGAGATGCAGGTTCTATCCCTGGGTGAGGAAGATCCCCTGGAGGAGGGCATGGCAACCCACTCAGTATTCTTGCCTGGAGAATCCCATGGACAGAGGAGCCTGGCAGGCTACGGTTCATAGCATTGCAAAGAGTCGGACACAACTTAGCATGCATGCACACACATCACCTGCTTTAGAAGCCCCAGGTCTTCCTAAAAATCCAACTCGCTGAGTCCCACCTGTGCAAATAAGACTCCACGCCAATGCATGGAACAAGCTCTTTGGAGACGCACATGCCCTACGAAGTTTAAGAACCGCCATGTAGAGGGAACGTGCTGTGAGAGCAAATATCTTTGTGAACTGGGAGGTGGGTGCCCTCCCAGCCTGCCTGGGCACCCCCAACGGTGGGATGGAGGTGGGTGCTGGGTGATTAGAGTTCTCTGTTCGTTTCTGATTGAATCCAAACCTCCTGTTTTTCAACTCAGCCTTCCACCCAAACAAACCTTCTCGGGCTGGCTAATCCCTATGACTGAGTGGATTTCAGCTGGATCCGCAATTCTTTATCAGTTGGCAAGACATTTTCATCTCTTACGGAGGTCTTCCTGCAGTTCAACTTCAAAGTGGCAAAGCCAAGAAGTCTGGAGAGAAAGTTTCAGAGTGTTTACAGACGCCTTATCACCACCCGGGAAGGTTGGGGGGGGGGAGGCCTTGGGCAAAGGAACACATTTCTCCAAAGCAGTTCAGAAATGGCCTAATCTGCTGAGGCGATCAAACGGTGGCTTAAAAGATCTTTCCCACAAAGAGGAAAATTAAGTTTTCTGGCTTGTCAGTCACCCAGAATCGAGGCTGGGGGTTTCTGATTCATGGACTTGTCCTTCATGGGGTGCTAATTAAGGGAAGAAGATGTGTGAGGGTGTGCAGACGTATCATCTCTTGCTCTGTGTGTGTGTTTGTGCACGCACACGCTCAGGTGTGTCTGACTCTTTGCGACCCCATGGTCTGTATCCCCCAGGCTCCTCTGTCCATGGGATTCTCCAGGCAAGAACACTGGAGTGGGTTGCTATTCCCTTCTCCAAGGAATCTTCCCGACCCAGGGATCAAACCTGCATCTCCTGCCTTGCAGGCAGATTCTTTACCGGCCTGAGCCACCAGGGAAGCCCATTATCTTGTGCACGGGTGTTTATGTACGCGAGTGGGTGTCCAGAGGATTAAGGGAATGAAGAGCCTTGCCTGCAACCACACTGGCAAAGGAAAACGCCCACTTTGGAAGCCATAATCTCTATTTCTGAGTTGAATTGGGTGTGTGAAGGGCAGAGGACTGATTTTACCAAGCCACCCACTGATACCGTTGATGGCCTGACACAGCCAAGGGACAGACACACACCAAGAGACAGACACATATCTGAGGAACAGATACATTTCCCTTTTCTTCTTTCTCACCTAGGAAGGTTCTGTTCTTCCGGATGCGTCTGCCTGGAGAAGGGAAACCTAGAGTCTCCAAGGCTCAGAAAGGCTGCCGGGAGGCGGGCCTACGCAGAGCTTGGAGGCACCAAGGACCCACTGGGATGCTCCGTGTCTCCAACCTCACCCCAGGCTGTGAGCGTGACCCAGAAACGGAGCCTTCCCCTCGGGGTCAGGGAGACCCAGGCTGCTAGAACCAGGCCCAGTGGACATGGTCCTGGTTCAGAGCAGAGTCTGCTGCATAAAGCGGCATCACAGCATGGGGGAGAGAGAAGGGACCCCAAGCTCGGCTAAACCACGGGGCACTTCCTTTCAGAGAGCGGGCTTAATCAGGTTTAAGAACAGGGTTGTAGGGGTTGGGGCGGGGAGGGAGACAGTTACGGTCATCACTGTCTTTCCCACAGAAGGGGTGGCCTTCCTGTGTCAGCCGCTCAGCTCCGGGGTCCCTGGCCGAGCCGGCCCCAGCTCCCCGCTTCTCTGGGTGTCCCCCTGCAGGCCATCTGGAGACACTGCTAGCCAAGCCACAGTGCCCATGATGGGGTCTCAGCAAGCTCAGCCTTTCCTTGTCTCTTCTAAGGGCTTTCTTTTTTATTTATTTATTTATCTTTTTTTTTTTTTTTTTTTAAGGGCTTTCATTTTCGGGTTGACTTAACTCTTTTTCCAGGTTTTATGTGATGGTTATTTTTACCTTTCTAAAAAGTTTTATTGAAATCGATTTACAATGTTGTGTTAACCTCTTCTGTACAGCAAAGTGATTCAGTCGTGTCTGTATGTTTCTTTTTTCTTTTTTCGGCTGCGCTGGGTCTTCCTTGCTGCGAGCGGCCCTTCTCGAGTTGCAGCGACCGGGGGCTACTCTCCAGGTTCCGTGCGAGGGCTTCTCACTGCAGTGGTTCCTCTCGTGGCGCACTGGCTCCAGGGTGCGCGGGCTCAGGGCTTGTGATGCATGGGCTTAGTTTGCCCTGCGGCACGTGGGATCTTCCCAGACCAGGGATCGAGCTGGTGCCCCTTGCTTTGCCCAGCAGATTCTTAACCACTGGACCACCAGGGTTACACATTCTCTTCCAGGTTCTTTTCCACTTTGGTTTATCATAGGATGTCGAACGCGGTTCCCTGTGATATACAGCAGAGACGTTGTTTATCCATCGAGTATGCCCAAGTTTGCATCTATTATCCCAAACTCCCGCCCCACCCCTCCCCCCACTCCCTTTGCAACAACGTGGGGGGACCTAGACTTTATCATACCAAGTGAAGTACGTCAGAAAGTGAGGACAGACAGCACACAGTGTCACTCACATGTGGACCCTAACAGAGACACGGCGCCGGTGTCTGCCCCGCGGGCTGCAGACAGAGCCCCGAGGGCCACGGCCAGAACAGGAGGCGCTTCTTGGAAGGGGCGTCTCCTTGCCCGGAGTCTCGGTGGGTCAGCAGGAGGAGAAGGGGGCGGACAGAAGGCTCAGAGCACTCCTGCTCCACGTGTCTCTGAATGACAGGTACAGATGGGCGCTCCCCAGAGTCTGCCAGAACTCTGCACCCAAGCCCACCTTGACTGGGGTGCAGGGGAGATGGGGAGAGAGGAAGGGGGGAGGGAGGAGGCAGTGAGGCTGAGCCCGTGGAAAGGGCTTACTTCCAGTTCTACCATCTGCGTTGACCCTTGCTGGCAAGACCCTCCCTTCTGAAGCCCAAGGTGGCTGAACTGCAAGCAAGAAGTCTGGCTGGGAGGGGAAGTTGGAGGCGCTTCCCCAGGGGATTAATAAAAACCTCCAGAAGAAAACGTCTCAAAGCTCAAACACTTGCTGATCACCCAGATGGGACTTTTGTATCCACACCGATGCCAGAGGCAAATGCAGACCATTCCTAATCATCTGAAAACAGTTCTTCCCGGAACCACTCCAAAATGCAGTCCCTTTTTTTTAGTTTTTGGGGGTTGGGGGTGAGAGTCCTCAGAGGAGAGGGCGGAGGGGGAGGGCGGTGTTGAAAGCAAGAAGAAATCAGCTTTTTTGAGATTCCTTTTTCAAAGGGCACCCACTGTAATTAAAATTGCAAGGTGAACTCACTTAGATGTACAAGCGCTTTCATTCTTCAAGGGTGAGACTGTAATCTTTCCTCTTTCCCTGTTCTCTCACTATATATAAATATACATTTATACACACGAACAAAAATTCTTCTGTATATAAATGTATATAAATATATACACATTTTTCCTCCCCATTTCTGGACCATTTGAGAGGAGATGGCAGATAGCATACTTCTTTACCCTTTTTAGGGTGCATTTCCCAAAAGCAAGGACATTGTCTTACGTAACTACAGTAAATTACCAAATTTAGGAAATTTCCATTCAAACCAGGCTTTTATCTAATCTGCATTCCATGGCTCGTATTCTGATTTCATCAATCATCCCAATAATGTCCTTTCTTGTAAAGTAATTATCCTCCAATTAAAAATAAAATAAAATAGTAACATCCTCTCTAGCAGTGTTTAACTCCCTGTTCATGGGCACAGTCTCAGTCATGTCGACTCTTTGCGACCTGCTGAACTGTAGCCCGCCAGGCTCCTCTGTTCATGGAATTTACCAGGCAAGAATCCTGGGGTGGGTTGCCATTTCCTCCTCCAGGAGATCTTCCCAACCCAGGGATCGAACCCTAGTTCTTGCGTCTCCTGCATGGGCAGACAAATCCTTTACCGTCTGAGACACCTGGGAAGCCCCAGATCCATCCAGAATCACAGGAAGCAAGAATGATTTTTCTGTCTTGAACCCCATCAACATCCATTCTCTTTTGTTTACATTTTCTCCGGTGCATTTCACAAAGCATTCCAAACAGCATACCAAAAAAGGGGGCACACATACAAAGTAAGAGAAAATGCAAATTTAAAATATGCCATGAAGGAAATCAAACAGAAGGGAAGGAAAACTAGAACCAGGAGTTAGATTACTTCAGAAAGAGACATCACGTGAAACCCTTCATGGTTTTTGCCAGAGACAAAGCATGCTTCCATCTTGAGCTTCCCAGTGGCCAAAGCAAAGAAAGAAACAAGATCAGCTGCAAAGGCAGCAGAATGGTCCCAGCTGGGGGTTTCTGGCTCGTAAAGCAGATGTTTGTGTTCAGTGTCCACGTCCATGGTATCTCCTCTCTTCTAGCCTCTCCTCCAAGCCCATAACTCCCTGAGCTCCAGGACCGCAGTAAATCAGCGCGAAGCAGACTCACTGGGTAGCTCTCCGGGCATTCTTTTTCTTTCATTCAGGCACTGTCCTCGTTCGTCACTTCCTGTAAATTAGCTGAACGTGACAGTCATCGGCACACACCGAATGTGCCCGGGACGATGACTTCTCTCCGACTCTGAGCAGAAGCTGCTGCAGGGCAGGGCTCGCATCCGCTCTGCTCCTTGGAACCACCGACAGCGCCTGACCTGCTCCAGAGCTCTGGGGGATAAACGAGGGTCCCTAGGACTCGCCCTTCCGCCTCAGCACCCAGGACCCGCTGCCTGTCGGTCTTTCCACCCCCATGAAACCCATAAATCCTGAAGAAGCCGGATCAGTGTCTCTGCTTGAACGTGGAATCCAGGCTCTCAGAGGACAGCTGGGCGGCCCGCGGACATCCGATAGGACTTGCTGACAGATGGACGCTGGGCCTGGCTGAGCAGGGCCGCGTGGGCCGGTGAGGACGCTGCCCGCCCCTCTGTGCGTGCAGAGGAGAGCCGTCCCCGCCCGGGGACGGGAGGCCAGGCGCCAGCCTTCCCCGGGAGCTGGGCGTGCCTCCCTGCGGAGCTCGGGCCCTTGGCAGGCGCTGAGTGGCTGGACCCCTCCAGAGGTCGGGCTCCCGCGGGTGCCCCGTCACCCACACTGGCCCCGGGAACCCCCGGGGCGCCCTGCGCTGGGCCCTCTGCGTCCCCCGCCGCGCATGGGCGGCCCTGGCTCCCCAGGACTCAGCCAAAGCCACCCGCACACATCTTTTATTAATATTAGCGCTCAAAAAGTTTTTTTTTCAGTGTTATTTACCATCTGCTTTTTCCCTTGGCTGAAAATAATTGGAGATGAAACGCCCACCGCTCGGTCCCCCGCGTGGTCTCGGAAGGAACGCGGGGAAGAGAGGAGACCCTGTTTTCTCCTCCAGCGAGATGAGCCGGCTCGCCTCTCCGCCACCGGGGTCCATCGAGGGTCCAGCAGCCTGCCTTTCTCCTGGTCTCCTGGTCAGGGTCCTGGGCGGCTCGTCGGGGTGTGGGGGAGGCGGGTGCGGCTCTTGGATTTCTATCAGCCAAGTTCCCCCATGTTCCTGTTCTGGCAACATCTGGCACATTTGATGTCCCACTGAAGTCTGCACCATCTGTAAATATAAATAGCCTGGTCTTGATTCCATTACAGGCTCATGAATGGAACAAACATATTTTGAACTGGCTCTGCCATGAGGCTGTGAGCTGCCAGGATTGGGCTCCTGCTTTGGGGAACAGAAGGGGAGACTGGGGGGAGGGGGTCCCTGCTTCCCACGGGGCCAGACCTTTGGGCTGGTGGGCTCCAAGACCCCCAGAGCTGTCCTCGACAGTGGAACCAAGAGTCACTGTTGAAGGGAACTTACAGGCGAGCTCAGTTGGTCGAGAACAGAGCAGGCCGGGACGCGTCGAGTTCATGGCGCAGGGTGAGAAGCCAGCCCCTCTCGCCCCAGCGCTGTTCCTCAGGGCAGGTGTCCCAGGCTGCCCCCACTCCCAGGAAGCCCCCAGAGACAGGAAGCCCCAGGGCCCCGTGGGCACCTCGGTGACGTGAGCTCTGGCCTTGCCAGCCTCATCCAGCTCCTCTGCCCTTGTCCCACCTGTAGGCACAAGTGGTGCTGAGTTTGCAGCAAGGGTCTCCCATCCCTCCGGGCGCCGGGCACGCCGCACCCCATAGACAGGATGGATGAACACCAAGGTCCCGCTCTACGCGCAAAGAACAGTGTTCAGTATCTTGTGACAAACCATAACAGGAAAGAATGTAGAAGAGAGTGTGTGTGTGTGTGTGTGTGTGTGTGTGTGTGTGTGTGTGTGTATGAACTGAAGCATTTTTCTTTGTCTGTTGTAAATCAGGGCTTCTCTGGTGGCTAAGAATCAGCCTGCCAATGCAGGAGACACAAGAGACTTGGGTTTGATCCTTGGGTCAGGAAGATCCCCTGAAGAAGGAAACGACAGCCCCGCTCCAGTATTCTTGCTAGGAAATCCCCTGGACAGAGGAGCCTGGTGGGCTACAGTCCATGGGGTTGCAAAGAGTCAGACAGGACTGAGTCACAAAACCACCACCACATTGTAAATCAACTATACTTCAGTAAAAAATATATTCATTAAAAAAACCCTGCAAATCCACACTAGGGTCAGAAAGGACTGAAATGTGTGCTAAGTAACATCTGTGTGTGTTCTGTCTCCGCCCGGTGGTCCTCGGGTCACAGACAGGCGTGAATCTCTTTCTCTCTGTCACAGTGGACGAATTACTGGCTCCTCCAAGACATGGTTCCTCTTCTGGAAAGGGGGTTGGTGGAGAGTTTCTCAGCATGATAGTTTGCTCATGCTGCTGTCATGGGGCACTGCAGGCCCTAGGGGCCATGGCGGGGGCAGGGGGGCGCGTTAAACAGCAGAAAGGTATTTGCTCACAGTTCTGGAGGCCGGAAGTCCAAGATCAGGTGTTGCCAGGGTTCTCCGAGGCCTGCAGATGGCCACCTCGCCGCGTCCTCCAGTGGTCACCCCGCCGTGTCTGTGTCCTCATCTCCTCTCCCCAGAAGGACACCGGCCGTGTTGGATGAGGACCCACCTCATGACCCCCTCTGCCTTAGCGACCTTTCAAAGGTCCAGTCTCGGGACTTCCCCAGTGGTCCAGTGGCTAGGAATCCGACTGCCAGGGCAGGAATAGAAGTCCAGACATAGAGAACAGACTTACAGACCCAGCGGGAGCAAGAGCGGATGGGACGGATTGAGAGAGAGTATTGAAACACATACACTAGTGCGTGTAAAATCGGTAGCTGGTGGGAAGTTGCTGTGAAACGCAGGAAGCTGGTGCTCTGTGACCACACGCGGGGTGGAAAGGCTCCCCTGGTGGTTCAGACGGTAAAGAATCCACCTGCAACACGCGAGACCTGGGTTTGATCCCTGGGTGGGGAGGATCCCCTGGAGGAGGGCCTGGCAACCCACTCCAGTATTCTGGCCTGGAGAATCCCCGTGGACAGAGGAGCCTGGCGGGCTGCAGTCCACGGGATCGCAAAGAGCTGGACACGACTGAGCGACTAAGCGCACAGCACACATGGGGTGGAAAGGAGATTCAAGGAGAAGACATCCATATGCCCACGGGTGATTCGTGTTGATGAGCGGGAGAATCCAACACAAGATTGTAAAGCAATCATTCTCCCATTAAATATAAATAAGCTAAGAAAAGGAAGAATCAGCCCGCCAATGCGGGGGACACGGGTTCGGTCCCTGGTCCAGGAAGATCCCACAAGCTGTGGAGCAACTAAGCCCGTGCACGCCACAGCTACTGCCTGTGGGTCTAGAGCCCAGGAGCTGTGACTATAAGCCCTCAGCAACCAAGACCCAGCACAGCCAAAAATAAACAAATAAACGAAGATTTTTAAAATAAAGGCCCTGTCTCTAAACACGGTCACAATCTGAGGGCCTGGGGGCTAGGACTTCAACATACGAATGGAGGCCGGGTGCACAGGTCCACCTGGAAGCCCAGGCGTTACCCTGGGGGAGGAGGTCATGCCACACTGCGGAAGATACATTGCCCAAGACGATCTGGTGACAGCTCAGTATCACCTGTCACTTAACCAGCTTTCCTCACTAGCTGTCACCCACAAGCTTCACGCCATACAGTGCAAGATGAGAGCACTCTTGTAAAGGCACCAGAAAGGACACTTGCGGTTGAAAAACTGTCTGCAAGGTCATGAGACTGACTGAGCTCGGTTCCCAGCCAGAGTTCAAGCAAGTTGTGTAACTCCCGTGCCGGGCCTCGTCTGGGGCAGGGCCGACGGAGGACGGCAGTCCTAATGACGTGAGGTCATAATTATGCGAAACTCTGAGCAGGAAGCTCGGAGCGTCCTGTGAGCATGACCACCCGGGGCTCTCGGGATGACTTCTGGTTGGCCCCTTGGGTGGAAGCCATGGACGGAAGACTGTGAAGCTAAGGTGGGTTTTGTGCGTTGGGTAATTCAGACCCTCCCTGGCTTTTTCCAGGAGAAATGGTTCCCGCTCCTTTAACCTTGCTTCACTGGCCCTTGCTTCCGCTGCTCTGATCATTTCTGTGGCTCCTGCCTGCACAGCCTCCAGCCTCTCCAGATCCTTCCAGAAGGGTGACACAGACTCGACTCGGAGGCCTAATGAGGGGCTGACTCACGTGGATCCAAGAAGGGGGACGACTCGGGGGCCTGGGCACATCAAGGGCCTTCCCCGCCTGTGGGATCCAGGCAGCCTTGAAAAAGGCAAGGCACCCTGTTGACGACGACCAGATGCCCTGGAGTTTCCAGGATGGGCTTTCTGGAAATGCGTCAGATTTCAAAGATTCTATTTGATGGTCCCCATAAACCTGTAACGTGTCCCAGAAGTTCTGACTTCTCTGCTTCCGCACTGCAGACCCCAGAGGGCCTCTGACTCAAGGACAGGACACTAAAGTGTCCGCCCAGCCCGGCGGGGGACAGAGGACTTCCTGCTGCAGCAAGGTCACGCGTCAGCAACCCGAGGTTTCAAAGGCCTGTCCGTGTTGCAAACCCGGAGCCATTCCTCCTGCCGGACAGCTCCGTTAGGCATTTGCATTCAGAAAGTGAGGTCACGTGAACCGCAACTGCCTCCAGGACTTTCCTCCTAACCCCCGGTCTGGCCCCAGTCCTGAGTCCAGGATCAAGCGCCTCGTAGGTGCCCACCTGGCAGTCGGTGACCCACTGGGAGCCAGTCCTGCCTTCATCTTCAACGTATGGTGGCTGATTTTAAGCCCTGAGTATTTCACCTTCTAATTGTACTATTGAATTTCCTCCAGTTTTTGTAGGGTCGTGTTTTCAATTTGTCATGGTTGTTTTGAATTTTATTCTTGGCTTTGTGAGTGGGAGCCACCCCACCAAATTTAGCATCATGTGAGGCTCTGATGAGCACAAGTTCCACCCTTTTGTTTAAGTCATTAGTAAAGATAGGCCCGGCACTTAATCCCCGGAGGAGCCGCGTCCTTTCAAGTCGATGCCATGGCACTGATTACGCAATAAAGGGCGGCTTTTCTTTCTGGCCACAGAACACGCGTTCGTTGTAGAACATTTACAAAGTGCAGATAAGCATAAGAAGGAAATGAAAATACCTAGTAATCCCACCGAACAGGCATGAGTGCTGTCTTCTGCTGTGGGCCCTTCTTGTTAAATACATATATACATACATTCATCAACATGGATTAAAGGATATACATTGAGCTTATTTGTGAACTTGATCGCATAGCATGATCAGAGAGCTAGCGACTATCCATACTCAACTACTACTCAGACGTCTCCAAATCAAGAGCATTTATACATAACGTACACACCCACACACACACAGGCAACCCAACTACAGTTGACCCTTGAACAACATGGGTTTGAACTGCATGGATCCACTTCTACAAGGATTTTATTTTCAGTAGTAGACATTATAGTACTACATGATCCATGGTTGGTTGAATCTGAGGATGGGAGGACTCTGTCTATGGGAGGAGCCATAGACACAGATAAGGAAGCGGGATTATAAAGACTCAGATTTTCAACTGCGTGGTGGGTCAGCACCCCCTCAAACCTGCCTTGTTCAAGAGTCAACTGTGTATTCCATGAATAACCTCCATGAGACGGTCCAAGAAAACAAGGGTAGCTTTGTTCATTCCTTTGAGAAATGCTTTTCACTATACCGGCCTCTGGGAGATTCCCAAAGTGTGTAGACATAGTAAAGGCTCTGAGAAGTCCCGTGGTTAAAAAAAAAAAAAATCCTATGTAATTTTTACAAACTCAGAATTTCCAAAATTTAATTAGCTAGAAACCCTGTTTCTAGATGTACCTATTACTATTCCTTTAAAAACCATTAGTAGAAATGCTGTTATTGATTAACTCTTGACATTAGGATGAAGAAGAATAACAATTTTTAAAAGCTCTTGACTTCAAGTCAGAAGACCAGACCCCAGCTTTGCCTTTCATGAGCTTATGACCTTGGACAAGTTACTTTTGTCTGAGCCTCAGTTTAGCAAAGTGATTGGATTCCTCTGGTATGCCCAACCTGCCATGTCTTTCCCTGAAAGTGAAGATGGGTGAAATTAAATCTGTTTGGGATAATGTGTTCTTTATGGCATCATCTGGCTTTTCCCTCCTCTCACTGAAACACGCATCCTCACATTGGTGACCTCATTGGATCCTTAGACCCTCCCGTGGCACACAGTAAGAACTGAAGGGGTTAATGTGCTTGCCTGTGAGCACTGACCAGCTCGGGAATTAGGGTCTGACCTAGGGCCCCTGCTCCTCACTAAGCCACCCCCTTGGGCCCCGACCCCAGACAGTTCTAGCATCTTCCCAGAAAAGGCCCAGCCTGCCGCTCCCTGGGCACAGGGCTTATCTGCTCCTTTCCTTCTTTGGGGGTGAGCAGTCACCTGCTACGTCCCACCCCTGGGGACCCTGGTCCTCTGTGACGCCGTGGGGTAGCAGTCCCACCACGGCACGCGCCAGCCCCTGGGAGACCCCTCGGGGCCTCCCCACAGGCCCTGCTGGTTTAGGTAACCCTGGCCCCAAGCTCCCAAGTGCTCTTTCCCGTCTCCAAGCGAGGCTTCCTTTACCGTGGAGACTACATCTAATCCCTGGTTGTGTCAGTTTCTGCTCAACCAAAGGAAAAGCGTCCTTCCTGCTCACTGCCCTATTTTCCTGGCTTCCTCTTCTTGTCGTTAATGGGAATGGGGGTAGGGGCAGTGGAGAAGTTCGCGCCAGCCTCTGCAGCCTGCCTATTCCATTTAATAAGAAAGAGCTGAGATTCACTGAGTGCACTGTTCATGTGGGCTCTTATCTCAAGGACGCTGTGAGGGATCACGTCTTCAGTTCACAGACAAATCCATGGAAACAGAGAGGTTGAGTCATTTGCCTAAAGCCGCACAGCTTGTAGGAGTTCGAGCTAGGATGCAAACCCGGACCACCCCTTCCTCCAGGGGTTGTGTGATTAATCCCTGTTACAGAGCCTCCCCCCACTTCCTTCCCCAGTGGCTCAACTGGTAAAGAACCCTCCTGTCAATGCAAGAGATACAGGTTCAATCCCTGGATCAGGAGGATCCCCTGGAGGAGAAAATGGCAACCCACTCCAGTATTCTCTCCTGGAGAATGCCATGGACAGAGGAGCCCAGGGGGTTGCAAACAGTCAGACACGAGTGAGCATGCAGGGACCACCGCCCACCTGCCCCCCGGCAGAGAGGGTGCCCCACTCTGCACAAACCTGCCCTCTCCCGGGGCCCTCCAACACATCACACGTGGTCTGGTCCTCCCAGGCTGTTCCCAGCCCCTAAAATGCCCGCTGCCGCCTCCAGCCAGGAAGACACGACCTGAGGAGCTGCCAGAGCATCCCGGGGCCAGGTGGGCGAGGCTGAGAGGGCGGGGGCCCGGGCCGAGGTCCCTGCAGAGTGAGCAGCGCTCACAGAGCCACCTGCCGGCCGCTGGGGCGCAGGCGCGGGCTGAGAGGGCGGGTGGGCACGGCCGCTGGGCCGGCTCTGCGTCTGCTCCTCTGCCCCTTCTCAGGCCAGCTAGGGAAGGCCCGGGAGGACCCAGCTCTCTCCCTCTCACCCTGCTCTGAGAACGAAGCCAAGGGAAAGGGGTGACTTTACAGCAAAGCGTCAGTGCCCGCCGGCGGGCGCCTGCTCGCTGCTCAGGCTGGAGGAAGAGGGCAGAGCCATTCGAGCCAACTCAACCCACAAACGGAGGGACAGCGACCCCTCACAGGCGGGCCAGCTGGGCATGGGGACTGTCCTGCCCGGCAGCCCGTCTGCCCGAGTCAAGTTTACAGCCCCGTCTGCGAGGCCCGCACCGCGAGAGGTGCAGAAACGAGCCCCGCCGCCCCGCGTAATTGCCATAATCCACCCGCGCAAATATTGATCTATGAGGCGGCCGGAGGAGGGATTCGCCACTTCCTAGGAAGCCACTAACCTAGGAGACAGCTGGGGAGACGGCGCCTCAGATGTTCTGCCAGAGAATGGGGGACTCCCCGCGGGCAATGCCCCTGACCTTTCCCCTCTCAGAGGAGAGCTCCAGGGCTGGGCAAGTACCCACGGGTACATAGCACAGTACCCACGGGCACATAGCACAGTACCCACAGGTACATAGCACAGTACCCACGGGTACATAGCACAGTACCCACGGGTACATAACACAGTACCCACAGGTACATAGCACAGTACCCACGGGCACATAGCACAGTACCCACAGGTACATAACACAGTACCCACAGGTACATAGCACAGTACCCACGGGTACATAACACAGTACCCACAGGTACATAGCACAGTACCCACGGGCACATAGCACAGTACCCACGGGTACATAACACAGTACCCACGGGTACATAGCACAGTACCCACGGGTACATAACACAGTACCCACAGGTACATAGCACAGTACCCATGGGTACATAGCACAGTACCCACAGGTACATAGCACAGTACCCACAGGTACATAGCACAGTACCCACGGGCACATAGCACAGTACCCACAGGTACATAACACAGTACCCACAGGTACATAGCACAGTACCCACGGGTACATAACACAGTACCCACAGGTACATAGCACAGTACCCACGGGCACATAGCACAGTACCCACGGGTACATAGCACAGTACCCACAGGTACATAGCACAGTACCCACGGGCACATAGCACAGTACCCACAGGTACATAACACAGTACCCACAGGTACATAGCACAGTACCCACGGGCACATAGCACCGTACCCACAGGTACATAACACAGTACCCACAGGTACATAGCACAGTACCCACGGGTACATAACACAGTACCCACAGGTACATAGCACAGTACCCACGGGCACATAGCACAGTACCCACGGGTACATAGCACAGTACCCACGGGCACATAGCACAGTACCCACGGGTACATAACACAGTACCCACGGGCACATAGCACAGTACCCACGGGCACATAGCACAGTACCCACAGGTACATAACACAGTACCCATGGGAGCCTGAGTCGTAGCACACAGGTGGCAATGCGTGCATCCAAAATACCTCCCGGGTTCTCTCCTGCCTGACCCCCACCTCCCATTTGACTTGTTCTTATTTTTAAGTTGTTTATTTAGTTTTGACCGCGCTGGGTCGTTGTGGCTCTGCACGGACTTTCTCTAGTTGCAGCATGCATGTGGGACCTTTCTGGACCAGGGATCAAACCCGTGTCCCGGGCACTGGCAGGTGGATTCTTAACCACTGTACCCCCAGGAAAGTCCTGACTTGTCCTTCTGAATGGGGGCCTTACTCGCCAACCAGCGTGTGTGAATCCTCGGATGCGTCTTGCACAGGGTTGGGGTTTTAGGAAATAGCGAGAGGCTTAGACATGATCTGCAGCATCTCTGATGGGAGAGAGAGAACTCTCATTTTAAGATACTGGGACTAGTTATTCTCCTGAAGGCTTGTCCACAAAATTTACAAACTGTGTGCTTAAAGAGGGACTTCCCAGGTGGTGCTGCTGGTAATGAACCCGCCTGCCAATGCAGGAGACGCAACAGATGCTGGTTCAATCCCTGGGTCGGGAAGATCCCCTGGAGAAGGAAATGGCAACCCACTCCAGTATCCTTGCTGGAGGACCCCACAGACAGAGGAGCCTGGCGGGCTATAGTCCATAGGGTCACAAAGAGGTGGACAGGACCGAAGCGATCTAAACTCAGGAAAATCCAAGGAGTGACACAGTCACTAAAGAATACCAGATGCCAGAGCATCCTCAGGATAGTCAGATGACTGTTCCCAAGTGCTCAGTGCAGACGAGGTCTGATGATAAGAAAGATGACCATGGACGGTGTAAACATGGAAAGCTTCTCGGAGGAGGAGGGATTGGAAAGGGTCTTAAAGGTGAATAGGCTTTGACAGAGGGGATGATGCCAAGGGCAGGGGACCTGAGAGGAAATAGACCCATTTGTTTAGAACAGGAAGGAAAGCCTGTGACAGTGAGTCCCAGCCCCCGAGGTGGTTTGCGGCCAGCTTGCTGTGAGCACCCCTTGCTGTGAGCTAAGGGGTCTGGGTGTCCTCAGGACAGTGAGGCAGCCACAGAAGGTTCTTAAACGGGGGAATAATAGCATCAGAGCAATGTACCTAGAAGTCGGCAGAAGGAAAAGGGCTACGGAATCGGTGGGATAGGTCCAGAATGGCAGCCCGGTAGAACCCACGACTGGGGACTCGAGAATGCAGATGCTGGTCGGGGGTGGGCGTCCCTGCCTGCCCAGCAGGTGTGGAGGAGCAGGCCTGCTGGGCCCTTCTTCCTGGAGCTGGTGACAGCGTGAGGTCTCCAGCACAGGGTGTTTGTAAGTGGGGTGGGCCTGAGCACGGACGTGTCCGGATGGGAATGAGGGGCGGCGGGCAGGACAGAGGAAGGCCCGGCGCGGTCACTGCTGTTGGCCCTGGAGTCCCGGCAACAGAGGTCGTGGAGCTCAATCGCTCAGTCGTGTCTTCATGACTCTTCAGTCCACTCTTCAAGGCCCTTCGGACTGTAGCCCATTGGGTTCCTCTGTCGTGGGATTCTCCCAGGCAAAAATACTGGATCAGGTTGCCAGTTCCTCCTCCAGGCGATCTTCCTGACCCAGGGAGTGAACCCCAGTCTCCTGCACTGGCAGGCGGCTTCGCTACCACTGAGCCATAGGGAAAGACCCTGGAAAACAGGAGGGACAGCTAACCTCGCGCGGTCCAGCAGAAGCAGCATTCGAGACTCTTTGGTCCCAGAGGGATGGGATGGGTAGGTGGGATAGAGGCTCAAGGGCGAGGGGACACATGTATCCTTACAGCTGATTCGCGTTGTTGTATGGCAGAAATCAACACAACGTTGTAAAGCAATTACCTTCCGATTAAAAGTTTAAAAAAAGATTCATGGGTCATTTTACGTTTTCTAGGGGGTCATATTTTTAAGAAAAGAAATAGAGGAAATGGATGTTATATTTTAATTAGCCCCATAGATCCACAAGATTATCATGTTCATGTGTAACCAATGCTGTAAAATTGTTACTGAGAACTTTGGCACTCTTTTTGGTTTGTTTTTTTTTTTTTTTTTTTGCTTTGTACTCTTTGAAATTCCTTGTGAATCAGTTTGGACTGGTCCCATTCCAAGTGCTTGAGAGCCACGTGTACCAGTAGCTACCACCTTGACCACACTGAGTTAACCTCAAAAGCACAGCTCTGCAAATCCCAGGTGATTTTGTTCCCCAAGAAACTCCTGGTAATGTCTGGGGGCAGTTTTGTTGTATCTGAGGGTAGAGACCAAAGACGTGCTAAACCTCCTACAGGGCACCTGGCACCCTGGCCCCAACGACAAAGAAAGATCCGGCCCAACCTGCTGCAGCGGCCGCAGGACCCTGGGAGCAAGCGGGCACTCTGGGCCAGGCTGTCAGGGCGATGCCGCTGCAGACACTCCCGCTGGAGCTCGGGCCCCGCCTCAGGCCTGGCAGGCTTCCAGGCGCCAGTGTCAGACCTTCCTGGTGCTTTGTGATATGGCACGGACTACGCCCTGAGCACTCAGATAAGCCAGATTGTATTTAGAATGATTATAGCCCTGCAATTGCCCTCACCCCACCCCACCCAAACCTCAGCATTGTGCTTGCTGGATTGCGTGGTTCCCGCTCAGGGCAACCTTGCAATGGACAACCGTGGGAATGGCCGCCTCAAGAGTTGTGCAGTGCACAACCTGTGCAACTGTATGCGGCAGTTCCACTCCCAGAAGCTGAGGGACCACGTCTCATGGCAGCAGCCGCCTCTTCCTGTTTTCTTCTCAGCCATACCCCTGTTTAGAAGCCACAGAGTACAGAGCAACTGATGATGATGATGTAGTAGAAGACTGTCTCCTAATGTGGGAGCCACAACTAAGAATTGAAAATACCACTGAATTTAGGGTTCCTGCTCTTGCAACAAGGATGCTGGTTTTTTTTAAATAAGGACAACTTTCCCCCCTTTTCTCCTTCTCTCCTTTCCTGCAAATATTTATTACAGGGCGAAGCTGTGAGCTCGTAGAGAGTTGGGGTGGGTCTCCTAGCAGATTGAGGCAGAAGGCTCCCTGCTGGTTCCAGCAGCATCTCTGCAGGAAATCAGGGTAAACTCGAAGCAAACTGTTCTCGGCAGAACCAGCTCAGTCGATGTTCATAGGTGGTATGATTTTTTTTTTTTTTAAATCCATCATCCCAAAACAAAGGCAGTTCTGAGTGAAGGCGGGAGCCTGTGCCGCATTCTGACTGTGACCACGCTCGGGCCAGGCTTCCTGGATCCGAACGCAGGCTTCTCGGCTGGCCCGCTGTGCTGCCTTAGACGAGTTACCCAGACGCTCCATGCCTCGTCCCTGAGTGTAAGGCGGAATGATCCTAAGACCCGCCTCAGAGGGTGGCTGTGGGAATTTCAGCATGTGACATTTAGAATCATGTTTACAACAGAGGAAGTTTTCAATAAATGTTAGCCGGCTAGGTGGGCAGATTTGTTTAAACTTTTTATTTTGTGTTGGGGTATGCCCAATTAACAGTGCTGTGACAGCTTCAGGTGGACAGTGAAGGGACTCAGCCACATGCACACACGTGGCCCTGCTCCCCAAGCTCCCCTCCCGTCCAGGCTGCCAGGAAATGCTGACCAGAGTCCCCTGTGCTGGACAGGAAGGCCTTGTTGGTTCTCCATCTTAAATAGAGCCGTGTGTCCATGTCCATCCCAAACCTCCTAACCATCCCTTCCCCTCACGCTTTCCTGACCCACCACCCATAAGTTCCTTCTCTAAGGCTGTAAGTGTGCTTCTGTTTTGTCAACAAGCTCATTTTTATCATTTCTTTTTACATTCCGCATGTAAGGGATATCATACGATATGTCCTTCTCAAGACAGATTTCTTTTGACTCCAGAATTGCTCAGTCTTTGATATGCTTATGCGGCCTGTGACTCTGGAAGCAGGGAGCCGGGTAAAAAGTAGGTTTTGCTGTTGTTGTTGTTTCGTCACTAAGTCGGTGTCTGACTTTTTCTCGATCTCAAGGACTGTAGTCCGCCAAGCTCCTCTGTCTATGGGGTTTCCCGGGCAAGAATCCTTTCTGACCCCTGTTTAGACTGCACCCTCTAGAAAACTGCACGAAGCCAAAGGAGCAGTGCTGACGCTGTAGTGGCAGGTTCCAGCCCAGGGCAGTGAGGATGGGGCGGGGGGCGGGGAGAGACGTAAGGCACGGCCGCAGAATGCAGCCCCCTGGGAGCCACGTGACCACAAAGCTGCTGGGCAGGTGTGCTCACCTGGTGTGAGGAGGTTGGAAGGTGAGGTCCGAGGTGGAAGGGGAGACGTTGTGCCCACCACGGGAAGAACTAGCTCCCTAGGGCCCGTGTCACAAAGCACCACGAACGGATGGCTGAAAACCCCAGAAGTGTATTCTACCACTGCTGGAGGCCTGAAGTTCACTCTTAGGTGTCGGCAGGGCCAGGCTGGAGGGGAGGAGACGCCCTTGCCCATACCCTAACTTCTTGGGGTGGCAGGAAGCCGGGAAGTCCCCTGGCCCGTATCGCATCACCCCGTCTCTGCCTCCGCCTTCCTAGACTTCTTGTCTGTGTGTTTCTGGGTCTCGTCTCGTAAGGACAGAGCCACACGGGACCCAGGGCCCTCCCGACACAGCATGGCTGTGCCTTAACAAATGACCTCATCAGCATCCCTGCTTCCAGCTAGGCTCCATTCCGTGCTTCTGAAAAGGACTCAAGCGTTGAGGGAGCCCTGTTCCCCAGCCCAGAGAGGGACAGCAGGAAGAAAACAGAGAAAGCCAGACCACAGAGAATGGCCGGAGTGGCCGGGAAGCTCAGCGATCCAGAAGAGTGGAGACGGGCTGAAGAGGTGAGGCTGGGGATCCAGGAGTCTGCAGAGCCTGGGCTTATCCTGAGCCAGGAGCAAGCCCTCCCTGAGGGTCTTTGCTCCACAGAGACACTGGGCCCCCAGGGGGCGGGCAGCGTGAAGGGATCTGATTCAGCCGAGCGATACTGTGATTTATAATAAGAAACGGGCTTTGTCCTGTGCCCGGCACAGAGCTCCTAAAACTCTCTCAATTTCCTAATGGTGAGCACAACCAAGGTGTCTTTCGTTGTGTTAATGGAATGACTTTGGACTTGCACCCGAAGGATGGGGGCTGGTTGCCTGGAGAGCCAAAAGAGTACGTCCCGTACTCCCACCCCCTACCCCAGGAGGAGAGGGGCTGGAGGGTTGATGAATGATTCAGTCAATCCTGCCTAGGTATTCCTGCCTGGGAAATCCCATGGGCAGAGGAGACTGGCAAGCTGCAGACCGTGGGGTCTCAAAGACTCGGACATGACTTACTGACTGAGCCCTCAAGCATGCCTAGGTAATGCAACCTCCATCAAAACCCCAAAGGGACGGGTTTGGGGAGCTGGTTGGTGAACAGGTGGAGATGTGGGTAGGCTGTCTCGCTGGAGAGGGAACGAAAGCTTTCTCCATTACCCTGCACCCTGCATCTCTTTCACTGGTCTGTTCCTACGTCATATCCTTCTACAATAAACCGGTGGTCTACTAAGTACATTGTCTCTCTGAGTACTATGAGTCTCTCTAGCAAATTAATTGAACCCAAGGAAGGGGTTGTTGGACCCTCAAAATACAGCAAATCGGTCAGACTCACCAGTGACAATTTGGACTTTCAACTGGTGTCCGCCGGGCAGAGGTCTTCTTATAGGACTGAGCCCTTCACTTACGGGAAATGATGCTGTCTCCAGCTAGACAGTGTCAGGGCTGAGCTGGACGGTAGGACTCCCAGCTGGTGTTGAGGGTCGCATGGTGGTGAAGGTGGTGGGAAATGCCCGTATATTTTAATCGGTGTCAAAGTCTGGAGTAGGTTAAGCTGGGAAGACCTCAGGTTGGTTCTGACCTCTGAGCTAGATCTTGACCACCCCACGGAAGGGCAGGGAAGGGGGGAGGGACACCCCAGATGGGCCCAGAGCCCCAAACAGGCTGTGCGTTGGCTCCACACACATTGTGGATTCAGTTTTGACGGAGGTGCTGTGGCAGATAGGGAGCCGTGCAGGGTGGACTCGGAGGCCCAGGCCGCAGGGCCCCAAGGCCTGAAGAGGCCTCTGCTGGCCCGGGCGGTGAGCCATCTAGAAGGTACTCGGCCCCAAGCAGGGGCCTCTGACCCTGGACGGCCCCTGGATACCCCTGGCTCTTCACGGCAGTTTCTGCAGCGCTTCCTAGAGATGGACTTTCTGAGATGAAGCGGCAGAGGGCAGCGGCCCCTCGGCCCCTGGGGAGGTGGGGGCTGAAGCCTGGTCCCTGCATTCCTCCGCCCCACCCTCCTCGACGCCCCCGTCACCACAGACGGGGGAGCAGCAGAGAGCAGAGTTGGAGGGAAGGGTCAGGAACTCCGGGAAGAACGCCAGGCGTGCGCGGACTCTGCCGACACGACTCAAGATGTGGGTGGCTGGAAGCTGCGGGGGTTTTAGATTAAAAGAGTTTCTGAAGAAGCTTCTTCAAGGTCAGCGACAGGAGGGTCCAGGCACATCTCCTGCCTCTTGCCAAGAATTCCAGAGGCCAGGACCCTCTTCTGGGAGCCGAGGTTGCAGAGTTTCCCAGGGAGCCCCCTGATGGGCGCAGATTCCATCTTTCCTCCTTTTCCGCCTCTAGTGTCAGAAGCTGAGGGAGACCCCAGCGTAGGAGGGGAGAAGAGGCGGACAGGGAAACAAATTCCACGTCTCTGCTGATGAGCTGTGTGATCTTAGGCCACTGACTTAACCTCTCTGAGCCTGCTTCTCCACCTCTAAAAGTAGATGTAAAGTGAATTGAGGCTCAGAGTACAGTGCCAGGTGTAGCTGGTAGACGTGCAATGTCATTTTCCTCTTCAAAAGATGCCTAATGGGGCAAGACTGTACACGTGACTCACTCTGCCAGCCAGGGCCCCCGGGCAGACTTCATGCATGAACGTAACATACGTGCAGAGAACTACTGCCTGCCTGTCAAGGACCCTAAGGATTTGCAGTGAACAAAACAAGGCCTTAAAAGCTTATACTCAGCTGGAAGAAGACAGAAACAAATAATCAGACCAATAAATATAGTCGACCCTCAAACAGCCCAGGTTTGCACTGTGTGATCCACGTGTAAGCAGATGCTCTTTCGAGAGCGCTACAGCGTGACACAACTGTGCTTGGCTGAAGCCTCTGATCCGGAGCCTGGTCACAGGGGTGTGACTGTGAAGTTACACACAGCGGCACCCGCAGCCCGCACTGTGCAAGGGGCAAGAGTGTTTGCCACATCGATGAGTGATGAGCTGTCCAACGAGTGGGGGACGCCATCCAACCGTCTCACCCTCTGTCACCCCCTTCTCCTCCTGCCCTCAATCTTTCCCAGCATCAGGGTTTTTTTCTAATGAGTCAGCTCTTCACATCAGGTGGCCAAAGTATTGGAGTTTTAGCTTCAGCATCAGTCCTTCCAATGAACATTCAGGGTTGATTTCCTTTAGGATGGACTGGTTTGATCTCCTTGCAGTCCAAGGGACTCTCAAGAGTCTTCTCCAGCACCACAGTTTGAAAGCATCAGCTCTTCAGCACTCAGCCATCTTTATGGTCCAGCGCTCACATTGGTACATGACTACTGAAAAAACCATAGCTTTGACTATATGGATAGCATCACCAACTCGATGGAAGGACTGATGCTGAAGCTGAAACTCCAGTACTCTGGCCACCTGATGTGAAGAGCTGACGCATTCGAAAAGACCCTGATGCTGGGAAAGATTGAAGGTGGGAGGAGAAGGGGATGACAGAGGATGAGATGGTTGGATGGCATCACCGACTCAATGGACATGAATCCGAGTAAACTCCAGGAGTTGGTGATGGACAGGGAGGCCCGGCATGCTGCAGTCCATGGGGTCGCAAATAGTCGGACACGACTGAGCACTGAACTGAACTGAACTGAACCAACTCAATGGACATTAGTTTGAGAAAACTCCAGGAAACGGTGAAGGACAGGGAAGGACACAACTGAGCAGCTGAACAATGACAGCAAGAGTGATAAGCGCGGAGAAAAAGGACAGCAGTCCATGGGGGGCAGAAGGGCGGAAACTGGGATGCAGAGGAGGACCTGGGTGGAATTTGATTGATCGGGTAACGTTTTAAGTAGGACACCCAGGCCGGTCTCAGATCAAATGACCTTTAAAGAGAGACCAAAATCAAGCCAGGCAAAAGTAGCTACATCTGCAAAGGCCCTGAGCAGATGCAGGGACAGCCGCGAGGTCAGAGCAGCTGAAATGCCCAGAACAGAGCGGGGAGGGGGCAGAAGTGAGACCAGAAAGAACAAGACCCACATCAGGCAAGGTCTTGTCACAAAGACCCTGGGTTGTATCCACAGCAAGATGGGAGCCTCCTTATCAATCCTGTTTCTTCCATGTTCATCAGGCTCTTCCTCGGTGCCAGGCCTGGGGCCGAGCACTGTGCATACAACTGGTTCTTAGAGAAGCCCGTGGGGTGTGGTCACAAGCCCCAGGTTGTAAGCCACGAAGGAGGCTCAGACGTGGGAAGCCCAAGTCATTGCCCAGGACTCAGCCTAGAAGTCCCTGGCTCTACACCCTCCTTCCGTCTTGGATTATCTTTGCCATGGGGCCTCCAACTCTCCACCTCATTCCCTTTTTAACCAGAGAAGAGGGTCATGCCAAGACCCGTGAGAAGACAAACACAGATGGAAGCGAGGCACCCACGGGCTCTCGAATGTCAGGCTCTTGGAGCAAGACAAGGAACAGAATCTCCTTCTGGAAGGAACCTACCCACTGACACCTTGACTTTAGACTTCTAACTTCCAAGACTGCAGAAAGAATAAATTCCTATTGTTTCCAGCCACCAGGATGGAGATCATTTATCATGGTAGCCGTAAGTAACAAACATGGGTGTGTGCAACGTGATGGAACAAACCCTGAATTGAGAGCCAGATGACCCCAGTTTGAGCTCTAGCTCAACACCTCCCAGCCAATCTTCACTCAGCCCCTTCGCTTTCACCCTGGCCTCAGTATTTTCCTCTGTAGAATGGGTACACTGACACAGGTTTCTGGAGTGGCAGTGAGAATGAAGTGAGAGCTACGACCACTCAGGTTAGACCCAGCAGACTGGATGGAGCTCCTAAGTCTGGCGGGGGAGGCAGTGAGCCGGACCCCCATGCACCTGGGCTGGGCCTGGAAGCGGCAGCTCCCAGGCGCTTGCTTCCAAGGGCTTCGGCAAGCTGTTGGCGACGTGGCTTCTCGCTGATGTCACCTCCTGCAGAGGGAGGGTCCAGGCAGAAGTAACCATTTGCAGAATGAGTCAGGGAGCTCTGGCACTTGGGTCTTTGGCCAGTCCTTCCTGCCAGGAGCCTGGGTGTGTGTGGGGAAGGGAGTCCTGTGCCAAGGGGAGTCTTAGGGCTTCAAAGCCAAAGAAAAGGCAATTAAGTTTATGGTGGAATTAGTCAGGAAACCGTAAACCTAGGACATTGCCCCTGTACAGAAGATCCTTTTAGCACCATCTCAGAACACACAGAACCGCCTGGGACCTGGTTCCAAGAAAACTGCCTCTTAAAAATAAGTTCAGAGTCTAGACAGGGTCACCACGACCCCCTCTCCACCCCTGGGGCTTCATCTGTCGTCAGGTTGGGGGGTGCGCTCAGTGATAAACCAAGAAACTCCAAGTCCTGGACCCCCAAGCCCAACCAAACCCCACCCTGGATCTGGCTTCCATTAAGCCCTCCCAGTGGAGAAGCGTGGGAAGGAAGCCGGAGACGGCGCCGGGCACAGCCCGTCGGGGCCGCCAAGCGTGAGAGCAACTCGCCCCCCGTTATGGGCTGGCTCCGTGGCAGCTGAGGTTGGTGAAACCGAGTTCAAGCACCCACAACAGGCTTTATTGTGATCATGCTGCTATGTCACTCTGCTGGTGGTGGTGGTTTAGTCCGTGATTAGTGCCTGACTGTTTGCGACCCCATGGACCACCAGGCTCCCCTGTCCACAGGATATCCCAAGCAAGAACACTGGAGTGGGTTGCCAATTCCTTCTCCAGGGGATCTTCCCACCCAGGGATTGAACCTGGGTCTCCTGCACTGTAGCAGATTCTTTACCAGCTGAGCCACTAGGGCTCAATAGAGACCATAATCACTTGCAAAGCCTAAAATATTTACTATCTGGCCCATTAAGAAGTCTACAGACCCCTGGGCCTGTTTATCAGGGTTTATTGGGTATAGTCTGTTTAACCAGGAAGTAATTTTAAGACATCTTCTTTAAAAGAAACAGACACCAGATGAACATTTAAATTATAGTGTGTACACACACACACACACATACGCATACACACGTAAACACATACACACTTATGCACACACACACACATACACGCACGTATACACACACACATACACACACATACACACTTATACACACATACATGCACTTATACACGCACACACACGTACACACATACACACACATACACACTTATACACACATACATGCACTTATACACGCACACACACGTACACACATACACACACTTATACACACGCACACACATCCACACATTGGAATATTATTCGGCTTTTGAACAGAAAGAAATTCTGACACATGCTACAGCATGAACTTTGAGGACATTACACTAAATGAAAAAGTCAGTCACAAAAGGACATATTCTGGGGACTTCCCTGGTGGTCCAGTGGTCAAGACTCTGTGCTTCCAATGCAGGGGCACCTATTCCACTCCGAGTCAGGGGCCTAAGACCCCACATGCTGCGAATCATGGCCAGAAAGTAGAGAGTAAATAAACAAAGCAAAGGACACCAAAGGATTATTCCACTGAGGCGAGGTACGTAGTCCCGCTCGTGGGGACAGACGTAGCATAGCGACTGTCAAGACCTGGAGGGAGTTAGTGCTTCGTGGGGACAGAGTCTCAGTTTGGGAAGATGGGGAAGTTCTGGAGGTGGCGGATGGTCACGGTTGCCCGACAATGAGAACGCATTTCACGACACTGAACTTAAAAACGGTTAAGACGGTCAATTTTATGTTACGCATATTTTACTACAATTGTTAAAAAAACAAAAAGAGAAACAGGTGATGAAGTAGAAGGTAATTTTCCAGGAAGCTTTTTCTTTGGATAAAATAAAGGTTCTGGGCCTCCTCCATCCCCTCGGGCTCAGGACAGGCAGGAGGGCGGGAGCTGTCCTGAGCTGCATGTCCCGGCGACATGCCCGCGCTCCAGGCCTCTGCCCCTTCTCTCTGATCCAGGCGGGTCCAGGCGGGTTCCCTCAGCTCACAGCCGTGGAGGAGACTGAGCCCAGGCGGGCTTCTCAGGGGACGGCGGCGGGGCGGGGTGGGGGGGTCCCTTGGGGGGCGAGGTCGGCAGGGAGGAGAGACCCAGGTCCCACGTCCACCCCAGCCACAGCCTCGGAGACCTCCCGGGGGCAGGAGACGAGGTAACAGAGGTGGAAGTGAAAAGGTTTTCAGGGGTTGAAAGCACGTGATGATGGCTGGCTGTGTCCTCCGCCCTGAGGGGTTGCGTCTGTTTGGACAGGTGCTGCAGGGGGACAGCCTGGAGCAGAGCTCGGAGGGCCTCCGATTGGCCTGCTCCGAGACCTCCGGTTTTGTGAGGCTGATGAAGCGCTTGGCGGATCTGAGCCTGTTTTCTGGGAAAAGGGTCAGCTCTGGGGGCGGCCCTGATGAATCCAGGAAGGGTTGTGAAAATCCTCACATGCTCCTTGAAAACGGACCCGCAGTCACGGCCCCCCAGCATCAGCCAAGTCCTCCCTGCCCAGCCAGCCCACGGCAGGGGTGATGCCCCCCAAGTCTGCTCCCAAGACAGCTTCTGCTCCGTCCAGCCCGAGGGGACTCCTTCCGGGACGGTGGTGAATGAGGGCGTCAGACACCCGTTCAGGATGCCGGGGACGCGCACATCTGAGCAAGCCTGCCCGTCCGGCGCCCCGGGCCTGGTGGGCTGTTGAAGAAGCTGCGGAATCCCGCTGTTGGCTGCCGTCTAAGTCACCCGGAGCTGGGTGTGGAGGCCCGGGTCAGCGCTGACTGTTGTGACAGGGTGATGGATGGGCAGAGTCGTGGGGTGCCCGCCACTGCTTTGTCAAGACGGAGCCCTCTATGTACAAAGGGAAAGAGGAACGGCAGAGCTCAGAACGTTGTCCCCGAAGCAGGACCTTCTGAAGCACAAGACACCTCCTCCTGGCCGCCCACAAGACTGCACCTGCCGCAGCCCCAGCGGGGCTCCCTGACGGGGGGTGGCCGGGCCCTGCCACCCTGAGCCAGAATCCCACTGCTCCTCAGCCTTTGGGGGCAGCCCTAGAGGGGCACCATCAGCTGGATTCTCACAGGACTCGTTGGGCAATGTTGTTGCTGTTTGGTCGCTAAGTTGCGTCCGACTCTCTGCGACCCCGTGGACTGCAGCACGCCAGGCTCCTCTGTCCTTCACTATCTCCCGGAGTTTGTTCAAACTGATGTCCAATGAGTCAGTGACGCCGCCCAACCATCTCATCCTTTGTCACCCCCTCTCCTCCAGCCCTCAATCTTTCCCAGCATCAGGGTTTTTCCAGTGAGTCTGTGGGCAAAATCTGGACCTAGGGGTGTGGCTGTGATTAGCCTCCGGGGACAGGGTGCGTGGGGATGAGGACTGGAGGCAAGGGATGGAGGCAGCAGAAGGAGGCCCACCGTGATGCTCCTCTGTAGGGTTGGCGGACACTTCAGTCTTCAGAAAACGCGTGTTGACCCTCAAGTAGTTAAAACCTAGAAATGAAAACTATAATGCTTCAGTGGAGGTTTTTAAAATTAAATAAAAGGCGAGAGCAAAAGGTAAAACCAAGTAGGTGGCTCTGGGCCAAATCTCAGATGACTCTCGAGCCAGGCGGCACATCCGCGAAAGGATCTTCTCCCTCCCCCACTTTCTGCATGCGGTGACAATGTCCAATGACACTTTGTTGAAAATATTAAAACCTAGAGGTCACGCCAAGCCCAGCTTGAAAGCAGAAAGACATTCTTTAGTCCCAGCACAAGTGCATATTTGGAATTGTAAATGCAAATTCTTTGGAGACAGACGTGCCTTCCTGGCCGCGAGTACAGACAGAACATTTGAAAGCAGGTCTCACTTTAATTTTTGACAAGTGTTAGGAAGACATACCCCTCGCAGCTTGAGGGAGTCGGAGAATGAGAACCAGCCTGCGGGTCAGAGTGGGGAGGGCGGGGAGGGGAGGAGCGGGCTTCCGGAAGGGGCCGTGGGGCTCAGTGTCCACGTCGGCCGAGGGCTCGCTCGGGTGTTCAGGAGGAGCTGGCGGGCAGGTCTCCAGGGGCAGTCCAGGGGCGTCAAGGCAGCCAGTGCAGCGGGGCAGGCAGCCGGCCATCCGGCAAGTAATCTGAATTTTTCCAAGAGAGGCAAGGAGGCAGGTGAAGCGTGGGTTCCTCTCTGCTCAACGCTCTCAACGTGCTGGTGCTCCGTCCTGTCTGACTCTCTGCGACCCCATGGACCGCAGCCCGCCAGGCGCCTCTGTCCTGGGGATTTCCCAGGCGAGAGTACTGGAGCGGGTTGCCATTTCCTCCTCCAGGGGATCTTCCCGGCCCAGGGATCGAACCTGCGTCTCTGAGGGCTCCTGCACTGCGGGCGGGCTCTTTGCCGACTGGGCCACCTGGACCTGTCGTGTGCCCATAAAACGTGGCCTGTTGGGTCTGGCTTTAGTACTTCCACAGTTCATCCATGTTGCTGCAGGTATCAGTATTTCATTCCTTTTTGTGGCTGAAAAATAGTCCCTGTAGGAACATCTTGTTGTCTTCAGTTGATGGACACGTGGGTCCTTTCTGCCTCTCTGACCGTTCTGAGTAATCCTGTTCTGAGCAGCCATGTACAAGTTTTTGTGTAGACACTTGTTTTCAGTTCTCCTGGGATGGACCTCAATGTGGAGTTGCTGAGTCATAGGCTAACTCTAAATTTAACTTTTGGAGGAATTACCGAACTGTTTTCCGAAATGGCTACACGATTTCAGATTCCCCTCGGCAATGGAGGGGGTTTCCAATCTGTCCACATCTTTGCCAGCGTCTGTTACTGTCTTCTTGATTACAGCCGTCCTCGTGGGTGTGAGGTGCTACCTCATTGTGGTTTTGACTTGCATTTCTCTAAAGGCTAATGATGTCAAGCTTATTTCATGCCTATTGCTTATTTGCACATCTTCTCTGGAGAAATGTCTACTCAAATCCTTGGTTCATGCTAAAATATTCATTTATTTTTGGCTGTGCTGGGTCTTTGCTGCTTCACGTGGGCTACTCTCTGGTTGCAGTCCACAAGCTCTGCCCTGCGGTGGCTTCTCTAGGGTGAAGGAACTTAGCTGCTCCATGGCAAGAGGAATCTTCCTGACCAGGGATGGAACCCGTGTCCCCTGAATTGACGGACAGATTCTTGGACCACCAGAGAAGTCCCTTTGTCCATTTTTAAAGTTAGGTTGGCTGTCTGTGAACCCTTTATGAGACATAAGATTTGCAAATATTTTCCCCCATGCTATGAGGTGTCCTTTCACTTTCTTGATCATGTCCTTTGCAGCACTTAATTTTGATGAAGTTCAACTTATCAGTTTTCAGGAGGTTGCTTTCCCTTTGGCGTTATATCTAAAAAGCCATTGCCCGAGTTAAGGCCATGAAGACTTACACCCAGGTTTTCTTCTAAAAGCTTTAGCTCTTACATTTAGGTCTTTGGCCGCGCTGAGGTAGTTTGCATCTTCGATATAAGGTAGGGATCCAAGTTCATCATTTTTTGTGTGGATGTCCCGTAGTTCCAGCACTGTTTGTTGAATAGTACTCATTCCCCACTGAATTGTCTTGACGTATTTGTCTAAAATCAATTGATCGTAAGTATATGGATTTATTTCTAGGCTCTCACTTCTTCTCAAAAAATTTTTATTTTACATTGGAATATAGCCAGTTAACCATGTTGTGATGGTGTCAGGCGGACAGTGAAGGACTCGGCCGTGCACACACAGGTGTCCATCTCCCCCAAACTCTTCTGCCGTCCAGGCTGCCACCCAGCGCTGAGCGCCCTTCCCTGTGCTCTGCGGGAGGTCCTTGCTGGTCTCCCACGTTAAATAGAGTGCTGTGGTCTTGTTCTGACTCTCAGCTCTATTCTATGGGTCCCTGGTCTATCCTTCACTAGGACCACACGGTCCTGATTCCTATAGCTCTGTATACATCTTCGATTTCCGCAGCTGACTGTTTTGAAGTTGAGAAAGTACGTGTCTTCCAACTTGGGTCTTACTTTTCAAGGCTGTTTTGGCTATCGAACCACTAACCTCATGGCCACCTTCACGGTGAAGGGTAAGGAAACCAAGACCCAGCTCCTCAGCCCCAACCTCAAACCAAATCCTATGCAGTTGCTTTGACAAAGCCCAGGCCAGCCAGACACACGGTCCCCTTTCCAAACTGACAAGCGTGGCGTGTTGGTGTTAGATTGCCATGACACCAAGCGGGTGACTAGCCAGATCTTGCAGCCTCGTCACTCTTCCGATCATGAATCCTTCCAGACTTTGAATTTATCTGCGTCTTAAAAAAAAAAGGAAAATACGATGCCAAAATCCAGGCGTTCTTGTCTCGTTTACATCTTGCATCTGTAGTGTGAGAGCGCCCAGAAAGTCCACCTCCGCCCTCTCCCCCTCCCTCTCCCCTTTCCCACTACGTCCCCCCCCACCACCCCCGGCTGGGCTGAGTCAGTTTCTCCCGGGTCCGCCCCTGTGGTCTCCGGCCCAAGCTGCCCGCCACCCCCTGGGCTGCTCCTTGGCAGAGATTTGAAACGTTTCTATTGAAATGACATTTGAACAAACGCGGAGGGGTTCAGCTGTACTTCAATCAAATTCCGTCGGATCCAGTTGGGAGCCGGGTCCCTGTGGACACTGCTCTCGGAGTCCCCTCTGTTTTCTGATTTGAATTGCTTTGTTCTCCATCCAAGAAGGGGGGAAGGGGGAGGATGCGTTTGGCCCAAAATGAAACATTTCCCTTTTAAGTCGAAAACTTGAACATGGCTTGAAGGAGAGAGTTTAAGCTCCATAATCCCCGGTCCTGAGCGAAGCAGTAACAAGCCTGCAATTTCCTTTTTGGAGGAGGGAGTCAGGGAAACAGCTCTTGGGCAGAGCCGCCCGGCGCCCCCGTGAGCCTGCCCGGAGCTGGCGTTTCCCTGCTCCCGGGGCCAGCGCTCAGAACCCTTTCCTCTCCCGGTGTATGCAGACACGCTCTGAATTTCAGTTGTTGGGGGAGAGTCCCAAGGCAGCTTTTCCGGGGCCCCCAGCTCTTTTCTTCCACTCCTGGTTTCTGGGTGGGGGCCCCCAACACCACCATCACCACGGCAGCTGCTCCGAGTCCGTTCCGGGCTTGCTGACCGATCCGCCACAGGCAAGTGATGCTGTCGTGGGGGGTGGAGGGGGTGTCAGGGCCCTGGGTACCGAAAGTTTGAGTGTTCTCATCCCAGACATGATAAAAGTGGACCATATAACCCTCTAAGTCATCGTCCATTCTGAAAACCATCTGAATCATCACGGAACAGCCTCAGAGGGACATGAGCAAGTATCTAAACTAGATTTTCTCTCTTTTTTTTTTTTAATGCAAAAGAGGGTCCCAGCCTCCAGGCACAGAAGAGTCTTGCTAATTTGATCATGACGTAGTACTTGAAGTCATCTCCCTCGTTAGGCCTTGTGACAGCTGTTTTTTATTTAATTTTTATTTTTTTATCGACGGATGGTTGATTTGCAGTGTCGTGGTGGTTTCAGGCATACAGCAACACGATTCAGTTACACGTTCACATGTCTTTATTCCTTTTCAGATTCTTTCCCCACATAGATTGTTATAGAATATTGAGTAGAGTTCCCTGTGCTATACAGTAGGCCCTTGTCGATCACCTGTTTTATGTATAGTAGTGAGTTAAGTCACTCAGTCGTGTCTGACTCCTTGTGACCCCATGCACTGTAGCCCTCCAGGCTCCTCTGCCCATGGGATTTTCCAGGCAAGAATACTGGAGGGGGTTGCCATTTCCTTCTCCAGTATACAGTAGTGTGTATCTGCAAACCCCAAGCTCCTAACTTACCCCCTTCCCCTCTACCCTTCCCCTTTTAACAGTAAGTTTGTTTCCAGTCTGTGAGTCTGGGGCTTCCTGACGATCCACTGGTTAAAACTTCACCTTCCAACGCACGGGACACAGGTTTGATCCCTGGTCAGGGAGCCACGTTCCCACATGTCTCACAGCCAAAAAACCAGGACATAAAACAGAAGCAATGTTGTAACAAATTCAATAAAAATTATTAAAAATGGTCCACATCAAATTAAAAAAAAATTTTAAGTCTGTGAATCTGTTTCGTAAATAAGTTCATTTGTATCATTTTTTTTTAGATTCCACATATTATATGGTGTTTGTCTTTCTCTGACTTACTTTTTTGTGTCTGTTATTTAAACTCTGTTGATATTAGTTTAATTAATGGGTAAATATAGAGATGGGTGGATGAATAGAGGAATGGATGGAAGGAGATGCTGTCAAACTTTAAGAGTTTTTAAGTTTTTACTTCTTGGCTGTGCCATGAGGTGTGTGGGATCTTAGTTCCCTGACCAGGGGTCAAACCAGTACCCCCTGCATCAGAAGTGCTGTGTCTTAACTGCTGGACTACTAGGGAAGTTCCATGGCTAACAGATGGTTTCTCTCTTGCCCAGGGTTCAGCATCACAATAAAAATGGTCAGAAGCAGGTTCAGAAACACAGCAGAACCAGTCTCCCTGAGTTTCACTTGGCTGTAGGTTCGTTTCTTTCACGCTCAAACTTGCTTCTGTTTCATCCATTCCAGAGGAGATGACAAGACAGAGTTTTCTTCCATGATTTAATGTCCTTGAAACTGTGAGTCTTTTTTCCAAGAGCACCTTTCAAACTTCTGATCCAGTTTCCTCATGCTAATATTTATGTAGGACGCTCACTACATTCATTGAACACTTCGGGTTACAAGTGCCAAAAACTCAACCCAACCCAACTTGAGGCCAGAAGGGAGTTTACTGGTGCATGTAAACAAAAGCTTGAAAGGTGGGTTTACCACTGCCTAGACCAGTTAATCCTAAAGGAAATCAACCCTAAATATTCATTGGAAGGGCTGATGCTGAAGTTGAAGTTCCAAAACTTTGGCCACCTGATGCAAAGAGCCAACTCACTGGAAAAGACCTTGATGCTGGGAAAGATTGAAGGCAGAAGGAGAAGAGGGTGTCAGAGGATAAGATGGCTGGATGGCATCACCAACTCAATGGACATGAGTTTGAGTAAACTCCAGGAGATGGTAATGGACAGGGAGGCCTGGCGTGCGGCAGTCCATGGGCTTGCAGACAGTCAGACATTACTTAGCAATAACAACAACAGAGCTGAAACCAGGTCCATAACAACGTGATCAGAAGTCTTTCTCTCTTGATCTCTCAGGCTCTCACAGTGGAACCTCAGAAAGAGGCAGTACACCAAGTAGCTCAAAGTTGGCTTGGTCTTTAGAGCCAAAGGCCACAGTGAAGATAGGACTCACCCACTAGTTCTCGCTAAGTCCTCAGTCCTCTGGTTTAGTGGAAGAGCTCTGCTCAGCAGGAGGGCCCCGCGGTAGCCATCTGATCAGAGTCTCTCAGAGCCTCTCACTGGAAAATGAGTCTTGTAGAGAAGGAGAGAGAGAGAAGTATGATCAATAGGGTGGGGAAACCATTGAAAGGCAAAGGAGAGAAGACCGGAGATGCAATGGATGACCTGAGACTTAGAAGCCTTAACAGGGCGTCATCAGGGACATGGGAAGGAAGAAATCTGGTGCTACTTTGTCCGCAACAGCAGGGACACGCTGGCCAGGAAGTAACAGATGCCTTCTGCTCCAAGGGCAGCTGTAGGACCAAGTTTCTCAATGGGATGACCGGCATTGCTATGGAAACCACCTAGCTCTTGAACCGCCCTATTGAAAAAGCCTGGCTGTTGAAATACCATAACTCTAGTTATGATGAGAGGTTCCTGTTCCTTGTGGGCTGTGGCCATGCAGCTGCTAAGATGTCTGCCATCTCTCTAGCTTCCCTGGGTCCCTTATCATAAACTGAGCTAAACGTGGCCACCTGGACATGCTCCTGTTGCACACAAGTTCAACGCACCTGTCAGACCCTCCTCTCGGCCTATGTGTTCAGGTCTTCCCTCCAAAGAAAGTGCGATGTAGACATCTCAGGCATCAGTGAAAAGACGAGTTGGGACATGTGTTTTAAGTAAGCAAACATAAAAAATCGTACCATAGGGACTTTCCAGGGTCTAACACTCCACGCTCCAATTCAGGGGGTCTGGGTTCAACCCCAGGTCAGGGAACTAGACCCCACATGCCACAGCTAAGAGTTTTCACGCTGCAATTATAGAACCCACGGGCTGCAACGAAGATTGGAGATCTTGTGTGTCAAAACTAAAACCGGGCACAGTCAGATAAATAAATATTTTTTTAAAGCGTGCAGTTAAAAAAAGTCATACCACAGAGACCACGTGTCCAATTAATCCAACAGAGTGAGAATTACACCACAAAGAATTACAGTAATTATTCTTTAAAATCTCTACAAAAGACGTGGACCTTCACCACAAAAGGATATCCGAATGGCCAACACACATACAAGGAGGTGTTCAGGTACTCAGCTTCAATAAAGCAACAACACACCCCTGCGCCCACTGAAGCAGAAAAAACCAAGTGCTGGCAAAGGGGCAGAGAACTGGAATCTCAGACACTCTGAGCTGGGATGGAACCTGGTTCCACCACTTTGGAATGCTGTCTGGTGGAATCTACCAAAGCAGAGCACGTGTAGACCCCATGACCCAGCAACTCCACTCCTGAGGATCTGCCCCAGAGAAACACATTCACCAGACAACATCAAAAAAAAGTAGAAACAATCAAACGCCCATCAGCAGGAGAATGGGTGAGACCTTCTGTATAGACTCACATTTGATAAATACAGTCATTGAGTGGATAAAGTAGCAGCCCACTCTAGTGTTCTTGCCTGGAGAATCCCATGGACAAAGGAGCCTGGCAGGCTACAGTCTTTGGGGTCGCCAAGACTCGGACACGGCTGAAGTGACTGAGCATACACACCCAGTGAATATTGAATGTCAATGAGCTTGAACAAAGATTAATCAACATTGCAGGTAAATCTCATAAACATCCTTTATGATCCATTTATATAATGTTCAGAAGGTTCCATCCACATAAAGTTTAAATCTGGCAAAACTAACCTCAGGTGTTAGAAGTCGGGGGAGTTATTATCTTTGTCGAGGGGAAGGAATCTGGAAGAGGGTGCCCGGCGGGCTCCTGGGGGTCTTGAAACGCCTGTGAAAATCCACCAGGCTGCACCCTGGTTCTCTGTGTGAACCTCTCTGTTTATGTCAAACTTCAATGAGGACGTAACTTAGAAAGAGAAAAAGACCACCTGATTCAAAAATTACGCCGAGTGGATCAATGTTGGTGGAATTCATGTGCCTTTGTCTTTTAAAAACAGTTCAATTCTTTCAAAAACGATTCTTTCATTGTTGCATCAGTATAATTCATCGTGGCAAGCCATCCTTTCACACCATACAGACAGCTGTGTCCCCGGCCCCACGCTGGCCCGCCCTTTGTACGGACTCGTCTGTTTACTGGCGAGGCCAGCCCGGCTCAGCACCTGTGTTCTCTTGGAATCTCTAGCCCCAACCCAGATGCTCTGGCTAACTTCGCATTTCACAGGGAAAAAAAACTTTGTCTGGTAGACAATGGGGTGAGGCGGAAAGAGTCCAGGACTTGGAGTCAGATCTTTGCGGCGAGCGCCTTTCTGCCGCTGCAGGCAAGTTGCGTCACCTCTCTGAGCCTCCGGATTCTGATCTGAGGATGTGGCCGTGGAGGGTGTGAGCGATGGACGGGATGACTGCAAAGCAGCCAGCCCCCGGCCAGCGCCCGAGCCTCCTCGGCGAAGGCGAACTCTCACTCTTGCTGTTGGAAAAGGACTGAAACACACGGCTTTTTCCTAATTTCAGTATTAATGAATGTTCTATCGCCAAACACATGGAAAACACAGGAAAGCATCCAGAAGAAAACAGACATCGCTCAGCGATAACCACCAAGTCGTACTCCTCTCCTGTCCATAAATCCCGGGTCCATGGCTTCAGGTGGGCAAGAAAGAGATGCTGATTTCCTGTAGTTCAGCTCGTCTTGAACCCGACCCGCTGCAGGCAGGAATTCACTGCCATCCGTCAATCCCCTCCTTTCCTCTGGATTAGCAGCCAAATTCTCCCCACGGGTGGAGGAGAGAAGGGGAGGAACTGGGGGTCGGGCATCTGGTCTGTAGGTCTTGGCAGCCTTCGACCCGTGTGCTGCCCCTCAGCAGGCCCTGCGAGGTCCCCAGGGCCTGGGAGAGGCTGGTGGGCCACAGGGCGGGCTGGGGGCCCGTCTCAGGTCTTCTCCACCTGGCATTCCCCGCTGGGGTCAAAGGGCTCTGAGCAGCGAGTCTCCGAACATTTGAAGGAGCCTCCACACAGCCCCTGGCAGGTTCAGCCCAAGTGATAGGCCAAGCTCAGCGTTTGATCTCAGGAACCCCCAGCCCCTCATCCTCTCTCCATCTCCCTTCTCTCTCCATCCTGCCCCCTCCTTAACCCCAGAGGACCTTTTTTTCTGGGGTGGAGCGCGGAGGGGGGTGCGGAGTTTATCCATCCTGTCTCCTTATTTCCGCCTTGAAGACTTTGTTATTTTCAAGCCCAAACCCTGACATCGCTCCTTTTCCACTGCTTTCTCTTCCAAGTCCCCTCCCGGAGGCAACGAGCACCAAAGAGCCGAAATTTAATTCAGAGATAGTGGGCTCGGGGGAGGCTCAGCAAGGGAAATGCAGGTGCAAAACAGCCCTTGATGTTTAAGAGATACTGTCCACACACACGCGCTCGCACACACGCACACCTGTGGGATGCAACTTTGTGACCTCATTTTTCCGCATAAGGGCGCATACAGACCCATCCCTGCACCGTGACGGCCTTTTTATCAGCTGTGCCATTGTTTGGGGTGCAGTGGTTTATCTCACAGCTCCCAGTGTTGAGAAACACCTGGCATGTCTTCCTTGACTCATTGGTTTACATACCAACAAACTCTGAGTGAGCTGAAAACCTCTTAAGTCAAACACGCACTTAACGCACCTCTCCTACCAAACATCGTGGCTTCTCAGGTGGTTCCGTGGTGAAGAATCCGCCTGCCAATGCAGGAGACCGGGGTTTGATACCTGGGTCGGGAAGAGCCCCTGGAAAAGGAATGGGAACCCACTCCGGTACGCTTGTCTGGAGAACCCAGTGGACAGAGGAGCCTCACAGGCTACAGTCCAAGGCGTCACAAAGAGTTGGACAGAACTTACGACTAAACAACAGACAAACATCATGGCTTAGCCCAACCCACCTCAAACATGCTCAGAACACCTCCGTTAGCCTGCAGTTGGGCAAAATCATCTAACAACAAGCCTATTTTAGAATGAAGTGCTGGATATCTCATGTAATTTACTGAACTAATACCAGACTGAAAGGAGAAGCCAGGGTGATTGTCTAGGTCCGGGATAGCTGTCGGAGCGTCGGTTCTTTACCCTTGTGACCCCCTGGCTGCCCGGGCGCCACGGGGGCTGCCTGTGCCCAGCGGCAGAAGGGAAGATCAGACCACATGTCATGGGCCAGGAAGAAATCCAAATTCCAGACTCGAAGCACAGTTTCTACTGAATGAGCGTCACTTCCGCACCATCTTGCAATGGAGAAATCTTAAGTTAAGTCATTGTAAGCAGGCGACTGTTTGACCCTCCAAATGTTTATGACTGTATATAACGTTGCCACACACGTCCATGGGCATGCCACTGTTAGCTGTGGGTTCCAAGACAGGGTCATCACCTCTCTGAGCCTCAGCATCTGATTCATAAAACACTGGCGCTATCTCACAGAATGGTCAGCAGAATCAAATGAGAGAGTAAAGATGTCTCTGTGTGTATATATGTGTGTGGGGTGTGTGTGTGTGTGTGTATGTGTGTGGGTGTGGGTGGGTGTGAATCTGTGTATGTATGTGTGTGTATGTGGGTGTGTGTATGTGTGTGTATGTGGGTTATGTGGGTGTGTATGGGTGTGTGTATGTGTGTGTGTGTATGTGGGTTATGTGTGTGTGTATGTGGGTGTGTATCTGTGTGTATGTGGGTGGGTGTGTGTATGTGGGTGTATGTGGGTGTGTATGTCTGTTTGTGTGTGTGTATGTGGGTGTGTGTGGGCATATGTGAGTGTGTATGTGTATTTGTGTGTGTGGGTGTGGGTGTGTGTGTATGTCGGTGTGTATCCGTGTGTGGGTGTGGGTGTGTATGTGTGTTTGTGTGTGTGTGTGAGTGTGTATGTGTGTGTGTGTGTATGTGGGTGTGTGGGTGTGTATGTGGGTGTGTGTGGGTGTGTGTGTATGTGGGTGTGTGTTTGTGTGTGTGGGTGTGTGTGGGTGTGTATGTGGGTGGGTGTCCGTGTGTGTGTGTGTGGGTGTGTATGTGTGTTTGTGTGTGTGTGTGAGTGTGTATGTGCGTGTGTGTGTATGTGCGTGTATGTGTGTTTGTATGTGTGGGGGGGGTGGGGGGTGTGTGAGTGTGTATGTGGGTGTGTGGGGGTGTATGTGTGTATATGTGTGAGTGTGTGTGTGTGTGTATGTGGGGTGTGTGTGTGTGTGTAAGACTCTGCAACCCCGTGGACAGCATCCCACCAGGCTCCTTGGTCCATGGGGTTCTCCAGGCAAGGATACTGGAGTGGGTTGCCATTTCCTCCTCCAGGGGATCTTTCCGACCCAGGGATCTAACCTGGGAGTCCAGGAGTGGCCAGAGGGGTGGGCAGGCTAAAGGTAACTGAGATGAAGTTCAGAATGAGGCCAAGGTGAAAAACGGCCGTTGTGATCTCGGTCAAGTACATTGTGTAATAATGATGCTCACTAGATGAGCTGACCACCTGATGCTTGATAGTGGGAAAAATAATAACGCATCTAGCACTGCCTTTGGGTGGATCAGCCAATGCCTTCCCTCTCTCTCCCCCTCTCCTTGATGACTGAAGCACCCACTCTGTGCGGCCTTCTGCTCAATCCACACTGGTAATAGTGACAAGACTTTGATGTGCTCCTCATTCAACAGAATGTTGTTTAGTTCAAAGTGAAGAACAGAGGCAATTCTTTGCTTTTAAATTATTAGCTCCCTAAGTCTTCTGTAATGATATAGTTTGACTGAAGTGTGCAGTTTATTAACTACATAAAGACGACATTATCAGAGCCGAGAAAGGCCACTGCGAGTTCTGCCTTTCAGCCTAGCAGCAGGGGTTCTGGATGCTTTGATCTCAATCAATGCTAAATGTCTTTGTGAGATAGAGCGCGAGCTGAAATTATCTTTGGCATGGAGGCAGCATCAATTATTCAAGTCCTTTTCCTTATGAATTAAAGTGTTCTTCGACTTCCTACCCCACTTGTGGGTTGGGGGCTTTTTTTCTTTTATTGTTGTTTTTCTAATCAGGAAAGGCCTTTGGAATAAACCTCCAAGCGTTGGCTGATCATACTCCAGATGACCTTTGAAAATTCACGTCTCCTCCTCCTCCTCCTTCCTAATTGCTCTCCCCACCCTCACTCGGAACCCTGGTCCTCTCGGAGCTGACCCGAGGGACTGCAGAGAGAAGGGGGGCCATTGTTTCCATCTGGCGTCGTGCCAGAGTGGTCAGCAGAGGCCAGTGTAGTAGCCCCTTGACAAGAAGTGTTGGTTTGAAATCCGATGAAATGGAGGCGTCCCCGGGCTGTAAGAAGCCACCCCGGCTGACCTCAGCAGCTCACTGTGCCTCTCAAGGAAGAGGTCAGCTATCAAACTGCCTTTCTGATCAACACCAGCTCTTCTGAGAACGCCCACCCTCTGGGATGGTGGTTTTTCTATCTGCAGGCTGAGACCCACGAGTGGGTCATCAAGTCAATGTAGCGGATAGAGTCCAGCAAAATTACAGAGAAAAGAAAAAAGGCCAGAAAGCATTTGATGTATTAGGCTAAGTACTGTTCTCTGAGACCCTGTTTCAGATCTGAGTGCCTTTGGTCACCATATATCATCAATGCCACCCCTCCTTCACCAGAGAAAGCCTGAGACATTGGAGGTCACTTATTTGGGGGTAATTCCAGAAAGTTCCGTGAGGCCCTGGGGTAAATGAGATAAGAAGCGAGAAAACCAATGAACTGTGAGTTGCTGACGGAGCTGCTGGGGCCCTGGGGCTGATCCCCCTGTGGAGGTTCTGAGTTGTCCCACCCAAAATGAGGGAAGCTCTTTGCAATTTATTTATTTCTAATTGGAGGATAATTCCTTTACAATATTGTGTTGCTTTCTGCCACACATCCACATGAGTCAGCCATCAGTACACACACACGTCCGCTCCCGCTTGAAACCCCCTCCCTCCCCGTCACCCCTCTAGGTTGTCCCGAGCACCAGGCTGAGCTCCCTGCCCCACCAGGAGCTTCCCCCAGATGAGGGAACTTTAAACCAGTCTGTGAACCACAGCGGGCCCACTGAGCACCCACTGAACTCTCAATGTGGCCCGTGGTACTGCGGGCATCAGGGCCTGAAGGGAGGACAAAGCCAACAAAAAGCCCCAGTGGAAAGCATCCCGCGCGTGCTGCACCCCTCAGTCGTGTCCGGCTCTGCGCGACCCCATGGGCGTACCCGCCAGGCTCGGCTGTCCGTGGGATTCTCCCGGCCAGAACACTGGAGTGGGTGCCAGGCCCTCCGCCAGGGGATCTTCCCGACCCAGGGATGGAAACTGTGTCTCCTGCACTGCAGCTGGGTTCTTTACCACTAGTGCCAACTGGAAGCCCCGGAAAGCATCAGGCAGCCGGTCAAAGACCAAGTCAGGACGTGGGACCTGCCCCGGGGCGGAGGTTAGGGCCGCAGTACTCAGGTATTCGGTCATTATTCTAAATCTTTTCTAAATTCTAAACTTCATTCTAAATGCTTCTGTGAAGACGGCTGAGTAGTAGATGAACATACAAGTGAGTGGTGTTTTTTAAAAAATATACTTTTAAATTGTAATACCACAGTAGGTGAAACAGGAGCTCACATATTCTGCTGAAGGCGTATTCCTGGAAGTCAAGTGACCAACAGATATGAAAAGCCTTCAGATTTTTCCTCTCATTTGGCAAGCAATACTTCTAGGAATTTTTTTGCGGTAAGAAACACCTGTAAAAGTGAGAAATTAGAAATACCCCAAATATCCAACAAAGTGGGATTAGTTCAATAAATATCCTTACAATTGAACACAGTCTGATTATTTTAAATGATGTTGAGATGAATATTGTTGAGAACAACATTTATTGTTCATGACAAATTAAGTGAAAAAAAGCAAGTATTAAACTGGGTGAAAGGTATATGGGAATTCCCTACACTACTTTCCAACATTTCTGTAAATCTAAAACTATTTTCAATTGTAAAACTTTGTCTAAATATCTTAAAAAGCAGATATTTACAGTACTGTCTTAATTGAATTTGACATACACTCATGAAAATAAATTTGAAGGTGATCACGGTGGGCATTCTGCATGCTAGGATTGGGGGCTTTAATTTTCTTCTTTTTACTTATCTGTGTTTTCTATGTTTTCTACAATGAACGTGTAGTGCTTTAGTAGCGCTTTTATTTTTAAAAAAACATTTTTAAAGACTTTTTAAAATGTGGACCATTTTAAAATCTTTTTATTGAATTTGTTACATTATTGCTTCCCTTTCATGTTTTGGTTTTTTGGCTTTGAGGCATGTGGGATCTTAACACCCTGACCAGGAGTCAAACCTGCACCCCTGCATTGGAAGACAAAGGCTTAACCAGTGGACCACCAGGGAAGTCCTTGTACCACTTTTAATAAGAAAGATAAATAAAATTTATCTTAAATTTCTCTTAAATGTTCTTTAAAGGGAGTTTATCAAAGAGGGAAAGAAAACAGACTAATGGATGGAGGAAAATAGTAATGAGATGGTCTAACATTTTACTTTAGTGTTTATTCCAGTTCTAAAATAACATATTCTTAACACGCAGAAACTCACTTTGCTAAAGTGTATTAAAGGTGTGACCATCACACGTATGCCTGCTTCTCAGAAACGGTCACTGGGCAGTGGGCCCTGGAGCTGCCCTGAGAGGCCGCGGATCCCTGCGGGTGTTTCTGCAGCCCCTCTTCCGGGCTCAGTGTGGTTTTGCTCCTAACCGCCAGCACCTGTGACGCCCTTGCAAGGCTTCTCTCAGGGCCTCTGCAGCTGCTTCGCCCAAGTGTGCAGAAAGGGAGGGGCAGGGGGGCAGACTGTATGTGAAGGGGTAGAAAACGTGCGGAGGCGTAACATACACGCCAGATTCATGCCAGACCCCCCTGCGGGCAGAGCCTGTGTCCCGAGATCACATTCTGGCCTGGCTTCCGTGTCCCTGCCCGGCTTCCCCATCCCTGACCAGGCCCTCCCGGAAGCGCTCCCGTCGGGTATCACCTGCACACGCGTCTTCATCTCAGGGTCTGCTTTTAGGAAATACAGCGGCGTTGTTGCTGTTGACGCTCCAGCTCACCTCCTTCCTTTTTTTTTCCTCTGTTCACGCAGCACATGCTTTACGGCTCAGACACGCTGCGTTTTTATGGAAGACGTGGCTCTGATTTCCCCAGAAGCCAGCTCTGAGACAGCCTTGATTGGTCACGTGATTCAAGACATCCATGGGATTAAAAAAAATGAATTTGAGCAAACTCTGGGAGATAGTGAAGGGCAGGGAAGCCTGGCATGCTGCAATCCATGGGGTCACAGTCAGGCACGGCTGAAGGACAGCAATAAGCCGTCACACAGTATGAGTCAGCTGGGTGAACAGAAAGGTGAAAGAAAATGTTGTTTGAGGACTAAGCATTTTTTCCTATGTACTATACAGAAGTAATAACACCAGGGAATTTCAGCCATGTCTTGGGAAAAAGAAGAAAGGGTTGAAAGTCACCAAAAATGTGACTTATGAGGGCAGATATGTAGCGTCAGCCTCCAGGGAGAAAGGACCAAAGGACACATTGTTTTTTTGTTTAATTTTATTCTTAGCTGGAGAATAATCACTTCCCAATCCTGTGGTGGTTTCTGCACACATCACCATGAATCAGCCGTAGGCACACACGTGCCCCCCAAGCCTCGCCCCACCTCCCTCCCCACCCCACCCTCGAGGTCGTCACAGCTCCGGCTGTGGGCTCCTGGGTCAGACAGCAAATTCCCCCTGGCTTTCTACTGTACATGTGCTCATGTATGTGTGTGGAGCTACCGTCTCAGATCACCCCACCGTCTTTCTCCCCCACCATCAGACACACAGACACAGAAGTAAGTGGTGGGGCTGAGGCATTTGCCCCTGAAGACCCTCACGACATCAGCTCACGGCCGCCCCGGCACCACCAGCGTGCACCCGTGGTCTCCAGCCGGTCCCCCACACTCCTCCAGCTCCTCCTCACTCACTCCCCCTGCCCCGGGCTCTGCTCCTGAATCTCCCTCCCATCTCCCTCCGCCCTGCCTGCCAATCTGCTCGAAGAACACCAGGCCTTCGACGCCCCTGTCGTGTCTGAGGATGCCCACGAGGGCTCCCCGTCCTTCCGGCTCCTCTGCTGGTCCCACTCGGAATCTCCAGACTCAGCGTCGTGCATTTGTCTCCCCACCCGCCACCTCCTCTTGGCCTCCTGGCCCATCGAAGGGCAGCTCCTCTCTCGATGCTTCAGGCTCCCCATCTCAGCAGCCTTCGCCCCCACCTCTCCTGGCCCCTTTCGACGTGTCCAGGCCGGTGTGGCCTCTGGCTGTTCTGTCCCTGCGAACCCCCTCACTGTCACCCTCATGTGGTCCCCGTACCTCCTGAGCCCTGTGGCGGTCTCACAAGCTCGCTGTAGCTCCGTCACCCCAAACTCTGCCCCCGGACACATTCTTCCGAAGTGCAACTCTAACCAGACGCGCTCAGTCTCTGTGACCCCCTGTCCCCCATCGAGGTAAGCCCGTCCCCCTGTGCGCAGCTCTGGGGTCAGCCTACGTCGCAGCATCACCCCCTCCCGGCCCCTTAGTAAACCGGACCCTGGGCCATCCTCTGATGCTGCCCCTCTATCCTGTGGCCACCCGTTCTTCCTTGCGGTCCTTCCAACTGGAATGCACTCCTCCTCCTCCTCCCATCAACTGAGGCTCAACCTAGAGTCACCTATGAAAACCCCGACGGCACCCGTGCGGTGACCCTCCCTTCTCTGAAGTCTCTAGGCAACTGATGACACGCTGCTTTGCATCACTTTTAAAAGTCTTTATTGGAGTAGAGCTGCTTGACAACATCCTGCCCTATAGCAACCTGCGGCGGCCGTGCACGTGTCCTCTCTTCCTGGGATTTCCTTCCCACTGAGGTCGCCACAGTGTTGGGGAGAGTCCCCTCTGCTATACTGTAGGCTCTCGCTAGCTGTCTGATTTATACACAGTGGCATGCACCATTTAATGCAGGTTTTAGTGCCCTGGGCCTTCCCTGGTGGCTCAGACGGTAAGGGATCTGCCAGCAATGCAGGAGACCCGGGTTCGATCCCTGGGTCGGGAAGATCCCCTGGAGGAGAGCATGGCAACCCGCTCCAGTATCTTGCCTGGGAAAGCCCATGGACAGAGGAGCCTGGCGGGCTCCATGGGGTTGCACAGAGTCGGACACGCTGGGTGACTGACACTTTCACTGTCGTTAGTGCCCTGACTACCCAGCAAGTCCTTAAGCGTGTAAGCCGCGTGACTCATTCTTGCATCTTCCAGCGCCAGCCACACAGTAAGTCCTCATGACGGCTGTTCAACGAACCCTTAAATTACTCAGGTTGTTAGGACTAGCTGAGCCAGGCCACATCTGGAGATAAACCACGCTCTTCCTTGGCTCTGCCGCTAAACACACACAAACCTTCTCATTGGCGCTTCCCTCTCAAGCTGAGAAGAGCAGATGCCTCCCTCCTTACAGACCGTTCAACTGCTCTCTCTTCAGACCCAAATCTCTTGCCCGGAGGGTTTCAAGCCAACTCCCCCCCAACCAGAATCGCAGTCTCTGGGCTTAGCCGACTTCTGAGAGCCCCCTTCTTTGTCTTCCCGTTCCCAGCTGTCCACTGCTGGGACAATCCCCAGGCGCAGGAGCAAAGCCAAAGCTTGACCCCAAGGCAGTGTCCCCTTGGAGCCAGCTCAAGAGCAAAAGAAACCCTGCCTTCCCCGAGATGAAAGCTCCCTGCAGCCGGATCACCCGTGGCCTGATGCCACGCTGCCATGGCAACATGAATTTTAAGCAGTCGTCGGCAGAACCCGCTTCTTCGATTTCGGCAAGCCTGGAGCCAGCCTCTCCTGGGTGGGTCTTCCCACCACGAGGGGCCCGGTGCACCTGAGGGGCCTGAATCATTCTCTGCGGTCAGGATGGCCTGGGCTGGCAGCTGACACGCTGAGACCTGGTAAGTGTGATACTTGGACCACACGCACGTCTCCAGACAGACTTCACTGCCAGGGAGGGCGTGGGGGCGTCAGCAGCCTCAAGGGCCGAACCTCCAGAGAAGGAGGGAAGCAGCTCCTCGCTTCTCTGTTCTCCAGGAACCTGGACCTTTCTGTCTTCTGCATCCACGCAAAGATGCCAAGAGTCCCGACACCGCTTATTGCCCTGTGCATCACCCCCCGTCCAGGTGCCTCTGCCTGGCCCAGCCTCCAGCCTCACCTGCTCCATGGGGGAGCTGGCGAGCCACCCAGGCTGAGCAGGGAAAGACGCGTGTGTGCATGCTCAGTCCTGTCCAACTCTTGTGACCCCGTGGACTGTAGCCCGCCAGGCTCTTCTGTCCACGGGATTCTCCAGGCAAGAATGCTGGAGTGGGCTGCCATTTCCTCCTCCAGGGATTGTCCCGACCAGGGTCGAACCCGCGTCTCTCACCTCTCACCTCTCACCTCTCCTGAATTGGCGGGTGAGCTCTCCATCACCAGAGCCGTCTGGGCAGCCTGCAGAGAAAGATGAAGCGAGTTAATCAGTTTGCAGTCCAGAAGTCGGGGGTGGACATGCAGAGATGACCTTCCAAGTGAGGGATTCTCGTGGCCATGGTCCACAGGGTGAGGAGGGAGCTTTCTTCCCGCGGGAGTTTTTCTGCAGAGTCTCAACACTGACCAAAGCCACTAGAAACGGCCCGGCCCCCCCATCGCCCCCGGGACACAGCAGCCAGGAGACCCGTGCAGGCCGCTGTCAGCCTGCAGCTCAGCGGCCCCCGGGGCTCTGGGGCTGAGCACAGGAGGAGGCCCGGTCCCTTCCGCTCCCCGCGTCCCTCTCTCTGGCTTTCCAGCCAGGAGAGGACCTTCCTCCTGGCCCGCTTCCTTCTCACTCCAGTCTCGAGTCCCCAGGAGGAAACGCTGCCTCTCTCTGGGGATCCGTGAGCCTGGAACTCCCCCTTCTGGTGAAGCCTCGGGAGGGGACCAACCCAGAGTGCGGGGCAGGGCCTCTGAGGCCGTGGAGCCCGAGACCTGTGTCCCCTCACCCCTACCCCGCTCACACTGTTGGGACCCGAGGGCCTGTACCGGTCCCTTGATTGTCTCTCTTCCCTGGAGTCCACCCACCCGGGACATCCCTGCCTTTGAACAGCATGTGACGGAGACAGAAATTCCTTCATGTGTGGACCACTGCCTTCCTTCCTCCTGGGGCTCTCTGTGACTGCACTTTCCCCTAATGCAGGGCTTGCCCAGGCAGCGTTAGTGGTAAAGAACCCGCCTGCCAATGCAGGAGACAGAGGAGGAACCTGGAGGCGACAGTCCCTCGGGTCGCAAAGAGTCAGACACAACCGAAGTGACTTAGCACATACACGTGCTCGGCTAAGGCAACCACAAAGCCCATCGTCCATCACTGAATGCCGGGCAGGGTTTGTCCGCAGGACCCCGGGCGCCCAGGAGCAAAGCCGCCTGGCACGAGTGTGCAAGCCCAGTGCTGAAATTCTCCTTGTCTCCAGACACACTGGCTGCCGGTAGGACATGGATTTGCCCTTCATCTCCTTTCAGACCAGCTTCGCAATTAGACACATCCAATTGCGACCCCATGGACTGTAGCCTAAGTTCCTCTGTCCATGGGTTTCTCCAGGCAAGAATACAGGAGTGGGTTGCCAAGTCCTCCTCCAGGGGATCTTTCCAACCCAGGGACCAAACACAGGTCTCTTGCACAGCAGGCTGATTCTTTACCGTCTGAGCCACCGGGGAAAACCATTTCAATGGATTGGCCTCCTCACCTTCCAAGAAACGTGACTGCCTGCTCACTCTCTGGGAGAAAGTTTCCCTTCCTCTTCCTAAGGGACTCCTCTGAGCCCAAGAGAGGGGACTCTGTAGAATCTGAGATGAGATGCTATTTCAGAGCTGAAGCCTCTGAGCTTCCCCGCAGGGCAGTGGATTCAGGTTTAGGGAGAAAACCTACCCCCAACTCATCTCCTGATGTGTGCAGAGAGATGGCCCGGCAGCCCCAGTGTTTGTGGGCCAAATAAGGTAAGTGTCTGAGGTTAAGAGTGAGAGGCTCTTGAATTCTGAGGATTAAAGGTGAAGAACATAATAAGTGGTTTGGCAAACCACTTACCTTTTTTTCTACGAGGACTTTCCAGGCAACTTTTTTTTTTTAAGTTGTTTTTTTTTTTTTTTCTAATGTGAACCATTTTTAAAGTCTTTATTGAATTAGTTACGATACCGCTTCTGTTTCCTGTTTTGGTCTTTGGGCTGCGAGGCCTGTGGGATCTTGGCTCCCCGACCAGGGATCAAACCTGCACCCCCTGCGTTGGAAGGCGAAGCCTTAACCTCTGGCCCACCAGGGAAGTCTCCAGGCAACTTTTAAGAAATGTTTTAATCACCACGTAAACCCTTAATTTCAACCCACTGTCCAATTCAAGCATGATCCCAGCGGACCCTTCAGGGCAACACGTCAGGGCTTTGGGCAGAAAGCAACAGTGCCCAGCACGCAGGCAGTGACCCGTGACCTCTGCCCCAGGTTCCTCCACTGCGGCTGAGACCGCGGAGCCCATCAGCCAGCATCTGTCGGGGAGTGGGTGGGGGCTGTGCCATGCATTGTAGCTCACTTAGCAGCACCTTCCCTGGTAGCTCAGGTGGTAAAGAATCTGCCTGCAATGCAGGAGACCCCAGTTCGATTCCTAGGTCGGGAAGATCCACTGGAGAAGGGAACAGCCGCTACCCACTCCAGTATTCTGGCCTGGAGAATTCCATGGACTCCAGGGTCCCAAAGAGTCAGACACCACTGAGCAACTTTCACTTTCACTTTGGTCTCTGCCAACTGGAAGCCAGGAAACCCCCACCCTCACCCCGACACAGGCCCACCCCAGCCATGGCAACTGAAAATGTCTCCAGACACTGCTCACGTCCCCTGTGACAAAGTTGGGCCCAGTGAGAACTGGGGTGAGAACCAGTGCTCTAGAGGAATTCCAAGTGAGAAGTCCGGGCTGCTTGCCCAGGGCCCCGCAGAGACTCACTGTGGGGGCGCTCTGTCCAGCGTGCTGAGTTGATAACTGGAGAAGAGCTGGGAGGGAGGGGCGACTGGGGCGCAAACCTCCAGAAGCGGCCCCAGCGTGTCCACGCCACGGCCAGGCTGCCACGGAGGCTCCCGGCCAACGCCCTTACAGCGGGGTCCAAACGCACAGCCACCCTCGAAAGACACAGGCTCAAGGACACCCCAGCAACCTCGCCGAGTCAGTCCCGGAACTGCTCCGCCATCCGGGGCCCGCCCCCTGCCTCCCCAGAGGTCGGCCCAGAGGTCGGCCCTGCGCTGCGTCTGAGAGCCCCATTCCCTTCTCCAGCGATTCCCCCAGCAATTCCCTGGCCCACCGCATCCCACCTTGCCCCCTGCTTTGGGGTGGATCTGAGCAAGCCTGGCACTCCAGGAGGGTGCCTTTCCCAGCCCCCTCTTCCCGTGTGATGGCCCAGCCCCAAGCTCCCCCCAGGGAGCTCTGCTTAATAGAGCATCACACACAAACCAGTTATACATGCAGGGAGCTCTTGGAGGTGATTCAGTTCCCTTGGTTCAGAAAACCAAAGACCTGAGTTTATCGCATAAATAAGATCTCATAAAGGGCTTCCCAGGTGGCACTAGTGGTAAAGAACCCGCCTGAAAATGCAGAAGATGCAGGAGATCCAGGGTTTGATCCCTGGATCGGGAAGATTCCCCGGAGGAGAGCATGGCAACCCACTCCAATAGTCTTGCCTGGAGAATCCCTTGGACAGAGGAGCCTGGCAGGCTACAGTCCATGGGGTCGCAAAAGAGTTGGACACGACTGGAGGGACTGAGCAGGCAAGAACTCATAGAGAGCTTATAAAACTAGAACAATAACATTCCAATCCAAAAACACTTTGACAAGTTAACCTTTTATTGGTTTTAAGGCAGCAAGTCAGGTCCTCTGGTCCACATGCCTTTCTTCTGGTGACAAGAGAAACGATGGGGGCAAGGGAAGGGCTGGCCATGGGGCGTCCACCCGGAGCGCTCCTCTCCAGAGCCCACCCGTCTCGTCCCTCCGGCCCCCACGTGTGATCTTCGTGCACTCTGGTCCCAGAGCCAGGGGGTCCTGTGGCCCCATCCTGCCGACCCTGTGGGAGCGACTCCCTAGCCCAAGGCCCCAGGCTCAGCCAGCATGGCCCTCCGCCGGGCTCTCCCAGGGGCAGATGACACCCTTTTCTGCAGCCTGTTCCCTGGGTGCTCTGGGGTCCGTGTCTTCCGAGTCCATCAGGCAAGCCCCGCTCCCCATGGGCACGTCCATCTTGATCTGGAAAAAGCTTCAGACACATGAGCAGAGCAGGTGAGTGGGGACAGGAGGTCGCCACACCCAGCTCACCCAACCCTCCAAGGAGGCACAGACTCAGGTTCTTTCTGGAAGCTGTGTGTGCAGTGACCCGCTCGGGGCTGGGGGGGACCCCTTTCACTGGGGGTCGAGGGAGGCTCCTGTTTTCCTGAGAACACTTTATTTCCCTTTGCAAGCGGCTTCAGTTTTTACAGTTTTGATGAATTCAAGACGTTCCTATAGAACATACCAGGACCCAGGCCTCAGCCCCTTTAAACCAACTTCTAATGACGTGATGGCCGCTGAGCACAGAGGTTTTCAAAAGCCCCAAGCCTGCTGTGGCCACAAACTAGAACATTCCCTCAGCAGAGCCCGTCGGGAGGAATCAACTGACAAGTTCTTTCCCCCTGGATCCCCCCCAACCGGGATGCACAGCGCACAGTCAAGGCTGGAGACCTGGGTATCCATGGCAACCTAAGACCTCAGCACGGAGCCTCCGTCTCCAAGACCACGTGGGGCCAAAACACAGGAGCGTGGTGGTGGGTGGAGGGGTGCTCCCCGCTGCCTCCCCCCAGACGGAACAAAGGTGGGGCTGAGTCTCTGTGTCGCATTGTCCGTAACTCTTCTTTCTGCTCCAGATCCTGGAGCCCTCAAGTGCACCCCGGAGCCCCTGTTCTTCACCCAGAGAGCTGCCTCGGGGCAGGGGGATCTCAGAGGTCCGTCTTGCTTTGCCGCCCATAGTGGGGATAAAGCCCTGAATGGAGGCTGCACGCTGTCAGCGCCCTGCAGCCCCCCTGACTGCCCCCCAGGGCAGATGTGTGCAGGAGGGGGGGAGAGGGGAGGGCCCCCACGCCGGGGAGGGGGCGGCCCTACCACTGCCACTGAGATTTCCTGACCTTTAAAAATGCAACAAATTCACTAGGCCAAGGTTTTAGGTGGGGCAGGGCGGGTGGAAGAGGGTTGTGGTGTTGTTTAGTTGCCAAGTCGTTCTGACTCTTTGAGACCCCATGGACTGTAGCCCACCAGGCCCCTCTGTCCATGGAATTCTCCAGGTAGCAATACTGGAGTGGGTAGCCATTCCCTCTCCAAGGATCGAACCTGGGTTTCGATCGCGGGTGGATTCTTTACCACTGAGCCACCAGAGAAGCCTGGAAGAGCATGTTAATAGAAGGGGGAAAGATGAAAAACAATCCCGTGGACTGTATAGTCCAAGGGCAGGAGAAAAGTCGGACTCGGCTGAATTACTTCCACGTCACTTCACTTTCCTTTCCCCCAGGAAGACAGCAGAGAGCAGCGCTGAGTCTGGAAAGGGTCCCGAGGCCAAAGGTTTGTCCATGGGGTCTGCTTTCCCAGAATCCTCCTGGTCACCCAGCACTCTACCCCCTCCGTCTGCCCAGCCCCCAGGCCCTAGACCCCAGACCACAGAACCTGGGTCCTCACCAGACACCCGTGTGCACACATGCACACACACACATTCCCACAGCAATCTCCATGTGCACACATACACACAATCCCATGTGCACACACATATAATCCCCGTATGCACACACACATAATCCCTGTGTGCATACACACAATCCCATGTGCATACACACAATCCCGTGTGCACACAGAGAAGCCCCATGTGCACACACACAATCCCGTGTGCACACACACACAATCCCCATGTGCACATACACACAATCCCCATGCACACATATAATCCCCATGTGGACACATACATAATCCCCGTGCACACACACACAATCCCGTGTGCACACACACATAATCCCTGTGTGCACACACACAAATCCCATGTGCACACACACTCCCCGTGTGCACACACACATAATCCCCATGCGCACACACACAAAATCCTGTGTGCACACATATACACAATCCCGTGCGCACACACACAAAATCCTGTGTGCACACATATACACAATCCTGTGTGCACACACACACAATCCTGTGTGCATGCACACACAATCCCCATGTGTGCACACACACTCCCCATGTGCACACACACACAATCCTGTGTGCACACACACAACCCCGTGTGCACACACAATCCCCGTATGCACACACACAAAATCCCATGTGCACACATACACAAAATCCCATGTGCACACATACATAATCCCCGTGTGCACACACACAAATCCCATGTACACACACACACAATCCCCATGTGTGCGTGCACACTCCCCATGTGCACACACACGCAATCCCGTGTGCACACACACAACTCCCGTGTGCACACACACAATCCCATATGCACACACACACAATCCCCATGGGCACACACACACAATCCCATGTGCACACACAATCCTGTGTGCACACACACAATCCCGTGTGCACACACACAATCCCATGTGCACACACAATCCCCGTGTGCACACACACAATCCCATGTGCACACATACACACAATCTCATGTGCACACACACACAATCCCTGTGTGCACACACATAATCCCTTGTGCACACACACATAATCCCCATGCTCAAACACACAATCCCGTGTGCACACACACACAAAATCCCCACGTGTGCACACACACTCCCCATGTGCACACACACACAGTCCCGTGTGCACACACACAATCTCGTGCGCGCGCACACACACACACACACCACCCCCTCCATCCTTACTTGGCTGCTCTCCGTGACCTCGGTCGTGATAGCTGCCGGCTGGCATCCCCCAGGGGCTGCACCTTGCCGTGGGACACAGCAGGACACTTCGGGGAGAGCCGGGCGAAGACAGGGGAAGCCAAACAGCCCCGTCTCAGGAACCGGCCGAGGGACAGGCGCACGCGCGCCTTGGGCTGGGCCCGGGACCGGGGCTTGTCCATGGAGGCCCCGTCCACCGCCCCTGACGCGCCAGCCTCCCGCTTCCGCTCGGAGCCCGGGGAGCCCTCCAGAGCCACGCTGATGGGTGAGGGGCAGACGGTACTGCTGGGCCGCCGGATGAAGCGGCCAGGCGAGGGGAAGGGCCTTCCCGGGGAGCGGCAGCTGGGGGAGAAGGGGCTGGAGGGAGACGGGGGCACGCAGGTCCCGGTGTACACAGCCAGGTGGGGGCTGGGGGCCAAGCGCTGGCCGGGCTGCAGGGAAGGAGAGAGACGCGGAGTAAGGGCACGGCTGCCGCGCCGCAGGCCGCCCCCGCCCGCTCGGCCCCTTCCAGGCTGGAGCCCAGGCCCCCTCTGGTTGCCCCTGGGGACTGAGGAGGGGTGCCCCGAGCCCCCTAGGAGGATGGCACGGCCTCGCACAGGCTCCCAAAGCCCTGGCCGCCTCCCCGGGCACCCTGGAGGCTCCTCCAGGCCTGGGATGCCAGTTGCCGGACTGGGGTTTCCCCTCGCCCATCAACTCCACCTCCAGGAGTACGGGCTCCACCCCGGGGCATCATCCTGTCCCCGCTCCGGCCTTGGTGCCAGCTGTGGTCTGCAGGCATTTAAAACCCTCTTCACAGCACTGGAGGTGCCACATGGAGCCCTGGCCTGTGCGGATCCTCCCAGGCCTGAGACCAGCTGCCGCATCCTGAGCCCCGACACACGGCCGTGGCCACCCTCTCCTGGGCCTCCCACGGGCACCGCAGTGGGGCCTGGGCCCCCTGCGGAGGAGGAGCCTGGAGACACAGATAAGGAGGCTCCTTGAGGCAACCGCCCTGGGCGGCTTCGGCCCTGGGTCCCCAACCAACGGGGCAGGAGCGGGGAGCCGGGCGCGGTGGGCTGAAGGAGCCCGAGAGCTCCGCGCGAGCAGATGGGGCGTCAGGATCAAGTCCCGGGCAGGGAGGCTCGCTTGTCTCAGCTTTCCCCCGTCGGGTTTGTGTCCCCCAGGGCCTGCCATGGCCCTTCTCAGCCCAGTGTGGATGGGGCTGGGGGATGGGCCGGTCCCGGGGCATGCCCGGGAGAGCTGGGCCAACACTGCCTCCAAGAGAGGGCTGACCTCAGGGAAACTGCCACAGCCGCACGGACGTCCGGCTGAGAGGGGGCGTCTGCCCCGGGGGCCTGGGCATCCCCTGGGGCAGAAGGAAGGCGGCTGCGGGCACCCATGCCCTTGAGGAAGATGTGGGCCCCAGCCTGAAGAGGGAGGGGTGGGCAGGCAGAGCCCCCAGCAGCCCTCAGAAGAAAAGCAAGGCCTAGAGACCACCGGGGCTTTGCCCTCGGGGCAGGGAGGGAGTCCCCACTCTCTCCCACCTGCTCCCTGAAGCTCAAGCAAGATTCTGAAACAGCAGCTCAGAGCCACTGATGCCGATCCACTGCTCGGACAGGCCGACCAACCAGAGCCAAGGCCCTGACCCAGGGCCACGGGGTTATTATGCTTACTAATCACCATCGTGATTATTGTTAACATGCTTGAGAAGCTCAGAAATTCGAGTTTCTGGGCTGAGAACTTTATGTCGATTATTGCAGGTACCTACACAGCAGCTAACACTTACTATGCCCATTTTACAGATGAGAAAACTAAGACTTCCAGGAGCCAAGCCCAGGAACACAAGGACGGTCAGCAGGTTTTGCAACCGGGCTCACCAGCTCCACAATTTACATGTGTGATGCCCAATGGATGCTTACAGGTCAGCATCGCACGGGGTGTCCGTTACAAATGCAGATCCCAGACTCACCCCAGACCCACTGGAGGGGAACCTGAGTTGGGGGGCAAAGCCTCACAAACACCGAGGGTGCTGCTTTGCAAGTAAGCAAGAGCCAGGTCGTGTGAGGAGCCGAACCCTGTGCTTCTAACGCCACCTCCTACAGGGACTCATGTCTCCCCTGCGGGACACAGTCTGCAGAGAATGCTGATATCAGCAGGGACGGCTGGCCTTGATGAGGGGTTTGGGAGATGACTGTCAGGTGTATGGCCCTGAGGTTTATGAAGACCTACTCCATGCCAGTTCCCTGCGAATCTACAACTGCCCCATTTTAGAGACCAAATGTTGAGGGCCGGAGCGGTTTGGTACCGTCCCCAGGCTCCCACTGCAAACCAGTGACTGCAGAACGTAGAACTTTAGGGTGGCCACCAAGACCTCAGGATGGGTGTGAGCTGTGAATGTGCTGGGTGGTCACCCCCATGAGCAGGCTGTGGGGTACGGCGTAGGTGACTCTGAATTGTTCTGGTGACACTGACCTCTTCACCTGAACCCTTCAATCCTGAGTCTAGAAGCCGGAGACAGAAGTCAGAGAGGCTGGGGATAGAAATCCAACAAGCTGGGGTTCTCCACGGTTGGCTTTGAAGATGGAGGGTGGGGAGCAGAAGGCAAGGAGTTTGGGCAGCTTCTGGAAGCTGAGAGCAGCCAGCAAAAAGTGGGGCTCTGGGTCCTACAACAAGAGACGGGATCCTTCCAACAACCTGGAAGCAGACTCTTCCTGAGCCTCCAGTAAGAACTCACACAGCCCAGAGACACCTTGACTGTGTGCCTGGAAATCCTGCCAAGCCACACCCGGCCAATGGCAAGCTCATAAATGGTGGCTGTTCATGCTAACTTGTTACTCAGCGATTGTTAACTCATATAGTGACCCAATGAGACTCTGACCCCAGGTCCGTGTAACCCCCAAAGCCTTTGCTTGCCTACTGATCCACGTTGCCAACCCGTTGCCTACGGGGTTTGGGCAGGACTTGGGGTGCTGGGCCAAAATGCCAAACTGAGACTGGTCTTTGTTCAGAGAGACAGAGGGCCGCAAGGTTCTCCTCCCTCCAGTTCACCCAGGACACCTGAGGGCGTCACCTTAAACCTCACTCACTCAGCCTGTGATCAACTCCTGTTATGACCCCACTTCACAGACTAAAACACCGAGGCCCATGGAGAGGATGCGGCCCGACTCAGGGGACGTGATGGCACGCACCCCCTCCTCCTCGACTCTGGGCACTCCCCCAGCCCATCCCCTCCCCCAGCACCTGCTCCTCCCCAGGATGAACGACAGGACAGGTAAAGAGTGGCTCCCATCCGGCTTCACTCACCTGCCTGAGAAGGTCCTTCCTTCTGGGTGAACAGCCTGTACACTCAAGCAAGGTGCCTCTTCTGCCCGCTCCCCCCATGCTCCCCGCTCCCACAGCCCCGGCAGCCCAGGCCACACCCACCGCGGGCGTGAAACAGCAAAGCAGCGCATGCAAGGCACATGG